>NW_027518679.1:35685000-37167500 GCF_043159265.1 Tasmannia lanceolata | reverse complement strand
CACCACTATCTTGATCTCCCTCAGCCACCACCATTGCTACCTCCTTCTCCCTTTCACACAAGATCTTAGATCCTTTCCCACCCCAAACCCCATCAGATCTGATCGTTTTGATTGGGAAAATTTATGCAGGGAGCAAAAGCAAGAGCTACACAAAGCAGATTGGAGGGGGGGAGAAGAAGGAAGAAAAGGGTTTACCGATCTTCTTCTTCGCTGTGTTTGACCGGAGCTCCGGCCGTGCCACCTCCGACCACCGACCATCATCTTTTCCTTCTTCATCACAGCCACCGGCATCACCTGCTTCTTCATCAGCCACCTTCTCTTCCACGGCAGCCAATAAACCCATTTTGAATTCCCCATCATCAGCCCCATTGATTTCAACCTTCTACAGACCCCGTCTTCCCACCTCCAACCACCACCTCCGAAACCCAAACCCACTTCGTTTTCCATGTGAACCACGACCACTATCAAATCTTTCTCTTGTTTCGATCCTTCACCAAAACCCACTTCACTTTCTTCATTGTTTCTGAGAAACCCCATCTCCGGCATCCACTTCCTCATGTTTTCATCTCAGGTAATTTCATTTGAGCTATTTCCTTGTCATTTCCATGGTCTAAATGATTGAGATATGTTGATATTAGAATCGAATACTGTAATGGTTGTGCAAGATCCCTTTTCTTTGGAAAATGGTATCTGCCCAATCATATTGAGGTGTGTTTGATTTATATCCGAGCATAATTTAGGATGGAGTCTAGTCTTGGATTCATTTATGTTTTGGGGTGTCAGATTATTGGCAAGGATTAAATTATGTTCTGTAGTTGGAGCTTGACTCACAATTGCGAGTTAATTCATGGCTGAATAGGTACTCGGTAACTTGGATGTGAGAGTCTTGATAGTATCTGTTTCTAAGCTTGTCCATATTGGCATCATCTTTTTGTAGCAATTGCATCAGCTTTGAAGCTTACCCATTGCATCAGTTTTTAAGCTTACCCATATTGTCTTGATGCTAATTGTTATTTTTTATTTTGTCTTGCTTAAAACTATACAATTAAAAATTCATGTCGTTGTGCTTTAATGTGTATCTACATATAAGTACCTGTCAGAAAAGAATCTTGTGTAACAGCTGTTAGTAACTCTCAAGATGGGGCATATGTTGGAGTTATCAAAATAAAGAATCTTGTGTAACAGCTGTTAGTAACTCTCAAGATGGGGCATATGTTGGAGTTATCAAAATATGGGTGACTGACATTGACTCTGTAATTCTTCTTGATGTACCTGAGCATTTGCACTGTTGTTATGATAGAAGGTTTCAGCAAATTAGTCTGCTCTCTTATATGTCTTGGGTTGATTTGCAAGAATCTTTGAAATCACTTCCTTTACTTCGGGTGAACCTTACATTCAATGGTTAAGATGATCGAATCTGAGCTTGAGGGTCAGTTTCATCGTGATAGTGGATGTTAGGCTTGGTGGCCGAGGGAGGTGTAAAGTTTTGATTTTATTGTTAAGGTCTCTAATGGGAGATAATTCTCAGGGGGTTTCTTGTTTTCGTTGCTTGGCCTTAGGTTAGTTGAATGGAATCAATTGTCTTAGAAGGATCACCTTTGGTATCTTGACTCTTTTACAATTCTCTCAGAAATTCGATACCCGGTATCGAGGCTTTAGCATTTTATAGGTCAGGCACATGTACTATTGGCGTTCTTTATGCTGGTGTGAGAGAATTGCAAGTGCCAGCAAAGATTAGCACGTACGCGATTGGTCCTTTCCAATTCGTGGAAGATAAGGATGCCCCTTCAATCCTCTTGTCAGCTGATATGAAAAGGAGTGTTGAATCGATCAGCAGGTTTTGTAGGCCGATAATGACAAATCCGAGTCCAGCACTAGCTAAACCACAGGCGGCTTCCGAGTCCCCTTTTAGGAGACAAGCTATGTCTCTATAGAAAAAGCCCATCCTTAGGGGACTTGCTCAGTCCAAGTAGCATACTGTGGACCCCGATCCGAGAGAGGCGGCGGGGACGTGTGCCCCCACGCGAGTCAGTCTCAGGATCATCCACGTGAATGGAGAGCTCTACCAAGGAACTCTCGAAAGAAGTGCCTCTCACAGCATGAGTGGCGATATAAAAGGTGAGATACCTCTCGATTCGGGGACTAGCTCAGATTCGAGGCGTACCTTAAACAAAGAAGAGTCGCCATCCAAGGAAGTGGGCCAAGGATCCCATACTATGCTCTGTTGCAACGGATAACCAGAGATTATAAAAAGAGGGTTCGTGCCTGGTTACGAATTCGGAAGGTCTGAAGAGCACCTCATCCGCCCAAGTGCAAGCACCTGGTCTCTTATGCCATTTGTTATTGATTTTGAAGAGTTTTGAGCGAAAGTCATATGAAATGGGAACATATATCTCTGAGAAGACGTCTACCTAATCATGCATGTCTCAGAGATGAAAATTAAACACATACACAAAATAAATGAAAGATGTGTCACCTAAGCAAAACTAGGTTATAAGTGACATGCCTAATGGGTGTCTAAGTTCTGGTGTGCAAACACATGCATGTCACAGCTAAATGTATAGGATCTGTACATGAAAGTAAGAAGACACAGCAAAAACATACAACACAAATCAACTCTATACCAGACTGGACAAAATGAGTCCTAACTCTAAGGCGACCTGACTCGGACCAAGATGGCCGTCCATCCCAGCTGCTCTACGTATCCCGGCCTCGGGAAGAATCGGAGTCAACGTAGTTCGATGCCCTATTCCAAACTACTATGCCTAACCATCTAGAACCGCTATCCTAGACTCGATCCATTAGACTCAACTGATCTTTAAAGCTTTTTTGTATGATTGCTTAAATTCAAGTGAATTGTAATTTTCAGGACTCTCTATATGCCTTAACTAATGTAAGTTGATTAGCCTTAAGCTAATGCAGGTGGGTCCTACATCCTATGTGTAACTAGGCTGTGCAACCTAAGGAAAACCATGGGCTAACTATATGCTTCCTAGTCTAGCCATCGGTTCGACTAAATGTCTAACCGATCGACTTGAGGCCTCCTAACTCTAAAACACACCAAACAAACTAGGACGGACTCCTAACTCTATGGGAAGATCTTTTTGAAAAGGTTTTGAAGAAGTTTTGTATTTTTGAAGGTTCGAAATGTTTATTTTTAAAGGTTTGGCTGGACCTGGGATGTGGATCCCAAGCTGCACTACGTACCTCGTGGAAGAGGATCAAGCCAACGTAGTTCGGAACAGATTTTCCTAACTACTCTCCTAATGACTCAAAATTTTTGAGATTTTTGGATTTTAAGATATTTTTGATATTTTGGTTGTTTTATAGTATTTTTTGAGTTTTTGACACAAGAGGATTGGATCATATCATCATAAGGGGAGGACAGACTCCGGATATCCCGCAAAGGTTGGACAGCATCCTATGCTTTGCGGGGGAAAAGAACAGAAACACAGCTCTGCAAGGGTTGGACAGCATCCTATACCTTGCAAGAGTGGATAGAAAAACACATGATTTGATGAGAGGTTGGATAAAATCCTAACCCCTATGATGATAGGACTGACTCCTGAAAGAAAGACAGGCTCTCTAGCTAAGGACAGACTCCTAGGCTAATGACTGACTCTGAAAATAGGATTCTAAGAAGGAGGTGCTAATGAGACAAAGCCTGTCTCCTAAAAGAAAATGAGATAAAGAAGGGTGCTAGTGAGATTATCAAGCTAAGATAAAGCTCACAAGTAACAAGGAAAAAGAGACCTTGCGCATATTTAGCAAAGATAAAACACCCAGCCGGGCCGGACAGCTACCTAGCCCTAGGGTGCAACAAATGTGCAACCCAATACCCATAAGGGTAAGGGTATGATGCCAAGCCGAGTAGGATGTTCTCCCAAAACCAAATGATGCACAAAGAGGAGGTTTAGGAAGAAAATGAGACTGGATAAGTCTCTTAGACACAGAGGTAAGATAAAGAAAAATGCTAACAAGGAAAAAGAGACATTGTGCATATTTGGCAAAGGTAAAAACACCCAGCCGGGCTGGACAGCTACCTAGCCCTAGGGTGCAACAAATGTGCAACCCAATACCCATAAGGGTCGGGGTATGATGCCAAGCCGAGTAAGGTGTTCTCCCAAAACCAAAAGACGCACAAAGAGGAGGTTTAGCAAGAGAATGAGATTGGGTGAGACTCCTAAACACAAAGATGAGCTCCAAGAGAGGTGCTGACGAGACATGGCATGTCTCCTAAGGATGGACTCACTAATGAGACAAAGCTTGTCTCTAAAGGATACAACTTTCTCTGTCTGAGACATAGCCTGTCTCCCTGAGAGGGCTCTAGAGAACTCTTTCAATGCCCTTACAATGAATGGATTTCTAATTTCTAGGGGATACACACCATAAAGACTTGGACAAGTCTTTAAATAAAAGAGAGGAGTGCTACTTGGACTAAGCGAGTCCCCTAAGGATGGGCTTAGGCTAGCGCCTTCATCGCCCTGGCGATGAATGGAAAGATCTAATGACTTGAGGCTATCTTTAAAAAAGACAAAAGGAAGAGGGATACTACACGGACCAAGCAGGTCTCCCTAAAAGATGGGCTTGGGCTAGCGCCTTCATCGCCCTACAAGACAAGGAGATTATAGTATCTAAAGAAAATTAACCGCAATCTATAAGACTGTGTTAGTCTATCAAAGATAGAAGAAAAGTCTACCAGATAATCACAAATTCTATTCTATTCTTATAAAAATAAATCCAGTACTAAACAAAGAAAAATTTTCAATAAAACAATACACGATCTATAGCAATTATAAAATGATAAACAACATTAATTAGTCCAGACCAGCCGCTGGATAGCCTAATAAAGTAAAAACAATATCAAACACTTCAAAACCAACCACAAACCCCAATACGGGGACTCCAATGAAATCAGATGATGCCAAAGTAATCATCTGATATCAAATACACATGATAATATTCCTAATCCCGCCTTGAGATCAAACAGTACTCATGTCGATAATATCGAATAGAGTAGTCATCTGATCTCCTTCTTCCTATTAAATAATTTATTTAAATAAAAAGAAATAAGTATAATAAGCCTCAAGATATTCTCACCTGAACAATCTATTTATTACCGTCTTCAAACCCTAACTCAAAGCTTAGTATAAAAGACAAGTATTAAATAATCAGCAGGTTAAATATATTAGATGATATTTCTAATTTGTACAAATTTTAGTACTTTGCAGGGGGAAAGCAAAGTGGAAACAAATTATGTGCTAAACAGTGAAGGTGAAATGTAGATAAATCTGTGTATAAAGGGACCAACATATGTGCAGATTTTAATGCCAAACAGGGGTTCATATGTACAGATTTTAGCGCCAAACAGGGGCTGTTATATGGACAGATTTGAGTGCAGAACAGGGATCTAATTCAAAGACAGATTCTGTGTGCAAATTTTGATATGAAACTAAAATAAGTTTTAAGTGTAAAACTAGACAAAAATTTGTGCTCACATTGTGTGCAAAACAAGAACTAAATTGACTACATTTAGGGATACAAGACAGACTTGTACCAAAACAGAAATCTGAAATGAATCCTGAAATGAATGTGCATATGTATGCAATCAAGACATGACTAATCTTATATTATTCCCCACCAAAGTACAAGGATAAGCAAAAATCGACTATATGACAAAACATATCTGTCCAAACAAGATTGAAAGTCTAAAAAAAAAGTGAACAAGATACATGCGCTAAATCATTAAACTGGGAATAAATAAACCAACTTGTGTGATACATAGAAGATGATTGTATCACAAGTGAGTGAACTGTTGTGTTGTCTGGATATAGAAATTCCATGGATAATCTGACAATGACTAATGCTTAATTCAGCTAATGGAAACAAATTCAACTTTTGTGCAATGAAAATTGACAGATGAAATGCATGAACACATTCACATATACATTCACACATATTCATTATGTTGCTGCCCTGTTTGGGCTCAGAGAGAGCATTACATTGTTACCCCATGCCAAGATAAAGAAGATCTTATCACAAGATCACAAACAAAACAGAATTCAAACCCTAAATTCTGTATCTATACCCCTGCTAGGTGAATATGCTTAGAAGAAAATAAAAAAAAAAAACTTAATTGTAATAAACCTCATCATATTTTATTCTGAACTGAAAATTATAATAACTGAAACTAATAATCTCATTCCTTTTAATGATACAAATATATCAACATACAGAATCGAGGTTCATTCACATATTTTTAGAGCTTAAAATAATTAACAAATAATAATAATAATAATAATTAAGGAAGATTAACAAAGTTTAAGAGAGTAACAGGAACGAAATATCCTCTACAAATCAAAATCAAAACTCACACAAAAATTATTAGAATGTTATTAGAGAAAATCGACTTTATCAGAGGATTAAAAATCAAAGGCATATCATTTGAATCAACTATCATGATACTACAAAATACAAATTTTAAGAAGAAAAACTAGTTAAATCATAAAATTGTGCAAATGAATGGTTCAGATCTTACCTGCAGAAAGCAAATTTTCCACCTTCTTCTCGGAATTGATAAATTCTTTTTTCAGATCTGCATACCTTGAATCTTGACCGAAGATAGCCAAAGAAGATGACCAGATCTGAAGCTCTACACCTTAGATCTAAGGTTAAGGCTTCAATAGCAGAAAATTGTGATGGATCAGCGGGAGCTTGGCCGGAGTCGAAGTTGCAACCGGAGTTTCAATCGGAGAAGGAGTAAATTGGCCTGCCGGAGCTTCAGATTTCGTCGGAGAAGATGATCGGAGATGGATCGGAGTTGACGGATCGGAGATATAGGGGAATTCCGGTGATTGAACAAATGACGAGCATCGGCCGGAGCTCCGGCAAGGACAATGAAACGGTTGATCGGAGAAGAAGTTGCCGGATCTCTCTTTGTAACTGTGCAGATCGGAGAAGGATCGAGTTGCGGATCTCGGATCTGCAGAGGTAGCCGGAAGGGATTGGGAGATGACCGGAGTACAACCGTGCCGGAGAAGGAAAAGGAAGGAGATCGGCCGGAGGTAGACCGGAGATGGAATGATGCTGATAACAAGATTACCGGAGGAAAATCTGAGATCCGGTAGATCTGACCGGAAAAGGAAAAACAATCAGCCGAAGGAGGAGGAGAAAAAGAAAAGGGAAATTGGAACAGCGGTGAGCAGGAGGTCGGAGCAAAGGAGGTTTTTGGCCGGAGATCTAAGGAATCAGATCAGAAAAAGGAAACCCGAGCTTTCCTTCTCTCCCTTTCTCTCTTCTTTTCTCTGCGATTTTGCGATTTTTGCAATGAACCGTCCTCTTTTTTTTTTTTAGGGTTTTTTCGTATATATGGAAAAACTAAGCTGATATTGGCACTCTAGCTTGATGGGCGCACGGATGTGCGACCTCATCTGGCTAAATCACCCCCGCCCACTTGATAACTGCACTAACTCCACTTGTCTTTTCCAAAAGTTTTCGTCGGATTTTTCTGAGATTTTGCAGGGGCTTTTCTGAAGTCTCGAGGCTTCTAAATATGTGTTCATGGGCATTTGAAGCATTAGGTTGACCTAGATTTTCATTAAAAAGCAAGAATTTTGGGATAAAAATCAAAACCTAGTGGGCCACCCCTTGATTGCACTACATATACTCTCTCAGCCCGTTTGCTGGGCAAACGCGCTCAGCTCTTCCTGAAATTTTGCAGGGGCTTAGCTGGGACCCTAAGCTAGCTTGGGGTGAAATTTGGGGTTCTATCTCATTTATTTGATGAGGCTTTGCTCAAACATGAAGGGATTAGGGCACGGTCAAAATGGGGTGTCTACAGATGCCCCTCTTTGGCAGAGCGTGCTTGTCGCGCGAATGTCAAAGCTGAACTGACATCACATTTTGACTGGCCCAAGATTAAAGAGTTTAAAATTTTTGATTTTTGATTTTTGAAAATGATATCCACAAGATACATGGTGAAATAGCCTTTCACCAGACTCTGACTCTGCAAACGCTGGTGAGATAGGCTCTCTCTAACTCTTAACTCAGTACATATTGACGAGATAGCCTCTCTTGCAAAACATTAAATGACAGATTTGATTATGAATGATCTTGAAATTTGAAGAGAAAATGAATCTGGATGCCGTGTGAAAACGGTCTTGAATGTCGTGTGGAAACGGACTTAGAATACTTGAATGCCGTGGTGAAAACATTTTTTTTTTTGAAATCTTTCAAATGGTGAAAGAAATGACCAAACTCCAAATCGCGGAGCCATTGGCGAAAACAGCTTTTAAAATCTTTCAAATGGTGAAAGAAAGGACCAAACTCCAAATCACGGAGCCATTGGCGAAAACAGCTTTTAAAATCTTTCAAATGGTGAAAGAAATGACCAAACTCCAAATCGCGGAGCCATTGACGAAAACAGCTTTTAAAATCTTTCAAATGGTGAAAGAAATGACCAAACTCCAAATCGCGGAGCCATTGGCGAAAACAGCTTTTAAAATCTTTCAAATGGTGAAAGAAATGACCAAACTCCAAATCGCGGAGCCATTGGCGAAAACATTTTTTAAAATCTTTCAAATGGTGAAAGAAATGACCAAACTCCAAATCGCGGAGCCATTGGCGAAAACAGCTTTTAAAATCTTTCAAATGGTGAAAGAAATGACCAAACTCCAAATCGCGGAGCCATTGGCGAAAACATTTTTTAAAATCTTTCAAATGGTGAAAGAAATGACCAAACTCCAAATCGCGGAGCCATTGGCGAAAACATTTTTTAAAATCTTTCAAATGGTGAAAGAAATGACCAAACTCCAAATCGCGGAGCCATTGGCGAAAACAGCTTTTAAAATCTTTCAAATGGTGAAAGAAATGACCAAACTCCAAATCGCGGAGCCATTGGCGAAAATATTTTTTTTAAAATCTTTCAAATGGTGAAAGAAATGACCAAACTCCAAATCGCGGAGCCATTGGCGAAAACAGCTTTTAACATCTTTGAAATGGTGAAAAAAATGACCAAACTCCAAATCGCGTAGCCAAAGGCAGAAATATATATTTTTTAAAATGAAAGGAAAATTCATTGAAATGATTGAAGAAATGACCAACTTTGATCGATTTCACAAGGTGAATAAGTCATTCTTTGCCAAGAATGATTGAAAATGCATGATCTTTGTTGAAGATAAAACTCAAGAAACTTGAAGAAAATTTCAGGTATTAACCCTTTTAAAATGAGTGAAAAGCATTTTGCTGAGGGTTTGACAATTGCAGGAGCAAATTCTAGACTCTGTTAGGGATAAGATTTTCTGAAAACTGGACTTCAAACGAAAAAAATTTGATTGAAGAGACTGACTCAAAGATTATGCTCAGGCTTCTCTGGTTTTCATTTGCTGAGAATAGTTATCCCAGTTATCATCACGCTTGATATCTTTTATGATGTAAGTCATAAAAGATGCCCCTAGTATGAAATACTTCCATGACAGATTCGTAAGAGTGCAAAACACGGGAAATGGTCAAAAAATTTCATTTCATTGAATACTTGAGGTTACAAAGCTTTCAGGTTTACAACAGGCTGTATCTGCCCGACAATTGCCTTTCAATTCTGACGATCTCTGCCATTTCATATGGGCTTGAAAGACTGCCATATGGACTTGAGAATCAATCATCTTCTGAACTTCACTCTGCTGCGCATCACTCTTGAGGGGATACAAATTCATCATTTTTTTTATATCACCCCAGCCTTGGGAGGAATATTAACCACGCAGGACTCTGGAATTTGACCTTGACTCGACATAGAAAAAGACTTGGACAACCAGCAAATGAGGACTTCGACGGGCACAATGACCTGAACTCTAAGAGAGACTGAATTGCTTCTTAGTCTGATAAGTATTTTTAAAATGGTACAGTCTACCACTCTTAAAATCTTTTGAAAACCACATTTAAAGGTGTTTCTGTAGACACCCACATTTTGCTTTACTTTAACCAACAATAACCTAATATATTGATCCATCCTCAAATTTTTTGAAAAAAACAAAATGATAAAGAGATGTACCTGGTGAGATGATTAGATCCGAAAAATTGAAAAATACCCTGATTAGTGAATTTAGTGTGTTAAATCCATGTGAGAACCCCCTCTATCATTGATTTATATGTTTTAGGTCATTAATATCTTGATCTGACTTTACGGATCATCAATCGGGACAAAATAAGCTAGGGTCATTTCATAGCCCGGACCCTGATTCCATTCCGAGACCCGATTTCCGTAAATCGTTAGATCAATGACAGATCTTGACCTGGGTCTCACCATCCAAAACCACCTAACATCTCCTCTCATCCTAACCATCCAAACCTCACCTAACCTCACCTAACCTCTCCTCTCATCCTAACCACCCAAACCTCACCTAACCTCACCTAACCTCACCTAACCTTACCTAACCTCACCTAACCTTACCTAACCTCACCTAACCTCACCTAACCTCCTATCCCATTCTCCTATAAATACCCTCTCATCCCACCATCCAAAGAAAAAAGAAGAAAAAGAATCCCTCTCTTAGAAAATTCATCCCTCTCCCTCATCTCTTCAAGGGTTCGGCCATCCTTGCCGGATCGGGTGATACGTTGGGTGATATATATCAAAAGCAGTCATTATCAAGCAAGGAATCATCTTCAAGGAATTAACATCAAAGAAAAATCAAACACAAAGTGGGTTTTCAAAGAGGTAGGCATTTATTTCAATTCTATGTAGGGTCTGTTTTCATGCATATCTTTTACTTTAAAAGAAAAACCATGTTAGGAAGCATCTAGGATCAATCTTTACTCATTCTTCTTGATGGTAGACTTTGAAGTTATACATGTTTCCCTCTTCTCTTAACCCATCTTATCTTCATTTTTATTTTTCCCTAATGGTTCACACCCTGGTTCCCCCTGGTTAGCCTCTGGTTAGACCCTGGTTGCACCCAGGTTCGTTGCTGGTTGCACCCAGGTTCGATACTGGTTCGCACCCTGGTTCCCTGCTGGTTCGCACTCTGGTTAGACCTTGGTTGCACCCAGGTTCGTTGCTGGTTGCACCCAGGTTCGATACTGGTTCACACCCCGGTTCCCTGCTGGTTCGCACTCTGGTTAGACCCTGGTTGCACCCAGGTTCGCTGCTGGTTGCACCCAGGTTCCCTGCTGGTTGCACCATGGTTCCCCTGCTGGTTCGCACCCTGGTTTCCCTGCTGGTTGCACCCTGGTTCCCCTGCTGGTTCGCACCCTGGTTCCCTGCTGGTTCGCACTCTGGTTAGACCCTGGTTGCACCCAGGTTCGCTGCTGGTTGCACCTAGGTTCCCTGCTGGTTGCACCCTGGTTCCCCTGCTGGTTCGCACCCTGGTTCCCTGCTGGTTCGCACCCTGGTGCACCCTGGTCCGCACCCTGGTTTGTACCCTGCTTCCTCCTAGTTAGACCATGGCTAGTCTCGGGTTTGCTCCTAACTTAGACCCGACTCACTTGACCCTAACCATTAACCCAATCCAACCTAACCATTAACCACACCTAAACCCATACCCATAAGCCTTAAACCCTATAACCATAGCCACACATCATACACCACATGCCTTTCATTCATCCACCCAACAGTACCCTCATACACCCCTACAATAGACCCGGCCAACCCAGTTAACCCGGCCATCGGGCCCATTCGGCCCAATTAATTCATTCCCCTTAAGAGCCACTTTGCCCTATTGGTTCCTAAGATACTCCAACCACCCAAACCTCAAGCCGCACCCCAATCCACGCTCAACCAGTTCCAATCCAGTCTAAGCCAAGTCAACCCGCACTTGACCTTGACCATTAACCCAATCCAATCCAACTCAACCATTAACCCCACCTAACCTGACCCTAGCACAACTCAACCGAGTCACATCAACCCAAGCCATACCTTTGTCCACTCACTGAGGCACACCATTTATCCATAAATCTGGTTACATTAAATCTAACCCAGCCAGGCCACCTGCAGCTTAAGTCAAATCGCCCCAATACAATCCATCCAAGTGGGATCCCAACCCAGCTCAACTGAGTCAACTCTAGCCAACCTCCCAAGTCGAGTTGACCCAACTCTCTAGTCGAGTATGCTCAACCTCTTTAACCGATTGGACTCTCCCCTTAGTTGACTCAATCCAATTCCTTAATCAACCCATCCCAATGCAACCGAGTCGCATTCGACCAAGTTGCGGCCTTCCATGTCACAACCGAGTCATTCCCCTATTCTACTAATGCCCTTTTACACCTAATAGAACTTCCTCCCTTTTGCCTAACCAAGTCATATCCCAACTCAATCTAAGTCGCATGTCTGAATCCATTTGACCGAATCTCATAAGCCCGCCCATTTTGAATTCCCAAAATTCAAACCCTTGATGATTCCTATATGCTCAATTCTTTGATGCAAATTCCCAATTCCAAAATCCCATTGCTAAATCAATGTTTCTGAATCTCAAGTCCAATGCTCAAATACAAACCCGATTCCTGATCCAAATACCAATCCTGTTTTCCAAAATCCAAGCAACCTCCCCAGCGGAACTACGTGTGGCTTGATCCCCATCGCGGGGTACGTAGGCAATTTGGCACTCCCAAGTTCAGTCACACCTTTCTCTATCTTTCTCATTCCCTCACACTATTTCATCATCTCTTCCATCTTTTTTTTCACTAACCTCGAGAATTTAAATCGATTTGTCTTGTGTCTTTCGGAACCGTTGGATCACGGTTTCCGTCGTAAGGACCCTTAGAGCCCAATTTAGGAACACCGGTGTCGTGTCGTGTCCTAAGTTTTAGAGAGTCCTAGAGTTAGGAGTCCAGCCTCATCACGGACGCTTGCTATGTATAGCAACCGTGCCATAGGTCTAGTTACACTAGTCACCCAATCTTTCCCTAGGACAAGCCTAGTAAACTAGGATGTAAGGCAAACCTGCATTAGTCTAAGGGACCATTTGCATTTAGATGAGAATCATATAGCATCTTAGATGAAATCCTAAGATAATAAAATCCTCAACTTGAATTAAATAACTTCTCCTAAAACTGTTGAAACAGTCAATCCCGTCTAGGTCGGTGTCTTAGTTGAGTTAGGCATATGTAACTTAGCTTAGGTGCACCGAACTACGTCGACTCTGATCCCAGTGAGGCTTGGGTACGTAGGCAGCTTGGATGTCTGACGGCATACCACCCGCGAGTCGGCACCACAACAAATTGTGGTGTTTTGAATATTAATTTTCTTGTAAATGCTTAATCAAATCATTTAGGGCTTTCCATGAAATTAGAATTCTAGGAGAACTTTCACTTAGAATGAATCCAGACAAATTAATAAATCAAGATACACATCTAGGATTCACATTGAAATTAGATCATAGGATGCATGTCACTTAGCTCGCACATTAACATAGAGTTGAATGAGCCATTTAAAATAAATTTAAAAGAGTTAGCTTTTGGAATCGAAGACCGATTATCGGGCAGGAATGGTGCATGTGGCGGATAACTCCCCATACCTTCCATTCTCGTAACCAGGTAGCGAGTCTAGATTTCTGGTTAATTTCGGGTCCTAGATCCCACATCTAGGTGGCGACTCTGTCAGTCTCTTTCGTGTGGAATTCAGATTGCCTTAGTGATCCCAAGTTCACATGAAAGACGAATTCAAATCAATAATTAAATGCACACGCCAATCGCGTGGATACAGGAGACCAAGAGAGAGAGCGCGGCGGCTCGCGCCCCACCCCTCTCGCGGGATTCGGGTACCACAGTTTGGCGACTCTGCTGGGGACCACCTAACTTCATTAAAATTTCAAAAGATAATTCATTTGAATTTAATTTAATTGGCTCATAAAAACTCTATACTTGTTAGATTAGTTTGTCTTGTTTTATTTTCTCATCACACTTTACTCAAACTTAATCTAACAAAACCTGAAGGCATCATAGATTGTGCAAACATATTGCACACACTTACATCACTTGCATCTAAACTCTGCATCTCACGTGCACACACGTCCTATTTTAGGAACCCGGAGTGTTATCTAGCATGGTTGACTGGGATTTCATCACCTGGTGCCTCTGTGCTAGAGAAGCATTCCACCCTTAGCCTAGTACCATTATGGTACGTAAACGGATCTCTTGTTCACGTACTGATACGCCGGACACTGGTACAGTATATCGAACAGGGATTCGCGCTAAGGGAACTCTTGGCCTTACCCCTAGATTAACCCACACATGCATGTAGTATACGAACACATGTGCATCACGTGTGTGAGCCTAGTTTAGGATATCCTGCCTATTTGTGTCTAGATTAGGCCGTAGACCATCTTCCAATGGCTACGATCGGTCCTAGGTACACGAACAAAGTCATGAGTCGAGATCCTCTCTCCACTCCGCTTGATTAGGATTAGGGTTGATGCCTTCAGGTCACACTGTTAAAATGTGCGAGATTAAAAAAAAAAAAAAAATTTCCTTTAGGGGTTAGGATATAAATCCTATCATTTCCAAAGATCTCATAGGATTAGTCATTCTTGATCTATCCGTTGAAAGCAATCTTATGCTATCTCATCTAATCTTTCGATCGTATGCCTTTCATTCTTCTATCGTGTGATTCGATCATGTATTCATACTTTCCTTGTACTGGCAGGAACTTATCCCAATCTCGTGTTCATGTAATCCTGATCATTCTTATATCCCTTCTCTTGGCTTACGGGCACTATGTCTACTCGTACAATTCTTGATTGGATCCGTGGTACATTAAGAGAATCCCATATCTACGCCATAAGTGAACAAGAGAAAAATCTCTTCGGCTACGTGGCAACCATCAAGCTCGATTGGGGATTACTCTATGCCGCATCAGAGTGTTGGGATCCCGATCATCATGTCTTCCATTTTGGCAACCAAGAAATGTGTCCCACCTTTGAAGAATGGTGTGCCTTATTGGAATATCCTGTGGATGGCCCTCTAGTGAAGCCATCCTGTGTTCCAGATTATCGTCCTTTGTTCCTTTGCTTGATGGATAATCCAGATGAATCCATGAACTCTTTCATGAAAGGCCAAGAAGTGTCCATGCAGCGACTGATTGACATTTACCCTCCTGTTGGATACATTGGTGCTGTTGATATTCAAAAAGCTCGACGGCGCGCTTTGAGATTCTGCTCCTTTGCTAGGTTCCTCACTGTCCAGCCTTCTCGCTTTGCGTCAGCTGTTCTTCTGGACCTCGTTGATCAAATGGATCGTGGCGCCAATCCAATTCCTACTATGCTTGCAGAAACTTTCAATGGATTGGATGATATGGCTCACCTTCGTGCCAGTTCAGGTCCAAGCTCTTATATTCGCTCTTTCGTTGGGTCTTTCTCAGGATGTCCTGCATTACTTCAAGTGTGGTTATGCCACAAGCTAAAAATTGCAGCTCCTGTCCATTTTGATCATACGTTATACACCTTCAGTGAATGGCGTCATGATGTTTCTTTCGATCATAAAAGCGATTGGGTTGAATGGTTAAATTCTCGCCAAGAAGATCAGATTTATTGGCAAATTCCCGGAATCCAAGAAGCTGTCTTCAACACCGGAGAAGCTAACTACGTTCGCCTTCTTGGTTTCAAAAAGACATCCTTTTATGTTCCTGCCAGGATTCAGCGTCAGTATGGAAGGGAGCAATCCATTGTGCCTCCCCTTCATCATTTCTATCCGCCTGAGGGTCTCAAGCCCAAGATTGTCAAAGCTGTTTCATCTGCTTGGGATGCAAGAATCATCAAACCTTTAAAGGAGTCAGTTGAGGAAGATTGTCGTCCGAAGAAGAAGTCTAAAAAGAATGCTTAGTTCCATGTTTATCTTTGAAAGATTGAACCATGTACTCAAATTTTAATGATTGATCAATAAAGTCCATCCTTCTCTTTCATTATCTTTGTCTATGTGTGCATCATCGTCTATTCTTCTCTCTGATTTTAAAATATGTCTTTCGGATATTACAGGGCAATAAACATCATAGCTAACCCTAATACTCCTTGGGTTCGGGTCTCTTCGCGGTTAGAGAGGAAATCTGTTTCTCCGCCACCTTCTCTAAGAACCCCAGCATCTCCTTCTTTCCCGTCCTCATCCTCACCAATGGCAGACAACCAAGATGGTCTTCCACCCGCTGCTATTACCGATACTCTTACTTTGATTCTCCAACAGCTTCAAGAACTCAAAGAAGAAAACCGAGTTATCAAGGCTCAGCTTTCTGAAAAGTTGGAACCGTCGTTGTCCAAGGATAAAGGGCCTATGCGCCAAGCAGCTACTCCAGTAGCACCTGCCCAAACAGTGTTCATCAATATCCCTGATAAAGTCGAAGAAGACTTAGAAAAAGAGCAGTACAGCGAGAATCACAGTAGGCCTTCTCAGTCCATGGTTGATAAGTCTGTTATGGAGAAATTAGAGACTCTTACCAGGAAAGTTCAAGACATTCAGTTTCAAGACCAGGGTGGTTTCAATCCCAGTGATCTTACTTTATTTCCCGAAATTCGCCTTCCTGCCAATTTTCAAATGCCCGATTTCGACAAATATGATGGTGTGGGTTGTCCAATCACACATTTGCAAATGTTCACCATCATGTGTCAGCCTCAAGGGTTATCTTCTGAGCAAATGGCTCAATTGTTCCCAGTTTCCCTAACCAAGGTTGCGAGGAGATGGTTCATGGTCTTGGACAAGACTCGTTACAGGACATGGAAGGATATCGGCGAGCAGTTCATCAGGCAATTCAAATATGATGATGGGACAGAAATCACCAGAAAGGATTTAGAGAGAACAAAGCAAGACTTGAGGGAATCCTTTTTGATTTTTGTGAAAAGATGGAGGAGAATAGCAGCTCAGATGATGGAGCGCCCGTCTGAGGAAGAACAAGTCCAGATAATCATGAAAAATATTTCCCCCCAGCTCCAGTATCACATGTCTTTGCAATACTATCCAGACTTCAAACACTTCATCGTGGCTGGCACCCAGATAGAGGAGGCTATGGCTCAAGGTGTATTCAACCGTAGCAACCCAAACCCCAGAGATTTCAAAAAGTCCCCTCCAGCCCAAGTCAATAGTATTTCCCGTTCCAATGCTCAATCCTCTAGGTCCCAAGAACCTTTAGTAATGGACTATGCTCAAACCGCAACCGCACCTCGGCAACAAACCCGGGTAGAATTTACCCCTCTTCCCATTCCATCTTCAGAGGTGCTTAAGCAGTGTCTTGCTTCAGGTCGCATAACCTTACCTGCCATCCGGCCTCCCCCCAATCCTCTACCTGCAAGTTGGCGAGCTGACCTACACTGTGAGTACCACAGAGGTCCTGGTCATCTTACTGACAACTGCATTGCCTTGAAATTTAGAATCCAGAAACTCATTGATGAGAAAGTCATTGCATTCCAGCCAAGACCCAATGTCACCCAAAACCCATTACCTGGTCATGCAAATCCTCCTGCTGCCGTTAATGCCATAACCATAGGAGATCCTGAGTTTGACCCTCTTACCCTCATATGTGCCTTAGAACCCATCTCTGAACCCCAAATCATATTCTGTGATGAATCACACCTAAGAGAGTCTGTACCTCCCTTGGTAATCACCTATGAGCCACAAGTCCCTCAAATTATCACTTATGATGAGCCTGAATTGGATGAAGTCAGACATGTGACAAGGGGCGGAAGAATTTTCAAACCTGTTGAATTGAGAGTCGAAAATCCAGGGGCATTGGCTCGAGGAGAGGAGCCGCAATATGTGAAAGATCCAGATGATGAAGTTGTGCAGCAGTTAAAGAAAACTCAGGCTGTTATATCTGTATGGGGATTATTGATAGCATCAAAGAAACACAGAGAGGCTGTGTTAAAAGAATTGAATACAACACAGGTATCCTCAGAGATATCTCCGGAGCAACTGGCTGAAGTTGTTGCTCTAACCCAGGCCACCAGGGCCATTAGTTTCTCAGATCAAGAGCTGCCTCCTCAAGGTCGGAATCATGCTAGAGCTCTTCATGTCACTATTGTTTGTGGAGGCAAGAAAGTACCATCTGTGTTGGTAGATAACGGATCCGCGTTGAATGTGTGTCCATTAAGAACTGCCATTACCTTGGGTTTCGGTCCCACTGATTTTGCCGAATCAACCCTTGGTATCCTCGCATATGACAATACCCGAAGAAATGTGGTCGGAGTCCTCACCACCAAGATCGTTATGGGCGGTCAAGAATTTGAGGTTGAGTTTCAAGTTATTGATATCAAAGCCTCGTTCAATATGCTTCTAGGACGTCCCTGGTTACATAAGGAAGGTGCTGTCGCTTCAACCCTTCACCAAAAATTGAAGTTCATTAAAGATGGGAAGTTGTTCACTGTCAGAGGTGATGAAGAGCCAGAAATAGGGCAAATAACAGGAGAAACTTTAATCCTTCCAGTTGCAAAAGCAGATGACTACAACTTGAATGGTTTCGCATTCGAGGTTGCTGTTATCTCTTACAAGGATGCCTCTCGGGAGGAGTTGTGTTTGCCGTTCGCCATCAGTTCTGTGGTGGCCAAGATGATGAGAAAAATGAACTACTTCCCTGGTATGAATTTGGGCCGTGATCCAAGCAAGGCATCTCACTGGCGCCCAATCAAAGCAAACCATGGAATTTTCGGTCTTGGATATGTACCTACTGAAGAGGAGGAGGAAGCCATGGAAAAATTGTTGAAATTGAAGGAAGAAATCCGCCGCACCGGAAGGGTACTCCTAATGGCTCCATATCCCTTATCAATGAATGGTCATTTTATCAAAGAAGGTGAGACGTTTCCATACTATGGGTTTTCTGAACCATGGTATGACTCAGTGACAGGGATCATGATACCCGGTTTTGAAATATTCAGTGGCCTTGCTCTCCCAGAAATAGAACCGCCGATATATTATGTTGAGAAAACTGTTGAGGACTGGTTAGTCTACCTTGAGCCAGATGTGCTGGAATCTTTGTTTGAAGAAAATGTGCCTGATGTTGATTACAATTTTGAAGAACAAGAAGAGACAGATTGTGAAGATATGCTAGTGGCAGTTATTCAGAGTAATGATACCTTTACTGAACCTCAGAGTCAGATTGCACCTGCAACAGAAAATCTTTCAAACTGGAGTTCTGATGTTTTTCCATCTTATTTTATTGCTAAGTCAAGTCTAGTCAAGTCGAGTGAATCAGTGTCAGTGCCTAGTCCAGGCGAGTCATTTTCTGAGTTTATTTACTATGTGAATCCTGAACCTGTTCAGGATGAGTCCAATGATAATGATGTAACTTCTTTCAATTCAATGAAATCTGATTCTCAGTATGTCTCTGTGTTTGCTTCTGACTTTAATAATAATGATAACACTCCCTCCTCAGATGAGGAAGGGGGGATCGACGAAACTCCCCTTGAATTGCAGCATATGCTCAAACAAGAGGAGGAGCGCCGAGCCCAGCCTCTTAAAGATGAAATCGAAATTATAAACATCGGAACAGAAGATTTAATACAGGAAATACGAATTGGAAATACTCTATCCTCTGAAGAGCGCGATGAATTAATAAACCTACTTAAGGAATATAAAGAAGTTTTTGCCTGGTCCTACAAAGATATGCCCGGGTTGAGCGAAGACATTGTTCAGCACAAGCTACCTTTATTGCCTGGGATTAAACCTAAAAAGCAGAAGCTAAGGAGAATGAAGCCTGAGTGGGTCCTGAAAGTAGAAGAAGAGGTTACTAAGCAGTTGAATGCTGGATTTCTGCAAGTGGTGGAATATCCAGAATGGCTCGCAAATATAGTACCTGTACCGAAGAAAGATGGAAAGGTGAGAATGTGTGTAGATTTCAGGGATTTGAACAAGGCAAGTCCAAAAGATGATTTCCCTCTACCACATATCGATATCTTGGTGGACAATACGACCGGGCATGAATTACTATCTTTTATGGATGGTTTCTCGGGCTACAATCAAATTAAGATGGCACCCGAGGACATGGCTAAGACCTCGTTCATTACACAATGGGGGACATATTGCTATCGGGTAATGCCATTTGGTCTTAAGAATGCCGGTGCGACGTACCAAAGAGCAGCTACAGCCTTGCTCCATGACATGATACATAGAGAAGTCGAAGTTTATGTCGATGATATGATTGTAAAAGCCAAGGAAAGGAAAGATCATATCCCGAACCTTAAGAAGTTCTTTGAAAGAATTCTCAAATACCAGCTTCGCCTGAATCCTAGCAAGTGTGTGTTCGGGGTTACCTCCGGTAAGTTGCTTGGATTTATGGTGAGTCAAAGGGGTATAGAGGTAGATCCTCAGAAGATTAAGGCTATCCAGGAGATGCCACCGCCTAGAACCGAGAAGGAAATTCGGGGATTCCTAGGAAGGATACAGTTCCTAAGGCGATTCATCGCTCATCTGACATCAACTTGTGAACCTATCTTTAAGCTCTTAAAGAAGAACTCTTCCAAAGAATGGACAGAGGAATGTCAGCAGGCCTTTGAAAAGATAAAGCAAAGTTTGTCTGAGCCACCGATAGTAGCACCAGTGATACCGGGGCATCCATTGCTGCTTTACTTGTCAGTAACAGAAACCACAATGGGTTGTATGTTAGCACAACAAGATCCAGAAACCAAGCATGAAAAGGCTGTGTATTATCTTAGCAAGAAGATGTTGGAGTATGAACAAAAGTATACTGTCCTAGAAAAAACCTGCTTAGCCTTGGTTTGGGCCACTCAGCGACTCAGGCATTACCTTTTATCACATAAGGTCCTGCTTTTGTCGAGGATGGATCCTCTGAAGTATCTCTTTGAAAAACCAGCCCTGACAGGCAGGACTGCCAGATGGTTATTATTGTTGTCTGAATTTGACATCACTCATGTAACCCAAAAATCAGTAAAGGGCCGAGCCATTGCTGAACAATTGGCGGAAGCACCCCGAGAAGAAAGTCAGCATTTCAAGCCGATGTTCCCAGATGAAGAGATCATGATGGTTGAAGATGAGTATCCAGAAACTGGTTGGACCCTCTATTTTGATGGAGCAGCAAACCAAACAGGACAAGGAGTAGGGGCATTGCTTGTGTCGCCTCGAAATGAGCATGTCCCCGTTGCCGTTAAGTTACAATTCAATTGCACCAACAATATGGCAGAATATGAAGCATGCATTGTTGGGCTTGAGGCTGCATTGGCCTTAGGCATAGAGAATCTTGACGTATATGGAGATTCGAAGCTAATCATTTGCCAAACTCAAGGAGAGTGGAGAACCAAAGAAGAAAAGCTATTGCCATATCATGAATACTTGGATATTCTCGCTAAGCAATTTCAACGCGTCACTTTCAGTTATTTGCCAAGGTTGAAGAATAGATTTGCCGATGCCTTAGCAACGTTAGCTTCCATGATTGACATACCTCACAATATGAAGATGAGGCCCATCACGGTTCAAGAGCAATGGGCTCCTGCATATGTTGATGCTATAGAAATAGCTGCAAGATGTCCCGATGGAAAGCCATGGTATACAGACATAAAGAACTACATCTCAGGCCAGGGGCATCCCAATGAGGCGTCGAGTAAAGAAATAAGGACTTTGCAGAGATTGGCAGCTAATTTCGTCATTTGTGGAGGAGAGTTGTATCGACGGTCTTTCGATGGAATTCAACTCTTATGTGTCACTGAAGATCAGGCAGAAGAAATTCTGGCAGATATTCATGAAGGGGTGTGTGGGCCTCATATGAATGGGAAGATGTTGGCAAGGAAGATCCTACGTCTGGGGTATTATTGGCCGACATTAGAAGCAGATTGTCACACATTTGTGAAGAGATGCTATAAATGTCAGATACATGCGAATCTCATCCATGTACCACCCACCGAATTGCATTCTCTTACCTCTCCTTGGCCGTTTTCGGTATGGGGAATTGACATCATTGGCAAGATTTCTCCCAAGTCGTCTAATGGTCACGAGTACATACTCGTTGCTATTGATTACTTCACCAAGTGGGTTGAGGCCGCTTCTTATGCAAAGCTTACATCCTCATCAGTTGCTAAATTCATACGCACCAACATAATTTGCAGATATGGAATTCCCCATGAACTTATCTCAGATAATGGATCTCATTTCAAGAAGGAAGTAATCTCTCTTTGCGAAGAATTCAAGATTAAGCATCATAAATCCTCGCCTTATCGTCCGCAGACAAATGGAGCGGTAGAAGCTGCAAACAAAAATGTCAAGACTATCATTAGCAAAATGTCAGAAACTTATAAAGATTGGTCGAATAAGTTACCATACGCCTTGTGGGCTTACAGAACATCAATTAGGGCTTCAACTGGGGCAACCCCTTACTCTCTTGTTTACGGGATGGAAGCAGTGCTACCTGTTGAGATCCGTGTACCTTCGCTCCGAGTATTGACTGAAGTCAAGTTACCAGAAAATGAATGGGCAGATGCCAGGTATAAAGAGTTGAACATGCTAGACGAGAAGAGATTAAAGGCGCTTTACCATGTGCAAGGTTATCAGCGCAGAATAGCCCGTGCTTTTAATAAAAAGGTTAAGGTCAGAGATTTAGAAGAAGGCAATCTTGTTCTAAAAGAGAATCGAGCACCAATGTTTGACCCAAGGGGCAAGTTCAAACCAAATTGGTCAGGACCATACATTGTGGACCAAATCTTACCCGGAAAAGCCGTCAAGCTCCGTAATTTAAATGGAGAAATATTGCCAGAACCAACAAATCTTGATCAACTCAAGAGGTTCTATGCTTGAACATCAGAAGGCCGTCCTTTGGCCGAATAAATCCCAAATTCATAACCAAAAATCAAAAAATTTATAACCTTTTGCAAACCCTTTTGAGCCTAAATAAAATTTTCCTTCAAATCCCAATATACTAGGGGCATTCGCCCTGAACTACGCATGATCTGATTCCTACACTGGGATACGTAGGCAACCTGTTCATAGGTTCGGTCGAGACCCTTGCAAAACCTTAAGCCATTCTTTGAAAAGCCCTACCTCACCTATAAAGTCCTTTTGGTGTTCAAGTAAAAAGAAAAGAAGATAAAAAAAAAATAATAAAAAAGAAAAGAAATGGAGCTTGAAGATCCGCTAGATTGAAAAACCTGAAAAGGCGATCTAGGCAAAATTTAGGATCATTCCCCTGCTAAGTTGAAAACCTGAAAGGGCGGCTTAGGCAAAAGGTAAGGGGGTGGCCCGCTGAGTCGAAAACCTGAAAAGGCGATTCAGGCAAAAGTTAAGGCCGAGCGGTCCACCAAGTTGAAAATCCAAAAAAGGAAGACTTGGTCGTGGTAAGATTGGATTCACGCCAAAAGAATTACATCGGTCTCTGAACTCGCGGTAGGTCAGGCGAAGCTAATACACAATGATTCTCGAAACTAGGGGCATTAATTTTGAAGCAATCTGAAAGTTGATAGAAAGATATATGAGGTATCACTGTATTAAAAATAAGTGAAGATGTTTATCAATGGAGAAACGTTCTTTAAAAGAGGCTAGTCTAACCCAAAAGAAAATACTGATAAGTCAGAAGCATCACGAGATTACTGGAGTAATCTTTCTTATTTTGTGTTTTTATTACAAGTGTCTGTAGTTCTATTTAAAAAAAAAAAAAAAAATTTATTTTTAGAATTGTTGTAGGGTGCAATCACTCTGAAGGCAGGTTCATTAACAGGTTCTGAGGAACTTGGAAAAAGGTGACGCTCTCACAAATGACGAAGATCTTTGAAAGAATAATCTCCGGTCAACGAATAGAAGAAGGTTAGAATGCCTCAAACTGAGGCAGATTGCTAATGAAGTGGCATCCCATATTTAAGCCCTGAAGTTCTTTTGCTGCATAGTGTTATTAAATCCTTTGCTTCTAAAGTTGTTAATTGGAAATTTCGATTTCTCTCAAAGCTCAAATCATCATATCTCTCTGAATCCATTTGGAAAAAGATATTTTCTCTCTGAACATCACACAAATATGATATCTCGCTTCCTTGGAGTCCGTACAAATACGGTATTTCACTCTCCGAGTCCATACGACTATGGTCTCTTATCCCCTTTGAACATCATACAACTATGATGTCTCATTTCCTTGGAATCCGTACAAATACGGTATTTCATTCTCTTCGAGTTCATACAACTATGGTCTCTTATCCCCTTTGAACATCATACAACTATGATGTCTCATTTCCTTGGAATCCGTACAAATACGGTATTTCATTCTCTTCGAATCCATACAACTATGGTCTCTTATACCCTTTGAACATCATACAACTATGATGTCTCATTTCCTTGGAATCCGTATAAATACGGTATTTCATCTTGCCCAAGCCCATTCAAAAATGATGCTGCATTTTCATTAAGAATCTTTCAAAAGTCATCCATTATTCTCTGAGACCATTTGAAAATGACGTCTCATTTCCTCTGAAGCTGTTCAAAAGCGATATTCCTTTCCCTCCGAAAATCCATTTGAAAATGGTATCCCATTTCTCTCGTTGCCAGCGGCACCGCAGCGGGTTTGTTTTATTGCATTCCAATTCTAGGATTTCATCTAAGGTCTTGCATTATATTAGGTTGCATTGTGTTTAGGGGGTCCTTTGTCGATTAAAGCTACGCAAAATGGTTCTGTCATTTTGACTTTGGTATTCGATGACTACGTCGTCTCTACCAAAGAGGGGCATCTGTAGACACCCACATTTTGCTTTACTTTAACCAACAATAACCTAATATATTGATCCATCCTCAAATTTTTTGAAAAAAACAAAATGATAAAGAGATGTACCTGGTGAGATGATTAGATCCGAAAAATTGAAAAATACCCTGATTAGTGAATTTAGTGTGTTAAATCCATGTGAGAACCCCCTCTATCATTGATTTATATGTTTTAGGTCATTAATATCTTGATCTGACTTTACGGATCATCAATCGGGACAAAATAAGCTAGGGTCATTTCATAGCCCGGACCCTGATTCCATTCCGAGACCCGATTTCCGTAAATCGTTAGATCAATGACAGATCTTGACCTGGGTCTCACCATCCAAAACCACCTAACATCTCCTCTCATCCTAACCATCCAAACCTCACCTAACCTCACCTAACCTCTCCTCTCATCCTAACCACCCAAACCTCACCTAACCTCACCTAACCTCACCTAACCTTACCTAACCTCACCTAACCTTACCTAACCTCACCTAACCTCACCTAACCTCCTATCCCATTCTCCTATAAATACCCTCTCATCCCACCATCCAAAGAAAAAAGAAGAAAAAGAATCCCTCTCTTAGAAAATTCATCCCTCTCCCTCATCTCTTCAAGGGTTCGGCCATCCTTGCCGGATCGGGTGATACGTTGGGTGATATATATCAAAAGCAGTCATTATCAAGCAAGGAATCATCTTCAAGGAATTAACATCAAAGAAAAATCAAACACAAAGTGGGTTTTCAAAGAGGTAGGCATTTATTTCAATTCTATGTAGGGTCTGTTTTCATGCATATCTTTTACTTTAAAAGAAAAACCATGTTAGGAAGCATCTAGGATCAATCTTTACTCATTCTTCTTGATGGTAGACTTTGAAGTTATACATGTTTCCCTCTTCTCTTAACCCATCTTATCTTCATTTTTATTTTTCCCTAATGGTTCACACCCTGGTTCCCCCTGGTTAGCCTCTGGTTAGACCCTGGTTGCACCCAGGTTCGTTGCTGGTTGCACCCAGGTTCGATACTGGTTCGCACCCTGGTTCCCTGCTGGTTCGCACTCTGGTTAGACCTTGGTTGCACCCAGGTTCGTTGCTGGTTGCACCCAGGTTCGATACTGGTTCACACCCCGGTTCCCTGCTGGTTCGCACTCTGGTTAGACCCTGGTTGCACCCAGGTTCGCTGCTGGTTGCACCCAGGTTCCCTGCTGGTTGCACCATGGTTCCCCTGCTGGTTCGCACCCTGGTTTCCCTGCTGGTTGCACCCTGGTTCCCCTGCTGGTTCGCACCCTGGTTCCCTGCTGGTTCGCACTCTGGTTAGACCCTGGTTGCACCCAGGTTCGCTGCTGGTTGCACCTAGGTTCCCTGCTGGTTGCACCCTGGTTCCCCTGCTGGTTCGCACCCTGGTTCCCTGCTGGTTCGCACCCTGGTGCACCCTGGTCCGCACCCTGGTTTGTACCCTGCTTCCTCCTAGTTAGACCATGGCTAGTCTCGGGTTTGCTCCTAACTTAGACCCGACTCACTTGACCCTAACCATTAACCCAATCCAACCTAACCATTAACCACACCTAAACCCATACCCATAAGCCTTAAACCCTATAACCATAGCCACACATCATACACCACATGCCTTTCATTCATCCACCCAACAGTACCCTCATACACCCCTACAATAGACCCGGCCAACCCAGTTAACCCGGCCATCGGGCCCATTCGGCCCAATTAATTCATTCCCCTTAAGAGCCACTTTGCCCTATTGGTTCCTAAGATACTCCAACCACCCAAACCTCAAGCCGCACCCCAATCCACGCTCAACCAGTTCCAATCCAGTCTAAGCCAAGTCAACCCGCACTTGACCTTGACCATTAACCCAATCCAATCCAACTCAACCATTAACCCCACCTAACCTGACCCTAGCACAACTCAACCGAGTCACATCAACCCAAGCCATACCTTTGTCCACTCACTGAGGCACACCATTTATCCATAAATCTGGTTACATTAAATCTAACCCAGCCAGGCCACCTGCAGCTTAAGTCAAATCGCCCCAATACAATCCATCCAAGTGGGATCCCAACCCAGCTCAACTGAGTCAACTCTAGCCAACCTCCCAAGTCGAGTTGACCCAACTCTCTAGTCGAGTATGCTCAACCTCTTTAACCGATTGGACTCTCCCCTTAGTTGACTCAATCCAATTCCTTAATCAACCCATCCCAATGCAACCGAGTCGCATTCGACCAAGTTGCGGCCTTCCATGTCACAACCGAGTCATTCCCCTATTCTACTAATGCCCTTTTACACCTAATAGAACTTCCTCCCTTTTGCCTAACCAAGTCATATCCCAACTCAATCTAAGTCGCATGTCTGAATCCATTTGACCGAATCTCATAAGCCCGCCCATTTTGAATTCCCAAAATTCAAACCCTTGATGATTCCTATATGCTCAATTCTTTGATGCAAATTCCCAATTCCAAAATCCCATTGCTAAATCAATGTTTCTGAATCTCAAGTCCAATGCTCAAATACAAACCCGATTCCTGATCCAAATACCAATCCTGTTTTCCAAAATCCAAGCAACCTCCCCAGCGGAACTACGTGTGGCTTGATCCCCATCGCGGGGTACGTAGGCAATTTGGCACTCCCAAGTTCAGTCACACCTTTCTCTATCTTTCTCATTCCCTCACACTATTTCATCATCTCTTCCATCTTTTTTTTCACTAACCTCGAGAATTTAAATCGATTTGTCTTGTGTCTTTCGGAACCGTTGGATCACGGTTTCCGTCGTAAGGACCCTTAGAGCCCAATTTAGGAACACCGGTGTCGTGTCGTGTCCTAAGTTTTAGAGAGTCCTAGAGTTAGGAGTCCAGCCTCATCACGGACGCTTGCTATGTATAGCAACCGTGCCATAGGTCTAGTTACACTAGTCACCCAATCTTTCCCTAGGA
Organism: Tasmannia lanceolata; assembly: GCF_043159265.1. NCBI lineage: Eukaryota > Viridiplantae > Streptophyta > Magnoliopsida > Canellales > Winteraceae > Tasmannia > Tasmannia lanceolata. Next base: position 37,139,930 of record NW_027518679.1, on the reverse strand, counting down.
CAAGCCTAGTAAACTAGGATGTAAGGCAAACCTGCATTAGTCTAAGGGACCATTTGCATTTAGATGAGAATCATATAGCATCTTAGATGAAATCCTAAGATAATAAAATCCTCAACTTGAATTAAATAACTTCTCCTAAAACTGTTGAAACAGTCAATCCCGTCTAGGTCGGTGTCTTAGTTGAGTTAGGCATATGTAACTTAGCTTAGGTGCACCGAACTACGTCGACTCTGATCCCAGTGAGGCTTGGGTACGTAGGCAGCTTGGATGTCTGACGGCATACCACCCGCGAGTCGGCACCACAACAAATTGTGGTGTTTTGAATATTAATTTTCTTGTAAATGCTTAATCAAATCATTTAGGGCTTTCCATGAAATTAGAATTCTAGGAGAACTTTCACTTAGAATGAATCCAGACAAATTAATAAATCAAGATACACATCTAGGATTCACATTGAAATTAGATCATAGGATGCATGTCACTTAGCTCGCACATTAACATAGAGTTGAATGAGCCATTTAAAATAAATTTAAAAGAGTTAGCTTTTGGAATCGAAGACCGATTATCGGGCAGGAATGGTGCATGTGGCGGATAACTCCCCATACCTTCCATTCTCGTAACCAGGTAGCGAGTCTAGATTTCTGGTTAATTTCGGGTCCTAGATCCCACATCTAGGTGGCGACTCTGTCAGTCTCTTTCGTGTGGAATTCGGATTGCCTTAGTGATCCCAAGTTCACATGAAAGACGAATTCAAATCAATAATTAAATGCACACGCCAATCGCGTGGATACAGGAGACCAAGAGAGAGAGCGCGGCGGCTCGCGCCCCACCCCTCTCGCGGGATTCGGGTACCACAGTTTCATTCATTTTTCTGGTATTTTCATCATGGTTATTATTCCCTTGGATTGCTTAGTCTTAACCCCCTGGCTTAGAGAGTGTCAGAAGAATTTCTGCCAGTGCTTACTCAGACTTTGGAGTAGTGCTGCCGAAGAAATGAAAGTCTTGCTGGCTTTCAGAGGTTCTGTCCTTTATGAAGTCACTGCCATGACCAAATCGCCTATTCAGGTTTTCGATTTGGCGGACCGCATGCCTTAATTTTTGCCTAAGCCGCCCTTTCAAGTTTTCAGCTTAGCGGGCAAATGACCCTAACTTTTGCCTAGACCGCCCTTGCGGGTTTTCAGTCTAGCGGGTCTAAGACTCCATTATTTTTTTTTATTTTCTTTCTATTTCTCTACAAACCTGGGCCTAAGTACACCAGAAGGACTTTTAGGTAGGCTTGGGTTCAAACAGGTTAACATTTGGTAAGTTTTTATGTATTTGACCGAATCTGGCCTTCCAGACTGCCTACGTATCCCCAAAGAAATGGGAATCAGGTCCGCGTAGTTCGCCCATTTGGGTTTCAAAAATTGTTTATTTTGTTCTTTCTTTCCTTCCTTCTTTTTTTTTTTTTTTAAGGATTTGAAAGGTTTGAAGGATTTGACCGAACCCGAATTAATCAGGCTACCTACGTATCATGTAGAGAGGGATCAGGTCATGACGTAGTTCAGGTTATTATCTTTTATGACGCAAGTCATAAAAGATGCCCCTGGTTTGAGTTTATCAAAGAATGAAAGTTTTTTTTATTTTTTTATTTAGGCCCAAAGTGTTTGCAAATGGTTTTTGACTTTGAGGTTGTTGGCTTTTGAGCTCTGATCGATCAAAGACGGCCTCCTGGTGTATCTAAGCATAGTACTTTTTTAGTTGGTCCAGGTTTGTAGGTTCTGTTAATTTTTCTCCATTTTCATTGAGGAGTCTTACGGCTTTTCCAGGCAGGACTTCATCAACAATGTAAGGACCAGACCAATTTGGCCTGAACTTTCCTCTGGGATCAAATACCGGTGCTCTGTAAGACTTCAAGACAAGATCTCCTGGTTTCAGGTCTCGAACCTTGACTTTCTTATTGAATGCCCTTTCGATTCTTCTCTGATACCCTTGGATGTGGTATAGGGCTCTGAGCCTCTTTTCATCAATCATCTGCAATTCATCATGTCTGGCTTTGGCCCACTCAGACTCTGGCAGATTCGCTTCCATCATAACTCTTAAAGACGGGATTCTCACTTCAACAGGGAGGACTGCTTCCATTCCATACACTAGAGAGTATGGAGTTACACCTTTAGAGGATCTGATCGATATCCTGTAAGCCCACAAAGCAAAAGGAAGTTTGTTCTACCAGTCCTTATAAGTCTCAGTCATTTTGCTGATTATGACCTTGATATTCTTATTTGCCGCCTCTACAGCACCATTTGTCTGCGGTCTGTAAGGAGATGACTTGTGATGCTTGATTTTGAACTCTTCGCACAGGTGCACTACTTCTTTCTTGAAGTGAGATCCATTATCAGAAATCAACTCATGAGGTACTCCATATCTGCAAATGATATTCGCACGGATGAACTTCGCAACTGTATTGGAAGTTATGGAAGCATATGAAGCAGCTTCTATCCATTTTGTGAAATAGTCAATGGCCACCAAGATGTACTCGTGTCCACTCGACGATTTAGGATAGACTTTGCCAATGATATCAATCCCCCATACTGAGAACGGCCACGGCGAGGTCATAGAATGCAGCTCCGACGGAGGCACATGAATAAGATTCGCATAGACTTGACATTTATGACATTTCTTCACGAATGCGAAACAATCTGTTTCCATTGAGGGCCAATAGAAACCAAGTCTAAGGATCTTCCTTGACAACATTTTACCGTTCATGTGAGGACCGCAAACACCTTCATGTGTTTGCTCTATGAGCTCTGCAGCCTGATCTTCATCAACACACAGAAGCTGAATACCGTCAAATGACCTTCTGTACAACTCTTCACCACAAATGATGAAGTTGGCAGCGAACTTCTGAAGAGTTTTCCTCTCTTTGCTGGAAGCTTCAGGCGGATGCCCCTTGCTTGAAATGAAATTTCTGATGTCTGTATACCACGGTTTACCATCTGGACACCTGGCAGATATTTCTATCGCATTCACATGTGCAGGAGCCCATTGTAACCTTACAGCTAAAGGCTGAACCTCCATCGTCGCAGAAATGTCTAGCATTGAAGCCAGGGTAGCCAGAGCGTCAGCAAAGTGATTCCTTGTCCTCGACAGATGAGTGAAGGTGACATTCCTGAACTTCTTGACCAGAGATTCGAGATAAGTGTGATATGAGATCAACCTCGCCTCTTTTGTCTTCCAATCCCCGTTTATTTGACAAATGATCAGGATTGAATCTCCAAATACATCGATGTCTTGAATCCGCAAAGCTAATGCTGCCTCAAGTCCTGCGATACATGCTTCATATTCAGCCATGTTATTGGTGCACTCAAATTGCAACTTGATGGATAATGGAATGTACTCCTTCTTTGGAGATACCAAAACAGCCCCTATTCCTTGACCGTGATTATTGACAGCTCCGTCAAAATACATAAGCCACTTGGAACTCGGAGTCTCTTCTTCAATGTCCATGATCTCCTCATCAGGAAAATCAGCCTTCAGAAAAGCATTCTCCTCAACAGGAGCATCAACCAACTGCTCAGCGATGACCCGTCCCTTAATTGATTTCTGAGTGACATAAGTGATGTCAAACTCAGACAACAATAGCAACCATCTGGCTGTTCTTCCAGTAAGAGCGGGTTTTTCGAACAAATACTTTAACGGATCCATCCGTGAGAGCAAAAATATCTTGTTCGACAGAAGATAATGTCTAAGCCTTTGAGTCGCCCAGACCAATGCTAAACACGTCTTTTCCAAGACAGTGTACTTGATTTCATACTCCAACATTTTCTTACTGATGTAGTAGATGGGCTTTTCTTTCTTAGACCCTGCCTCCTGCTGAGCAAGCATACAACCCATTGCTGTATCCGTGATGGACAAATACATCAACAACGGTTGACCAGGAATGACTGTGGATAAGACAGGAGGCAAAGACAAACACTGCTTGACCTTTTCAAACGCTTCCTGACATTCTTCATTCCATTTCTTGGAGGAATTCTTTTTTAATAACTTGAAGATGGGTTCACACGTCATAGTTAAATGAGATATGAATCTCCTCAAATATTGCACTTTGCCCAGGAATCCACGAATCTGCTTTTCTGTCTTTGGTGGTTGCATTTCTTGGATTGCCTTGATCTTCTGAGGGTCCACTTCGATTCCTCTTTCACTGACCATGAATCCAAGCAACTTCCCTGACGTGACCCCAAATACACATTTATTTGGATTCAAGCGAAGTTGAAACTTTCGGATTCGCTCAAAGAACTTTCTCAAAGCGACTGTATGCTCTGGTCGAGTCTTGCCTTTGACAATCATGTCATCTACATAGACCTCGACTTCCTTGTGAATCATGTCATGAAGAAGAGTTGTCGCAGCCCTCTGATAGGTGGCACCAGCATTCTTGAGACCAAATGGCATCACTCTGTAGCAATATGTTCCCCACTGAGTAATAAATGCCGTCTTCATCATGTCCTCAGGCGCCATTTTAATTTGGTTATACCCTGAGAATCCATCCATAAAGGATAAGAGTGCATGTCCAGCGGTATTGTCAACCAGGATATCAATATTCGGAAGCGGAAAATCATCTTTTGGACTTGCCTTGTTCAGATCTCTGAAATCGACACACATCCTGACTTTCCCGTCCTTCTTGGGCACCGGTACAATATTTGCAAGCCATTCAGGGTATTCAACTACTTCGTTGAATTTCACTTCGAGTAGTTTCTTAACCTCATCATGAACTTTCAACTCCCATTCTGTTTTAAGTTTCCGGAGTTTTTGCTTCTTAGGCTTGATGCCCGGGATTAGAGGTAATTTGTGTTGGACAATGTCCTCGCTCAATCCCGGCATGTCGTCGTAAGACCAAGCAAAAACCTCCTTAAACTCTTTTAGCAAGGTGATTAATTCTTCGCGCTCCTCAGGAGATAAAATTTTGCCAATCCGTATCTCCCGAATTAAGGTTTCATCACCTATATTTACAGTTTCAATTTCCTCTTCAAGTGGTTTAGCTCGGCGATTCTCCTCTTGTTGAATCATATGTTTGATTTCAAGGGGAGTATCATCGGCTTCCTCTTTAGAGGGGGAGTCTTGATTGTTATTATTAGTTACTTGATCAAGTTCAGAAGCAGAATCAGCAGAAGAGACAAGTACAGGAATATAAGCAAAAGAATCTTTTATTTCATCAGAATCAATGATTACATCAGATGACTCGCCCACATCAGGCGTTACAGACTCTGAAACAGAATGAAAAAATAAGTCGACATCAGTATCGACACAACCAGAAATATACACAGACGAAGAATCAATGAATACGTCCTCAGACTTGGACTCGACACCATCAAGGACAGACTCGTCACCCACTCCAGAGGTAGACCCGACCTCTACAGTACCTGCATCAAAAGAAAAGTTAGAAATGACAGACTCTGGGACGGACTCAGAAACTGACACAAATTTTGAAACAACTGACTCTTTTGAAGAGACTGGAGTATACTGAAGGACTACTTGGGGTATAACCTGTGAGGTCCAGTTATCCAGAGGTCCCTCGGCTGGGGTGATATAGTCCTCTGGGTCAACAAAGGGTGTGTCTCTCCCAATCATAGCAATGACTGGTGCCTCGGTCTGAAACAAAGAATTCAGGAATTCTGGCTCAAAGTTCTCAACCCAGTCTGAGTCTGATTCCTCTGTTATTATTGTCTCTGTAATCTGCTTACTGTAAAAATCTGCTGGCAGCTCATCTGCGAAGAAGATCTCAAGACCAGGCAGCTTTACCCCGCTCTCATTATACCATGGCTCTGAAAAACCGTAATAAGGGCAATCAGCTCCTTCTTTCCGGAATCTGCCATTCATGATCATACTGAATGGTCCCATTGGAAATTCTAAACCCTTGCGGCGACACTCGGCCCATTTGAACATGTAAGCTCTCATTTCTTGCATCTCCTTGCGAGTTGGCTTGTATCCCAACCCAAATAATCCGTCAACCGCTTTCAACTCAGGCCGCTCAGTCGGACCCTGCATATTCTTCCCCAAACCTGCCCCTGGGAGATATCCAAATCGGCGCATCATCTTGACTACCCGAGTATTGGTGCTAGAGAGAAACATAATTTCTTCACTCATAGCCTCTTTCATGGTGATAGCCGAAACTTCCACTGAAAATCCTGTCAGACTGATATCTCTTGTGTTTTCAGTAACAAGCTCTTGAGATATTTGTCCCACTTCCGGCTCGGGATCTCCTTTGACTGTGATCACCCGATTGTTTCGAATGAATTTCAGTTTTTGATGAAGTGTGGAAGGGATAACTCCAACCTTGTGCAGCCAAGGTCGACCAAGCAACAGACAAAACGAAGTCTTGATATCCAACACCTGAAATTCAATGTCAAAGGTTTCTCCTCCAATGACAATCTCAGTAGCCAATGTTCCGATAACATCCCTTCGAGTCCCATCATATGCCAGTATACCCTGCTCAGACGGAATGAAGTCTTCAGGCCCAAACCCCAGAGTAGTGGCAGTGCTCAAGGGACACACGTTCAACGCTGACCCATTGTCTACCAGTACTTCGGAGACTTTCTTCTGGTTGCAAAGCAAGGTAATCTTGAGAGGACGAGTATGGTCTCTTCCTTCAGAAGGCAAGTCCTCATCTAAAAAAGATAAAGCTTTTGAAGCCTTGGTCATGGCTACCAGACCGACCAACTCATCTGGAGTAATCTCAACTGATACCTGGGAAGAGTTCAATTCACGAAGTACAACCTGCCTGTGCTTCGGCGATGCCATCAGTAAGCCCCAGATAGAAACATTAGCTTGTGTCTTCTTGAGCTGATTCAACAAGTTATCTTCCTCTTCATCAAGTTTCTGTTTCTGATTGTCAACCCCTCTTGCAACCTCAGCTGGATTATCAACTCTGAGTTCAGCTGGCTTAAAGACTCGTCCACCACGTGTGACGTGGCGGAGCTCATCGCATTGATCGTTCAAGAGCAACAGATCTTCATCATCTATCTTAAGGATGTATGGGGTTTTTATTTCTTCTTCCTCATCATCACTCACCCTTAAGACGTATAGAGATTCGGATTCTTTCTCTTCATCCTCACACTGGAAAACATATGACTGGTTTGATGGCCCAGCCACATCAGGGTTGTTCCAGGATAATACATATGGCTTTTCTGATTCTACCCACTGATCTTCTCCTTCAAATTTCCAGACATAGGGTTCTTCGGATTCCACAACACATATGAAGGAAGCAGGATCAATAACAGACTCTTCAGCGCAAATGACATTGACTGAAGATGGAGGCGGCATTGCATGCGTAGGAAGGGGGTTTCTAGTTACATTTGGTAACTCGATTGACAGTTCCTTCCTATCGATCATGTTCTGAATTTGGTGTTTCAAAGCTAAACACCTATCAGTAATATGGCCAGTGTTACGATGATAATCACAGAACTGATCCTCTCTCCAGGATCTCGGCAACGGGTTGGGAGGAGGCTTAATATCAGGCAGCTTGATCTTTCTGTCCTTCAACAGCTTCTTCAAAGCTACGGACAAAGAATATGGAAGGGGATCAAAATGACGAGGAGGTTTCTGCTCCATCGACGGCCTTCTCACTTCAGTGACTACCCTGGGTGGAGGTCTGACATAATTAACATTATGTACTTCTTTCGGCGCCATTACAGGTCGCTTCCCCTCTCGAACATCAGATGGAATTCTTGATTTCAGGCCTTTAGCCAATGCATCTTCTATCTGGGTCCCAGTCTTAATGAGATGGTTGAAATCGAGGAAATACTGGATAGCCATATGGTGATAATATTGCGGCGACAGATTTTTCACCACAATTTTGATTTGTTCCTCATCTGAAAGACGATGAGTCATTTGCGCTGCTTTCCTTCTCCATCTGCGGATGAAGGAAGTAAAAGTTTCATTGTGACCTTGCTTCAGCGCTTTGAGATCTCTTTTAGTTACATCGATCCCCTCTTCCATAGAGAATTGTTCGACGAACCTATTTGCAATATTCTCTAGAGTTCGGATCTCCTCTGACTTTAAGCTCAAGAACCACTTTTTAGCTACTCCGGCCAAAGATCTGGGAAATAAGAGAGCAACTTGCTCCGGAGATAGACCATGCTGCTGTAAAAGCGGAAGAACTGACATTAGATGGCTTCGAGGACACCTGGTCCCATCGTACTTATCCATGTCCGGAACTTTGAATCTAGGAGGCAATGTGACTCCTGGATACAACATAAAATCGGCAATGTTCAACTTCTTCGGGCCTTGAAATTTTATGTTTTCCACCTCTCGGGCCAACATATCCATTCTGTCCGCTATCGCTTTGCCCTCATTGGCTCTATCTATATTGGGATGGCAATTCTCTTCTGCATACTGCTCATCATCAATATCGTCTTCGACATTTAAAACAGCAGGCCGGGCCATTGCAGGAGGGGGAGGAGGTAAAACAGAAGGGTGCTGAGCCACATGCTCTTTGGAGGTAGATTCTCTATCATTTTTCAGACGGGCTATCTCCTCATTCATGTTATTCATTTGCTGGAGCATAACCTTCATCATCTCACTCATCTCAGCTATAGCGTTTGCAGATTCAGCCATCTGTTCAGGAGTAAATTGAACGGGCGAAAGGATTTCCTGGAGATTGGAGAAAGGTAATGCAGGGGAGGTAAAAGAAATTGGTGAGGAAGAAAAACGACTCAGCCTGGAATCAGCGGACTGACGGGACCAGGTTGATTTTGAAACGAGGATTTTCTTAGGAGCAATGGCTGCTCAATCAAGAATCCTGATATGGAAATATAAACACTAGATTAAAATTTTGATAATCGAGATAAACTATTTTGATCAAACAATGACAAAAGAAACAAAAACACACTTTCATTAATAAGATTCCAAATTGTGATTACAACGGATGAAAAATATTAATCTCTAATCACAACTGGATAAACAGACTGACAAAAATGGGAAATGCAGAAATCAGAATAACAAAACATGATACGGATCTTCAAGGTTCCTTAATCCGAGCCCTCCGACTTGCGGGTTCTTCCGATATTTCTCCACATCGGAATTTGCGAGATAAGGCTAACCTCCTTTGTATATTTTTGTTTCCCCAAGCAGCCACAATGGATCGGACAAGGTCAGGAGTGAGATCTTCACAAAGAGGAGGGACTATGATTCCGGGAGGACATGGAATTCCCGTAATCTGATGGAGAATTCGCATGGGTGCATAAAAGGAAGATTTCTCGGTACCCATGAGGTAAACAAATGAATGCGGGTAAGTGCTAGTAAAAACATGGAAACATGAATGACTTACCCAGCGAAACTGACTCTCCTCTACATGTTGCAACCAATTGTGCCATTCATCGATGGACTGAGGTTGATGGGCTATTGGTTTCCATGTATGGAAATTCTTCAGGGTATATGGATTTTGGTTTTGTCGCTGAAGAATTTGAAGTTTTTCACCAAGCCAGACATACAACAACTTCACACACCCACAGAAATTGTCTTTGATATTTTGGGAAGCAATAAGATCTAATCCCAAAAAGGTCTTTGCTAACATGGTAGGAATGGGATTCCTCCCTTTGTTAATTTGGTCTACCACAGTTAACAAGGTTAACGGAGCAACACGAGGGTTTTTCCGAATGACATATCGCGCAAAGACACTAAAAATCAAAGCATTGCGTCGACAACTCTGAAAACGAGAGTTAGTAGGATTGACGTTTTCAGAAAAAAAGGGTGATGAGGTTTTGAACTTGCACACATGTATCCGTTAAGCATGAAAGTGCATCAACAGTTTGATTTTTGAATAGCTTGCAAAAAATGGAATGAGAGGAATCTATGTTCGAAGATTGTATCCACAGTCCATCTGTTGGGAGTTCTAATAAAGCACACCAATCTTCGAATATAGGACAAAGCTCAAAGGATCCAAATCGAAAAACATGAAGATTAGGATCCCAGAATCTAGCGGCTGCTTGGAGAAACTTCCAATTTATATCGGATACACTCAAATGATTGAAGGCACAGATGAACCGATCAGCCATACTCCTGTTCGAAGATTCTAGCGGAAGAGTCCTAATAGTCTCGCTTATCCAGCCTTTCAACACATTATTCGCCATAATTTTAACCTAAACACAAAGAAAAGAATGGGATAATTAGGGACTGGAGAATAACTTGGAATAAACAAAGAACAAGGATGAACTTAACCACTAATCACAAGAAGGATATAATTGGCGACATCAAATGTTCCATTGATGATCAAAGATGATCAGAAACTCAGGGAAGAGACCACGGTCATAAAATGACAAAAGTAGATCAATAGACCGGATCTAAATCTGAAAGGTGGACGACAAAAATGTACGATCAAGAAGATCAATAATGATAGACTATGGTCATAGAGACAGCAGACAAGCTATCGATCATATCTAAGACAGGACGAACAATAATTTGAATAATACAACAAAAGAAAGGATAAATGAGGTTTGAATTTAAAGGGTGAAAACAGGTAATACTTATCATCATTGGGTCAAGGAATAAACCATAGCTATGAGTGTGACAAGTAGAAGCCACTAGCTAGATTTAGATCTGAGAGATGAATATACACGACTGATTGATTCAAGCTAGGAATCTCTACTAGAAAGTAGGTCCTAATCTTATAATCAAAAGATATATGAACAAAAATCTCAATGAATAGAGCAAAAGATAGGCCACGACCATGAGAGGGCAAGTAAAAGCCACTGGTCGGGTCTAGATCCGAAGAATGGACTAATATGACTAATTTGATTAGATAAGGAAGCCTCACTAATGAGTAGGCTCTAATCTAATAATCAAAATATAGATATATACATATATATATCCTAACCAGGGGCACCAGCCCTAAATATAATCCCGCAGAGTCAAGACACTTGACTCAAGACAGACATGTGAGTGTACTAGGACTGCGATGTAGTCACATAAGGTGAGCTACAATAATCTAAGGATAGGACATAGCTCCTAAATCTAGGCTCCAACATGTGTAAGCAACACATGTTCGTCCTTATATGAATACAATATATATATATAAGCACATGCAGATCCTAATTAGGTTTTACTAAATCAACAAATATATCTAAGTACATAATATATGTAAAATGAAAGTAGAGCTCCGGACTCAATATATCAGGTACTATGCATATGATCCATACTTTAAGTATATAACACAAGTACACCGAGTGTTTACGACTGCAATACTGGCGCATAGCTTGGTAACAGATACAACAGCACCATCTGGATAGTGATATCCCATGAGGCACGCATTATATCTATCCCATGGAGCTAATAATAAGAAAATCAATAAAAGAAAAAAATAAAATCAAAATGATGTATGCTGTGCAGTGTGTGAATCTCTTGTTTTAAAACACCTATCTGGTGCCCCTGGATTCTAAGCGATTAAATTCCCATTTATAATGATTTTAGCTCAAAATTCTTCAAAATTAGCAACAAATGGCATTTTAACAGAGTTAGGCAATGTTCCAAGAAATCCCCAGCAGAGTCGCCAGCCTGTGGACCCCGATCCGAGAGAGGCGGCGGGGACGTGTGCCCCCACGCGAGTCAGTCTCAGGATCATCCACGTGAATGGAGAGCTCTACCAAGGAACTCTCGAAAGAAGTGCCTCTCACAGCATGAGTGGCGATATAAAAGGTGAGATACCTCTCGATTCGGGGACTAGCCCAAATTCGAGGCGTACCTTAAACAAAGAAGAGTCGCCATCCAAGGAAGTGGGCCAAGGATCCCATACTATGCTCTGTTGCAACGGATAACCAGAGATTATAAAAAGAGGGTTCGTGCCTGGTTACGAATTCGGAAGGTCTGAAGAGCACCTCATCCGCCCAAGTGCAAGCACCTGGTCTCTTATGCCATTTGTTATTGATTTTGAAGAGTTTTGAGCGAAAGTCATATGAAATGGGAACATATATCTCTGAGAAGACGTCTACCTAATCATGCATGTCTCAGAGATGAAAATTAAACACATACACAAAATAAATGAAAGATGTGTCACCTAAGCAAAACTAGGTTATAAGTGACATGCCTAATGGGTGTCTAAGTTCTGGTGTGCAAACACATGCATGTCACAGCTAAATGTATAGGATCTGTACATGGAAGTAAGAAGACACAGCAAAAACATACAACACAAATCAACTCTATACCAGACTGGACAAAATGAGTCCTAACTCTAAGGCGACCTGACTCGGACCAAGATGGCCGTCCATCCCAGCTGCTCTACGTATCCTGGCCTCGGGAAGAATCGGAGTCAACGTAGTTCGATGCCCTATTCCAAACTACTATGCCTAACCATCTAGAACCGCTATCCTAGACTCGATCCATTAGACTCAACTGATCTTTAAAGCTTTTTTGTATGATTGCTTAAATTCAAGTGAATTGTAATTTTCAGGACTCTCTATATGCCTTAACTAATGTAAGTTGATTAGCCTTAAGCTAATGTAGGTGGGTCCTACATCCTATGTGTAACTAGGCTGTGCAACCTAAGGAAAACCATGGGCTAACTATATGCTTCCTAGTCTAGCCATCGGTTCGACTAAATGTCTAACCGATCGACTTGAGGCCTCCTAACTCTAAAACACACCAAACAAACTAGGACGGACTCCTAACTCTATGGGAAGATCTTTTTGAAAAGGTTTTGAAGAAGTTTTGTATTTTTGAAGGTTCGAAATGTTTATTTTTAAAGGTTTGGCTGGACCTGGGATGTGGATCCCAAGCTGCACTACGTACCTCTTGGAAGAGGATCAAGCCAACGTAGTTCGGAACAGATTTTCCTAACTACTCTCCTAATGACTCAAAATTTTTGAGATTTTTGGATTTTAAGATATTTTTGATATTTTGGTTGTTTTATAGTGTTTTTTGAGTTTTTGACACAAGAGGATTGGATCATATCATCATAAGGGGAGGACAGACTCCGGATATCCCGCAAAGGTTGGACAGCATCCTATGCTTTGCGGGGGAAAAGAACAGAAACACAGCTCTGCAAGGGTTGGACAGCATCCTATACCTTGCAAGAGTGGATAGAAAAACACATGATTTGATGAGAGGTTGGATAAAATCCTAACCCCTATGATGATAGGACTGACTCCTGAAAGAAAGACAGACTCTCTAGCTAAGGACAGACTCCTAGGCTAAGGACTGACTCTGAAAACAGGATTCTAAGAAGGAGGTGCTAATGAGACAAGGCCTGTCTCCTAAAAGAAAATGAGATAAAGAAGGGTGCTAGTGAGATTATCAAGCTAAGATAAAGCTCACAAGTAACAAGGAAAAAGAGACCTTGCGCATATTTAGCAAAGATAAAACACCCAGCCGGGCCGGACAGCTACCTAGCCCTAGGGTGCAACAAATGTGCAACCCAATACCCATAAGGGTAAGGGTATGATGCCAAGCCGAGTAGGATGTTCTCCCAAAACCAAATGATGCACAAAGAGGAGGTTTAGCAAGAAAATGAGACTGGATAAGTCTCTTAGACACAGAGGTAAGATAAAGAAAAATGCTAACAAGGAAAAAGAGACATTGTGCATATTTGGCAAAGGTAAAAACACCCAGCCGGGCTGGACAGCTACCTAGCCCTAGGGTGCAACAAATGTGCAACCCAATACCCATAAGGGTCGGGGTATGATGCCAAGCCGAGTAAGGTGTTCTCCCAAAACCAAAAGACGCACAAAGAGGAGGTTTAGCAAGAGAATGAGATTGGGTGAGACTCCTAAACACAAAGATGAGCTCCAAGAGAGGTGCTGACGAGACATGGCATGTCTCCTAAGGATGGACTCACTAATGAGACAAAGCTTGTCTCTAAAGGATACAACTTTCTCTGTCTGAGACATAGCCTGTCTCCCTGAGAGGGCTCTAGAGAACTCTTTCAATGCCCTTACAATGAATGGATTTCTAATTTCTAGGGGATACACACCATAAAGACTTGGACAAGTCTTTAAATAAAAGAGAGGAGTGCTACTTGGACTAAGCGAGTCCCCTAAGGATGGGCTTAGGCTAGCGCCTTCATCGCCCTGGCGATGAATGGAAAGATCTAATGACTTGAGGCTATCTTTAAAAAAGACAAAAGGAAGAGGGATACTACACGGACCAAGCAGGTCTCCCTAAAAGATGGGCTTGGGCTAGCGCCTTCATCGCCCTACAAGACAAGGAGATTATAGTATCTAAAGAAAATTAACCGCAATCTATAAGACTGTGTTAGTCTATCAAAGATAGAAGAAAAGTCTACCAGATAATCACAAATTCTATTCTATTCTTATAAAAATAAATCCAGTACTAAACAAAGAAAAATTTTCAATAAAACAATACACGATCTATAGCAATTATAAAATGATAAACAACATTAATTAGTCCAGACCAGCCGCTGGATAGCCTAATAAAGTAAAAACAATATCAAACACTTCAAAACCAACCACAAACCCCAATACGGGGACTCCAATGAAATCAGATGATGCCAAAGTAATCATCTGATATCAAATACACATGATAATATTCCTAATCCCGCCTTGAGATCAAACAGTACTCATGTCGATAATATCGAATAGAGTAGTCATCTGATCTCCTTCTTCCTATTAAATAATTTATTTAAATAAAAAGAAATAAGTATAATAAGCCTCAAGATATTCTCACCTGAACAATCTATTTATTACCGTCTTCAAACCCTAACTCAAAGCTTAGTATAAAAGACAAGTATTAAATAATCAGCAGGTTAAATATATTAGATGATATTTCTAATTTGTACAAATTTTAGTACTTTGCAGGGGAAAGCAAAGTGGAAACAAATTATGTGCTAAACAGTGAAGGTGAAATGTAGATAAATCTGTGTATAAAGGGACCAACATATGTGCAGATTTTAATGCCAAACAGGGGTTCATATGTACAGATTTTAGCGCCAAACAGGGGCTGTTATATGGACAGATTTGAGTGCAGAACAGGGATCTAATTCAAAGACAGATTCTGTGTGCAAATTTTGATATGAAACTAAAATAAGTTTTAAGTGTAAAACTAGACAAAAATTTGTGCTCACATTGTGTGCAAAACAAGAACTAAATTGACTACATTTAGGGATACAAGACAGACTTGTACCAAAACAGAAATCTGAAATGAATCATGAAATGAATGTGCATATGTATGCAATCAAGACATGACTAATCTTATATTATTCCCCACCAAAATACAAGGATAAGCAAAAATCGACTATATGACAAAACATATCTGTCCAAACAAGATTGAAAGTCTAAAAAAAAGTGAACAAGATATATGCGCTAAATCATTAAACTGGGAATAAATAAACCAACTTGTGTGATACATAGAAGATGATTGTATCACAAGTGAGTGAACTGTTGTGTTGCCTGGATATAGAAATTCCATGGATAATCTGACAATGACTAATGCTTAATTCAGCTAATGGAAACAAATTCAACTTTTGTGCAATGAAAATTGACAGATGAAATGCATGAACACATTCACATATACATTCACACATATTCATTATGTTGCTGCCCTGTTTGGGCTCAGAGAGAGCATTACATTGTTACCCCATGCCAAGATAAAGAAGATCTTATCACAAGATCACAAACAAAACAGAATTCAAACCCTAAATTCTGTATCTATACCCCTGCTAGGTGAATATGCTTAGAAGAAAAAAAAAAAAAAAAAAACTTAATTGTAATAAACCTCATCATATTTTATTCTGAACTGAAAATTATAATAACTGAAACTAATAATCTCATTCCTTTTAATGATACAAATATATCAACATACAGAATCGAGGTTCATTCACATATTTTTAGAGCTTAAAATAATTAACAAATAATAATAATAATAATAATTAAGGAAGATTAACAAAGTTTAAGAGAGTAACAGGAAGGAAATATCCTCTACAAATCAAAATCAAAACTCACACAAAAATTATTAGAATGTTATTAGAGAAAATCGACTTTATCAGAGGATTAAAAATCAAAGGCATATCATTTGAATCAACTATCATGATACTACAAAATACAAATTTTAAGAAGAAAAACTAGTTAAATCATAAAATTGTGCAAATGAATGGTTCAGATCTTACCTGCAGAAAGCAAATTTTCCACCTTCTTCTCGGAATTGATAAATTCTTTTTTCAGATCTGCATACCTTGAATCTTGACCGAAGATAGCCAAAGAAGATGACCAGATCTGAAGCTCTACACCTTAGATCTAAGGTTAAGGCTTCAATAGCAGAAAATTGTGATGGATCAGCAGGAGCTTGGCCGGAGTCGAAGTTGCAACCGGAGTTTCAATCGGAGAAGGAGTAAATTGGCCTGCCGGAGCTTCAGATTTCGTCGGAGAAGATGATCGGAGATGGATCGGAGTTGACGGATCGGAGATATAGGGGAATTCCGGTGATTGAACAAATGACGAGCATCGGCCGGAGCTCCGGCAAGGACAATGAAACGGTTGATCGGAGAAGAAGTTGCCGGATCTCTCTTTGTAACTGTGCAGATCGGAGAAGGATCGAGTTGCGGATCTCGGATCTGCAGAGGTAGCCGGAAGGGATTGGGAGATGACCGGAGTACAACCGTGCCGGAGAAGGAAAAGGAAGGAGATCGGCCGGAGGTAGACCGGAGATGGAATGATGCTGATAACAAGATTACCGGAGGAAAATCTGAGATCCGGTAGATCTGACCGGAAAAGGAAAAACAATCAGCCGAAGGAGGAGGAGAAAAAGAAAAGGGAAATTGGAACAGCGGTGAGCAGGAGGTCGGAGCAAAGGAGGTTTTTGGCCGGAGATCTAAGGAATCAGATCGGAAAATCTGATCAGAAAAAGGAAACCCGAGCTTTCCTTCTCTCCCTTTCTCTCTTCTTTTCTCTGCGATTTTGCGATTTTTGCAATGAACCGTCCTCTTTTTTTTTTTTAGGGTTTTTTCGTATATATGGAAAAACTAAGCTGATATTGGCACTCTAGCTTGATGGGCGCACGGATGTGCGACCTCATCTGGCTAAATCACCCCCGCCCACTTGATAACTGCACTAACTCCACTTGTCTTTTCCAAAAGTTTTCGTCGGATTTTTCTGAGATTTTGCAGGGGCTTTTCTGAAGTCTCGAGGCTTCTAAATATGTGTTCATGGGCATTTGAAGCATTAGGTTGACCTAGATTTTCATTAAAAAGCAAGAATTTTGGGATAAAAATCAAAACCTAGTGGGCCACCCCTTGATTGCACTACATATACTCTCTCAGCCCGTTTGCTGGGCAAACGCGCTCAGCTCTTCCTGAAATTTTGCAGGGGCTTAGCTGGGACCCTAAGCTAGCTTGGGGTGAAATTTGGGGTTCTATCTCATTTATTTGATGAGGCTTTGCTCAAACATGAAGGGATTAGGGCACGGTCAAAATGGGGTGTCTACACATACCCCTCCTTTGTATAGTATACTTGCCTAGTCTTTTAGACGCCTTTTAGATATTAGAACCCTTCTCATTGCAAGGGCAATGGTAAGGTTACTTGGAGCCCGTCTTTATGTTTTGTGGCTCACCGCTTCGCACTTGGATCTGCACAAGTTGATGTCCCCTGTATGCACTGAAATTTTTACTAATTGGAATTATCATAATCTTTTGATATTTCTAATACTCTTCTTATCTTAAGCATTGAGTTAGGTTCTGAAGACAATAATGAATGGACTGTTCAGGTGAGATTATCTTGAAGCTTATCATATTTGTTTAATTTTATTTAAATAAATTGTTTTAGGAAAGAAGGAGATCAGATGACTACTCTATTCGATATTATCGACATGAGTATTGTCTGATTTCAAGGCGGGATTAGAAATATTATCATGTGTATTATGATATCAGATGATTACTTTAGCATCATCTGATTTCATCCTCATATTGGGTTGGTGTTTGTGGTTGGGCATAGAAGTGTTTGATATTGTTTTTGTTTTATTAGGCTATCCAGCGGCTGGTCTGGACTAATTTATGTTGTTTATCATTTTATGATTGCTATAGGTTGTGTATTTTTTAATTGAAAATTCTTCTTTGCTTAACACTTGATTTATTTTTATAATAATTGAATGGAAATCTGAGTTTACTTGATAACCTTTTTCTTCACTTTGATTAGAGACTAACTCAGTCTTGTTAGAGCTTTGCTTGCTTGGGATCTTGGATCGTTTTCTCTGTTCTTGGGGGCACTTCTTTACGTGTTGTGGTTCGTCTCTTTGAGATGCTAGTTGCTTGTTCGGGGTTTCCCCTTTAGATTCAGGGCTTTGCCCTAGTTTGTGGTATTACTTGCGTGTTCCCTTTAAGATTGAAAACCTTTAAAGGTTTAGAGCATTGGAAAAGCTTTAAAATCCAAAAAGCATTAGAAATTTAAAACTCAAAAACATTTGAAAACTTTAAAAATATCAAAAACATTTGAAAAACATAAAAAACCTTTAAAAATCTAAAGTGTTGAGTGTTTTCTTTTATAAGCGTAGTTTGAGAGTTCGTTTCGAACTACGTTGGCTTGATCCTCTCTCACGAGGTACGTAGTGCAGCTTGGGATACATATCCCGAGTCCAGCCAAACTTTGTAAATAAAAATGCTTTAACCCTTCAACTTTAAAACCTTGTTTTTAACAAAAATCTTTCTCTAGAGTTAGGAGTTTGTCCTAGATAGAGAGTTTTAGAGTTAGGAGTTCGTCTTTGATTTGTTGTGTGCTTGTTTGTGTTTGTTTTAGAGTTAGGGGTTTGTCCTAGCTAGGAGTGCCTCCGTCCGGTTAGTTGGCGATTCACATCGCCGACTGACGACTAGGTCTTGGATACGTTAGCAATCCTATTGTTTTCCTTAGGGCACACAGCCTAGTTACACATAGGTTGTAGGAACCACCTGCATTAGCTTAGGGCTAACTAGCATTTAGTTAGGGCATATAGGGAGTCCTAAAATCTACAATTCACTGGAATTTAAATAATCGTTCAAGAAGCTTTAATAACTAGTCCGGTCTTTTAGATCGAGTCTAAGATAGAGGTCTAGGTGTCTTAGGCATCCTAGCTTAGAATAGGCGCGAAGAACTACGTTGCCTTGATTCTCATGGAGGCGGGGATACATAGGCTTCTTTGGATGAATATCAGACCATCCGAAGACTCGGGCTAAATCGTTTAGAGTCTTAGGATTTGTTGTGTTGTGTTATATTGTATATTTTGTTGTGTTTTCTTACTTTCTTGTGCAGACCTATACCTTTAGCTGTAGCACGCATGTGTTCGTCCACCAGAACTTAGACACCCTTTAGGCATGTCACTCATAACCTAGCTATGCTTGGGCAACACATCTTTCATTTTATTTTATGGGTGTTTATTATCTTTGTCCTCAGGAAATGCATGCTTAGGTAGACGACTCATGAGGATTGTTCCCATTTCACATGATTTTTGCCCAAAACTCTTCGAGGTTAATAATAAATGGCATAAGAGACCAAGTGTTCGCACTCGGGCGAATTGGAGGCGCTCTTCGGACCTTCTCCATTCGTCATCAGGCACGGACCTTCTGTATCTCTGGTTATCCATTGCAAACAGAGCATTTGTTTTGGTTCCATGGCGTGTCCATGGATGGCGACTCTGAGTTATTTTTAGGTACATCTTGGTTTCGAGCCCTGGCTCCTGATCAGGATGTATCTCATTTGTTTTATATCGCCACTCATGCTATGCTGCGAGGGTGGCACCTGTTTCGAGAGTTCCTTGGCAGAGCTCTCCTTCACTTTGTGGAGATCCAGAGGGTGTTAGGGACCTGTTCCCTCACCGTCCTCGGATCGGGGTCCACAATATGTTGCCCTAGGTTCACAGATAGAACCTGCACTCATCCATTTAGGTTACTTGATGAAAGGCATCCGAATTGGAAGATTAAAGCCTTGTTTGAGGTTATGCTCTTTTATAATTGCCATTTTTATTCGAGGAAAGAGAGATCTTTTTATAGTTAGTTTATATTTGGATTCCTAATCAATGCCATTTTTATTTGAGCCCTTGTGAAACAACCATAGCTAGAAAATGAGGACTTTGGAAGACATGTTCATATTTCCACAAAAAGAGCATTGACACTGTGCATCGGTTAGCCATTGGACTAGGGTATGTAAACAACCATGACGTTCTTGGAAGGCTTACAAATACAAGCTAAATAACTTTGAAGAGAGAGAGAGAGAGAGAGATGGGGAAAAAGAAAGTGAGAAGATGAAATAAAAGAGAAAAAATAAAGAGAATAAAGGAAGAAATTTAAATATAGTACGCGTTTGGCGTAAATGGTATGTAAACAACCATGAAGCTCGTAGAAGGCTTACAAATAGAAGCTAAACTCTCATAGATAGAGAAGGAAAAAGGAGAGGAAGAGAGAAGATGAAAGAAAAGAGAAAAGGAAAAAGAAAAGAAATATGACACGCATTTGGCGTAATTGGTCAAATGTTCCAGTTAAACATAATACTAATCCCAGCATAGGACAATAAATCAAAACCAAATTATAATTAAATAACGAGGAATAGTAACATCAATAGAGAAGTACAATGTAATGAAGTGTAAGAAAGTACAATGATCAGTCATCCTTCCAAGGATCCCAACTATATGCCAATAACACTTAGAGTTACGAGGTGGTATTGGTCCCATGCTGATCTGACATAAGATACGGTTACTTTTTGTACAGTCCAATGATGTTGCCTACCAAATAATTCTCTATGTAAATGACATGAAATGAATTGCAAAGTGAAATGTCCTACAAAAAAAGATATTTCCCCTTTTTGTTCTTAGTCAGCGGCTCATCATTTGTATGATGCTTAAGTTTTGAAATATGAAATTCTCGTGACTCGCCACAATGAAATGAAATGTGGGCCCACCTTTGATTCAACTAGGATGGGTCCACAAAACATGTTGACAAAGATGAAAAAAAAAATCTTAAATGTTTTTCTACCTTTTCCAATTAGTATTGGCACCACTATTTGCACTATTTACATTCGAATGACAATTTATCTATAAATGCAACAAATCAAAGGTTGAAAACCAGGGCCATAGAAAAAACTTAAAATAGATACTTAGTAAAACCAAATGATTTGCTATTCATCTTATTCAAACATGCATTTCTTCAAAAGGCCATAATCCCTGGAGGACTCTAGAGAGACTACTATCTATGAGTGGGCACCACCATATTCACAAACATCTCCGACTTATTCAAAATGTCCCTTTTTAGCAGTATTTTAATAAAATATTTTGAAATTATCCCATGATTTTCAGACAACTATAAAATAACCCAGTGAACAATACGCTATTAAACTGAAAACTCCAAACCATCTTATTTCGACCCGACCCATGTATATAGACGGACCTCAAAAGAGAGAACAACCTCAAGCCCTCATTTGTCTTATCATCGATAGAAAACAGGAGACAATATGACATTTCCACCCCACATCCACCAACAAAAAAAACTTGAAATTTCGGTGGAAATTTTGTAATAAAGGGTGAATACGAAATTTCGGATTTCGGCAAAATTTTGGGGAAATTTCAGGGAATTCAAGTAAAATTTCGATTCAATGTACTTTCGGTTTCGGTCCAAACTGAAACCGAAATATTTCGACCGAAATTTCGGATTTCAGCCGAAATTTAAAACTATGATAGGAGCTTGAGTATATTAACTTGCCTAATAAGAAACTTGAACTTCTTAAACTTGACTCTTCTACAAAACCCTAAGAAAGTTTGTGAAATCCCCAAAAGAAGTCCAAAAATTGTAAAACCGCAACCTAATCCCTCTTTTGGTGCTTTTCTTTGATTGGTGTCTTTTAGAAACTTGCTAGCTCACTCAACTTGCCTAAACGTATAGGAGGGTTTATTTCTTTAACCAATTGTTATTGTTAGGTTTTCTTTTTGTGCTGATTTGTTTAACCCAGAATTTGTCTAGGAACTCGAACTGGCACCTTAAATTTTATTGATACAAGAAAAAAAGTAAACGACGGGGACATACCACCTTACCTTTGAATTCAAAAAAAGACTCAACTTACTTATATCGAATAGTTGGTATCCCCAAGGCATCAAATTTAGCTGCACCTCTTGCTCTATTAGGAAGATCTCTCCAAAATCTGTAGACATTACTACATTTACTGTTGCAAGCATGATTGGCTAAAGAATTGGCAACTTGATTTACCTCTAGGTAGGCATGATACATCTGCCTTTTTACTTCAGCTATAAGTGATATAAGATCATGGTAGTAAAATTTTGTGGCACAGGGAGGGTCCATTTGGTAAAGTATCTTAGGCCGTCCAACATTCTTTTTGCTTCTGTTCGCATGTTAGTTGCAGTATCATAATAATGAGAAAAAGTGAAGACTACTATACCATAATAGTTTCTCACAACTCCCCATCAGTAGACACACCAAGGTTGCCTTTGGAATCCCCATCCGTGTTTGTCTTGATCTCACATTCCCTTGGTTTTGCCCAAGCTACTTTTCATACCTCAATAAAATTAATTGGTTCGGAGAGAATAGACATTTTCCTAAGCACTCATGCTTCCTAGTCAGATCAATCAGTTGAAGGCGAGAAGGACTTGACTAGCATCTTTCCCCAAGCTTTGATGTCCATTATGACCACATTTGTCCTCTTCCTTAAACCTTCCATCTGCCTTCTACACCTTTCCCTCCATATCTCCCAAGATATAAGGGATGGAATGATCTTCAAAAAAAAAACCAGTTACATAATTTTCTTTTTCTTTTTATCTAATTCAAACCACTGCAAGAGTCTAGCACTTCTTGGTTAGTTTTGAATCAGTGGAACATCAAGTAAGGAAGCAAAGCTCAACCGGCTCACTATCAACAAATAAATGATTAGCATTCAAAAAAAAGAAGAAAGAAATAAGTGATTCAAATCCTCTTCCTTTGGTGATGAAGAATGCGTGCACATGGATGGAAAAGGGATAAAAATATCTGAGCTTGTCGTCAATTGGGACCGAGTTGGACAAATATTTCCAAATAAGGCAACTCACTTTTGTACGTAGTTCCTTCCAGATAGATGATTGCCGTATTTTCTTCGACTTTTATCTCTCACCTTGTTCCAAGCAGATGTGGTAGAAAAGTGTCCAGAATTGTTATGAATGCAAACGAGTTCATCCTCTTTGTCAACAGGTTTGGCCTTTGAATTCTTGATGGCATTAACATTGCTTAAAAGAATATTATTTTCGATCTATGAGAGATTCCATTCACCAAAACTGTTAATCACCTCTTTGACTTGGAGTTTTAGTTTCACCCCATCCCTATTTAAAGCTTGGTTGATGATTGAGCTACTGTCAAACCATACATCAATCCAAGAATTAATACTTTCTGTTCCAATGATCCATCTGGTACTGTTAAGCCACTCCTCTTTCAGACTCATTATTTCCTTCCACTGTTTGAGTCGCTTGGCTTGGGTTCCTTCAACCGATACCAAGTATAATAGCGAGGTCCCCGGCTTCTTGCTTTTTTCCCTAGAAAGAAGGGGGAAAAGGGCTCCTTCCCCATGAATTTCCCTGGGTGCTTGGGAACATACATCTCTGACCCTTGTTCGCGTACACATCTCCGGTTGGTATCTAGCAGCCTCTCCGATTCGAGACTGCATTCGACCAGTGGATTGTGGTCGAGAAAGAAATGTACCTCCCGCAGACAAAAGTTTACCTTTTCATCCTTCTACCCGTGATCTGATCTTCTCTATAAGCTTTTCAAATTGAATAATCTTCAATCGTCCTTTATACAGAGGTGCGCCCAAGTAATCCATAGGAAGACCTTTGGAAGAGAATCCTGTGGCCGTGCTTATGATCCTTCCTATATAAAGGGCTTTTCTAATAGCAAGTGAAACAACTTTTATCCTGCTCTAAAGCCGATTCTTATAGGGAAAAGAACTTCATTTGTTGTTGTAGACACCCCATTTTGACCGGACCCAAGTTCGTGTCGTTTGGGCAGAGCCTCGTCAAATCAGTGAGCTGGGGTCCCAAATTAAACCTTGGGGTAGCTTAAGGTCTCATCTAGGTCCCTGCAAAATTTCGTCAGAATCCGAGCGCGTTTGCCTAGCGATCGAGCCAAGGCGGTGTCGTAGTGTAAACCAGAAAAGGGGGTGAATTTATCCTGAAGGGGGGGGGCGAATTTATTCTGGAAAGGACGTAGCCTGGGGCAGAAAAGACGTGATTCGGGCGTGCGCTCATCAAATTTTGTGCATTTTTGTGCGCCCATCAATATAGTTGTGTTGATATCAGCAGCCTTCATTTGATATATATATAAAAAAATAATGAAAAAAAGAGGGGGGTTTTCATTTTCGTTGAGAAAAATCAGAGAGAGAGAGCAAAACCCCTTTTTCCTTCTTCGATCAACTTCTCCGGCGAGCATGCCGGAGCTTTGACCAAGCTCTGCCCGATCATCTCCACCATTATTATTTCTTCTTTCCTAAGCTATTACCCTCTCTTAGCTCCCAAACCTTAGTTCCAACTCTAGAAACCCTAGAAATCCAAGATCTAAGCCATCAAACCCTAGATCTACTCCATTTCTTTAAGTTCAAATTCTAACCCCGGCGAAACTCCATAGATTCCGACCGTCCTCCACTGAATCCGACCGCAATGTTCTCAGTTTTTTATTACCTCAGCCTCTGTTTTCCCCATCTAGCTCACCTCCATTAGATCTAACCTATTTGCACCATCATCAGACCCTAATTGCAGAGAAGAGAGTGAAAGATCTATAAAGGAGAAGGAGAGATGTGTAGAAGAGAATGAGAGGGCTGTAGAAGAGAGCGAGAAAGGAGTTCTCATAAAGAAATATCTCAGATCTGAAATAGGGGGGAGTATTTTTTGAAATATGCATAGAGAGGGAGAAGAGGAGAGGAGTTTGTCTTCTCCAATTGATAGATCAGAGCTCCGGCGTGTTGGTCCTATCTTTATATACCTTGGCTATCGTTTCTTTCATCATTTCAGCAGCAAATTCCCCATCCTCCTCTGCAACTTCGGTTAGAACTTCCGTACAGGTGAGATCATGCTGAAATTTAACCATTTTCAGCTACAAACGGGAGTAAAGGCTATACATTGATAAAGGAGCAGAGAGAGAAAACATTCGTTTCTTGTCAATTACAACGAGGAATACAGTTCCACTTCAGAATTCGATGATCTAATTGTCCAGCAGAGGTTGCTGATAAGTGTATGGTGCTGGATAATGAGGCACTCTATGAGATCTGCTTCAGAACTCTCAAGCTTACTACTCCTAGCTTCGGTGATCTGAATCACTTGATCTCTACAACAATGAGTGGTGTTACTTGTTCCTGAGATTCCCAGCAGTACCGTGCTCTTACCGTTCCTAAGCTTACCCAGCAAATGTGGGATTCCAAGAACATGATGTGTGCAGCCGACCCTCGCCATGGCCGCTACTTGACTGTCTCTGCCATGTTCAGAGGTAAAATGAGCACCAAGGAAGTCGATGAGCAGATGATCAACGTGCAGAACAAGAACTCATTTTACTTTGTTGAATGTATTCCCAACAATGTGAAGTCCAGTGTCTGCGACATCCCACCCTGGGGACTCTCCATGGCTTCGACTTTCATTGGAAACTCGACCTCAATCCAAGAGATGTTTCGGAGAGTTTCGGAGTAGTTTACAGCCATGTTTAGAAGGAAAGCTTTTTTGCATTGGTACACGGGAGATGGGATGGACGAGATGGAGTTCACAGAGGCTGAAAGTAACATGAACGATCTAATGTCGGAATATCAGCAGTACCAGGATGTAACAGCTGATGAGGAGGGTGATTATGAGGATGAGGAAGAAAAGCTCCAGGAGACGTGAGCTTGGTTTATGAATGCTCATGCTTTGGTATGTCTTTTTCTCGCAACTAGGAAGTTTTTGGTTTCTGTAGGGTGATTATATGGGATAGTAGTAGGTTTAAATGTGGGGCTGGTGAATAGGGAATGTGGAAGTTTTTTATTTCATGTTTGAATTCTGGGATTTGCTTTAGTAGGTAAGTACTTATAGTGTAGTATGAGTCTTTGCTATATGACTGCTGCCCCTATTTCAACACAGATTTTACTCACTGTAACCCCTGTTTGAGCCCAGTTTTTAGCCTCATTTCAGCCCCTGTTTGGGCATAAATTCTGCTCATGAATCTGCTCATAAATCTGCCATGTTTTGGCGCGGGTTTGGCTAATTTTCTGTACAGATTTCTGCCCATAAATCTGCCTTGTTTTGGCACAATTCTGTCCACCAATTCAGCCCTCATTTTGTTGGCTGAGCATGATGATATCCATAGCAGCCACTTCTTCATTTTGGTAATGACAGCACTTACACTCTTGGTGCTAACAGCCCATGGCCCTTTACAATGGCAGCCCCACCTTGTTTAGCATGTGCAGCCCCCACCTTGTTTTGGCATGCGCAGCCCCACCTTGCTTTAACATGTGCAGCCTCCGCCTTGTTGTAACAAGTTTAGCCCTCATTTCAGCCCTGTTTTACATAGGTTCAGCCCCCGTTTTAGCCCCTACTTTAGAATATATGTATAACCACATTTCATTTTGATGATTCATGCTCTCGTCTTTCCCTTCCATTCTTTTGATTGACATGTGAGAATGATAGAGATGTTTGAGTTTCAACTAATGGAAGCCCTTGCACACCTTGATGTTGTTTCTCATCATTATGTTTTAAATACAATTTGATCAATATTTTCCACTCAAATATATGTTCACTATTTTGTTTTTTATGGAATCAGTAGCTCATGGAAGCCTTGGATGATATGTTTAAAAAAAAAAAAAAAAAAAAAAAAAAAAAACTGTACATGCTTGCTGTCCTATTTTGAATTTGCTCATTTTCGACCTCAAATGCTGAAAACTTTCAAAAGCAAACATCATCAATCTTGTAGATCTCGTCGAGCTGGTCAGTTCGACATATGGCGGCCCAAATTCGGCCAAAAGACGAGAGAGTTATGCCTGTTCAAAGTTTTCAGTCCATAATGATGTTTTTGTTTAAGTTTTTTACAAATTGTCGCGTTGAGTAAATTTTTGGCTGCTACTGCTCGGAATTGTTCGAAACTGTCAACTGGAAAAGTGTTTGCTATAATATTTCCTAAAACTGTCTTCTTTAGCAAATTTTTCTATAAAGGATTTTTAATATGTCAAAAACGACTTGCAAGCTTCAGTTTTTCTGAAAAAACTGTCATTTCTGCAACAGCAGCTTGTTGGCCATTTTTAGGCTATTCCAGGTCTGTTTCGTCCGAAGCCATACAAATAAAAAATGTTCTTCACAAGATTTTCTAATACTTTGTCCTTGAGTGAATTTTTCCAGAAGCGATATTTTAAGTGTCAAAACTGAGCCCGAACTTTCAGTAAAAACACTAATATGTCTTTTAATGGCGATGGATCGGAAGAGACCATTTTCCGGCCACTTCTGGCCAGATCCAAACAAAATGGTCAACTGAGAGAATGTCATTCATGCTGAGATCTACAATTTTGATTGGTAGAGTTGTTTATGGTTTTGATGTTTGAGGGGTCCAAAAGTCAATGCAAAGTTGCATTTTTTACACTATATGTCATAATTGTGCTATTTCTTGAAAACCATGAACAATTTGAGCTCTATTCAATTTTAATGATTGTTTTGGATGTTTTGAGCTTGGTAGCAAGTTTTAAATCATATATTGAATCATTTTCATGAATTGTTTGGCATTTTTGACCAGTTTTTGTGAAAATTACATGTTGGGTGAAACTTTCACCTTTTCTTTTCTTTTTAAATTGTTTTGAGCCTATATTGATTCTAATGTTTGTATTGGGATATGATGAGTATGCTAGCAAGTCACAAATCATATATTGATCATTTTTTATGATTTACTTTATATTTTAGAGCCTTATTTGCGAAAATTGCATGTTCTGCAGAGTGCTTTCAATTTTTTTTTTTTTTTTATATCCTAAATAAGTGAGCCCGTGCTATATGTCAACCTAGACATCTAAACTACTAGGATTGCTTCCAAATCATGTCTAGACCTTCCAAATTCCATGAGTCTCATTTTAGGGGACACACTTTGTCTCATTAGAATTTTTTTTTTTTTTTTTTTTGAGACAAGTCTTGTCTCATTTAGAGAGTTTTCCCTTTAGAAGGCTTACCTAGCCTCATGTTAGAGCCCTCCTTTCTAGAGCGAGTCTTTGACTCATTTGACCTCCCTTATAGAACAATAGAGAGTCTTGGACTCATTTGCTTCCCATTTAGAGTTGGTTATCCTATATGTTAGGAGTTTGCCCCGTAGCCTTTTGGTTCGTCTGTTAGATAGGAGTTTATCCTTTAAGATGCTTTTACCTGCTAGGGATCTTAGATCATTTTCATTGTTCTTGGGACACCAGTTACTTGTTGTGGATCGTCTCTTTGAGGCGTTAGTTGCTTGGTCGGGGTTTTCCCCTTTGGATTTAGGGCTTTGCCCTAGTTTGTGGTTATGCTTGCGTGTTCCCTTTAAGATTGAAAGCATTTAAAGGTCCAGAGCATTGGAAAAGCTTTAAAATCCAAAAAACATTATAAATTCGAAACTCAAAAACATTTGAAAAACTTTAAAAACCTTAAATCTTTTGGAGTGTTAGGTTTTAGCTAAGAGAGTTCGTTTTCGAACTACGTTGGCTTGATCCTCTTCTACGAGGTACGTAGTGCAGCTTGGGATTCACATCCCAAGTCCAGCCAAATTTTGTAAAATAAATCATTCAAACCTTTTTAAAAATACAAAAATCTTTTATACAACATGTTTTCGAAAAGCTCTTCCTCTAGAGTTAGGAGTTTCTCCTAGATAGAGAGTTTTAGAGTTAGGAGTTTCTTTTGATAGGTTGTTTTGGTTGTTTGTTTGTTATGTGTTTGTTTTAGAGTTAGGGGTTTGTCCTAGAGTTATAGGAGCGCCTCCGTCCGGTCAGCTGGCGATCCACATCGCCGACTGATGACTAGAATAAGATACGCTAGTCCACCCTTTGTTTTCCTTAGGAAACACAACCTAGTTACACATAGGTTGTAGGAACCACCTGCATTAGGTTAGGGCTAACATGCATTTATTTAGGGCATATATGGTGTCCTAAAATCTACAATTCATTTAAATCTAAATGATCGTTCAAGAAGCTTTAAGAACTAGTCCGGTCTTTTAGGTCGAGTATAGGATAGAGGTTTAGGTGTCCTAGGCATCCTAGCTTAGAATATGTGCGGAGAACTACGTTGCCTTGATTCTCGTGGAGGCGGGGATACGTAGGCTTCTTTAGATAAATATCAGATCATCTAAAGACTCGGGCTGAAACATTAGAGTCTTAGGTTTTGTTGATAGTACTTTAGGGTTTGTGTTTGCATTTTGTTGATGATTTCAGCATAAGATCATGGCAGCGTGTGTGGATTTCCTTACTTACTTACGTACTTAGCTGTAACATTTACCTGTTTATGTGTTTTACCTAGTTGTTTAGTTATAGTTCTTACCTGCTTAGCTGTAGTTCTCGCATGTTTAGCTGTAATTCTCTATCTTTATTAGGCTACTGATTATTATCCTTTACTATCATCTACTGATGTTTGCTCATTGCGCAGGTTTATCTTCTTAGCTGTAACACTTTACGGTATTTCTGCATTTTCTATCTGTCATTTACTGCTTTCTAGATGAGATGTGTTAGGATTTTATATTAGGCGCTATGTATTCGCCCCATTGTAGATAGGCGCTATGTGCACGCCGTAGGTTTTTATTTCTGCATTTTCTATCTGTCATTTACTGTTTTCTAGATGGGATGTGTTAGGATTTTTATATTAGGCGCTATGTATTCGCCCCATTGTAGATAGGCGTTATGTGCACGCCGTAGGTTTTTATTACTGTAATTTTCTATCTGTCATTTACTGTTTTCTAGATAAGATGTGTTAGGTTTTTTTATATTAGGCGCTATGTATTCGCCCCATTGTAGATAGGCGCTATGTGCACGCCGTAGGTTTTTATTTCATTATTCTGTTATTTGCCTGGCATTTTGTTGATTCCTTATTTCATTTACTATTCATGATTAATTGTTAATTTTAGATTTCTTTTCTTGTACTGATGCTATACCTTTAGCTGTAACCTGCATGTGTATGACCACCAGAACTTAAACACCTATTAAGCATGTCACTCATAACCTAGCTTTGCTTAGGTGACACATTTTTCATTTTGTGTATGTTTATTTCTTTATCTTCAGGAAATGCATGCTTAGGTAGACGATTCCTGAAGATTGTTCCTATTTCATATGATTTTCGCTCGAATCTCTTTGAAGTTAATAATAAATGGCATAAGAGACCAAGTGCTAGCACTCGGACGAATTGGGGGTGCTCTTAAGACCTTCTCCATTCGTAATCAGGCACGGACCCATATATATTTCTGGTTATCCATGGTATACAGAGCATATTTTTGTTTAAAGGATCCATGGCCGTATACCGTGGATGGCGACTCTGAGTTTGTTTAGGTACGTTTCGAATCCGGACTTGTTCCCGAATCGAGAGGTATCTCTTTTATATCGCCACTCGTGCTATGCTAAGAGGGTGGCAACCGTTTTGAGAGTTCCTTGGTAGAGCTCTCCTTCACACGTGGATGATCCAAGAGGCCGCTGGGGGCTCGTCCCCCACCTCTCTCCCGGATCGGGGTCCACAGTTGTCTAAAAATTGCTTCTTTTCATTGGTGAAGATTATTGTATTGATGTAAAATGGGCAATTAGAGATGGGGATGCACCCTGTAGAACATAAAAAGCAGTATGCCATCTTGTCCCGGAACATCTTTTTTATTCCCCTGCTTAACACCTTCCCTACAAATGATAAACAAAGGGATAGAGGATCCCTTTGACAAAGACCCCTTGTGGACTTAAAAAAATCCTCTGGTTCACCATTTATGCAGATAGAGTACCAAAAATTTGATATAGATATACTTATCATGTCAATAAAAGCATTTTCAAATCCAAATTTTGTGAGGACAGCTAGGAGGAAGTCCCGTTTTACTCGATCAAATGCCTTTGCCATGTCAAGCTTAAGTATTACGTGTAATATTTTCTCTAATCCTTTTTTAGTTAGAAACTTCAAAGGATAAAAAGAAACTACGTTAGTTTTTCCCTTATCTGGTCATCGCAGTTTGAATTCTTTTTGGACCACATCGTTAGTTTTTTTTTTTTAAGTTAAAATATTTATTGATTGCTGAATGAGAAATACATCATAGGGGACGAGAAATCCCAGCCAAATGAAAACACAAACAGCAAGCACTCAAAACCCACCTACCCACAACCCAAGGACTGCAAAATGTTAACTACCCAACCCATTAACCAAAGCTAGTACAGTACAAAGATGCTTTACAATTCACTAAAACCAACAAAGTGGCAGAAACGCCACTTAACTCCCTGCAAAACCAATTACTAGATAAGATCAAGAAAACGGCATGCTTTAGCTAATGGTGAAAAGTACTTCCCCCTTCATGTCAGCCCCTTCTTTGGCAAGCTTGTTGGCTTCGTCATTGGCCGATCTTCTCATATGAATTAGTGATTTGTTAATGACAGCAACTATGTCTCTTATTTCTGATATTACATCAACAAGCTTCCAAGGCCCGAGAGATTTGCTGGTAGCCTTGGCAATTGCTTTGGAGGAGTCTCCTTCAATAATCAATGGTTCCCATCTTGATTTTGGATATAATTTCAATTCCCATAGTAAAGTAATGGCTTCAGCTTCATTTGCATCGTATATGCCTACTGGCCTAGAGAACGAAATGATTTTTCTCCACCTGAATTACAAAAGATTTTTTTTTTGTACTGCATCGTAGCTACCATGTATTAAGGTGTTTCTAGTTGCAGGTTATAGCATCTCTGAGTTGCATTTGGCAAAATTTTGCCAAGTGCACTTTCGAAAATTATAATTGGCGAGTAGCAATAAGTCCATGCATGCACTATATTATTCTTATAGGAATGTGTTATAATAATGTAAATATTTATCAGTGTTATTTGATCTTGCTTTTTCTTGTAATAGTATTTATTTCATGTTTTAAGGCACCACGGCCATGTTTAATATAATTATCTTTTTAGGTAACTATTCATCTGACTTCTAGTAACTAGATATTGGATATTGTTCAGTGCTTAAGACTTTAATTTAAATTACGATCAGACTATCTTTAAAAAATTACTATCAGACACTGATTGTTTGCTCTTTCTCAATCTTTTAACAGGTAATGATTTCAGCAAAGGAGGAGCCAGATATTTCTATTCCGCCTGCTATTGATGGTCTGCTGAGGGTTCATAAACGTATTGTTGATGGTATTGATAATGAGTCTCATGCTCCAAATCCTGGGGCCGCTGCCTCAACACGGCTCCTGGTGCATGCTACACACGCCGCAAGCTTGATAGGAAAACAGGGAGCAACCATAAAATCAATCCAAGAAGCTTCTAATTCTATTGTCCGTGTTCGTGGGACAGGTAGCCATTTGTTTTTGCTTCTTGAGCCAAACCTCTTATCTTATGCTTTTGTATTGTTTTCTTTGTTGGCGTTTATTCATATATTTTCTCATTTCATATTGCTGCTTGGACTTCAGTTTTGCTCTACACGATATAAGCCATTTCTTTTTTGTTCCTGACAAGTAACAAATTAATTTTTTATTTTTTTATTAGAACAAAATCATACTTCTCCAATAATAGGATCTCCCATTAGTAAGGTTAGAACAAAAGAGCTTATTCTTATTGCATATTAGTGAGGAAGATGATCTGAGGGATAACGACACCACTGTCCAAATAGGGCCCTTTCGAATCTCAGGTAGTACAGTGTTCCTAATACTTAAAGCCTTCTTGGAGTGGTTTCTTCCATGAAGCTTTTCCTTGATTGTCAGAGGGCTTCCACTTTCTGGTCATGTCGACCTCATCATTCATGCATCCACACCCAGGAAATGACCTACTTCATAATTTTCTTTTGCAACTTGAACCCATATACAGATTCTAGGATTTTGAAGATAATGTGATAGCATTTTTTCCCTAATGCTCCAAAATATAGCCTGACTTATGACGGGAACAACTTCTATGATTCGACCATGGAAATTTGATTAAATGATTGAGATTTTAAGATTATCCATGAGTAAATTTAAATATGTAATCAATATATACATATGCATGTAAAAAGCAAGAATTCCAAGAAGTCACAATTCTGACAAATAAGAAATTTCGTCAACCCCACAAAATGTATTCCAATCCCATTTACTAAATTTCACAATGTCTCACACAATACTAGTATGCCTATGTGGAAGGTTTTGGTCCTCAAAAGGGGCTTTGGGTAGGTTTCCAGTTGTGTAGACACAAACCGGGTAGTTGTCAAAGGATGCCGGGATGGAGTTTCTTTGGCATCTCACCAAAGAAGATGAAGAAGAAGATGAAACCTTTTTTCTCCAATAAGCTCTCCATTTCTCATAGCAAAATGAAAGTAGTGTTCTCATTTACAAACCCAACATAAACTATTTATATCAAACCAATAAAAATACCCTAAGGGCCAAACTACCCTTTCTAATGACTTAAAGATATGCTCCCACTTAAAATCCTGTAATACATGTGTGGGGCTAATTTAAAACAACCATAACTCACATAACTTGAGTTATTTTGATGCAAAAAGACCACATTACCCCTATAACTAAAACAACTCATAGAAGACTCTTTTAACACCGTAAAACTAAAAGAAAAACTTTAAAAAAAATAAAAATCTAAGACTCAAAAGGGCCCGCATGATATATGAATCATCTCTAAAAATGTATGTGGATCGGTCAGGCATCGGAATGTGTCTGCAACATCTGTGAATCATCTGTGCCGTCGGAACGTCGATCTGAAACATCTGGATCAAAAAAACTGGTCGTCCATCCATATCGAAGTCAACTCCCTGTCCCTATGTCTCCTCCGTCGCTGGTATACTCGAAATCCTGAGTCTGGATCCCCATCATAGCCAACCGACAAATTCCCCATAAAGTATGGTAAGGATGGGTGCAGAGTACAAACACTCTAGGAAATCTGCCACTGAAGTCAATGTCACCCAGAATACCTACAATCAATTGAAGGTCCATTTCCTATGAGAAAAACGACAATTGAGAAATATATGATCTAGGTCTCTTCAGCTGCCCTGCATAACATGGACATTAGGAATCTGAAAATATTGATGATGTATATGAATAATTGCCTCTTCTTGGTGATAAATATATATATATATATATATATATGTTGCTTTCCAGTTAATTATGGGCTCACACATTAGTCTCTCTCCCTTTTTACCGAAGTATATCCGGGCTTTCGAAGATCTGATATTTTCACAATATTTTCAACAATGTTATTTTTTCACAATCTTCTAAAAGAGTATTACCTTCTTCTTTTTTTCTTTTTTGAGATTTTGTATATCTTATATTTCACTATATTTTCAACAATATTTTTTTTTTCTCAATTGTATAAAAGAATTGCATTTTTTGAGATTTCTCATTCCGATATTTTCCAGAGAGTGCACATAAGTAGTCTTTTACTTTAATTTCCTTTTTTATTTTTCATTTTGCATCTTTTATTTATTTTATTTTCCGGTAGATTTTGTATAATATCTGATAAGAAAATCAAACTTTGAAAATCAATTGAGAAATTCTCAAGAACAATATTTGTCACTATCTATGCATGTATATTCCTCTTGACTTGTATATCCTTTTCTATTCAAGGCCATAATGACAAGTATGAATTATGTTTTAATAAAAGTCTAGGAGGGGAGGATTACTCGCAAATCACTACCCCCCCCACCCACACACACACAACACCCACGCACCCACACCCTAGCAACATTTCTCTTCCTTTCTTCTCTGCTCCCTCCACGTTATCTCTCTTCTCTATCATAGTGTGAAACTCAACTTGGTATCAAAGCGGGAGAAAATTCTTTTGTTGTCTCTGCTGTAGTTAACTCCCACGAATTCATCTGGATGTACTGCTAACATCAGCAACTGTATGGCCATGTAGGAGATAGCCTTCCTTCTTGCAGAGAGGTATGGTGTAGTTTTTTTTTTTGTTTTGTTCTTGAATTGTTGTGAAGTAGTTTTTTTTTTTGGTCGTTTAATATTCCACATGGTGGTGGAATGAGGAGGTCCAAAAGGTGATTAGGTCTAAAAGAGTGTTATAAATGTTTGCATAAGTGTATAAATGAGGAGAACATTGAGAAGTATAAATTGGCTAGAAAAGAAGCTAAGAAGGCAGTAAGGGAAGCCAGAGGCAAGGTATATGAGGATTTGTACCACAGGTTAGGAACGAAAGAGGGTAAAAAATATGTCTACAAGCTTGCTAAGATGAGAGAAAGAAAGAGCAGGGATTTGAATCATATAAAATGCATCAAAGATGAGAATCAAAGATTGTTAGTAAAAGAAAGCGAGGTTAAAGAGAGATGGAGAAGTTACTTCGATAAGTTGTTTAATAGAGAACCTGTAGTGAATTTGGGAGAACTTGATAACGCTTTTGATGATACAAACCGGAGGTTTGTTCGTAGAATCCAAACATCAGAGGTAAGAGTAGCTATGAAAAATATGAAATTAGGTTAGGCTAGGAGGCCTGACGATATTCCTATTGAGACTTGGAGATGCTTGGGTGATGTGGGTTTGGTTTGGTCAACTAGATTATTTAACAATATTTTGAAGACTAAGAAGATGCCTGATGAGTGGAGGAAGAGTACATTAGTACCTATTTATAAGAATAAATGGACATTTAGAGTTGCACTAATTACCGTGGAATTAAAGCTAATGAGTCACACCATGAAGCTTTGGGAGAGGGTAATTGAGCATAAACTAAGAAAAGAAACTAAGGTGTCAGAAAATCAGTTTGGCTTCATGCCCGGATGATCGACTATGGAAGCTATCTTCTTGATTAGGTTGTTAATGGAGAGATTTAGAGAAAATAAGGACCTTCATATGGTTTTCATTGATTTGGAGAAAGCGTATGATAGGGTTCCCAGGAGTGTTATGTGGTGGGACCTTGAAAGGAAAAACGTGCCTACTAAATATATTGATGTGATTAAGGATATGTATAATGGAGCAGTAACTAGTGTCAGAACCACGGATGGCACGTCTAGTGAGTTTCCAATTACAATAGGACTGGAAACTCCAATTACAATAGGCTCCCACCACTCCTGAATTAGTTAAAAGCAAACTTAAGCATCAATGGAGACAATTCCAAGCAGATTATCAAACTGTACTGGTACGTCCCTGTTACTGGTACATATAATTTAAAGGACATTTGCATACCAATCTACAGATTTCTTTTCTTTCAAGGTTGGCTGGACTATACAAATGAACTAAGGCGATTGGAATGGGAGGCAAAGAAAAATCTCTGCCTTCAGAAGATAGCTGAATTAATTTCAATTCGAAGGAATCCTGTGGTAGAGATCCCGTTTCCGCAGTTTGCCGCAGACTACTGACCTGAGGATATGGAAATGGAGCTGGACATTGGAGCCCTTTCAGTGGAGCTGACTGATTGTGCCTGATAGTTAGACCCTTGGTCCCAGCCCTTAAGATTTTTTGGGAGTTGGATTGATTATACCTAATGGGAAAGGAGCTTTTTGGGCATTCTTGTCCTTGGTTTTACGGACAATTGATGCTTTCTTAATATTGGTGCTAACAAGATTAATGGGATTTGGCTTGCAAAAAATAACTGATAATATAAAGAGATGCTTTTGGGGGCCTCCAAAGTAAAGTTTATCAATGGCATGGTGAAGGAAGAAAGGAAAATGTTAGTGTAGTTGAAGTAATTTTGTTAGGTTTTACCCTTCCCTGGTTCCGGGTATGCTCAGTCCAGTTTTATTGATATCTTGTAATGTAGGACGGGACTTCTGGTCCCCAATGCTTTTTTTAATATCAATGAAAAAAGTCATCTTTCAAAAAAAAAATTACAATAGGACTGCACCAAGGATCAGCTCTGAGCCCTTATCTTTTTACGCTAGTTATGGGTGAGCTTACGGAGGGTATCCAGGATGAGGTGCCTTGGTGTATGTTATTTGCAGATGACATAGTATTAAATTACGAAATCAAAGCAGGAGTAAATGCTAAGTTAGAGTTATGGAGAACTACTTTGGAATCCAAAGGTTTTAGACCGAGTAGGACTAAGACAGAATATATAGAATGCAACTTTAGTAATGTAAGGAGGCGGGACGAGGATGTAGTAAACATGACTGGATAGGAGGTACCTAAGAGGGATATCTTTCGCTATCTTGGTTCAATTCTACATAAGGAATGAGAGAATGAAGAGGATGTTAACCATAGAATAAGAGCAGGTTGGTTGAAGTGGAAGCTTGCCTCAGGAGTTTTGTGCGACCGTAAAATCCCTACCAAGTTGAAGGGAAAGTTTTATAAGGCAGCTGTGAGGCTAGCCATGCTGTACATCTCAGAATGTTTGGCCACCAAGAAGCAGCATGTGCATAAGATGAGTGTAGCGGAGATGCGAATGCTTAGATGGATGTGCGGCCACACAAGGTTAGATAGAATTAAAAATAAAGACATTCGTAAAAAGGTGGGGGTGGCACCAATTGAGGGGAGGATGAGAGAGCACCGCTTAAGATGGTTTAGACCAAGGTTGCCAGAGCGGGAATCGAAACGGGAATCGAAGGCTCCCAGGGAAGAATCCTACTCAAGGTTGCCAGAGCGGGAATCGGAGACTCCCAGGGAAGAATCCTGCTTCCTTGGTTTGGACATATCCAACGTAGGCCTTTGGATGCTCCGGTGAGAAGAGGCGACTCGTGCCAAATTGATGGAGTAAAAAGAGGTAGGGGCAGATCGAAAACAACTTGGGTAGAAACAGTGAGGAAAGACTTGATAGCTAGGAACATAACAGAGAACATGACCTTGGATAGGATAGAATGGAAGAAAATGATCCACGTAGAAGAACCCAACTAGAGCCAGGATTAGAGACGGGTAGATTCCTTTCACCTTCTTCATGAATTTTTTCTAAATGATTCATTTAGCCGACCCCAACTAGTTTGGGACAAAGGCTTTGTTGAGTTTAGTTGAGTTGAGTTGTTGAATATTCGAAGTTTGAATAAAGGGGGTGAAAATCTTAGAGCTAGAAGTGTGAGATGGGTTGTGGGTTGTGGCATGTTTCAATGACCCACCGGTGTGTGAGATCGGAAGTGGCAGTTGAGGAGTTGTGAATGCTTTGTTGCAGTGTTGGCTAAACATCGATGTGTTTGCATTTGGCCTTAAGCGCTCTCTATGACAAAGGGCTGGCTTGCTGGCAGAAGCCTTTCCCTACCAGATGAGGTGTTGAACATGTCGGCACCAAAGCGCTCACATAAGTGAATTTGCTTGCTCAGTGTGATGGCATAACCAGTTTGACGAACTAGTAGTATGCTGTCAGGGTGAAGAGAGCACCAACGAACAAAGGTCAAGGTAGCACCCACGAGAAGGGTGTCCATACTGGGGGCCAGCAGGGTGAAGGTGTGTTCATGACCTCGACGAACTAGCAGACATGCTCAGGATGAAGAGCTGGTCAATGACTAAAGTACTTGGATAGCGGTTCACAATCATTACGGAGCATGCAAGATGTTCACCTACGAAAGACCTTGGAACGGACGCCAAGGCCGCTTAGATCAATAATGGGTTTGCTGTGTTGATATGGGACAGTGTGGTGAGCTCAGATGGCATATGGGCAGACTATGTTGGTATGGGACGACATGGGATGTTTGTGTGTTTCTTGCTACTATGGAATTTCTATGTTTGTTGAAGCTGAAAGGGCAGTTCAGATAGTGGGTGCGTTGTGCTGATCGATCCCAACAGGGGATTCTTGGCCTCACCAGGAGGCGGGACCTATCACGGTTGCTTTCACCTGGGGATATAAGTTGTTTCCCGTGAATGTTCACACTTTGCGTGGCTGTCGTAGCAGTCAATCCCACTAGGGGATGCTTTGCCTCACCAGGAGGCGGAACCTATGACGGTCCCTCGCCCAGGAACATAAGCTACTTCCTCGAGCTCATTCGCACTTGGCCAACAAGTGTCAAATGCCATGCCGTGCCGAAAGTGATGGCACGCTATCCGGTTGTAGGTTAGCAAAAACCTTCTATGCCGAAAGTGATTGCGCTCTATCCGGTTGTAGGTTATCCAAAACCTTCTTCATCGTTTGTAGGCACCGTCAGAAAACCTTTGCCTAGTTTGATGGAGTCCGAGAAAACCATCGATGTTGAAGATAACTCTAGTAGATCTAACGTAGTGGTTGACAGAACTTGAGGCAAACTAGTATGCAGTAGAAATCAGGATGAGTTGATTGTCGAAGTACCAATGGCAGTTGTTTTTAAGATTGTGAAGTCATTGCTATTGTGGAATTGAGCTTCGCTGATTAC
This sequence comes from Tasmannia lanceolata, assembly GCF_043159265.1. NCBI lineage: Eukaryota > Viridiplantae > Streptophyta > Magnoliopsida > Canellales > Winteraceae > Tasmannia > Tasmannia lanceolata. The sequence goes on along the minus strand of NW_027518679.1, from coordinate 37,100,663 downwards.
TGAGTGTCGACGAGGACGTCGATGTTATCAGGTGGGGAGTGTCACGGGGAAACATCACCTTCGCAGCGTGCTTCGTGTCATGGGGACGCAATTGGCATTTCGGTCCATCAACATCATGAAAATTTCCAGGGGTATGTAGCTAACAGCACTTTTGGTTGGCACTCCTCGTTGAGAGGGTTGGTAGGCCAAACTCCATAGGGGGAGTCGACCCTGTGACATGCTGACTCCTCCCTCGTTAGGCCTAGCAGGTGTAAGCCGGAACCTTGGTGGATTGCTTATGGGTTGCAAGAGGACTTGCTTGTGCATGTGACGCACACAGCAGGAAATCATACTACAACTCGTGAACGTGCCCTAAGGGAGCTTTGGGTGCGGACTGCGAGCTATCCACAGGTATGCTCCAGTTTCTTTGGTCAAGGATGGGGGCCAAAGACAGTGCATGTTGGGTTGGGTTCCCACACGCATTGCGCGTACGGACCGGTGCAAGGGGCTAGCTATACTGTTTGCCTCCTACACAGCGGTACGTCGTGTGGGCAGGCCAATCTCCAGGCCTTCCATGAGTTAGTGCCGGGGCGACCTCTGTTGCCCTCGTGAGGTGTACACCTTGCGGATCAGTCCATGGGGCATCTTGCTTCTTGGATGACCAAGCCCAGCGGTTGGCGAATTGGTGCGTGGCATCGTCATGCCTCGTACTCGATGGACTTTGCATTTGGCTCCAAGGCCTGATGTTCGATGAACTCATGATGCAGGCTGATCATGAGAGTGGGTATCTAGAAGCACATGTCAAGATCTGAGCCAAATAGCTTGTTGAACAGCTTAGAGACTGTGTGTACATTCGAAGCATCAAGGGGTGTTGGCATGTAGGGCTTTCAGAGCCTTGCACGATTGAAGGGTTGCCCTAGCATTCGTGCATGTTGGGGGGCCGCACGGGTTATTCCGCTGCTCAAACATTTGGCCCGTGACACTTGTCTCACAAGCTTTCCAACGAACACAATCACGCTTCGATCTGAAGAGAAACCAGAAAGATATTTTAGATTGAAGTTTTTGGGGAAAAATCAGAACTAATTTAAAAAACCCAACGAGACGTCCATGGAACATCCACGGTCGCCATGGAAGACTGTTCGTAGAAAAAATTTCATGGAACATCTACGGTCAACCGTAGAAGACTTTGTTCGTGGACAAAAATTCCATGGAACATCCACGGCCGACCATGAGCGGTTCTGGACGCGGGGTCTGGATTTTGTGAAAACTTCTGTTTTGATTTGACTTTGGGGGTTTTCTTACATGGATTACACACCCTTAAGTATTCTTTAGATGGGATAGACTATAGCACTAATGAGTTGACTGTGGGCGGATATATCACTTCCGCCCACGGTCAAGAATAACAAATAAGAAAGGGGTATTTTTGTCTTTCCGCCCAAAATCTGTATCGGGCTTTCTAATTTGCCTATAAATACTTAAGTGTGTTATTTTTCCTCTTTAGAAAACATAGCAGAGGGAGGAAATTGTGTGGAGAGAAGAAAAGCCACTTTGGAAATCAAACCAATCGTCGAAGCACCGGATCCAAGGTAAGAAAAGGGTTTTGATTTTTGTCTTTAGGCCTTTAGAGTTATTGAAATCCAAGTAGTGAATTGGTTTGGCAACCTAGAGGGGGGTAAATAGGATGTTTATATAACCTTTACCTTTTAAAAACTTTTCCTAAGATTTCACCCTAGACTTATCCCTTGTTTAATTAAGTTTGAAATAGTTGAAGTTAATCAAAATTACAAATTAATATAAGTTCAAAACCCTTGTTCATTAGCAAACTTAATTAGGTAATTTTAATAGCCTAGTTAGCAAGGTTAAGATATTTAGGTTGATTATCAATGCTAACTACTCACTCAATTCTAAGCACAAATAATCAAATAAGAGAGTGAGAGGGAGTGAGAGAAATACCAATCACACAAGTGACACAAAGATTTATAGTGGTTCGGCAAACGGCTTACTCCACTCTTCTCAAGGTCGCACTTGAGGATTTTCACTATTGAGTCCTCCACGACGCTTGGCTCCAAGGCTTTTACAATCCAAGGGAATTAAATAAGGATGCCCTTCCACCTTTACAATGACTCTCCTTCTCCGCCGAGTTCTAAGCGCTTCACCCAAGGGAATAAAAAACAACGGATGCCCTTGCCACCGATCGAATAAAGAAGAAGATAAAAGCTTTGCCTCTATGTAGGCTACAATGCAAGTTAAAGCTCCAAGGATGCTCTCAAGAATAAACAAGTTAAAGACTAAACCAATCTCAAATGATTTTCTCAAATCAAGGCACAAGAGGTTGGTGAGAGAAATTACCCAAAAATGATTCACAAATGATTTTCTAGGGTTTGTTAGAGTTGGACAATGTTCCTCTCTTGTTTTAGACCCATTAGATGGGCATATATGGTGTCTCAACTCCATGTGACCATTTGGGGGGCAAAACAGTCAAAACTGGGTCAAATAGTCAACTAGCCGTTGGACCACAACGGCTGTATTTTTGGAACAAAAAAACTTCTCGGAGTTCCGAGTTCCGAGAATTCAAACAGAGCTTTTATTTTTAGAACTTGGATCATTTCTCAGAGCTCCGAGAATGTTCTCGGAGTTCCGAGCTCGGAGCGCCGAGAATAATTCTCGGAGTTCCGAGACTGGATTTCTAGCAAACAGTGTCTCATTTGAAAAATTCATATCTCCTTCATTTCGCATCGGATTTCGATGTTCTTATACTCTAGGGATATGAGAAAAATGAGAGCTATCTGTTAAAATAATTGTATGTATTAATAGATTTGTCTTATTAGATGTGATGAAAAACTGCACCGAAATACTATTTCTTGAAAGGTTGCTAGCAATAATAAGTAAAGAAAGAAGCTAGCAATAATAATCATTACATAGTAAAGTTTGGGAGGGAAAATATGGAGAACGGGTACTTGGATATGACAACTACGGAAAAAACTACAAAGAAGAGGTATCAAAATATGACAATTACGAAAAAACTGCTTTTCCTTAGTAATTTTTTGAGGATATTACGAATTCCGCACACTTTAAAAATATTTACGAATTCAGCGCACCTTAAGAGGAGCAACAAATTATGGAAACCTCTATAGATTGGAGGGCTAGGATCAGCCTATGGAAATGATTTTATGGGCACAACCTATTGATGTTGTGTTCCATCACATTAACGGTTTGGATCAACCTATGATGTGGTTCGTACAGTTCTTTGTCGGCCCGTGCATCGCACGAGGTTTTTTTAGTAGTGTGTGTGTGTGTGTGTATATATATATATATATATATATATATATATGAGGAATATGTTGGTGCGCTTAAGTGGTCATAACGCCTCCCATTCGTTTAAATGTTTGGGTCCCACTTAAGCGAACCAACGGGAGGTGTTATAACCACTTAAGCGCACCAACACTTCTCTCTCTCTCTCTATATATATATATATATATATATATATATATATATATATATATATATATATATATATATATATATATGAGCAAAGTGTTTCTGCTAACGTTAGCAGAGAACTTACCTGCGGACGTTTCCTTATGAGGCTTCCCATTGGTTGTTCAAATGGTCCCACTTACGTTACTTATCGAAGAGAAAAAATACAATCGCCTAAAATTAGTCGAGGTTCTCTCTTCTCCCTCTCTGTCGACTAGGATTTTAGAAGAGAAAAAACCCACTTCTTCGTCCACTTTCGTTCCAGCAAACCCCCACGAATTGCATAGAAAGAAAAAACTAGAAAAGCAAAGCTCCAAAAGAAAAAAAAACTAATCCGGAAAAAACCTTTACCCTTTCGCTCCCCGTGGATTAGAAACGGGAATTCTGTGGATATTCAGTTTTAATATCGATGGATTGAAGATAAAAGTTGCAGAAGAGCAATAAAAGAGCTCGTTAAAACCTCTCTCTCACTCTCAACCAAAAATCCTCCCAACGGGCATCTCTATGGGCTAGAGGTATTATAGGGGCTGGTACTGGTCGTCGATTTGGGACGGGAGCAGGTCTCCTACGTCTCATAGGGATCTGATTTTCATACATATCTTCTCTATCATCTTCATAAAGATCAGAAGGCGGTGGAGTTGGCATCCGTCGTTGTGCATTTGACTGATTAACCTTTTCAGTCAGTGTTAACAATTGAGCTTCAAATCGAGTTCTATTCTCAGCCATTTGCTCTCGTGCCATGGTTATTTGTTCCTGGTTAGAAACTAACTACCGCATGACATCAGCTAAAGTATAGTCGGTTGGATTTGAGCTCCCATCCTCTTGCTCAGCCATAGTGTTTCTCCTCGGAGGCATCACAAATGGAATTACAATGTTTGGAAACCTAATTTTGTGACGGATGTACTGATATTTAATTTGAGGTCGGGCCGCAACTCTATCCGAATCAAAATCTCTGTCTGGAGGTGGCTCTAGGTGGCTAAATTCCAATTCCAGACTCTCTCTGCAATGCTTAAACTTGTAGTCCAAGATTTGTAATCAAAACTTCAACATAATTCCATAGTTCCAACCCCTTACACAGACAAGAATAAAGCTCACATGAGGATAGGAACAAGGCAAGCTATGACTTGAATATGAAAAATTCAGCTGAAACAGAAATACATGCAGATCAGAGTAAAAGACTTGAAATTTCATATATTCCTCTTTTGGCGACAATTTTTATTTTATTTTTTTTAATTCGATTTTGATTTTCAACAGATTTAATTGTTAGATCTACTAGAAATTAGTAGATCTGAAGACAAATAACAAAAAACTCTATGGAATTTTCTGATATTTAGGAATTTTGATGAAGAAAGCTGGGAGGAAAAAGACCAGGCTTTTTTGAATTTTGTGAAAAATCTGTGGAATTAACACCTCACTTTTTTGACTTTTTTTAACAAAGGCACACATTCAACCCACATATTTTCAATCCTACCCCCTCCTATATGCTTTTGTACAGAGGCACCCATTAAAGCCACATAATTTCAATCCTACCCCCCCTCCTTTATGCTTTTTTAATAAAAAAAGGGGACAAAGTCTTGACGTTTTTTCTTTGCAAAATTACAGATTAGGTACATATGTTATATAATACTATGGATTTTTGTGAACATATTACATAATACTACTGATTCAAGACGCCTTTCAAAATATTGACGAACCCGATTATTTTTTAATACAGAACGTGTTCATTTAGTACATAATACTATGGATTTCGGCCACCTTTCAAAATATCCCGGGTCCCACTCAAATGCATGGGTTTGGCTATAGATGGTGCGTGAGACCCACCTGTCAAAGCATGATTAACCATTTATATTTTTCTTGCCCCGTGCATCGCACATGTGTTTTTACTAGTATAAGTAAAGCTGAATGTGGGACAACGTGGTGCTGCCGCATGTCCCCTTCCTATACACACAACTTCTATGTATAACCTTTTTTAAGAGAAAGGATATTATACAGGGAACTTCCGTGTATAGAAGATTTCCCGATTTCTATTAGATGCGAAAATCTCTCTCAACTCTATATCCATCGTATAATCGTTTCCACCTAAACAGCCTATAAGTTTCCTTTTCTCCCTCAAATTCCAATATTGACAATTCCTCCTGGATTTTCCCACAATTAAATATAACTATTTCCAATATTTGTGTGATGATAGCAAGATTTCCTTTTTGAACGACTTTTTGGCAAGTATTCCATGGACGTCAGGACCTTCCCTTCATTAAATGGGAGATGAGGTAACAGTTGAAACTTGAGGCTTCTCTAGGAACTTGTAAAATAGGTTGGATACCATTTTTAATTTAGTTCTACATCCCTGTCTATGCAGGTTTTCCAAATATCTCCATGCCAAGCTTCTCTCATGCCTTTATTTTACTTGAGCAATCAATCATTCTTGAGCAATTAATACCGTGCTTCTCTTACATGTTAGGTTATATATATCTGAGGTTAATAATCTCTATAACAGTCTTTGACAACTCCTACGTTATGCTCGTTGTGTCGCATGGGAACAAATTGTTTATGCTCTCTTCGTGGTCGTTTTCAGCATCAAAATAACCAACGGGATAGTCTTGGATGCAGTTGTAGGGAGGGGAAGCCCTTTCTATGTTTTTTTTTTTTGGGTATATTTGGGATGCTTCCACAAGCCTGCGCATCCTCAAGCAAGAAGTTGGCGATGGCTTTTTGGTGCATTTCCTCGCCCTCTAATGCTTCTAACATCTACAAACACAATGATGTTCTTATCACCAGTCTAATGGCCCCAATAAATGAAATATCTTGATCATGGAAATGTCGTGAGGATGCACCCAATAACTTTATCTCATGGAAAAGTGGCAAGTAGTAGTTCGGTCAATGTACAAAACATGGCAATAAATAGCTTTTGGATTTTGTAATGCATAATATTTGTGAGTCCAATTATCAGTTTCAGACTCAAAATCAATTCTCAAAAGCAAACATCTAGCAATACAAAGGTGCAATTTATTTGTCAAATATATAATAGACTTTTTCTGTGCTTATGTGCATTCTCTTTGTTCATGTTTATCTTCTACTCAACTGTTTAATACTAATTTCTAATCTCTGTATTTATGAATATATATTCCTTGGGCCGCCCCGTGTATGACGTGGGTGTTCCACTAGATTTTTTATCTGCGTATAGCCCCTTTTAAAAGAAATGGTAATATACTCCGCACTTATGTGTATAGAAAGGAATTCTCAACTTCCTTATTTCTCTCTTCTCTATCCTAGGTTATTTATATGCTATTTATTTGCTCCTATCTCCAAAGATTCACTGTTATAAAAAGTAGCAATTTTTTTTTGCAACAACTTCCTTATTTCTCTCTTCTCTATCCCACGCTATTTATTTGCTCCTACTTAGTTATACTTTATGTTATCATTATTTCACAAGAATTTGTTTAGTCCATAGTTTCCAGGTTTGTTGTTTGGTTCCACCATGGTTCAATTCACAATTCATGATTTTAAGGGTGGTATGTGAACCCAATTAGCTAAGTTCCGTTGCTATTAACATGTTCAGGTCTTGACATTGATTCATCAATGCCCTTTTAGTTTCAGAGTTTAGGAACTGATTGTGAGTCCGATATTCAGTTTTGGACTCACAATACTAACAGAGATGACAATCATTCACAAAGTAGCATGCTAAAGAATATCTACTAGAAATTTGGGAAAATCTTTATTTTAAAAAAATTATAAAGCTTTCTTTTTTGGGCCGATGCACGGGTCTACAACTAATATTATATATAGATAAGTGAATTAAAACCACTTTAATAACCCTGATTTTAACCAAAACAGCAACAATAACAATTGATTGATGAAAAAAATAAGGAAAATGATATCAGCACAACCATTTTTTGATAAATGCACTAACATATCCTGTCTTTTGTTCTTTAAGCAGCTATCAAAAAGTTATTATAGTTCCCAAAAAGCACTCAGAAGCAAATTAAAAGAGAAAAGACAAGCTGACTTTGTTAATTTATAAAACATGTCAGTGCCAACATAGTACCTAAAAATAAAGGAAGTGACATATCGCCCCTTTTTTAACTTTACTTTGGGGAGGCCCCCTCTAGTTTATTAATGACTACTATTTAACACTATAGGGGGTGTCCTAAGGAAAAAAAAAAGGTCGAAATCGTCATTCACCAAAAGGCAGATGATTTTTTCGCCCCGTTGTAGAATAATGCGCCTCTGGCCTTGTGGGAAGACTTTCAAGGAGGAGCGCATTATCCTACATGGGGGGCGAAACAATCATCGCCCTTCCCAAACACAAACGATTGTCGTTTTAAAGCAGAGGGGCATTTTTGTTGTTTTAACAATAAAAATGTCTGTTTAGCAATTAAATCGAATCGGGTGGCAAAATTAGAAAAAGAAGTAATCGGGGTAGTTAGTCTGGCCAACTAGAGTTCGTCTGGTTCAACTAACCGTGGGTAAGAACCATAACTCTCCTTCCCTCCTCCATCTCTCCTATAAATTCACATCCAAAGCCCTCAAAATCTCAGCACTGGAAAAGCGTCTTCATACACGCCCTGCCTCTGTTCTCTTCTCTTTACCTGCATTTCTTTTGGCTTTTGATTCGATTTTTTTCTTCATTTTCTTTGAAAATGAGAGAGTGCATCTCTGTCCACATTGGTCCGGCTGGGATCCAGGTCGGCAATGCCTGCTGAGAACTTTATTGCCTCGAGCATGGCATCCAGGTGAGATTTTCATGATCTGAAACTTTTTCCTTTTGTATCGTTTTATCATTTTATAATCTGTTGTTGTTTTTTTTTAAAACCAGATCTGATTGTTTTTCGTTTATTTCTTCAGATCTAGTATTTTGCTTGTTGCTCTACAGATCTAGGTTTTTGACATTATCACAAGTTAGAACTAGCTAGAATTTTCATCATTTTATTATGTGTTCTTGTTTTTTGTTCACTAGATCTAGATTTTTTCGTTTATTTCTTCAGATCTAGTGTTTTTGCTTGTTGCTCTACAGATCTAGGGTTTTGACAATATCAAGAATTAGGTCTAGCTAGAGTGTTTCATCATTTTATTATTTGTTCTCGTTTATTTCACTGGATCTAGATGATTTTCGTTTATTTCTTCAGATCTACATATCTAGGGTTTTGACATTATGAAGAATTAAATCTGGCTAGAATGCCGAGTTTTTGCGTTTGTTCCTTTAATTTTCTTCTTTACGTGGCTATTTGGCTATTTGGTTTTTGCCTTTAGATTTTTTTCCTCCAGATCTAGGTATTTGCTATATGAAAATCTCTGATATGTGGCATTTGGGATTACTTTCTCTGTTTTCTAGATCTGTCAATGTGTGATCATTTTGTTATGTGTTCTCGTTCTTTTTCACTATGTCAAGATGTTTTTTAATTTATTTCTTCAGATCTAGTGATTTTATTTGTTGCTCTACAGATCTAGGGTTTTGACGTTATGAAGAATTAGATCGATCTAGAATGGTGATATTTGTTTCTTGTTTCTGTATGATCTATTGTCATATCACTGTCTACTTTTATTATCATTAGATTTTCTCCCTATCTAGATTTCTGCAATTTGAAAAACTGTATTGTGATTGTCATTACATAGTAGATTGTTTTACCTGCATTTAGGATCACTTCTCTGTTTACTAGAACTAGGTTATTGGCCTTTTGATATTCGGATCTTGTTAATTGAGATATTCTATTGGGGTTTCCTGAGATCTGTAGCCTCATTTCTGTTCCTGTTTCATAGTGATCTGCTTTATCTGCTCCTAACTTTTATTAAAAAACTTTTTAAGTTCTGAGTTTTATTTATTGTTTGCAAATTTGTAGACCTGAACCTCGTTTATTTAAGTTCGGATCTAGATAATTTCGTTTATTTCTTCAGATCTACAGTTCTAAGGTTTTGACATTACGAAGAATTAGATCTGGCTAGAATGCTGGGGTTTTTACGTTTGTTCCTTTCATATTCTGCTTTGCGAGGCTATTTTGTTCTTGTTTCTGTCTGATTTATTGATATTTCGGTGTGTACTTGTTTCACCGTTAGATTTGTCTCCCAATCTAAGTTTCTGCTATTTGAAAATCTCCGATATGTGTGTCATTGCGTCATAGATTGTTTTACATTTGGCATTTAGGATTACTTTCTCTGGTTTGTATATCCGTCAATGTGTGATCACTTTGCTATGTGTTCTCTTTCTTTTTCACTAGATCTAGATGTTTTTCAATTTATTTCTCCAGACCTAGTGATTTTGCTTGTTCCTCTATAGCTCTAGGGTTTTGACTTTATGAAGAATTAGATCGATCTAGAATGCTGAGTATTTTTGCACTTGTTCCTTTCATTTTCTGCTTTGTGAGGCTATTTGTTTCTTGTTTCTATCTGATCTATTTTTATATCGGTTTTTACTTTTATTATCGTTAGATTTCCTCCCTATCTAGATTTCTGCAATTTGAAAAACTCTATTGCGATTGTCATTGCGTTGTAGATTGTTTTACCTGCATTTAGGATTACTTCTCTGTTTACTAAATCTAGGTTATTGGCCTTTTGATATTCAGATCTGGTTCCTGAGACCTGTAGCCTCATTATGTCTCCTTTTTCATAATGATCTGCTTTATCTGCTCATAACTTTTATTAAGAAGCATTCTGAGTTCTGGGTTTTATTGTTTTTTCAAATTTGCAGACCTGAAGGGCTTCTTTTATTTCAGAACTGAAAATTTCCCATCTATTAGCGTGAGATGGATTATCACTTAATTGATCTTAATTTGTCTTATATCTGTTAGATCTTATGTGTGCATTGACAGATCTGTGCATTTTTCTTTGATTTCCGTTCTCTATTTCTGCTACTTAAATCTCAATCTTCTCTTGCAGCCCGATTGCCAAATGCTAAGTGACAAAACCGTTGGTGGAGGAGATGATGCTTTCAACACCTTCAGTGAAACCGGCGCTGGGAAGCACGTTCCTCGTGCCGCCTTTGTAGATCTCGAACCCACTGTCATTGATGAAGTTAGGACTGGAACCGGTCACTGTAACTACACTGTTTATTAAGTGTAATGATTTAAACGATTTTTGTTATCTTTCAGTAAGTTGGATTTTTATATTCATGTTTCTAACAAAGTGAGATGATGTTGCTTTATATATTTAAATTGCACTTGTTGGGAAAGCTCATGTTGGGATTATGGCAGCTATCACTTTCGGCTTGAGTGGAAGCTCCTGTTGGGAAAATAAGACAAGGAGTACCATCTATAGTATAAGACAACTTTTTTTTTTTTTGCTGGAACTGAAAAGCAACTTGGAAAACCAGCATGAAGAAGTATCCTCAATAATTTATTTTGCTTGGTTATTGCTCCAGTGCATTACATGGGGTTGTTTATTTCTTACTAGGGTATTTTATGTAGACTTGGATGTTGGTAATCTGTATTTCTGGCTGTCTGGAAAACCCATTAATTTTGAAATTGCCATTGTTTAATTTTTCATATGATGTGCTTATTAGAAGTAAAATGACTGCCATATAATTTTCTCGGATTGTCGTCCATAAAATGCCCTCTTTTCCAAGCCGGTACTCAAATCTTAAAGTGACATTTCCCCATGTAATATGTAGATTCAAGTGGTTTTGTAATCAGAATTTGAAAGGGACGGGCCCTCTACTGGCCTGTTTCTCTGGAACTTGATATCTTTGGACTAAATGAATATGTGGCAGCAGACTGACCAAGCAGTCAATAGGTCAACACAATGCACATGGTTTATTGGACGATGATGTTAAAAGGTGTATATTAAACAACATAATTTACGCCCCATGACAATTCTTAGATATAAAGTAAAGTATTTACATACTTGATTTCTTTATGAGTTAAGTGTGCTTCTTTATGAGATTTAAGACTTTTCTTTATGAGGTTTAGGACGACGCCACATATCAGGCTGGATAATAGAATTGGCAGTGACATCCCTACGCAAAATATGGATTAAATTGCCTCCTGCCCTAATAGAAATGCTAAAACTCGTGTTGATTATATTTACAGTTCTACTTGATCTCTTCTGCTTGCTAAAGCCATGGGTAAAGAAACTTAGCATTTGATATGCTAATCCAAAGTTTATTTTCGGAGGATTTCAAACTTTCACTATAAGCTTCTGTTCTATCTTAAGCTCGAATACTCAGTTGATGACATGAAGATTGGCTTTCGATACACAACTGATCTAAGTTGCTTGTCCTAGACAGTGGAGGAAAAATCACATAAGCTGTTAATGTAATTGGCTGCCCTTCATATGTGTTTTTAGTCTAGGATCACTGAAGTTCGTATTCTCATTTAATGCTTTCTCATTGGACATGTTTCTTTTCTATAGTGACAACCTATTTACTGAATTTTCTCTCGGTGATCTGAACCAATTGATCTCTGCAACAATGAGTGGTGTTACTTGCTGCCTGAGGTTCCCTGGTCGATTGAACTCCGACCTCCGAAAGCTTGTAGCAAACCTGATCCCATTCCTCCGTCTCCACTTCTTCATGGTTGGTTTTGCCCCTCTAACCTCAGGGGTGTCTCAGCAGTACCTCCCTCTGTCCCTGAGCTAACCCAGCGAATGTAGGATTCAAAGAACATGATGTATGCGGATGACCCCTGCCATGGCTGCTATTTGATTGCCTCTGCCATGTTCAGAAGCAAGATGAGCACCAAGTAGATGAGCAGATCATGATCAACGTGCAGAACAAGAACTGAAGTTCGTTGAAGGTCAATGGATCCCCAACAATGTGAAGTCAAGTTTATGCGACATCCCCCCTCGGGGGCTGCCCATGGCTGCAACTTTTATTGGAAACTCAATCCAGGAGATGTTACCGACTGACACAGAGTGTCAGACCAGTTTACTGTCATGTTTAGACAGAAATCTTTCTTCTATTGGTACACTGGAGGGGGGATGGACGAGATGGAATTTTTGGAGGCTGAAAGCAACATAAACGATCTGGTGTCGGAATGTCAGCGGTATCAGGATGCGACAACATTCAGCCTCATGACCGATCCGGTGTCAGAATATCAGCGGTGTTAGGATGCGATAGCCGAAGACGAAGGTGATTATGAAGATGAGGTTGAAGAAGGGCTCAAGAGATGTGAGGTCTTTGAAAAAGGGATGAAATTGGTGGTAATGCTGATATGTGAGAATGAAGCTGCTCTATGAATGCTGATGCTTTGATATATCCTCTTATGAAGCTGCTCTATGAATGCTGATGCTTTGATATATCCTCTTATCCCAACTTGAAAGTTTGGATGGTTGTGGGAGGAGATGGGGCTTTAGGTACGGGTAATGCATTCTGGCTCTTTATAGAGCTTTGTTAGTTGATGCTTGGAGATAGATCATAGATCATGATTATATGTACTTTATGAATTAGCAGTTTCCCCATTTCTAAACATTGGGGATTTTCTCTGTCTAACACTCCGTGTCCGTGTCGACACACGACACTCGTGTCCATGTCCACCAATCATAGCCTTAAATTTTCTAATCTCAAAAGGGCTCATAAAGATAGACAAGCCCTTAAACCCTCCTCTAGACTATCTAATATGTAGCAAGCATAGTAAAGTAGGTAAATTTTTACAGTTCTTTCTTCTGTCCAGAAGGTATTCTTTACAATAGTCAGCATCTTCTTCAGTCCATCATTTATAAATGCTTCCAACATGTTACCATCCTCAAAAGCTTCCTTGCTTTTTATATATGTCAACCTAAACAAAGGTGCATGGCATGGACTAAAAGAAGCACTTTGGAGGAGATTAATTCATGGGTATGGTTATTACGTTCACATTATTTTCGGTCCAACAAGTTTGAGTTGAGCCTGTGAAGGCTCTTACCCTCATTAGTTTGATAGTCATTCTTACCCTCATTAGGTTCAGATTCCCAGGAGAAAAGGCTCCAGAACTAGGAATCACTAACCTTCCAGGTAGAATAAGAAACACCATCAGTTTATTGTTGCCCTTAAAAAAAACCCTCCATTTGAACTTGAATAAAAATCCCATGATATGTGGATCTTACAACTCCCTAGCTGTATAACCTTCAACTATTGGATGTTCCTAGGCATACTTTATATGTTACACCCCCACAATTCCCTTGATAGTTGACTAAAGACATTCAACAGAACCCAAAAAGTTATTCAAGAACAAGTAAGTGGTGAATCTTGTCAATAGAAAACATTATGCAAGGTAAAATTCCAAATCATGGACGGTTGACATAAGCATACAGTTTAATTTGTTGACTCAATGACTACACATTTACATGAAGAAAGTTGTAATGACCTAGGGTCAAGCCATATAGTGATCCCTTCAAAAGAATCTAAAAAAGGAAAACAACCTCAAATCATAAAATCACATAAAATATGTTCTTTGTTCACTGTTGGAAAACACTCATCTGACAAACAACAATCCTTCATCATTTGAAAACTGGAGTATGAATGAGAACTGGATAAAGACATTCATCATATATCACAAGCTCATCAGTAATTATGGTTTTAAATTTCGGACGAAATACTGAAATTTCGGATGGGGAGATCGAAACCACCTAAATCTGAAATTTCGGGAAAATGTAATTTTTTTAAAAAAAATTTCAATAATTTAGGCTGAAATTTCGGTTCGGCTATGTCTGAAACCTAAACCGAAATTTTAAACCTTGTAGGTAATATGCATCGATAGATGCATCCACGTATAGCTTAACATGGCCACAGTTTTAAAGGAAATCGAATTTAAGATTCACTCTTACATGGAGAATGATCAGAACAATAAAGGAACAAAATGTTCAATAGCAACAATACACTGAGTTATACCCACATATTAATAACTCATGCAAAGATATACAAACCTTATCAGGATAGTTGCCAGTTTGAAGTTTTTGTAGAGCATTATCAGCAAGAGAGCGAACATGGCAGAATAATGCATAGGCTTCGGTCCTCTTCCCAGCCAAACGGTAGGATTTGGCCAAATAGAAGCACCTGAAGACAATTTAGGATACCTTTAGTTCCAAAAGAAGTGGCAAAGACTAATCAAATCAAACTTCAAATTGCCGCAAAAGTTCAATATCAGTCCATCCCATTATACAATGGTACACTGTTATTTTCTGTGTAGTTCTACCACTTCCCAGGCTGAATTACCAGATTTGAAGAAGTGATCGTCGACTGGGTTCACATTGTTAGCACATGAAGATCCTAAAAATGTGACAGTATCAGCTCTACTGCGTCTAACAATAATATTTTTCCAGAAAGGCAAATTAGAAGAGTGTGCCCACAAGCATTTGTAGAAATAGCATAGTAAATGGGAGATAATAAATCTGCCCAATCTCTTCTCATTAGAAGAGTGTGCCCACAAGCATTTGTAGAAATAGCATAGTAAATGGGAGACAATAAATCTGCCCAATCTCTTCTCACCTGAGAAGGGATCAGGAAACCCACATTAAGGGACCGAGCAACATATGTACTGATCATATTTACAAAGGTTAGATTCAGGAAAAATCAGTGAGGCGAATGTTCAGAAAAATTGGGGAAAACCACATGGCTTTTCTCTTTACTATGCTTATATCTACTTGTTTTTCTAACTAAACACATAAAGGCATGAAATGGTTTAAGTGCATGTGTTTACAATTAGGATGAGAGTTCAAATTATACTTTGAATTTCTCACAAGATTTACAGATAATATATATGAGAAATTGAAGGGATCCCATTAAAATTATTCGTCAAATTTGTATTTTTTAATTTATTTGGGGTTTTTAAAGTTTAGAACGGGAGATAAAGAATTATGGAATTTTCCAAGAATTTTTCAATTATACGGAGAAATTTGAAACTATGCTCATGATGAGAAAGCCACTTGTCTTCACCATCGAGGTAAATAGAAATCGAAAATGTCACCCTGCCTGCAGCTTCATAAGTAGAGAAAACCCCTAGGATATTCATTCACCATAATAAAAGTCTCACTGAAGAGTCAAATCCTTACCTTCATTTTTCCTACCTGACCATCTTTAGGATGAAAGACAAAAAGAGAACTCATATAGGTCCTGAGCCTTCTTGAGCCTTGAGGTCAGCTTCTACCCAATCCATTTGAAGCCCAAGAAGGTCAGAAAAAGTATAGCCTATGAACTGTATTTTACCATCCAAGATTAGCTGGCATATCACTTAATGTCTCTTCTATCCATCATAACAAAATCAATACTACAGTTTTAGGAAAACATGAGCTGATAAGGCCCGCTACATCTATCTCTATAGATGCAGGAATGATGTAGAACCTCTGCATTACAGAGCCCAAGTCTGGTCTTTCCATTTACATGGAGTTCCTTCTCATAACTTCCATAATGAGAAGCTTCACGAAGAGAAAGCTGAGATTATATTTAGTGGTTTATTTTATACTATAGAGATTAATTTTAAGGGTTATGATCATGGTATGAAATATCGGCAGACAGGATACATATTGGCCAATACGTATCCGTATCGATTGGGTTCGATATGATAGAGATCCTTTGCATTGGTGCTCACAAATCTTGCTAATGCGGCCGATACATAAGGTATATTAGCTGGTATGACTGATATGGAGTCTGAATCATGCCATATTCACATCAATACCCTGAAGGTCATTTTCCGAATTTCATTAAGGCATTATTATAATTCCTGCTTTCAACCCCTTTAGATCTATAAACTATAAAGGTATAAATTTAGTGGGTAATGTCAACCACACCCTAAAGAATTCTTTCATCCCTATTTTCTCCGTTTTTTTATGAAATGGTATCTTTCCCTTTCTTTTTCTCTTCTGACTTCTAGTAAGAATCATGATGCACACTTGTTAAAATTGTTCAAAGGGAACTGGAAAAAGGTACAACATCTTAAGTAACAAATACAACATAGTTGGCATACTAAATTTTGATGGGCACCACTACATGTCTTGCCATAACCATTACACACAATTTTTCAGAGAATATATGAAAAAATCACGAAATTACGAAGAGAAGAAGAACGATGACCTACCTTGTCTGCTCATGCCCTAGAAATCCTGATTATCACTCTATTTCATCTTCTTTGTTTCCTCTTCTTTTCTTCTTCCTATCTTCTTCCAAGTTCCAAACGTATTTTCTCACAAATGTTTGGTTTGGAAATCTAGAAAGGAAATAGAGATCAAAGCATGGAACCAACATTTTCCTCTTAGTGCCACATCTAGGCAGCATTTGCAAGAGCTTCAATGTTCTAGCCACAAAAGTTGAGTTTCCTCATCACCTTGGCAAAAGCTGGATGGATGAAACCCGAGTGTCGATCTCTTCACCTTGACAAAAGGCATGTTTACCTTCTATGTCAGCTCAGGTGACTGGTTGCAGAAATCCACCCTAAATTCAGGTTGTGTTTCAGGTCAGGTTGCCCGACGCCTCGACCCTAACCCGACCTGAAAAAAGTTCTGGTTTTCTTTTTCATCCCTAACCCGACCCGACCTGACCTGAGCAACTGCCAACCCAACCTGGGAAAAAAACTGGTTGAGCCCGACCCAAATTGCACCCCTAGGAACCTTATATTGGAGTAGAATTGGGGAGGAAAATTCATCTGGGGAAGTTCACACTAGTTACAACCCGCTTCCAAGAGAGGTTCCCTTTGCAAACAAATTGAGATCTTCCATGAGATGCTGCCTTAACTAAGAGGAGACTTCAACTAATCGACTTCTTTTTTAACAACAAAAATTCTCTACAATAAAAGATTACTCATTGAGAAAATTTCTACACTTCTCTGAAATAAAAGATTCCTCTGAAAATTTCTACAACATTGTCTCTCTTCCGAGAGATTTAAATAGATTTGAGAACCACTTGATAGATGACCAGAGGTTTTTCCATTTTTTTTCATAATGCAACTAACAACCTAAGCTGGCAAAGTCCCACAAATTAAGAAAACTTGTGTTAGTAAGAAGGAACTTTAATTCAGAAACTCTTGTGTTCATACATAAATTCGCTGTGAACAAACTTCTAGGAATGATCACTTGGCAAAAAAAATATGAGAAGAAATGCTATTAGGCAATTTCAATGCTTGCTTCAGATCAAGAATTGAACCGTAGAAAAACTGCAAAGAAGGAAGCATAACCACAAGAATATAGAAAAATAGAAAGTTAACAAAATTTTATGGGATTTGCTAGGGTCCATTGCAAAAGGCATTTCGCGGCTGGTCTGTTGCATGTCAGACCAGCCACCTCACGAATGAAGACAGAAGCAGTTGTCTCCATTCACAAGCTGGCTGGTCTGACGTGCGACAGACCAGCCCCGAAATGCCTTTTGCGATGGACGCTAGCAATTCTCAAATTTTATATGTATGTACGTGTCAAGTTCCCATTTCTAGGGGTTTCCGTGTCAGCCACTTCGTATCCGTGTCGACACTTAACAAATCAAAAAATTCAAAATAACTATATTCTAAGAGGAGTAGACATATAGCAATGGCACAATTTTTTTGCAACAGGTGTATCACGGTTAATAAAGTTCTAAGAGGCTTCTAAATTTTCCATGATTAATGCTTCTCCACTGAATAATGAATAATCACAAGAGTTTCACTACAAAAACAAACTTAAGGTCAAAGTAAAACAATGGAACTTCGGTATAGCATAATTGCATAAATGCATGTCATGTGTTTTTCAAATAAACTTTAAGGACAAACATTCAAATAACCTATGCCTATTTGTATGCTACATTTAATATTTTCTGTGAAGGGCTTATAGAGGATAACATTTTGATTACAAGAAAAGTTGAGATTTATTAAAAATTAACAATCAATAATACAGAAATAGAACTACAAATAAGAACAAGAGCAAACCTTTCGGCACGAAATACCAAATCCTTAAGCATGTACTCTTCAGTAAATTCCACTTCTTCAGGTTTTCTATCTCTTCCAGAGCTAATTAAATCAACAAGATCAGATGTATTCTGCCAATATAGATGATAAACAGTTTTAGTCTTGGAGCAAATACAATAGTATCATAAGAAATGGAATCTTCAAAATCTATTAGAAGGGTAAAAAGCTCCAAAGTAGGAATGAATACCCCAAGGTTACAGACGTAATCTTGTACCTGTATTAAAAGATCAAATAAGCGAACAAGCTCTTCAGGCTTTGTGACCTTCTCACCCTTGTCATCACGGTGCCTAGTTAATTTGGTTTTAGCAATACTAACAAGCAACTGATTGCTTTCAATGGTACGCTGTCCTAAGACAACACTAACAGCCTTATCAAGGCCATTTAAGTTGTCTTTTACATTCTCACTATTACCCGCAGTGACCTAAATTAGGCAAAATGTCAGAAAAAAAACTGTGCAAAAACATGAAGTTAAAGCCTCAGCAAGTTATATAAAGGTCCAACTTTTTTTCTTTTTTTTTTTTAATGGTAAAGCTCCAAGTCCATATCAGGTCGTTGCGAATGCAGCTCCTAGCATTGTGATATGCCGCGAATATTTTATCAAAAACAGTAATCTTCTTTTCTGCAGGAAGAGACTCTGATGCCGGGCCATGTAGAGCTTTCTCCAGCTCCTGAGCTGATCAATTTCTCACATAAGAGTAAGATTTGGACAAAGTATTAGCTTCTAAAGGAGAGTAGATAACCAAGTACATAGAATAACAAAAATTAGCATGGTGCAGGCCAAATGGCAGAACCAATTTCAAATCCATATGTTTATGAAAGTGAGAATAAGAGGTGCATATTAAAGAAGCATAGGCACACATTCACAATGGCTCCCTACCAGCCTCGCCTCTGGTACATGTACAGAGCTTTCAAGACGGAGGTGCAAAGTGAAATCTTGCATGCTTTACAAGCTACTGACCACCATGGTACATGAAGATATTAACAGGTAAGTATTTTATATATAAAGAGGGAGTTCCGTTCCTCTTACTTCGACTTGGTGTATCCCAGTTGGAGGAAGCACATTCAATAAAAACCAACCATTTCCCTTCTTTGAACACAGTTTCTTAAGTTCATGCTAAATTTATCATGTTGCAAAAAGGAAAAAAACAAAATAAAAATCTGATTCTCACTTTCGGACGAGCTTCGGCAGATCGTTAGATTTGGAAAAAAAGAGAGTCCTCTGACGTTAATTCTGTGGAGACACTAGAAAAATATCGCATTGAACAAATTATATAAAATAGTAGTTCAAACATACAAGAGAATGCCTGCTTTTCAAGTTACATATGTAGCATCTGAAAGTTCTGTAATAACACATCATCTTGATGCTTGCAAACACCCCACACCAAGAAACCCAAACAAAATCCAGACCTGTTTGAGAAAGAAGAAAGAAAGAGAAGAAAAGCAACGGACAAATGGGAGCAAACTGCTGATGTCAGCTGACATCATCCTGAGACCAGCTGCTGCCAGCTGGTGGACCCCAGATGGGGTTGAAACTCCAAGAACCCTGCTGTTCTTATTTATGAAATTACTGTGATATTTTCAGAATTATTCCCGTAATAATCTTTGTTAAGAGAGGATTTAGATAAGAGAAAGTGAGTTAGGGAAGAAGCTCCCTCTCACTAATATATTTATTAAAAAAGAGATAAGCACAATTATAACTATGCCCTCAGGCTTATTACATATATCCAACACTCATCCTCAAGCTGGAATGTAGATATTATACATTCCTAGATTGCTACAAATATCATTCAACTTTGACTTAGGCAAGGGTTTTGTGAAAATATCTGTTAACTGGTCCACAGATCGAGGAAAAGAAACATGTATCTCGCCCCTATGGATTCTCTAGCGAATAAAATGGCAATCAACCTCTATATGCTGGGTTCTCTCATGGTAGACGGGATTGGTGGCTATGTGAATCGCAGCTTTATTATCACAATAAAGCTGAGCTGAAGAGGAAGAAGGAAAACCAATCTCTGTCATGAGGGAACATAACCAAAGAAGCTCCCTCCTCGTATGAGACATAGCTCGGTATTCTGCCTCGGTACTAAACTTCGAAACAACTTCTTGTTTCTTACTTTTCCATGACACTAGATTGCCACCAACAAAGGTGCAGTAGCCCGTGGTTGATCCTCTATCTGCTAGAGATCCTGCCCAATCTGCATCGCAATAGCCTTCCACCCTGACATGTCCATTTTTCTTGAATAGTAGTCCTTTCCCTGGTGCCCCTTTCAAATAGCAGAGAATCTGAACTACTGCTGTCCAGTGAGAGGTAAGAGGAGCACTCATAAACTTGCTAACTATTCCAACTGCATAGGAGATATCTAGGCGAGTAACCGTGAGATATATGAGCTTACCAACGAGTCTCCTATACCTGCCAGGGTCTTCCAACAGATCTCCTTCCTTTGGAATAAGCTTCACATTGGGATCCATAGGCGAAGATACAGGTTTTACTCAAGATTCCCTGTTTCTTCCAGTAAGTCTAACGCATACTTTCTCTGTGATAGAGATATCCCTTGAGAGGAATATGCCACCTCTATCCCAAGAAAGTATCTAAGCCGACCCAAATCCTTTATGACAAACTCTGCCTGTAAGAAACTCTTCAATCTCTGTATTCCCCCTGAGTTGCTTCCTGTAATGATGATGTCATCAACATACACACTCAAAAGGATGCACACTGCAGAAGATTGATGACTGAACACTGAATGGTCTACTGCACACTAAGTCCAAAACGTGTGACGGGCTCACTGAATCGACCAAACCATGCTCGTGGAGACTGTTTCAAGCCATACAGTGATTTCTTAAGGCGACAAACAGAGGAGGACATCTCCCCCTGAGCAGCATACCCTGGAGGCTGCTCCATATAAACTTCCTCCTAGAGGTCGCCATGTAGGAAGGAATTCTTAACGTCTAGCTGATGTAGAGGCCAACCATGATTAACTGCCTAGGATAGTATCACGCGAATTGAAGGAATCCTCGCAACTGGCGAAAATGTCTAATGATAGTCAACCCCAAATGTCTGAGTGTAACCCTTGGCAACCAGACGGGCCTTCAACCTTTCAACTGTCCCATCAAGTAAGTACTTGATTGAGAATACCCAACGACAACCAACTGGTCGAGCCCCAGCAGGAAGTGGAACAAGATCCCATGCTTGGTTTGATCGGAGTGCACCCATTTCTAGATCCATAGCAGCTCGCCATCCTGAATGTTGAAGAGTCTCCTGTAATGACTTTCGTAGGACAAGGACGAAACAAAGGCTTGGAAAGAAGATGTCAGACGGTCATAAGAAACAAAATGAGATATGGGATGTGCAATAGAATGAGATCTAGTACGAGATGCAATAGGAAAGTCAGAAGCAATGACAGAGGAGGGTAGAGAAGATACCTCAGTAGGCAAGGTAGGGACCTCGGCAGATGAAGGCGATGGATCTTGTGAAGGAGGTGGAGGTTCGTCTTTCTACATGCGTCGCCTATATTCTTTAGTAACTGGTGGTCGAGCCACTGGAACTGATGAAGATGGCAATGGATTTGTGATCGCAACAGGCTGTAGGGGCACCTGAACTGAGTCAGAAAGCGAAGGAAGAAATAATGGCACCTCATTCTCCAAGGGACTTGTAAGAGGAGCAGATGAAGGACCAAAGAAAGCTTCAGATTCAAAAAATGTCACATATGCTGAAACAAACCATCGGCGTAATCGAGGACTATAACAATGGTAGCCTTTCTAAGTTCGAGAATACCTCAAAAAGACACACTGTTCCAACCGAGGATTGAGTTTGTCCCAACCAGGACCAAGAAGGTGGACGAAGCAAACGCACCCAAATACTCGAGGGGTGAGAGGGAAAGGATCCTGCTGAGGGTATAGGAGCTGAAAGGGAAAGGAGCCACGGAGGACAGAAGAGGGTAGACGATTTGCAAGAAAATAGGAACGTCAAGGTAGGAGTTTTCCACAGGAGCCGGCGAAGGGGGGTCCTGATGAAGAAAACTGACCTTACCTTGTCCAAGGAGGTAAGTCTCAATTGCAACTTTCCAGGGTAAGTAGTTGATTCCATCAAACTTCGCAATGTTCAACTGTGGGTAGGAGTTTTCCACAGGAGCCAAGGTAGAAGACGAAGAAGAAGAAGAGGCCGAAGGTGTGGTAGAAGCACTGACCTCGGTGGTCATGCCAATAGAGGGATCAACAATGACAGGAAGATCCATAAGGACAACAAATAGCGACAAACAGAGAGACCACCACCAACGGCTATAGCAAGTGGATGGGGAAAATGAATGATAGAACCAACTAATCAAGGGAGAGGCTCATAGGACGATGTCACAAGCGAAGAACAAGGACATATATGAGCCCATCGAGAAGATAGAAAGATACGGGAAAGAGAGAAACAAAGAAGGATGAAAATAAGTCGGCACATGAAAGAGGGAAAAAAGAGAAAAAAAATATCGTAAGAGATATTAGGGTTACGATTGGAAGAAGAGAGGGTGGGAAGGGATATAATAGAGGAGGAATTAGAGAGTGGGGTCACTGGTGGGTTGGAGGAGGGCGGGAGGGGAAGGAGGCGGAAGATGGGGCCTGGAGTGGGGAACAGGTTGGCTGAGGGGGGCGGGGGGGATTGGGGGTGGGAGACGGGGCCAGGAGAGGGGCGCGGGGGGGGATGGAGTGGACTGGGAGGGTGGGGCAGGGCCTAGAGAGGGGCGCGGGGGGGATGGAGTGGGCTGGAAGCGCGGGCCGGGGCCTTGAGAGGGGCGCGGGGGGCATGGAGTGGGCTGGAAGAGGGGGTGGGGCCTAGGGAGGGAGGCGAGGGGTCTGGTGGGGGGGCGAGGCCTGGTGGAGGAGCGTGCGTTTTGGAAGGGTTAGGGTTAGGGAGATGATAGAGGGAGTGAGGAGGGAGGAGGATTAAAGTAAGGGTTAGGGTTTACGGAGAGACGGAGAAGGTAGAGGCTACGGGGTTTCCCTAGGGATAAAAAACCCTAGGGCTCTGATACCATGTTAAGAGAGGATTTAGAAAAGAGAAAGTGAGTTAGGGAAGAAGCTCTCCCTCACTAATATATTTATTAAAAGAGAGATAAGCACAATTACAACTATGCCCTCAGGCTTATCACATATATCCAACAATCCTGAAGGGTTTTCAGGGGTCCCTGTTTATTTGGGATTATTGTACAACCTCCATCACTAAAATTGGATTAATCCCCTATGCAATGCTTCCTAAAGGAGATTTAGAGATGGTTGGAACTGGACTGGACATCAAGACATCAAGATCAATCACAATTATGATTTTTTAGGACCTGTTATAGTATAAAAGATAAATAACGCCTTTCTCCAACAGCTGAAGCTTTTGGAGAAGTTGGTAAGTTAACATGGTATCAGAGCCAAAGGTCTTGAGTTCAAACCTTCCAGATAGCAAAAATCCACATGCGATGGTCGGCCAAAGTGGGACCACATGTGCCACATGTTTGCCAAGTGGGCCACACGTGCGGGAGAGTGTCAAAGTATAAAAGATAAATAACGCCTTTCTCCAATAGCTTAAGCTTTTGGAGAAGTTGGTAAGTTAACAGGACCCATTTATGAGTTTGATTTGATTTACCATATATTTTGGGGTTGAAAAGTCTGTATGTTTTTAATTTAAATCAGAAACTTAAGTTTCACTTGATTATTGCATTAGTACGTGTTCCTTAAGTTTAGTGCGGTTATGAGTTTAGGTGCAATAGAGGGTAATTTCAGCCTATCGGAAGCCCATATGGGAGGAATTTCACGGCCTTTTTTGTCAACTTTCAGAGAATATTTATTTTAGGCCACAGACATTGGCACTACCATGTGTTGATAATTGCACAAGCTCACATTGTCTTTTATTATTTCACCAACTGTCAAAA
The DNA here is from genome assembly GCF_043159265.1 of Tasmannia lanceolata. Lineage (NCBI taxonomy): Eukaryota > Viridiplantae > Streptophyta > Magnoliopsida > Canellales > Winteraceae > Tasmannia > Tasmannia lanceolata. The sequence goes on along the minus strand of NW_027518679.1, from coordinate 37,076,485 downwards.
GTTATTACAATTCTCACTCTCAGAAGGCAATTAAATAAGAAAAGACAAGGTCAGTTTGTGCAATTATCAAAACATGGTAGTGCCAATATTTGTATGCTTATTTTATTTCCTGGATGATATTTTTCATTTTCATTTTTGCCATGTCTTTTCTTTCACTTCTAGCTGTTTATGAAGAATTCAGTCCTTAGTCCGAGACTTTGAGTGTCAAAAGTCTGAAATTTCAGGGAGAATTCAATCGGCGAACTGAAATTTCCTGGGTTAAGTGACAGCAAGTAGTTTATATAACTTCTATATTCTGCTGCTTCCATCACATTTTAGAGGAAGTTTTGAAAGTTCTGAAAATAAAAAATATTTGAGACTTGGCAAGCACTATAGGTATCACATAAAAATTGTTCCCTTTTATTGTTTGAATCAGTACATCGAAAGCCTCTATTAGAATAAACAAGTAAACAAACACATAACACAGCAAAGAGGACTGCCAGGCAGTCAGAACAACTACTTCCCTGATGACATTCCAGTTCAATATATATCATCAATTTAGTCTTGCAAAATTGCTAGTTTGAAAGAGGGGAGCCTCCAGCTAGGTAGCATAGAAAGAAATCATCAATGTAGTTCAATTCTTCAGTATTGTGCTACTCATTGTATCAAGGGAATTGCTAGCGTCCATCGCAAAAGGCATTTCGTGGCTGGTCTGTCGCAAGTCAGACCAGCCACCTCGTGAATGGAGACAAAAGCTGTTGTCTCAATTCACGAGGTGGCTGGTCAGACCACCCGCTGTGGACCCCGATCCGAGATAGGCGGCGAGGGAACGGGTCCCCTACACCCTCTCTGGATCATCCACGTGTAAAGGAGAGCTCTACCAAGGAACTCTCAAAACAGATGCCACCCTCATAGCATAGCACGAGTGGCGATATAAAAGAAAGAGATATGTCTCGATCCGGAACCGAGGTTCGAAACCGAGACATACCTGAAATAAACTCAGAGTCGCCATCCATGGATATGCCGTGGAACCCTAAAATCAAATCCTCTGTGCAATGGATAACCAGAAATATATATGGGTTCGTGCCTGGTTACGAATGGGGAAGGTCTGAGAGCACCCCCGATTCGTCCGAGTGCAAGCACTTGGTCTCTTATGCCATTTATTATTAACTCCAAAGAAGTTTGGGTAAAAATCATCTGAAATGGGAACAATCCTCAAGAATCGTCTACCTAAGCATGCATTTCCTGAGGATAAAGATAATAAACACATATAAAATAAAATGAAAGATGTGCCACCTAAGCATAGCTAGGTTATGAGTGACAAACCTAATGGGTGTCTAAGTTCTGATGTGCAAACACATGCAAGCTACAGCAAAAGGTATAGGATCAGTACGAGAAAGTAAGAAGACACATCAAAACATATAATAACAACATAATAAATCCTAAGACTCTAAATTATTAGCCCGAGTCCTCGGATGGTCTGGTATTCATCCAAAGAAGCCTACGTATCCCCGCCTCCACGAGAATCAAGGCAACGTAGTTCTTCGCGCCTATTCTAAGCTATGATGCCTAAGACACCTAGCCCTCTATCCTAAACTCGATCTAAAAGACCGGACCAATTATTAAAGTTTATTGTACGATTATTTAAATTCCAGTGAATTGTGGATTTTAGGACACCCTATATGCCCTAACTAAATGCAGATTAGCCCTAGGCTAATGCAGGTGGTTCCTACAACCTATGTGTAACTAGGCTGTGTGTCCTAAGGAAAACCAAGGGATCGCTAACGTATCCAAGACCTAGTCATCAGTCGGCGATGTGAATTGCCAACTGACCGGACGGAGGCGCTCCTATAACTCTAGGACAGACCCCTAACTCTAAAACAAGCACACAGCAAACAAACAATCAAACAACCTATCAAAAGAAAAACCCTAACTCTAAAACTCTCTATCTAGGAGAAACTCCTAACTCTAGAGGAAGATCTTTTGAAAACAAGATTTTAAAGGTTTTGGAAGAAAGTTTAAACTATTATTTACAAAAAAGTTTGGCTGGACTTGGGACATGAATCCCAAGCTGCACTACGTACCTCGTGAAAGAGGATCAAGCCAACGTAGTTCGAAACGAACTCTCTAACTACTAATTCTAAAACACTCAACACTTTAGGCTTTTTAAGGTTTTTCAGATGTTTTCACCATTTTGGCCAAAGACCGGAGGGAATATACAAAACAACATCCTAGGGACAAATCCTAGGGTGTACAGGGGAAACTATGCTCTAATAATACTATTATAAGAGCAAATGAGTCAAAGACTCTCTAATGACAGTAACTGAAGAATAAATGAGTCAAAGACTCTCTAATAAAAGCGATTAAAGGATAAACGAGTCAAAGACTCTCTAATAGGAGCAACTGATAACACTGAAATGAGATAACGAAGTCAAAGACTATCTAATAATACTGCAAATGAAACTATTGAGTCAAAGACTTTCTAAAAATAAAAAATAAAAAATGGAAACACGAGTCAAAGACTCCAATGACACCAACTAAAAGATAAATGAGTCAAAGACTCTCTAAAGGAAAAGAAACACGAGTCAAAGACTCCAATAACACCAACTAAAGGATAAATGAGTCAAAGACTCTCTAAAAGAGATGAAAACACGAGTCAAAGATTCCACTAACACCAACTAAAGGATATATGAGTCAAAGACTCTCTAAAAGAGATGGAAACACGAGTCAAAGACTCCACTGATAACAACTAAAGACAGATGAGTCAAAGACTCTCTAAAAGAGATGGAAATACGAGTCAAAGACTCCACTGACAACAACTAAAGACAGATGAGTCAAAGACTCTCTAAAAGAGATGGAAACACGAGTCAAAGACTCCACTGACAACAACTAAAGACAGATGACTCCCTAATAACATCAATAAAGATCAAATGAGTCAAAGACTCCCCCGATAACATCACCACACAAACGAATGATTCAAAGGCTCTCTAAATGAGGCAAGGCATGCCTCCTATGGGTACATCATTTATCAAAATCAAAGCAACCTCCCTGAGGTTAAGCTAAAAGGAAAAAAGCTTGCCTCCAAAGGAGGATTGCCTAACGAGACAAAATATGTCTCCTAAAACAGGTTCTAGTATCTAAAGAAGTCTAGAAGACTGCACTAGCCCATTAAGAGAGCAGAAAAGAGCTACTAGGCAATCTCAAATTACCATTCAAATCTTATATAAACAAATCAAGTACTAAGCAAAGAAGAATTTACAACTAAAGAGTGCACAATCTGCAAGAATAGCAATCATAAAATGATAAACAACATTAATTAGTCCAGACCAGCCGCTGGATAGCCTAATAAAGTAAACACAATATTCAAACACTTCAAAGCCAACCACAAACCCCGATACGGGGACTCCAATGAAATCAGATGATGCCAAAGTAATCATCTGATATCAAATACACATGATAATATTTCTATATCCCGCCTTGAAATCAGACAGTACTCATGTCGATAATATCGAATAGAGTAGTCATCTGATCTCCTTCTTCCTATTAAACAATTTATTTAAATGAAAATGAATGAGTATAATAAGCTTTCAAGATATTCTTACCTGAATAGTCCATTCATCTTCAGAACCTAACTCAAAACTTAACATGAAAGAAGAATATTAAATTTTCAACAAATTATACAAATGCATGCAATGATATTTCTGATTTTTATAAATTTTGGTGCATAACAAGGGGCATCAACTTGTGCAGATTCAAGTGCAAAAACGGTGAGCCATAAAACACAAAGAAGGGCTTCAATATGAGGCTAAGCAAGTCTTCTAAAAATGGGAACCCTCAAATGAGACAAGGCTTGTCTCCAAATAGGGGCTCCACAAATGAGGCAAGGCATGCCTCCTAGGGGTACACTATCTGTCAAAACAAGGCAACCATCCTGAGGGTAGGCTCTAAATGAGGCTCGATATGCCTCCTATACACAAAGGATGTAGACAAAGGATCAACGAGACTGGGCAGGTCTCTTAAACAAAAGAGGGAAAAACTCTATCTAAAGGTATTTGAAAGACTTGGAAAGTCTACCAAATAAAAAGAAAAGCATTACTTAGACTGAGCAAGTCTCCTAAGGATGGGCTTGGGCTAGCGCCTTCATCGCCCAATCGAATGATAATCCTTATCCTACTTGCTTCACCTTTTCCATCTTATTTCAACAATTCAGCAAAACCGATCAAAAAGAAGAAACTTTCCCTGCAGCCTAAACATGATGATGGAAATATTAATGACCCGAAGTAAAAATAAAGTGCATAAGTCTAGTACTGGTGTACTGGGAACTAGAGGAGGAGGACACATGTGTTCCAAGTCAACAAAAATGCCCAAGAACTCGATGGGATGCATTAGACTAAAAAAAAAAACCGTAACTTATTGAATGTTAAGAAAGATTAAAATCTAATATTCATTGTGGCACAGGGATTGAGGGTATACAAAACAAATTCTGAGGGAAGTAATAAGAATTGATTAGAGATATGTATTGTAATGATTCAGAACACCATAACTGTCATACTAGACAATGCCCAAATTCCACTTACTCCTCCTAATCTAAAAATATTAAACCCTTAAACTATCCAACATTTTCACATCCTTGAACAATCTGAATATCAAAAGGGAAAGCCATAGCACTTCGATCCTCAACATTATTTAAGTAGGCTCAAAAGTCTTGTAAAAAAAAACCAATCTGGAACTACTATCACAAAGCTCCATTTAGCCAAACAAATTGCTCTTATTCTACCAGAGAAAATGAATGATATCCTGAAATCCATTTCGATGATTATAACAAGTTTCATTGAAAATTTAAGCAGTGAACCATAAGAAAATAAACCAAATCCATGCAATATACCCAGGATGAAGTAAATTTAGAGAAAACTAGCAAGGAAAAGAATAGAATTAGCACCGAAAATTGTACAATTGCCGGAGATGATGGCTGACTATGATCGGAATTTGCAAAATGGCCGAGATTACAGAATTGATTCGGATTGGACCTTGAAACAGCGACCGGATCCTAGATCGCCCACGGTGAGTTTGCCGATTGACAGAAATGCACGCCGGAGAAGATGATGCTGTCGGGACTAATGGCACAATGAAGTCAATGCTCAGAATCTCTTTCTCTTTCTTTCTATATTTCTCACTCAGTTCCCTCTCTCTACACTTAGATTTTCAGCTCAAATCTCTCGGATCTCTCCCTCTACTCTCTGATTTTTAGCCTAAACCTCTCAGATCTCTCTTTAATTTTCTTGATTTGCAGATTCCTCTTAGCTTTAATAAAATCTAGAAAACGAAAATGGATGGGCTACAAATGGGGAATTGGAGCAGGTGGCCGGAGCATGGGAATACACTAGAGATCCGTCGGATTTACACAAGGTCACCAGATCTGGTGAAATCCGTCACAAATGCTGATGATGGGGTCAGATTTGGGGTTTTGAAAGGTAAGAGATCTTGGATACAGGTTGGACCAAAGCAGGAAAGGAAATAAAAGTATGAGGGATTTGGATCTGTGATAATGGAGGTGTTGATGAGACCGGCCGGAGAGTGAAATCCCGCCGGAGAAGACAGATTTTGATCGGAGAAAAAGGTAGAAATGGGTTTAGAAGTGTTGGCGATGGGTTTTGCATTTACACAGACAAGGTTTTTAGAGGGAATAAAAAAAAATTAAAGAAATGAAAAAGGACCTGAAATAGTAGATGTTGAGGAAGAGGTGGAACAGTTGGATCTCCGGCGAGATCTCCGAAGAAGAAGATGATCGGAGATCTATTTCTTCTCTCTCTCTCTCTCTCTCTCTCTCTCTCTCTCTCTCTCTCTCTGCTTTCTAAATTTTCAACGAAAATGAGAGACCCTTTCTCGATCCTTCTCTTGATTTTTATAGGGAATGGGAAAAATTAATTTTTTCTTGCTGAATGGGCACCCCCTCCCTCTTTATGTCACCCCACTTTTCAATCTCTCTGTTTTGAACGAACACGAGAGGCACCTCTCTGTTGTAAAAAAAAATAGAAATGAAGACCCCCTCCCAAATGCTCTAATCGGATGGCCTCTTATGGCTAGGGTGTTTGCCGATTTCAGCACACCCCATTTCCAATATTTGCACCCTTTTGACCCTTCTTTTACTCCTTAATCAATTGTGTGTGTGAATTGGTATAGACACACCCCCGTTACAATAATTCAGCCCCCTTCTTCATGAACCGACCATACTCTCTTTTATGGCTAGCTTTGTTTCTTTTTTCTTTTTTAAAAAAATCCTAGCCCTTGATTCAAAAGAGATAATCCAAGAGATGGCCCAAAACTCATTGCTGCCCAACACCGATTGTCAATTCAAAATCATCCTATGTAAATCAATTTGGTATATTGCCTACTTTTTTTTGAGCCCCAAAATACATGGTTTAGATCATCCAGTGTAAATAAATTTGGGGCATGGCCCTCTTGATTTTGAGCCCAACAACCAAATGGCTTAATCACCCGGTGATGCAAACTGCCATCACTTGCATGGGCATGAGGCTCTATATCTTAGGATTAATAAGAAGTGATATATTCAACCCCCTCTCTTTTTTTTATGATAGCACCTGCTAGTGTAATTGATGACTACTCTTTTGGCCCCCCTTAATTCTTTCTATGAACAACCTCTTGTGCAGTGTATTTATCATTCCCCTTGATATATTTTTGCACCCCTTTTCTTTACTTGGACAGCCCCCCAAAATATTTTTGACTATTCTTGTACATTAAAAAGGGGGTGGCTCGGGTAATGACAAGAGTAAAACAAATCACTTTCTTCTTGTAGGGAATGATATTGGCACCTCAAATTTTGAAATTTGCACAGCCCAACTTGTCTTTTCTTCTTTTCTGGATTGATATGGGCACCTTCCTGAATGGACAATCCACTCCCCTTCTGAATTTGCACCGCGACTCTATCGAGGCTTGCTCACTAGGCGAATCAGCTCAGATCTCGACGAAAATTTACAGGAACCTTGGTGGGACCCTAAGCTAGCCCAGGGTGCAATTTGGGGTCCATACACACTGGTTTGAAAAAGTTATGCACAAAACAAGGAGGTGCAGGGCACGGTCAAAATGGGGTGTCTACACCCGCGAAATGCCTTTTGCGATGCATCTAGCAAATCCCTCGTATTAATGCACATTATCAGGAATTACACACCTATCAAGTCAAACACAGTACAACTAAATCGTTTCAAAGAGACAATATCAAATTTAAACGGTAGAAATAGTCTTAGAAACGATTTGATTTCCAATAGTAACTCTTCCACCAATCGAAATAACAAGGATTAGCACGAACCTTTTAAAATTGAAACCCGAGTCTTAGCATTGGTTATTGGAAACCTATGACCAAGCCAATTAAACTCGGTCATAGATGCTGCCTGTTGGGACCTTGCCTCAGCCATAACAGCCTGCAAACAACAAATAATGCAGAAAATGTTTTCAGAACGTGCCATTAGGTTATACGATCGAAAATGTCAACTACTACTCCAGCATACCAGTATAACTTTGGTATTATTATGGCCATTCAAATAAAAAAAAATCTTTGGTATTATTATGAGAAGAACCAGAAAGTGGAGACAGAATTATTTTTATTTTTTATTTTTTTGAATGGTAATGTGGAGAAGAAAATCAACAGAAAAACATCTCAACTTTTTTTTTTGAATGTCAACTTCAGAGTATGTATATGAAAATAAGTTACAGAGAAGTTTTTGCAAGTACTAAGTTCTGCAGAGATTGATGTAGCATAGCCTATGAAATGGGGTGAGTTATAATCTTTGTACAGAATTCAGCATTTGAAAAGACCTCACCAAATTTAGGAACACGTGTACAACTAAAATTAATAAAAAAACATAAGAAATATAAGTAATGTTATATTGGACACTTTATTACAAATTTACAATCACCAAGAGACTGAAACTAGTGCGAACATCAAAGCCATTTCTGTCATTTAGGGATCTAAGACACCTAACTAAAAGGGGGATGATTCCACATTGGACATGAAAGGAGGCCAGTCCCTAGATTCACCAGTTCCTGAGACAAACAAACACCTGGATACAAATGACCTCAGGAAGTGAATGGGAGAAAAAAAAATGAAAATGATCTCATCACATCATAAGCTAATCCTCCTAGTTGAGTGGACTTTCTTACTATGCTGAAGTTTAAGAAATTGCCCTCCACGAGGTTCAAATGAAATGACAAGGATATCTAAGGATGTTGGTGTATCACATCCCCAATCTTGGGAACAGTCACCTACAGTGAGATATTGGCAGAACATAATAATTCAAAGTCACACCCACATTTGAATGAAAAAGACCACCATTACATTTTCTAGTAGTGAACAAAATTATTCACGCTAAGATGCTCCTCTCAGAAACAGTCAGCTTACGACTACCTTTTGGTGAAGCACTCCTAATGCCTATAGCCCATACTAGACTCCCTAAAAATTCAACCACCTACCATAACGCTCAGAAAGGCTGCTCTTTCGAAATAGTCGAAAAGACCTACCTCCTAAGAAACAATAGATAGTTGAATACTTGGAATGTAGGAGTCACAAAATTAGGTAATGGTAAAAAATAAAGCATTTACCAAAAAGAATGAAAAAATCCTAAATTTGATGGATAGATGCTTTGATTTGCGAATTAAAGGATCAGACAATCTTTTTTCACAAGCATTGGATAAGTCCTCAAAATCGCTTAAGAAATCTTTTCCAACTGTTAGAAAGAAAAGAAGCACATATTATTACTTTTAAAGCATTTACTCAAAAATGAGAATTTCCTAAATTTGATGGTTACATCCTATTTGCAAACTAGAGGATCAAACAATGTTTTTTCACATTGGAGAAGTCTTCCAAAAGGACAAAACGCTTAAGAAATCTTTTCTGAGCATTGAAAGAAAAGAAGTATAGTTATTTTTCGACTTCCAATATATGTGCAATATGCACGTGGCATATCAATTAGCATTCTTTGATATGGCATATTTCTCGAACAATGACCATAAAAGTTAAATGATACAGGTTTGCAAATGATACACCCTTCGTATTAGATATCTCGAAATTAAATCAGATGTATCTTCCAATACACATCAATATTTAATGAGGTTTACATCTCACTGGATTGCAAGAAACTTAGCCTCACTTGCACCGTTAATTACCAACATGCCCTAAAGAGTCATCATAATTTCATCCATCTAATCCTAATCATGCCACCTATACCCAGTCATTGGCATAATTTTACCAAGGGAGCACACATAAAAATTGAGTTTAAGCATACACTTGGTGGAGATTTCGACATTTTTAGGCCATTGATATTTGCATTACTAAGTTTTGATAATGAGAACAAACTCACTTTGTATTTTCCTTCTTAATCGGATGATGAGAGCTTTCTGGGAACTGCAATAGGTTTTTACAACTGATCCAATAATAAAAGACAAGGTGAGTTCATCTCATTATCAAAAAATGGTTGTGGGAAAATCAGTAGAGCATTTTTATTATCTCTTGTTGACTGGAAATTTCTTTCCAACATCCACGCATTTGTTTTTATTTATTTATTTATTTTTGAATGGTAATGTGTTTTTATTTTCTGAATGGCAAAATCCACACATTTGTTCTCCACGATTCCTAAAATTTCTTGCAGAAAATCTCTCAATCAAACGATTTGCCCATTATCATTCTCTTGTTGTTTTCATGTTCTTCGCATTATCCATGAAAATGTTGTTGATGTAATTGTTCCAAATCAACCATAAGCTAACGTAAGCACCACAAGGTGACACCCTATGTTGCATCAGTAAGGGTATGAGTGTCGGAATCCAACACAGGTATTGAGTGTCGAATTCGGCAAAACTTCAAAAAGAAATATTAATGGATTCGCCAAAATATTCTAATCAATTATCAAATTGTAGTTACAAGAAGTAATATATTGTAAATTCTAATAATTAAGTAAATATATTGCTCCATTTTCATATAAAAAATCACTATTAGGATGGGGAAAAACTCAAAACATGAGGTAATTACAAAGGTGGGGTAGTAATATTCAGAAAAAAACAAATAAAGAAACATAGAAGTGTCAGCATGAATCATGAAGTAATGGAATCTGAGATGCTCCGACACAGGCACTTCACCCATTTAGAAGAATCTGCGAATAACACAAATGACACCTCAAGTTGGGAACCAGCCCATCCATGTGACCCCTTTATTTGATCTTGTCAGGACTCTTTATTGTTCTAACCATCCTATTGCGGTTAAATGATACAAGATCACATGAGAAATTTGGAATTCAACTCGTGCAGGTCTTGGCTATCGTTCATCTAAATTAATCGAGTAAACAAGCTTTACATGATAATGTTCTTATTTTCATAAAGATAAAACACTCCAAAAGAATCTGGGTCACTATTCTAAGGAAAATTACACTTAAAAGATGATGTACCTATATGACACAACGATAATTGGCTCATCTACATGATGAAAACATGATCCCGATTTTTCATCCAATGGGCTACACCATGGAGATGCCACAGCCTAATAATTGCACTAATCGGATGTTATTGACGATTCAAACAATGACATGCAAATGGAAGGTTGAAAAACTGAACACAAATCTGAATTCCAGTCCTTCGATCAAATGGTATATGGCATCTCCATCATAGGGCCCAATAGAAAGATGATTTGTTTATGGTAGGACCAACTACAAAGTGGTTCATACACTAAATCCGATCATGGTTTTAAATTTCTACCGAAACCGACACGAGACAACCAAAATGTTTACACTTCCATCCCCACCGAAACGATATTGAAACCGAAATGCATACTGAAATCAAACTCGTAAGTACATTAATGGTATATTATATGAGTATGTGTTACATAATTATATTTATATGAATTGCATATGAAATGTGGTCCATACTATGAATACATATTTATATGAATTACATGTGAAATGTTGTATGTACTGAATTATCAAATATACGTGACAACGAAATTCACTGTGTTTGATGTTATTAAACCATTATGGATGGCTGTCTTGCTTACGTGATGGTTTCTAAGTGTGTAATTGTGTTTAATCTAGCATTTCACATTAAAATTCTATCATTTGCATATGTTTCCATTCGTTTGGATTTCCAATGAAACTTTCAACCATAACAAAAATGTTTCTGTTTCCATGGCAACCGAAATTTTAGAAACTTGAGTCTGATAACCACTCTTCCTTAAATGGTCGAGCAATTTGTATCCACACACTAACAATGAAACATTTTCAGTGAACAAAACAATTTGGCAGAAACACAAGCAGCATCATAATCATAGAATAAATCACTGATATACCATGACTTCACATATAATATTTGCAATTTCTGGAATTTTATGAAGTTACATATCTTGAATAAGGGACCACTGTCTGCTTAAATTCTTGAGATAATTATTATCAACAGATTCATCTTGCAAAGAACATAATTTTAGGGACATAAGGGAGTAATCTTACCTCTAACTTAGCTTTAAAAAGGTCCAATGCAGGTCCTTCCATTTTCCCAATATCCAAAAGTTCAGAAGTTTGTATGCTTGATTTGCCAACTTTGTGCAAACAATATCTTATGCTGGGTTCTAGCTCTTCAACCCTCACGACACAAAACTTGATTCTCTATGTCACCATATTTTCCAAGTTCTTCATAAACAGCCCTATCAATCTAACAGGAGTTAGCCCACTTTATAAGTGCTAAAGTATAAAAGATAAATAACGCCTTTCTCCAACAGCTTAAGCTTTTGGAGAAGTTGGTAAGTTAACATGGTGTCAGAGCCAAAGGTCGAGTTCAAACCTCCCGGATAGCAAAAATCCACATGCGATGGTCGGCCCAAAGTGGGACCACATGTGCCACGTGTTTGCCAAGTGGGCCACACGTGCGGGGGAGTGTTAAATTATAAAAGATAAATAACGCCTTTCTCCAACAGCTTAAGCTTTTGGAGAAGTTGGTAAGTTAACAATATGTTTTAACAAAAATAAGCAACTCAGACTAAATGAAAGTAGTGTCTAAACTAGGAAGAACTAGAAACAAATACAGACAAAGAAGTTGAAACACAAGCAATTACATCTTGAAAAAAAAAAAAAAAAACAAGTCGATGTTTTCAACAAAAAGATGTGATTTAAAAACAGAAAGACTTAAAAGTAATCGGTACAGTATAATGACACTGCAATTATTACAAAATTAAAATAAAGATAATGACATCAATATCAACGACAATGATATACCTAGCACTCTTGAAATTCATTAATGCAGTTTCCCAACTCTGATCTTGCTCAAACAAAAGAGTCCCTTTCATGTAAGAGGCGTATGCCTGCACATCAAGAGTTTATGTCATGACCTGATAGACGAGAAGAAAACAATGGCATGTCACAATGACCAAGAATGAATTGAATAAGTAATAAAAAACCATCAACAACTCAGTTTTGGTAACAACTAACTAGGTACAATTAGTACAACGAATTGGAAACATGAAAACCAAATGAAGGAAAAGGTAACCAAATTAAATAAAAAATGTCCAATTAAATGTGAGATGAACATGAAGCTTCCTTTATGATCCACCAGCAAATTTTTTTTTAAATGTAATTGCTTGGGCAAAGAGAACTGGTACAAATCCGTGGAGACCAGTGTATATTATCATGGACAATCTTTATCCCCGTAGGGAAATGCTTTGAGACGGAGAAGTACTAAAAATGTGGAAGATACTCTAGCAAGAGGCCATTAAAAAAAAAGATACTCTAGCACGAGAAGGCAACTTTGCATGAAGTATCGGCCCTTTTGTAGCAGACAGTCTCTCTTTTGAGGCCACTTCCCCCCTTTGTATTCTCTTTTTTTCTAAAGCATTTTAGCTTCTTTCTTATTGCTGAAAAATCTCATTTATGCCAGTCCCATCATTTAAGGAATGACTGATTTTGGTTGATAAGCAAATCACCTCTCAACTCTTGTAAATCATAACCAAAATGTTTAATCAAAATAAAGAGAACTTCTAAAGCAATGGAATCATAAACAAAGAGGTGATATACACACACACACACACACACACACACACACACATCTATAGCTTATATACATATAAGCTATATGAGGTACCCCTCAGATACATTTATACTTATCTTGATTTTTAATAGAAATCAGATTTTTTATTAAAAAAAAAATACTAGGATATGATGTAACAATTGTTTTTTGAAGAATAAATACTTGGGGTTAAATTGAAGCCTCACTGAGTTTTTGTAAGAAATACGATATAGCTATGAAAATCGAACTTAGGGTGAAAGGTATTACTTAGGTTTATACATAGGAATAACTTTGGATAAATTATAACAAGAGAGAATGAATAGGATTGAGAAGAACAAATTGAGTTAGAAAAGAGCTTGAAACACTAGAATAATAAAATTGACACCCTTTGATATGTCACATTTACATGCTACTTTCCAATTGATACATAGGGCATCTCACCTAGAATCTTCACCCAAAAATCCAAGGCAAGTGATAGTGACTCATATAATAATGGTTTCATTAATGTCTTTGATATTATAGTTCTGTTTTCTGATGATTATGTTCATGTCTTTCGTTCCTATATTTTAGAACTGCCAAAAAGAAAATATCTGTTTGAGATATTTGTTTTATGATTTTATTATTTGTTGACCATATGTATATACATGATGATTTTGAGCCGCATTATTTCGGTATGCGATGTATATTGATGCTATACACACACACAACACACACACACACAGTGATTTTGAGCCACATACTTCAATATGTGATGGATATTGATGGCCGTGTATATACATATGATGATCTGGATTCGACCCGTATGTCTACTTGTACCATGATTGGTTGATAACCCTTTTATTTGCTCTCATGTTCTTGCTATCGTTCCCATGCTCTTACTATTCTCATGTTCTTATTCCTATTTTGTTGCCTATTCGTCAATCGTCATAAGAAACATTTTTATAATACAATTTCTTTTTTGTTACTCTTATTCTGTGAGCCACTAAAAGATCTTGCTCTCATTCAGTTTACTACAATTTTTGTAGGTTGACAAGATGACACAAACACAAATAAGGGAGCTTAAAGGGATCGAGGGAAGATTGTTTGTCCGTGTGGCCTTGTAGGTTTGAATAGTTATCATTGTCATGCAATAGGCCTTAGTTTGTTTTATTCAGTTGGTTACTTTCAGGTTATGTCAGGAAAACTTTTTGAATTTTAGTGTAGGTGGTAAGTAATTTCAAAAAGGAATTGATGTTTAGTATTTTTGCAGTTGTGAGTTTTATCGTGTCTCTTTTGGGGTAGCAACTCGGATTTTGGGATTTTGGAAAAATGAAAAAAAATTATGTCTAAAAATTTGCCCCGAATCCGGGTCGTTACATCAAACGACTTGTTCTCTTTGTAACACCTCTGACAAGAACCCCCCGATCATCTAATTTATCTCTATGATTAGTCCTCCAATATCTAGAAGCCTTTTCTTAGTCTTTAGAATATCAGAGTTCCCGGGAATGTTTCTAATTTGGTCAATCTTTGACTCAAGTGGACTAATCAGAAATTCGGGAACAAAAGGCTTTCTTGTATTTTGGAAATGGTTTTCTTTTTAATAAAAGCAGATTTCATTAAAACAAGCAAAGACCGAGATGGTCAATACATGCATAAGATAATCGAAATAATAATACAAAAACAGAACAAGGATTCAAGGAGGGAGGAAGTCAAATAACTCCAAGCCGTCCTTGGAAATGCCATCCCTGGCAAGCCTATCGGCAACACTGTTAGCCAATCTCCTAACATGCCAGAAAGATATGTTCGCACCACTCGTCCTATCTTGGATCTCATGAAAAAGAGAAGCAAATCTCCACGCATACGAATGGGATCCTCTAAGCCATTTTTTTATCAAGTTTAGAGAATGCCCTTCCACTATCACTTTATCCATGTCTTCAACCTCCAATAGGTTTATTCCTTGATATGCAGCTTTCACTGCCACTTCACTAAAGTCGGCTACCCCTACGGGCCCCGCAAATGCCCACCTCACCGATCCATTCTTATCACTGAGAACTCCTCCAATGCCAAATGGCCCAGGGTTTCCCATGCTAAAGCCATCCAAATTAACTTTCAGCAAACCTGGGGCAGTTGGTTCCCACTCCTCAACAATCTTGGGTCCCTGTTCTAAGCTATAGCAAGCCTCCTTCCCGCCATTCCATAGATCAAAGGCTGACACGAACCTAAAGCAAGGCAGGACCTTTAGCCAAGAGATTGTTAGGGCTATCACTTTGTTGGAAAGGTATGAAGGCCTTTCTGCATAGCCTTTGAAGACATGTTCATTTCTCTCTTTCATCAATACCCACAAATGTTGCTAGAAGAGCTACATTCCACAGAATCTTCGTTTTATCCTCAATGGGAACATTGCCCAACTTTCCAATAACTCAATAAGTTCGGCATGAAAAACCCGTGATATTCCAAATCTCACCAAAATATAGTTCCACACCTCCCAGGCCACTTTATAACGCAAGAACAAATGATCCACTGATTCACCGACCTCAATACAAATTGCACGATGATCTACAATCAACATTTCCTGTTTTCTCAAGAAGTCCACCGTCTGAATCCTTTCTAGAAAGGCCACCCAACCAAAAGCACATACCTGGGAGGGGCATGGATGGACACACTTTGGGTACTCTGGAGGGCACAGGGCAAGACACAAGATGGTGGTAGAATGAAATGACTGAGAATTCCTCAGACGAGTTCCAAATTCGAACCCTTTTATTTGCACCGGACTACTGTATATAACAACCTTATAGCATCTCAAGAAACCTTCCCGTCACCAAGGTTTTAAATTTCGGTTTCGGGGGTAATTTTTGTCCTCACCAAGACCGAAATTTTAGCCAATATCCCGAAATTTCAGCTGAAATTCAGTAAAGGCACTCGAAATGTCGGTTTTTTGGGCCAAAATTTCGGAAATTTCGGCTGAAATTCTGTAAAGAAATAAAAAAAATTAATATTTTATCAAAAATTCCGCAAATCGGAAATTTCTGACTAACACTATAGCCAAGATATACAGCTCTGGAAAAACCTCCTTTAGTGGAAGGGGCGGACACCACTTATCATGCTAGAACTTGACCAAATCACCTAAATAGACTCTGTATATTGGAAATTGTTATTCCCCTCTTTGTTGGATAATATAGTTAGAACATAACAATCGTATCTTTGACAGAAAATTTTGTAGTCCCGAGTTCATAGTCAATAAAAGCATAGTGGAAGCTGTTGCAAGGGTCTCTAAAAGCCTGACTCATTACTGGCATTCCTCTTTGTGGAATTATTAATGATTGATTTGGGGTTTGTTATAATTTTGATAACACCCCGCCCCGCGGCCTCCCCAACAACAAAAAAAACACAACACATAGACACACAAAAAGGCATCTTGGTAGCTGGATGGTCAGATGGAAAGATATTGCTCAAATGGATGAGGAAAAAAGTGAGAAAATATCCAAGAGATGGATTGGGGTCATTAAGTGATTAGAAGTAGGTTTTTAGGTTGAAGAGGGGATGGGTTGGGCTTCGCATTGATGAAGGAAAGGTTGAGGGGTTTTGAGTTACGCAGGCAGAAGATTGTGGGTTTGGAGGCTTATGAAATAAGAAGGGTTGTGGCGATTGAGGACTTCACGAAAGGAAGATCGGGTTTTGAGATTCATTAGGGTCAGTTTTTGAGAGTTTTTAATATGGGAATATAGATATTGGTGATTGAAGGATTAAATCGAGACAATGAGTTAGGGTTTTCCAACCAATTGTTTTTGGTGGATTAGAAAGAGAGAGATAGTTAAGGTTTTCTAGGTGGCAAAGAAAGGGAAGTCTATGCTTTTAGTTGTCAAAGTATATGAGGGAGAATAAAATAACCTATATAACCTTAATGAAAACAATGAATGACTCTTAAAGCAAAGTTTAAAAACTAAACCAAAGGCCAAAGTGGTGAAGCAGGTATTCGGTTCACAGTGGCCCTAAAGCTGGTTCACACTGGTTCGATTACGAGTTGGGAACAGTTCAAACAGTTCCCTGCCTTTTCCATCTTTTTGAGTAAAAAAGACGGGATCTGCTTTCCAATCCAACATAGTGAAAGTGGGACCAAAACCGAAATTTCGCGAATTAATTTCGGTCCAAAATTTCGGTTCAAAATTTCGATTAAAGGCCATTTTTTATTTTTTATTTAAAAAATGTTACGAAATTTCGGATTTCGATGGGGTCCGAAATCGGTACCGAAACCGAAATTTAAAACCTTGGTCACCATCTCCCATCCAAGTTCCATTGAGGAAACTGCATCTTTTTGTTTCTCTTTCATTTGAACAGTAAGGGTGAACCCTTTAGCAATAAGAACAACAAAAAAAGAAAGAGACAATAAAGTGACCCGCCAAAGGATAATTAAAACACAATATAACGCTATAACACCATAACAACAAAAAAACGACGGCAAAAGGTGACGCAGATCGTAGGCCAATAAGTGGCATATTTGCCCAGTAGGATTTCTAGGCATTTATTTTCCATGTTATTTAGTTTTAGGCTTTTCTTTTCAATGTTATTTAGAATTAGGAAGTTTAGCCTTTTGGGATTCTTATTTTAGTAGGTGGAATCCACTAGACATGATGCAAAATGGATCTTGTTCTATCGTTGATCAGAGATTTCTATACGAAAAATACGAATCGGAGTTTGAAGAAGAGGAATGAGAAGGAGCCCTCGACCAGCAATAGATAGAGGAGGATTTATTCAATCACATAGTTTGGGCTCCTAGAATATGGCACCATTGTGGCAATCAATTTGATTGTATCGAAAGGCCCAATGAATTGGGATTTTTTTTTTTTTGAATGGTAACAAAATTCATTAAAAGAAGACTGAGAAGGTCCCCCCTTCAAGTACAAAGACACACATACAAGGCAAGAAAGACAGATACAACCCCGCAATATATTAGGGCGGTAAAAAATCAAAAAGCTCTAAAACCTGCTTAGAATGAATTGGGATTTCCCTACAGCTTTATTGCTAGCTTTGATGATTATTGAATAATGATTGATTGCCTTCTCCCCTCTACAGATTTCCTCTCTTCCCTCTAATTCTCTTCAATTTCCTCTGTTCTTCTCTCCCCTAATATCTTCTTCTTCCCCAAATTCTTCGTCTATTCATCTTCTACTACTTCTTCTCTTCTTCCCCTATTATTCTTCTACTTCTCCTATTCTTCTCCTACTCTTCTTCTTCGTCTCCTCTTTTCTTCCCTTTCTACTATTTTCCCTTCCCTATCCTACATCAAATTTGGTATCAGAGCGTAAGATCCAAGACTAGACGAGCGCACAAGTCCAACTTCTCGTTTCAGGTTAGTTTTTCTCGTCCCTTTTTGCAGACGAAATACCCAACCCAAAGAAGAAGAAAAAAAAAACCTATTTACCACCCTGATTTTCAGCACCCATTATTCTCAGAGACTACCACCCAACCCAGTTTTCATCAGCCCTTACAATCTGACATTTTGCCCACTATCTTTATTCATTATCAGCCCTCTAAACCACGATCCAAACAGTCACAAATCTTAATTTTCAGTCCTAAACCAGCCCATATTTCAATTGCACAAGCCGCATGGCCTTGTTTTCAGTTTAAAAAACCCCTCAAAAACAGTCCAATTCACAGCTTTTCTAGTTTATCCTTCTCGCCGACGCCGCTGAGCCCCAACACCATCTACTGCTTGTGTTGAAGAAGGAAACCAAGTGGGTTTCTTTCTTTCTGTCCCACAGAAAGGAGGATTCTCGTATACTTCCTTTTTTTAACACAAAAAGGTACCTCCAAGCTCTCCAAGGCCACCCCACTTAAATTAACAAAGTCTTTCGTATCACCCATCCTTTTTTCCCTTGACACCCCTCAAAATTTCGTCATTAACAAGCCTTTTTGTTGCCTTTTTGCCGTAACAGTTCAGTCGTCCCTTAAAACGGAAATACCCCTTTTGTTGTCACTCAACTCTATTGATATTTCCACCCTAACTTTTTAGCAAGTGGCGTGTGGAACTCTCATCGTGGAAAGCTCTTTTCAATACAGTGACGTGTGAAAATAGGTAAGCTTTTTAAGAAAGTTACCTTTATGAGAAGGCATGTAGGCAACAATGTGACTTTGCACATAACACAGTAACTTGCACAGCACGTTACTACTAGTAACTTGTCATATCAAGCTTCCATTTCTCTCAACAATATTTGAATTACATACCTTATTGGGGTTCGTCAGTGGTGGTCATATTCACTTGTCATAATAAGCTTGCTTTTGCGTCAGTGGTGGTCACGTGAACCACTGGAAAAGGGGTTAAAAAAAGGGGGGGCAGTTACTTTTTGAGAAGATAATTACATTAAGGATAAAGGTGACTTGCTAGTTACACTTCCTTTTATTTATATCTTTAGAACAACAAGGGTAACTTGTCCATCAAGCTGCCACAAAAAGGCAAAAGGTATAGGCCAGTTAAGTGCACAGTAACGAGCCATCAAAAGTTTATATTTTCCAATCCCCCTTTCTTCCTTTGGACCACCCCCTCTCTTTTACTTTAACCAATTTGACCCCCTTAATTTTACCCTTAAACACCCCCCCGAAAAAAAAAGAAAAATCAGAAAAAAAAAAAAAAGAGTATTTCCTTTTCTTCCCATCCCCCTCTCTCCATTCTCTCACTCCACTTTCTCTCTAGTTTTCCCTCTCTTCATTCGAGCCATTTCCGCTCAAAATTGGGTTTCGACATCAACACGAAAGTTGTTCATGACAACTTTTAGAGTATATCCAACCTACTTTCAGCAGTCAACAACGAGTGTAAGCACTACAACGACCAACTTTGGGCATCCCCGACCATTGATCCGAGCTATCCGGGAGTCCGATCTGAGATCCACGAAAAGTAGTATCTTCCATTCAACAAGACAGATAGATCAGACGGTTGATTTCAGTTTTCGACACTGATCCTAATGGCTCCACCATATGTTCCAAATTTTGAGGGTTACGACGATCACTATTTCAAAGGCTATACTCACTATATTTATTATGAGAATGTATGCCTGCGGTGGATCAATGCTCTTGATGCATATCATGCATACTACGGCTATGATCACCGAGCGACCATCTACCGAGCCAGAGAACTGTGCGACGACAAGCCCAGAGGTTATGGATACATCGAATCACGGACAATCGTCACAGAGGCAGG
Organism: Tasmannia lanceolata; assembly: GCF_043159265.1. Taxonomy (NCBI): domain Eukaryota; kingdom Viridiplantae; phylum Streptophyta; class Magnoliopsida; order Canellales; family Winteraceae; genus Tasmannia; species Tasmannia lanceolata. The sequence continues at coordinate 37,056,288 of NW_027518679.1, read as the reverse complement.
CCTCTATTCCGTCGATGGGAGGAGGTTCGTGATGAGTTTACGAGTATTTATGAAATAAGGGATATCGGAATGAAAGACAATTGCTGCGTGAAGCAGCTGCTCAACAAGAAGAAGCTGCTCGTCGTGAACCAAAAGTCGCAGCCGTCGTGCATGAGAAGCCGAAATTGAAGCGGAAAACAGATACCAAGAGCGTCGCATAAGTGAGTCGGATTTGCAGAGGCAATTCACTACTTCTTCCCCCGTACCACTTGTTGATGATATTATTGAGGAACTAAATGCTAGTGTTGATGAGATCATTATAGTTGATTCATTAATTATGTCAGATACTGAGTCCATGATGGCAGATACTGAGTCAGAGATGTCAGATATAGAGCCAGAGAGTCCAGTGATTGTTGAGGCCAACATCGATGAGCATGACGATTCAAAGATTTCCCCAGCACCAGTTGACGAGTTGCCAAACATCTAGAGAGACAGCTTGACACTTTCACAGTCGAGACAGTTATTGTGGCAGAGCCATGTGAGGCTATTCCTTTGACAGAGTCGACCGAGTACCGTCATGTGTCAGAGGCGAGTGACCTGACTGATGAGCTATTACCAGAGACGGATGTTCGAGAGCATATTGTTGAGGATTGTCCTATATTTGAGTCGGTTGAGCAGATTGTCGAGATTTGTGCTGAGACAGAGGAGCTTGTTCCGCAGATTGATCACGAGGATTGTCAGCCTGATACCACTATGCCAAATACAGTTCTCGCAGATGGTTTTGTTGCTGATTCTATTAAGCCGGATTTGATACCAGCAAATGATACCTTTATTGAGGCTAGTGACAGATTGGTACTACCTGCAGTCGTCATGCCAGTCCAAGAGGAGTACATTGCTATTTTCCCAGCTTCATTACTTGTCAGGAGAGGTTCGCGCATTTATGATTCTACAAGGGCGATTTCTTCTCTCAGTATGTCAGCATTTCAGATGCTTCTCATGGTTGTTACGAGCATCACACATCAAGAGTGTCGCCGACAGATTACGACTCATACTGCTTGTGTGGGTTGTCTACATATTTGACCCTGGCAGATTAGAACTCGAGGGCGAGTTCTTTTGAAGCGGGGGAGAATGATGCAGATCGTAGGCCAATAAGTGGCATATTTGCCCATTAGGATTTCTAAGCATTTATTTTCCATGTTATTTAGTTTTTAGGCTTTTATTTTCAATGTTATTTAGAATTAGGAAGTTTAGCCTTTTGGGAATTCTTGTTTAGTAGGTTTCTATCTTTTAGGTTGTTAATTGCCTATTTCTAGGCCTCTTTACAGCTTTATTGTTAACTTTGATGATTATTGAATAAATATTGATTGCCTTCTCCCCTCTACAGGTTTCTTCTCTTCCCTCTAATTCTCTTCCCTCTAATTTCCTCTGTTCTTCTCTCCCCTAATTTCTTCTTCTTCCCCTCAATTCTTTGTCCATTCGTCTTCTACTACTTCTTCTTCTCTTCTTCCCCTATTATTCTTCTAATTCCCCTATTCTTCTTTGTCTTCTGTTTCTTCCCTTTCTTCTATTTTCCCTTCCCTATCCTACATCAAAAGGGAAAGTGTCCACTCAAAGCTCTCGACACCATCCTAGCAAGAGGATGCACTATGACAATCAGACTCCACTATATATGCTTAAAAGAGGGCACAAGTCCTGTAAAAATAAACAAGACTTCCAATATGAAATTTGTGAGCCGCCAATGGCCCCAATCAATGCCCACACAATCACATGAGAAGAATCACCCCACCCATAAAGGACACGACAAATGTACTCTGAAAATAAAAATGTAGATAAGAAGATCCAAAACCTCATCTTTCCTTGTCTTTGATACCAATACGGCCAAAAGACTTTAAAAATCTCCCCCAAATCATTCCCAATAACTCCCCCAAATATCATCCAGTCCCGAGTTCCTCTGATCTATCAAAATTCAACTTGAGAGCTCCTTAAGGAGGATTCTCTCTGGCCACTAGAAAATCTAGCCCCAAATACAAAGAAAGGTGGCACAAACAAGAACCCTAAAACCCTACTCTCGGAAAATCCCACTTCATGATGGATAATTTGATTTCCAGTAAAAATTTTGTCCTAGGAAGTTTTTAGTAAAATTTTCGTCCCATCCCATGTTTGGTTGCCTTTTAGCACTAGAATTTTTTTAGTCCCACTCTTGTAATGATTGCTTCTGTGGTGACATGGACTCCTTGTCCCCTCTTTTTCTTTCCTAGGGAATGATGTCCTCTCTCTTTCTCTCTTCCCTCTCTCTCCTCCCTTCCCATATTTGGCAATGACACCCCTAAATTTTGGCGTGAATTTTAGGAATTGTCGGAAAAAAAAAACGTAACAAATCCCGTTGACTTCACTGTTTGGATTAAAAACTCCCTAGGATAAAAAATTTACTGGCAACCAAACGGAGCAAAATAGAATTGTTAATATGAGAATCATGATGACTAGCAAATTCCCCAGAAACCCGAATTAAGGATAGTGATCCAAAGAATGTTGCCTTTGTTACGAAATAGCCATGTTGACCAAATCGTAGAATAATCTGTGCACCAATTGAGGAAGAACCCAAGAGACCCAAAAACATTTAAAGATGGCCGACCACACAAATGTACTTACCTTGCAATGTGCATGCATGGGCAAGTCAAAAAGTTCTCTTTTAGCAAGTCACATGTGTACAATCTTCTAGCATTTTCCATTCGAAAGCATGCTTCGACAAGAGGGGAGGACAAAGCTCCGCAGACAATGGAAAGAGGGTAAATGAGGGACTTAACCAAGAATTTACCTTGGGGATCGCTAGTTCAAACCCTCTTAACTCTCTAGAAAGGGGACACATGCATGGCTTACAATAGCCTAAACAAATCTAAGAAACTCAAACTCCTCATATTTGATGTGCCTCTTAAAAATTGAATGCCAAATCATTCTTTCAGCCACTATATTCAAATAACTTTGGTCACGCTCCTATGACTTATAATTCTACATAGGCTTAAGAAGGCATGACCAAAGCATAGCAAATAACTAAACAAGGATGGTCTTCCACCAAAGAACCTTTCCTTCCTTGTGAATCCTTAAAAGCCATTTACTAGGGAGGGCCACATTTCTCTCCTTTAGATTGTCAATGCCAAGTCTGACCTTCTTCATAAGTTTGCAAATCTCAACTCAGTCATTGAGTTGTTTGAGGTTCCCCTCCCCTCTTCCTTCCCATAAGAAATCCCTTTGCCTCTCCGATCTTTAGCAATCACAATTAGTATTTTATATATGGACATAAAAGCAAGACAATATGTTGACAAAAAAAGCTTTGATTAGTGTTATTCTCCCCCAAAGGATAGATAGCACCTCTCTCACAAGGATAGATTCCTCTCTAGTCTCTCCACCATTACAGCCCATATTGCAAGACAAAGCCATTCCAAGAGGAGGACCAAAATAAGAGATAGCAAAAATGATCCACAATACACCCAAACAAATAAGCAATCTCCAATAAACTACCATAATCCACATTAAATCCTATCACCACACCTTTTGCCAATACATCCTAAGAAAGAACACCACCTCAAACCACTTGAATAGTGACATAAAATAATACTAAGAAACTGCTGAGGAACATGAACCATGATAGTTTCTTGGCATTATTTTATTAGTCATAAAATACACATCTATGTTGAACCTGAATCTAACCACTCTCCCAGTCAATTTTGCAAAAGCAAATCGGGTCAATCAACAATGTAATTAGAGTTTGACTACCACGCCACAATTACGATGTGAAATTTTTGGGATACTCATCATAACCAACTTGCATCATGACCCCCGATTGTTTTCTATCACAATGTGAAAACCACCGTCACGCAGATGGGTTAGATATAGATCTCAAAAACGACCTGATAAACATTTTGGGCAAGTTTTGGGATACTCATCCCAACCAACTTGCATCATGACCCGATGGTTTTTCTATCACAGCATCACGACAAATAACTTTTCATATAGATAAGATCTTTCCAAGAAATGCAACGATTTGGCTTTCAACTCCAATAGGGAAAATATGGTAGCCAAATCCATTCAGAATATGCCAAATATTTTTCTATTCGATTTTAATCAATAATTAACCTTGACCTTTTTTCTCAAGGGAGATGATATTTGCACTCCCTTCTTTCAATATTGTTTAGCCCTTCCTATTTTTTAGGGTTCTTTTATTGACTGTTATAATTCCAAACAAGCTACCACCACCCAATCATATAAGCTTAAAAATAAAGAGAACTTGCAATATCTATAGCACTAAAAATCCCCCCTTCCCTCCCCCACCCCCACCACTCTGAGAGGCTAAGGATGACGTTTGAACCACTGATCTCAACACTACACCATTGACGGAATCACTACTTGGACAGGCCTCAACTTCTAGAAAAGAGAATGGCTATGTCCTTCTTTTTTTTTGGCATAGGGTATCCCCACCGTATTTTAGGGCAAGATTAATCGACCAAACTCTTTTCGTGTTAAATTATAGCCACCACATTCTTATTGTCTATGGTGATAAATGCAACTTTATAACAAGGTTGAAAAACTCAGGATTTGAACTCAACTCTGTTGGACCCTAACTGTTAAATTTTATTATCAGTAAAAAATGAAAAAACACACTTCTTATATTCCAGTATCATCCGGGAACTCAACCCTATTGGCTGTATAAAGAAGAAAAAAGAAAAAACAACACATAAGGAGAGGACATGTGAATTAAAATAGTTGAAAAATAACAAAAGAGTCGACAATTGATACAAGGCCCATAGCAAAAGGTCCTACAACCTAGGTTTTGAAAATCGGAATTGAATCATAAATCGTAATAGGGGTCGAATCCTATCGAATCGTAAATCATAAGACTCATTCAAATATATATATATATATATATATATATATATATATGAGAGAACGGTTCCTACACGTGTAGATAAGTTATCTACACACTAGCTTTAAATAGAGTGGGGGCCACATTATTTGGGTGATCCAAACCATTCATTTTTAAGGCCCTCACATAGATAGGGTGTCCACAAAAAATCAGATCCATAGGATCATCCTAACCATTCGAACTGTGGAGACAAAAAATGGACTAATTTGTGAAGGTTTAAAGACATCCATTTTACATCCACAAATCGTAGGGTTGGGATGATCCTATGGATCTGATTTTTTGTAGACACCCTATCTATGTGAGGGCCTTTAAAATGGATGGCTTGGATCACCCAAACAATGTGGGCCCCCACTGTATTTTAAGCTAGTGTGTAGAGAACTCTCTACACATGTGTAGGAACCGTTCTCTCTCTCTCTCTCTCTCTCTCTCTCTCTCTCTCTCTCTCTCTCTCTCTATATATATATATATATATATATATATATATATATATATATATATATAATAAAGATTTTTTTTATACTTCGAAAAATTACGAACAAGTTAAAGAAAACAAAAATAGCCATTTATTCATTTTTCATCCACATTCATTAATTCAAACAGAAATTACCATGATTAGTCATTCAATACCATAATATGAATTGTTTGCTAACAAACTTGACACATACTAATCATCTATTTCTCAACCAAACCCATGCATACTGGATAATAATCTTTAAAAAAAAAAGACTCAAGACCATATCAATTCTCAAAGTCTCAGACATCAAATGACAAATATCAATCATAAAATACTGGAGTCATTGGTGTTGTCCTCATTATAGTCTTCACCCACCCCAATGTAAGCAATGGCTTCAAGCATATGCATTGTGCTTGACTGATTGGATTCGTTCGAACTCCTACTCCTCTGTCTTCTTCCTTATAATGAGAGGGATTTCGAAGGCTTCTTATAATGTATAAAGGAAATGAGGTCTTTGAAAGAAAGTCCAATTATATTATATACAAAACTTAATTTGGATAAATCGCATGAATCGTATGAATTGTACAACTTAAGATCGAATCGTAAGATTTAATAGAAAATCATAAGATTCATACAAATTAAGATTCAATCATGGGATTCACATCGTTATGCATAAGATTTGATTTGAATCGTACAATCGAATCGAAAATCGTAAGATTTTCGAAACAATGCCTACAACTAAGGCCTTTCACCATTTCAGTTGCATAAAAATATAGGAAAATCATAGGCGAGATGAGAACAAGCTGTTGCCAGTCATCTTCAGACAAGGATTTTTAAATTCATTTTCCACTACACCTACGGGCTACGGCCTTTCACCACTTTAGTTGCATAAAAATAAAGGAAAGATATAGGAGAGATGGAAAAAACCGTTGATTGTCATCTCCAGACAAGGATTCATTTTCCTAGAAAGGATGAAGTGTAGGTCAAAAATAAAATGCACCTATGGATTTCCATCTCGTCATTAGAATCCTTGCTGTCAAAGTCCATGGACGTTTTCTAAGCCTTCTACCAAGCAAACCTGACATGGATGATTTTCAAAAGATAAAAACTCTCTCACAAAACCTAAAAAAACCTCCTAATACCAACAAAAAGATAAAACAAAAAAAGGAGCTTGTTGAATTAGGGCATTTCGATCAAAACAATTGCTCAATCACAAGCCAACTGGGGACACTCAACCACTTCAACCTTGAGGTCTGAGGTTCGATCCCATCTTACCAATCAAAAAATGAATTTTTCATAAAAGAACAAAGTCACCAAATTTGTGGACTCAGGTACGTCACAAATTGACTCAAAAGTCAAACTTCATTAATCCTTTCTAAACAATAGAAATAGGGAAATGATTTAAGCGCCACAATGTTTTGATAAACATGCGCTCCACTTGTTTGTCGTGTAGCATTTAAAGGACTTTAAGAGCTTTTTGAGAACCGTAATATCCTTTAAATACTACACGACAAACAAGTGGAGCGCATGTTTATCAAAACATTGTGGCGCTGAAATCATTTCCCTATAAATAAGTAGATTATTTCGCCAATTTTAGTCTACAACTTTCCATCTTAATATATATGTGCAAATACACAATGTTTTCATATAAAGCATCGATGGCAGTAACAAGAAACCTATTTAATGTTGTATGATGACGGAGAACCCACATTTTCCATCTCAGGCAAAACTAAAATACACAAAGGAAGTGAAATAAGATCCAAAAGTAAGAAACAAAACTGAACTTGTACCTTGCTAAAATAAAAAATATAACAGGAAATACCAGTACAGCAATCTATCAAATATAGAGAGGATAATTAATAACAAATGCAACCATAAAAATAACATAAGAGCACACCTCTGCTTCTAGGGAAGTTCTAGAATCTCCTTTAATGGCACACAGCTGTGCAAACAGTGTAGCCCACTTAACTGCCTTTCTTAATCTACTAATCAAGTAGATGTGTTGGCGTGCATTTGGCCCATCTGGCAACTGTCTTTTCTCCATAGCATGGCTCCAAGCCCTTTCTGCCATATATAGAACTACATGGAGAAACCTATTTCGAAATCCAAAAAAGAAAAGTTAGTAAGATGTAACTAAAATTGATTAATTACTAAAACCATTAAATAACACTGACCGTGGATATACATTTATAACTGTTTACACTTAATGCTAAAACTGATTGTTCAAAATTCAAAAGGCACATACTAGTATAGTTGCATTTTCAGACATCGACATGCATGTCTCAACTCTCAACCATGTTTATTAGTCAATCCTTACACTTACCAATGAGAGCATATTATGAGCAAATGGTAAAAAACCCATGCTATGTTAGCTCTAAACAGAATTCATTTCAAGCTATAAAAATCCAGTACTACTAAGAAACTAAATAATTTTGTTAAAAAGTTCTATCCTTTAAGGAAAAAGTGGTTTGGCATACAAGATCACATGTGGCAGCTAATTGCCGTAACAATTTAAAGAAGTGACCCGAAAGAGCCAATTAATCCTTTCTAGGCCAGAAAGAAAAAATAAATAAATGAAAGCATGCCAGCTTGTTTGAGCAAGATGATAAATGTTAGTTCTTCCTCTTTTATTCCTTCCATTACTTTCTACATTTTGTCTTTCTTCATAACAAATTGTCGTTAAAAAGATACGGCTACAAAATAAAAAGCAGACGTAGCTCTTTTTTAATCAGTCAGAAACACTGATGAGTACATTTTTCTATTTCCATGCAAATATAGCATCCAATGCATCAAAGGATAGATGGATCCCATCATGTATGAAGATGAATCTCTGTATGTGATCCCAACCTCTTTTTAGGGTTTTCACGAGTGTTTTCCCGCAAGTGAATAAGGGCTAGTGAGTTGGGTCACTTCTCTCATCCATCTTCTCTTTGTTTCTTTCTTTCTTCTCTCTCTTCACCAAATGAGCCACGTGATACCACCTTCAAATATTTCAAATGCGGTGAATCAGGTAACAGGTCATCAAATCGTCTGCGTAGGACATTCAATCCTCAAACCAATTTAGCACAGTAAATGATGGGATAGAACTTGCTTTGAATAAGGAAATGACCCTGTGATGGAAATGTGGGAACACGAGTGTTTTCCCGCAAGAGAATAAGGGGATAAGGGCTACTGAGTTGGGTCACTTCTCTCATCCATCTTCTCTTTGTTTCTTTCTTTCTTCTCTCTCTTCACCAAATGAACCACATGATACCACCTTCAAATATTTCAAATGCGGTGAATCGGGTCACAGGTCATCAGATCGTCTGTGTAGGACATTCAATCCTCAAACCAATTTAGCACAGTAAATGATGGGATAGAACTTGCCTTGAATAAGGAAATGACCCTGTGATGGAAGTGCTCCACATTGGGGGAACGAATGAGCAATCTGATGAGCGTGGGCACGATGAAATCTTACGTGATGGGGATCATGTGGGAACAATTTATGCGACCCAATGCGGGGTAAGTCAGTCCATTACATGATCAGGATTGCTAGGAGAAGCGAGTTCATCGTGGTTATAGTTGAGAAGTTCTCAGTTGTTGCTCGTTTCATGTAGTTTTGTTGCAGCAAGGTTCTTGGATGTGTCCTGTTTTCGGAGAACTTTAAGGAACATAATGGGACTATACTTCAGTTTAGTAGTGCCTATCAGCCCCAAACAGATGAACAGATAGAAGTGGTCACTCGCAACCTTGGGGATTTGCTAAGGTACTTAGCCGGCGACGGAGCAATTTGCTTACAATAGTCCCCTTACATGTTTCATAGGATGTATCCCTTTTGAGACTATCTTTGACCACTGCATTACCAACTTCCTAGCTCTCATCCCTTCCTACTACCCTTATCAATATAATGCCGAAGCCAAGGACCTGGTCCATAACATGACGAAGGTACGACAAGAACTTTTAGAGCGATTGCAATCGAGCCATGAGAACTTCTATTTCTACCATATTTTCAATTTTGGGACGCTACTTGTCATGGTTTTCCACATCAACTAAGGCCCACACTACTTTACTATCCTTCTTATTCTCGTACCTTGATCATGTCCCCATATTAGCCTTAAGTGAGTTTATTTCATTGACCATTAAGTATGGCCATTTAAGTCATTCACTAATGACTTAAGTGATTATGTCCTATTGGCTGATAGAGACATAATTTAAATCGTATGTAAGAGGTCTAATGGGGGTCACAGAGCCTTAATTTTGGAGAATCGTGCAGGCCCCGTTTGACGCAAGTTGGAAGAAACTCTACCTTTGCCGCAAGAAGGGGAAAATCCCACGCAAGGTGAGATTTCTCTCTCCCCCTTTCCCTTCATCTTCTTCCTCTTACTTTCCCTCTTCTCCTCTTTCCCCGTCTCCCTTATTTCTCCCTATTCCACACAGTTATGGCCTCCTTACCTAAACCATACAACTGGTGGCAACATACGATGCACCAGCCCTCTTTTCCCCTCTTTCTTACGTCTTATTTCCCCTCCTATTCTTCTCCCTTCAGTTCATCCTCTCTTTCTTTGTCTGACTCCATCTCTCTTGTTGTTCCTGAGACTTTTGGGACTGTTGAAAAGTGGGTAAAGGGCTGTTCGTCCCAAACAGTCCCCTTTCTCTATATTTATCCTAGTATAGTTGCCATGGTGGGAAACGGATTCGGGAAGTGAAACAGGAAGCGGAAACAGGAAACGCAAGAAAAAAAAAAGAGGGAAAACGAGAAATAGGAAACCAATAAAAAATCATATTAGAAACGTCTTAGGAAACACAATAGAAACGTTTCAAAAACGATAGAGAAATGTTACTGAAAACGCATGTGAAACACAGGGAAAACATGAAATATATGGTTTTGTAGATTTAAAGTTTGTTAAGTTCAAATTTCTATTTGGATCTTTCTTACTTTTAGTTTTTATTACGGTATATGTTGTTGCTTTCCTTTTTAATATCTATTCCATAATTTTTTATGTGTTTTTCAAATGATTTTCGTAAGTTTCACACATTTCCCACACTCGCATACATTTTCTACAGGTTTTCCATATGTTTCTCACGTATCTATATATAATGAGGAAGCGAGGTTTATTGTTCACTGCTGATGTGGCAGCCCTCCCCTTCCTCCTTTCGATCTACGCGGCACAAAATTTTCCTATATGGCGTACCTAAAATTTTCTCTATTTCGTTTTGGCATTTAATTTTTTACATGTTCCTAGCTTTGCCTTTAATAATTGCAAAAGCCAACCAAATCGGTTAGCATTCCTAAAATTTCGGTTTTGGCAACCTTCAATGCCAATCCTTTCCTTTCCAAACGATACACACGTATGAAAAATGCAAATGGAAACCAAATTCGTTTAGTGTTAATAAATTTCTGGTTTTGGCAAACGTATGAGAAGTTAGAGGATAGGAAACGTTACCAATTCCTTTGGCATAAATGTCTCTGAATACCTAATCTCTTAAAACTTTGAACACCCTCTCTAAAGTGCAAACCCATTCTTCTCTCTTCTTGCTCTGTAATTTTTCTATTCTTTTTTTCTTTTCATTATCCTTTTCTGATTCTTCTTTCTGCTCTGCATACTTTTGTGACCTTTTTTGTTGAACTGACTGTTTTATTGTTTTCTGAAAAGGTTTGGAGAAGGGATTCATCAGAGTTTTCAAAGCAGTTGCATCTATCTATTAGGGGAGAAGTGGAAAATTCTTCTTGTCGGACTGCTTTTTCAGGTTATTTTCCATTCAATTTTAACTATTTTACGATGGCCCAAGTAATTTTTTCTTTTTCTTTTTCTTTTTTCTTTATAAGGGTGAGATTAGATTATTCTTCAATTTTGATTTGATTCACTGGTCACCAAATTAGGGCTCTGCTTGTTTTGGTTTTTGAGAACCAATTGTATGCAACAATGATTATTGGACTCAAAACTATGTTCAACTTTGACTCTGAAATTGGATTATTCTTCATTTTTTATTTGATTCAATGGTCTGAAAACTGATTGTATCCAAACTGCCTATTAACGGAATCTTACATGTTTTGAGGTAGCAAAACATGTAATATAAAATCAAAACTAACCCAACCAAACTAACCCAGATGGTCAGTTGGATTCACAGACTGAATGGACAGGATTCAGGCACTATATCCTATATCCGACTGGGGTACCAACGTACAAAAATACCCTTAATTTATGTATATTCACAAGGGTATTTTTGTAACATTAAAATACTTAAAATGACAAACGACTCAGTTTCTTGCCTATTGATTTGATGATGAATCTCAATTCTGTCGAGCTTCTTTCCTTTTCCCTCTCCAAACCCTAAGCCCTAACTATGTACAACATAAGTAGGATCATAGACACTCCTATGGATTATCGGTTAGATTCAAAATCTATCATGATTGAGACAAAGTAATAAAGATTAAAGGAGAAGCACACCCAATATGATCTATCTGATAAGCAATCTGAATGTATATTGACCAGGGCAAAGGTGGATAATGATGTGGCAAATTATAATTTTCTCTTTACACCACTCAAAATCTTCATCTTTGATTTCTCAGAAATAGCAACATCATAAGTAGAAGCCCTAGTAGTTCTTCTCGGTAAGCAACCTTTTTTTTTTCCTTATTTGTTGTTTTTTCACGCTCTTTATTAATATTCTCCTGTATCATGATAACCTTTTTTTAATGATATGTATCTTCACAGCCTATTTTCTTAAGTTGTGTATTTCTTTTCTTTATTTGACATGTATGGCTATAATTTTCCAATTCCTCATATAATATAATAGTTTATTTAGTTCTTATTGTATTCTCATTTTCTTTTTCTACAATACACTAATGAAATTATGAATCAGATATTTAGGATGTCCCTAAGTCCCTATTTGGGTGGGGTTTTCTGCTCCCACAAATTAGTAGGTAATGATGTGGTTATCGCTGATTTAGATACATGTCTTGATGCATTATATTTCCATATTAATAAAACTTCAACTACTGTGGTTTTGGCCTTAGAAGCAGGAACCTTCTCTTGGGGCACCGTTCCCAGTTCTTGTTTTCCTTGATTTAATATTTGATCTCTTTGTAAACAATCATCTTTCCAAGAGGAATCAAGTTGTGGGGGATTTGATCTAGGGTTTGTGGTAGGATTTTGATCGATCTCCATCCAATAGGATTATTAGTGATTAAAAGGGAGATCCATGGTTTAAACAATAAACAAAGATCGAAATCCGGTCTGAGTTCTACATGGAAATTTGGTTTTCCCTAGGATTTGATTGTTTCTTTACGTTTAAAGTACCCTAGTTAAAGTAAAGACAATAGAAAAGATTTAAATAAGTTGTTTGATGGTAATTGGGGGAAGAAAAACAAGTGATAGCGCGAAAAAGAAACTCGAATCTCGCTCCCTCGGCCGGGAAACCAAACTAGGACGGCTGACCAAGGTATTGGCCGATTGATCGAGCCCTGGTCGGTCGACCTTGAGAGCCGACTGAGCAGGGTCAGTCAACCAGAGCACTAGCGGTTCGCCTGGTTCGGCTCCTCCGGTTTGATTTTTCAAGATTTTTTGGGTCTTTTGAGGCATGTTTAAAGCCCCTAAACACTCTGAGATTATTAATTGCTCTCATTCAATACAATATGGATGATAGGGTGACTTTCGTAGAGAGTTGGAAAACTCGAGTGGATGTCTTGCGCGTGACGGAATTCTAGATTTACTCTACTGTGAGTATACATGTTCTTGATTTTATTTTTTATTTTTTAATAATTGCTAAAAAAATCATTCAAACAAAAATAAATTGTTCTTCATCTAAAGAATGATATTTACGCAAGTTGTGCATGTGATATGGTTATCTTGATTAAATCAGTAATGTGTTGGATTACACATAGGTTATTAAATGGTTGAACTATCTTTCATGACCCGTAGCTTTGCCTACCAGTTTTATTTCCATATTGTGGAATTACCAGATTGCATGTATATGCCAGTCTTGACTTGAATTAGTCAGGGATATATTAGGGGACATGGGTATGTCCAAGTGAAACATAAAATAGTACGGACTTTGTGCTGATCTTTGATCCGGTTGGATCATCACAACTTGAATCAAGATTTTCCTTTGGTCTACGTGGTGTCTTGGCATGAGCACCAGTTGGAGTCTCTCACAAGTATTGTGAAGACAAGTCTCTCACAAGTATTGCAAGGGAGAGCTGAGTCATTGGTTAGCGAGCGCAGGTATTGTGGGGACGAGATTCAGCGCAAGATTGCGAACAGTTATCTTCAGCCGGTATTACGGGGATGTGATCTCTCACAGATTTAGTGAGGATCGGGTCTCTCACAGATATTGTGAGGACATGATCGCCCACAGGATTGATGGGGATCGGGTCTCCCACAGGGTTTAGTGGGGACTTGGCTTACCGCAGGTTTCGCGGAGGCGTGCCCTCACAAACTAGACCATTGGGCCGGTTTTGTGATGCCAGTTTAATGTTTAATATGCCAGTCTCTACACTAGTTTTGTGCCAGATATGATATCCCAATGTACAGTTAGTGCATGGATTTGCCACTTAGCAGGATTGCTTTGGTTAGTTGCTTCCACAGTTCATTTAATACTCTGACAGTTAGTCGATTGATTAATAAAATTTGTTAGTTTAGTTACACTCTGTTTATTACTTGGTTGTTTGAATGCCTTATATGTTCATGGTTGATTCAATATGTGGCGTAGTTGCGTGCTTGTGCCGGATCTCGGTTCGGGGCGTGACAGATGGCATAGCAGTAATAAGCCTAAGGGGCATATGAATGTAATTTTAAGTTTAATTGTAAGGGGAGGGTACACTTGTAATATGAGTGACATTGAGTGGCATGTAGTGAGGATTTGATTGTAAAGGAGGGAATCCTCTATAAAAAAGGGTAAGAGTTTCTTTGTTTGGGGGGATTTTGGCTGATTTTTTAAGATAAGTGTAAAACTCCAGCTTGAAAAAGAGATTGTTGATTGTTGCAGCATGTAAAGGCATCTTTGAGTCATGTTAGAAGGGAAATCCTGGAATTTAAAGGCCTTCCTCACCAGCTTCCTCTCAGCTTGAGGTTTTTGCTGAGCTAAGTTTCCCTTGTTCTTTTTCGTATCCAAATTGAATAATTTCAGTTTCTATCATTGTGTTCTTGTTCTTGATCATTATCTTGTTGTTTTCATCTTTTTTCTGCATTTTCTACTCATTTCCTGCAATTTTCAGCAACATACTGATCTTAGGACTGTTTTGAGCAAAATTTTCATTTCAATCACTGTTGTTCTTACCTGTCTTTGCGTAATCTAGCTGGAATTTTAAATTTCGGAAGTAGACCTTAAAAAATTCTACATCATGGGCCCTGGCCACACTTTAAGGATAAGATAGTGCTAGCCTTACAGGGTCTAGAGACTACGGGATTTGGTTCGATGTTGGGGATTTTAAGGGTCACCTCCACCCTGAAGAATGCCTTGAATGGATAAGCATCGACCACTTCTTTGAGTGGAATGATCTCCCAAAAGATTACAAACAAGGAAATTCAAAGAAGAAAGGCCAAGATTAGCAGTTGGACCAACATGAAAGAAACGATGAAAGGTACATGCCTGCCCTCTAATTTTAGAGCCACCCTCTACCAAAGGCTACTCGGCCTTAAGAAACGAACTAGTTCTGTGAGGTAATACACTGAGTAATTCCACATCTTGACAGCCCGTAATGCATTGGTTGAAGATGAAGAGTGGGCTATCGCTTAATACATCAATGGACTGCGATTGTAGATCCAGGAGTCAGTTTCCCTTCACACAATCATCACTGCTGATTATGCCTTCCAATTGGCCATGAAGGCCGACAAGATGGCCCATTATTTCCGTCGATGGAATACTAACAAATGCCTCTCTAGTTCAACTGCTAGGGACTCAGTGACCAGCCAACCAAACCCAGCTCTTCCTACTAAGAGCAAAATTTCGAAAGTCCAGTTAGGTGAGACGAGCACAGAGGGTGGTCTTCTAAGACTCAAGCCATTCATTTTTCACTTTTAAATGCTTTAAGTGTGGCGAACTGCGTCACACGTCATCTGATTATCCACTTAGGGCATTCAATCCTCAAACAAAGATAGCGGAACAAGTGAATGTGAGGATAAGGCCGAGCATAGACAAGAAAATGCTCCCTGTGATGAGTATGCTCGACGAGAGGTTATGGACGAGCTTGAGGGAGAGCACGATGAGGCTATCTTGGATGAGGACAATGTAGGGCCGTTTGTGTGATCCAGTGTGATATAGCACCCCCTCAGACCCCATGCACGGATGAATGGCTAAGAAAAAGTATTTTTCACATCACTTAAAGAGCCGGTTGGAAGATCTCTGCACTATTATTATCGATAGTGAGAGTATAAAGAATCCGGTCTCAGCCATGAAGATAGAGCAGTTGCAATTGAAGACCGCGACACTTGCTCGTCTATAGGAGATCGCATGGATCAAAGGCGGGTCAAGGTCTCAGTTAGACCCGATGTCTGGTAAACTTTCCATTGGAAATGTGTATCGAGACTCGATTTGTTGTGAGTGGCGTCGCAACATTAGTGGTCAATTATATTTTTCTTGGGTCGTCCTTGACAATTCAATCGTAAGGCCACACTTGACGGAGAAAAGAATATGTATTTCTTCGTTAAAGACAACAAGAAAATTAAGTTAATCCCCAAAGGGATCCTCCTAGGCCGTCGAAGGATATGGCGCCATCGTTAGTGACGATGAGCATAGATACTAGACTTCCTGATGATAACAGACATGCATTATTTTCGAGTCGGTATCAATCTGAGATTACTTGTCAGGGGTCTCCTTTTAGATCTCTTGAGGAACCATACTTCGTGGTCCCATCATTTGGTCTTACGGGATTACCTAACAACCAGAGCTGTTGTTGGCCTCAGTCGGAATGTGATGTGGATTAGTGCAGGACGAGGCAGAAAATTAGTAGAATCAAGTATATTTTCATCAGTGATGTTAGGGGTCCAAGATGTCTCATTCTACACAGGTTTCTGCAGTTAGGACATTCTTGAGTCGTGTCTAAAGAACTTTATGGAGCCAAATGAGGGATACGCTTCAATTATGTAGTGCTTATTATCCACAGTTAGACGAGCCGAAGAAGGCTGTAAATCGCAGCTTGGGGACTTAATGGGAGACCCAATCAATTGGACTTGGTTCTGCCTCAAGCAGAATTTGATAATAACAGTTCTATCAATCGAACCCTGCATACATCCCATTTTGAGACCGTCTACATATTTCTCATTCCCGTCTATTGGATCGTACCTCTTCATTGTTCCCCATTCAGTGTAGTGCTGAGGCCAAGGATCACGTTCATCACATTGAGGAGGTGAGACAAGAGGTGCTGGAGCGGTTGCGCTTAAGCCATGAGTAATACAATGTAGCTGCAAATCAGCACTGTGGCAGCTAGATATTTATCATGGGGATTCTAATGACAATGCTACCCCAGCACAACCACTTTGCGACTGGATCCACTCATCCTACACGCTTTGGAGGTTCCACCAAGACTCACTTCATCGTTTCGACATCCTATGGAAGTACCTCATAGACACCTGGCCCCAGAGGCTGGCCGAGAGTTTCATTAGAGAAACTTAGTTTGTTGGTGAGGAGGATCGGGTTTGTGGTTAGCTGCATTACATGCACGACGAATTCGCAATACCACGTCCACGCATAAAGCAAAACTCTTCTCGACAGAGTCGAGTTCTTCCCTCCCGGGGAGAACTAATGTGATCCAACTTTGATCATCTACTATTTTGGGAGACGTTTTATTTTATTAGTTTACATTACAATTTTTATTTTTTAGATTGTTTCTATTCTGCGACCCTAGATGTGGGGGTGTCCACATCAACTAGGGCCCACACCACCTTACCATCTTTCTTAGTCACATACCTTAATCACATCCTCTTATTAGCCTTAAGTGAATGTATTCCATTGACCATTAAATAGGGATATTTAAGTCATTCACTAATGACTTAAGTGATTATGTCCTATTGGCTAATAGGGAGGGCTCAACTGCTCATCACTTAAACCTTATATAAGAGGCTTAACGGGGAAAGGAGAGCACTATTTTTTGGAGAATCGTGCAGCCCCGCACCCCCCCCCCCCCCCCCCCCCCCCCCCACCCCTCCCTCCCCCCCCCGGGCGAACTTAACGTTTGGCGCAAATTGGGATAAACTCTCCCTTTGCCGCAAGAAGGGAAAAATCCCATGCAAGGTGAGGTTTCTCCCTCCCCTTACTTTTCCTCGTCTTCTTGCCTTCCTCCTTCCCTTCTCTTCCTTCTTTCTTCTCTTCTCCCTTCCCATTCCCTCTTCTCCTCTTGGCACTTTCCCATTATCTCTTATTCCCCACGTTTTGGCCTTCTTACCTAAACTGTATGATTATTGATAACATACGGTAACACCAGTCCTCTTTTCTCCCTCTTACTTTCATCTATTTCCGTTCCTATTCTTCTCCCTTCGGTTCCTCCTCTCTTTCTTGGTCGTTTCCATCCCTCTTTGTTGTTCCAACTTTTGGGACTGTTAAACAGTGGGTTAAGGACTTCGTCCAAAACAGTCACCTTTATATTTGTCCTAGTATCCTCCCCTTTCATAGCACCTACTATAATTTCCCTAATCCGTGGAGATATCCAGCTATTTGTGGAGGATTTTCATTGATTTATTCTCAATTTCGGCACCACCTTGCAGCAGATCTCCATCGTCTACCAGTTTCTTTATTGTTCGGGCTGGACGGGAGCATATTCGCATCATGTCTACACTCCAGACATCGTCAACTGCTAATTGTTGTTGTCTTGGGACTGTTCGAACCTCCCAGGCTTATCCACCAACCTCTTGGACCTCCAGCTTACAAGATTCGAGGCTGATATGCTGACCTTTTCTGGTGAGATCCTGCCTACCACAGTTTCTAGCCTTACTAGACCCTATTTTGAGTTACTGATACCCTTAGAACTTTTATCTTTGCACATGCTTTATGCTTGAGGCCATTTTCTCTAGATCGGTGGTTACTTTGGGCGGCCCTAGCTTTCTCTTTTTTTTACTTTCATATTGTAACCAGACCCGATGCATATTGTTGCCCATATATATTTATATCTATTGTTATCTTTTGGAGTGAATTGTTAAAGAAAATTTCATGTTTGGACATACTTAAGTGCGTTGATGAAATTTCCTAAAAAAAACTAGCTCGGAAGTAAAACCTAAAGATGAATTGATCAACTTTACTAAAGCTTAATCTGATATTGGGACTATTTGTGCTACTTTATTTAAGGATTAACCCATCAAGCTCCTAAAACTTCTGCAGTATTATCGCGAACCCTTGGGTTTGCAGCAAATCTACTCTCCTCAACACACAACCAGTTGTTATAGCTGTTGTTAAACCCCAGTTTGATTGATGATTTCCTATAAAGTAGATCCAGCCATCACTTTCCTCCCTCGGCTGCCCTAGCTGATTTATTTGTAGTTCCATCATTTGCAGTTCCACCATTTTCCCACCCTTTTTTCATCACCAGTGGCTGGTACAACCCTTGGATGAACAATGGATGATGCTATCGCTCCATCTCCTCTTGGGAGCTTCTCCTCCACAGGGTTCGAGGCCGAGGCGCACACGACCAGGTGTGATGTGACCATTATTACCAACCTATGTCACAAATCTCGTTCTCGGGAATTTCTCGGCAAGGGAAAATCTCGGGATATATTATTTTGTATTATTTTTTCGGGTTTATATCGGGAAATAAACGATAAAAATAAAATTATTTAAAAATATATAAAAATATTAAATTTAAGAAAAAAAATATAAAATAAAAATATCGTAAAAATATAGGGATAATATCGTGATATCATCGGGATATTTTATGATAAAAACGAAAATATCGCTATATTTTTCTAAAATCAGCACATTTCTTTTTGGCAAGTGGATTTGCAAAATTGCCAAGCTCGTTTGAAATTGGCAAGCATGCCAAAATTGCAAAGCAAGCAATCATATATACATAGAGGAGACATTGGATGTTGCGACAATTTTTTCCAGCCCTTTGGAACGTCCATAGCACCTCTCTCTCTTGCAATATCTCTTTCCATCCCTTGTTTTGTCTCACTTGGATTAGTAAAATAAGCAAAGCACTAAGCACAAAGGAAGTGTTCCTTTTGTCTCATCTCTCAACCAACAATTTCCAGCACTAATACAGTAATACTTGCTGAAATAAAATTTTAAAAGTGTTGGAGAAGAGTTCTCCAGCCCTCCTTAAGTCCGAGCAAAGACCGGAAAGCCGCCACTTCAATTTCCGGAGTCCGCGCCTTTGAGAAGGGCTAGCCGACCAAGCGAGGAGTGAATCTTGCAGAGATTGTCGGTTGGGCAATCACAAAACCTTTGTAAAGTATTCTTATACTTCTGAATTTTTGTTCCTCACAAATAGCATCTAGTAACTAGGTCCGTGGGATCGCGAGAAACAGGCAGAAAGTTTTGGTTTTACTAGTTCCGAGGCTTCAGCTGCGCCTCTTCGCCCGCCTCCCGCGTTACAATATAACCCTCTGCAAATACACCATAAGTAATATGGTGCATGGTACTTTATAACAATACAATATTTCCCTACATTTCAATTTGTGCAGATGTTGATGTTTCAATCTGTTCTACACATACTTTTCAGAAAAAAAAAAGAATATGTTCTACACAACATACTAATGGCCTTGTTGCTCTACACACTGATAATAAGCAAGCCCCACAAAAAGTAGTACAAAAATACCTCACACTACATGAATAGATCAAAAGCACCTTAAAATTAAAAAAGTTGATTTCTTTTCAGCTTGTGTTCTTAAAATTCCATTACTTCAATGAAACGGAAATAAAACCGACAAAATTGATGCAATCTTGATGTAATAGCAACAGTAATTACGAGAAAAGGCGATCAATTTACAGAAATCATATCTGAAGATCTTTCCAATAGAAGAGGCTCTTTTGTTGCTCTCCGGTTCTTGATTTTCATCCCCATTCTCACATTGGGTGGGAAGGTGGGTTGTGGTTGTTAGTAGAAGAAAAGACCATAAAGAGGACCAAGACTTCATGATTGAACACTCTGATGAATGATATTTCATTTTTCTCATTTGGGTTTGTCATATAAAGGCTTGATATTCATTTCCATTTTGATATGGAGGCCGTAAACCAGAAGCAAAAATTTAGAAGAGAAGAATAAAACCTTTTCATGGAGAAGCTCCAGCTTGTTCTTTTTTTATAATGCTTTCTCTTTCTCCATGACTTCCCATGCAGCTCATTAAGACTGTCAAAATCTGTAGGTGCCGAAATTAGAGACACTATCACTCGCATCGCACAGAAGCAAACTTTTCGGATAGGTATGTGTTCTTCGTTATGCTGTTCATTAGCATCTTGAACTTCATACTGCAGTCACCTCCACTGGAAACAAATAAAAATAAAATAAAATAAAAGACATTGAAGAATAGAAGTACAAAGGAGTATTAAGAAAAATCAACAAGTACTATGCTACAATGTTCTATTTAAGAATTAAGCATGGTCAAGTACCTAATTAGGTGTTGGTATTAGAGAATAGAAAATACCATAATTTTAACATGGGACTTGGAAGAGTGCTAATAATTAGGTGTTGCCCAGTTATCAACAGATGGCAGTACAAATATCAGTCCCTTATGCATAATAGGAGTTCTTTCCAACTGCAATTTTTTTGCGAATAGGAATCACAACATGCAAAATTAGTAAAGCATGGAATTAAAGAAAGAAACAGGAGTTACATAGTAGAAAATTATTGAAGAGAGACGCAGATAGAAAACCTATTTCAAAGACCAAAAATAAAAGTTAGAAAATTGTAGAATCAGGACGGTAGTTGTGGAGCCAAATCTACAACCTCACTTTCACGAACCAGAGACCTGGGCGTAAATCTCATCCATTGTTGCCTCCGCCTGTGATTAAAAATGAGAAAAAATCACGCATTTTTCACCAAATTATATGGAGCACTATATCTCCAAGTCTCATCATCTATTGTCTACATACAACTTCAAGTGATGGAGGAACTTACTCGAAACTGGTCATTATCTCTATTAGTGTAACTTCGGGATTGCTAGAGATAGTTATGATAAATAGAAATCATGTAAGCAGAGAAATCATATGGATCACACTTTCTAAAGAATCTTAAGAAGAAGACGAAGAATAAGCGGTAGTAGGGCAATGCCAGAGCAATTCCTATGTTTCAGAACTTACTACAGAGATGAAATCCTTCGATTCTCGCCCATCTATTTGCTTACAGGAAAAAACCCAAACAATGGAAACAATTAGAGTTCTGAAGCAGAAGAAATTATATGATGACAGGGCATACAAACATGTAAATTATATCATAGAGGGCCTCGTTCTCCAGAACCATGCACTCATTGGCCTTCTCCCCAGCTGATGAACACAGAGAGTGTCAATGTATGGCTCAACCACTGTATCCAAAACCAACCAAAAATGTTAAAGAAACAAATCAAAGGATAAAACATAGATATCCAAACAGAAACCCTAAGTCCCTGACTACATAAGGAAAAAAAACCCTGTATAAATATGAAGGGTTTTATGTTGTCTGGCACAAGAAATTAGCAATGGGGTTTAATTGATTTGAGAGGGATGAACACCGACCTGCACCACTAGAACAAAAAAGTTTGTGAAGTGTCAAAACGAGTAGGGGAAAAAATGATCTAAGAAGCCCAACCTGCTTTGAGTAACAGGAGCTAATGAAGACTCTCTACCATCCATCTCCTCAAGTCCCCATCTCAAATCATACAAAAAACTACCATCCTTGAAAAAACAAGAGAAAAAGTTCAGAAAACCTTCAAGACACCCAAAACCCCAGAAAAATTTCTCTACCTGCCAACAAGAAATTAAAAAACCTTGAGATTTCAGAACACAATTTTAATAATGCAAAGGAAAATTACTGAGAAGAGACGAAGAACAAACCCCTAATCAAGGTCTCTATGTGAGAAACAGAGGAACAGATGCAAAAGAAAATCGTCTCTCTCTCTCTCTCTCTCTCTCTCTCTCTCGTTTGACGTAAGCTTGCCTCTGCTCCAGGGGAAAACCATTTTGACGATGGATGGAGGGTTCGATTTCGATCAACAGGTGGGGTGCTTGACTGAAAATGAGCAACAAGTGTGCTTCTTCTTCACGGGTAATTTAGGCGGTTCGATCGACAGGTGTGATGCTAGAGGAGAACCGAGCAATACGTGTTGTGTCTTCGTGGGGGGTAGTTCAACGGATGAAAAGACGAAAATGAGCATACACAGCGGACGCATGAGATGATTTTTATGATTGAACTTGGAAATCTAGGGCAGTGAGAGTTAGACGTGGTAGGATACAGTAGGAATTACAAAGGAAGATGATTGATGAAATTACACGATATAGGCTTTTAGAATACGATGGATTAACAAATAATATGGTTTTGCAATCTAGTGTGGGACTATAGTATAGTGGACCACTATCACTACTTCTGAGCTTATTTGGCTCAGACTGTTTCTCAACAAAACGAATACATGGAAGTATGTTAGAACTTTTAAAATTTGAAATTTTCTTAGTTCCCCGTCACATTATATATGACATAGCTATTGATGTCACAACTGCAAAGAATTTTGAGTCGAAGTACCCTTAAAACACTAAGGCTGAGAGAAACAGATGAAAAAGCACAAAGTATTCAATGCACGAATAATAGAAGAATTTCCCATTAGAAAAAACTTTAAGTAGTGCACTTACTTGAAAGATTGCTCGTATAATCCTCAATGGCCAGACCATCAATGAGGAAAGTTAAAGAAAAATCCTTTCATCAAATTCACTTGGCATCAACCAAGGGGCTACTGCTGATGCATTTTGAACAAAACTCCTGTCATTTGCACCTTCAGATTCTGTAAAATCTATTGGGCCAGGCAAAGGTTCACTCGGCACTAGCTGATTTTCCTGATTGTTCCGTATCATGTGTTTCACCCTCATAATTATCAGGTTTTGTCTACTTATCTTCTTCATTCCCTTCGTCCCTTGAGATTGTTTCTGCCATCAGAATAGAAGCAGTTCAAAAACCCTCAGGGTCATTTGTATGACAAGTGATGTTTAAGTTGCAGTAGATGATCTCCTGAATTAGCAGCAGCGGCCAAATAGTCAGATCGTTCGTAGTTCCTTCTCAAACAACTTCTCATTCTCACAGAACTTTCCATAAAATCCAACTTCCAGAAAACCTGCATAAGTGAAGTAAGCAGCACACCCTGAAGCCTTCAACAGAAAATTAAAATCGAATGCAGAATTGTGTGAACTAATCTGAAAACATATTGTTAAACAATGAATAACTTAAGATACCTGTCATTAGGAACAGATGATGACTTGTTAGGTGTGTCAGGGGGCTTCTAAAAGCTTTAAAAAGTGTGCAGCCTAATTGTTTTTCTCTGAAGCAATGAATTGTCACGTCTAAGTTGCAAGTGTCACAGTTTCACTACCAGCAATTATTGCCAATGCCAACAGAGGAGGAGAAGCAAAAGCAGATGCCCATCCAATGGATATCATCGGAAGAGCGGCCTGACACAGATATAACTAGTACTGAATTTCAATGACGAGTAATTTGAAATTTAGAGAGAGAAGTTATGACAACAAAGCGAATGTAGGACGAAAGAGTCAATACTCAACAAACACATATATGAGTATAATTTTTCATATAATAGAAACATCAACTATTGGTAAGTAAGAACCAATTTAATACTAATGTATAGGACGAAGGAGACAATACTCAACAAGCCTATATATTAAATACTATAATTTTTGTATACCAGAGATGTCAATAATTGACAAGTATGAACCAATTTTATACCAACAACAGTGAGACTTCTCATAATTGACATTAACTATTACTATTCACCAATCTTGAGCATTTCCTTCATGAAAAATGCTGAAGACAATTGATGCTTTTACATGCTAGAACTCTAAAAGCAAATCCATTGCAGAATAAAATATTGTTTTATCAACTACTAAATAAACGCATTTTTATGTCTACCATCTCAAACATTTTCTTTTCTTAACTCTAACAAGGAAATAGAGCTTCTTATAATGAACATGTATGACACAGATACCAGTACCCAATATGGGTAAAACATGAGTATGGTTCTCATCCAAAAGTGTTGATAACACGGCTTTTTTAACAGAAATTTTCTTATAATTCTTCAATTCTCACTGAAAGGTAAAATAAGCATGCAATAACTATGAAACCCTGAATTATAATAGAACCAATAATGATTCAATATAGATTACACATAGGCATCAAAAAGTTACATAAAACTAAAATGCCATAAATTCAAATGACCACAATTTACATGTACCACAAGCATAAGAAAAGGTCTTATGAAGTAGTTACGAAGAAAAAAATTGCACGAGTTCGAAAAACCATTGTCAAAATCCATAACTGTTGAAAAAGGCTGTGTATGTGCACAACCCCCCCCTCCCCCTCTTTATAGGGGAAGTTCTGCCTTTTCCCATTTATACACACACACACATATATCAATAAAAACAGTGCGTGGGGTAAGACTCACCTCATTCACTCGTTTTTCTCTTCTCTATCTCCATCGTCTTCATCACCAATGAAACGTAACAACAACTTTAATTTCCTACAACCTATAATAATCTAAAGAGGAGTGGTAGAAGATGCCCTTGTATCATTGGCAAGGTCGTGAGTGCTAGTCTAGCTTACATACAAGACAAGCAGAGACTGACAGACCTACAGTCATCCTACAAGGGTGCCCTCAAATAGCTGAGGCCAATACTCATACATAAAAAATTTAGCATCATGATGGCTGGATCTCAAACCATAAACAATAAAGTAAAACTTAAGAAAATAAATAAAAGAAGGGCCGAAAGATTTAGTCCTGTATATTGTCCATTTATCCTGCAATTCCAAAAACAAAAGATGGAGTTTCTCCTTCCGACTTTGATTGGTATAAAAAGAAAGTAAAGATAAAATATGGGTTGTTTTGTAGATGGCCAAAGCATAAACAATGTTTTAAGATCAAATACAAGTTTTTATTCAAATTGGGATATGAAAGAGCAAAAGGGGGTGTATACAGGCATAGATTTTAAAAAAAAAAAACAAGTCAACAAGAACTGAAATAGGAATGGGCATGTACCTGAAGAATGTCCCAGCAAACACTGCCATAGAGATCTACATTGGGATGGAAGCACAATGTCTTGAATTTCACCTTTGGAGGCTCGATTGGATAATCAATGGGAAAGGAAACAGATACCTTGTAAGCCATTCCTTCTAGTGATTGTCCCTTTCCAACCATAGACGTTGTACCCTACAGGGAAAGCAAACCCTTTAGAATCCAGAGACATCTAACAAAAATGTAGAAGAAATGAATACGAGTACTATACAGAATTCTTTCAGAAGCAAGAGTTACAATATTAGGTATAAGGGGTGTTGACGAGAAATTTTGGCATGCTTCTTACCATTACGGCCATTACCTCAGGTTGTAGTCCGTTCCATCATAGATGAACATAAAAAAGAAGACCATCAGAAACAAGAATAACAAAATAAAATCAACTGAAGTCTGACAAGGCGAATGATAAAGTACCTTAGTAGCACCGCTTTAAATAACAAAAATGCATGCTTTTCCTACCTACAATTCACACATAAATGTGCTCATCAGATTTCCCCATACTTAAACTTTGCTTGTCCTCAAGCAAACAAAAAGAAAATATACAAAAATAAAAATAAAAACAAAAACAAAATCCTAACTCACTTTCGTAGGAATCACGATTGCACTTAGCATGTGCAACAAGCCTTTAAACCCCTAGGTTACCCTAGTGGACGAGTTTTGTCTCGTGTGTGTTTGCTGTGAATATACACACAAAATTCTAAAAATAAACTTATCTTTCCAAATCTCACTACAGAATAAAGCCAAAAAAATTCTAATCCTTTTTCTTTGATAAATTACTCAAAATAGAAGAACAAGAATACCCCCATGCTTAAACTTTGCATCCTATCTCAAGATGAAAAAAGTTAGAAAAATATTTTAATCAAGGAATCCTCTTTTGAATTTGTTCTACTTTGCTCCCTTAAACTTGCCTCTAATGTAATCGTACCATAAAAGAAATTTGATTTTGAAACTTAATAGAAAAATTGCAATCTTATATGGTCCACCATCCTTTACACTTTTCCATTACTTTCTAAGAATAGAACTCAGTTTTTGTAATCCTCTACTGCTTTTGGCGTGAATGACATGCAGGGCATGCACCAGACACCCAGGCTACTAAACAGTGTCCGACTAATCTTTGATTTGCATATGTCATAGACATTGATGCATATGAGTTCAAACTTTACCTTTGATTACGTGCAATGCTTTGATTTATTAAGCTTTCTAATTGACCCATGTATGGAGTTTTCAGTCAGTTGCTCTCAAGCCAGTTGGCTTTAAGGAACTAGGCCTAAAAACCCTTCAGACTTAGTAGCTCAAGTCAAAAAGGCTACAAATCAAAACTACAATCAAGAAGCAAACTTTCTAAAAATCATTCTTTCTTTCTTTTGTTTCAACCTTTCTTTCATTTTTATCCATACCATATAAAAAGCAAGTTTCTATTTCTGTTTCTTATTCAAATCCTTTTAAAAGAAAGATTCCAAAAGAAAACAAAACTAAGAAAGGAAAGTATTCTTTCTAATTTTTCAAATTCCAAAATTAAAATATCCACTAACTTTCTTTCTTAAAATAGGAAAACAACTTTCTTTCTAAGAATACCAAGTTCTTTCTAATTTGAGAGAAATACCAAAAACAAAAGGAAAAGAAACTTTCTAACTTTAAATTATAGAAAAGACTAGAGAAGGAAAGTTTCTAAAAGCTACCCCCCATACTTGAATTATGCATTGTCCTCAATGCGTTAAAAATAGAAAGAAAAATATGAGGACTAAAAATAGAAAGGAGGGTACGTACCGTATTTGTTTAGGCATGATTCGAAATAGGAATGGGCATGTACCTGAAGAATGTCCCAGCAAACACTGCCATAGAGATCTACATTGGGATGGAAGCACAATGTCTTGAATTTCACCTTTGAAGGCTCGATTGGATAATCAATGGGAAAGGAAACAGAGACCTTGTAAGACATTCCTTCTAGTGATTGTCCCTTTCCAACCATAGACGTTGTACCCTACAGGGAAAGCAAACCCTTTAGAATCCAGAGACATCTAAAAAAAATGTGGAAGAAATGAATATGAGTACTATACAGAATTCTTTCAGAAGCAAGAGTTACAATATTAGGTATAAGGGGTGTTGACGAGAAATTTTGGCATGCTTCTTACCATTAAGGACATTACCTCAGGTTGTAGTCTGTTCCATCATAGATGAACATAAAAAAGAACACCATCAGAGACAAGAATAACAAAATAAAATCAACTGAAGTCTGACAAGGCGAAGGATGTGCTAATTTGTTTTACAAACCCAAAAACATCTACCCCACTAGGAATTCAAAACTCAAGAAATTTGAAAAAAGAAAAAAGAAAATACTCCCATACCCAATTGAGCGTGATGTAGATGTTACCAGATTCGAGCATCACATGGCTACCCTCGAAAACCACTTTTTATCTCCAGCAACCACCCGGTTTCCAGAGTTCCTCCCTAACCCGGCTAACCATCCTCAGTTGGCCATCTGATTTGGAATGGAAACCCACATGTGTCCCTTCACAATCGGTAAAACAACAATAAATGTACAACACCTTTGAAGGCTTGAATAGATAATCAATGGGAAAGGAAAGGGCCTTGTAAACCAAACCTTCATATGTTGTATGATGGCTTCCAGTGATTGTCCCTTGTCCCTTTCCAAGAGTAGATGTTATCCCCTTCAAGGCAAGCATACACTTTACAATCTAAGATCTGAAAAAAGAACATGGAAGAAAATAATGTAAGTATACACAGATTTCTTATAGAAGGAAGGATTACAATATTAGGTATCAGGGGAGTCGAATGGTGTGCTAATTTGTTTTATAAACCCAAAAACGTCCACCCCAGTGGGAATGCAAACTCAAGAAATTCAAAAAAAAAAAAAAAAAACCCATAACAAGACATTAAACCCTAAATTGATACCTCGCTTCATACAAACTCAAAATACTGATGTTTCTTTCGAGGAATCGAGGGTCAGGTCGAGGAGAGCTTTTTCATGTTTTTGTGTCTCATCTCCAGAAGCACGAACTCGGGTGAAATTCATAGATCCAGCCAGCTCCATGGTTTGCCGGCTAACACATCAATTACGGGAGAAGTTGTGTGGGAAACCCCAGCCCGATCATCTCCAGATCCATTGCTCAGGTTATCGCTGCCAGATCTGCAGATAGAGGTTGAAAATAAATAAATAAAAAAACATCCCAACTCAGTTCAAACTAATGAGGATAAAAATGAGAGGAAGAGAGAGAGAGATGGGGATGGGTAGGTAAAGACATGTCCTCTTCAATTGGAGATGATGATGATAATGTTGTTGATAGAAGATAGAGAATGGGTTTGAAACAGAAACAGGTGTTGAAAAGGTAAGAGTAAGCTTTGTTTTCGCTCTCAATAGAGATAAAAAAGGAGGGAAAGGCAAAGCAAAATAACAAATGAAGGAAAAAAAATAGCAGAAGATTTCTAGGGTTTTGAGGCACTTGTTGGCCGACATCTCCTTGAGATGTTGTAATCTGTCTGTGGCGATTGTTTTGTAGAGGCCTAAGAAGATCATCGAGAGAGAGAGAGGAGGGGCGGCGTTTAGGGCATTAGAGAAAGGGCCTCCGTGAAATCCCCAAAAACCCAATTTAGCGTTTGATATTTTTTGATATTTTTGGATTTTGGTATATTGATGACTTTTTCTGTGGCGGTGGTTTTTTCGTTTCCTTTTAGCGTTTCTGAAGCAAAAAGAAAACCAATAACAATGATTCCCAAGACATTGCCAAACATGTTTTTAGCTTTTCTGATTCGAAAATTAAAAAAAAGAATGCAAAAAACGTTCTTTAAAAACGTTCTGTAAAAAGACAACCTTTATAGACTCATCCTAGATTCTTTGACAAAAATGAAAAAAAAAATCTATTTAACAGCATAAAATTGACTTGTGTGCACTTCACATAAAAATGAACAGGATCTCGTCTCTTATGGAAGACCAGATCTCGTCTCTTATGAACAAGATATCTCATTTTATGTTTTCACATAAAATGAGAGTTTTTTTTTTTTTTTAATTATCAAGTGGGGCCCACGAGGACCTCTTACACCCTATGGAAGACAAGAAAAGGTGGTAAAGGTAGAGAAGAGTATATGTGTCGTTTTGACTGGTTTGACCATAGTCATCCAATTGTGGGTGTCGTGAATGAATCCAAGAAGGAGAATGGGAGAGTATAGAACTAACACTGTCCAGCAAAAATTTTGTTCTACACCCTTTATGATATTAAATTATTAATCAAACTTACAAAAATTGCAAGATTGCTGCTTAGTGAGACATTCAATAATTAATTACACCATTCAGCACAATTCAATTCTATACCCATTATGTTAATAAATTACTAATCAAACTTAAAAAAATTACATGATTGCCGCTAAGTGAGAAGTTCAATAAAATCCAGGACGTCTTAATCCATAAAACTCTACAACAAGATTTGGGGGGGGGAGGGGGGGAGGGCGCATGTTTAAACCACTGTTCCCTTTTAATTAGAATGCCTAATTTTTATTGCTAGCCCTGCTATTCAAAAATTTAAAAACAAAAATAAAACAAACAACAAACAAGCCCAAATACATAAGGGATTGGGAGCGACTGCCAACGAAAACCCAATAGTTCCATACGTTGCTAGAAAAACACCCAAATTACTCGAAGTCGGTCGTTCAGTGTAAAAAGACAACCTTTATAGACTCATCCTAGATTCTTTGACAAAAATGGAAAAAAAAATCTATTTAACACCATAAAATTGACTTGTGTGCACTTCACATAAAAATGAACAGGATCTCGCCTCTTATGAACAAGATATCTCATTTTATGTTTTCAAATAAAATGAGAGTTTTTCTTCTTCTTTTTTTGAAAAAATTATCAAGTGGGGCCCACGAGGACCTCTTACACCCTATGGAAGACAAGAAAAGGTGGTAAAGGCAGAGAAGAGTATATGTGTCGTTTTGACTGGTTTGACCATAGTCATCCAGTTGTGGGTGTCGTGAATGAATCCAAGAAGGAGAATGGGAGAGCATAGAACTAACACCGTCCAGCAAAATTTTGTTCTACACCCTTTATGATATTAAATTATTAATCAAACTTACAAAAGTTGCAAGATTGCTGCTAAGTGAAACATTCAATAATTAATTACACCATTGAGCACAATTCAATTCTATACCCTCTATGTTAATAAATTACTAATCAAACTTAAAAAAATTACATGATTGCCGCTAAGTGAGAAGTTCAATAAAATCCAGGATGTCTTAATCCATAGAACTCTACAACAGATGTCCGGGGGCGGGGCGGGGGGGGCATGTTTAAACCACTGTTCCCTTTTGATTAGAATGAGTAATTTTTATTGCTAGCCCTGCTATTCAAAAATTAAAAAACAAAAAACAAAAATAAAACAAACAACAAACAAGCCCAACTACATAAGGCATTGGGAGCGACTGCCAACGAAATCCCAATAGTTCCATACGTTGCTAGAAAAACACCCAAATTACTCGAAGTCCGTCGTTCAGTGTAAAAAGACAACCTTTATAGACTCATCCTAGAATCTGACAAAAATGAAAAAAAAAATCTATTTAACACCATAAAATTGACTTGTGTGCACTTCACATAAATATGAACAGGATCTCGTCTCTTATGGAAGACCAGATCTCGTCTCTTATAAACAAGATATCTCATTTTATGTTTTCACATAAAATGAGAGTTTTTTTTTTTTTGAAAAAATTATCAAGTGGGGCCCATGAGGACCTCTTACACCCTATGGAAGACAAGAAAATGTGGTAAAGGCAGAGAAGAGTATATGTGTCGTTTTGACTGGTTTGACCATAGTCATCCAGTTGTGGGTGTCGTGAATGAATCCAAGAAGGAGAATGGGAGAGCATAGAACTAACACCGTCCAGCAAAATTTTGTTCTACACCCTTTATGATATTAAATTATTAATCAAACTTACAAAAATTGCAAGATTGCTGCTAAGTGAGACATTCAATAATTAATTACACCATTGAGCGCAATTCAATTCTATACGACAATAATTAATCAAACTTACAAGGCAGGGACTACTGTCCAAGGGATGGGTTCTCATTATCAAAATAAAGAGGAGGCTGCCAAAATAATAGTGAAAGAAGGGTTGTCATTATCAAAATGAGGTGAGGGATATGAACACCAAAGTGATAAGAGGCTGGTGTTATTAAAGGTGTAAGGGCTGCCAAAATTAAGGGTGTGAGGGCTGCCATTACCAAAGTGAAGAGATGACTGCCCAAATCCTCAATTTGACAAACTCTACTCTTTTCTTTATACGTTTTCTTTAGGATCATTATTTTTCTTTTACAGATAAACCAACTAGAAAGAGAAACAGACTACTCAGATTAACGATGGGAATGTCTAATTTGAATCAAGAACAAATACCACACAGCAATACGAAAGACCAAATGGAAACATGAAGAACATCACAATCTAAAAAAAATGAGAATTATAAAAGAGAAGAAAATTACAACCGGTAGAAAGAATTTATAATTTTTATGCTAAATGAGTGTTCACACCCTAACATATTTAGATTACCCTAGAAAGTCCATCGGAATTAATTCAAGAATATCTTAACATAGACCAGCATAATGAACCATGTTATTAATGTCTGAATTCTAGTTAATGTAAAAAAAAAACAATATATGCAGACCTTATATATATTATTATTATTATTATTATTATTATATATATATATATATATATATATAATATTAGCTAATTCCAAACATAAATCATGTGATCTCAGTGCCCTAGTAAAAATCAAATGATATAAATATATATGAACCACAATATTAACAGATAATAAACAGAAATGAGTTTCGAATTACCTGAGATGTTATCCGGACTGTAAAGGATTACCTTTGCCAGTGCCACATAAGGAAGCCCATCCGAAGATAACTCCCATATCATACACAGATGATGCCCAATCAGAATTTCTGGGAAGAGGAATGATGATACAGAGATTGCAATTGAGTACAAACAAATAAGTTCTCTTTAATTCAAGGTCTTCAAAAGAATAAACTCTCATGTCTGCTTCCTTGTAATAATGCTCTCTAAATGTATTGGATAACCAAACCCTTTTTCAGGATTTTCCAAGATCGAGACAAATAAAGAACCTTTCTTTTTGCAGAGCCTAAT
The DNA here is from genome assembly GCF_043159265.1 of Tasmannia lanceolata. Lineage (NCBI taxonomy): Eukaryota > Viridiplantae > Streptophyta > Magnoliopsida > Canellales > Winteraceae > Tasmannia > Tasmannia lanceolata. Next base: position 37,023,621 of record NW_027518679.1, on the reverse strand, counting down.
GTAAGAGCTCAAACTCCCTCCTTTCCTTCCATCCAATCAACTCCTCTAGAGAAAGGTCCTTCTTCTTCTTCAGTTTTAAAATGCCTTTTCTGTTTCATTCTTCTTCCAATCCCAAAACAAAATGAAAGAGGGAGATGTAATTATAGAAAACATGTTGAAATGAAACCCTAGAATGTATAGGAATTGCAAGAGGGTTTCGTCATCTATAATGGCAACTCAGAAATGGTAAAGATGAGAAAACTATGAAATTTCCTGAGAAAATGAATATTGCGATCTAAATTCCCTTGTTCTTCCGGTAAAAAAATAATGAGCTGCTAGGGTTCGGTGTTTGAAATTGCAGCTGATTAAACTTGAGAAAATCTGAAAAAATGACTCAAATCTGATGACAAGATGGATTTTACTAATGATTGATGGCAGAGATGGCGTTAGCTCTAAAGATTGTTGCGTAGGTGGAAGATGATCGGATTCCGGCGGATCTTGCCGGAATCAATGGTGGACTGTAGTTAGACACAATAAAGAAAAATTAGATTTAGGAAGTGGCTAGGGTTTCTATAAAAGAAAGCTTCGAATCTATGGCTTAAAAATAGACTTTTGGCTTGCAATTGGTGAAGAAGATAATAATAGAAAGAAGAAAGACAAAAACGGCAAGCTATTTTGGCCGGCCGGAGCTTTAGATTCCGCCGAAATTCGATCGGAGAAGAAGAAAATAAAAGAGGAAATTTAGGGTTTCAAGGGCTTGGCTAAAGGAAAAGGGATTAGATCTAAGGCCTGTACAAAAAGAGGAAACAATGACTTTCAGGTGAAAAGACTGACCGGAAATGACCGGAGTTGGCCGGAAATCTTTTCCAGGCGATTTTTCCGACACATCTGTTTGAAATGAGGTTCTGGAGACTCCGATCTGCTTATTTTCTTTCTTCTGACGAGTAGATCTCGGTCTCTTCCTCAGATTTTCAGATCTGATTTCAATCAAGCTCGAATTACTCGAAATTTTCTCCCGGAAAACACGAAGACGAACAAAAAGCCGCTGCAAAGGATGAAACCTCCATTACTGTGTCTTCAACTAGTACATTCGAAGATCCGTCAATGATCGGAAAGATCGGAATACGATTCCGGCGAGGAATTTTTGACCGGAGCTTCTTAGAGTAAGATACCGGTTTGAACGCTCGTTTTTTTTTAGAGCTACTCCGTTGAAGAATAGGAACAAGTTTCTTAGGCATCTTGGCGGAGCTCGATCGGATTCCAGCAAGAAATCCGCCGGAGAAGAGGGCCGGCCAAATCTCTCTCTCTCTCGTTCTCTCTCTCTCTCTCTCTCTCTCTCTCTTAGATTAGGAAAACCCCCTTTTTTTTTAATTTTAAATGAGGCTTAAATCCCATTTATAGAAAACGTTGGATTGATATCCGCACCCCAGATGGATAAAGCGCGCGAAACATTGATATAGCGCACCCGCCATTTTTGTCTTTTTCGGTTCAAGTTCGGCCCCATCAAGGATAATCCACCCCCCTCTTGCGAACTCGTACTACGACTTTACTCGACTCGTTCGCTAGGCAAACGCGCTCGGAATTCGACGAAATTTTACAGGGGTCTAGCTGGGACCCTAACCTACCTTGGGGTGAAATTTGGGACCCTATCTTGCTGCTTTGGTGGGGTTTTGCTCAAACTTGGACGGTTTAGGCACGGTCAAAATGGGGTGTCTACAGCCTTAACGAGCCTGGCCTAAATCGGGCTCGGCTCGTTAAGCTTAACGAGCCTGGCGAGCCAGCTCGGCTTAGCTCATCAAGGATTCGAGCTGAGCTCGAGCGAGCTTCAGAGCCCAAGCCAAAATTGACACCCTTAGCTGTCAGGGGTAAAATCCACTCCTCCTTTAGATAAATGACACGTGGCATTGAGCCTAAACGAGGAAACCTAACTCGCCTTCTAGAAGAAAGAGGCGAGAACGATTCTCTATCCCTCCAATTTAGCTACGTCCTCAAAGAGGAAAGAGTTGTAAATGGAATGTTCTATACGAGCATGGTAACTCTCCAAAAGTTGGTAAACCTATAATATAAACCAGTTCTCGTGAGGAAACTTGGTGGTTATCTCCAAAGGAAATTGCCCAATGATGAAAGACTCCTATCAAGGCAAGTTTTCCAAACTGTTGTGAACTCCTCCCTTATAAAAAGAACCCCATGCTCATATGCATCTTCAACATCTTGAATCACTAGCCAAAATAATTCTCAAGTTCTCCTATTGCTTTGTTTCTCTACTATTGTGCTGATTTCTGACTTGATCATCGGGATGGTCTCCCGTAGTCACAACTTGAAGACCCCTAACGTATTTTCTTTGAGGGCAGATCATTCATAGGTTGAACCTCTACAAAACACAAAACATTAAACCCTAAACTGATACCTCGCTTCATACAAACTCAAAATACTGATGTTTCTTTTGAGGATTTGAGGGTCGGGTCGAGAAGAGCTTTTCATGTAATAGCGTTTCATATCCAGAAGCACGGAAACTCAATCCCGATCTTCTCTAGATCCACCTCTCAGGCTATCACTGCCAGATAGAGGTTGAAGGAAAAAAAAAAAAAACACATCCTTTAACTCGATTCAAACTAATGAAGATAAAAAAGAAAAAATGAGAGGGGGAATGGGGATGGGTTGAAAAGGTAAGAGAAGAGCCATTTTTTCTTCTCTGCCGCTTAGCTTCGGAAGTGTTGAGAGAGAGAGAGGCATCTCAAGTGACAATTCTAACGGAACTGGATTGTTTTTCTATTTTCTAGTGTATTTATCGGAGCTCCTTTACATTTAGCATTGAAACGTGACCTCGATGCAGTTTCTTCAGTGCACATGGCTGGCACTCCATTTTCCGTCATTTCCCCTCTCTTTTGATATTTGTCGCCCAGCTTGTAGGAAATATTGACATGCCCTTTATCACCGCCTCATCTCTCAAACTCTTTAACCTAATTTGGGTTAGTTTTATCCCAACCCTCTAGTTTGTCCAAAAGGGCAGGAGGGAAAGAGGAAAATGGTGGTGGGAGAAGGGAATCGGGCAAATCCGATGGTTCACATTCCTCCTCGATGATTTAATGGCTGAGATGGTGGTTCCCATTCCAGGAACAAGTGTCAGCGGGAACAGAGGGGATTACTCTCAGTATGGAGAAATCTGCGAAGTTATTAGCTTCCTTTTAGAAAACAGCTCTTAGGTCCTTTGAATTGCTTTTTTTTTTGGGTGGGGGGGAACCCCATTGCATCTTGATCTGCAGACAGAGATTGAAAAAAAGAAAAGAAAAAACCCACATTCCAATTCAGCTCAAACCAATGAGAACAAACAAGAGAAAATGAGGGAGGGATGGATAGGTAAAAACTTGTCCTCTTGAGTGGGAGATGATGATGATCTTTCCAACTTTGTTGTTGCTGAAAGAAAGAAATCGTTGTAGTTACTAGTTTCCAGCCGCCTTTGATGTTGGTGCCCACACCCCAATTTTGTTGTTGCTTAAAGATAGCCTCTGATTGGGGGTTGAAGGAGGATGATATGTGTAACGACCACAAAAATTTCTTTCCCTTAATCTGCTTTTAATTATATTGATATTGGCACCCTCTTAAAATTTAGGGATTTGAAGTACTACTGTATAATGATACTAACACTCCCATTCAATAACAAGTAGGGCCACTTGATTTTCTTCCAATTAAGTTAGTTTCTAAAATTTAAGCTAATGCCTAATTTAGCCATTAAGAAAAAGGGCCATATTGTAATTGTTATTGGGAGATAAGGGAGGAAGAGATAAAGTTAATTTGGGAAACCCAGATCTCCCAAAAAAAAAATTTGCTGCACCCTGCGGACCCCGATCCGAGGACGAGTGCCGAGGGACGCGAGATCCCTCCTGCAATCCTCTAAGATCTCCACAATGTGAAGGAGAGCTCTGCCAGGGAACTCTCGAAACGGATGCCACCCTCACAGCATAGCATGAGTGGCGATATAAAAGAAAGAGATATGTCTCGATCCGGAGCCAAGGCTCGAAACCAAGACATATCTGAAATAAACTCAGAGTCGCCATCCATGGACACGCCATGGAACCAAAACAAATGCTCTGTTTGCAATGGATAACCAGAGATACAAAAGGTCCGTGCCTGATGACGAATGGAGAAGGTCCGAAGAGCGCCCCCAATTCGCCCGAGTGCGAACACTTGGTCTCTTATGCCATTTATTATTAACCTTGAAGAGTTTTAGGCGAAAATCATGTGAAATGGGAACAATCCTCATGAGTCGTCTACCTAAGCATGCATTTCCTGAGAATACAAATAATAAGCACACAAAATAAAATAAAAGATGTGTCGCCTAATGATTGTTAGATTATGAGTGACATACCTAACTGGTGTCTAAGTTCTGGTGGACGAACACATGCATGCTACAGCTAAAGGTATAGTCCTGCGCAAGAAAGTAAGAAAACACAGCAAAATATACAATATAACAAAACAACAAATCCTAAGACTCTAAATGATTAGCCCGAGTCCTCGGATGGTCTGATGTTCATCCAAAGAAGCCTACGTATCCCCGCCTCCACGAGAATCAAGGCAACGTAGTTCTTCGCACCTATTCTAAACTAGGATGCCTAAGACACCTAGACCTCTATCTTAGACTCGATCTAAAAGACCAGACTAATTATTAAAGCTTCTTGAACGATTATTTAAATTCCAGTGAATTGTAGATTTTAGGACACCCTATATGCCCTAACTAAATGCAGGTTAGCCCTAAGCTAATGCAGGTGGTTCCTACAACCTATGTGTAACTAGGCTGTATTTCCTAAGGAAAACAATGGGATCACTAGCGCATTCTAGACCTAGTCATCAGTCGGCGATATGAATCGCCAACTGACCGGACGGAGGCGCTCCTATTACTCTAGGACAAACCCTAACTCTAACACAAACACAAACAAACCACACAACTGTAGACACCCCATTTTGACCGTGCCCTAATCCCTTCTTTGTTTGAGCAAAGCCTCATCAAATAAATGAGATAGAACCCCGAATTTCACCCCAAGCTAGCTTAGGGTCCCAGCTAAGCCCCTGCAAAATTTCGTCAAAATCCGAGCGCGTTTGCCTAGCAAACAAACCAAGGTGAAGTCGTAGTGTAAAGCAGAAGAGGGGGGGTGTGTTTATCCTGAGAGGGGGGCGTTTTTATTTTGGAATGTTATATTTTTATCCGAATGGGACGCGCAAAATCGCGCGCCCATCATTCTGGTGTGCCGATATCAACAACCCATTATTTTCCTTATAAAACAAAAATCTCGTGCAGAAAAGAAAAAAAAGGAAAGAAAAAAAGAAAATATTCGTTTAAGAGAGAGAGAGAGAGAGAGAGAGAAAGAAAGAGAGAGAAAGTAAATCTGCCATTATCTCCGACCATTCCTCCGGCCAACTCCCGCCGGCAAATCTTCATCTTCTCCGGTTCTTCACGTCATAGCCACCTTTTAACCCTCATTTGAAGGATCTAAGTTGTAGATCTGGTCAATCTTCATTTTTCCGATCAACACTTCCTCTTCTCCGATCGATTTCCACCGGGATTGAGAGCTCCGGCCGGCCAAATTCTCTTGCTATTCTTGTTATTTCCATTTTTAAATTCATCTCCTACATTAATTTTGAACCAAAGGTCTGTTGATTAACAGAATTCTGATCTTTCTTCATTTGAAACCCTAACCTGCAACTCTTATTTTCCGATCAAGAAATCACATAGTTCCGATCATCTGTCTCCGGCAAACTCCGGCCGAGACCTTGTCTTTGATTTTCTTCCATTATAAGCTGTTGATTCACTTTGCCTTCTTGGATCTGTTTTAGAAGCCTTGCAATTTCATTTTTCTAGTTAGAAATCCTAATTTCTTCACCTTTCTCCTCCGATTGATTTCGTCTGAGTCTCGATCTAGTTCTGGCCAGTCACTTTCTTACTAGATCTCCATCTTCTTCAACCTATAAGCTTTCAGAGTTTCAATCTGACTCTAGGAAAAAGACAGAAAAGAGTTGAGATTTTATTCAAGAGGAGAGATCAAAGGTTCTTAACAAAAGGAGAAGAAGATGTCAGTTGTGTAGATCTATACAAAGGAGATTCGAAAGATTTGAGCAATTGTCGAAATTAGGTATGATTTTTTTTAATCTGTTGATTCTCTTTAATAAAATTCAAATAATGCTATGTTATGTTATACGTTATACATCTGATTTAAGATCTGTTAGTTCTTTGTGTTTAGAAGATTTGTTTAGTTAATTTTTTTTTTTTTTTTTTTTTTCTTCTTTCAGAAATGTCTTTTTATGATTTATTGGTGTTGTTATTATAATGGAAAATTAATGAAGTAATTTGATGCTCTAATATGCCCTGTTTGTTGAGATCTATGGTTAGAATGCGATGTTGAACCATTATATTGGAAAATATATATCAGAATTTGATCTCTTGCTTTGTTTCTCTCAAGAATGAACTTTATTATTTCCATTCCAACAAGTATCAAATCCTACAGTCATCTTTCTATTTAGAATTCTAGTTCATCTGATGATCAGAATCCTAATTGGTTCTTAAAATAACATGTCCGAGTAGATCATTTTGTCAAGAGACTGCAGTATAAGTATAAGCTTTGAATGATTTTTTTTTTTTTTGTAGCTAGTTGGATATAGTTGATGTTGTCCTCTAGTCAACTTAATTGAGTTTATGAGCTTTTAAAGTTTAAAAAGTCAGTCCATGAATTTCAGTATAGTTGATTTGGATTTCATTTGGTCTATTTTCTTCATGATGAATTTATATATATTAAGATTTTCAAATGGATATTATATTAGTTGGAAATTGTGATAGCATAGTCATTTCAATAAGTTGAGAAAACTAAATATTGTGATAGATATATTATCTTTTGGACTTCGTATAGATGTATTATATTTTCAATCCATTTCTTATTTTTCCTCATCCTCTTGATATGTCAGCCTTTGCTTTGTTGTGAAAACATAATGGTTGCAAATTGTGCTGTTTTTGTCTAATATAGAGTGCTCATGTTTGAATTTGGGAAATTATTTTGCTTTGTTAGAGAGATTGTGTTTCCCTATAAATGTATATCTTTATAGTACCTAGGGTTGTATTTATTCTAAAGAAGGCATAAATAGAAAAAGATAATGCCAAGTGGCTATAGTTTTATAAGTTGATATTGATACCATCATACATGAATATTATCTTGTCTCAATCCCTGTGTGAGTTAGCATTTATTTCAACCTTTGTTTTGGACTTTGTTTTGAGTGAATTTTTGTTTCAGTTTTTTGTTCTGAATCAAACCTTATTTTAATTACTCTTTTGGACTTGCCAATTGTATATGCGCAAGTTCTTAAACCCTATAATCTTCTCATGCATAAAAAAAAAGAGAGAGAGTTTTTACTAAAGCAATCAGCAAAGATCGCTGAAAGCCATAATTTTTTTTGATGTCTAAAAAATTTTATTTTCCCCAAATCTTATTCCTTTTATAAAGATATTTTTGATTAGTTAAGATTTTCTGTCAATATAGAAAAAATGAGTATTGATTGTTGCTTGTTGATATAAATATTATTTGTTTTAGAATTTTGCATAGAGTTATTTTATTATTTATTTATCGTCTTGATCAGACTTTACTAGTTACCATGGTCCTTTGATCATAATCTGTTTTTACTTCATTATTGCATCACTAATAACGTCTTGTCTGATTACAAGAGTGATCCATGATTATCTAATTCCATAACTTTTAAAATTTTATTCCATATGCTAGTTAGTGGTTGCTTTTGTATTTATATTTAGTGTTGTCCATTGTTATAGGCTGAAGTAAATTTACCTTACTTAGCTATCGTTTGTTTTTACTGTTATGATAAGAGGAAAATACAGTTCATATTAAATCATTGATGATGGTAATTTACTGTGAATCGTGTGGTGACCTATTAGTTAACTTTGACGCTCACAATTCAAATTCTTTCATATTATTAAGGCCTTAATTATTTTTGTACTTTCATTTTCACTTATTATTCAGTCCCTGCTCTTGGATTGGCAGTTCGGCCTAATCATTTCTTTAGTCTTGTTCCATATTTTGTGGTTATTTAAAGATGTAGACTAAGTTACATTGTAAGCAATTATTATAATAAAGAAGAAGCTATATTAATACCGGCATGTTTTAATTATCATGAAAGCTAGCTGTTACTCTACAACTCTCTGTATCTGTTGGAGATAATGGTGTCACAGTAGTATGGTTTACTTATAGTCAGTGGTAACATGGTTGAATTTCAAGGATAGTTCAAGTTAATGCCCTGTTATGTATTAAAATTTGTATAAATTGAAAATATCATTTAATGTGTTTCTATAATCTGTTAGAAATTTCATACTTCTCTTTCATACTAAGCTTTGAGTTAGGGTTCGAAGACGGTAATAAATGGATTGTTCAGGTGAGATTATCTCAAAGCTTATTATTCTCATTCTTTTTTATTTAAATAAATTGTTAAATAGGAAGAAGGAAATCAGATGACTACTCTATTCGATGTTATCGACATGAGTACTGTCTGATTTCAAGGCGGGATGTGGAAATATTATCATGTGTATTATGATATCAGATGATTACTTTAGCATCATCTGATTTCATCCCCATATTGGGGTGGTGTTTGTGGTTGGGCATAGAAGTGTTTGATATTGTTTTCTTTTACTTTATTAGGCTATCCAGCGGCTGGTCTGGACTAATTAATGTTGTTTACCATTTTATGATTGCTATTTTATTAAAAATTCTTCTTTGCTTAACACTTGATTTATTTTTATAAGAATAGAATGGAATTTGCGATTATCTGGTAGCCTCTTCTTCTCTTTTTTGATAGACTAACACAGTCTTATAGATTTCTGTTAAATTTCTTTAGATATTAGAATTCCCTCTCGCTGAAAGGGCGATGAAGGCGCTAGCCCAAGCCCATCCTTAGGGGACTTGCTCAGTCCAAGTTGCATACCTCTCCTTTGTATATAGGAGACTTGCCTAGTCTCATTCTCTTACTAACCCTCCTCTTTGTGCGTCGTTTGGTTTTGGGAGAACACCCTACTCGGCTTGGCTTCATACCCCTATCCTATATGGGTATCTGGTTGCACATTTGTTGCACCCTAGGGCTAGGTAGCTGTCCGGCCCGGCTGGGTGTTTTACCTTTGCCAAATATGCACAGGGTCTTTTATTCCTTTTTTACGTCATTTGTGTCTCGGAGACAAGCCTTGTCTCATGTAGAGAGTTTCCCCTTTAGGAGGCTTACCTAGCCTCGTGTTAGAGTGGCCTCCTCTTTTAGAGTGAGTCTTTGACTCGGTAGTGTTATTAGAGAGTCTCTGACTCATTTGTTCCTCCTCTCCAGTGTTATTAGTTAGGAGTTTTTCCATTAGAGACTAACTCAGTCATATAGAGCCTTCCCTGCTTAGGATCTTAGATTATTTTCTCTGTTCTTGGGGCACTATCTTTCTTGTTGTGGTTTGTCTCTTTGAGACGCCAGTTTCTTGTTGTGGATCGTCTCTTTGAGGCGTTAGTTTCTTGTTCGGGGTTTCCCCTTTGGATTTAGGGCTTTGCCCTAGTTTGTGGTTGTTCTTGTGTGTTCCCTGGAAGATTGAAAACATTTAAAGGTCCTGAGCATTGGAAAAGCTTTAAAATCCAAAAACATTAGAAATTTAAAACCCAAAAACATTTGAAAACTTTAAAAATATCAAAAACATTTAAAAATATAAAAAACCTTAAAAAAATATAAAGTGTTGAGTGTTTCTTTTAGAAGCGTAGTTTGAGAGTTCGTTTCGAACTACGTTGGCTTGATCCTCTTCCACGAGGTACGTAGTGCAGCTTGAGATTCTTATCTCAGGTCCAGCCAAACCTTTGTAAATAAATCATTTACCCATTTTAAGAAAAAATACCAAAAATCTTCAAAACCTTGTTTTCAACAAGATCTTCCTCTAGAGTTAGTAGTTTGTCCTAGATAAAGAGTTTTAGAGTTTTGAGTTTGTCTTTGATGTGTTGTGTGGTTTGTTTGTGTTTGTGTTAGAGTTAGGAGTTTGTCCTAGAGTTATAGGAGCGCCTCCGTCCGGTCAGTTGGCGATCCACATCGCCAATTGATGACTAGGTCTAAGATGCGATAGATCCTACTGTTTTCCTTAGGATATACAGCCTAGCTACACATAGATTATAGGAACCACCTGCATTAGCTTAGAGCTAACCTGCATTTAGTTAGGGCATATAGGGTGTCCTAAAATCTACAATCCATTAGAATTTAAATAATCACACAAGAAGCTTTAAAAACTAGTCTGGTTTTTTAGATCGAGTCTAGGATAGAGGTCTAGATGTCTTAGGCATCATAGCTTAGAATAGGTGCGAAGAACTACGTTGCCTTGATTCTCGTGGAGGCGGGGATACGTAGGCTTCTTTGGATGAACATCAGATCATCTAAAGACTCGGGCCTAGGTATAGATTAGAGTCTTAGGGTTGTATGGTATCGAGTCATTTTCTATGTTTTGCAGTGTTTTCTTACTTTATTGCGCAGACCTTATACTTTTTGGTGTGTCATGCATGTGTTTGTTCATCAGAACTTAGACACCCATTAGGCATGTCACTTATAACCTAGCTATGCTTAGGTGACACATTTTTCTTTTATTTTATCTTGTGTGCCTTTGATTTCATCTCCGAGACATGCATGATTAGATAGACGTCTTCTCGGAGATATTCATTCCCATTTCATATGATTTTCGCCCAAAGCTCTTCAAAATTATTAAGTAAATGGTATAAGAGACCAGGTGTTTGCACTTGGGCGGATGAGGTGCTCTTTAGACCTTCCGAATTCGTAACCAGGCACGAACCTTATTTTATATCTCTGGTTATCCGTTGCAACAGAGCATAGTATGGGATCCAAGGCCCATTTGCCTTTTTCCTTGGATGGCGACTCTTCTTTGTTTAAGGTACGCCTCGAATCTGGGCTAGTCCCCGAATCGAGAGGTATCTCACCTTTTGTATCGCCACTCATGCTGTGAGGGGCACTTCTTTCGAGAGTTCCTTGGTAGAGCTCTCCATTCACGTGGATGATCCTGAGACTTAGTGTGGGGGCCCGTTCCCCGCCTCTCTCTCGGATCGGGGTCCACAGGCTGGCGACTCTGCTGGGGAATTCTTGGAACATTGCCTAACTCTGTTAAAATGCCATTTGTTATTAATTTTGAAGGATTTTGAGCTAAAATCATTATAAATGAGAATGTAATCGCTTAGAATCCAGGGGCACCAAATAGGTGTTTAAAACAAGGGATTCACACACTACACAACATACATCATTTTTTATTTTCATTTTTTTTTTATTGATTTTGTTATTATGGGCTCCACGGGATAGATACAATGCGTGCCAGATGGGATGTCATTACCCTACTAGTACTATTGTATCTATTTCCAAGCTATGCGCCAGAGCTGCAGCCGTAGACACTGGGTGTGCTGGTGTTCTACAGCAGCCGATGAGCGATGAACATACTCTGTATAATGCTGGGTGTGCTGGCATTATACATCAAGGGTATGGTCATAAGCATAGTACCCTGCAGAAATGCCTGGGCCTTACTTTTATTTCATTATATTATGTATATATATTAGCTGCTCCCTTTAGAACCAAAATTAGGGAACCCTTGCTAGGACATTATATATATGTACTCATATAGGACGAACATGTGCGACCAGCATATGTGAGCCTAGGATAGAAGTTAGCCTACCCATGTAGTGTAGAAGGGCAAGTCACGCCGTGATTGCCCGCCGCATTATCTAGTACACTCACAGACACTTTTGAGTCAAGATTTTCTTGGCTCTGCTAGATCAGGTTAGGGCTGGTGCCCCTGGTTAGGGTATGTATGTATATATGTACGTGCATGTATTATATCTATTTGTAGATTAGGACCTGTATCCTAGATTAGGTTTCCGTATCTATCTCAAGTCGTGTATTCCTTCGGACCTGATCGATGACATTGCTTTTACTTGGTCGTCGCCTGGGTCGTGATCTATCCTGTGATTTTTTATCATATGATTATTCCAGTATCTTAGGTTTATGTCCAGAAGATTTCTTAATCTATTATTATCAGTTAGAGCTTTCTTGTTCTTTCAGTTGTGGGTTTAGCCGATGACTTTCTTTTATCACCTTTTATGGCCATGATCTAATCCCTGATTCCTCGTTGTCCTGATCGGCCTTTCTGCTAACCTGTTAGACCAGGTTCTGTCTGTCAATAGAATTTTCTGGTCTAACTGTCAGCTACATAGCTTCATTCTTCAGTCTTCCAAAATGGTTAATCGTTTTTCCCGGTCTTTATCCTGATCATGGTCTATGTTTTGTCTCCTGAGTGTATGGTAGTGTTCCTTCGTACATGTACTACTCATTGAGTCGATGTACAGTTTTGCTATCTTCTTGTACATACCCTATTTGTCGAGTCAGTCGTTCAGATTAGGCCCTTTTTGCAGTAGATGTTCCAGATCTGATTCATCCTATTTGCAATCTTTTGATGCATTTGATAGTGTTTCCTCTACTTGTGTTGGGGCTATATCTGCCATTTCGTTTTCAGATTGTACGAATCTTTTCTGTATATTTCGGTTTGGTTGTTCGGTTAGATTAGAACCCTCCTTTCCAATGAGGGATTCCTGGTTTAATCACTTGTATGTACATTATCTCAAAGTCACCTAATTAGTGGTCTATAATTGATCTTCTTATGGCCAATGATCTATTCATTTCCCTCGGATCATGAGTTCATTCGGGTTGAGTACACAGATACATGTCATATATGTATATTATCCTTCGACTGTGTACTCATTCTTTTGATGTGCCAGGGGTTCATGCTGTGTATGGAAATTACTCATTGTGTTAGATTTTGCTATTTGCATGCTTTGTCTTAGATGTGGTTGATGGTTTGTCCGCTATCTCTGTGACCATGATCTACCATTATCGATCATCTTGATCATACAGTTGTCATTGTCCATCATCAGATTTGAGATCCAGTCTATGACCTACTTCTGTCATTTTGTGGCCGTGGTCTACTTTTCTGATCTATTCGAAAGTCTATGATTATTGATGAGCAAAATCAGTGTCGCCAGTTGTATCCTTCCCATATGATTGGTCAAGTTTATCCCCGTTATTTCATTATTCAGGATCATCTTCACTCTTTTCTGATCTTATCCTATCTGCGATCAGGTTGAATCATGTCGAACAAAGTGATGAGGAGCTGGATAAGTGAGTCAATTCAAGCTCTTCCGCGCGAGCGTGCAGAGTGGAGTATGGCCGACAAGTTCATCAGCACGTTTAATCATTTGAGCGCATCCGGTGTGAACTGGCAATTTCTTCAAGCAGCTGCAAAACTTTGGGATCCTATTCTTCATGTTTTTCAATTAGGTCCCTTTGAAATCTGTCCTATATTCGAAGATTGGTGCGCCCTGTTAGAACTCCCACCTGAGGGACTCTGGATCCAACCTTCGAGTATAGCGTCTCCTCGTTCCCTTTTTTGTAAGCTTTTCGAGAACAAAACTGTTGATGCTATACCCTATTTCAAGGAAACGTACGTGCAATTCGATGACCTCATTGAGCGTTTTTCTAAAAGCATTGACCCTACCGATTCCCGTTTTCAAAATTGTCGGCGCAATGCTTTAATCTTTGGTGTCCTTGCACGTCACGTTATTCGTGAAGACTCCAGTATTGCCCCAGTGACTTTACTGAGTGTAGTCGACCAAATTAGCGAAGGAAGGAATCCTGTCCCAATCATGCTAGCGGAAACCTTCTCTGGGCTGGATCTTATTGCTCGGCAAGAGGTTAAAAATAACTTCCATGGGTGTGTCAAACTGCTTTATCTGTGGCTTTGTGAAAAACTCACCATCCTTCGGCCGCGGAGCTCCCTTCAGTACACCCTCAAGGATCACCTTTCGTGGCAACCAATGGCCAATAAACCCAAATCCATTGATGAGTGGCATAATTGGTTGCAGCACGTGGAGAAGGATCAATTCCACTGGGTGAGTCATTCATGTTTATACGTTATCACTAGTACTTACCCACACCCATTTGTGTATCTTATGGGTTTGGAGAAGTCAACCTTTTATGCACCCACTCGTTTACTTTACCAGATCACGGGAAATCCATGTCCTCCCGGATTTGTAAATCCTCCTCCTTGCGAAAAGCTTACTCCCGATCTCATAAAGTCTATTGTAGCTGCTTGGGGAAACAAGGTTACATATAAAAGATTTGCTTTATCATCTAAGGTCCATCGGAAAGAGTTACCAGAAGAGCCCGTGAGCAAGAGAGCTCGGATTGAGGAACCTTGAAAATCTATATCATGTTTTGTTTTTGTTTTATTTCTGCATTTCACATCATTGTCAGTCTGCTTATCCAGCTGTGATCAGAGAACAATAGTTTTCATCCTTTGTAATCACAATTTGAATTTTGTTAATGAAAGTGTGTTTTTGTTTCTTTTGTCATTGTTTGATCAAAATAGTTTATCTCGATTATCAAAATTTTAATCTAGTGCTTATATTTCCATAACAGGATTCTTGATTGAGCAGCCATTGCTCCTAAGAAAATCCTCGTTTCAAAATCAACCTGGTCCCGTCAGTCCGCTGATTCCAGGCTGAGTCGTTTTTCTTCCTCACCAATTTCTTTTACCTCCCCTGCATTACCTTTCTCCAATCTCCAGGAAATCCCTTCGCCCGTCCAATTTCCTATTGCACAGATGGCTGATTCTGGAAACGCTATAGCTGAGATGAGTGAGATGATGAAGGCTATGCTTCAACAGATGAATAATATGAATGAAGAGATAGCCCGTCTGAAAAATGACAGAGAGTCTACTTCCAGAGAACATGTAGCTCAGCACCCATCAGTTATACCTCCTCCCCCTCCTACAATGGCCGGGCCTGCGGTCTTGAACGTCGAAGACGATCTTGATAATGAGCAGTATGAAGAAGAAAATCGTCATCCTAATCTGAATAGAGCCAATGAGGACAGAGCGATGGCGGACAGAATGGATAGGCTGGCCCAAGAGATGGAAAACATAAAATTTCAAGGCCCGAAAAAGTTGAACATGGCCGATTTTATGTTATATCCGGGAGTCACATTGCCTCCTAGATTCAAAGTTCCAGACATGGATAAATACGATGGGACCGGGTGTCCTCGAAGCCATCTAATGTCAGTTCTTCCGCTTTTGCAACAGCATGGTCTATCTCCGGAGCAAGTTGCTCTATTATTTCCCAGATCTTTGGTCGGAGTGGCTAAAAAGTGGTTCTTGAGCTTAAAGTCAGAGGAGATCCGAACTCTAGAGAGTATTGCAAACAGGTTCGTCGAACAATTCTCTATGGAAGAGGGGATCGATGTAACTAAGAGAGATTTGAAGGCTTTGAAACAGGGCCATAATGAAACTTTTACTTCCTTCATCCGTAGATGGAGAAGGAAAGCTGCCCAGATGACTCATCGGTTATCAGATGAGGATCAGATCAAGATTGTGGTGAAAAACCTATCACCACAATATTACCACCATATGGCTATCCAATATTTCCTTGATTTTAACCATCTTATTAAGACTGGGACTCAGATAGAAGATGCATTGGCTAAAGGCCTGAGATCTAGAGTACCATCTGATGGCAAAGAAGGGAAGCGACCTGTGATGGCGCCGAAAGAGGTCCATAATGTCAATTATGTCAGGCCGCCCCCACCCAGAGTAGTTACTGAAGTAAGAAGGCCGACAATGGAGCAGAAGCCTCTTCGTCATTTTGATCCCCTTCCGTATTCTTTGTCCGTAGCTTTGAAGAAGCTATTGAAGGAAAAGAAGATCAAGTTGCCTGACATTAAACCTCCTCCCAACCCGTTGCCAAGATCCTGGAGAGAAGATCAGTTCTGTGATTATCACCGCAACACTGGCCATATCACTGACAGGTGTTTAGCTTTGAAACACCAAATTCAGAACATGATCGATAGGAAGGAACTGTCAATCCAGTTACCAAATGTAACTAGAAACCCCCTTCCTACGCATGCAATGCCGCCTCCATCCTCGGTCAATGTCATTTGCGCCGAGGAGTCTATCATTGATCCGGCTTCCTTCATATGTGCTGTGGAATCCGAAGAACCCTATGTCTGGAAATTTGAAGAAGAAGATCAGTGGGCAGAATCTGAAAAACCCTATGTCTTATCCTGGAATGACCCTGATGTGGCTGGGCCATCAAACCAATCCTATATTCTCCAGTGTGAGGATGAAAAGAAAGAAAGCGAATCTCTGTATGTCTTAAGGGTGAGTGATGATGAGGAAGAAGAAATACAAACCCCATACATCCTTAAGATAGATGATGAAGATTTGTTGTTATTGAACGATCAGTGTGATGAACTCCGCCACGTCACACGGGGTGGACGAGTCTTCAAACCAGCTGAGCTTAGAGTTGAAAATCCCGCTGAAGTTGCAAGAGGGGTTGACAGTCAGAGGCAGAAACAAAGACTTGATGAAGAGGAAGATAACCTACTGAATCAGCTTAAGAAAACCCAAGCTAATGTTTCAATTTGGGGTTTACTGATGGCATCGCCGAAGCACAGACAGGGTGTACTTCGTGAATTGAACTCGTCCCAGGTATCAGTTGAGATCACTCCTGACGAGCTGGTCGGTTTGGTAGCCATGACCAAAGCTTCAAAAGCTTTATCTTTCTCAGATGAGGACTTGCCTTCAGAAGGAAAGGATCATACTCGTCCTCTCAAGATTACCCTGCTTTGCAATCAGAAGAAAGTATCAGAAGTACTGGTAGACAATGGGTCAGCTTTGAACGTGTGTCCTTTGAGCACTGCTACTACTCTGGGGTTTGGGCCTGAAGATTTTATTCCGTCTGAGCAGGGTATACTAGCATATGATGGTACCCGAAGGGATGTGATTGGAACGTTGGCTACTGAGATTGTCATCGGAGGAGAAACCTTTGACATTGAATTCCAAGTATTAGATATCAAGACTTCCTTTTGTCTCTTGCTTGGTCGACCTTGGTTGCATAAGGTTGGAGTTATCCCTTCCACACTTCATCAAAAACTGAAATTCATTCGAAACAATCGGGTGATCACAGTTAAAGGAGATCCCGAGCCAGAAGTCGGACAAATATCTCAAGAGCTTGTTACTGAAAATACAAGAGATATCAGTCTGACAGGATTTTCAGTGGAGGTTTCAGCTATCACCATGAAAGAAGCTATGAATGAAGAAATTATGTTTCTTTCTAGCACTAATACTCGGGTAGTCAAGATGATGCGCCGATTTGGATATCTCCCAGGGGCAGGTTTGGGGAAGAATATGCAGGGTCCGACTGAGCGACCTGAGTTGAAAGCGGTTGACGGATTATTTGGGTTGGGATACAAGCCGACTCGCAAGGAGATGCAAGAAATGAGAGCTTACATGTTTAAATGGGCAGAATGTCGCCGCAAAGGTTTAGAGTTTCCAATGGGACCTTTCAGCAAAGTCATGAATGGTAGATTCCGAAAAGAGGGAGCTGATTGCCCTTATTATGGTTTCTCAGAGCCATGGTATGATGAGAATGGGACCAAGCTGCCGGGTCTTGAGATTTTCTTTGCAGATGAGCTGCCAGCAGAATTTTACAGTAAGCAGATTACAGAGGCAGTAGTGACAGAGGAACCAGACTCAGACTGGGTTGAAAATTTTGAGCCAGAATTCCTAGATTCTTTGTTTCAAACTGAGGCACCAGTCATTGCTATGATTGGAAGAGATGCACCTTTTCTGAACCCAGAGGACTATGTCACCCCAGCCGAGGGACCTCTGGATAACTGGACCTCACAGGTTATACCCCAAGTAATCCCTCAGTACATTCCAGTCCCTTCAAAAGAGTCAGTTATTTTAAAGTATGTGTCAGTTTCTGAGTCCATCCCAGAGTCTGTCATTTCTAACTTTTCTTTTGATGCAGGTACTATAGAAGTTGGGTCTACTTCTGGAGTGGGTGACGAGTCTGTCCTTGGTGGTGTCGAGTCTGAGTCTGAGGACGTATTCATTGATTCTTTGGCTGTACATGTTTCTCATCGCGTCGATACTGATGTCGGCTTATTTTTTCATTCTGTTTCAAAATCTGTAACGCCTGATGTGGGCAAGTCATCTGATGTAATCATTCATTCTGATGAAATAAAAGATTCTTTTGCTTACATTCCTGTACTTGTCTCTTCTACTGATCCTGCTTCTAAACCTGATCAAGTAACTAATAATGATAATCAAGACTCCCCCTCTAATGAGGAAGCCGATGAAACTCCCCTTGAAATCAAGCATATGATTCAACAAGAGGAGAGTCACCGAGCTAAACCACTTGAAGAGGAAATTGAAACGGTAAATATAGGTGATGAAACCTTAATTCGGGAAATACGAATTGGCAAAATTTTATCTCCTGAGGAGCGTGAAGAATTAATCACCTTGCTAAAAGAGTTTAAGGAGGTTTTTGCTTGGTCTTACGACGACATGCCGGGATTGAGCGAGGATATTGTCCAACACAAATTACCTCTAATCCCTGGCATCAAGCCTAAGAAGCAAAAACTCCGGAAACTTAAAACAGAATGGGAGTTGAAAGTTCATGACGAGGTTAAGAAACTACTCGAAGTGAAATTCATCGAAGTAGTCGAGTACCCTGAATGGCTTGCAAATATTGTACCTGTGCCCAAGAAAGATGGAAAAGTCAGGATGTGTGTCGATTTCAGAGATCTGAACAAGGCCAGTCCGAAAGATGATTTTCCGCTTCCGAACATTGATCTCCTGGTTGACAATACCGCTGGACATGCACTCTTATCCTTTATGGATGGATTCTCAGGGTATAACCAGATCAAAATGGCGCCTGAGGACATGATGAAGACGGCATTTATTACTCAGTGGGGGACATATTGCTACAGAGTGATGCCATTTGGTCTCAAGAATGCTGGTGCCACCTATCAGAGGGCCGCGACTACTCTTCTTCATGACATGATTCATAAGGAGGTCGAGGTCTATGTAGATGACATGATTGTCAAAGGCAGGACTCGGCCAGAGCATACAGTCGCTTTGAGAAAGTTCTTTGAGCGAATCCGAAAGTTTCAGCTTCGCTTGAACCCTAATAAATGTGTATTTGGGGTCACGTCAGGGAAGTTGCTTGGATTCATGGTCAGTGAAAGAGGAATCGAAGTGGACCCTCAGAAGATCAAGGCTATCCAAGAAATGCAACCACCAAAAACAGAAAAGCAGATTCGTGGATTTCTTGGTAAAGTGCAATACTTGAGGAGATTCATATCTCATTTAACTATGACGTGTGAACCCATCTTCAAGTTATTAAAAAAGAATTCTTCCAAGAAATGGAATGAAGAATGTCAGGAAGCATTTGAAAAAGTCAAGCAATGTTTGTCTTTGCCTCCTGTCTTATCCCCGGTCATTCCTGGTCAACCGTTGTTGATGTATTTGTCCATCACGGATACAGCAATGGGTTGTATGCTTGCTCAGCAGGAGGCAGGGTCTAAGAAAGAAAAGCCCATATACTACATCAGTAAGAAAATGTTGGAATATGAAATCAAATACACTGTCTTGGAAAAGACGTGTTTAGCATTGGTCTGGGCGACTCAAAGGCTTAGACATTATCTTCTGTCGAACAAGATATTTTTGCTCTCACGGATGGATCCGTTAAAGTATTTGTTCGAAAAACCCGCTCTTACTGGAAGAACGGCTAGATGGTTGCTATTATTGTCTGAGTTTGACATCACTTATGTCACTCAGAAATCAATTAAGGGGCGTGTCATCGCTGAGCAGCTGGCTGATGCTCCTATTGAAGAGAATGCTTTTCTGAAGGCTGATTTTCCTGATGAAGAGATTATGGACATTGAAGAAGAAACTCTGAGTTCCAAGTGGCTTATGTACTTTGACGGAGCTGTCAATAATCACGGTCAAGGAATAGGGGCAGTTTTGGTATCTCCAAAGAAGGAGTACATTCCATTATCCATCAAGTTGCAATTTGAGTGCACCAATAACATGGCAGAATATGAAGCATGCATCGCAGGACTTGAGGCAGCTTTGGCTTTGCGAATTCAAGACATCGACGTATTCGGAGATTCAATCCTGATCATTTGTCAAATAAATGGGGATTGGAAGACAAAGGAGGCGAGGTTGATCTCATATCATACTTATCTCGAATCTCTGGTCAAAAAGTTCAGGAATGTCACCTTCACTCATCTGTCAAGGACGAGAAATCACTTTGCTGATGCTCTGGCTACTCTGGCATCAATGTTGGACATTTCTGCTACAATGGAGGTTCAACCTTTAGCTGTAAGGTTGCAATGGGCTCCAGCACATGTGAATGCCATTGAAATATCTGCCAGGTGTCCAGATGGAAAACCATGGTATACAGATATCAGAAATTTCATTTCAGGCAAGGGACATCCGCCTGAAGCTTCCAGCAAAGAGAGGAAAACTCTTCAGAAGTTCGCTGCCAACTTCATCATTTGTGGTGAAGAGTTGTACAGAAGGTCATTTGACGGTATTCAGCTTCTGTGTGTTGATGAAGATCAGGCTGCAGAGCTCATAGAGCAAACACATGAAGGTGTTTGTGGTCCTCACATGAATGGTAAGATGCTGTCAAGGAAAATCCTAAGACTTGGATTCTATTGGCCCACAATGGAAACAGATTGTTTCGCATTCGTGAAGAAATGTCATAAATGCCAAGTCTATGCGAATCTTATTCATGTGCCTCCGTTGGAGCTGCATTCTATGACCTCGCCGTGGCCATTCTCAGTATGGGGAATTGATATCATTGGCAAAGTCTATCCCAAATCGTCAAGTGGGCACGAGTACATCTTGGTGGCCATTGATTATTTCACGAAATGGATAGAAGCTGTTTCATATGCTTCCATAACTTCCAATACAGTTGCGAAGTTCATCCGTGCGAATATCATTTGCAGATATGGAGTACCTCATGAATTGATTTCTGATAATGGATCTCATTTCAAGAAAGAGGTAGTGCACCTGTGCGAAGAGTTTAAAATCAAGCATCACAAGTCATCTCCTTACAGACCGCAGACAAACGGGGCGGTAGAAGCAGCGAATAAGAATATCAAGGTCATAATCAGTAAGATGACCGAGACTTATAAGGACTGGTCGAACAAGCTTCCTTTTGCTTTGTGGGCTTACAGGACATCGATCAGATCTTCTACAGGTGTAACTCCATACTCTCTGGTGTATGGAATGGAAGCAGTCCTCCCTGTTGAAGGGAGAATCCCGTCTCTAAGAGTTATGATGGAAGCGAATCTGCCAGAGTCTGAGTGGGCCAAAGCCAGACATCAGGAATTGCAGATGATTGATGAAAAGAGGCTGAGAGCCTTGTATCACATCCAAGGGTATCAGAGAAGAATTGAAAGAGCCTTTAACAAGAAAGTCAAGGTCCGGGACCTGAAACCAGGAGATCTCGTCTTGAAGTCTTACAGGGCACCAGTGTTTGATCCCAGAGGGAAGTTCAGGCCAAATTGGTCTGGTCCTTACATTGTTGATGAAGTCCTGCCTGGAAAAGCCGTAAGACTCCTCAATGAAAATGGAGAAAAATTAACAGAACCTACAAACCTGGACCAACTAAAAAAGTACTATGCTTAGATACACCAGGAGGCCGTCTTTGATCGATCAGAGCTCAAAAGCCAACAACCTCAAAGTCAAAAAAACCATTTGCAAACACTTTGGGCCTAAATAAAAAAAAAAAACACTTTCATTCTTTGATAAACTCAAACCAGGGGCATCTTTTATGACTTGCGTCATAAAAGATAATAGCCTGAACTACGTCATGACCTGATCCTTCTCTACAGGGTACGTAGGTAGCCTGATTAATTCGGGTTCGGTCAAATCCTTCAAACCTTTCAAATCCTTAAAAAAAAAAAAAGGAAGGAAAGAAAGAACAAAATAAACAATTTTTGAAACCCAAATGGGCGAACTACGCGGACCTGATTCTCATTTCTTTGGGGATACGTAGGCAGTCTGGAAGGCCAGATTCGGTCAAATACATGAAAACTTACCAAATGTTAACCTGTTTGAACCCAAGCCTACCTAAAAGTCCTTCTGGTGTACTTAGGCCCAGGTTTGTAGAGAAACAGAAAGAAAATAAAAAAAAAATATAATGGAGTCTTAGACCCGCTAGACTGAAAACCCGCAAGGGCGGTCTAGGCAAAAGTTAGGGTCATTTGCCCGCTAAGCTGAAAACCTGAAAGGGCGGCTTAGGCAAAAATTAAGGCATGCGGTCCGCCAAATCGAAAACCTGAAAAAGCAATTTGGTCATGGCAGTGACTTCATAAAGGACAGAACCTCTGAAAGCCAGCAAGACTTTCATTTCTTCGGCGGCACTACTTCAAAGTCTGAGTAAGCATCGACAGAAATTCTTCTGACACTCTCAAGGCTAAGGGGGTTAAGACTAAGCAATCCAAGAGAATAATAACCATGATGGAAATACCGGAAAAAGGAATGAAACACCTTTAAATACGGTTTTCAAAAGATTTTAAGAGTGGTAGACTGTACCATTTTAAAAATATTTATCAGACTAAGAAGCAGATTCAGTCTCTCTTAGAGTTCAGGTCATTGTGCCCGTCGAAGTCCTCGTTTGCTGGTTGTCCAAGTCTTTTCTATGTCAAGTCAAGTTTAAACTCCAAAGTCCTGTGTATTTAGTATCTTTCCCAAGGCTGGGGTGATGAGAAAAAAAAATGATGAATTTGTATCCCCTCAAGGGTGATGTGCAGCAGAGTGAAGTTCAGAAGATGATTGATTCTCAAGTCCATATGGCAGTCTTCAAGTCCATATGAAATGGCAGAGATCGTCAGAATTGAAAGGCAATTGTCGGGCAGATACAGCCTGTTGTAAACCTGAAAGCTTTGTAACCTCAGATGTTCAATGAAATGAAATTTTTTTTAACCATTTCCTGTGTTTTGCTCTCTTATGAATCTGTTATGGAAGTATTTCATACTAGGGGCATCTTTTATGACTTACGTCATAAAAGATATCAAGCGTGATAATAACTAGGATAGCTATTCTCAGCAAATGAAAACCAGAGAAGCTTGAGTACAATCTTTGAGCCAATCTCTTCAATCAAATTATTTTCTTTTAAAGTCAAGTTTTCAGAAAATTTTATCCCTAGCGGAGTTTAGAATTTGCTCCTGCGATCGTCAAATCCTCAGCAAAATATTTTTCACTCATTCTAAAGGGTCAATACCTGAAATTTTCTTCAAGTTCCTTGAGTTTTATCTTCGGCGAAGATCATGCATTTTCAATCATTCTTGGCAAAGAATGACTTATTCACCTTGTGAAATCGATCAAAGTTGGTCATTTCTTCAATCGTTTCAATGAATTTTCCTTTCATTTAAAAAATATATGTCCGCCAATGGCTCCGCGATTTGGAGTTTGGTCTTTTCTTTCACCATTTGAAAGATTTTTAAAAGTTGTTTTCGCCAATGGCTCCGCGATTTGGAGTTTGGTCTTTTCTTTCACCATTTGAAAGATTTTAAAAGCTGTTTTTGCCAATGGCTCCGCGATTTGGAGTTTGGCCATTTCTTTCACCATTTGAAAGATTTTTAAAAGCTATTTTTGCCAATGGCTCCGCGATTTGGAGTTTGGCCATTTCTTTCACCATTTGAAAGATTTTTAAAAGCTATTTTTGCCAATGGCTCCGCGATTTGGAGTTTGGTCATTTCTTTCACCATTTGAAAGATTTTAAAAGCTGCTTTTGCCAATGGCTTCGCGATTTGGAGTTTGGTCATTTCTTTCACCATTTGAAAGATTTTTAAAAGCTATTTTTGCCAATGGCTCCGCGATTTGGAGTTTGGTCATTTCTTTCACCATTTGAAAGATTTTAAAAGCTGTTTTTGCCAATGGCTTCGCGATTTGGAGTTTGGTCATTTCTTTCACCATTTGAAAGATTTTAAAAGTTGTTTTCGCCAATGGCTCCGCGATTTGGAGTTTGGTCATTTCTTTCACCATTTGAAAGATTTTAAAAGATATTTTTGCCAATGGCTCCGCGATTTGGAGTTTGGTCATTTCTCTCATCATTTGAAAGATTTTATTTCAAGGTATTCAAGTCCATTTTCACATGGCATTCCAAGTCCGTTTTCACACGGCATTCATGGCATTCTAAGTCCGTTTTTACACGGCATTCAAATCATTCCAAGTCCGTTTCCACGCGGCATTCAAGTCCGTTTCTACACGGCATTCAAATCCATTTTCTCTCCAAATTTCAAGATCATTTACAATCAAATCTGTCATTTAATGTTTTGCAAGAGAGGCTATCTCATCAATATGTACTGAGTTAAGAGTTGGAGAGAGGCTATCTCACCAGCGTTTGCAGAGTCAGAGTCTGGTGAAAGGCTATTTCACCATGTATCTTGTGGATATCATTTTCAAAATTCAAAAAAATCATAAATTTTAAACTCTTTAATCTTGGGCCAGTCAAAATGTGTTGTCAGTTCAGCTTTGACATTCGCGCGACAAGCACGCTCTGCCAAAGAGGGGCATCTGTAGACACCCCATTTTGACCGTGCCCTAATCCCTTCTTTGTTTGAGCAAAGCCTCATCAAATAAATGAGATAGAACCCCGAATTTCACCCCAAGCTAGCTTAGGGTCCCAGCTAAGCCCCTGCAAAATTTCGTCAAAATCCGAGCGCGTTTGCCTAGCAAACAAACCAAGGTGAAGTCGTAGTGTAAAGCAGAAGAGGGGGGGTGTGTTTATCCTGAGAGGGGGGCGTTTTTATTTTGGAATGTTATATTTTTATCCGAATGGGACGCGCAAAATCGCGCGCCCATCATTCTGGTGTGCCGATATCAACAACCCATTATTTTCCTTATAAAACAAAAATCTCGTGCAGAAAAGAAAAAAAAGGAAAGAAAAAAAGAAAATATTCGTTTAAGAGAGAGAGAGAGAGAGAGAGAAAGAAAGAGAGAGAAAGTAAATCTGCCATTATCTCCGACCATTCCTCCGGCCAACTCCCGCCGGCAAATCTTCATCTTCTCCGGTTCTTCACGTCATAGCCACCTTTTAACCCTCATTTGAAGGATCTAAGTTGTAGATCTGGTCAATCTTCATTTTTCCGATCAACACTTCCTCTTCTCCGATCGATTTCCACCGGGATTGAGAGCTCCGGCCGGCCAAATTCTCTTGCTATTCTTGTTATTTCCATTTTTAAATTCATCTCCTACATTAATTTTGAACCAAAGGTCTGTTGATTAACAGAATTCTGATCTTTCTTCATTTGAAACCCTAACCTGCAACTCTTATTTTCCGATCAAGAAATCACATAGTTCCGATCATCTGTCTCCGGCAAACTCCGGCCGAGACCTTGTCTTTGATTTTCTTCCATTATAAGCTGTTGATTCACTTTGCCTTCTTGGATCTGTTTTAGAAGCCTTGCAATTTCATTTTTCTAGTTAGAAATCCTAATTTCTTCACCTTTCTCCTCCGATTGATTTCGTCTGAGTCTCGATCTAGTTCTGGCCAGTCACTTTCTTACTAGATCTCCATCTTCTTCAACCTATAAGCTTTCAGAGTTTCAATCTGACTCTAGGAAAAAGACAGAAAAGAGTTGAGATTTTATTCAAGAGGAGAGATCAAAGGTTCTTAACAAAAGGAGAAGAAGATGTCAGTTGTGTAGATCTATACAAAGGAGATTCGAAAGATTTGAGCAATTGTCGAAATTAGGTATGATTTTTTTTAATCTGTTGATTCTCTTTAATAAAATTCAAATAATGCTATGTTATGTTATACGTTATACATCTGATTTAAGATCTGTTAGTTCTTTGTGTTTAGAAGATTTGTTTAGTTAATTTTTTTTTTTTTTTTTTTTTCTTCTTTCAGAAATGTCTTTTTATGATTTATTGGTGTTGTTATTATAATGGAAAATTAATGAAGTAATTTGATGCTCTAATATGCCCTGTTTGTTGAGATCTATGGTTAGAATGCGATGTTGAACCATTATATTGGAAAATATATATCAGAATTTGATCTCTTGCTTTGTTTCTCTCAAGAATGAACTTTATTATTTCCATTCCAACAAGTATCAAATCCTACAGTCATCTTTCTATTTAGAATTCTAGTTCATCTGATGATCAGAATCCTAATTGGTTCTTAAAATAACATGTCCGAGTAGATCATTTTGTCAAGAGACTGCAGTATAAGTATAAGCTTTGAATGATTTTTTTTTTTTTTGTAGCTAGTTGGATATAGTTGATGTTGTCCTCTAGTCAACTTAATTGAGTTTATGAGCTTTTAAAGTTTAAAAAGTCAGTCCATGAATTTCAGTATAGTTGATTTGGATTTCATTTGGTCTATTTTCTTCATGATGAATTTATATATATTAAGATTTTCAAATGGATATTATATTAGTTGGAAATTGTGATAGCATAGTCATTTCAATAAGTTGAGAAAACTAAATATTGTGATAGATATATTATCTTTTGGACTTCGTATAGATGTATTATATTTTCAATCCATTTCTTATTTTTCCTCATCCTCTTGATATGTCAGCCTTTGCTTTGTTGTGAAAACATAATGGTTGCAAATTGTGCTGTTTTTGTCTAATATAGAG
This sequence comes from Tasmannia lanceolata, assembly GCF_043159265.1. Lineage (NCBI taxonomy): Eukaryota > Viridiplantae > Streptophyta > Magnoliopsida > Canellales > Winteraceae > Tasmannia > Tasmannia lanceolata. The sequence goes on along the minus strand of NW_027518679.1, from coordinate 36,997,104 downwards.
TGCTCATGTTTGAATTTGGGAAATTATTTTGCTTTGTTAGAGAGATTGTGTTTCCCTATAAATGTATATCTTTATAGTACCTAGGGTTGTATTTATTCTAAAGAAGGCATAAATAGAAAAAGATAATGCCAAGTGGCTATAGTTTTATAAGTTGATATTGATACCATCATACATGAATATTATCTTGTCTCAATCCCTGTGTGAGTTAGCATTTATTTCAACCTTTGTTTTGGACTTTGTTTTGAGTGAATTTTTGTTTCAGTTTTTTGTTCTGAATCAAACCTTATTTTAATTACTCTTTTGGACTTGCCAATTGTATATGCGCAAGTTCTTAAACCCTATAATCTTCTCATGCATAAAAAAAAAGAGAGAGAGTTTTTACTAAAGCAATCAGCAAAGATCGCTGAAAGCCATAATTTTTTTTGATGTCTAAAAAATTTTATTTTCCCCAAATCTTATTCCTTTTATAAAGATATTTTTGATTAGTTAAGATTTTCTGTCAATATAGAAAAAATGAGTATTGATTGTTGCTTGTTGATATAAATATTATTTGTTTTAGAATTTTGCATAGAGTTATTTTATTATTTATTTATCGTCTTGATCAGACTTTACTAGTTACCATGGTCCTTTGATCATAATCTGTTTTTACTTCATTATTGCATCACTAATAACGTCTTGTCTGATTACAAGAGTGATCCATGATTATCTAATTCCATAACTTTTAAAATTTTATTCCATATGCTAGTTAGTGGTTGCTTTTGTATTTATATTTAGTGTTGTCCATTGTTATAGGCTGAAGTAAATTTACCTTACTTAGCTATCGTTTGTTTTTACTGTTATGATAAGAGGAAAATACAGTTCATATTAAATCATTGATGATGGTAATTTACTGTGAATCGTGTGGTGACCTATTAGTTAACTTTGACGCTCACAATTCAAATTCTTTCATATTATTAAGGCCTTAATTATTTTTGTACTTTCATTTTCACTTATTATTCAGTCCCTGCTCTTGGATTGGCAGTTCGGCCTAATCATTTCTTTAGTCTTGTTCCATATTTTGTGGTTATTTAAAGATGTAGACTAAGTTACATTGTAAGCAATTATTATAATAAAGAAGAAGCTATATTAATACCGGCATGTTTTAATTATCATGAAAGCTAGCTGTTACTCTACAACTCTCTGTATCTGTTGGAGATAATGGTGTCACAGTAGTATGGTTTACTTATAGTCAGTGGTAACATGGTTGAATTTCAAGGATAGTTCAAGTTAATGCCCTGTTATGTATTAAAATTTGTATAAATTGAAAATATCATTTAATGTGTTTCTATAATCTGTTAGAAATTTCATACTTCTCTTTCATACTAAGCTTTGAGTTAGGGTTCGAAGACGGTAATAAATGGATTGTTCAGGTGAGATTATCTCAAAGCTTATTATTCTCATTCTTTTTTATTTAAATAAATTGTTAAATAGGAAGAAGGAAATCAGATGACTACTCTATTCGATGTTATCGACATGAGTACTGTCTGATTTCAAGGCGGGATGTGGAAATATTATCATGTGTATTATGATATCAGATGATTACTTTAGCATCATCTGATTTCATCCCCATATTGGGGTGGTGTTTGTGGTTGGGCATAGAAGTGTTTGATATTGTTTTCTTTTACTTTATTAGGCTATCCAGCGGCTGGTCTGGACTAATTAATGTTGTTTACCATTTTATGATTGCTATTTTATTAAAAATTCTTCTTTGCTTAACACTTGATTTATTTTTATAAGAATAGAATGGAATTTGCGATTATCTGGTAGCCTCTTCTTCTCTTTTTTGATAGACTAACACAGTCTTATAGATTTCTGTTAAATTTCTTTAGATATTAGAATTCCCTCTCGCTGAAAGGGCGATGAAGGCGCTAGCCCAAGCCCATCCTTAGGGGACTTGCTCAGTCCAAGTTGCATACCTCTCCTTTGTATATAGGAGACTTGCCTAGTCTCATTCTCTTACTAACCCTCCTCTTTGTGCGTCGTTTGGTTTTGGGAGAACACCCTACTCGGCTTGGCTTCATACCCCTATCCTATATGGGTATCTGGTTGCACATTTGTTGCACCCTAGGGCTAGGTAGCTGTCCGGCCCGGCTGGGTGTTTTACCTTTGCCAAATATGCACAGGGTCTTTTATTCCTTTTTTACGTCATTTGTGTCTCGGAGACAAGCCTTGTCTCATGTAGAGAGTTTCCCCTTTAGGAGGCTTACCTAGCCTCATGTTAGAGTGGCCTCCTCTTTTAGAGTGAGTCTTTGACTCGGTAGTGTTATTAGAGAGTCTCTGACTCATTTGTTCCTCCTCTCCAGTGTTATTAGTTAGGAGTTTTTCCATTAGAGACTAACTCAGTCATATAGAGCCTTCCCTGCTTAGGATCTTAGATTATTTTCTCTGTTCTTGGGGCACTATCTTTCTTGTTGTGGTTTGTCTCTTTGAGACGCCAGTTTCTTGTTGTGGATCGTCTCTTTGAGGCGTTAGTTTCTTGTTCGGGGTTTCCCCTTTGGATTTAGGGCTTTGCCCTAGTTTGTGGTTGTTCTTGTGTGTTCCCTGGAAGATTGAAAACATTTAAAGGTCCTGAGCATTGGAAAAGCTTTAAAATCCAAAAACATTAGAAATTTAAAACCCAAAAACATTTGAAAACTTTAAAAATATCAAAAACATTTAAAAATATAAAAAACCTTAAAAAAATATAAAGTGTTGAGTGTTTCTTTTAGAAGCGTAGTTTGAGAGTTCGTTTCGAACTACGTTGGCTTGATCCTCTTCCACGAGGTACGTAGTGCAGCTTGAGATTCTTATCTCAGGTCCAGCCAAACCTTTGTAAATAAATCATTTACCCATTTTAAGAAAAAATACCAAAAATCTTCAAAACCTTGTTTTCAACAAGATCTTCCTCTAGAGTTAGTAGTTTGTCCTAGATAAAGAGTTTTAGAGTTTTGAGTTTGTCTTTGATGTGTTGTGTGGTTTGTTTGTGTTTGTGTTAGAGTTAGGAGTTTGTCCTAGAGTTATAGGAGCGCCTCCGTCCGGTCAGTTGGCGATCCACATCGCCAATTGATGACTAGGTCTAAGATGCGATAGATCCTACTGTTTTCCTTAGGATATACAGCCTAGCTACACATAGATTATAGGAACCACCTGCATTAGCTTAGAGCTAACCTGCATTTAGTTAGGGCATATAGGGTGTCCTAAAATCTACAATCCATTAGAATTTAAATAATCACACAAGAAGCTTTAAAAACTAGTCTGGTTTTTTAGATCGAGTCTAGGATAGAGGTCTAGATGTCTTAGGCATCATAGCTTAGAATAGGTGCGAAGAACTACGTTGCCTTGATTCTCGTGGAGGCGGGGATACGTAGGCTTCTTTGGATGAACATCAGATCATCTAAAGACTCGGGCCTAGGTATAGATTAGAGTCTTAGGGTTGTATGGTATCGAGTCATTTTCTATGTTTTGCAGTGTTTTCTTACTTTATTGCGCAGACCTTATACTTTTTGGTGTGTCATGCATGTGTTTGTTCATCAGAACTTAGACACCCATTAGGCATGTCACTTATAACCTAGCTATGCTTAGGTGACACATTTTTCTTTTATTTTATCTTGTGTGCCTTTGATTTCATCTCCGAGACATGCATGATTAGATAGACGTCTTCTCGGAGATATTCATTCCCATTTCATATGATTTTCGCCCAAAGCTCTTCAAAATTATTAAGTAAATGGTATAAGAGACCAGGTGTTTGCACTTGGGCGGATGAGGTGCTCTTTAGACCTTCCGAATTCGTAACCAGGCACGAACCTTATTTTATATCTCTGGTTATCCGTTGCAACAGAGCATAGTATGGGATCCAAGGCCCATTTGCCTTTTTCCTTGGATGGCGACTCTTCTTTGTTTAAGGTACGCCTCGAATCTGGGCTAGTCCCCGAATCGAGAGGTATCTCACCTTTTGTATCGCCACTCATGCTGTGAGGGGCACTTCTTTCGAGAGTTCCTTGGTAGAGCTCTCCATTCACGTGGATGATCCTGAGACTTAGTGTGGGGGCCCGTTCCCCGCCTCTCTCTCGGATCGGGGTCCACAACAACACATCAAAGACAAACTCCTAACTCTAAAACTCTCTATCTAGGACAAACTCCTAACTCTAGAGGAAGATCTTGTTGAAAACAAGGTTTTAAAGGTTTTTGAAGAAGGTTTAAAATATTATTTACAAAAGTTTGGCTGGACTTGGGATAAAAATCCCGAGCTGCACTACGTACCTCGTGGAAGAGGATCAAGCCAACGTAGTTCGAAACGAACTCTCAAACTACGCTTCTAAAAGAAACACTCAACACTTTAGATTTTTTTTTAAAGGTTTTTTATGTTTTTCAAATATTTTTGATATTTTTAAAGTTTTCAAATGTTTTTTTTTTAGTTTCGAATTTCTGATTTTTTTGGATTTTAAAGCTTTTCCAATGCTCTAAACCTTTAAATGTTTTCAATCTTAAAGGGAACACGCAAGAACAACCACCAACTAGGGCAAAGCCCTAAATCCAAAAGGGGAAACCCCGAACAAGCAACTAACGCCTCAAAGAGACGAACCACAACAAGAAAGATAGCGTCCCAAGAAGAGAGAAAACGATCCAAGATCTCAAACAAGCAAAGCTCTAATAAGACTGAGTTAGTCTCTAATTAAAATGGAATAACGACAACTCTAAAGGAGAAACTCCTAACTAAAAAAAACACTAAAGACGGGAGAACAAATGAGTCAGAGACTCTCTAATAACACTACCGAGTCAAAGACTCACTCTAAAAGAGGAGGCCACTCTAACATGAGGCTAGGTAAGCCTCCTAAAGGGGAAACTCTCTACATGAGACAAGGCTTGTCTCCGAGACACAAATGACGTAAAAAGGAATAAGAGACCCTGTGCATATTTGGCAAAGGTAAAACACCCAGCCGGGCCGGACAGCTACCTAGCCCTAGGGTGCAACAAATGTGCAACCCAATACCCATAAGGGTAGGGGTATGCTGCCAAGCCGAGTAGGGTGTTCTCCCAAAACCAAACGACGCACAAAGAGGAGGTTTAGCAAGAGAATGAGACTGGGCAAGTCTCCTATATACAAAGGAGGGGTATGCTACTCGGACTGAGCAAGTCCCCTAAGGATGGGCTTGGGCTAGCGCCTTCATCGCCCTCGCAATGAAAGGGGATTCTAGTATCTAAAGAAAATTAACAGAAATCTATAAGACTGTGTTAGTCTATCAAAGAGAGAAGAAAAGGCTACCAGAGAATCTCAAATTTTCAATCAATTATTATAAAAACAAAACAAATATCCGCAAAGTATGATTTACAACTAAAGAGTGCACAATCTGTAAGAATATCAACCATAAAATGGTAAACAACATTAATTAGTCCAGACCAGCCGCTGGATAGCCTAATAAAGCAAGAAACAACATTAAACACTTCTATGCCCAACCACAAGTACCACTGCCCCAATATGGGGGTGAAATCAGATGATGCTAAAGTAATCATCTGATATCACAAATACACAGGATAATATTTCTAAGCCCGCCTTGAGATCAGACAGTACTCATGTCGATAATATCGAATAGAGTAGTCATCTGATCTCCTTCTTTCCTAAAACAATTTATTTGAATAAAAGACAAGTTTATGAACCTCAAGAGAGTCTCACCTGAGCAGTCCATTTATTATCATCTTCAAAACCTAACTCAAAGATTAGTACAAGAGAAGAATATAAAAAAAAATATCAAAAGATTATGATAATTCCAATTTATTAAAAATTTCAGTGCATACATGGGACATCAACTTGTGCAGATCCAAGTGTGAAGCGGTGAGCCATAAAACATAAAGACGGGCTCCAAGTAACCTTATCATTGCCCAGAGAAGGGTTCTTTTTTTTTTTTTTTAAATATGGTTAAAAGAAATCCAAAAGGTTGCGTAGGCCTACTAAACAAAAGAGGGGAGCGCTACTTGGATTGAGCGAGTCCCCTAAAGATGGGCTTGGGCTATCGCCTTCATCGCCCAACATGAGAAGAAGATTCCAACAAGCCGAAGGAGATATCAAATGTCGATAACTAATCCAAACCGAATGAGAAATCTCAGATGAAAGCGAACATTACCATGTTTAGCTTACCAATCCCAGAAACCTGGTTCTACACCCTAACTCATTTGTCATTTTCTATATACAGGGGGCGGCCGGCTAAGATAAGACAAGCAAATGATTTAACTCCACATGTACTCAACCATGTAATTACATAATCAACCTCTCTTCGAAACATTGTCACAAGATAACTCATAAGAATTGTGAGTAGGAAAAAAGAACGAGTTTCTAAAAGCAAGCCTCATATTTTTACTCAAACAAAAGATAGCTCCAAGGATAAAATGTAAAACCGAGTAATATTTGGAACCACATAAGCAATGTAAAGAGTCTAAATCAAGAACTGAAAGCTCAAACGCTTTCTGAGTAATCAAATGAAGATTCAAGATATTGCAACCTCGCTCGACCAGGGCAAATTCTCCAAATCAAAACCATGACAATACCCCCCCTTTTTCAACTCCTTTGCTCCCCCTTTTTTTTTAAAAAAATGCAGACACCAAAGGTCAAAATCATAACAAGAAGCAATGTTAAAAACCTCCCATTCGATGCCCAAGTTTTCTGAATAAACTAACTGACAAGTGGAGAATCGAAAGCAAAAATAGAGAGACGATCGGATCCCATCATATTACAACTAAAACTCACCACAAAACCAGCGAAATGAAATAATGGTAGAAAACAGGGCCCTATTCCGTGGTATAAAACTCTTGATAGCCAATTAAAAAAATAAAATAAAAAATGACAGGCTATAGCCCCGCAATTACTGAAATATGGTTGGGCTTGCATCACTTTCCAATTAAATGAATGAGTAAGGGAAGCTTCCTCTGGGCAAACGACATTAACTCAACCACATTTAAGCGCTAGTATCACACGATCAAGATGAATGCAGCGGGGGAAATTAGATTTAAGAGAGAGGAAAAGGAGTTTAGAGCATATCCTTCTAGTTTCCAAAGAAGAGGATCAGAGCCTAGAATCAGGAAATACTTTACTTCTAGCTAGATGAGATCACATCTCAAGCTAAAACACACACGAACAAATATATGCCATTGAATATGCATTATCTCAGCCTCACAGAACCAAATCATATTTGAATTTAAACAAAAGAAAGGAGAATTACCAGAGAATATGGGCGACAAATCCGATTGGAATTGCTCCTCCCGAGCTATCTGTTACATTTCTCGTCCACGAATAGGAGATCAGAGGTGATGGCGGGAATAGGCAAAGGCCGGCCGGAGATGTGATTCGCCGGAGGGAGGTGGCTCGGCCGTGGGTTTAAAGATAGAATTTAGAGGGAAAAGAAAATGAAGAAGAGGGTTTGAGTAGGGATTTTAACAGGAGAAAATGGGTTTGGATGGATCGGTTGATGGTGGAAAGGGAAAGAAGATGGGTAATGGGGGAAACGACCTACCGGAGTTCCGGCACCCTTGCCGGAGAAGATGACCGGAAGGAAAAAGAGGTTTTCTCTCCCTTTCCCTCTCTGATTTTTGTAAAAATGAGATCTCAGATCTCTTCTCTAAATCTCTCACTCTCTCGCTCCCTCTCCATTTTTTTTTTTTTAAATGGGACCTCCGTGACGAGAATGGGTTTTGGGTTTTTTTAGGGGTGGTGGATGAGGAGAAGAGATGGGTTGGAAAATGGGTTTCTGAAAAATGGAGGTGGGTTTGGGAGTGGCTGTCGGAGATGGAGGTGGTGATGGGGGAAAATATGGGCGGCTCCGGTGGGATGTGGTGGTGGAAGAAGGAGATGGGGATGCCGGTGGAGAGGTGGCTGGTTGAGGGGTTTGGTAGTGGGTTTTGGGTGGGTTTGGAGATGGGTGGAGGATGACAGTGGAGGTGGAGGTGATGAGGGCCGGAGATGGTGGCCGGTTAAACGGAGATGGGCTCGCCGGATTTAATGGTGGCTAATGGTGGAGGAGTGGCTGCAAATGGGTTTCCCGAAGTGGGTTTTGGGTTTAATGGAGGTGGGTTTGGGAGTGGCTGTGGAGATGGGTTAGTGGAGGAGGTGGTGGTTCGGTTGGGGGTTGTGGTAGAGAAAGAGGTTTAATGGAGGTGCGGTGGCTGGGTTTAATGGTGGATGGTGGTGGTGATTCCGGTGGGGGTGGAGCCGAGGGTTTGGTAAGGAGGTGCCGGTGCCGGACTTAATGGAGGTCGGAGGGAGATGGTGGTTCGGATGGCGGTCGGAGGAGGTGCTCGCCGGAGAAGAAGCACCCTCCCTCTCTTTGCAATCTCTCTCTCTCTCTCTCTCTCTCTCTATATATATATATATATATATATATATATGCAAAAAAAAGAGGCTCCCTGTTGGGAGAAGAAAAAAAAAAAAAAAAAAATGAAGACCTCCCCTCTAGCCCTAATTCGATGGGTTAAATAGGGAGGTGAAAAATTTTCAGGCTTAAAATTTTCAGGGTTTCCGAATGTTTTGTAAACGACGGAATTTTAAACTTTTCAGGCTCTTTCGCATTCAGGACTGGAGATTTCAGAAATTTCGAGATCGATTTTGAGAATTTGAAATTGACTCTAAATTCGGTTTTGAAACTCGGGTTTTGGGAACTTTATTCAATTTTGGGCACTTTTGGGTCCGGTCAAAATGGGGTGTCTACAGATGCCCCTCTTTGGCAGAGTGTGCTTGTCACACGAATGGCAAAGCTGACAAGACAACACATTTTGGCCGGCCCGAAAATAAGGAAAAGGAAATTTTTGGGTTTTGATTTTGAAACACAAAGGTAAACCAGCCAAAAGACTCTGAACAAAACTCTAAAACTGTAAGCAGATAGGGAGATAATCTCTCTCTGACCCTTAACTCTGCAATTGGTACATCTCAATGAGATGGCCTCTCTTTAAACTCTAAACTTGGCAAAACAAACCATATTGGTAAAACTACTTTTCACCTCAAGCACTCAAACAAAAGGGGAAACTGCTTTCAAACAAGCATTCTAAATCAAAAGAAACTACTTTTCTCTCGAACAAACAAAACCAAAAGAAAACTACTTTTCCAACAAACAATCATAATCAAAACGAAACTACTTTTCCGACAAACATCATAAACACGAGAAACTACTTTTCTCCCAAACCTCTATTCATGAGAAACTACTTTTCTCTTCAAAATTCTATCTTTGAGAAACTACTTTTCTCTCCAAAAAACTCTATCTTTGAGAAACTACTTTTCTCTTCCAAAAATCTTCAAATAATTGAGAAACTACTTTTCTCTCCAAAATCCTCAAATAATTGAGAAACTACTTTTCTCTTCAAAACTCTATCATTGAGAAACTACTTTTCTCTTCAAAAAAAATCTTCCAATCAAAGGGGAAACTACTTCTCGCCCAATCTTTCAAATCAAAGAGGAAACTACTTTTCGCCCAAACTTCCAATCAACGGGGAAACTACTTCTCGCCCGATTTTTCCATCAACGGGGAAACTACTTCTCGCCCGATCTTCCAAACATGGGGAAACTACTTTTCGCCCAATCTTCAAATCAACGGGGAAACTACTTCTCGCCCGATTTTTCAATCAACGGGGAAACTACTTTTCGCCCAAACTTTCAAACATGGGGAAACTACTTTTCGCCCAATCTTCCAAACAACGGGGAAACTACTTCTCGCCCGATTTTTCCATCAACGGGGAAACTACTTCTCGCCCGATCTTCCAAACATGGGGAAACTACTTTTCGCCCAATCTTCCAATCAACGGGGAAACTACTTCTCGCCCGATTTTTCAATCAACGGGGAAACTACTTTTCGCCCAAACTTTCAAATAACGGGGAAACTACTTCTCGCCCGAACTTCAAAACATGGGGAAACTACTTTTCGCCCAAACATTCAATACTAAGGCGAAACTACTTTTCACCAAACAACAAAAAAAAACAGGCCACTACTTGGCACCTCACTGATTAATAACCAAAAGATTTTTTTTTTCTTCTTAAAAAAAATGCCCCTTGTTTGGGTTTAACAAAGAAAAAGATTTTTTTTTTTTTGGGCCCAAAGGGCTTGCAAACATGATTGATGGGTTTATCGATCTTATATCGAGCTCAATGATAGCATAGCTATCTCCTGCCGAGAATAAATGGGAGTGCATGATCATTGCTGAAGACCAGACTCGAAAAACTTGATGGGATTTTTGGATATTGACTCTTTTAAAAAGAGGAAAAGCATTCTGCTAAGATTTAAAGATTGCAAAAGTGAATTCTAGACTCCATTGGGTACTAGATTTTCCGAAACATTGACTCTTTCAAAGAATGAGTTCAATTTCTGAATTTGATTCAAAAGAGCTTTCAAGCTTCTCTTGCTTCTATTTGCTGAAAATATTTATCTCAATTATCTTGTATTTGATATCTTTTAGGACGTAAGTCATAAAAGATGCCCCTAGTATGATTACTTCCATGACAGGATTCATAAGAGAGTAAAACCAGGATAGGTAAGAAAAGTTTAAGCTTGCATGGGTTCTTTCTTTGGTATATGGGTAAAAGGATATCCACAATGGATGAGTCTGAGAATTTTTTCTTTCATTGCTCACTACTTGAGGCTTTGATGTCTCTGGCAAGTTTGAACAAAATGTCTCTTGCCCTTTCCTTGATTTCTAAACCAGGATCTACTCTGAATTTTTCTTCACATTTCAAAAGGTATACTCTCGCTCTTCCAGTGCCAAACACTTCGGACATTGAGAGAAAAAAAGGATAAAAATAAGAAAAAGACTTCTAAAGACTCAAACGAAGAAGACTCAAATTACTCAAGGGACTTGACTTACTTTTGATTCACCCTTAGATAAAATGTGTTATCTTATTATGGTAAGGCTAGCCACTCTTAGAGTGCTCTCGAAAACCATGTCAAAAGGCTCTAGTTTCCTCCATCGGGACATCCGTCATGGTTATTACCCCCTTTGGGTTGCTCGGTTTTAATGCCCCTAGTTTAGAAAGGTATCAAAGTAAATCTTATCGACACTACTCGGATTCCGAGATCCTGCCCTATGTAGTGGTTGCTTCTCCGTCTCCTCGATTTCTCCCTTCAAAAGAAGTCAAAACCAATGCCTTCCAATTTTCGGTCTAAAAGACCACTTGTCTCAACTTTTGCTTGTTTCACCAGAAAGACTTTCTAGGTGGCTTGGGATCAAAAGGGTGGGATATTTAAAGTTCAAACGATTTGGACCGAATCTGGTCTAGCCAGACTACCTACGTACCCCAAAAATGGAGGATCAGATCCGCGTAGTTCGCTTTGGGATTTTTCAAAGAATGGTTTAGCATTTAGCTTCAAAATTTTGAAAGGGATTTTATCCCAAGGTTTGACCGAACCTGAATTAATCAAGTTGCCTACGTACCCCTAAAGAAATGGGGATCAGGTCCGACGTAGTTCGGGTGCATAAATGCCCCGGGTTTATAATGTGTTTGAAAAGAAATGGTTTGATTTGACTTTTGGCCCAAAGGGTTTACAAATAGATTTTAAAACATTAGGATTTTGGCCATAAAAGTTCAGACGTCCAAAGATGGCATCCTGATGTATTTGATGTACAAGCTCTTTTGCTTAAGGTTCAAAGACTTAGAATTTTTTTCGAGGAGTCTGACGGCATGTCAGGCAAAGCTACAACCACTGTGCTCCACTCCCATCTCGAAGATCTTGAATTTATGCTTAAGGTTCCACAACCCCTTGTCTTTCTTTTTTTTCTTTTTTTTTCTTTTTTTTTTTTTTAAAGGCTCAAATTTATCATACAACTTCCTTGCCAGAAAGTCTTCTCTCAATATTTCATCAGCTCCATAGGATGTCTGATGTTTCACTCTTTAAAATCTTCACTTTTCAACTGGATGTCTAAAGACAATGAAGTCTTGCTTTGCTCAACGACAGGGCATTCCCCTGGTTTATCCTTGTAGGATCAAGCAAGACTACCTCAAATCCCTCTAAACAGGTTTATCAATTCTTTGCATTCCTCGGGAGATAAAGTTTGCCACTCCATCTTTCTCGAGTTTCGAATTTCGATACCACTATCAATGGCTTCGATTTCTTCTTCAAGTGGCTACGCTCGACGCTCTTCCTCTCGTTTGACCATCTTTCAGATCTCGAGGTGAATTTCGTCTGCATTCTCATCCGAGAAGGGGGTCTTTAGTTGTTTTAAACATTAAATCCAAGAGTGAATCATAAACATTGAAGATACATAACCAAATGCTATATTGAATTGAAAACTTTGAAGTACATAAATGACTCACAGACACGCCTCTATGGGCTTTACATTTGATTTGACAGAAAATAAAACACTGACTCTAAATACGACAGACTGACAGACATGACACTTTTTCTTCTTTTTTTTTTTTGTGTCATTGACACTACCAGACTCACCAACTTTCAACCTAGGAGTTGGTATAAACTTCACAAAAAAACAAATCTAGAAACAAGATACTTGACATATGACTCTTGAAACATAACAGTTGAACAGAGGCGAGGACTTGGCACTGAAGTTCACAAGTAGCACGCCTTCCTCCATGATAATGCTGGCTAAGGAGTTCGACCCTGGTTCAGAAACCTTGGAAAGGGTGGTCCTCTGAAGTCCTGTTGACTTGGCCCAAATTGTCTTTGAAAACCGGCTGGTGACAGCACCTTCTCCGACTCAACATTCTCAAGATATTCAAACTCTGATATTTTTTCTTTTCCCTTCAACTTATTCCCTGGCCCTGGAGTGACATAAGTGACAGGATCTCTGCGAGGTTGAATGGTTCTTTCAAGCGCCTGGTTCGCAGAAGCATAAATTTCAGCGAGAGCAGAAGAGTCTTTCTCGATCCGGTTCTGGATTGCATGCTTCAAAGCTAAACAATTCTCCGTCAGGTGACCCAGGCCTCTATGATACTCACAGTATTGATCCATCCTCCAATTGTTGGGGAATGGTGACTGAAATTGAAACCAAAACCGAAGTTTAAAACCCATACATAGCTCAAGTAGTCTCTCATAACAATTCAAAACACAAGACAAATGGCAAACCGAATGATATCGAAGATTTAATAAGAAGATAGATAAAATATAAAATAAAATAGGTGTGACAAAGGGATTTTTCATTCAGCATTGCAATGGGGTGCTCATTCTCCATCGACTTTTTCAAACAATAGACCTTAATAAGAGATATCATTCAGATGCAACGGTTTCTCATTCCATCGAATGGTTGCAAATATTTTTTCTCCAAAACCTAGACCCCCAATGAACAATCCTCTCCAAATCTCAAACGAGAGGCTTGTTGATAATATAGGTATTATAAACCTCATCCCACCCATCTAAACTTATACATATTGAGTAGCTTAAAGTTGAAATGGAAAAAGAAATGAAGTTTTACATTTATGGTCACTGCCTCCTCCAGCCAGTGTCACGAGGTGTACTTCTCAAAGAAGTTATGCCTTTGAGTGTATGACTCAAGGCATCAACGGCAAGGATTTAAATGTCGTTTTCGGCCACAACCGAATTGAAAATTTTCGATTTAGGCCGAAATTTCGGCTGAAATCATGTAAAATTCGGAAAAACAATTTTGGCTGTTTACAACAATTCTGTGGAAATCTTGTAAAATTCGGTGGGAATCTTGTAAATTTTGGCGAAGTTTTGGATTTTGGTGTAATTTCGCGGTAATTTTGGATTTATGTACTTTCGGCGTTGGTCCCGGATGAAATCTGTTATGTCGGCCTAAGTTTAAAACCATGATCAACGGAAGGCATATTTATTGAAAACACTATTCTTGCGAGCAATCAAACTTCAAAAAGAGGGGAGATAGTTAAGAAGCTACATGGGGACAAGAACAAGGCTTACCAAAATGGAAGGAGAACGTACTCGCAAATGCGCTTCCACAACAAACTAAGGAACCAAGAACTATCCTTGCTATTTCACAACCACATGTGAACTGATGGAGAAGAACAAGAAAAGTTTACAAAGGATGGTTCCAGAAACTCCTAAGTGAAGCACTAAAAGAAAAATCTGATGGAGAAGAACAAAAAGAGTTCACAAAGGATGGCTCCGGAAACTCCTAATTCGAGCACTAAAAGGAAATCACACGGATAAACATGACTTTACACCGTAGGATAGTGTTGTTTTACAAAGTGTATATGGCCTATTCGCAATTTAGCACCTACTTCAATCTTCAAAAAAACTGTTTATGAAGTTGCATTTGACAACAGTTGTTAACATGGACTCCTTAATAACCTAAAAGAGATTTCGCCTTAATTGTATCGGAGATGTATGAAAAGGTATATATACATACATTGAAAGGTAATAATAATTATATCAATATAATAGTCGACAAACAAAGAAAGCAGACAAGATGGCCTAATACAAAACATACACAAAAGCAGTAAATATAACTAAGGTTATACATAATACATACACCACATTTCACATGAAATTCATATAAATATCATTATGAAAAGGTATATACACCACACTTCACAAACATATTTCTAGATGTTTTTCTATTGCGGGGTTATATCTGTCTTTCTTGCCTTGTATGTGTGTCTTTGTACTTGAAGGGGGACCTTCTCAGTCTTCTTTTAATGAATTTTGTTACCATTCAAAAAAAAAAATCCCAATTCATTGGGACTTTCGATACAATCAAATAGATTGCCACAATTGTGCCATATTCTAGGAGCCCAAACTATGTGATTGAATAAATCCTCCTCTATCTGTTGCTGGTCGAGGGCTCCTTCTCCTTGCTCTTCTTCAAACTCCGATTCGTATTTTTCGTATAGAAATCTCTGATCAACGATAGAACAAGATCCGTTTTGCATCATGTCTAGCGGATTCCACCTACTAAAATAAGAATCCCAAAAGGCTAAACTTCCTAATTCTAAATAACATTGAAAAGAAAAGCCTAAAACTAAATAACATGGAAAATAAATGCCTAGAAATCCTAATGGGCAAATATGCCACTTATTGGCCTACGATCTGCGTCACCTTTTGCCGTCGTTTTTTTGTTGTTATGGTGTTATAGCGTTATATTGTGTTTTAATTATCCTTTGGCGGGTCACTTTATTGTCTCTTCCTTTTTTTTTTGTTCTTATTGCTAAAGGGTTCACCCTTACTGTTCAAATGAAAGAGAAACAAAAAGATGCAGTTTCCTCAATGGAACTTGGATGGGAGATGGTGACCAAGGTTTTAAATTTCGGTTTCGGCACCGATTTCGGACCCCATCGAAATCTGAAATTTCGTAACATTTTTTAAATAAAAAACAAAAAATGGCCTTTAATTTTTTAATTTGAATCCATATTGAATAAAAACCGAAAGAAAATTATTATTAAATTGAGAAATTTTAATTTTTTGGTGAAATTTTGAATTTTGAAAACTTATAATCTATATTATAACATACTGGAATTTCAAGGAAAAATTCATTGATTTGATCTATCAAAAGTAAAACTATACCATGCTTTTCTACTTTTGATATTACAAAGATAAAGATCCTACCGTTGATTGCGCTCCTGGTCTCTAGGGTGCGTAGATCCGAGGTATACGCTTTGTCGCACCCTTTTATATGATGAAGAAGACCCAAAGAACACACCAAAGACTCTTGATGTGTGATTTGCTGAAGAAAAAAATGGATTTTAGGAACGCTTTTTGTGAAGAACCTTTGAGAGATGTGAACACACTTAAAGAGAGGAGGTTTTTTTTTTCTTGGGAGGAGAGAGAAAAATGACGAATTTGGATTTTTTCCCACCTTTTCTAGGATTGTTTACTTTGATTTTTATACAAAAAAGCTAGGGTTAAGAGGGAAATAGTAATTTCCAATGTGAGAGCTCCCTTTTTGGCTTGTTTGCAATTTTCCCCTCTTGCTTTCTTTCTTTCTTGTTTCTAAATTGGATTTGATTCCAATCTTAATTTCTTTTCAATCAAGACATGTAATTCTCATTCTACATTACTTCTTTGGAAGAAAACCTTTTTAAGCAATCATTTCTCTTTTCCTTATTTCCTTCTTTTTCATTTTTTATTCTTTTTATTTTTCTTTTAACAAATATGATGTCACCATTGTGACATCATCAAGGTTGGGTGCTCAACTTATGTGGGTCAACCATGTGGGCCGCTCACCATGGTGGTTGACCCATATGGGTGAACCCACATGAGCTCCATCTTTGCCGGCTTTAGCCCAATGGGTCATTTCACACGGGTTTCGGGTTTTTCCGTAAAAAATCAATAAAATCTTTTTAAATTCAACATTCTATATATGGACCCAACCCATTTGACATTTATGGTGCATCCCTCACACATGATCGGACCATCTTTTTTGAAAAATAACTTTTCGGACCAAAATGCCCCTATTTGACTGTTAGACATCCAAATGCGACCAAAATACCCCCAGATTGGTTCACCCCTAAAGAAAAAAAATTAAAAATGAAAAGTCTTTGTGGTTAAACTTCAAAAATAGAAACTTTTAAAATTGGGTCCTTTCGGTGAGCAATATTAAACAGGATCATTTGGTATCCCCTGAAAATACCCAAAATGCCCTCAACACTTAGAATTTCCAAATTAAGCAAAACTCCTGAGAAATTCTAAATTTAGCAGGTTTTCCAAAATTCAGAAAATCATTCATAATCTCTCAGACATATTACATGGATCAAAAGAATTACACAGAAAAAGACCAAATTACCCTGAGGTGCTAGAATTTGGCGAGACTAGGGAAAATCCCGAAAAATTCTAAAAATAGCAGATTTTCAAAAATTTATGAACGGACTCAAGATTTCTTAGACACAACTTAGGGACCAAATATGATATGTTTGAAAATGTCTAAAATACCCCCGAAGTGCAAGACTAAGAGAAAATCTTGAGAGATCCAAATTTAGCAGGTTTCCCAAATCTTACGAAATTACTCCTAATCCATCAGCCGTACCCTCGAGATGGTTTTGGACATATGAGAAATGATTGAAATATCCATAAGATGATGAAATGTGTAAGCCCCATGAGTTTCTAAAAATAACAGCTTTTTCAAAATTTGTAAAATCACTCAAGATTTCTCAAATATAACTCGGGGGTCAAACGAGACACATCGGGAATGACCAAAATACCCCTGCAGTGCAAAATAGGCAAAAATGAGGGAAACCCTGAAAATTCTAAAAATAGCAGATTTTTTCATTTGCTTGGAAACTTGAACTTTCATCTTCCAGAGGCCAAAGGAACCCCTAGAGACCTTCAGGATCGCGAATCAACTTCAAAACTCCCATAATGAAATGAAATCTACCCTAAAATGCATGGATGCCTAATCTAATGCTGAATATGGATTCAAAACTCGATGATACTACCGAATCTTATACTTTTTAAAGCGTAGCAAAATGGGGGTGTCTACACCGGGATGGATGGCCATCTTGGTCCGAGTCAAGTATGACATTAGAGTTTAGGGTTTGTCGTGTGTGGAGTCGAGTTGTGTTGTGTTGTGTGTTTTGTTGTGTTTTCTTACTTTCATGTACAGACCTTATACCTTTAGCTGTAGCATGCATGTGTTTGCACACAAGAACTTAGACACCAATTAGGTATGACACTCATAACCTAGCTATTCTTAGGTGACACTTCTCTCATTTATTTTTGTGTGCTTATTATTCATCTCTGAGACATGCATGATTAGGTAGACGTCTTCTTGGAGATATATGTTCCCATTTCATATGACTTTCGCCTAAAACACTTCAAAATCAATAAATAAATGGCATAAGAGACCAGGTGTTTGCACTTGGGCGGATGAGGTGCTCTTCGGACCTTCCAAATTCGTAACCAGGCACGAACCTTCTTTTATATCTCTGGTTATCCATTGCAACAGAGCATAGTATGGGATCCAGGGCCTACTTCCTTGGATGACGACTCTTCTTTGTTTAAGGTACGTCTCGAATCGGGGCTAGTTCCCGAATCAAGAGGTATCTCACCTTTCATCGCCACTCATGCTGTGAAAGGCATTCTTTTTTAGAGTTCCTTGGTAGAGCTCTCCCTTGACGTGGATGATTCTAAAGAGACTTTCCGAGGGCTCGTCCTCCGCCTCTCTCGGATAGGGGTCCACACGTATGCAAAAATACTAGTTGAAGAAGTTAGTATTATCGAACCAACGAATTTGAAAAACTTTACAAATGAGCCTGGCGTGACTTGTAGAGAGTCAACGCTGAAAGAGAATGTTGAGAGTCCTCGCCGACTCTACACATGACGTCGGAGGGGCCGAGCACAAGCGGACTGAGGCAGACCCACATGGATTAATCGAAGTTTCTAATTCATTAAAGTTATGAGTTTCTAATTTGTTGAAAGAAGTTTCTAATTTTTTATTGAGTTAGAAACCGTAAGCGTCGAGTTTAGTAGGAATTGACTTTATTTAGAACTGGAAATGTAGTTGGAATTACTATTTTGGGTGCGGTTGTTTAAAATGGGAGACTGTTTGTAAGCCCGAGGGTCTACTCTCCTATCTTGTTTTGATGAATCTAAACATAATTGATTATGTTCTTGAATACTAATCAATTTGCCTTGAAGTGTTGTGTTAAGATAGGTTGATCATTGAAGGAACCAACACATCACATGGTCATGCTTGAAGATGTACCATACAAGAGTCAAAGGAGCTAAGTGGAGCTCACATTATCTCTCAAGCAAGCATACACAAAATGGAAGACCAATTGAAAACCAAGGCTAAAGAGAAGTTGAGGGTTACCTAGATTTCATTGTACATCTTTTTCTCTTTAGATTTCTAAGTCAAGGCAAGGTTTTCAAAATAGTTTTCAAAACCACTTAAGAACTTAAATGGTTAAGTGAATGGTTATGTGGTGGACCAACATGTTGGGACCCTCATAAACATTCTAAATTATCATAGGAATTGAGTTCCAAAAGCCCAAAATCAAATAGCAACAAAAACAGAAAAGTCATGCTGATTTTTGGCTTCTCGGAACTCCGAGAAATGGATCAGTAGTATTTTACAACTTCTGGCCATTCTCTCGGAACTCCGAGAAATTTTCTTAGAACTCCGAGAAATGGTCCAGTGGTGTTTTCCAACTTCTAGCCGTTCTCTCGGAACTCCGAGAGTTTGTCGGAGCTCCGAGAATTTCTCGGAGCTCCGAGAACGTCGCGACAGCACAGAAAAGAGCCGTTGGTTTTTTAATTAAAAATTAGTTTTTGATATTTACACCCCCAAACAGTCATATCTTTTCTAAGGGCTATAAATACTCATTCAAGAGGATTATCTTCCTCTCATGAATATTTGGAAAATCATCCTTAAGCATTCAAACAACTTGCAAATCTCTTTAGCTTGAGAAATTATTTTTCTTCTCCACCAAACTTGCCTTGTACTTACAAATCATTTTGAGTTTGGATTTAGGGCTTTCATTTGCAACCTATTGTGGAGAGCACTCAAGGGGATTACATCGTGCATCAAGCTTTCAAGAGAAGCCAAGCAATTCATCTTCTATTCTTGTAAAGTGGCTAGGGCATCCTATTTTAATACCCTAGGGAGTATCGCTTAGAACTCGGCGAAGAAGGAGAGTCATTGTAAAGGTGTCAAGGGCATCCTCATTTAATACCCCTTGGGAGTGTAATCGCCTCGGAGCCGGGCATCGTTGAGGTCTCACATAGTGAAAATCCTTAAGGACGATCTTAAGAAGAGTGGAGTAGGGCTTTGCCCGAACCACTATACATCGGTGTGTTCCTTTCTTGTCTTGCACTTTCATTCTTGTTTGGTTTGGCATTTCATTTTGTTTTGATCTTATTTGAACTAACCAAAATCTAATCAAGAGAAGAAAAATCAAATTAGGTTTCAAACTTAAATTTAAAAATGTATAAATTATTGTTAAAACCAATTCACCCCCCCTCTTGTTTATTTCACTGTTTGTGGTTAGGTTTTGGGTTATTATTAGAATATGACTTCCTTTATTTGTTTATAAAAAAAGGAGGAGAATCATGTGTTTCCTTTTGTAGTTGGGTAGTGGACTTTAAGTCCTAGTTTCGAGTCTTTTAATTTAGTTTATAAATAGATGAGAAGGACCAAAACGTGAATAGCAGCAGATAAGAGGAAAAACATTAAGTATATAGAGAAGAGAAGTTTGTACGGTTGTGGTGCCTGAAATAATAATATTCAAAGAGAAACTTATCTCTTATCTTCCTCGTGTGTGATTTGTGTTTGTGGTTTTTGCTTCATTGCTTTGATTCATGTTCAACATGTTTGATTGTAGTAAAGAATAATCCAGATCGCCTCATAGACAATCAGTGATCAATAAGGTTGCGCCAGAAACACCTTAGCCACGTGTTTCACGTTGGAGGAGGTATGGTAATGGGTTTATAATATGTGTGGGCCCATTGTAAGCCCAATAAGGTTAGCTGGCTTATTTTAGAATCACAAATCTGTAATGAGTGGACTCTACAATTTACTTTTAAGTTATCATGAATATGGGATTGGTACCTGCTCTCACACATAAGATTGTTGTTTCTCCCCATTGGAATATACTTAAGGAAGTGGAAAGAGTAGAAGACCGCCCGAGATCGTTATTCTTTTTGCATAGGATCAGAATCATCCAAGGACCAAGAAATCATCTTTGTCAATGGATCAAAAGCATTCAGAGGTATTTTTGCATGATCTCTTCTCATGATTAATTTCTTGAATCATATGCTTAGGGTTTCGATCATGCAATCTTAGTTTTACACCGCAACCCTTTCCCTTGCTTCTCAACCAAGTTTGTACACAAAGAGTAACCTAAGAAAAATTAGAGAATAATCGGAGAATAACTCTTATCTTTCTCTTACCCTCTTTCTCTCTCCCTTCTCCTTTTCCCTTTCTCATGCCCAAGCTCTTCTCTAGCCGCCACACTTCTTGGTTGTGGGATGAAAATACCTTTTATATCTAAGTTTTTCCAAAAGCTAAAAAGTGCATTTTATTTTGATCTCCCAATCACAACCAGAAACACGAAGACTTCCCCAACAATGTGTTTAGTTACTGTCCGAATACCAGCTACCATGGATTCCTACGCATTTCCATCCATCCCATTTTCGTCTTCCACATGTGGAAAAAATGCAGAATCTCTCTCCCCCCCATCCCCCCCCTCTCTCTCTCTCCACCGCCCTCCGCCTCTCGTCTTCTTCCCATTTCTAAGGGGTTTTCTTGAAATAGAATTGTTTTTTTATTTCATTTATTTTCTTCCCCAACATCATTTCCTTGGGTATTCAAGCTCGATGAATGCAATTTAATGCAATTGGGTAAGGAGTGACCGGGTGAAAGCACTAATCAAAGACAACTAAGGACACAAAGAGAGCCCCTGTCAACACTCGAGAACAATAAAAAAAAATTACAAAGATCCATGAATCTAATTCCACCCCGATTTATTAAGATGTTTGAATGAACAATTTGAATAGCCATATATGAGCCCGTACTTGGTTATTTCTCTTGAGTGTTTTTTTCTCAAGTTCTTGTTGGGTTTTCTCATGGGATATTTCTCTCGGGCTTCTCTTGTATGCGGTCTTGTGATGTTAATCGGATATGAAGGAAAAAATTTCTCTGCCTTGTGAACAAATCTTGAAAGGGTTGAAATTCATTAATAAAAGTACGGATCTAGTGGAATCTAAGGAAGCTACTAGATGATAAATCAAGGAAAAGAAAACAAACGACCTTTTATAACATTTCTAATGGAAGATTAAGAAGGACGGTTTATTAAAGATCAATCTCAACTTAGAAGAAAATTAGAAGATAAACTAGATTTCATTAGAGAGAAAACAAGATCTACAAGCAATTCGATATAGAAGGAGAAGTAGATTGGAAAGCCTTACTCATCCAAGGAGTTCCTCCCTTTCTTCTCACTCAAGCTTCTCTCCAACTTCCTCCATGGTCTCGACAAAGAAAGTAGTCTTGCTCCCTCTCAACACTATAAATTTTCACATCTTTCAAACTCTCTAAACACTACCGTTAACCCCTATTTATTTTGTCATCGTTACTACATAGCCCCCATCATTTCATCCAAATTACAAAGACACCACTCACATACTTCAGCCTTCCACACACATAAAATTTTCTTCAAACACTAGCACATATACAGTATGGCCGGGACCCGGTCTTCATCATCCTACCTCCCTTAGAAAAGAGCTCGTCCTCAATATCGGATTCTTCTAAGCATTAGGAAGTGAAGTAAACCATATCTTGCCATCATGAAGTTAAATGGCACACTTCTCTCTGCTTTTCCACCCCCTTCTAGTTGAATTTCCTTGCAGGCTTCCAATGATGAAGGTAATCTTGTTGCTTCAGGTGAATAGTAGAATCCAGTGTCTCTTTACAATTGCTCATTGGCTGCTTTAGCTACCAATTCCTCAAACATTAGAATGACAAGACATTTTCAATAAAGGAACAACATAACACCGCCACTAATCCCTCTCTGGAGCATCACCATTCCTTCACTATTTCCATCTAGACATTTGGAATTTTGATCAACAATGTCCATGATGGAAACCCAACTGCCAGCCGATGACCATTTCTTGGATGATGGTTGTGAATATCTTCTCTATTCTTCCGTAACCAAAGTAGCCTCTTTCCACTGGCATTCTCAGTTGGTGAAAACTGGTCATCATGTAAGAGATTTTTAGGTCCTTTGTGTTCAACATGCAGCACGTGAACCCTTCAAAAAGTTCCGAGGAATGGAGGCTTGTGAAGATGTAACAAGCATATTGAACTCTGAAACCCCATTTGAATAATCAGGGAAATATTTTTTCCTCTGCACCAAAAAATGGAACTTCATACACATCAGGATCTAGTCATTGTGAGCTCAAGATTTGTCTGCCTTCTATGGTGCATTTGTAGTTCTTGCGGAGCTCATAAAGGGAAAACAAATTTCCCTCGGAGGAAGAAATGAACACTGGCATTTCACGACCAACAGCAAGTTGATCATTCTATAAATTCACTCTAAATTCTAGCTGCAATAGAAACACAAAGTTGGTTCATATGCTAAATTCTTAGTATGATTAAATCTGAGGGAGACTCGGATTTTGGAAGCTTCATCAGATCCAACTCAACAATAGCTGGGCTGGCCGAAACTGCATTTTCAGATCCAAGAGCAAGAGCCTTAACACTAGAACATAAACCCTTAGACTAGGTGCTTCGGGCTTGTAAGTTGATATGTCACTAGATGAAAAAAATGCTTCCTTGCCTTGGACAGCCAATGCACTAAACATGGACCTTCCTCTATCATCATAATGGTAGGGACCTTCAAACAGTAAGCCTCATTCATCTCATTTATTCTAATGCTATCTGTTCTGTTGTTTTTCTATAATTACCTAGAGTAAGTTTTATTTGTATCAAACATCAACAGGTTATGTTATGAAATTGGCAAAATCATCCCTCAATTTTTTAAAAAGACCAAAACAGGATCGTCTCCCTTAGACTTGATTTTCCTTGAAAACTAGTTAAACACTTATTTTCCCTGAGCCCAATGATTTTTAGTCAACTGTATCTAAAGGAAACACCAGTCTGAATTGAAAAAGCCAGTAAAGGAGCCTTTCCAGGTTTTCTTTGGTAGGACCCATTATTTTGTGATGTAAAAAGTGCTCGTCTAATGGGTCCAACGGGGGCCCAAGGAATGAGCCGTGCCCCGAAATTCAGTCACAAATATTAGTCTCAAGAATTTCTCAGGAATGGTGTATCTCCGATCTCGAGATATTTTAAAAAAAAATTGTTATTTTCGGATTTATATAGAAAAAAATTAGAAAAATAAAATGTACAAGATAAATGAAAATATCAAATTTAAGAACAAAATTAGGATAACAAATAATATCGTGAATGTATTAGGTATCATGATATTTTTGAGGTAAAAAATAAAATATGAATATATCTCTCAATGATTTTTTAGATTCGCAAAAATTCCAAGATTTTATCATTCTATAAAAAAAAATCACAAAATATAGCTATATTTTTAAAATTATCGGAAATATTTGTGACCATGCAGAAATTATCCCCACCTTTATAAAGGGAAATGATATCATCACAACCATATTTTGATATTTTCACAAATTATCTTGTCTTTTAGTACTTAAAGAGATGTCAAAACGTTATTACATTTCCTAAAAAGCTCCCACAACCAAATTAAAGAAGAAAACACAGCTGGATTTGGGTAAATAGAAAATATGGTTGTGCTGATAACATTTCCCCCTTTATAAATAGTTGATGCATTTTATTGCCAAGAATAGAATTCCTCTTTATCTTTAAGTTTTTCTTTTCCATTCACTCGGATATCTTCCATTTCATACACTTTTTACAGTTCAGTGGAATCTTTATGCCCAAAACCCCGATTACAGTAGTCATTTATTTGGTACAAGGGCACAGAGCCCCTATTATACAGTTCCAGAGAAACAACGCTATGTGATTTGAGCTCGGATAGCCGAGGGGACTATTTTGAAGGGAACCAAAAGAACGAAGACTACCCGTCCGGTTCACTGGGTTGTTGGCATACCAAGCACTTGTCCGCTGCTCCTGCCGCCCGCTTGGTGGGTGTAGCGACACAACACCTAAAAAGTTCCCTTCTCTTTTATATTGAAATGAAAGAGAAAAAGTGGGTGGCTCGGAAACAGAGCGGAGATTTGTATTTTACATATAGATACGATCGAGTCTTATTTTTCCCCTTTCCAACAAATTGAAATGATTGACAAATTTCACTTGAATTCAGAATTGAATTGAGTTCGGTCGTTCAATCAGAGTATGTTAGAAATCAGCACGCCGAAAACAGACGAGTTTCACCATTTCTGTCATAACTCTCAACATACTTGGAATTTTTCGGTGCCGTATCTTTCGTTAGAAACTAGACTTTGAGCCGATAATTTCTTTCATTAGAAACTCAGAATTCAGTATTTCACTATTCAAGAACAACTTGGAGCCGGGCCTTCTTTTCACACTATTACGGATAGTAAAATAATGTTACGAATGAAACATTCATCCCGACAGGTAGGAGACCCTTGGTTTGGAGGACCTAAGCTAGTAACGGATGAGCTACAACATGGCTCTTAAGGGATGTGGTCATGTTGTTGTAGATGCGATGAATGAGGGATCGCTTTTGAATGGTGGAAATCTATCTTTCCATTTTTTCTCATCTCTAGCCACGAGTCAACTGCTGTTGAACCATAGTACTGTCGTGGGCTGGATTCCAAGGAAAGGGTTAGACGGTAAATAAATCTCTAGTAAACAAACAAAAGTAGCCAAAGCCTTTCTGATTTTTTTTTCAATTTTCAGGGTAGAGATATTTAATTTTTATTCCCCATCCATGTTTGCTGTATTAGTTTTAAACATTTTTTTTTTTGTTTATTTTGCATGATGATCATCACGGTCCTTAGGGAAAATGTGCATGTTAAGAACTGCAAAGGTCCACTTCCAAGAACTGTTTTGGCCGATCAATATTCTTCGAGAAAGAGCTGCCTCTAACATCACAAAAAAGCCCATGATGAGAGGCTTGGTCAGAAAAACACTTTTACTGTGCAAATAGACAAAAATACCTAAAAAAACAAACAAACTTACTTAGCACTTCCTAGCTTTGATATTAGCACTCCTCATTTTCTTAAAAAAAAAAGGCAACATTACCCTCAATGGTAAAACTGGATTTTTGAGTCCCATTGCGGGACATTTTGGTGAAATCAAGACCATTAAACTTGTAGAACATTATGAGATGACTCGCATGGTCTTTGGTCCCATCCTGAACGGGCATCACATGCACAAGATAAATGACTAAAAATAAAAGCGATTTGCCAGCGTCCATCGCAAAAGGCATTTCGCAGATGGTCAGTTGCATGTCAGAGCTGCCACATCGGCTCACTTTTCAGCATATTTTGTCTTCATTCACTAGGTGGCTGCTTTAACATGGAACAGACCATCTGCGAAATGCCTTTGCGATGGACACTAGCAAATCCCAAAATAAAACCAATGGCCTAGTTATTGGCATAACCCTAAACGAGATTTAGTGGATCAAGGGCCCAGGATCCGTTCAAGGTGTTATGGCATTTGGCCAAAATTATGATTAATGTTCAGATCAATGACTTGGTCATATACACGAGCAAAAAGTAGGGTCTAGGATCATCCGATCAATGTGTTCTTAATGGCATTTGGCCAGAGTTGTGATTGTAAGAGGTATATGTTCCAGAGCAAAATAGAGATATAATATGCCAAAGGAATATATGATAATACCTTTTATACGTTATTCCACACTTTCATACTTTATTAACCACTTTTCTGATTGGTTATTGAGAGCATCTTGGCAACTATAATTTATAACAAACTTTGAAAGAAAAAAATTAGATAAGTAAATAAGAAGTAAAGAGTTGAGTCTCATTATCAAAACAAAGAGTGCTGAAATCAATTCCATTGGAAAAGTGGTAATTGCAATGGGTTCCTTTTGCTGATTGTAAGAGAAAGATGTTCGGCAGTGAATTTTTCTCAACACCACCACCCCACCACCCCCCCCCCCCCCCCCCCCCGCGTAGGATAATGCGCCCCCTTTTAACGTGATTTGACATCAAAAAGCGTTAAAAGGTGGCGCATAATCATACAATGGGGGCGAAAAAATCATCTCCCTTTTTTTTGAACTTTTGTTTTTTACTATGTAAAAAGTTGATTGATTGTGATTGAGTCTCTATCTCAGTAGTCAAGGCTTTTGTTCTTCAATATGGATTATTGTATAACAATCATTGTTTGCCCCAAATTCCTGGCTCCGCCCCTGCTTGGTATTCTTCTATTTGATTTAAGCCTATACATCCAATGTGTCCCACCATGGATTCTCCACAAGTCCAAAATCATATTTTCTGGCCCTAGCAAACTGGCCAACCTTTCTTGATTTTCAATGCAGGAAAGGAAAGTCACCATTTAATTAGTACAGATGTGAAACATGTAATAAGCTGCTTTCACTTTGAAACTAATAGATGTGTTGTGAATAATGGGACTGGCTATCAGTCTATCAAATCCTAACACTCATTCAGATTGATGAGATTTAGGGCACTTTTGGTTGCCAAGAAATTTTTTTTCCTGGAATATTAGCTTACCCAATGGCAAGGGATGCTGGGAGAGAAATGACAGGCAACAGGGAAGGGACTGGGTGAGGAGAGGGTAAGAAAAGCCTAAAATATAAGGAAACAAAAAGCTCTACCCAAATATGATAACTTTTCCTTTGTTTTTTAGCCATTTCTCACCCTCTACTCATTTGTGCCCTCTCATCTCTCCTCCCATACGCACTACCCCTCTCTCACCACTTCGAGAAACTAAATTATCATGAAAAAAAAAAATCATGGTTGCCGGACATGGCCTTAACCATGGTTTTAAATTTCGGTTTCGGCTTCAATTTTGGCCTTGGCCGGAACTGAAATTTGGGCCGAAATCTGTAACCAAAAAAGCAATATTTTATTCTTCACCAAATTTTGGTTGAAATTTTGGTAATTTTCCAAAATTTGGTAAGTCCAAAATTTCAGATTTCGGTAAATTTAGGTTTCGGTCCCAATTGAAATCCGAAATTTCGGGTTTCGGACGAAATTTAATACCATGGCCTTAATTTCTAATCGATGACTATAAGATTAGTAGTTAATATTATGGTTTTCTAAGCTTATATTGACAATTATATGTAGGAAAAATCCAACTGTTCTCGATAAAAAAAAAATGAAAACATATTTCTCATGAAATATAGACCTATTCTTAGTAAAATGCTGGGGTATGAACCTCTTAGTCTCATGCAGGAGATTGTTCACTCTACTCTCGTCTCCTATTAATTGTATCTGCGTAGATGGAAGTCTGTAACCTGATAAATTTTAGTGAGTGTGCGTCAGAATATTTCGATTCTAATTAGATGGTTGTCAGGCAAACTCATCAAGTGTGGGTCCATCAACCCAAGAATTGGGTTGTTGGCATGCCAAGCTACCATCTGATCAAGATTTGACGACTGTGATGACAACATACACTGAGGGCATGTTTGGCAACAATGAAAAAATTTTACATCGAATATTTGTGGGCCCAATTGTAAGAGATGAGCTGAGAAGGAAGAGAGGGAGAGACTAGAGAGTGAGGGTGGATGGAGCAAGAGAAATCCCTAAAGAAAAGTGAGAAAACACAAGCTACTTCAAACCTTTTTTTTTATGGTGCACTTTTCATGCTCCATTCACTCCCACACTCTCAAGTCTTTCCCTCTCCCGCCCATCTCTCACTATTGAACCCACTAAATATTCCATGAAATATCTGTTTTTCATGGTTGCCAAACTTCCCTTCAAAATCATTTTTGGAAGTTATGGAGATCAATAAACAGCGAGCATGAAAATGGAAATAGCAAGGTCTTTATGTGATCCAGATTTTGTTACCCTTCACTACACCATTGGAAAATAGTTGTTCAAAGCCAACCCACAATACAAGACATAACATCATCTTTTGACAGCTAATTTCCTACAGCAGTTGGAGCTCTAATAATTAATATTGTTGGTGGCTACATTTTATATAAAGTATCAGAGAGTATTAGTTATCAAATAGGTGGTCTTTCACTCCCGCTCCATACTCTTAGCAACGTGAAACTTTTTTCGTCCGACTCTTTGTTCTCGTCATGTCCATATTTCTTGCATGTTGTTTCACATAGAAAGAAACTTGGCGACCTCCTACTATAACTGCTCAGCTAAGAGGGAGTTGTTGAGCTTGTGATACAAAATCACCAGTTCTATTTCATTCTTGAAGTGGGTCCCACTGGGCCCTTTTAAGTGGGGTGTGTTTTCTCTATATATATGGTTTGTATATGAAAGAGAGGGTTTGAAGAAGAAGGGAAAATGTTGAGAGGATAGGAGAAAAGGCTGGGGCAAGGCAAGAGGGGTTTTCTCTTGGGGGCCCTAGGAGGCCTTTTGTGGTATAGCCAAAGGAAGGTTATTCCTCTTGAGGAGAAAGCTAGAGCAAGGCAAGAGGGGTTTTCTCTTGGGGACTCTAGGAGGGCTTTTGTGATTAAACAAGAGCAAGGAATACTCAAGGTTGAAGGGAAGGTTTAGAGCAAAAATAGAGGTTTTCTCTTGGGCTCTTAAAAGGCCTTTTGGTGGTGAAGCAAAAAGGGTTTTTTCCTCATCTTCTTGTTTATCTAGGTATATTCTTCTTCTTCCATTGTTCTTCTTCTCCATAGAGTTTTATTCTTTGCAAGAGAAGCATTGTCTTTGAGGGTTTTCCATTGGGGTTTTCTTCATACTCGGTGTAGATAGCTGAGGGTTGCTTTGGGGTTGCATAGAGGCTGGAGAGAAGGGTTTTATAGGTGGATTTTACCGGTGGAGGTAACATTGTACTATTTTGGTTCTTAATAGTGGATTTTGTGTTGTCTTGGCTGTGGAGTGGCCCATTGTGGTGAACCACGTATATTCTTGTCTTCTTGTGGTTGCTTATGATTTGCTCCCTTTAGTGGTTGTGGTTTATTGGCACATATTTTCTCCATCTTGTGATGCAAGATCTTGGGTATTTAAGTGTATTCTCCGGTGGTAGATTGGCGAATGTTATCGGCTGCCCCCCAACAATTGGTATCAGAGCGTCAAGGTTTTTTGCACACAAGGTGTTTGTGAAATTACTTAAGAGAAGCAAGGTTTGAGAAAATGACTAGCCACATATTTAAGGTGGAGCTTTTTTATGAGAAGACGAAAGCATCCGATTGTTAAAAGTGTGAACCAAGGAGAATATGGTGGATATGCTCACTGAGGTGGTTCAAGGAGAAGTCGGATTGATGTTTTTCTCTTGGCTTCAAGAAGGAAGGCTCAACATGCCGGTGATTATGCATCAAGGTGGAGATTGTTGAGTTGGTTCTACAAAATCACCGGTGGCAAATTTTGAATTATAGAAGAAGAAGGTGAAAGACCTGTTGATACAAAATGGTATCATAGCTCATGGCATAGTAATCTCGGTTTGACTTCAAGGGCGAAAATGTCCCTCGGGGAAGATCTCGGAAACCCCGGTGTTGGATCTCGTGGTTCCCACGTTGCTGCTGCATGGAGGGGCGACATTGTCCACTTTGCTTCCGTGTGGAGGGGGAGATTGTTGGGGTTCCACGCAAAAGCAAATAGTCCCACATTCGATAAGTGAAATGGATGGGGATGGGTTTTAAGGGAATGGGCACCCTCCCTCTAACGGCTAGTTGTTGGGGCTAGCTGTTGGGGGTGAGTTCTACCCTTGTTAAATTCCCTACAGGAGTCTCCTCCCTGGATCTACCACCACGATTCCATTGCCACGTGCCAACTCAAAGTCTAGCTACTACGACCACCGCGATTGATTCCACTAAAAAGACTGAAGATCGTTTCCTATGTACCTACATACATTATATACTTTCAACGTCATTAATGTTCACCTATATTTACTGCGAACAACATTTTCTAAGAATGTACTCTCTTACAGCTTGTATCACTGGATTTTCGTATTGAGTATTAGTAATAAGAGAGTATGGATTATCAACATAAAAACAATGTTGATTCCTGATATGAGCAATAAGATATAAGAGATTGTGAATTTATAAAGCATTAGTTAATGGAGCCCAAATTGTAGATGGGTTTTCTAATAGCGAAGGAAACATGAAATTTGGTTTTTATTTTCAAAAGGAAAATGATATGACAACTGAGAATACAACCGAGAAAGGAACCAACAATCCTTATAGGCTGCATGGCTACGAGAAAGTGGTCCTCATCATTTTTAATCCTCTTTTATATTTAAGTTCATAAATTGTAAATAACTAAGAAAGGGTGGCTTCCCTCTTTCATCCATTAGAATCTCATCATATTGAAAAATCTAGAATAGATAAAAGGGTTTTGATCTTGAATGTCTTTGCCTCTTATCCGTCAAATCATTATATTTCCACCTGGCCTCCTCTTCTCTCCCTCGCGGATTTCCAAAATTTGGAGCATTCCAGTGCCTCCAAGAGTTGGAGCGTTAGGTTGGTCCGCTTTCCGGAGTAGCCTTGAGATTACTGATCAACGGATCCGTTGATGCAAAATTTTCATTGTAGATCCTTGTGCCCTATGTGTGGGAGCGAGCGAGCCTATGGCCCACATGCTAATACACTGTAGATATGCGAGAGAGATATGGAGCAAGATATTGGACCTCTTTGGGATTTCCTAGGTCTTTCCAACCCTCATGTCAGATCTTTTGGATTGTTGGAGTTTTGTCCCTTGGCCTAGTAAAGGAAAG
Source organism: Tasmannia lanceolata (assembly GCF_043159265.1). Taxonomy (NCBI): domain Eukaryota; kingdom Viridiplantae; phylum Streptophyta; class Magnoliopsida; order Canellales; family Winteraceae; genus Tasmannia; species Tasmannia lanceolata. Next base: position 36,965,925 of record NW_027518679.1, on the reverse strand, counting down.
ACCCTATGGAATTTGTCCCTGATGGCTTTCATTTGGGAGCTATGGAAAGAAATGAATGCTCGTATGTTTGATAATGTGGTTAAGTGTGCTTCCGGCTCCTCCGAGATAATCTCTTTAGTCACTTCTTGGATTAAAGTCCTCCCTGTCTTCTCTTTTTATTTAGCCTCATATATAAAAAGATTCGGAGGGAAATTTGTATGAGCAGGGAAGTGAAGCTATAGTTGCCCGTAGATGGTCCCCACCCGACACTTATTAGATGAAGTTAAACTTTGATGGCTCAAGCTTCGGAAACCTGGGGCCCTCGGGTATAGGAGGTGTTCTTAGAGATGAGAATAGCTTCATTAAGTGGGCATTCTCTGGTCCTATAGGTATTACAGACTCAAATGAAGCGGAAGTGAGGGCAATCCTCTAGGATATTAGATTGATGTCAGCGATAGACATGGACAACCTTATCGTGGATGGGGATTCCCTAAACGTCATCACTTGGTCGGAAGGCCGAACTCCATCGCCCTTGGCGATTTTTAGAGTTCACTGACGAGATCTTCGATTATGTCGAGGGACATTTGGTTTGATTCCATCGCGTTAGGGAGTCGGCGATGGAGAGGCAGATCACCTTGCTTGTATAGGAATAGCTAGAGTGGGTTTAGAGACTTTTTATTATTCACTCCCCCTTGAGGATTTTTTAGCGTTTGCATCCTTGACTTCTTTGTTATGTTCTCTTGGTCTCGTGATCGCCTTGGTCATGGTGCCCCCTTCCTTTATACATGAAGATCTCCCCATTTCAAAAAGAAAAAAAATGACTAACTTCTGCAAGTTAGACTAATTTTGATGTTATTTCCGCATGCGCCTTTAGCGGAGGCTGACAAATTCCGAGATTTCACTAATTCTTGGATAAATTACAAACAGAATTGATGGTGCTTATATAGAGCACTTACACGATAAGTATAGAATGAAATCAAGAAAACAATGGAAAGAAATGATAATAAAAGATTCTAGTCTAGCCTAATTTCTAATTCAACCTTATTGCTTAATCTAGCTAGGTTACCTCTCTTAACCTACTTGCCTAATCTACACCAAGACAATCCAACGGTGAATCTCAACCAAATCCAATGTCTCACATATTCCAACATGCCCCCTCAAACATATATGGATTGAAAATCGATATACGTTTGATTACAATAAAAATCCCCAATATGAAAAATAAAATCTTCCACTTGAAATTCTTATAAGAAAATAGAATCCTTTGATTTGAGCACACTGACGAATTTTGATGATGAATATCCCTTGATGTTATGATATTTCGATGTTGTTGATGAAACACCGCTTGTTGATATGCCGCCAAGAGGGCTTATAAAAGCCAATGGATTATAGATCATAGCCTCAATAGACTAGAGAAGACTCAAGCCTCGATGGGCGAGTGAGAATGGGTCACTATGGACCAATGCCTCGATGGGCAAGAATGGGCCTCGATGAGCAAGAAATGGATCACAATGGACCAAAGTCGCAATCAGCAAGAATGAGCCTCTATGGGCAAGAAACCTCAAGAATATGAAACTATTCTCTCGGGCACGCACTTCAAGGATCACGGGCATATTGCTTGAGGGATCGAAGCACCTCAACTGAGTAGAGCAACTTTATCTATTTCAGGCACACACCTCGAAGAAAAGTACCTCAACTGAAATGAGACGGAGAAGAATGAAAGGTTTCAAAAAAAAGAAGATTGAGAAGAAGACAACGGGTGGTTAGGATAGAGCGACGGCATAATACAACGTGAAAATGCAAGGGAAAACTTTTGAATCAAAATGAAAGGGGTGCAAATTCCATTGAGATTGGAGAAAATATGTAAAATTGGGAAGGAAGATGTGCCTCTATCAATGTGGGTATTTGCAAAGAACAAGGAGAGGTTATTCCCACTCTGTTTTCTCACAACAGCGCACGAAAACCCCCATGCATGGCAGCCTTCTTTAATTATCACTATGCACATCTAGCTCCCAAAAATTACTCATCATTGCAACTCTCAAAATTTCTCATCCTTTTCTTTTACAGCCACAAGCAACCATAGCCGAGAGAAGCAATCCATGGCGAAGAGAAGGAGACCATGGAGATTTCAGATGCGGATTCATCCGGAATGATGATCATGGCGACCACGAGATAAAGATTTCCACGGATACTTTTGTAGAACATAGGCACAAGGGAGATAGTGGGGAGACAAGTTGAACATTGTGATGGGCTCAACAGAACCCCAAAGGGAAGAAGGATCAAGGCAATGGAGGAGGTGGATTTAGGATAGAAAGAGCACACGGATCATGGCTCGGATAAGAGTATGGGGCACAACAGGCATTGGGTGGGCAGGAGGAGATGGCTTAGTGAAGGTTGGTTATTTGGAGGCCGGGCGGACGACCATTGTGGCCGTCCGCCGGAGAACACAAATTCTGAGATTTCACTAATTCTTGGATAAATTACAAGCAGAATTGATGGTGCTTATATAGAGCACTTACAGGATAAGTATAGAATGAAATCAAGAAAACTATGAAAAGATATGATAATAGAAAATTCTAGTCTAGCCTAATTTCTAATTCAACCTTATTGCTTAATCTAGCTAGGTTACCTCTCTTAACCTACTTGCCTAATCTACACCAAGACAATCCAATGGTGAATCTCAACCAAATCCAATGTCTCACATATTCCAACAGAGGCGATACAGATTCATCCTCCATTCTTCTTGACCTCCCATTTTCCATTTTCCAATCTATGACAAGAAAAGGAGCACAATCAACAACATCTCGAGACGAAGCGAGATGAGAGCGAGGACTCTGCTAATTGACATGTCACCTACTCTAAATATTGAATTGGCATTGTGAAGAACGCCAAGGAGAACGCCAAGGAGAACACCATCTTCTCTGATACCATGGCCCCTCACACTTTTTCTCCTCGTTGAACTCTTTGGGATTTGGATCGTGTGGCCACCAGCCCTCAATCAATGATTCATGACGATGTTGATCATCACATGACAAATCCTAGGTACATGTTGCACACATCCACATCCATTGATTTTTAAGTTATACTTACAATTACTATTTTCATATAAAAATTAACTTTGTAAATGGGTCTCTTTTTTAAATAGATGGCATGTGTATTGAAATTTGGAGAGAAGACGAGTCTTCAACATCAACAGTTGATTTGGCTTGATGTGGGTGACTCATGAGGTGGTTGGAAGATATCTTGCCAGTATGAAGGGTATTTATCTTAAGTAATATATGTGATTAATTAAAGGATTTAGGAAGCCTTGGTCATTTCCCTGATATGGGAATTAAAAGACTTAAAAAATCTGTTATGGTTGAGATGAAAAATAACTTTCGATAGGTGCTGCAATGTACAATGTACAATCAATAAGCCACCAACAGGAGAAACATAAGAAGACTTGTTCTTTTAAAAGAACTTAAAATCCACACTCCATAAATATACATGAATGAAAGGAGGGGTTGGGATCTTCATCAACAATTTCGATTTGTTGTCTGCTACCTTCATGCTCTTTCCTCTTTGATCCTTTGGTTTGAATTCTGCTGAAATCGAAGGTTTGGAATTAGTTACTCCATTAGGTAAGTTGAACATGATTTTTTATTTTAATTTGATCTTTATGATCAAGATGATAATAGTGATGAATTGATAGAACGATGCTAGAGATTTATGATTTGATTGCAAAATTTGTCCTCTTAATTTTCAGCCTTGCTCACGAACCCACTTACAGGGTAGGCCCATTAACACCCCTAATCCAAACCCATGCATAGGGTGGGGCCAACAGTTTTTCACCTCACGTTTTGATGGGGTGGGCCCATCATTTTACACCCATGGACGGGCCACCATCTCCACTCAAACCCATGCATAGCGTGGGGACCACCATTTTACACCATGTTTTGGGGATGTTTTATATATGCCCCATTTTGTTTTTACTTGGGACAGCCCCCTCTAGTGTATTGTTGACTTTTCTTTTACACTGGATGGGCTATCGCGCTGAAATCCTGTCCATTAACATTAGGATCCTCATGATCTATCGGATTTCAGGTCCATTGACACCCCCTTATCTAACCCATGCATAGAGTGGGCCCAACCAGGGTCGGAGCTACATGTGGCATGAGGGGGGCAGCTGCCCATGTTGAGTTGGGCCAAACTCCTTAATAGGCCTAGCCACCTTTAAAATTTGAAGACTGCCCCCCTTATGCATAAGCTTGCCCCTCTTATGTATAAATCCTGGCTCCGCCACTGGGCCCAACCATTTTACACCTGATGGGATGGGCCCAACCATTTTGCACCAATGAGTGGTACCACCATCTCCACCCAAGCCCATCCATAAATAGGAGTTTCAATGGATCTAGACGGTCTGATGGATACTCTGAATCTGAACTTGAATGGACGGGATATGGGCATACTAGAAAGATCCATGGATGTGTTTGGGATCCTCATTATAGGATCCGAAAATATTTAGGATCAGATCCAGACACACAAAGAAAATCCACAAAGAAAATCCGATGGATAGTCATGATCCGAAATATTTTTACAAGAATACCCTTATAAAATATGTAATGTGCAGGGTATTTTCTGTAAAAGTGAATAAATTTCACATTTATTTGACTTCATGATTCACTTTCCTTTTCCTCTATTTTCGTTGATCGATACATGTCTTTCTCTCCCTCCATCGTTTTATTCCCGTAACCCTAATCCATTCACGCCATTCACACCATCACTAGTTGCTCATACATACCCTAATCCACTAGGCCACTCCATTCAGTCAATAATCACAATCTTTTTTTGAATGTGCTCCATCCGCAATAACTAGAAAGGGACGGACTATTTGGATCACATTTTTAGCTCACTCTCTATTTGGAATCTTTGAGTTTTAGTCAAGATGAAAAAGAATCACATTTTTATTCATCTGTATATTCAAAAGACCTGTTTGGATTTCATCCAGTGAATAGCCTCTCTTCATCGATTTCCTTCATTGTGCAAGCACTAGACCTCTGAGTCATTTGAGAGAAATTGCATATCTTATGATCTCACAGTGGATAGTGGTTTTCTCATAGCTGACTAAGAATTCTAACGTCTTTTTAACATTGTGTACAATGTAATTAGGACATATTAGGACTCTCATATGGACGCTCCAATTTGAAAAAGGATCATGAGCGGGACACCAGAAGTAGGATCCGAAGAACACTCTGAATCCGATCGGACCGGTAAGGGATTTGAATGGATCGTGATTCGTGACTGAAACATACGTGGATCCGATCCATTAAGGTGGGGCCCACCATTTTACAACATGTTTTGAGAGTACAAAATCCATGCATAAGTTGGGCCACCATTTTACTAGAAATACTATAAAAAGGGGGTGGAAGGCAATTCGGCAAACAAACACCCCATCATTTTCCCCTCATTCCCGTGGTTATTCCACATCTTCTTTCTCCTTCTTCCCACCCAAACCCAAACCCAAACCCTTATCTTCTGATCTGATCCCTCTCCCCCTCGCATTGATAACGACACCATGCCACTCTTCCTCTCCGACGAGGAATTCCGCCTCTGCTCTCACGATTCCTCTCTAGTAGCCGAAAAAGCCGATTCATATATACAAAACCTAACCCTTCAGCTCGAAAATTTCAAGGCTCAAGTTGAAGCCTCCTCCATAACCGCCGAGCAAACATGTGCGCTCTTAGAACAGAAATATCTTTCCCTTTCTGCGGAATTTTCCAATCTCGAAGCCGAGAATTCTCGGATTTCAGCTTCTCTTGAGAAAACCCTTTCCGATCTCGCTGAAGCTCAGGCTCATAAGCACCAGCTCAACATCAAGGCTGTAAGCTCCCTTTTTTTCCCTTCTAAAATAGATAAGAATTAGGGTTTTTTTTTTCCTTTACTACTCTCTAGGTTCATAGATTTTTTTTTTTTTTTTGTTTGATGTGCTTGATTCACCAGCTCCATATAAAGGCTGTATTATCCCATTTCTAATAGATAAGAATTAGGGTTTTTTTTTATTAGGGTCTTTTTCCCCCCTTTACTACTCTCTAGGTTCATAGTTTTTTTTTTTGATTCATCAGCTCCACATAAAGGCTTAAATAAATAAGAATTAGGGTTTTTTTATCAATTTTTCTCTCTCTTTTACTACTCTATAGGTTCGTAGGTATTTGTTTATTTATTTTTTGATGTGCTTGATTCACAAGCTCCACATAACGGCCGTAAGCTCCCTCTCCTCCTTTCCCAAACAAATAAGAATTAGGGTTTCTTTCTTCTACTACTCTCTAGGTTCATGGGTATTTATTTATTTATTTTTTAATTTTTTTTTATGTGCTTGATTCACCAGCTCCACACAAAGGCCGTAAGCCCCTTTTTTCTCCTTTTCCACACAAATAAGAATTAGGGTTTATTTCTTCTATTATCTAGGTTCATATTTACTTGTTTTTTTTTTTTTTTTTGATGTGTTTTCAGATTGGCAAAGATGGAGATGCAGAACGACTGTCTGTTGAAATCTCCGAGCTTCATAAATCCAAGAGACAGTTGCTGGATTTGCTGGATCAAAGAGATTCGGAGATTGCGGAGAAGAATACCACCATAAAGGGCTATCTTGACAAGATTGTGAGTCTTACCCTCTTCCTTTTTTTTTTTGTTTTTTTGTTTTTTCATGGTTATCGTGTATTGAATTCGCATAGTATTTGCTTTTTTCGTTTCCATATTAAGTGTATTCTCCCGTAAGGGTTGCTGCAATTGCAAATTTATGGGTCATAGAGTTGCTATTTATGAGTAAAGTTGGCATCCGACAATGATCTTTGTTGTATTTTGTAAATGCTGGAAATTGAATCCAATGACATGTGGAGTGCTTAAAAGCATCCATCAAAGGTCCGAATGGTACAATATGATTTGGGACGGATCGTGCCAGGTTTTCTGAAACATAATGCACTTTCCCTTGGATGTAAATTGAACTCATAGTGGTTTTAGGAGGAGGACTATTTTGGCATGTTTGGTAATCCCAAATGGAGTTAATTGGTGAAACTACTCGTCATTAAGTCTTCACCATTGCAATGCATTTAATTCACATGCACACGTATGTGTGTGTGTGTGTATGTCACTCAACTCAACTCAACAAAGCCTTTGTCCCAATCTAGTTGTGTGTGTATGTCACTGATGGTCTATATTGAGAGGGCTTCTGTTAGGTCTGTTAGGACAATCATACGGTGGCTGTGTCACTTGAGGTAAATTGGGTTGCAATTATGGTGTAGGAAGAAGTTTCCAGGGGTGAATGTTTTCTCAGGTGGTGTTTGTTAAGTTGGGTAATTGTTTGAGATGTTGCAAAGATTGGCCAATAGTCCCCATGGTGAACACTGCATTTACAGTTAATGTTGATTCCAGATCTCCCAAGCTCGAACCGCCGAAATTCAATTACGTAACACTAGGTGTGGTACTCATCCTGGGAATGACCCTACCATGCATCTCGTTACTTTGCAAATAGTAAGGCCTCATCATAAGTAGGTTTGTCGCACCCACGTCCATGAAAACCTTCAACGGCAGTTCCCAAACCACTGCTTATTTGAAAATGATTATCGTAATTGCGGCTACACTTCTACTTTTCCCTTTGAAAACTAATGGTAATAGTTTCATTCCACTTGGTCCAAACTATTTCTGGTAAACAAAGGTACTGTAATGTCTTGCCTCATGTTGACCTCAAGCAAATTGGCCAATTGAGCAAAGATAGTGTGGATCCCCACAATTCAGTGGCAATGGAGGCTATGGATCAGAAGGTGGTCCGCCGATTCCTTGATTGCAACATACATAATGCAATGACTAGATATGTGTCGCTACTCGCTAGTGATGAATGAGATGATCAATTGTGAGAATATTGTCCAAGTCTCTTGTCCAGCACAAGGTAATGACTAGATGGTCCTAGAAATGCTCACAATAGGTATGTTTGCGCTACTCCATTTCCTGTTTGCCACTTCCATATCCGCCTGTACTTGTCCTCATTCCACATGTATGCCTTCTAATAAAGACATTAAATATGTCGCCACATCTACCCCCCTATCCATAAAATTTTGTTTGAACATAGGTGTCCACATGATTCTCTCACTGGTTCTTGTATAAAAGTCTGCTATGCTAGGTTTCCTATTCCTGGGTATGCTGGGTTCCCTATGCCGGGCGTCTTGCAAGTTGATGGATGAAATGTATCTCCACAACAAGACTCTTTCCAAATCTTGATTTTGTCACTGATCCCACCTTGTATCTTATTCCTAAAGAGAAACCCTCTCACATTATTGATAATTCGCCACACTTCGGATCCCACACCTCTGTTGGCTCTTTAAGCGTCCGCCCCCGATCTGCGCCGTACTTTTTTGGCAGTTAGATTGCTTCATAAACTTTTTTTTTTTTTTGAATGATGATAAGCTTCGTTGAGAAGAAGAGAAGCAAACGACAATTGAGATGGTCAACAGCACATGATAAAAGCCATGAAAAAAAAAACAGCACAAGATAAATAAAGAAAACAAACAACCTCACTTAGAAAAGCTCTTTAATAGGGAAGTTGGCACTGAGAAACAAGGTTTGATGTAGAAGATGGAATGAATGATAAATTTTAAAATAGGATAGGGAGGACTCATACTCAAAATGACAATTGCAAGTATGCAATAAAAGCAAGCAAAAAACATGATATTTAATTTGGAGAGAGTGAGATTATTTATGATCAGTGATAGCTTTTTTGACCACCAGATAGGTTTTTTGACCAAAAGAATATCCGTGAAGTATCTGGTATGAGTATCCTTATTGTATCGTGTCAGACATGATACTTTGGTCGCTGGGCCTCCACTAGTATCCAGATATAATAGATATTATCAACTTATCATGATGTCATTGTGACATCATCATAATGTCATCTTGGGTTCGATGTTCCTTCAACTTTTTTGCAGCTCATTGTCATTGCTTCTAGCATTGGTTTGCATAAGATACTTGCAGTCCATTGATGCTGTCCACCAAATATCATTATCTACATTAATGAAATGAAATGAAATGCATAGTAAAATGACTTACAAAAACATTTCCCCTTTTTGTGCTTATTAGTTAGAGACTCATCATTTGTATGATGCATAGGTTTTGAAATTTGAAATTCCCGTGACTTATCATTGAGATAGAAATTGGGCCCACCCTCGATTAAGCTAGGATGGGCCCACAAAGCATGTTGACAGAGATAATTTTTTTAATATATTTTCTACCTTAGCAATTGGTATTGACACCACTATTTGAACTATTTACATCCGAATGACAATTAATCTATAAGTGCATCAAATCAAAGGTTGAAAAATCAAATAAACACGCTTTATGGAAATATTCCAAATGCTTTATGGTTTTACAAATTAGGGTTTTCCAGAAGAAATTCCAAAATTATTTATTTTTTCTTCCAAAACAAGTGTTTCCATAAAAATTCCATGAAAAAGCAGGGCAAAACGTGTTTCTTTAATTTGTAGGGTTTTTTTTTCCAACTTGTTGCATATTAGGGAAGATCTTTTTTATTTTGAGGAAAAACATTTTTATACGCTATAAATCGGAACGTCTTTCCTTTTTTTTTTTGGTTGTTTCAACTGTTTCAGTCAAATTTCGGTAATTTCGGTCGACGAAATAATGAAGTGGAACGAATCCTTTGAGATTTCATTTCGGTGGTGATGGAAACGGGAACATTTTGGCAATTTCGTTGGAAATTTAAAACCATGGTCATGAGAGAGAAGTCCCATAACCTATATGTAGTTACTGTGTAGGTGTCCCTAAGATGTATTTAGAATCACGGCTAGTCAAAGAGAGTCTGCTCACAGCTAGGACGTGGAGGTTCGTGTAAGAGAGCTTTGATCTTTGGGAGTGCGAGTGAGGTTTGACCTTTGGGAGTGGGGTTATCATAATAAATAACTTATATTATATTGTATGAGGGAGGGAAGACCTATTATAATTTATATCATAACAATTAAGGTATATTCGAATATCAGAGGTAATAGTAGCTATGAAAAATAAGAAATTAGGCCTGACGGTATTCCTATTGAGACTTGGAGATGCTTTGGTGATGTAGGTTTAGTTTGGTTAACTATATTATTTAATAATAGTTGAAGACTAAGAAGATGCTTGTGAGTGGAGGAAGAGTACATTAGTACCTATTTATAAGAATAAAGGGGATATTCATAGTTGCACCAATTATCGTGGAATTAAGCTAATGAGTCACACCACCATGAAGCTTTGGGAGAGAGTAATTGAGCATAGACTAAGAAAAGAGACTAAGGTGTCAGAGAATTAGTTTGGCTTCATGCCCGGACGATCGACTATGGAAGCTATCTTCTTCATTAGGCGGTTAATGGAGAGATTTAGAGAAAATAAAAAGACCATCATATGGTTTTAATTGATAAGAGAAAGCGTATGATAGGGTTCCCAGGAGTGTTATGTGGTGGGTCATTGAAAGGAAAAAAGTGCCTACTACGTATGTTGATGTGATTAAGGACATGTATGATGGAGCAGAAACTAGTGTGAGAACTGCGGATGGCACGTCGATTGAATTCCCAATTACAATAGGACTGCACCAAGGATCAGCTCTAAGCCCTTATCTTTTTACGCTAGTTATGGATGAGCTTACGGAGGGCTATGAAGCACGGGTACGGGTATGACACGACACGGGTACGTGATTTTTCAAAAAAACAAGGTGCGGGTACGTTCGGGTACGCCGAATATAATAATATATTTTAATATTTTATTATATATTTATAAAAATTAAAAAAAATAAATGGAGAGCAATCAAATAACAATAACATCACCAAAATGGAAAATTCTAATATTACTCTTTATTTCATAAGTGATTAAGTTCCATATTTCATAACATGAGGCTTCAATACATCATTCATTTGAAAAAGAGTCTTGTCGCCAGTGTGTTGACCAGTGCCTGACAAGATAAATAATTTTTAGAGACCGAATTATGAGATTTCTTTTACCGGACTTTTGAGATTTAATAATGTTTGGACATGATAGATTTTATGAATTTTTAAAATTTGAAAAATACCCCCACTGTTTGGAAGTTAAGAAAGTTAAAATTTTGACCTAACCCTTTTTCTGCGAATTTTGTACTAGAATAGGAGAGTTGACTTTTTTTCCTTTTAAATTTGAGTCTTGAAACTATTTTTAATAAATCTAAATGGGGGTAATCCGTTATTTACATGTAAATCTTACTTAAATGGTTTACATGTAAATACTAAGTACAGAAAAGGAGAGAGAAGAAGCATGAAGGGTTTACAGACCAGGTAAGAGAAGCAGGGTGTGTCGGGTACGCGTGGGTGCGCACCCCTAACGCACCCGACACGCACCCAGTACAAGAAAAAGGATTTTTATTTTTTTAATTTGGGGGTAACGTACCCGGGACGTACCCAGGGCGTACCCGAACGTACCCACACCCCATACGTGTTAGGTACGGGTACGGGAGGCCCGGGAGAGTACCCGTGCTTTCTAGACGGAGGGTATTCAGGATGAGGTGCCATGGTGTATGTTATTTGCAGATGATATAGTATTAATCGACGAGACCAAAGCAAGAGTTAATGCGAAGTTAGAGTTATGGAGAACTACCTTGGAATCCATAGGTTTTAAACTACGTAGGACTAAGACAGTATATGGAGTGCAACTTTAGTAATGTAAGGAGGCGAGGCGAGGGTGTAGTAAATATGGCTGGACATGAGGAATGTAAGGGGGATATCTGTTGCTATCTTGGTTCAATTCTATATCAGGAAGGAGAGATTGAAGAGGACGTTAACCATAGAATAAGCGCAGGTTGGTTGAAGTGGAAGCTTGCCTCAGAAGTTCTGTGCGATCGTAAAAGCCCTTCCAATAGTTGAAGGGAAATTTTTATATGACAGCTGTGAGACCCGCCATGCTGTACGGCTCAGAATGTTGGGCCACCAAGAAGCAACATGTGCATAAGATGAGTGTAGCGGAAATTCGAATGCTTCGATGGATGTGTGGCCACACAAGGTTAGATAGAATTAAAAATGAAGACATTCGTAAGATGGTGGGGGTGACACCAATTGAGGAGAAGATGAGAGAGCACCGCTTAAGATGGTTTGGACATATCCAACGTAGGCCTTTGGATGCTCTAGTGAGAAGAAGTGACTGGTGCCAAGTTGGTTGATTAAAAAGAGGTAGGGGCAGACCGAAAACGACTTGGGTAGAAACAATGAGGAAAGACTTGATGGCTAGGAACATAACAGAGAACATAACCTTGGACATGAGAGAATGGAAGAAAATGATCCACGTAGACGAACCCAACTAGGGCCAGGATTAGACTTAGTCCATTTGAGCCGGGTAGATTCCTTTCACCTGCTTCATGAAATTTTTCTAGAGGATTCATTTAGCCGACCCCAACTATTCTGGGACAAAGGCTTTGTTGAGTTGAGTTGAGTTGAGTTGAGTATGGGTAGGAGGGAGGGAGGAGCTATTATAATTTATATTTTAAAAAGTAAGGTATATTATGCCGTAAAAAACAAGTTATATTAAAAGTTGCATAATATAATAGCTATAACCTAACTCGAGTTAATTTTATCATCATAATGAGGTATAAATTATGAGTAAAGTGTTCATGCGCAGCTGCTCATATAGCTTATCTGAGCAGCTGCTTCAAAAACTCATGTGGCCCCACATATTTGGGGTGATCCAAAGCATTCATTTGGAAGGCCCTTCCATGAATAGGGTGTGTACAAAAAATGAGCCCTTTAGGATCATCCTAACCCTGCCATTTGTGGAGGGAAAAAATGGTCAGAAACAATGTCTGTCCATTTTTCCCTCGACCTTTGATTGGGTTAGGATGATGCTATAGGGCTGATTTTTGGTACACACCCTATCCATGAAAGGGCCTTTCAAATGAATGCTTTGGATCACCCCAAAAATGTGGGCCACATGAGTTTTTGAAGCAGCTGCTCAGATAAGTTATCTGAGTAGCTGTGCAGGAACACTATTCTCATAAATTATAATGAAAAATAAAATAGCCAGAGATTATTCTTGTAATACATTCTTTTTTTAGAATATTATTACGATGGTATATTTATTATCAAGATAAATTGAATCTGGGGATATTTCTTGCAATAAATTCATTTTATTTGGATATTATTACGATGCTATATTATTTATTATCATCAAGATAAATTGAATTTATTGCTGATAATTGTCATATAGGTCTAACATGATTAGTGTGGTTCTAATGTCAACTGCATAGTTGAACAGTACGCACAAAGTGACAATAAGCCTGTTGTTAGCTAGCTCTCCCAATACGTAGGGTGTGGATCTAGAGTTATATTATGAATAAGTTCAAAGAAGAAATCAAGATCAACACATTTGGTTAATGCTCCTCAGATGAATTAAATAAAATGAAGAAACCTCGATTTCTTAGGTTCTTCAAAGAGATGGAGGTTATATTGAAAGATTTTGACGTGTATACCTTCCCACCAAGGTTTTAAATTTCGGTTTTGGTTTCAGTTGCCATGGAAACAGAAACGCTTTGTTTTCACTTTGAAATTTCAGTAAAAATCTTGTTAAATCACGAAATATATGGAAACATATGCAAACCATAAGAATTTCAAGATAAAACTTCATGAAATGCTAGAACAAGCACAAATGCACACTTAGAAACCATCACATAACCAAGAAAACCATCTACAATGGTTTAACAATATCGAACACCTAGTGAGATGCACTGTCGCGCATGTCTCATAATTCATTAGGTACCACATTTCACATGTATTCGTATAAATATTTAGACATAATCGTACACCACATTTTACATGCAATTCATATATAAATATAATTATGTAACACATACTGATATAGTATACCACTAATACACTCTCGGTTTTTGTTTTGGTGGAGATGGAAATAGAAACATTTCAGTCATTTCATGTTGGTTTCGGTGGAAATTTAAAACCATGGTTTTTTCTTACCTATATAGAGAGAATGTCAGTGATGGACTGATGGCGCAATTTTTGTATTTTGCTATGATTTGTGGACACGGACACGAGTGTTGTGTGTTGACACTGAGACGGAGTGTCGGACACGGCAAACCCCCAAAATTTAGCAACTGGGACACAGCTAAAATAGAAAGTATATATAATCATAATTTGTCGATATGGATTCGTGTGTCGACTCATACATCCTCATAAAATTATTGATTATTACACAAATGCGTGTCCACACGCGCACATTAACTCACTCGCAATACATTTAAAAGTGTCCAAAGGAGTTTCGACATGTGTGGTCACGCGTGTCGTGTTGGACCCATCAGGGCACACGTGTCAGCAATAAATTCGAAGTGTCAGCTGAATTATAGATATTTTGTAGTAATATAGTCTATTGGCATCATATGCTTAATATTTGGTTTTGATTCAGTGTTTGTGCTCTTAGAGATGCTGGGATGTTTTGATCTGCATTTTTCTTTTTGTTTTGCACACTTAAAAATGGAAAAAAGAAGAAACAACAATATTTAGAGAAAAACAGAGTGATTACCTTGTACTTTTCTCTAAGGCTTTTTTGCTTGACCCATGTCACAAATATCTCCCATATTTTCAAAGTATCACGTTTTTATCTCGACTTTTTGATAAAACGACAAAATCCCGGAATAAACCCAAGATTTTAAAAATGTAGGGGTATTTTCTTTTTTATCACAAAATATAGCAATAATATCACGATACTATATGGATATTTTTACGATATTTTTTTATTTTTTCTTGAATTTTAAATATATATATATATATATATTTAAATAATTTTATTTTTATCTTTTTTTCCGATATAAACCCGAAATTTAAAAAAAAAAACATCCCGAGATTTTCCCTTGCCGAGAAATTTCCGAGAACGATATTTGTGACATAGGCTTGAACCCCATTATCCTTATTTACATAGAGGACATTAATAACGCTAACTCATATAGCTAAATGACATAAGGTAAGGACAATAATGCCCCATAGAAAGGATAAAATACTTCTCAATAGATGCTACCCTGTTTCAAGCATTTATTTGGCCAATACACAACTCCAGGTTTTTGGTATTACTCGTATTATACTACTTCTGCACCATGCTAAGTATCGCCATGGAACTGTTATTTTAGATGTTGGATTCACTACCACACTATTCTATGTTGTTCATTTGCAACCATATCAATTGCCTGTAATCTGGTCGTCTGGTCTCTTTAACCTACTGTTGATTTTATTTGGCATAATTAATCCCATCTCCCACCATTAAAAAAAAAAAGATCAATTAATCTCATTTCTCATATCCTTTTTTCTTTTTGTTGGTTGCGATTTAATTTATTTAAATTTTGAGAGCCTTCATACAAATTACATTAGAGTCATTGTACAATTTCTTGGAATTTTCTTGCTAGTATTGCATTCTGAAATTGCTATTATTGGATACTGGTGCTAGGTAGCGCGGAAACCAATCCGATAAGAGGTTTCAAAAATGGTTTTGAATATACATCAACTTTTGGCCTGTACCTTTAACATTTGTTTCAGTGCATTAAAGATTGGATTTTAACATAAATCAACTTTTATCTCTTACATTTGACTTCATTTACAATGATTGCTGCTCAGAGATTGTTGATGTTGGCTTTGTCGAATCGTTTTTGAAAATGCTTTATGTTGTTATCAGTAGTTGTACTATTTTGATATTTATGTACTTGGTTCATATAAGATGTTGTCACCAAATACATCTTCATGTTTATTTTTGTTACTTTCTGGTAAGTATGCAATATCTATTTATCAAATTTATCTAAGTTATCTTTTCTTTCCTTGCGGTAAAGGTTAACTTAACAGATAATTCTGCTCTGAAAGAGGCTCGATTGCATGATAGCGAGGCAGAATTGGCTCGCTCCCGGGCTACGCATTCTCGTCTTTCACAGGCCAGTGAACATTCTTTCATGCTTTCTTTAAGACAGTCGATGTCTCTCATCCGTAGTTTCATTTATTAAGCTGTTGCCTAGTAATGGTAGGGTTTTGTCCATTTAAAAATAAAAATAAAAATAAAAATGGTAGGGTTTCGTCCATGATCCTTCTACTCTATTATAACATGCAGTTGCCGTAAATATATTCATGCATTTCCTGTATATAATTATACATTCAAAGCATATTGAGGTTTTTCTTTTAGCTTCTTTACCTTTTGCAGCTGAAGGCATACGCATAGAATAGATGCCTGTTCTTTACTTCTCATCAGTTTCTTAAATTCAACAATTGTTAAGGGACATTTCTACCCTATATAAAATTGTTTTTGCTCTTTTTATCACTAGACATGGACCGTATAAGTATCCTTGTTTTAAGTTGTACAAACCATTTTACTAGTTCCAATTGAAGAAAAACAGTTTAGTGCCTTATTCTACTGGATGGTGTTTTCACATTAGCCAAGTGAATTACCCTAGTTAAAGAGAAAAATAAAACAATAACAATGACTAAACTACCCTTGACTAAAGTACAATAACAATGACATTCTTACAATTCACACCCCCCCACCCCACCCACGCACCCACCGACACCCACATGTTGTGCCGATATTTCTTCTTGAAACACCTAAAGTAAGAAATTGATGCCAGGCTCTTGACACACCTCTTATAAAATATAAACCACTTGATGTATGTAAGACATGCATTTTGGAATCAATTCACCATTTCCTTTTCACGCTCAAAATAATTTCCTTTGTCAGTGTGTCTTGTTCGCACATGAAAGACTGATTTAAATAGTTTTCTAGAGTGGCAAGTGATGATCTGCTTGCAATGAGAAGCTCAAAGGATGTTTAGGGGTTTTCTCAGACCTCCTCTAGCTTTACCCTACGCTTGGTATTATTGATAAAGATGGATATACAAAAGGGTGCTGATCGTCTTGAAGAGTGTAGGATGATTGATCTTCGATATGATGGACTTGCAGATGAGTGAAGGGAGATCGGGAATTGAGGTGGTGGTCGGGATGCTCTGAAAGTTGGAAGAGCTAATTGTGGCGTGATCTTTAGTCTCATGGTGGGAGAGTTAGGGGAGGCATAGACCCTCTTTTCCCTTCGCAGACCGCCTAAGGAGAGCAATTTGTGGAGGAGTCTTGCATCGAGCAATATATGATCACATCTCCGTTCTATGCCGCTCGAGCCATATGTTCCAGATGATTGTATAGGGAATATACTTCCACATCAATTGCCCTAATTTTCCGTAAAATGCACCACCCCAATTTAGAATGACCTTCGTTACACTCCCCTGGGTTACCCACATTACTCCGAAAAACAAAAGATTCCCATCCATATCTTGTGAGAGGAGCAATGTAGAAGGAGATGAGCTAAGGTTTCTTCCGCAGAGTGACAGAGTGTGCACCAGCTTGTGAGGTTGAGTGATCTTTCTTTTAGGCGATCACAAGTGTTAATGCATTTATATGAGACGGTCCAAGCAAAAGCCGCGATACGTGGGGGCAGCGTGATTTGCCATATGCGGACGTGCGGAGAAGTCCTTCCGCGATCGTTGCTAAGTTTCCAGGAAAATGATCTGGCAGAAAAGCCACTTTGCGGATCTGGAGTCCATAGACATCTATCCGCTTGATTTGCTGATAAGTAGCACTTGGAAAGTATTTGAAGCAGATTCGCAAAGGTGTTTATCTCACTCTTCTTGAGGTGCCTCCTGAGCCGGATATCCCAAAACTGATCCCCAAGGGCAGCACCTCTTACCATATAGTCTGCCACAGTGGCCTCCGGATTTACTGCAAGCCTGAAGATCTCAGAGTAAGACTCAGATAGGCATGAGTCCCGTGACCATAAATCCTTCCAAAAACGTACATGATCTCCCACCCCCACCCTGTATCTCACGAGTGATTGAAAATCCGATCCAACAGAAGATATCGATTTCCAAGCTCCAGAACCCTTTCCCCGTGGGAGCTCACGAGTGATCCAGTCTCCCCATCCCCGGCCGTATTTCCCCCCTATAATACTGTGCCGTAATGCTTCTTTTCGGTTCCAAATCTCCAAAACCATTTCCCAGTAGGGATTTATTCTGTAGCTTTATCTGTCCGATGCCCAGGCCCCCATTCTTCTTGGATCTGCAAACTTTCTTCCACTTTAACAAATGTCTCATTCTCTTGCCCTCTTCAGACCCTTCACATAAAATGTCTCTTTGTATATTTTCAATCCGACTTGCAATCTTAATCGGGATTTTAAAAAGGGACATGTAATATATGGGCATTTTTTACAGGGCCGCCTTAATCAGGGTAATTCTACCCCCAAAGGAAAGGTATGACTTCTTCCAGGATGCTACCTTCCTTTCAATTCTTTCCAGTACCGGATCCCACATCGCTTGCTTAGGAATCCCAAAGCCCAATGGTATTCCGGGATAGGTAATAAGGAATTTGTATTCCGCGCACCCCAAAATTTCAGCAATGGCAGCAGTACAATGGTCATCCAGATTGATGCCAACGATACCACTTTTAGAGAGATTTACCTTTAATCCCGTAGTTATGTTGAACCACCAGAACAACCGTCTCAAGTTGGTTATCTGCTTTATATCGTCTTTCAAAAAAACCAGCGTATCGTGAGATGTGATACCGTTTCAGAATTTCGATACGCCCGTAACCCAGAAATATAACCACACAATTCCGCCTTCTTAAACAACAAACTCAATGCTTCTGGTTACATGATGAAAAGGTATGGAGATAGAGGATCACCCTGTCGGAGGCAGCGAGAAGATCCAAGGAAACCTTCAGCAGAGCCGTTGGTGGAGACTGAAACCGAAATTTGCCGAAATTTCGGTTAATTGTAATTTAAAAAAAAAAAAAATGTTACAAAATTTCGAAATGAATTAAATATTCTTTTTTAATTATTACCAAATTTTGACCGAAATTTCGGTTTTCCGAAGGTCCGAAATGGTTACCGAAACCGAAATTTTAATCCATAGATGACACACAAGCATTCTTCCACCCTCTCCACTTCGTACCAGAACCCATCCTCTTTAAAATATAATCTAGCACGTTCCAATCAACATGATCATAAGCTTTCTCAAGATCCACCTTGACAATTACGCCTCTTTCCCTCTGGCTTTTCAGAGTATCTAGAATCTCATTAGCAATTAAAATCGCATCCAAGATCTGCCGCTTCTGCACAAAGGCTCAATGTAATTTTGAAACAACATCGCCCATCACCACCTTCAATCGTATCGCCAGAGCTTTAGCAAGTAGTTTATATAAACTATGTAAAAGACTTATAGGCCGGAAATCCCCGATTTCAATAGCACCAACTTCTTTTGGTATAAGAGTGATAAAGGTAGTATTGACCGCCTTGTTCAGTTTGCCTCGAGCATGGAATTCATGCATGAAAACAAGTACCTCATCTTTTATGATATTCCAATACCGTAGATAAAAGCCCATTGGAAAGCCGTCGGGTCCAGGTGCCTTTTCCTTCTGCATGATGTTCAGAGTCTTTTCCACTTCCTCCATTCTAAACGGTCTTTCGAGCCACGCCATTCTATCCTCTGATATTCTCCTAAAGTTCAGAACACCAAGCTTTGGGCGCCATCAATGCTTTGCCGTATACGTTGTCGAGTAAAAGTCCACAATGTGGTCACGAATGACGGCCTTGTCCTCCACCAATTTGTCCCCCACCCAGAGGCAATTTATAGTGTTTATCCTTCGATGGACACTTGCCATACGATGAACTTGGTATTTCTGTCACCTTCTGTTAGCCAGATAGCTCTGGATTTTTGCCTCCAACTGATCTCCTCACACAGAATTATTTCTTCGTATTCGGTCTTCAACTCAGATCTTTTTTGCTGGTCAGCATCCACCAACATAGCATTCTCCTCCAGATTTTCCAAGGCCCCCAATTCCACCAATAATTCAGTTTTACGATTCTCAGTGGCTAATTTCATCCGTTTTGCCTATTCCTTTATCCTTACTTTGAGTGCTTTAAACTTCTCGCACAGAACGTGCCCCCTCCACCCTTCGAACTGCAACTCTTTCCACCATGCTACAATTTTCAAGGAGAACTCTTCAGCTTCACAGAGTGCCATGTCTAATCTGAAGGGTCGCGGCCCACCTGAATACTCCTCTAGCTCTAGCATTACCTGATTATTATTTGAGATCGGCTTCGGCAGTGCACGCTGATGGTTCTGTGGGTACATCTCCTCCCATTCCTTTGAAACTAGAATCCGGTCCAATCTACTGAGACCTAATCGTTCCTGGTTATTCGTCCACGTAAATCATTGACCTTCCAAAGGTAAGTCGATCAGCTCACAATACTGTATTGTGTTAGATAGATTACGCATACTGGTGGTAATTCGACCCACACGGTTTTTTTCTTCCGGGAACCGAATGGTATTAAAGTCCCCACTGAGAATCCACGTTCCTTGCCATTGACGGTGTATTTCCTTCAATTCCGTCCGTAAGGACTGCCTGTCCCGAGCCCTAGATGGTCCATGGACAGCAGTAAACAACCATTGAAGGTTAGAGGTGCGGGATGTGAAAGCAACCGATATGGTATGTTCCTTGATAAATGACTCCTCCATATCAAACATATTGTCCTTCCAGATCACTATGATCCCCCCAGAATTGCCTCTGGAACCTTTAGCAACCCAACTGCTATTAGTTCTTCCCCAAATGGTATTAATAGCATTCTCCGTCACCATCTCCATTTTTGACTCAATTACCGCAACTATGCAAGGGCCCCTTGCCATACACATATTTTTTACGGCCAACTGTTTTCTTTCCGAACACAAACCCCTAATATTCCAGAAGATTACCTTCATCTTTAACCTCATTTTATCCCAATGTAACCCGAAGCTAGCACCCGCCTCATTGCAGTCGCGCTAACTCCCTACTCCCCTTCCCCCTCCCCCTCCCCCTATTTTTCACCACGGAGGCCGTCTTTTCATCCCTCACTACGATTTCAGTGATAATTTCGCGAGTGGTTTCTATGTCGTCCTGAAAGAGAATACACATATCACACCCCATTTCAGACATGGCTTCAAACTCGTCCGACTTGTTACTGTCGGAGGATATTTGTACTTCTGTTCTTTGCATACATGCCTGAATTTGACCATGGAGGTCAGCCTCTAAAGAGTCCTCTTTACCCCGATTTTCCGAATCTCCAGACATAGCTTCCGTAATTTTCATTCCTTCTCCATGGTTCTCAACATCTTGCTTGTTTTGGTTCATCGTCTCTGGCATCGACTCCATACCAAATTCCTCAGCCGGGGCTCCTGCCCGTTTTTTTTCGCCTCATCAAAAGTTTCTTTACCCATAATTTGAGGAATAATAGAATTCTTCCCCACCGACGATGGCATAGCCGAAGTATTTTCCATTCTACTCCATTTTAGAGCAAGATATTCTTGAATTACCTCCTCCGTTTTGTACGGACTTTCCTTGCAGATACGATCATTAGAACCCCATTTTGTCACCAACTCCACAACTTGTTGTACAAGACTTTCAATCTTAGATCCAGCGTCTCGCCGGTTCCTTTCCTGTCTTTCCCCCGTCATTGAAATACCGCCTGAATCACTACCGCCAGACCTGCCCAGGGATATTTTTCTTTTTTTCTTCAGGTGAAAGCTACTATAGTGGTGGTTTGCAGCTTTGAAATACCTGTCCATTTTTTATGGACATCTGTTGTAAGACGTGTCCCGCCTTGTGTGGGGGACCACACCGCCCAACACTTGTCTGTCATTATCAGAGCGCACCTTTGACGCGTTATCAAGACATAGAGCACGCTGCACGCGTCTCTTTTTCGTCCACGATTCTGGTACGGATTGTGTTTGAAACAATGGTGCTGATCGTCTCGGTTGATGCGTCTGTCTCATTATCTGAAGGACCATTTTCCAACCAATTATTTCCATCCACCTTGCCCCCCCTTAGTCGCCACGTTATACCGGCAGCTGTAGTGCTTATCCTTCCCGTTCTCAGCGCGCCTTTTTGACCAGTTTGAATCAACGGTCACGATCTCCTTACTCGGAAAAACCGCCCCTGGATCCAACGGCTCTTTCCCTTTTCTCAATCTTTCTCTCCGCCACTCATCTTCCTGTGGGTCCACCTCTTTCATGTGATCCAATGGCACAGGGATCGTCTTCCCGGAATTAGTTTTTGCTTTTTGTCCATTGACTTTAAAGTGGTTTTCCGTCCTCCCCTCTTCTTCCGCTCCGTTTTTACCAATACCTCCCTCGTCAAATGGATAAGGTTCTGTATTGGCAATTCCAGCCGCCGCCGGAATTTTGATTTCATCCCCGAACTCGCCTGCCACGCCGATGGAGTAGCACCTCTTTTCAACTTTCAGATTCACCACTGATCTTAGGAATGCCCACTCCGATGTAAACACCTTCGCTTTCGCATACTCCATGCTTTGAGAGTTGTCACCTTCCATTTTCACCCCCATTACCGTACCAAACAGACTTCCCATATTGCTCTTGGAGCATCTTTCGTCACTTACTTTCTTCTTCCTGTTAACTCCCGCATTCTCGTTCTCATTTTGCCATCCCCTTGGTCGTTAGTTCCTTTGGTCCTTTGTGCCTTCGTACCACGTCTCCTCTATTGTTCCGTCGCCTCCTCCATCCTTCCAACTTCCACCACCTCTCTCTCACTCTCTCCACCTAAAATTCGGCGAGTATTTTTTTGTACTATTGATTATTTTTTTCTGCTGAGTTGCCACCAAACTATCTATTGGATGAGGAAGACAAATCCGCGAGTTTGCCGACGATACGTTGGTTTTTCGACAATACGTCATTGTTAATTTTCAAAAAATAATAATTTATACATCATTGTTTTCTCTATTTGAAGGCTATATCTATGATTTCCTCTCAGATTGTTTTGACACTCCGAGTGCGTGGAAATTAATATCCACTTAAATGCAAATCTGTCATAACACATGAAAATTTTCCTACAGCAACTCAAGGAAATCGTAGCCAAACAGGCGGAGTTAGGCGTTGAAGTTGCTGTGTTGCCACCAAACTACCTATTGGATGAGGAAGACAAAGCTTATGAAATAGAAGATCAAAGCCGTGTTGGGAATAAGATGGGCAGATTCCAAAACAAGTTTAATAAAAGATTTAAGCATTTGCCGACACAACCAGCGTTCCAAAAGGCAAAGGTTAGATTATGAGCCATTGCAAGCACCCAACTCAGACATTAGGAAGCCAACCCTTTTGGAGAAGCTACTGAGTAGGGATATAAAGTGGGATAAGAGCCATATATTGCAAGTTTTCAGGTTCATGATTTTGAACTCTTTCTTCAAGGACTGGCCTGAGAAGCCTTTAGAGTTTCCAGTGATTACATTGAAAGATGGAGGCTGCAAGGATGAGATTGTCAATGAGAGATTTCCTTTAAAAGAGGGAAATGATTCTGTTTCTAAGGTGGTTGAAAATGTCATGGTTCAGGAAATTGAAATTGAAAACTATGATCGCAGTATAGTTGATGAAGAGAACAATGACGATGATGATGAAAGTGGAGAAGAGATGATTTGTGAGGATGTTGGTGTAAAGGATTTTCTGGAGAGCAAACTGAGAAATCAGAGGGAGAGGAGGGAGAAATCGCGTTAATGGTAACATTGGAACGATGAATCAAGAGGCTTGGAGATTGGTATTGGAAGTGATGCAACTATGTAACTTAAAATATAGACAGTGTTGGAGATTCTGCGGAAAACTATGATAGAAGAGACAAAGACAGACCACAATGCAACTGTGTGGGAGCTGAAGGGAGGTAGCCTTGCAGACTAATCACTGGATGTCATCAATCTTCTCTCTCATGCAGGGATTCTTTTTCATGTAGGGATTCTTTTCTCTCTACTGGCTGAGTTGTTTGTCTACTTTCTTTAAGGCCTATGAGGTGGATTTCTTTTGCAGAATTCAAGTAGATCTTGGTGATATGATTGTTTTCCAGCTTAATATGTTGTTGACGCAATTATTGTGGCTGAAGCCACTGTGAATCAAGCAAGAACATAAACATCTTCTCGTTTTTATAGAAGAATCCATGGGGCGAAGGATTAATTGGATTAAATTGTTGTTACGTCGCCTCCTCCATCCTTCCAACTTCCACCACCTCTCTCTCACTCTCTCCACCTAAAATTCGGCGAGTATTTTTTTGTACTATTGATTATTTTTTTCTGCTGAGTTGCCACCAAACTATCTATTGGATGAGGAAGACAAATCCGCGAGTTTGCCGACGATACGTTGGTTTTTCGACAATACATCATTGTTAATTTTCAAAAAATAATAATTTATACATCATTGTTTTCTCTATTTGAAGGCTATATCTATGATTTCCTCTCAGATTGTTTTGACACTCCGAGTGCGTGGAAATTAATATCCACTTAAATGCAAATCTGTCATAACACATGAAAATTTTCCTACAGCAACTCAAGGAAATCGTAGCCAAACAGGCGGAGTTAGGCGTTGAAGTTGCTGTGTTGCCACCAAACTACCTATTGGATGAGGAAGACAAAGCTTATGAAATAGAAGATCAAAGCCGTGTTGGGAATAAGATGGGCAGATTCCAAAACAAGTTTAATAAAAGATTTAAGCATTTGCCGACACAACCAGCGTTCCAAAAGGCAAAGGTTAGATTATGAGCCATTGCAAGCACCCAACTCAGACATTAGGAAGCCAACCTTTTGGAGAAGCTACTGAGTAGGGATATAAAGTGGGATAAGAGCCATATATTGCAAGTTTTCAGGTTCATGATTTTGAACTCTTTCTTCAAGGACTGGCCTGAGAAGCCTTTAGAGTTTCCAGTGATTACATTGAAAGATGGAGGCTGCAAGGATGAGATTGTCAATGAGAGATTTCCTTTAAAAGAGGGAAATGATTCTGTTTCTAAGGTGGTTGAAAATGTCATGGTTCAGGAAATTGAAATTGAAAACTATGATCGCAGTATAGTTGATGAAGAGAACAATGACGATGATGATGAAAGTGGAGAAGAGATGATTTGTGAGGATGTTGGTGTAAAGGATTTTCTGGAGAGCAAACTGAGAAATCAGAGGGAGAGGAGGGAGAAATCGCGTTAATGGTAACATTGGAACGATGAATCAAGAGGCTTGGAGATTGGTATTGGAAGTGATGCAACTATGTAACTTAAAATATAGACAGTGTTGGAGATTCTGCGGAAAACTATGATAGAAGAGACAAAGACAGACCACAATGCAACTGTGTGGGAGCTGAAGGGAGGTAGCCTTGCAGACTAATCACTGGATGTCATCAATCTTCTCTCTCATGCAGGGATTCTTTTTCATGTAGGGATTCTTTTCTCTCTACTGGCTGAGTTGTTTGTCTACTTTCTTTAAGGCCTATGAGGTGGATTTCTTTTGCAGAATTCAAGTAGATCTTGGTGATATGATTGTTTTCCAGCTTAATATGTTGTTGACGCAATTATTGTGGCTGAAGCCACTGTGAATCAAGCAAGAACATAAACATCTTCTCGTTTTTATAGAAGAATCCATGGGGCGAAGGATTAATTGGATTAAATTGTTGTTACGTCGCCTCCTCCATCCTTCCAACTTCCACCACCTCTCTCTCACTCTCTCCACCTAAAATTCGGCGAGTATTTTTTTGTACTATTGATTATTTTTTTCTGCTGAGTTGCCACCAAACTATCTATTGGATGAGGAAGACAAATCCGCGAGTTTGCCGACGATACGTTGGTTTTTCGACAATACATCATTGTTAATTTTCAAAAAATAATAATTTATACATCATTGTTTTCTCTATTTGAAGGCTATATCTATGATTTCCTCTCAGATTGTTTTGACACTCCGAGTGCGTGGAAATTAATATCCACTTAAATGCAAATCTGTCATAACACATGAAAATTTTCCTACAGCAACTCAAGGAAATCGTAGCCAAACAGGCGGAGTTAGGCGTTGAAGTTGCTGTGTTGCCACCAAACTACCTATTGGATGAGGAAGACAAAGCTTATGAAATAGAAGATCAAAGCCGTGTTGGGAATAAGATGGGCAGATTCCAAAACAAGTTTAATAAAAGATTTAAGCATTTGCCGACACAACCAGCGTTCCAAAAGGCAAAGGTTAGATTATGAGCCATTGCAAGCACCCAACTCAGACATTAGGAAGCCAACCTTTTGGAGAAGCTACTGAGTAGGGATATAAAGTGGGATAAGAGCCATATATTGCAAGTTTTCAGGTTCATGATTTTGAACTCTTTCTTCAAGGACTGGCCTGAGAAGCCTTTAGAGTTTCCAGTGATTACATTGAAAGATGGAGGCTGCAAGGATGAGATTGTCAATGAGAGATTTCCTTTAAAAGAGGGAAATGATTCTGTTTCTAAGGTGGTTGAAAATGTCATGGTTCAGGAAATTGAAATTGAAAACTATGATCGCAGTATAGTTGATGAAGAGAACAATGACGATGATGATGAAAGTGGAGAAGAGATGATTTGTGAGGATGTTGGTGTAAAGGATTTTCTGGAGAGCAAACTGAGAAATCAGAGGGAGAGGAGGGAGAAATCGCGTTAATGGTAACATTGGAACGATGAATCAAGAGGCTTGGAGATTGGTATTGGAAGTGATGCAACTATGTAACTTAAAATATAGACAGTGTTGGAGATTCTGCGGAAAACTATGATAGAAGAGACAAAGACAGACCACAATGCAACTGTGTGGGAGCTGAAGGGAGGTAGCCTTGCAGACTAATCACTGGATGTCATCAATCTTCTCTCTCATGCAGGGATTCTTTTTCATGTAGGGATTCTTTTCTCTCTACTGGCTGAGTTGTTTGTCTACTTTCTTTAAGGCCTATGAGGTGGATTTCTTTTGCAGAATTCAAGTAGATCTTGGTGATATGATTGTTTTCCAGCTTAATATGTTGTTGACGCAATTATTGTGGCTGAAGCCACTGTGAATCAAGCAAGAACATAAACATCTTCTCGTTTTTATAGAAGAATCCATGGGGCGAAGGATTAATTGGATTAAATTGTTGTTACGTGTAATTAATATTGGTGAGGAGTTGACTACTAATTTGATCTCTGTCCATGGTTGTGAGTTTTTCTTTCTTTGCTACTTAAGCCTTTCACTAGAAAGGGTGATATAAGTCATCATGATTGGGACCTGATGGTGGAACGGATGGCAGCTATGTTGGAAAATTAGGAAGGTTAATATCTTTACCTTCCCGGTAGGCTTAATCATGTACAGGTGCCTTAATGTGACATTTTTGGTTATTTTCTGTCTGCCCAATCAAATAAATTCATATGGATTTTCTTTGAAACGATGACTTCCCCCATACCATGAAAGTTCACCTTGTAAACTAGAATAAAGTTTGTTTTTCTAACAGGGTTGGTGGGCTTTGAATTAAGAACATAAGGAGTCGCAATTTTGCCGATTTTCTATCCATTTATAGTATTCATGCCCCTTTGAAAAAAAATTTGAAAAAGTTCATTGGAATTCTCCTTGGGCTGATGCTCCCCTAATCAAAGAAGTTCACTTTGTAAATCGACATCAAATTTGTCTGAGAGGGTTGGTGGTGGACTTGCCATTCAGAGCATAAGGAGTCAAAATTTTCCTTTGATAGCTAAGGATTGTGCATTGTCTAAGAGGGTTGGTGGTGGACTTGCCATTCAGAGCATAAGGATTGTGCATAATCATATCCAATTCTGACAATCTTAGGGCCAAAATCATCATCACAAAAATACAAAATCAAGGCAAATGTCTCCAGTTTGGGTGATCGAATTTGGAAGGATCACATATTTTTTGTACTTAGAACCAAGGATATAAGTCTTCCATCGGTGGATTTATATATGATATTGGATATGTGGCTACCTTTTCGGGTTGGATAAGTGGTATGAAGAAACGACTTTTGCTTTGACTTTTCCCACTTTATTCAGAACGGCTATAAATAAAAAGAAGATATTTTTGTTACTTTATACTGAGATGCTTGTAAGCGCCTTAAATAGATTTTGATTAAATAGCTTCATTTTGATGCGGATGTATACGAAAGTCTCCTCTTCCCTCTTTCGCTTCTCCTGTTCACTTTTACAATCTTGTCCACGAGCTATAAGGATCCAACCCTTTGAAAGTATGAAGTTACCATTGGATAGCTTGGTGGAAACAAGTTCAGGTAAGAACAAGAAGGAAAGAAAAAAGAAAAAGAAAAAATTAGGGTGCCATTAGATGCAACCACAATAGGAGTACAAACTGTTGCCATCTTGGCAACATGGAGCAAATGCCTCGTCATAACCAATGCCATTGGAGAACGATGTATTTCTGATAGTCAAAACTCAATCTGATGGGAGTAAAGAGCGCTACAAATCGCGTTTGGTAGGTCAAGGTTTTTCTTTGTATTTGGGGGTGATCAAGAAAGAGTGAGACAGAGTTATGATGCTTACAACATGCACGTAAGTTAAGTTACCATGCTTTTGCTAACCTGCACTAACTTAAGGATGTGTATTGTAGCAAAAAAAATTGAACAAAACAAGTGAGAGATGCAACTACTAAAAGTGGTTTTGAAGTTAGGGGTTTGAATAGAGAAAAATAGGCCGAAAGAAGGGATAAGGCAAATAAAAAGGAAAACATGGGCTGACAGTAGAGAAAGGACACATTAGGGATTTGAAATGAAGTTCAAAGAAGAAATGAGAAAGATTTGATAAGAAGAAAAGGAACCAGAAGAGGAATTCGAGGGATTTCACAAGAACAAGAAGGGATACCTTTACTCGCAATCCACTATGTTATCATGTTGGACAAATTAAAGAAAAATTAAGGATGAGAAGAAGGATGAAAATAACAGAAGGGGGGAATTAGGCTGGATGGACATTTTCCACTATTAAAAGCATGGGTCAAATGACATTTAAACCGCAAAACAAAACAACAATAAAAAACTGACCAAACGACCCTATATGTATATATTTTGAAATGATCCAAACTACCCTATATTATCAAATATTTACATTCTAACATATGCATATATGATGATATGTATATATAATGATATTCACACACGTACATCCTTAGGCCATTTTGTGGGTCAAAGTCGTGACAAAGGCAGGGCAGTTTATCTTGGAATAATTATGGTCTTAACATCCTGCCAAGCAGTACATCTTTACAATTCTTTTTTTTTTTTTGAAATGGCAATATATTGAAAAAGAGAACCGAGATGGTCCTCAAGGAATACAATGGATTACAAAGAAAAAAAGAAAACATCAAAACAAAACAGCTCACGGAGGGAGAAAGTCAAACCACTCCAACCCCAGTCTATGAACCCCCGATCTAGCAAGGGAGTCAGCTTCACCATTAGCTGATCTCCTAACTTGCTTAAACACAATAGAAGAGACTGAGGTAAGATCAGAGATCTCCTCAAAGTAGCTAAGGAATCTCCAAGGAGGAACCACTCTCCCCGAAAGCCAACTAATAACATTGGAGGAATCACCTTCCACTATCACCCTATCATAAACCTCTCTACTCAGATGCTTTATCCCATGATATGCCGCTCCGAGTTCCGCTTCAGATGAGTCACTTCTACCAATAGGACCCGAGTAAGCCCAAGATACCAGACCTAGATAATCTTTACAAAGACCTCCAACCCCCTATTGCCCAAGATACCTCCAACCCCACCTTTTTCTACAAAGCCCAAGATACATCTTTACAATTCTATCATGGGATGGAAGAATCTTTTTCACTCAAATCTAGTTTAATGCCTCTTTTTTGTATCGTAGTTTATTATGCAGTTTCTTGCATCACATAAGCTTAAGGTGCTTAATATGTGGCCATACTTCGTGAGTGTTTTCATGTTGTTTTACTTGAAAATGGATGCAATTAATTGTTACATGACTTTGATGTCATATTTTGCGATTCATATTTGGACAGGAGAAAGAACTTATTGAGAGACATAACGTGTGGCTTAATGATGAGTTAACAGCGAAACTAAACAGTCTCATTGAACTTCGCAAAGCACACACTGAATTTGAGGCAGATATGACGGCTAAACTTGTTGGTGTAAGTATGTGACCATTTTCTCCAGGCTACTGATGTCAGAAGTTTTTGAACCATTTTCTAATTTTGTCTTTCAGGTTGAGAAACGAGTTAATGATTGTTCAAGTGCTTTAAAGTGGAACAAAGAAAGAGTCAGGGAACTAGAATTGAAACTGACATCAGCCCAAGAGGTATGATTTGTTCTAGCTGGAGTACATCAATTTGCATGTCTTGTTCTGTATCTTACCCAAGGTTTAAAATTTCGGTTTCAGACATATCCGAAACCGAAATTTCAGACGAAATACCGAAATTTTGTCCGAAATCCTTAAAAAAAAAAAAACGAATATCATTATTTGGCCAAAATTTCTGAAAACGTAATTTTAGAAAAAAAAATTTTAAAAATAATATTTTTTCCAAAATTTTGGACTCTTGCTGAAATTTCGGATTCATGTGATTTTGGTTTCGGTCCCAACCAAAATCCGAAATTTAAAACCACGATCTTACCTTATCCATTTGCTGTATTTCCTCAATGCAGGAATTATGCTCATCTAAAAATACTGCTGCGGCTAACGAAGAGCACTTCTCTGCTGAGCTATCAACTGTAAGATTGACAGGAAACAATTATATTTCAAATTGGAGCTTTCTAAATATCGGAATCTTGTCTATTGCATGATTAATTTAGTGCTGCTGTGATTAGTGTAGTCTTGAGAGGAAGAATATAATTTCTTCAAATGGATTATGAGTTGGTACAGTTTGGAAGTTATCTATCCCTAATCTTAGGTTTCTGTGTCACTGGTTAAGTTATTAATTTTCTTTCTTGTAATCAGGTTGCAATACCTAATCAGAAAAAGTTGGTTTTGGTTAGCCTTATGGGTGTGTGCAGTTGTTGGTATATATTTTTTCCATTGGTTGGGATAACATTTACTAGTCTTTTCTCTTGAACAAACAATGTGTTTTTATTTGTTACATGAGATCATGGTTTTTTCTTCCTTTCATTGATTCTGCTAGAATAAGTTTGGTTTCGAGGGCCAGAAATTATACCTTGGGAAAATTTCCTTCCCCATGAATATGGGAACTGGTGGGTGCTAACTTCAAATATCTTGACAGAACTTGGGGTTTCCTTGAAATAGTCAGTGAATACCAATGGGAACTGGTGGGTGCTAACTTCAAATATCTTGACAGAACTTGGGGTTTCCTTCAAATAGTCAGTGAATACCAAAGGGACAATCCCATTTCTTTAGCCAATTGATTACCAGCATAGAATAACCTTTGACCCACACTTAGGAAAGACTCAATTCTGCCAAAAAACTTGAACCTGCTCCAAAACATTTTTACTTCAGCATCATTTGCATGATAATCACCCGATTATACTACATAAGGAAAAACTACAACCCTTGATGAGTCAGTAATTTGCTTTAACTAAGACCATCTCAGTCTGTTTTTAAATGAAACTTTGACCATTCAAAAAAAAATAAAAAAATAAAATCCTTAACTCAGAAGATCTTCACATGAGAAAACTACAACCACTGAAGAGTCCGTAATAACAGCTACATTGCCATCAATCTGCTCTTTGCATTTCCATTATTAATTAATTTCCTACTTTTGCCAATGCTGAGTTTCATATAACCAGGAGACAGTTTACAACACATGCCCTTTTTTCTTTGGGACTTAGAGAAATCCCTACATATCCCACCAGTCATGAACAAGTACGTTTAAGGGGATACAAATGAAGCAATCCACTTTTAAGACATGCTCTGAGAGTTCGATAATGATTGACTGAAGTATCTACCTTAGGCTAGATAATACGCCAGACTTAAGGTCTTTATGTTTGCTAAGCCAGAGAAACAGAATTTCCCATGGACTTTTTTCTCTTATCACCCATTTGTCTGCGAAACCATTTCCACTATTGACATTTTTTGGATCAATTTTTAAAATTATTTTCATTCCGTCCTTGTCACTAGATGAATGTTGTCTATGGACACGGGATGAACAGGTGGGAACGATTCTCAATTCTAATCACAAAATTTGCAAGCAGTCATAGTGCATATCCTGCTAGTCTTCATTTGATTGCTAATAGTGAAAATCCACTATCCCATGGGAGGCAGTTTTGTCCCAGATCGATGGGTAGGTTAAGGCTAGTCATAATTTTTACAATTGGCCAATGTATCATGTCATGTATGAAGTGGGAAAAGGAATTTTTAGACCATTTGCCTATTCATTCTATTACTATTCATATTGTTTGGAGTTTCATTTTGTCTGTTTGGTTGTTGTATTTGGGTAAAGCTGAAATTTTGGCTCTGTATAAATTGCTCCTTGTCTGTCAAGAGGTAAAGCTCAAAGAACATAGTAAAAGGATATTCCAAAAAAAAAAACAAGGAGGCAATGTACTGTCTCAAGGATCATTCTCAAGACTATAGTTTGGTGGGCGATCCTCCTTAAGTGCTTCCATGGGGTTGGGGTGTATGAGCTTAGAAAGATGTGGGATTTCTATCTCAAAGTTCTGAGATTCATGATAGGGTTTTCCCCCATTGGTATCATTTTCTCTTAGAGCTCTCAAGCTGAATTTTGATGGGTCAAACGTTGTCAATCTTGGTTAGATAGGTGTTGTTGCATTGGTCCTCAGAATAGTTGGGGAAAGGATTTCATTGAAGCGGAAATTTTTGCTTTTTGTCAAGGAATTAAGCTTCTTACAACTTTTTGCGGTTCACTTTTTTGTTGAAGAGGATCCCCTCAATGTGTGATGATTTGGAATGGATATGGGCTGGTCTTTCCATGGATGTTGGCAAATACGATTGAAGAGATGTCGGAGCTCTGTTGAGTTGTTCAAGCATTCTTAACTTACATTGGGATTGGGAGAGATGCTAACTCTGATGCGGATTCTTTGGCATGTGAAGGTGTCCAATGTATGGAGCTGGTGGCTAGCGATCATTTCTCGATCTAGGGAGGGGGCATTGCCACAATTTTAGTATGTTTAGTTCTTAGCACGGTGTATGTTTTTTCTCCTTAAAGAAATTTCTCCATTCAAAAATAAAATAAAAATGAAAGCCTATGAGATGAGTCAAAAGCCCAAATTTCTTCATCCTCAACAATTGAAGGCTCCACATACACTCCATGGAGGTATGCAATGAGACTCAAATTCAGTTGAAACTTTTTAGGATACATAATCTCTAAGAAGGAGTGACCAAGGTTTTAAATTTGGTTTCAGTTTCGATTTCGGTTGCCATGGAAATAGAAACATTTCGGGTTTTAGTTGAAAATTTTGGTGGAAATACTGTAAAATCACGCAAACATATAAAAACCTATGCAAATGATAGAATTTAAAGATGAAACTTCAGGAAAGGCCAAGCATTGCTTGGGATGTTGGGGTACGGTAACGTGGAAGCAAAAGTGAAAAGTTTTATGGCATGTGTCCTTTCTTGCAACCATATGGGTTCTATGGAAAGAAAGAAATGCGCGAGTCTTCAAGGGAGTTTCATGGAGGCCGCTATTTCTCTTCAACAAAATCATTGCAATCACAAGCACATGGGTAAAAATGCTTCCGTAGTTCGCCTTTATATCAGCATATGATCTATGGTATGGATGGAAAGTAATTTGCACTGAGGCTAGTGAAGACCAAAGTCTCATCCAAGAATGGAAGCCGCCGGATCAAGGATTGCTTAAACTCAATTTTTTTTGATGACAATAGGTATCCCCACCCAATTTTTAGGGTGGGACTATTCCCTACGGATGTGCGCAATCACCCGTAAACAACGTGCATCGGGTAAGCCCAGGGGATTCGAACTCGCGTCACTGGGGAGCATAGATATAAATTCCGTTCCGTTCCGGCCGGAACGGACCGGATTTCCGGTTCCGGACTGGATTCCGGAACGGAATGGGCATATTTGCCGTTCCGGCCGGAATTCCGGTCCGTTCCGGTCATTCCGGTCGGAATTCCGGTTTCCGGCCGGAATGTCCGGAATTCACTGTTCCGGCCGGAAATGCGGAAAAATTCAAAAAAAATAAAAAAAAAAAAAATTACAAAAATGCCATTAAGGCGGTTGGGGAGTGTATTTTACAGATTTGCCCTCGTTTTATGACCGTTTTATAGTTGTTGGGAGGGCATTTTTCGTCTTTTTACAAAAAAATTCAAAAAAAAAACAAAATCCAAAAAATTACATAAATTCATTTATGGCTGTTGGGGAGTGTATTTTACACATTTGCCCTCATTTTGTGACTGTTTTGTAGTTGTTAGGAGGGCATTTTTTGTCTTTTTGTTATTAAACTTTGGTTTTTAAGTAATAAATATGTCTTTTAGTTCATTTAAGTGTTTCTTATATTTTTCTAACAATTTCTAATTTTTAAGGATTTTTTTCATATTTTTAACTATTTTTTTCAACCGGAACGGAAAGTTTCGACCGGAACGCTGAACGAAACGGCCGGAACACCGGAACGTTCCGTTCCAGTAGCCAAAACGGAACGGCGACCGGAACGGAATTTATAACTAAGCTGGGGAGCATACCCATGACTTTAAGCCAAAGAGCCACACCCGTACGGGTTTCTTAAACTCAACTTTGACAGGTCTAGTATTGGAAATCCGGGCCTATCTGGAATCCGGGGAACTCCTAAGAGATGACCAAGGGATGGTACTATGGGCTTACTCAGGCCAATAGGGATAACAAACTCAAATGAGTTGGAAGTGAGAGCGGTTCGCCATGGAATTAAACTTTTACATAGTACAGATTTGGAAAAAGGTGGAAATTGAAGGCAACTCGTTGAATGTCATCAGGTGGCTCAAAGGAACATATCTAATTCCTTGGAGATTTGCCTCCTTTGATGAAATCCACGATTGGGTGGATGGGGCATCTTTGTCCGTCCACAATATCAAGCGCTCAGCAAATGATGAGGCGAGCAGACTTGCAAATGGGTATCTAGAGAAAGCATCGAGTTGTTCAATTCTCTTCCTCAATATGGGTTGAGGCTATGCCTTTCCCTCTTCTTGTACTTTTATTTTAGACCTTCTCGGTCTATTCTTATTAATAATATCTTTTCACCATTAAAAAAAAAAAACAAAAACATGCAGGAAAGGTCGAAATAAGGAGAAATTCTCATTTAGAAAACATCGTGTGAGCAAGACAGCCATCCATAATGGTTTAAAACCATCAAACACCTAATGACATGCACTGCCACACATGTTTCATGATTTAGTAGATACCAAAATTCATATGTAGTTCATATAAATATATATACAAAATACATGCACCACATTTCACATGCAATTTATATAAATATAATTATGTAATACATACTAACATAGTATACCAATGTTACACTTACAATTTTTTTATGCGTTTCGATGGGAATGAATATGGAAATATTTCGGTCGTTTCGTGTCGGTTTCGTAGAAATTTAAAACCACGACATGGAACGTTATAGTGACCATACCCCGACCATCTTAGAGCTCATTATAGTATGGAACGGTAGGTGGGGAAGTTATAGCCGCTTTGAACATGCAAGTAATGGTATCTGCCCAAACTATCAACTATCGGCTCAGGATGCTGAGTCACCCGCATACGTTGAACCCTCGAAAAAACATCCACCAGGGTGGGAATGGGTGGGGAACTCACAATCTGCTGTCGGAGTTGAAGATAGTGAGGCCCTAACGAGTCAAGAAAACGGACAACACGCAACTCCTCCTGTCGTTTCTTGAGAACGACTGGATCAGTTGTAAACTGCTGCAATAGATCAAGTTCCTAACAGAGTGCGAGATAGTCCATGTAGTGGCCACTCACCGACTTGTCTCCCCTCTGAAGTCTAAACCATTCTGATAAACGATCACAAATACGCATATGATTATCTGCCCCAGAATACATTGTGGCTGTTTGTCCCAAACCTCCTTCGAGGACTGAAGATACATCAAGGAGGCAGCTATAGGGGGTTCCATACAACCCCAGAGAAATGATCTAACAACGGCATCATCTTCACGCCACTGATCATACTGCAGATCAGTAGTAGCTGGCGGTACACGTTCTAGAAAACGTATTTTTCTATGTCCAAGGAGATAAGTATATACGGCCATCTTCCACGGAGATAAATAATTTGTCCCATCTAACCTGATGGACGTCATCTGAAGGGGGGTTCCACATGCGAATTACTTGATTGGCCCGTAGAAATCGAAGAACGGGCCTCATCAAGTCGGGGGCAGCAGTTTGGTGGGAGGTTTGATCCTCAGAAGCCATAACAAAAGCACTACCAATCGCCAAAAAAGACAACAACCAACACCTTAAGGAATAAATCAAATCTCACAACCACTACAATTACCACAACGAACAATCAACTGTATAAAGTTACTAAAGAAAACATCTAGGAATCACCAAACGACCCCCTTCAACAACAACCACCAGTAATGAACGAAGATAACCCTTAGAAGAAACGAACAACACACCAACCAACAAAATCCATATGCGACAGAATCAACAATAACATAAACTACGAGAAGGGAACAACTCACATTACGAGAGGATAGGGTTAGGGCTTGGGTGAAGGGCTCTGGAAAGTGTATAGGTTGGAATAGAGGGTGCGGTTAGGGTTTTGGGTGTGAAGAGGAGGTGCGGTTAGGGTTTGGGTTTTGAATAGGGGTTGCAGCTAGGGTTTTGTGTGCTTGGGAGGTGCGGCTAGGGTTTTGAGGAGTGGAGAAAAGGAATGAACACAACTCAGAAGGGTGGAGAAAAGAAACGATCACGACTCGGAAGAAGGTTGGGTGGGGAGTGGAGAAAAGGAACGAACGCAACTCAGAAGGGTGTGGGTGGAGAAAAGAAACGAACACGACTCAGAAGAAGGGTTAGGGTTTAGGGAAAGAAGAAGAAAACCTACCTTTCTTCACCCATGGCTCTGATACGATGTAAAGTTACCAACTTCTCCAAAAGCTTAAGCTGTTGGAGAAAGGCGTTATTTATCTTTTATACTTTAACAAAACCAATATCACATTAAAATCACAGGACATTAGAGCTGAATTTGTTTTTATTTTCTGGAATTCCATAATGAAGAGGCCCTGAAAATGTGGACCCCATCCGTAATCTCCATGCCCCTCTTTTGATAATTTCCTTTTCCTGCTTACTTTTACACATTAAGGTCCAAATAATAAAATGAAAGTTTTTAAACGAGGCCCTCGAAGAGGGTGGGTGGGTAGGTTCGGATGGGGTGGGGAGTAATTTAATTCCATAAGAAATCTCTTTGTATTTTTTTAATTCTATTAATGCTCATCAAGAGAATTGTAATCATTGATTGGTGAAGAAGTTGGGGTGTTGGCTAAAGTAACCTTAGTAATTATTATTTTACTTGAAAAATATCGGTACTCAACTCTCAATGATTTGAGTTAGAGTCTCCATTTGCTCCACTGCCCTGATCCCATTCATGCTCCGTGAGGCCTCTCTTCTTAAGTGGAAGCCCAAGGTATCTAGGTGGGAATTGAACAGTCTCGCATCCCATGTCGATTCAATTAACTGTAACCTCTTCATCTAAGCATGTGTATGATTTTCCTTCATTGTTCATTTGTCCAATTTTCTTGTCAATAAAAGTAATCAGAGGCTATGGTTTCTTGCTCGATAGTCCGATTCTTCCGATCACTCTATAGGGTCTCCACACCATTTATCAAGCCCATAATTGGTATTCAACCCATCGTTTTTCCTCAATCTGTCTACTTGAACAATCATGAACACCGTGGTTTGGAGATCTTTAATGAAAACAGATTCAAATCAAAATGGAGATGCCGCGTTTTGAATTATATTTTCTTAGAATTCCTTGTGGGGGATCGACCATAAATCCATTCACCTAAATGCAAAGACTTTATAGTAAATCACCTAATATCGTAACTCTTAAGATTGAAAAATCTTCACGACCATTTGGCTAAGAGAGTCGCATGTTGCAGCCCAATGTTCTTTGGTTGAGACACCCGCTCCTAGTTCATCAAGTAAACTCTCCTAAATTTGGGGTCATCATTTCTTTTGGAAGTTCTGATGGATCCTCTCATTTCGCTTCACAACATAAAGGAAGATATTCTACACATGGAGAGAAAGTAAGTGGGATGTTAAATAAAGAGGCCATTAGGAGGGTGATCTTGCATGGGGGAGAGAAATATATACTTTCCCATGTCTCTAGTCTTGGCTGAATCCATTCTTGTAGTTGATCCTAGTAGCAGGGACACAGGCTGTCGTCTTGTAAGTGAAGGCTGAGGCATGGATGCCACATTGACTCCCAATTGACGAACGCCGATTCCATAGACGAAGGACTTGTGTCTAAAATTTTTTTGTGCGCTTATATTGTCATGGTGGGTGGCGTAGGGATGACATGCAGCATTGACCAGGCGAGCTAAAGAGAGGGGGGCAAGTCAGCGTCCGGTGGAATGAGCTTGGCCTTGATACTCGTTAGCTTCTTGAGCGATATCACTCACGGGCCAGGATAGCCACCAACCTTTGCACAACTCTACTCTAACCCATGGGTGGACTCACCCATAAACATCCCAAAGACACCATACAACTAGCCAAAGAATAGAGGACAATTTAGCAACTGGTTGATTTCTGGAGGGTGAAGTCCACACACCAAGTACAAATAGGGCTCCCTAGATAGTTCAAAGCCGAAAGCTCTATGCCCGCAAACTTCGACAACATGATAATGCACTCTCTCTGGCTGCTTTAGCTTGACAGATAAGCTAGATGCCAAAAAAAGTATTCGAAAGGTTAAATTCCTATCCAAGGTCATGTTTTAGGAACCCTATAAGCAAAAAAGTGAAGAAATTGTCCTCTATTAATTACAGTGGGAAATTGAACTGTGGAGATACATCATTGAGTCCATTTTTTCCATATGAGACTCAACTCCACTCAATTCAACTAAGCCTTTGCCCCAAACTAGTTGGGGTCGGCTAATGAATGCTTTAGAAAATTTTCATGAAGAAGGTGGAAGGATCTACCCGTCTCAAATTGACTAAGTCTAATCCTGACACTAGTTGGGTTCGTCCACATGGATCAATTTCTTCCGTTCTATCCTATTCAAGGTCATGTTTTCTGTTATATTCCTAGCCCTCAAGTCTTTCCTGACTGTTTCTACCCAAGTTGTTTTCGGTCTGCCCCTACCTCTTTTTACTCCATCAACGTGGCACGAGTTTTTCCATTTGAGCTATGCTTTGGCCGACACTTTGAATTTATTCCCGACACACGTGTCGTGTCCGACACGACACCGTATCCACACGTGTCGACACTCCTTTAGACACTTTTAAGTGTACTGCTAGAAGTGTCAGTAACTTCATATGTATGTATGTGTATGAGTGTGACACTATTTCTAAATTTTTAAAGTTGCTATGTCAGATACCTCGTATCCGTGTTGAAACTCGGCACACAAATCCGTGTCCACAAATCATGATTTTATGCACTTTCTATTTTAGCTGTGCCCCCGTTTGTAACTTTTTGGAGTTTGCCGTGTCGGACACTCCGTGTCCGTGTCCACAAATCATAGCATTTGAGACTAAAACCCATTTTTTCTTAAGTGCACGAGAGCAATGGCCATCCAACCTATCATATTCTATGTTGCATGGATTATTCAGAATGGGCGATGTACCTGTGTTGGATACAATCGGATTCCGATACTTTAGGATTCACTGCGATACTCTTTAATCTATTTTTTTCAGTAATACTGCAACAAATTTACAATTATCTTAAGTTTGGAGTTTGTTTTTTTTTCACCATCATTGTTTCAATAGTAAGTTTTTTATATGGAAACAAAAAATTATATGTACTTAACCTACCAAAATTCCCACTATATTACTGCTTTTAACCATATTATCATGTAACCTTTTTTTGAGTGTAGTCGAATCTGACAATCGGTACCCATGTCGAATTTTGGCACTTGTACCTTTACCCATGCACCATAAATCATTAGCAACAACAATGGCATCAAGAAAATTTTACCCACACCCAAATCACTCTGATTAGAAGCAACCCAACTTTTTTTATTCTAATGGAGAGAACTTTGGAGATGATTTTGTATACTGTCCCAATAAGACTAATCCACCTAAAGTCAGATAAAGGGCTCATTAAACGCTCTATTAGTGCCATGACAATAGAAGAATCTTCGATTACTTGCATAGATTAGATTAAAGATGGTCCAAAACTCTTGGAAAAAGCGAAGAAACCGTTAGGGTTTTGGGACTTGGTCTTTGAGAGACCAAGACACGAATTCCTCTTGTCTGCTCCCTAGTAGTAATTAGAATATTAATTAGTATTGATAGGGTTGTTTTTATCCACGTTTATGAAGGAGAGTTCCTAACCATATTTGATATTTAAAATTTAAAAGCCACGGCTGAGGGGTGGAGAGGGAAGGCAGGCGGTGGGGGGTGGGAGTTGTTGAGTGACCAAGACCCTAATTTGCTCTTGTCAGGACCCTAGTAGTAATTATAATAATAATTAGTATTGATAGAGATATTTTTTATCCAGGTTTATGCAGGGTAGTTCTAACCATAATTGGAAACTATAAGCCACAGTGGGTAAGGTAAGTTTCTCTGTTTGGTTTGGTACAGATTTTCTTTATTTCTGGTTGTTTCCTCATTGTTCTTGCCCTTTGGGAAGCAAGAGTACATCTCACCTGACTTGTTTGTAACCATCCTAGGAGGTCAAATAAGACGGCTGAAAAATAATGTAGTTGAATTATGGGGACTTGGTACCATTAGACGGGTGAAATTATGGTTAATTCAATACCATTTGTGCCAGCGAATGGGATGTCTTTTTTATCACCTGGCTTGGCTGGCTCTTTGTTTAGTGTCTTTCTAAACTTGCTACAACGAATAGTTCTGAGAACTTTTGAAACTTTCCCTATCCATTTTCAGATTCCTGCATTATTCTTTTTTACTTCTTTTGGTTGGTTCTTGACATGAAGGATCTGTGCTTTTATTGCCTAAAGCTGGTCAGTTTCTTTCTGATTTTGTCAATGTTAGCTTGGTTATTTTAGAAGCAAACCTTGTAATTTGTTTCACAATATCCTTCTTAAATGCGCAATGCAATTTTCTTTTTTGTTGATGTCTATCAATTTACTTGAGGACTGATGTAATAAACCTACTATTTTTTTTAATAGTTTCATCAATTATGACTATTCATGTTAATTTTTTTCCTCACGGTCTTTGATGAAGGTTAACAAACTTGTTGAACTGTACAAAGAGAGTTCTGAAGAGTGGTCCAGAAAGGCAGGAGAACTTGAGGGTGTAATTAAAGCACTGGAAGTAAGATTTTTCTGTGTGGCTAATCGATTGCTAATCACTGTACACCGTCCCAGCAGATCATTTTAATTGCTTGATGATTGTTTTGAATTTTTAATGCATATGCAGACACATTTGGGCCAAGTTGAAAATGATTATAAAGAGAAACTTGAGAAGGAAGTATCGGCAAGAAATGATATCGAAAAGGTATGTTGTTGTTATGGTTTTTGCTTTAGATCAAATATGAGAAATGGAGGATGGGGATGTAAAGCCTCTTTGTTGTATTCTTCATTTTGGTGTTATCCATCATTATATCTATTTCTCTATTATTCTGTTTTCTGTTATCTTTTTCCATTAAGTAGGTTTTCATTTTTCATGTGCATGTATGTATCTATGGCTTTTTGCATACATGATCTTTTCTTATTTGTGTTGCATTTGAGTTATTTTTTTGTTGTTGTTTTGATGCTAAGGGGTTTCCCTTTGGTGGTTGTAGGAGGCTGCAGCTTTGAAAGATAAACTGGAAAAGTGTGAGAGTGAAATTGAGGCTGCTAGGAAGGCTAATGAATGTAGCCTTCTTTCAATATGCACTTTCCGGAGCGATTCAAGTGCTGAGCAAATGTAGGTTTTATGCAATTTAGCAGCAAACAATCTTTTGAATACTTTCTCTTTCTCAATTATGTTCGTTTCTGGATGTTAGCCTATTGAATTTATTATGCTATCATAATCAAAATTACTCTCTCTTTCTCAATTATGTGATTGCTTTGTCATCAATACTGGATATGCTTGTTCATCACAACATGAACTATATTCAGCTCTTATTTACCGTGAAGTTTGACTGGTTATGACTTATGATTGCCACTGTATGTTGTGCACTGTTATTATTTTCCCCTAATTCAAGGATACTTGTAGTTTTCTATATTTTATTGGTAATATGTTACGAAACTGTTCAAAAAAAAAAACATGTAATATGTTACCATATGCCCAAATTGCAGAATTTCAGCTTTTGCGTCTTACAAAGTGATATGTCTTTGTTCTCTGCACGTGGTCCCACGATCAATCGGTTTTGGTCTTTTAAATATCTCTTAGTTACCAAGCTGGAAAGAACAATTGGCAGTTACATGCATGGAAGTGTTCGGCGTTCAAGAAACACACTCAGAAATGCTTAGGAATGATTTGCGACGCTTTTGGGAAATGTTTAATCTATAGATACCAAGGTCAAAGATTGATACGAAATGTACGCTATGTGTACCAAGTATGAGAAGGTATATTTATGCTGTATATAGGATACAACCAAGTATATTAAGAAATATAAGCTATGTATACCAAGTATGATAAGGTATATTTATACTATATAGTATACAGCTAAGTTTATTAAGTAATGAAAAGGGAGAGAGTTTCTAATATGCTATGTAAGCCAAGTATGATACGTTATATTTATACCTATGATTTGTGGACACGGACACGGAGTGTCGGACACGGCAACCCTTCAAAATGTAGAAACAGGGACACGGCTAGGGGTGGCAAAATTGGCCGAACCGAACCGGAACCGAACCGAAACCGAACCGAAAATTCGGTTTCGGTTTGGTTAAACCAAACCGATTCAAATTTCGGTTTGGTTCGGTTTGGGTATCAAACCGAACCGAAACCGAATATTTGCAATTATTATGTGTAAATGGTGGCAAAATTGGCGGAACCGAACCGAAACCGAACCGAAAATTCAGTTTCGGTTCGGTTCGGTTTGGTAAAACCAAACCGATTCAAATTTCGGTTTGGTTCGGTTTGGGGGTCAAACCGAACCGAAACCGAACCATTGCCACCCCTAGACACGGCTACATACACATATTAAAAATCAGTGCCAACACTAAAATTATGAATTTAAGAGGAAGGATACTAAAAGAGGGTTTTCCTTCTAGGAAAACAAACCATAGAAAAGGGTTTTCCTTTTGCACTCATATTCCAATATTTTAAATCTAGGGAAATGGTTTCAGCACACCCATATTTTGATATTTCCACAAACCCAGCCATCTTTTCTTCTGTAATTGTCTTGTGAGAGCTTTTGGGAAATGTAAATAACCTTTTCACAACTCTTTAAATACTAAAAGACAAGATGGTCTATGAAAATATCAAAATATGGTTGTGCTGTATGATTTCACTAGTCTTTAAATACTAGAAGACAATATAGTCTGTGCTAATATCAAAATATGGTTGTGCTGATATCATTTCCCTGAACATAGTGTCCAATTGAATCTAATGACTGTAATCCTTGTTCCTCCACGAAAGTGTAAATACATCCTTGAAACGTACTATCCTCACTTTAATGTATTCATGTTGACAGATGCTATCTGTCAGGTGCTGTCTGTCTCAGATAACCTGTCACCTCATAAGTCTACGTTTAACAAAAATAAAATATAAAAAGAAACCCTCTTATCTGTAATTCACAGTAAATAAAATTTAAAAAGTTGTAAAGACGAATGCTTTTCACAGTAAATAAATAAAGTGTAGGTGTATTGACAGCTGGTCCCATCACATCATATCTCTGCTTTTCACAGTAAAAAGTTAAAAAGAAGTTTTACAGTGAATAAAATGTACAATGACAGAGACAAGCCTGGCACACAGTATATTAAAAATTTTAAAAAGTTAAAAGACATAGTGTAAATTAAAAGGTTGCAGAGAAAAGCCTTGGAAAATTCAGTGGACGTGTCTGAATCCGTGTCGGCACGTGTCCACAGCCGTGTCAGTGTCGACACGGGTCTAGACTAAAAAACCGACGTGTGCACGAATCATAGATTTATACTACATATAGGATACAATCATACAACCAAGTATATTAAGAAATATAAGCTATGTATACCAAGCATGTTAAGGTATATTTATACTATGTAGTATTTTTTTTGAATGGTATCTATACTGTATAGTATACAGCTAAGTATATTAAGTAATGAATAATGTGAGAGTTTCTAATCATAATCCAATCGGTAATCTTGATGAAATTGATCTTTGAACCGTCACTTCAATTTTCTGTCAGTTTATTATCTCATCGGACTTGGAATGTAAAATCTCCTTGACTCTCCCAACTCCAAGTTATGACTGTAACTGATTACTTGGCTGCGTCAACCA
The DNA here is from genome assembly GCF_043159265.1 of Tasmannia lanceolata. Taxonomy (NCBI): domain Eukaryota; kingdom Viridiplantae; phylum Streptophyta; class Magnoliopsida; order Canellales; family Winteraceae; genus Tasmannia; species Tasmannia lanceolata. Next base: position 36,921,666 of record NW_027518679.1, on the reverse strand, counting down.
AGTGTTCGATCTCGTTGCACCATGTCAACTAGGATTTGCCTTCGCCGCATTTTGGCCCTAATTTTGTCTCTACTCAAATTCGATTGCAATGCTCTAATAATATCCCTCGGGATAGAAGGACTATAATAAAGGCGGCAACAAGTTTCGAGTCGAAAAGTTTACCTATGGAGTACTTGGGACCGTCCTTGTCCAAAGGAAGAATGAAATTATTTACTTTGAGAAGTTTATTGAGAAAGTTAGGGGACAGCTAGGTGGCTGGAAAGGAAAGCTTCTTTTGTTGGAGGGGAGCTGATTTTACTCAATAATGTGATGTCGGCTATGCCTATCTACATCATTTCAGCCCTTAAGCCTTCTTTAGAGGTCCTTGAACGTCTTGAAAGCATATTTGCTAATTTTTTGTTTGGACCTATAGAGCATGGTAAAAAGCATCACTGGGTCGCATGGGACAAGCTTTGTTAACCTTAGGATGAACTGCTCTCAATATGAAGTCCTTAAAGGATTCTTGTAGTGCTTTCAGAGTTGAGAGCATTCATAATCTGCACCAGAAATCAAACTTATGGAGTTTCTTCATGAAGTCTTGGTATTTAAAAGGAGAGAGCTTTTACTTAATGGCTGTCAAAGCAGGGGACTTGAAACTTTGGGGAGACATACTTTATATGAAGGAAGAGTGGACAAATAATAGCATATGATTTATTGGTGATTTCACTGTTTTGTTTTGGATGGACAAATGGTTTGGTGATAATCCTCTTACTAACCATGTTTCTAATGTTGCATGCATAGTTGTCAACCCGTGACTCGATTTCTTAATTTTATGACTCGTGACTTGTAAGAGTTTTTGACAAGCATAGAAATTTAGTTGAAAAATTATAGTTATATATCGAAAGATGAAGCTTGTGAAAAATATAACCCAATAGCTCATAAATAAAGCGCTAAGCCAAAGATATAAATAGCTATATGCTTGTAAGTTGTACAAAAATAATTAAGTTCTAAGTTCCATTTCCAAGTTTTCAACTACCCAAACAAGAAAAATTCAAACCATCTAAGTTCCCAAAAAGAAATAAGAAAGAACTCAATAATCTCCAAAGTCAAGATCCTAATCATAATCAACTAATTTATTAATGATTCAAAATTTATCAATAATAATAAAATTAACACGTACTTGGGTTTAAAAAAATAAGTCGTCGCATGAAGAGGTCTATGAATTTGTTTATCCGGTCATTCATCAATTATCTTCAATGTCAAAGTACTCAACCGCATAACCATCATCATTCTTATTTTTTTCCATTATCGTTTAATAATTTTACAGACGACCCGTGACTCGATTCGAACGACTCATGACTTGATTCGAACGACTCGTGACTCGACTCGGATGATTCACCAGATGACTCAGACGAGTCTTCAACAGAGGCGAGTCAACCGTGCGGCTCGACTCGAAATCCCAGTGACTCGACTCAACTCGCGAGTTGGACTCGTATGACTCGTACAAGTTTGACATCTATGGTTGCATGTTTGAACTTTGAACTTGAAGCTTTATGTTAAAGATGGTGAATGAAATCTTTCTACCATGGAATATAATCTTCCTATTCCTATTGGGGTTATTAGTAGCATCAAATGGTTATCATTAGGAATCATCCCCCCGACCCACAAAAAAAAAAAAAACAAACAAACAAAAACACACACCAAAAAAAAAAAAACACGCTCGCGCGCACACATCTAGTGACAAATTGGTTTGGAGGGCCAACAACTCGGGTTTGTTCTTCGCTAGGTCGGCTTGGAATGTGGTTCGTAATAAGGCTACTCTAAAAAATTGGCCCAAGTATATTTGGAAGGATTTGCCATTGAAAATCAGCTACTTCCTCTGGAGAGTCTTTGAAAGGGCGATCTCTGTAGACAGTAGGGTAAATGATATGTTTATTCCTAACCCTTCAAAATGCATTTTCTATGAAGATGCTAAAGAAGAAGCCCTCGATTAGCTTATTGTTGACCGACCTTGCTAGAGCTTTGTGGAGCGGCCATTATGCGAATAGTTTAGATGTTCCTTTGGTGCATAATCAATCTATCTCTGCTAGGCTTCTGCAATGGTTTGATTTATCAAGGTGTAAGAAAGGTTTGGATGTTGACTTATCTTTAAAAATCATCCCATCTTTTATCACTTGGGAGATTTGGAAGGAAAGGTGTAAGTGTCATATGGAAGGAGTTTCTAAACCTCCTAATATCATATTTAAGGTTGTTTCAACCTGGTGCAACTTGCTATCTAGATCTTTCACTCCTACTTGCGAAAGCTCTCTCTGGGAGTTTGCTGAAACTTAGAAGCTTGAAGATAAAGTTGAATGCGGATGCTGATTCTAAATGTAATCCTAGTACTCTGGTTGTGGTCCTCTCTTTAGAGATCATAATGGTAAGCTCATCTTTGGCGTCTCCCTTTTTTATGTGGTTTGTACTCGAGTGCAGGCTGAAATGAGGGATTTTAGATAGGGGTGCAACTCGGGTAGGGTTGAGGCCAACCCTAACCCAACCCGAGATAGCTTTCTCTCAAACCTAACCCAACCCAACCCGAGCCTCGGGTTGAGGATGTCAACCCTAACCCAACCCGCCTCCAAATCGGATCGGGTTGAGTTGGGTTGGGTTGGGTTTGGGTTGAGTCAGGTTCATCTCGGGCCAAATAGAAAAATACAAGGAAAAAAAGCATAATCCTAGAAAAACAAGAGAAAACTATAGGATAGAGGTCGGGTTCGGGGTCGGGTCGCCAACGCCTCAACCCTAACCCAACCCGAAATTAAATCGGGCTGGCTTTTTCCAACCCTAACCCAACCCAACCCGAGAAAATGCCAACGCAACCCGAGCCAAAATCGGGTTGAACCCGTCGGGTTTGGGTTGAGCCCGACCCAAGTTGCACCCCTAATTTTGGATGGCCTTAAATATTCTAAGGTCTTAGGTAGGGGTGTAAACGGATCGAATTCGAAGCGGATATGGCTATATCCGAATTCGAAGATAGTTCACTTCTAATAAGAGTTCGGCTCTAGGAACATCCGGAGCATTTGGAACACCTGTAGGATCACGATCCAGCAATCACACTTGGATTCACAAAGGAACCGATGTGCCCACCTCGACGGAGGATGGATCAAATAGGTGTTCCGTGGGGTGCTATATTAGTCCTTGCTTTTTCATTGAAATAAATAGTTGTAGACCAATACTAAAGATAAGAAATAGATAATCAACAATAAAATAAAAAGAAAGAAAAATCAATTAGCTCAAGTGAAGGGGCCCTCCTCACTACTCCCCTTCCCCTTATCATAGAAGCCACTTCTTGCCGATACCAATATCTCTGACGAATCGAATATTTTGATATACTAATGGCCGGTTTTGTATCTCTTTGATTTGTCCCTCTGGTCGTGAGAAAAAGTGCTGACCGAAGGGGCTTAGGTCAACACTTATATATTAGCCAATCATCATTTGGAAGCGGGCAAGATGGTGATGAATTGCGATTGGTCCAAACCTTCGACCAACGGCTTCTTGTGACCTGCCCAGAATTCCTATACATACCTTCGGTTCCAAGACCTTGTTTGCACAGCGAATAAAGGCCGGGTTGAAGGGGGCAGTCCGCTGGCTGCTTCTTTGCCACGCCCCCTGCTTATAGATACGAGATACTTGATCTAAATTCTCAAATAGGAAATTGCATACCATTAGCCAATATACGTATAGGAACATGGGTACATGATATTGAATGTAATCCAGGTCAAGGCGCAAAGCTGGCTCGAGCCGCAGGAACATTTGCTAAAATAATGAAGGAACGAGCACCACAATGTCTTGTGTGGCTACCCTCGGGTGTTGAAAAACTCATTGATTCCCGATGCCCAGCCAATAATAGCCCCCTCTTAGCCCTTATTAGCCTCTCTCACGTAAGTTGACTTTGGAAGCTGGCCGACTATATTAGATTAGTTATTATAGAGCAAACTAAAGCTCTTCTTCGCCAAGAAAAGTTTCGACTGGAGATTTCCAAAGGAAATCATATTGATAGAGAGGATCCCCGAAAGGAGTGAATATCCCTGCCTTCTTTTATCCATCTATTGTCACACTTGAACAGCAAACCATAACGAAAACGATGACTCGTTACTTTGGTACTCTTGATGCGCAAGCACACATAATGTAATCGAATTTGGATTCGGATTTGAATTTGACGGATATTTAATATCTATTACAGAATTCGATTCCGGCGGATATTGTTCGAATTCGGATATTATCTGTATTCGTTTCTCCTATAAATTCGAACATTTTATGGCAACACTTTGTCTTTCTTCTCCTTTTTACTCCTCGAATGAATTTTTCAAACCCTAAAACCATCCTCTACCTTCTATTCTCAAAATTAACTCTCAAGCCCTAAAATATATGAGATCCTCTTCTTCCTTTTAAAACAAAGGCAGAGAGACAGAGAGAGAGAGGCGGTGGGGATGGATGATGGTGCTGGTAGTGGTCTTTGGTTTGCTTTTTTTTTTTTTGGTGTATATGATGGAATAGGTTTGGGCTATTTTGAACAGGGGAAGTGGGAGTGCTGATGGTGGAAGATGAAGAGAAATGGGGATGGAGATGGGGATTGGGTTAGAGATGGAGGTGACTGGCGGTGATGGAGGTGGCCGTGAGAAGGTGGAGAGGGGCGGTGGTGGATTTTGGTGGGGGTTGGGGGCGCCAAAGAATGCCGGAGATGGTGTCTCGGTCTCCTTTCTCCTCTCTCTTTCTTCTTCTTGCAAACCTTAGAAGTCTCATCTTTAATTGCATTTTGGGTTTTTATATAACCCTAAGTTGGAAAATTGATCTGAGCCGTCCATTTACCATAAATGACCTAGATGGCCTTTTTGCTTTAGAATTCTCTAGAAGCTATGCCATCTTCTTTCAATCACCATCATCTATTTGTCTCTTTCATCCTACAGTCCACACTTGTTGCTGTATAAAGAAGCCATGTCAAACTCCAAGAATGTCCTTAAAATGAAAGATTACTCCATTTCCCACCCAAAACACTTTTTGTTTTTTTTTTTTTCTAAAAAGAAAATTCAATTTTCTTTTAGAAACAAAAGATAGTGTGTCATTACTAAAAATAAATATTAATGATATTATTAATAATAAATAAAAAGGATGCACTTCTCGGATTCGGATGTTAAATGGATCGGATATACCATTTACCAAATTCGCAGCCGCTAAGAGCCGGATATCTCATAAACGGATTCGGATAATATCCGCTTGAAACGGATTCGGATAATATTCGCTTTAAACGGATTCGGATGCGGACGATTATCGAATTTTCCAATATCCATTTACACCCCTAGTCTTAAGGTTCACTGAGATTTTGGTGGAAGCTGATGGTAAAGTGTTGATAGATTGTAGGTTAAAAGAAAATTCCATTGCAGTATTCCTTTTTATTGAATGTAGTTGTGCAATGGATGATTTCTGTTCAAAAGATCCTGGATTTCCATTCTACTGCTTCTGTGAGGCTCTTTTCACACTTCATTGATTTGAAATGCTTATTGCTACTGTATGGTTTCTTTGGTTTATTCTATTATACAGGAGCTAGTATTTTATAACCAGAGTAGCAATCAATCTCAATAACTTTTATCTATTGTGTTATTTCCTCTGCCATTATTTGTTTTTCAGATGGATTGGAGAAAATGAGACTGATGACAAAAAAGAGCGTAGCCTCATGCTCGTACCCAAGATACCAGTAGGTGTTTCTGGTACCGCATTAGCAGCTTCTCTTTTGCGCGATGGTTGGAGTGTAAGCACATTTCTTCTTTTCCTAAGGGGGCCGTTTGGATACGCGGATGTTAGAATCTTGGATTTCCACAAAATTCTGGATGGAAGAAGAGAGAAGAAGGAGACCATCTGTTGTTTTCTGATTTCTCGCCGTTCTTTCCGTCGAGCAGGAGAGTAGGAGATCGACGTGTTTCCAGGTTTTAGAAATCTCGGGATGGGGGAGAGATTTCTAAAACCTGGATTTCTTACTCAAAATCCAAGATGGCAGACGAGAGAAGAATGATGCCCCTCGTTTTCTGCCCCTCTTTTACACGGCTTTCAAATTAAAACCTGGATTCTAAAATCCATGTATCCAAACAGCCCCTAATGGTTTCTCTGCTTCTAATTTTTCCACTTAAATTTGGCCTCTTCTAAATTCTCTCGTTCATTTTAGCTGGCTAAGATGTATGAAAAATATCAAGAGGCAGCTGATGCTCTGCGGCATGAGCAATTGGGACGAAAACATGCGGAAGCCGTTTTGGAACGGGTAAGTTATTATCTATTTTTAAATTAGTTCAATGCAATAGATTCGTATCTCCAATCCTTTTAAGATTACATTTTGTGTGTTTTAACTTTCTTTTCTGGGGCATTTATTAACTATTAGATCACTGCTTGTTGATTTATTTAGCTATTGGTTTATTAAGCCTCTCTTCTTGGTACTTCCAGTTTTTACCTTCTTGTTTTCTAGCCATATTCCTTGTCATATATGCACCTTCATATTTGTGTAAATTAGTTTATTTTATTTAAAATAAAGTCTCGAGTGGCATCTTGAACTAACTTTCGTGCTCTTATTTAAGTGACTTAATAGAAGTGTTGTATGCATACAAGTGTTGATTGGTTCCTTATATCAGTTTTTTCATGTTAATATGGTTGTTGAACACTTCTTTTCTACTGGGTTGCCTTTAAGATGGCTGTTAATAGGAATGAGAGTTATTGTCTGTTCTTGTTAGTTATTGTTTGTTCTTGTTATTTATTATTTTTTATGTATGCAAAGTGTTCCTCTTATGTTACTACTGTCCTAACCGCATTGTGCGGTACATACATTGTTTCAGATGGCATGGACTAATAACAAATGAATATTGCATCTGGCAAACTAGGCATGCACTTTCTGCTACCTATGATTCAACTGAATCCAATACATAGTTCTTGGATATGTATCTTATTGACGATACTTTAGGCATGGATTTAAATTTCGGACACTGAAACCGTTTTTTTTTTTTTTTTTTCAATTTTAGGTCATTTCGGCTGAAATTTTTACAATTTTGGTCAAAATGACCTAATTTTGGCCGGAATCCAAACTGAAATCCGAAATTTTCAGATTTTGGACCCAACCGAAATCCAAAATTTAAAACAATGACTGTAGGCATTCAGCGTCTTGCTGTTTCGCTTCATTCATATAGCTGAATGTGTTGGTTTTTATCTCTAGAGGTATCCCTAATAGCACACCCAACTTACTAAAATTATGAATCGTTGATTCTGATTTTATTACTACAAATCCTTTTTGTTGTAAAATGCTGCTGCAATTTGTTAGGAGCTTAATTTCTCTTATCCGTGTGGTATTACTCATAGATAAAGACTTTATATGTCCAGTTTTGTTTCATTTTTTTTTGGCGTATTTGCAGGTTCTATATGAAATAGAGGAAAAAGCTGAAGTCGTTCTGGATGAAAGAGGTGACTGATTACAGTTTTATGTAATGAACAAGAATAGTCTTTCTATATAACTAAATTTTATTATGGTTGATTTCCCTTGTTGTAATATCCTTTCATCTTCTTGATTAGTATTTCATGGAATGTTGTGTACAAATCTCCTATTTACTTCAAATTCGGTGAATTCACTGCAATTGATTTACAGTCAATTGGTGTCATTGTTGGGCTTCCTAGTGTCTCCATGGTTACTTTAGTTTTTGCTTATTGGAGACAAAGAATGTGGAAATGAATTATTTTCCTGTATGTGCAAGGTTTAAGTCCATCTAAGAATACCCAAATACCCCTTAAGACACTAAAAGAATATTTTCTTCCCTCTATTTTTGGAATATCACTGAATGATGTGATTTAGTATGGATGATATCCAGCTACTAAAAGAAAAGTATGGATGATATCCATTATTTGCTTTGGGAATGGAAAAAATTACATATTTATATTATACCATTAAAAAAGAAAGATACATATTGATTGGCGGTAATAATGTTGCTTGACTTAACCGCATTGTAGGCCCAAACAGTTAGTGGCGTTATGTACTTAAAGTTACAACTTGGAATTCTTGACATAGTATTTATTTTAGAGATGTAATCTTCATTTGCCTTCTCAATGGTTGTTCTTGTCCTCTTTGCTCCATATCAGAACATAGGAGGTTATGCTTATGTTCATAAGTTAATGAAGTGAAGGGAAGAAAGAGGGTTTGAAATGACTGAACTTTGCTAGAGGCGGAGTGGGGAGGTAGGAGCTGGAGTTGTTTGATTTCCTCCTCCCGTGATGATTGTTTTTTTTTTTGGCTTCTCCTGTATTTGTCTTTTCTCCTTGTCACCTCTCACGGTCGGCTCTTTCATTTTTGTACTTCTGTTTTATATTTATTTATATCATACCATTCAGAAAAAAAAGGGCTCAACTTCGCATGGCACAAGATATTCATCTCCTTCAGCTATTTCTTTTATACTTAGTGTTTTGTTGCTGCTTCTGTTTTTTTTTTTTTTGTTTTTTGGTGGGCTCCTTTTGACCCCCTTCTCTACTCTTTTACGCCTGGTGTTTTGTAAAATTTGTATGATGGATAAAAAAATCAATTTAATGTATTAGTACTAGGATCATTGCCATGTGTCTGTTCTTTTGCTTCACTTTTTCTAGACTCACATTTAAAATTTGGTCTGATGAGTTATTTTCTTTCTAATTCATCCTAATTATTTCGTTCTTTATGTGATATTGTTTCTAGTAATTTGGTATGTTTCAAAATTTTGATCAGCATCAATTTACCTATCTCAGCTGAACATGAAAGAATGGTTGAGGCATACAATCTAATGAATCAGAAATTGCAACAATCACTTTCTGAGTATGCTAGTTTTGAAAATACTATACGGGAATTAAAGGTATATGAATTCTGACTTATCTAGTACCATGAATTTAGTGCCGACACACGTTGATTCACTAGTCTCAGTGGCTCCTTTGTGTATCTTTTGCTTCTGTTATATGTTCCCTTTTTTTCAGGCTGACTTGAGGAGGCGTGGACGAGACTATGATGTTGCACAGAAAGAAATAGTTGACCTCCAAAAACAGGTGAAACCATATGAAATATATTACTCCTGTTCTCAGTGGCCTGTCATTTGTGTTGGCATTTTTCGATGATTTTAATTTTGATATGAATGTTTGATCTTATCAGCTGCAATAAACGTGCTTGTGATTCCTTGTATTTTTATATGAGATTCCGTTATCATGTGTTGGGAACACGGTTTTGAATTTCGGTTTCGGGCATGGCCGAAAACATAATTTCGGCCAAATACTGAAATTCAGTAAAAAAAAAAGCAAATTTCAAAGTTGCGCAGAAATTTCGGCCCAAATTTTGGAATTTTTTTTGATAAAAATTGCAATTTCCCCAAATTTTGAGGCCGAAATTTGGGACTGGCCAAAATTTCAGTTCATGTGGTTTCGGTTTCGGTCCCAACTGAAATCTGAAGAAATTTTGGTATTTCAGACGAAATTTAAAACCATGGTTGGGAACACAAAATAGGCAACCTTTCAGTTTATATTCTGTGTTATAATGGTATTCTTTTTATTGAATTTTATTTGTTGGGAGCTGATATTTCAGGTAACAGTTCTTCTTAAGGAATGTCGTGATATACAACTTCGTTGCGGAGCGACATTTGAGGTTTATGCTATTGATTCTCCTACTATCCCTATGATTGAGATGGGTGATGAGTCTGAAGCTGAGAAGGTTATTTCAGAACGCCTTGTGAGTAAGCTTTTTTATTAAACCTAAATTAAATCTTATTTCTTTTTTAGTCAGGATGGATTCCTAAGACTTTCTCATTACTTTGGATTTAACCACTGATGCAGTTGACCTTTAAAAATATAAATGGGTTAGTTGAGCAGAATGTCCAGCTTCGAAGTCTTGTCCGCAGTCTTTCCAAGCAGAACGAAGAAAGAGATGAGGAGTTAAGGGTAGCTATGATATCTTGTTTTATATTTTTATTATTTATTGGATTACTTGCAGGAGATCATATTGTATTGTTTCCTGAACTTCCAGATTTTGATGACTGTAGCTTTCTTTTATTCTATTATCTTTCTCCTATGGGCAGATTTTTTTAAAACTTAGGGGCCGTTTGGTTATGCGGATTTTAGAATCTTGGATTTCCTCAAAATCCTGGATGGGAGACGAGAGAAGGAGACCGTCCGTCGTTTTCTGCTTTCTCTCCCTTCTTTCCTTTGAGTGAGAGAGTAGGAGATCGTCCCGTGTTTCCAGCTTTTAGAAATCTCAGGATGGGGGAGAGATTTCTAAAACCTGGATTTCTTACTTAAAATCCAGAATTTTACTCCTCTTTCAAACTAAAATCTGGATTCTAAAATCCACATATCCAAACAGCCCGTTTGTTTTCATGATTATTTATTTTAAAAATATGGAGTTATATAGTTGATAGATTAGACCCACTTTGTGGGCTTGCAGGAGAGGTTTGAAATGGAGCTCCAAAAGCATACTGATGGGGCCACTTCGAAAGTTGAAGCTGTGTTGGAAAGATCTGAGGAGCAAGGGCGCATGATAGAATCACTTCACAGTGCTGTAAGTCTTTGATTTTGATCTGCCCTGTGTTATTATTTCTTGTCAACTGTACTATAAATCATAACAGGGTTTGAATCATAACGAATGGCAAGTGGATACCAGTTCTAATCAAGTTTGAAAATCGGAATCGAATTATAAATCATAATAGGGTTTGAATCATAACGAATCATAAATCGGATCGTAAATCGTAAGATTTTTCCATATCTTTATACATAAATGAGAAAATATTTTTTTGAATGGCAAAAATGGAAAAAATATATTAAAAAATATAAAAAGGTCAAAGACAAGAATAAAATGAGTAATTATCTATTTTTCATTTAAAACCATTAAATTAAATTAAATATATAAGGAGGAGAAGCGGTTTATAGGTTATAAGTTGGTAACATGTAGGAAGGACGAGGAGGAGAAGAATGAAAGAAGAGTAGAAAAAGGAGGAGAAGAGAGGTTTTTTTTTTTTTTTGGAAGGTAGGAGAAGAACAGGGTTTGAGCTTTCTTTACTTGTTTTTAGGTTATAAGTTGGGGCGAGGGGTTTATATACGATTTATTTCTAATCGCAAAGGGTCCATCATAGAAGAAAAACAAGCAAAAAAAAATCGTAAAAAACGTAAAAAGAAAAGTAAAAATCGCGTAAAAATCATGCGATTTTTACAAACAATTGATTTTTCATTCCGATTTGAATTGTTTTACCCACAATTCGATTTGAATCGTACCATTCAAATCGTGAATCGTTCGATTTTAACAACATTTGTTCTAATATTATACTAACTTGAACAGGTTGCTATGTACAAGAGATTATACGAGGAGGAGCTCAAAAATCATGCTTCTTATCCTAATTCTGCTGAAGCTATTCCAGGTTTTGTTATCATCCATTTTCATGTCAACTGTCTAATGGATTTCTGGTTGTAATTTATGTCTGTATTGTGACTTGCATCATTTGTAATTTTGTAGCACTATTCTGCCTTTTCTTTTTATTTTGCATACAAGTACATGTACTTGAGCAGATACGGCATTTCTTAATATTGTTGTAAAGATTCGTGGTTTGGTAAAGTAGATTATGCAAACTCTCTGTGCTTTTTATGTGCATGTGTTTCTTTAAACATAACTTGCATTTGATCATTTCAGATGGAAGGAAGGACCTTATGCTTCTATTTGAAGGTTCTCAGGTAAGTCCAGTAAGTCCAGTAAGGGATAAACTTGAACATGGGTAAGCTTTTTATCAATATTGATGTTTACTATGTTATGCAAATAATTTACAGGAAGCTTCCAAAAAGTCCCATGAGAAGGCTGCTGAACGTGCTAGAAATCTTGAAGAGGATTTGTCTAAAGCTAGGTAGCATGAGTTCCAAACCCTATTGGTGTCCTTTTTGTATGAGAATACTTTTCACGGTGCACCATACTTCCATTTTCTTGGAAAATTGAACAAAGTTTATATTTGATTTGTACCAAGTTCTTTAATGTCTTCTTACCATTTGGAAGTGGTCCTACAAGATGACATTTCTAGATGACTTAGTTGAACTGACCTTAGATGACTTGGAATGCCCATGGTCAAGGTTTGGGCTGCATCCGAGTTTTAAGATACTTCTTGTAACATACTCACTAGTGGCCTTAATTAATTTACGAAACTGTAATGTTGATTCAAAATTTGAAATGGACATATATTTCAATTTGCCACTATGTTTTTGATTATTCCATTTTGTAGTGGAAAATTTACACTATCTTTTCTTACCTCATGCTCTTTCCATTCCTTCATGTGAAGTACTTGCGAAACTTAATAAATTTTGAGTTTCATTTCATGATCTATCAATCATAAATAATGTTTTTACTCTCCATTTCGTCATGCCCCACTTTCCGTTTAAAATTGTGTAATGTATTATTTTGGAACATTTTGGTCAGGGGTGAGGCTATCTCATTACGTTTGGAGCGTGATAAAGTGGCAATGGAAGCAAATTTTGCACGAGAACGGCTTGATAGCTTCATGAAGGAGTTTGATCATCAGGTATTTTGTTTGTATTATATACTGATGTCTTGTTGACATTTTGACACATGCCATGGGTATCATATGCCAGAGAGATGAAATCAATGGAGTTCTAGCTAGAAATGTGGAGTTCTCGCAGTTGATAGTTGATTACCAACGAAAGCTTCGTGATAGCTCTGATTCATTACAAGCTTCGGAGGAACTTTCACGAAAGTTATCTATGGATGTCTCTATATTGAAGCATGAGAGAGACATGCTGATTAATTCGGAAAAAAGGGCTTCTGATGAAGTACGTAGTTTGTCAGAGAGAGTTCATCGTCTCCGGGTAGAAATTCCTTCTATAACAGAAAACTCACTTCAAGTTCCTCGTTTTTTTTTTTTTGCTTTGCTTTATTTAAGTTTTTTTTTTTGTGATACAGGCAAGCTTAGACACCATTCAAAGTGCTGGGGATGTTCGTGAGGTATGCTACTCCATTTGTTTGGGTACTGCCTTTTATCTAAGTTTTCTGCCTCAATTAATTTCATGTATTCACTTTCTCTCATTCGTGGATATTGTAGGATGCAAGGGCTATGGAAATTAGAAAGCAGGACGAGTATTTGAAACGAGTTGAAGTAAGCCTTCTTTTATGGCGTCAAAACTTTTTTTCTTCTTATGTAAAGCATACTTGGTGGGTTTATATTTTCCTTTTATCTTATATTAGTCATGGTATGTGGTTTTACAGTGTAATGGTTATAACAGAATGCCAGTTAGGGCCACTTGGCTAGAAAAATGTTGGCATCTGGAATGAATTTCGGAAGCATATATTTTACTGTTGAAATGTTTCATGGAAATTGTTTGTTATTATGAAATTTATTTGTTGATTGCTTTACTAAAATTTGGCCTTCCCTTAAGTGTATTTTTATTTACAGGCTGCACCTTTGTGATATTTAGTGATGACATTGCTTTTTGGGTCATCCTCCATTTTTTTATTTGCTTTCCTTCATCTGCTGTTCCTTCGACACTGATTCGTGCGTCGAGTTTCGACACGGATAAGAGGTGTCTGGCGTTGCAACTCCTAAAAATCTAAAAATGGTGACACGCCCATACACGTTCATACATATAAAATTACATATTACTATCATAATTTGCAACAGTATAAATACGGTTTCATGTAACAAACTAATAAATCTTAGGATTAATCAACTATAATCTAAAACAAACAAGAGATAAACAAATAACTAGCCATTCATCAAGTTTGTTAACTTACCAACTTCTCCAAAAGCTTAAGCTGTTGGAGAAAGGCGTTATTTATCTTTTATACTTTAACACTCCCCCGCACGTGTGGCCCACTTGGCAAACACGTGGCACATGTACTTTAACACTCCCCCGCATGTGTGGCCCACTTGGCAAACACATGGCACATGTGGTCCCACTTTGGGCTGACTATCGCATGTGGATTTTTGCTATCCGGGAGGTTTGAACTTGAGTCCTTTGGCTCTGATACCATGTTAACTTACCAACTTCTCCAAAAGCTTAAACTTTTGGAGAAGTTGGTAAGTTAACAAAGTTAATCAATTCTCTTTAGTTTCCAATATGCAGTGAGAGAGGTCAGTAGGATATGGGTCTTTGGTTTAGGGGACGGGATATAACATCAAATAATAGTCAAAGAAGAGTTTATACTAAAAGAGAACACAATATTCAAATATTCAATAATAAAACAAAATGTCACACTTGAACTCAACTCGACTAAGCCTTTGTCCCAAACTAGTTGGGGTCGGCTTTCATTTCATAGAAGAGTGGCAAAGTTTACGGCTAGCTGCCAACCTAACGCCAACCCTCCTCCTTTATCCTGGCTTGGGACATGTTGTGAAAAACACATGCGGAGTTAGAATGTCACACTTGACATGATACGAAAACATGTTGACATGCCCCCCTTAATGTCACACTTGACACGATACAAAAACATGTTGACATGCCCCCCTTAAGTCTGACACTTCTAGCGGTACAATTAAAAGTGTCTAAAGGAGTGTCGATACGTGTGGACACGCGTGTCGTGTTGGACACGTGTGTCAGCAATGAGTCAGCAATGAATTCAAAGTGTCGGCTAAATCATAGGTTATTCTCTTTTTGTGGGCTGTGCACAGTATATATTTCATATTTATGTTTTTGTATATATCAGACATAAAGTTGCCTCAAGTCATCCATCTTGATATCCAAAGATTTTCCAAAACATGAATAATACAACTAGAGCATTTGGATATAGTAATTATTTGGCCATGAATGTTAAAATTCCAAATATACTTGCATGATTAGGAGGGCCAATATAGACAATTTCCGCAGTATCGCCTGCCAAAATTTGGTATGCAATGTTGATGAGAGGTGCGATTTTGTTTATTGGGAAATTGACACTTCTGTTAAAGTCACTGTTTTAATCAACCGCTTCTCAATAGTTTATCAAGATGATTTTTTTTTTTTTTTGAATTTTGTTTAAATTGATTTCCTTTCTTTTTTTGATCTTTTTTTTTTCTTATGCAGAGAGAATGGGCTGAAGCCAAGAAGGAGCTTCAAGAAGAACGGGATCATGTTCGAACTCTTACACATGATAGGGAACAAACAATACAAAATGCCATGAGACAAGTAGAAGTAGTGGGAAAGGAGTTAGCAGATGCTTTGCGTGCAGTGTCTGCTGCTGAGACAAGGGCAGCAACTGCCGAGGTCTGTCTTTATGCTGAAACCACCAATTTGGCTGCTCTTAAGTTTTGTTTTATAAGAAATGCAACAAATGTTTTTCAGGCTCATAGCTCTATGTTGGAGGCAAAGCTTAAAGGTTCTGAAAGAAAGGCATGTTGTCTGTTCTCATATTACTGGCCTGCATTTTTAAAATTTTCTAACTTATACGGAAAGTTATCCAAATATATGTTTAATTTATTAACGAAAATTGGTTCAGGACTCTCTTCTCATATAAACAGACACACACGTGGGAAGTGATATTCATTTTGTGCTTTTTTAGTAATGGCACATTTATTCATTTTATGCTCTTCTAATTAGCCGTTAAACACTGTTACAGTTCTTAAAGACCAACAACCAATCCAAAAAGTTTTTGATAAAGTGAGGAGTGCCTTTATCAATATAATATGCTATGTTTTGAGAAAATACATTTATTTCATTTTCCTATATATGCAAATATAATATTCTATGTTTTGAGAAAATGGACATACTAGAATTTTTGCTGAAAATTCCATTAGAAAGTTTTTGGCTCTTATTTACCAAAAGTGATAGGAATTAGGAGATTGCTGCAACAAGTGGAGCTAAGCTATTTTATTAGAGATTTGCTAGTGTCCATCGCAGAAGGCATTTCACGGATGGTCTGTTGCATGTGAGCGCAGCCACGTCATGAATGAAGACAAAATCTGCTGAAAAGTGAGCCTGTGTGGCTGCTCTCACATGCAACAGACCATCTGTGAAATTCCTTCTGCGATGGACGCTAGCAAATCCCATTTTATTATTAAGGGTTACATGATTCATGGGCTTAAGATGTGGTGCAAGTGGCTGATGAGTTGTTGATTTGTTCAACTATAAGTTGGCTCTACACTATTCAGATGTAATTTCCTTAGAATTTGCTCTTTGTATGTGATTCACCTTTGAAAATTATGCAACGTCCCCTAGTGTAATGATTGACCCCATTAGCAATCTTTCCTTTCACTTTCCTCAAGTCTGGATCCACCTCTTTCTTTTCCTTTATTTTCGGCAATAAAAATGGCTGCACTTTGATGTTGGCAAAAGTAACCCAAAATCTGTTTGTATCAGCTGAAGGGTTCTAATCACAAATGTCTTCAAGTAATTTCCATTCCCTTCCCATCAAACAAGCAATCTCAACTATAGCCAGTCTTTCAGCTTAACGTATCGGCTACCACATTTGCTTTCCTGGGGTGGTAGGTAATGAAACAATTTTTGTCATCTAGCTGCTCCATTCATTTCCTTTGCCTCATATTTAGTTCTGTCTAGGCCTCTAGGGGAATAAATACTTTAGGCTTTTGCGGTTAGTGAAGATTTCAAACTTAGCCCCATACAAGTAGTGTCTCCATTTTTACAAAGCAAACACAATAGCCGTCAATTTGAAGTCATGCACTGGATAGTTATGTTGAAAAGGCTTTATCTGATGAGAAGCATAAGCAATTACCTCGCTGTTCTGCATAAGTTAATATCTCAAACCCTTCTGTGAGACATCAATGTAAATCACAAAGTGCTGATTGCCATCTGGAAGAGCTAGAATAAGAGCCAAGGTCAACCTATGATTCAACTCCTGAAAACTGTCCTCACACTCATCTGCCCATTTGAACTTTTCCTCTTTTTTATCAATCTAGACAATGGTGTCGCTATCCTGGAAAATCCTTCAACAAAACGGC
This sequence comes from Tasmannia lanceolata, assembly GCF_043159265.1. NCBI lineage: Eukaryota > Viridiplantae > Streptophyta > Magnoliopsida > Canellales > Winteraceae > Tasmannia > Tasmannia lanceolata. Next base: position 36,904,762 of record NW_027518679.1, on the reverse strand, counting down.
GATAATAACCCGGCAAACCAAGAAAGCTGCGAACCTCACTAATTGTAAAAGTACGGGGCCACTGCATCACTGCCTCCACTGTGATGGATCCAGTGAAATGCCCTTGCAAGAGATGACATGGCCTAGACAAGAAATTTGCCCCACCTAGAATTCACACTCATTGAACTTGGCATATAACTTCTTTTCCCTCAACAATTTTAGCACCACACACAGATGTTGTTCATGCTCTTTTATTCTTTTGGAATAAACTAGTACATCGTCAATGGACACCGCAATAAAGTAATCAAGATAGGGTTTGGAGATACTGTTCATGAGGTCCTTCAAGTTGACAAGGGCTTTAGTAACCCCAAATGGCATGACTAATAACTCGTAGGGCATGTTTGGATCTAGGTTTTTTTCTTTCCTAGAAAAAAACTTTCTTTGCAATATGCTAAATCCAAGGTTTGGTTAAGTATTTTAATGGAGATTATAAAATTCTCGCATTAAACTTTCCACTAAAAACAAGGAAAGAAGAAAGCTTCCTTTTACTTGTTATTTCCTTTTCCAAGGAAAGTAAATTTCTTGTGTCTCGGGGTATGACAACCACCCCAGGTCGATTTGTATTTATCTCTTCCTTCTCTTTCTATCAACCATAAACCCTAAACCTAACCTTTACAAAAGATCATGGATGGTGGAGCTACCATGGCGGCGATTATCGAATCTGCAATAATAATATTATGCCATCTTGTCTTGGAAGAGATTTCTTAGACCCTTGCTCAGCACTTCTTCTGCAGTTCTGCGATAATAAACAAGGAGATAATGGATCTCCTTGGTGAAGACCCCTTGTTGATTTAAAAAATCCATTCGGTTCACCATTAATGCAAATAGAAAACCAACAATTAGATATAAACCTCTTTATCAATTGAATAAAAGAATCCCATCCAAATTTTGCCAAGACTGGTAGAAAAAAATCCCATCTCACACTATCATAAGTTTTTGCCACGTCAGTCATGAATATCACATTTCCACCATATACCTTCCTGGCAATATTCTAAACCATGTCTTGCACAATGAAAATGTTATCTACAATATTTCCACCTTTGATGAAGGCACTTTGCTTAAGTGATAAATTTTTGAAGAATAGTAGCTAGACCGTGATCACCTTAGACATAATTTTATAGCTAAAATTGGAAAGACATATAAGGCGGTAATCACACATACCTGTTGGTGGCTCCTTGGGAATGATAGTAACAAAAGTTGACGTATATGATTTAGGAAGTAGGAAGTCAGTGCCCCAGAAAAGTACAACTTAATAGCTTCTAGGGCATTTTTTTTAATAATCTCCGAGAAAGGGGGATGTGGCCACTGCCCGATGTGCGTTGAGGCAGGGGAAACTATTGGTCACATTTTTATTCATTTCAAAGTAACCAGAGCAGTGTGGGGCCGTATCCTTTCCAGGTTTGGTATCGCGTGAGCCTTTCCACTCGCTCTTCCCGATCTTCTAGAAAATTGCGTGGGAATACCTTGGAAGAAGAAAGGAAAGGTCCTTTGGACATTTGCCTACTGGCTATTTTGTGGGTTATTTCAATTTGGAAAGAAGGAACGCAAGGATTTTTTACAGGGTTGCAAAGTTTCCCGGCTTCCTATATATCAAAGTGATTGCTGCGGTTATTGCTTGGGCTAGAATTCTTTCTCTATTCCAATTTGTATCGGCATATGATCTTTGGGAAGGTTGGAAGGAGGTTTGTTTTAGTGTGGAGAGGTCACCTTTGGTGGTCCAAGTATGGGAGCCTCCATCGGAAGGGATGTTGAAGCTGAACTTTGTTGCCTCCATTTTGGGCAATCCCAGACCTGCGGGCATTGGAGGTGTTATGAGAGATTCAAGCGGTAATACTATTTGGGCCTTCTTGGGGCCAATAGGGACTTTGGACGCAAAGGAAGCGAAAGTAAGAGTAGCTCGTCAGGGTATAAAGTACTTAGACAAAGCCTTATTTAATAGAACAATCATAGAGGGTGACTCTATGAATGCCATTAGATGGTTGAGAGGGATGCATGTACCGCCATGGCGCTTTGCTAATTATTTTGATTAGACTCAGGATCGGATAGGTGGGTCCTTTATTACATTTAACCATATTAGAAGATCTGCTAGTAGTGCAGCAGATAGATTAGCTCGGGATGGAGTTGGGAGGCAAGGGTTAGAGTTCTTTGACTTCCTACCATCTTGATGATTATGCATTATCACTAATGACTGCTATAACCTCTTCTAGTTTCTTTTTGTACGAATCTCGGTCTCTTTTCTTGAATGAAATTGCTACCATAAAAAAAAAAGGTGCCATCAAAACTGTCAGGATCGGGGGCACTCACTTTCAACTGGCATACCAAAAACCAAATCTTTGATTTCATCCTTAGTAGGCTGCAACATAAGCATCTTATTCTCCTCAATGGAAACCATATTAGGAATGAACTCAAGATTGTCATAATTCCTGAAGCTACCATCTTCTGTCCAAAGATTACCATAGAAAGAGCCCACGCCATATTGGATTAAGAGCGGGTCATCCACCGTATCACCATTATGCCAAAGTCTGGTAATACATGAATAAGATTTTATTTGGGCTGCTGAGGCATGGAGAAACTTGTTATTCTTATATCCATTCAATCATTCATCTCTCGACTTGTCTCATAAATATTTCTTCCTTCAAGAGAGCAACATGAAGTTTTTGTCCAGCTATAGCTATAGCTTCTCCATTATGAGCAGAAGGATTCACGTCGTACATCCCCAAAAACCTCATTATTCCATTTCCTTAGTGTTTCTTTCTATCATTTTAATTTTGCTGTTAGGATATATATCTTACTACCATAAGTGGGGTTCTGGCAATCCTCCTTAACAACTGAATAAAACCTTTCATCAATGGTCCACACCTTTTGGAATCTAAAGGGCCTTCTAATCTCCAGGTTAGAATTAATGAAAGAAATTAAGAAAGGAGCGTGATTGGATTAAGTTCTAGAAAGATGGTTGATTTTAGTTTGAATACTCTGCTCATTCCACAAGCTATTAGAGAGCAACCTGTCAAGCCTTGTCCTCACCCTTCCACCTCCTCTTCGATTCTTTCATCTGGTAAATCTACTACCTATGTAGCCAACATCCACTAATCCAGTCCCATTAATAGCATCCTAAAAGTCATGCACGAATGATCCCTTCTCCTGCCCTTTTCTATGGATTTAATATCGCATTGAAATCCCTTCCAATCACCCATTTTTCACTTTTATTGGTACTGCAATCCACAAGATATCCCAAAGGGCTCTTCTTTCAATAACAGGACAACTTGCAGAAACGAAACTAAAAACAGTTGAAACCATACCATCATTGTAACTTACGGAAAGTGAGACAGCCTGATTCATCGAACTGATAATAGAGAAAGTCAAGTAATTCTTCCCCATCATCCAAATTCTAGGACCAACCTCATTGATCATAGCGTGATCCATACCTATTTTACTTGCAATATCATTGGTTTTTCCCTCATATACACATGTTCAGAAATGGCAACAAATATAATATTATGAAGCTTGATCAATTGTTTCAATCCGTGGACAGGGGGTTTATTCTTAATCCCTCTGTTATTCCATATCAATTCAATAGTTATTGGGACACATATCGTGTTGACCTTCTTGTGTGGGTTTTAACCCCATTAACTGCTCGTTTATCCCTAACCTCTATGATATTTCATATCAATTCTATAATTCCCGCTCGTTTCTTGCTATACACGGCCAAGGTAAAAGGGAGTCGACTTGGGGGAGTCCACGATGACACAAAGGAGTTTTGAAACTACGCTTATAAGGGCTTGCATATGACAACACATATAATATGATGGAGCTTGATCAAATGTTTCAATCCGCGGACAGGGGGTTTATTCTTAATCCCTCTGATATTCCATATCAATTCGATAGTTATTGGGACACATATTGTGTTGACCTTCTTGTGTGGGTTTTAACCCCACTAGCTGCTCGTTTATCCCTAAACCCTCTGATATTTCATTTCAATTCGATAATTCCTGCTCGTTTCTTGCTATAAACGGCCAAGTTAAAAGGGAGTCGACTTGGGGGAGTCCACGATGACACAAAGGATTTTTGAAACTAAGCTTATAAGGGCTTGCATTTACATCAGAATTGGTGTTTAGGATGAGGTCAATTGTTTGTTCAGTGAGTTAGTGTAATAATTATGAGTTCCATGAAAAAAAGAATCATAAGAGGCTTATTAGAGAATATTACTCATTATGATATATTTTATTTTTTTTGAAGTCTTGTTTTTATGGTTGGTTTATATATTAGTATTGATTTATTTAATTTGTTGCCCAATTGAATAGGCTCATCGTAGTCCCAAGAAAATTATCATTAACCATTGTGTGATGTGTTTATTGGCGGTGAAAACTGCAGACCACATCTTTCTTCATTGCAGGGTGGCCAGCGAGATTTGGTCCTTTGTTCTAAATCTGTTCCTCACCTACATCATATTGAGGGATTGACCTATGCTCCCTTGGCTCAGGAGAGCTGGATATCGTGGAGCTTTCCTCTTTTGGCTTGGCTATGGGCTATTTGGAAAGAATGAAATAGTCAGATTTTCAAAGGATTGGTTAGGAGCGATTACACCATTCGACAAGTAGTTTTATTTATTGTAGATCAGGTCAGACTTTTCCCAGATTTTAGGCGAGTCTCTAACATTAGAAACATTGGGTTGAGGTGCGAGGGAGTAAGATAGTTGCTAATAAACCGACCCCCGCATGGTCGCCGCCTCCTGATTTTGTTAAGCTGAACTTCCAACAAGTATCTTGTTGGGAACTTGGGTCCGACAATTAAGGGGAATTTTCTCCGTTAAGGCAACTGATGTCATTAAGTGGGCCTTCTCTAGATCACTTTGTTAGATGGATGCTAACGATGCAGAAGTACAGGCCTTGCTAGCTGGGATCATTTGATTGACCATAGTGATTTTTGACCATTTGATTGTGGAAGCGTGGAAGGTGATTCGCTTAACGTAGGGTTCGAGCCAAGGTTGCCAGAGCGGGAATCGAAAGCGGGAGTTGAAACGGGAATCGAAAGCGGGAATCGAAGGTTCCCAGGGAAAAATCCTACTCAAGGTTGCCAGAGCGGGAATCGAAACGGGAATCGAAGGCTCCCAGGGAAGAATCCTGCTTCCTTGGTTCGAGCTATCAATTGAGGTTTGCTAATGCGATCAAAGAGATTCTTGATCATCTCGAGGGGCTACTATTTCAAAACACCGCCAAAGCAATTCCTAGTTGACTTGGCATGGTGCGGTTGAGTACTCAGCTGACGCGGTTATAACTTGTGAGAGTCAAAGAAGTTTCTATTGAATTTATAGAGCAAAACAGGGACTCAGATAAAAACGCTGCAAAGGTAAAAGGGAGTCGACTCGGAGGAGTCCACGATGACTTTGGGGGGGGGGGTGTTGTTTGAAACTATGCGAGAGGCATCCAATGACATCCCAACATATGTTATGCTTCAATAATGAGGTTGGCTATTTGGCCTGTTTGGGAATAGATAGACCTGTATTGGAGTATTTTGACTAGCTACCACCGTGATTTCTGTTTTAGATTTGTTTCCTCTCTTCTGCTTTGGCATTTCTCTGACCATCTTGGTCCCTAGGTTCCCTCCTCTCCCCTCCGCCCTTTTTTTACTAAATTATTGGCATTAAAATAACCATGCTATAAGCATTTATTTTCTTTTAGTTTACTTTGTTGGAAGTTCAATCAGCCAAGATTAAACCGAAATCTATTTCATCTTGCTTCCTTAGTTTTGTTTTTCTTGTAATACATGCCACTTATATTAATGGTGCCCATGTTCATTTTATTTTTCTTATAGTTTGAATTGGTGCTGTTTCTTTTCTATATGAGACTCCTTTTTGTTATTGTTTTTTAATCTTTTCATTTATCCCACTTATGTGTGCTTGTGTTAATTCTATTTTCTTTAACAAATTATTGTCATTCATGTTTTTCCACAATTTGTTTTGTATCAGACTGTTGAAAACAATGGTGGAGATGGCCATTCTATTTCCTCGACCAATGAGGTCAACATTTACTCACTTCTCTGTTTATTTTCTCCTTCATCAATTTTTATCTGGATGAAACTTGAAAGAAATGGCCATATACATGAATTTGGGAGTGTGCCTAAGAGTGGTTGTGTTTTTAAAATGGTTTGTGTGACTGGAATCTTCACATCAATTGGTTTGATTGTGATGCATTTATTTTTTACTGTAACCCGATTCAAAATTTGAGAAGGTTAGAAATACTTTGAACTAGTAGTTGTTAACAGGCTCTTATTTGTTGTACCGGGGCTGCCAGTGCTTTTGATTAGTGGCTCCATTGGAATAAAAGAAAAGAAAAGAAATGTACAGGTCGAGTGGGAGCAGCACCCTGGGCTGTGCATTCATGCTATCCGGGAACACAGTTTCATGGGATTCATTTCTCTCATTCTAGTGTGTGAGAAGAAGTAGGAATAAATTATGTGACATTGACACATCTATTTCAGGAACTGTTAGCTTTGGCCTTCGGTTGGGCTATGGGTGAGTATTAATAACAAATAGCCACAGCTCACAAATTTGCAAACAGAAGTACAGAGGGAATTCACAGTTTGAAAATAAGATATACAGGTCTGGCAGTTCATGTAGCCATGGTTTTAAATTTCCACCGAAACTGACATGAAATGGCCAAAATATTTCTGTTTCCATCCCCATCAAAACCAAAACTGAAACGACCGAAATACATAAACCAAAATCGTACGTGTAATAGTGGGATACTATATCGTAATTATATTTATATGAATTGCATGCGAAATGTGGTGCATGTATTATGTATAAATATTTATTTGAATTATGTGAAATTTGGTATGTGCTAAATTATCAGACGTGCGGGACAATGCATGTCACTAGGTGTTCGGCGTTTTTAAACCATTTTGCTTATGTGATAGTTTTTAATTATGTATTTGTACTTTTTCTAGCTTTTCCTAATGTTTTGCATATCTTTCCATGATTTTACAGTATTTCCATTGAAAAATTTCCAACTGAAGCTGAAATGTTTTTGTTTTCATGGCAGTCATAACTGAAACCGAAACTGAAATTTGTAAACTTGGATGTAGCAACATACAATACCTAAACATCAGAAGTGGTGGGCCGTTTCTTGATGTTTAAGGTATTTAACTAAATAGACACCCCCGGAAACAACTAGAAACTTTCTTGCCGTACATCACATCCCAGCTCTTCTCACTATTCAGTTACATTCGAATTTCTAAAATTAGAGTTGTTGTAGCTTGGCCCTAATAGGTAAGGTTTTATGCAAACAGGAGATTACAAAAAATGACCCATACTATCATAGAGAAACTCTATTTTAACCTATTGTATATTGTGATCGTAGGCTTTAAGTTGCCAGCAGCATTACTGGATTTGGTGGAAGTTTGTTTATTTTTAGATCACAATGTTTTATAACATTATAATTCACAAGACATTAGTAACCACTGACATGCCAAGTGGATAGCCTATTTGCACTCTGCTTTTTCTTGAAGCACAAGGCAGAAACACAGGATTGGGTAGCTGATGCATTGATACTCACAATTAGTGCACAAGTTGTTAAGTTGTGGGATATCTACTACAATGTGGCCTGATTGTGTTCGTGGACATTATGTATGGCAACTTTCACTTGGCAATTGTCTTGGTATTCTTGATTGGTTCATTTGAGAACATTATTGCGGAGCAACATGGGGGATCTTTAGGCGGGCATTTTGCACTCGACAAGACCATGAGGGGAGATAATTTGGGTCAGCTCAGAGTGTGACAGCTTGTGGAGGCACTTCAGTCCACACAAAATCACATCAGACCACATGGAGGCACATCAGTCCACATGAAGCCTCCTCGTAGCAAGACTATCACTGTCCACACAAAGATTGTACAACAGTTACACAGCAAGATTGAGCTACAGTCTACAAGAAGCATGCACAACAATCCACACAAAGGCTGCACCACAGTCCACGAAAGATTGCACAACAGCCCACACAAAGCAGCTCCAAAGTCCTCAAAGGCAACACAACAGCCCAACCCATGTGAAAATAAGCCAGGCACAATGACAGATTAGGGCAACAAACTAGGTATTCCACAAGAGGCCAACACAAGTACAAACCAGGGTTGCACATTAGCTACTCCGCACTAAGGCGATGCAATCATAAATTAGGCCAGTACCGTAGCAACTTCACACGAGATGCCGACAGAAGCTCATACCAGTGCTGCATACTTGCTACTCCACACTAAGGAATCACAATCACAAATTAGGGCAGCACACTAGCTTTCAGACTGGTAGTCCAATACCAGATTAGAGCAACACAATACTTAGCCCGCATGAAGGCAGCAAAATCACTAATTGGAGCAGCACACTTGCTACCAACTCAACGCAACTCAACTCAACTCAACTAAGCCTTTGTCCCAAACTAGCTGGGGTCGGCAATTGAATCCTTTTGAAATTTTTCATGAAGAAGGTGAAAGGATCTACCCGGCTCAAATTGACTAAGTCTACTCTTGACACTACTTGGGTTCGTCTACATGGATCATTTTCTTCCATTCTATCCTATCCAAGGTCATGTTCTCTGTTATGTTCCTAGCCATCAGGTCTTTCCTCACTGTTTCTACCCAAGTTGTTTTCGGTCTGTCCCTACCTGTTTTTACTCCATCAACTTGGCACGAGTCACTTCTTCTCACCGGAGCATCCAAAGGCCTACGTTGGATATGCCCAAACCATCTTAAGCGGTGCTCTCTCATTTTCTCCTCAATTGGTAGCTGCACACTTGCTACCATGGTTTTAATTTCGTCCGAGATCGGTCCGAAATTTCGGATTTTGGTTGGGACCAAAACCGAAATAACAAAATTAATAAACTAATACTTTTTTGGTTTACTGGATTTCGGCTGAAATTTCGTCAAGGCTGAAATTGAAACCGGAACCGAAATTTAAGTCCATGCTTGCTACTTACGCAGAGGCAGCAAGAGATCATTCATGCCACACTAACAAGCAACATGAACGCTCTACACTTTCATGATAAGGTTTCTGGAGTTCTCTTTGTTCCATTCCTTGGTGCTGACATTGCTTACTTTGTGGTTATTTCAACTTGCTTATTTTTCTGTCCTGTTTCTTGTAGGGTTAATGTTTTCTAGTCCATTGTTTTGTAGTTTACTTTATTTGGTGGAAGGTTTTCACCTTTACAGTTCATTTTAGTGTTTCGCCACCTAATTGGATGTAAATATTAATCGTGTTTCAATTATTTTGTTCCTGATTTTTGTTTCCTTTGTGTTATTGTTTGTATTTTCTGCTTGCTATTTGGATTTAGTTTTGTCGGTTAATGAGAGTTACCCATGATCATGTAAAATCTCAGTTTTGTATGCTTGAGCTTGTAATAATCATAGGCGGTCCCATCTGCAAAATCTAGTTCATGTTCTTATGGAAAGTAAAGAGTGGGCTTTTGTTGCTGTTCCATTCTTTTCACAGATGCTTTTATTCGTGTTCATTCCTGTCTCACTGTCAGTCTTAACCAGATTAAGTACTAAGTCTGATAGTTAAACCATGCGTAGGTTTTTGTGGACCCGCAAAATGCAAAAGAAGAGATAGAAAAACTAAAGGAAGAAGCCCAAGCTTATAAGGATCACATGCAACAGGTGTGTTTGATTTCGAGGCGGGTTTCTTTCTTGAAGCTATGAAAATCTGATTTGTATTTGTATTTCACGTTTATGATGTTATTTATGAAGGTTGACCTTCTATTTGTTATTCTGCACAAAAAACTTTATCTGATATCTTACTTGGCAGTACAAAGAAATATCCCAAGTGAATGAAGCCGCTTTGAAACAGATGGAATCTGCTCATGAGAAATTCAAGGCCGAGGTAAATTCCTTCTACTCCGAATTCTATTTGTAAGGAGATAACTTTAAACTTTGTATCTTTGAATAAGATACCCTTTCTTTCTCTCTGTTTTTTTCCTTTCTGGGCCGCATGTTTGTTTGATTGGGTGCACAAATCTTATTTTATACAGGCAGAAAAATTTAAGAAGTCACTGGAAGCTGAAGTTCTTTCACTGCAAGAAAGGATTTATGAACTTGAACAAGATATTATCTTGAAGTCCGGAGAATCTGCATCTGCGGCTGCAGGGAAAGAGGAGGCTCTGTCTGTTGCATCATCTGAAATTGACCGCCTCAAGGAAGAAAATGCTAGAAAGACGTGAGCTTTACTGCTTGTTAGGTCTTTATCTATGTCACAAATATTTCCGATATTTTCAAAATATCGCGTTTTTATCGCAGCATTTTGATAACACGACAAAAACCTGAGATTTTGAAATATAGCGATATTTTCAGTTTTTTCATAAAATATCGCGATAATATCCCGATATTTTTATGATATTTTTATTTTATATTTTTTCTTAAATTTTATATATTTATATATTTTAAATAATTTTATTTTTATCATTTTTCCTGATATAAACCCGAAAAATAAAAGAATTTAATATATGCGGAGATTTTCAATTGCCGAGAAATTCCTGAGAACAATATTTGTGACATATGTCTTGATGCCTTCGGCAAATTTGTTATACATATGGGTTAAGATCAGTAATAATCCAGAATTCTTCTTGCTTCAGGTCCCAGCTAATGGAGATGGAAATTCAAATATCTTCTTTGAAGGAAGATATGGAAAAGGAACACCTGCGCTGGCGCACAGCCCAAAACAATTACGAGAGACAGGTTACCCTTAATTGCTTAGTTAACATAGATTTTTAATTTTTTTTTTTTTGAATGGTAACATCCATAGTTTTTAACTATTAATATCTGTAAACAACCTTTATCACCCTGAACTGCTTACATAAATTGGCAACCCCACTCTCTAAACCCAAATCCATTTGTTAGCTGATTTATGTATGGACTGTGGTATGTTCACCTCGGGCACATGAATTACCCCTTGCATCACAGTTAACATCAATTTTTATTTTCACAGGATATCCTTAAAAGGTTATTTATGTGACCTCATCACTTGAATATTAGGCCTAGGGTCGATAAAGTGTGTAGATTGGGTTCCAAACAAGTAATTAAGAGGACACAATTTATGAAGTTACTGGTGATAATCTTGCATCTATTTAGGAGATGAACTATTACTCTGGGAGAGTATTTTTCAATCTAAGTGTGGGCACTTTTAAATAATTCTTGTCATTGAGATAGTTATCAGCTAACATCAATTTTTATTTTCACAGGATACCCTTAAGAGGTTGTTTATGTGACCTCATGACTTGAATATTAGGCCTAGGGTAGATAAAGTGTGTAGATTGGGTTCCAAACAATTAAGATCACACAATTTGTGAAGTTACTCGTGATAATCTTGCATCTATTTAGGAGATGAACTATTCCTCGGGGAGAGTATTTTTACATCTAAGTATGGGCACTTTTAAATAATTCTTGTCATTGAGAGTGTTATCCGTGCCACTTTTGGTTACCATTCTTTAGAGCGATTCTGTGCTTCTAGTACTTGAGAGAGTGGAAAGTGGCCCATAATGTTGCTTAGACAAAAAAAAGAGAAAAGATTCCTGTTCTTTTGTTCCTTGAGCGTGTTTTAGGCATAATTTTACAAAGCGACAAGGAGTCGCTCGCTATTCTCGCTCCGCTGGAACCAATTCGAGAACGGCAAGTGAACGCAACCCTAATTTACAGTGGTGCTTTTTTTTTGAAATGGCAATATATATTGATAAAAGAGAACCGAGATGGTCCTCAAGGATTACAAAGGGAACAAAAATACAATCAACTCATGGAGGGAGGAAGTCAAACCACTCCAACACCAACCTATGGACCCCTGATCTAGCAAGAGAATCAGCTTCACCATTTGCTGGTCTCCTAACATGGTTAAATGCAATAGAAGACCATATCAGATCTGAGATTTCCTCAGAATAACTAAGAAACCTCCAAGGGGGAGCCACGTTCCCCGAAAGCCAACTAATAACATTGGATGAATCACCTTCCAATATCACCATATCATAAATATCTTTATTTAGTTGCTTTATTCCTTGAATTGCCGCTCTGACTTCCGCTTCAAACGAATCACTTATACCAACAGGACCTGAGAAAGCTCATAATACCAAACCTAAAGAATCTCTGCGAAGACCTACAACACCAGCTGGACCCGGACTTCCAAAACTGGACCCATCAAAATTGATTTTAATAAAACCAACAGGAGGGGCTTTCCATTTCTGAATAATCTTGACTCTTCTAACACCTTCGAAACACACTATGCGCCAACCCTCCCAAAGGTCAAAGGCCGAAACAAATCTAAACAACGGGAGACTTTTCGCCCAAGAGATAGCCAAAGCGATAATTTTCATGAAGAGCCAATAAGAATATTTGGCCACTCTCTCAAAGACTCTCGAGTTTCTTTCTTTCTAGATAACCTCACCACATAGCCAAAAGACAAATCTTCCATAATACTTTCCCTTTCTTTTTCCAAGGAACAAACTCCCAACTCTTCAATAGCTCAGGAACCGATTTTGGGAAAACCCAACAAATACCATACCTTTTCATTATGAGCCCCCATATTTCTTGCGCTACCTTACAAAGAATAAAAAGATGATCAATTGACTCCCCATCTTCCAAACAAAGGAAACAATGATCTACAAGCCGCATACCCCTTCTTCTTAGGAAATCAATTGTCTGAATTTGCCCACTACACACTGCCCAACTGAAAAAGTAATCGAAGGAGGACAATGAAATTTCCAAACCTCAGCTAAAAGGGTAACCCCTCTAGAAGGCACCAAACGAAAGTAGAAAGATTTTACCGAAAACAACCCAGAGGGGTTCTAAATCCAAATTCTTCTATCAACCCCACTTCTTTTGATATAGCAACCTTCAATCACTTGTAGCAACTGAGTAATTGAATCCAATTCTCTGTCAAAGAAATTCCTCCTAAAGCTTGGCATCCAAATCACCTTATGATTACCCCGCTCAAAGCATTCACTCACAAGAGCTTCCTTATTCAACGCCACCACAAACAGATCAGGGAAGAGAACCCTCAAAGGTTCGGCTGAACACCGAGCATCTATCCAAAATCTAATTCGATCCCTAGAATAAACTTTAAACCGAACACCTTTCTCAAAGACATGACTTAACCTAAGAATGTCACGCCAAACTGTCAATCTTTTCTTATTATAGGTATCATCCGACACCCAATTTCCATGCAAGAAACCATACTTGCTACCAATTACTTTTACCCTCAACGAAGATTGCTCCACCCCAAAATGCCATAGCCACTTACCCAAAAGAGCACGTTTAAACTCTTTCAAACTTTGAATGCTCAAGCTTCCATTTTTAATCGGAATACAAACACTTTCCCACTTCACTAAAGGAATGCCATTCTTATTATCTGAACCTCCCCACAGAAATCTGTGTCGAATCTGTTCAATTCTGAAAACTACATTGACAAGACAATTAAACAAAGACATGAATTACACAGGAATATTAGCCAATACCGCCTTGACCAAAGTCAATCTCCCTCCCTTAGAAACAAGATTCCTTTTCCAAGTTTCCAATCTTCTTTCTATTCTTTCCACAATGGGGACCCATAAAGATTTTCTCGGTCTTCCCACCCACAAAGGAAGACCTAAATAAGAGGAGGGCAGGGACTCCAACTTGCATCCCAAAAATTTTGCAAAACCTATAGCTTCAATTGAGGATAAATTTAAAGCATGTATACTTGATTTTTGAAAATTTGAACATTAACCAGTAATCATCTCATAACATCTTAGGGTTGTCTTCAAGTTCGAAATCTTGTTCGTAACGGGAGCACATAATAGAAGAGTGTCGTCTGTAAATTGAAGTTCCACCCTATCTTTTCCAATGATGAAACCCTCAAACAGCCCCCTACTACTCCCTTTAAGCATCAATCCGCTAAGAGTTTCCGCAATAATAACAAAGAGAAAAGGAGAAAGAGGATCCCCTTGCCTCAATCGCCTAGAAGACTTGAAAAAACCTTTTGGAGACCCATTAACAAGGATGGAAAACCAAACTGAAGAGATACATTTCCTTATCCATCCTTTCCACTGATTACCAAAACCCATTCTCCCAAGAAGGAAATCAAGACACTCCAATCCACTATATTTTATGCTTTCTCCATATCAAGCTTGCACAAGACACCCCAGCACCACTTCTCAATAAGTAATCAATAGCTTCATTCGCTATAAGAGAGCCGTCCAGGATTTGCCTCTTACTAATAAAGGCACTATGACTACCAGAGATAATAGATTGGAGAACCATTTTGAGCCGGTCTGCCAACACTTTAGCTAACAACTTATATAAGCACCCCACCAAACTAATTGGACTAAAATCAGCCACCCTTGAAGCGCCATTGACCTTGGGAATTAATGTTATAAAGGTAGCCATGTGCCCCTATCAAGAGACATACCCTCATAAAACTCCTTGAAGAATCTTAAAATATCATCTTTAACAAAAGACCAGCAAGCTTGGAAGAAGGCTAAACAAAAGCCGTCTGGACCATGAGCCTTATCTTTAGCCAAAGAGAATAATCCTTTCTCAGTTTTCTTCTCAAAAGGACTTTCCAATTTTTAGTTTTCTTCCAAATTCAAGCTGTTGAAATCCATCCCTTATGGAATAGGATGAGAAATACCTTCTGAGGCATATAAAGAAGAATAAAATTCGACAATTGCAATAGAGTTATCTTCCTTACTAGTCACCAAGAGACCATTCACATTGAGAGATTCGATTCTATTCCTCCTTCTAGCACTCGCCATCGCATGAAAATAACCTGTATTCTTATCTCCTTCCTCCAACCACTTCACAATTGACTTTTGGCGCCATGTAATCTCTTCATGAAGAAGCAGACCTTTGTGTTCTTGTTTTACTTTTCCCAACTCCTCCCAATCCTCCTCTGAACTCAAACCACACTCCTCCAAGGCTATCAATTCCAATAGCCGATTTTCCAACCAGAACTTTCAACCATAAGACTGAAGCTTTTGGTCCTTAGACCATTCTTTTAACTTTTTATTGACATACCTAAGCTTGTGACCTATCAACACATCGGCAGGACCCTCCACTTGAGAAGAAGCCCACCAGCTTCCTAATCTATCCTCCATATGAGGACAACTAAGCCAGACAATTTCAAATCTGAGAGGAGGACGACCCCAAGAATCTAATCTCGGGTCAAGAAGAAAGGGACAATGATCCGATATCGAGTGCACCAGAGCTTTATGAAAGATTTCAGGAACCAGGTCCAACCACCCAGAACAAACAAGAAATCGATCAAGCCGACTTCGACTTTGATCCCTAGACCAAGTAAAAGAAGCACCAAATAAGGGAAGATCTACTAATTCAAATTTGGCTATGAAATCAACAAAGGCCTTCATGTTTGAATTTGATCTCAGGCAGCCCAATCTCTCTCCCACTTCTTTAACTTCGTTAAAATCTCCCCAATACACCATGGAAAAGAGCAAGAGGCCCTAACCTTATCCATTTCCTCCCAAAATAACCCTTTCTCCACTTTAAGAACCGGACCATAGACACCAGAAAACAACCACATAGAATTATCTACCACCTTTCTTAAAGCCACAGAAAGTGAGAATCTACCTCGCCATTCCTTCTACTTGCTCCAGCTATTCTCATTCCAGGCTACTACTATACCCCCTGAAGCACCAGTGGATCCCACAAAAGAAAAATCCCATTCCGCTTGAACCTCCAGACTTTTTGATATCATTCCTATTTATAGATTCCATTTTTGTTTCTTGTAGACAGATACGATCAGGCTTCATCTTTTTCACCAACTCCTTAACTTGAATTCTTTTCTCCTGATGTCTCAGGTCATTGACATTCCAAGAGATTATCTTCATAATTAAACGATATTTGCAGTAATCCTTTTCTTTCTACCACTAAGTTTAGTCCCAAAAGCCCCTGATCCTCCGAGTCCCTTAACTCAGTTGACTTGATTTCAGCTAAGTACTCATACTCAGGCCCAGCATACACCAACCCCAATTCCTTGCTAACTCCCAAAGTATGCTTCGCAAAGATGTCAGTGGAATCCTTATGAGAAACCTCCCAAGGACCACTTCCAACAGAGCAAACTGGTTCTTCCAAACTTGAATTCTTCAAATCCTCTAAAGAGGCAGAGGAGACAAAGCCCTTTACAGACAAGGAGTCTTCAAAAACTTGGGAAACAACATGTTTCTGCTTTCTGAAATAGCTACTAAAGAATCTCTTCAAAGGACGAAACCCATCCATCCCCTCCTCTACAACAACAGGCAAAATCTTAAAATGATACTTCCCCGCAGCATAATCAATTGGGACCTTAAAAGAACTAAAATTCCCCGGGACGATTTTATCTAGATTAACAAAAGCAGAAACCATTTTTGGGCCCCCAGCCATCAAATCCACCCAAAGAACATCACGCACCTTTGAGGAAACCCCCCTCGAGTCGGATAGGAAGCAGATACGAAGGAACATCTGGTTAACCTGCACACGTCCACAGCCACATGGACCAACTACCACTACTCCTTCCCTGGATAGGCACCTATCATCATTATTCATAACCTTCTCAGCTGAATCATCCACTTCCTCTACCGAATCAAAATCCAGTTGAGATGCCGCTTCATGCAGGACCAACCGTGAGGGATGAGACTTCGTGCTACAATCTTTGGTCAGAGAACCTACGTTGAGGATTTCCTCCAAAGGTGAGAACGAAGAGCAAATTGGACTCACCGTAAAACCTTCCCCGACTTCCATAAAAGTGCGACAGGTATCAGGAGAAATAAAAGATTGATTTTCGCCCAGAGGACATTCGGGGGATTCCACTAAAGCCCAACACTTATAAAGACCACCGGTCCCTTCGCTAATGGGCTGGGACCCAAAACCACCAGCTCCTTCGAAATTGGCCAAGGCCCGAGGCCCACCGCATGCCACAGGAGACAAGTGGGACAAGTCTCTATCACACATTCACACCTATCCGCACCTAGCACGACATTAGAAGAAGGCCTCGGGGAAATCACAACCAAAATGTCATTAATACTATTAATTGAGACAGAGGGGTCCATCACCACAGCAGAAGGGAGATTAACACCACACAGGCTTCGCCACCTATAAGCCACAGGGGTAAAATCTCTTTGAATTTCAAGAATTCCACCTTCGGAAGAATATCTATCGTGCGCCGCATGCAGCGCAAGACAGCAGAAATCACTATCTTGCGCCCCCACCATCGTCTCTCCCAAAATCGGACCAGATAACTCCTCTTCCTCCTCCGCCACTTCTGGGATCTCTTCACCAGCCAAAACCTAGCCTCTGGGGGCAGTTCCTTCAGAAGAAGACTCACTCTCGGAATCCTCCTCCCTTCCGGAGGTAGAAGAACCACTCACGGATCTGGGATCGCATCTTTTCTCTTCCTTCTTCGCCAGAACCCATCTAATAGCACCATCTAAAGATACTTGAATGGATATTTCCTTTCCACCTTCTCCGGCTGAAGAGATCAGCACCCTAGCACAAGAATACCCTTTACCCGCTTGCCAAGAGGGATCAATCTCTACCACTTTTCCTATCTCCCCCCCAATTCTTCTAAAATTATTCTCACACCATGCCTCCGGGGGCACTCCCGCTATGCTCCACCATTGAAAGCTTCCTTCCTTAGAAAATTTAGAGTCTGACAAGCACAGATCTACAAAGGGAGAATTTATAGCAGATTTCCAGGATGGCATAAGGTGAAGTCTATTAATACGCACTGGTGGAATGATTAGAACCTCCAGCATAGATATTTTGAAGACTATCACGTCACACAAAACAACACTTTTTCGACACAGCCACCTCTCAAAAGCCCTCAGATATCCCGACCACCCAGGTTTAATGCTTCCTCAAATGCCCAAATCTGCATTGCTAATAGATTTAACAGGCACCACCTCTAAATTAAAAGCTACTCCTTCCGATGTTGCAGGATTTTCCACACCAGCTTTCGAATTTAAATGGATCTTCATCAAAGAATTAGGGATCTGCTTGCTTACAAAACCCTGATGAGGTAAGTTAAAATCCAAGCTCGACCAGGTCTTATTACACTTCCAACAGACCGATCTTTTCTGAAATTTTTTAAAGCCACGTCTGCAACACCTCCAATCTCCGAAGGCCCCATTCCACACTTCCAACAGACCGATCTTTTCTGAAATTTTTTAAAGCCACGTCTGCAACACCTCCAATCTCCGAAGGCCCCATTCCTCCGCTTCTGAGACATTCGATCCACTCTGGAAGTCCTCTTACTCTTCGCAATGAACCATCGGTTCTCAGAAATAACAGCCTTACCTCTAGATTCTCCGCCAAATAAAGCTCGACCACCATTAGATCCGTCTTCAGGTCCGCCAAGCGGAACCAAGTTAGCTCCTGACGCTTCTCCATTTACCACCTTCAACCAGTCACCTGAAACTATATTATCACTTAAGATCTGTTAGAATAAGCTTATGTAGCCTAAGGGCATTATCACTACGGTATCTTGTAGATATAGCTCGAACCATTCTGTATCAGATGCATGTTCCCAAATCTTTTTGGGCTGACGCTATGCTTACAACCTGCTTTCTGGCTAATCGTCTACCATCTTCAGTTCTTAGCAATCTGTCCCCTTTTTCGGTGTTACACCCTTCTGGGGATCCGTTTCCGTTACCTCCCAAGGTGTTTGGGTGTGTTTGCTTTGTTCAGAATCTCACCCCAGAACTTGATAAATTGGCCCCAAGGGCAATCAAGTGTGTTTTCCTGGGTTATTAACGAACCCAGAAGGGTTACTGATGCTACAGTCCTCAGCTTCGCTGCAAATTTATTAGTGCTGATGTCTCCTTTTTTGAGGATACTCCCTACTTTCCTGCTTCCTCTTCTTTACCGGAATCTCCTCCTCCGTTGCCATTGCCGGTTCCGGTTCCCAGTTTGCCACCACATCCGGTTCTAAGTTTGCCACAAGATCCGGTTCAGCGTGCCTTCCAGGTATATACTCGCAAGCGTTTTACTACTTCATTTGAGCCTTCATGCCCTGCCATCTCTTCTCAGCAAGCAGGTCATTTACCCTCATCCTCTGATGATGCAGCTCAGGTTGTTGAATCTCTTGATGCCCCCATTGCGAGCTGTACTCGTTCTCGTACCACTCATCACCCTATTTCTGATGCGGTAACTTATGCTCGGTTATCTCCTTCGTATACCGCATTTATATCATCTTTGTCATCGATTTCTATTCCTCGCTCTGCTCGAGAAGCTATGCTTGATTCGGGATGGCGAGCAGCTATGGAGGCTGAGATGGATGCTTTGGCCAAAAACCAAACATGGCAGTTAGCTTCCCTTCCTCCTGGTGCTCAGGTAGTCGGATGTAAGTGGGTGTTCACCGTCAAATACCTACCTAATGGCTCTGTTGAAAGGTTAAAAGCCCGTCTTGTTGCAAAGGGCTTTACTCAGAGTTATGGGATTGATTATGTTGAGACATTCTCTCCAGTGGCAAAGATTCCATCCATCCGTGTATTGGTTTCTTTGGCCGTGAATCAGTCTTGGCCACTATATCGGTTGGATATCAAGAATGCGTTCCTCCATAGTGATTTGTAGGAGGAGTTGTGTATGGAGCAACCACCAGGGTTTGTTGCTCAGGGGGAGTTGCAGCATACCGTCTGTAAGCTTAGAAAGGCGATTTATGGTCTTAAACAGTCCCCACGTGCTTGGTTTGGGAGATTCAGTGAGGCCATCCTACGATTTGGTATGAAACAATATGTTGTAGACCATTCTGTGTTCAACTCTCGAAGCAAGGATGGTTTGATTCTCCTGGTTGTATATGTTGATGACATTGTTATTACAGGAAATGACAAAGCAGGAATACAACGCCTCAAAGATTTCCTTCAGAATGAATTCAGCACAAAAGACCTTGGTGTTCTGAGATACTTCTTAGGCATTGAATTGGCACATTCACAAAGGGGGCTATCTTTATACCAAAGGAAGTATGCTCTTGATATTTTGGAAGAAACAGGTCTTCTGGGGGAAAAACCTGCACAAACTCCTATGAATCCGAATGTCAAGCTTTCACCTGATCAGGGGGAGCCACTAGAAGATCCTGGTCGATACAAACGGGTAGTAGGACGGTTGATCTATCTCACAGTCACTCGTCCGGACATTGCATATGTTGTTGGTGTAGTTAGCCAGTATATGAGTGCGCCTTGGGCATCACATTGGTCAGCTGTGATTCAGGTAGTGAAGTATCTGAAGAAAGCTTCCGGGAAAGGTCTTCTCTTCAGGAAGCCTAACCATTTGAGAATTGAGGGATACTCTGATACAGACTGAGCCGGATCTCCTGCTGACCGGCGATCTACTAATGGCTATTGTACCTTCATAGGTGGAAATCTAGTATCTTGGAAGAGTAAGAAGCAGGACATTGTGTCACGATCCAGTGCGGAAGCAGAATAGAGGGCTATGGCTTACACAAGCTGTGAATTAATTTGGCTACGGTCGTTTATGTCAGAGATTGGATTCTCATACTCCTCACCTGCGTCCCTCTACTGTGACAACAAGTCAACCATTCACATAGCTATGAATCCGGTATTTCACAAACGAACTAAGCATATAGAAGTGGATTGTCACTTTATTCGTCACAGGATTCAGACAGGCCAAATTCAAACTGAGTTCACTCGAACGAATGATCAAATTGCCGACATGTTTACCAAGCCGTTGAATGGAGTTCGATTGAGTGATTTATGTAACAAGCTGGGCTTGTACGACATTCATACTCCAGCTTGACGGGGAGTGTTAGAATAAGGTTATGTAGCCTAAGGGCATTGTAGTCTTTTCATATATTCTTTTCATAATAAATATGTATGTGTGTTAGGGCAACTAGGCTAACACACAACATTTCATTCTCAAATCTCTTTGTTAACAAGATCCTTCCAGCCAAAACACCCCCATTCCCTAGAGGAACCAGATTAACACCAGAAGCTACTCTAGCAACACCCCTCACTTCCCCATCAAGAAACGATCCACCATTACCCGCACCTAGAACCGATCCAGCATCCGCAAAACAGCGCTGCATATTCACCCCCACAGAATTCCGCGCTTAGACAATTTTTTGGATATTGGGAGAATTTCCACCTCTTAGCATCTTACCCATCTACCATTTGGCTTTAATCCTAGTAGAAAACACCCTTCAACTTCTGGAATTGATATTGGAACCCTTCTTGTTGCAACCACACTGAAATTCAGCTCCAAGGGAAGAAGACCTACACAGGGATTACGTTTCTGCATGCAAGGCCGCTCAAATCATTTCCCAGTATACAATGGTGCTATTTTCTTCACTTAGTACATGCGACAAGTAAAACTTGCATTGAAACCAATTGATGCTTTGGTGTGAGTATAGGCATTTAATCCATAGTGTGGAAGGGACAATATTAGGAGCCATGTAGAAGTATCATAAGCTTTTTTTTGTTGAAAGGCAAGATTTTATATATAAATGTAGAGAAAAATTGCGATCACGGGTACAAAGGAGAAAAAAGAAACCATACAAGAAAAAGAAGACATTTGGATAAGACCATGACTTAAATACTTTCAAGGAGGCCAAAAGTCATAAACCACAAGGCTAGCTTTCAAGACGCCTTCCTTTGCCAGTTGGTCCGCTTCCCTACTAGCTGACTTTTTCAATACGAGAATAAGAGATGCCCCCCCCCCCCCCCCCCCCCCCCCCCCCTCCTCTCTCTCTCTCTCTCTCACACACACACACACACACCTTGTCTTGAATTTCAACTAACCAGTGGGGGAGACGCTATATTGAGAAGATTGGGGTCAATTAGCCGGATCCCCTGAAGTACTGCCCTCACCTCCGCTTCATTATAATCCACAATGCCTATTGGTCATGGGAAGGCCCATAGGGTGTTACCACCACCATCTCTAAGAATCCCACAGACCCGGATTGCCCAAGCTGGAACCATAATAAGTTTGTTGCTATTCTCATATATTTCAATGTTACTTGCCTAATATATCTTATGTAGTGAGTTTGGTTTTTCAGTTCCTGAATGCTCCTTGGGTTCTCATCTTGAAGTAGTTTATGGAAATTTAAGGCATCTCAAGTCCTTTCTTGGACAAGTATTCTTATATTCTAAGCATCGACATTTGGAAGTAGAAGCATATTGCGAGTTTGTGATTCAAATGAGACAGGTTCTTTGACTGATACAAATCCACATCATGATATTACACAATTGTTGGAGGAAATATTACAGCTTGGAAGAGTTAGAAACGGGAAGTTGTTCAAGTTTGTTTTCAAACTGATTGCATCATGCGGCATGCAAACTGGTTTGGCTAAGAAAGAGCTTGCAATCTTATTGAGACTTTCAATTGAGTCTTTAGTGATAATCAAGTGGCAATTCCCATTGCCTCTAATATAGTGTTTTACAAGGTGACTTAGTGATTTTGACTGGCAATGTGTTAAGGAGATCAGTATGCCGTATATGATGTCTAAAACTAGCTTGTTGACATTCTCACGAAGGCAAGAGATAAAAGAAAGTTGTATGGGCTTATTTCCAGATTGGGATATCTACCCCTAACTTAAGGTGGGTGTTGAGAAGTGACATATCCTTTATAGAGGGATGTTAATCATGTCTGCCATAGATGCATATATGGGTTAAATGTGGATAGGAGGAGGATTAGAGTGAAGTGAGTTGACTAGTTTCTTTGTCTTATGGTTCTTCAATTTTTTTTTTCTATTTCTCTCATTCCATGTCAGGTTCCTCAAATTTGTTATTTCTCCATCTCTCCTACCATTACTTCTACAAATCAATGCCCTTCAAAGAAGATATTGGAGATAGGCTGGTGAGTTTATAGAAAAAGGAACAAATGGGTTATTGATGCCATCTATGTGATGAAAATTCCAGGCTGGTGTTAATGTGTTATTTTGTTTGATGGAAATTTATGACGATTTTAACCATTCTTTCTGAGTTTGAGTCAGTGTTGAGTGGGTCTATCTTAAAAAATGTCAATGGTGATTTGTAGCTTGTTTTTTCCTTCTTTTACTTGGATATCTCTTTGGACTTTGGAGAAGCATGTTGTCATTCAAACTGGGTGTCTGAATTTAACTTGGCATTTAAGAAGTTTAAAAGTCCAGAACTTTTTGTTGTTGAGTTAGCTTCTTAAAAATAAAATTAAAACCTATTTTCTATCAAAGTGTGATTAGGATAGAAAATAGAAGGTATCTCATTGCTGTTACAATTATTACTAAGGAAATGATATCAGCACAACCATGTTTTAATAATTTTACAAACTCGGTGCACAAACTCAACTGTCAAAGGTTATTAGGGATCTGAAAAGCTCTGACAAGCCAAATAAAAAAGAAAAGACAAACTGAGTTGTGCAATTATTAAAACATGGTTGTGCTGATATCATTTCCCAAATATTATTCATTATGGGGTCGTTTGTATACGCGGATTTAGAATCTTGGATTTCATCAAACTCATGAATGGGAGTCAAGAGAAAAATGAGACCAGCCGTCGTTTTCTAATTTCTCGCTCTTCTTTCCGACCGCAAGAGAGCAGGAGATCATCCCATGTTCAGGTTTTAGAAATCTCAGGGTGGGTGAGAGATTTCTAAAACCTAGATTTCTTACTTAAAATCCAGGAAACGCTGTCAGGACAGCATACAACAGCTTGATTATGAATCCTCTTTTACACTGTTTTCAAACTAAAACCTGGATTGTAAAATCTGCGTATCGAAACGACCCCTATTTGTTATGGGAAATTCCAGATTTGGGCACAGTATGTACAACTCTAGATTTGGGCTATTTCGCATGTCATTTTCTTTGAAAAATTAAAATAATCAACTTATGCTCTATTTTCTCCAATCTTGGTTTGTTAAGTTACTTTTGGGGATCGAAAATTCATGTTATTGATTTGTTTTCATTTCTTCATAACAAATTCGAAATGGTAATGATTAGACAAATCAACATGTTTAAGAGCCTTTGATAAACCCTTCGATAAATGGGTGCTATGTTAAAAGTTTAGAGCTCAATCTAATGGTCCTTTTGTCCTTTTAGAATAAAAGGGCTCTTTTAGTTTTGTCTATTATAAGTATAGTCACAAATATCTCCGATACTTTTGAAAAGTCTACTGTTATTGACGCAGCCATGTTTCGACAATGAGATGAACTTTCCATAGTTTGAAAAGTCTACTGTTATTGATGCAGCCATGTTTCGACAATGAGATGAACTTTCCATAGTTTATATGCTTTAACCAGCTATCAAAGAATATTATAATTCCCGAAATGCTCTCAGTAGCCTTTTGGCGCGGTTAAATCATATAAAACACAGTGACTTCGTCTGATTATCAAAACATGGTTGCATCAATATCAGTAGCCTATTGAAAATATCGTAATATTTTGCAATATTTTAACAAAACGATTTTTTTTCCCTAAAATTAAGAAAAATCGTTGAGATATCTTCATATTTTATTTTGGCTCTGATTTTGGCACTATCCTGGTTCAATAATTGCACAAACCCACTTTGTCTTTTATTATTTAACCAGATGTCAAAAGTTATTAGATTTCCCTAAAGGATCTCAAAAGTGAATTAAACAAGGAAAGAAAATATGAGTTTGTGCAAGTATCAAAACAGGGTACTGCCAATATCAGTAGCCTTTATTTTTTGTACCAAAAAAATTTCTTGATATTATTTGTTGTTCTAATTTTCTTCTTAAATTTTATATTTTGTATTTTCTTTCTTTTTCCATTTTTTTCCCGGTATAAACCCAAAATTAGCCAAAAAAAATTTAAACGATCCCAAATATTACCATTCAAAAAAAAAAAAAAAAAAAACCTATCCCAAGATATACACCCTTCTCAGGAAATTCCTGAGACTAATATGTGTGACTATGATTATGATTTTCAAGTTAATGAAAACATATTAGGTGCAGATTAGAATCACTATGTATACTTTCTCCTATAAGTAATTCCCATTGTTTTTTACCTTCTTTTTATTTTAATATTATGTCAGTTCTCTGTTTAAGGGTTATTACAAATCCTTAATCACCTTGAGAGGGTATGTTTTAAGGTGCTGATTGATGGGAGAAGTTTAGGAGATGCCATATGGCCATATGGCTGACCTCAACATTATATAATTTCTCGTCCTTGTTTGAGTTTTGCTCTGCCAACATCATACAAGCTGAAGATTTCAATGATTTGGGTCACTTGAAATATTTTAGTCGAAATTGAAGTAGATTGGTCAATAGTATGCTTTTCCTCATTTTTTGAGTCATTTTTTAGGAGTGGAATTCCATAATCTTCAGATAAAAAGCATAGAAAAAGTTATTACCACAATCATCATTAAGGCCTGGGCTTCAAAAGCAGATCCTTATTATGATATTTCTCTTAGTTTTCAATATCTAAGTCGGCTAGTGCATATATTTGCTTGCCTCAGGATGGCCTGCCACACATAGCACCAAGTATAAGACGTAATGTTAAACTTTTATGTTATAATTTTTTATAAGCAACAAAATAGTATTGCCATTAAAAAAAAGCAACAAAATAGTATACTGAATTACTCTCTAAAGTCTAGGTTTTTACAGAAAACTCTTTTACCTCATGTTCTTATTGTTTCCAATGATTTCTTTAATTTGAAGATTCCCACCTAACCAGAAGCTTCCGGTAGCTATGGTAAAAATAAAAGCATAGAAATCGTGAAATCGTGATTACCAAAATCGTTGTTGAGTCCTTTGAGCATGCTTCGATGGCAGATCTTTCTGATGATATTTCTCTTAGTTTTGTTATCTAATCTAAATCATGGATATGTCCCAAACTTTTTGCATGCCTCAGAATTTGTTATTACAACTTGACACTTGTTATTATTCCAACAAAATGATATTGTAAAATCCTCCTTAAAATCTGAGTTTTATTTTCCAAGAAACTCTTTTAGAACGTGTTATTGTTTCCAGTGATTTCTTTACTCGGCATTGTCTGCTTCTTGAAGACATCATGAAGTGTTTTTGTATATATTGGCCAAATATTTTCTTCTCAATCTAGAATAAAATCGAAAGCTTTCCATTCTTGCTGTGAAACTTCATTTTTTTCAGAAGAACAGGTCACCAATAGTTATTTTTATTCATTTGCACTTCTCATTATCCAATAAAAACCTACTGACCATACTTAACTTAGCCATGGCACTCATTTTTGCTGAAACTTGTTAGTAATCAAAATCACCTAGACAATTATCAGGCCAGCTGTTTTAATTTCACAATAATATTGATATTATTACCTATTTAATTTCTTAAACATACCATTTATATTATTATTTCTTTTTTTTTGGGCATCCTGATGTGTTAAATTTATTTTATAATTTTTTGTTGTACAGGTTATTCTCCAATCTGAGACAATTCAGGAGTTGACAAAAGCTTCTCAGGCATTGGCTACGTTGCAAGAAGAAGCATCAGAGTTACGTAAACTTGCAGATACTCAAAAAAGTGAAAATGTAACTGCTCTTTCTTTGTTATCTTAGCATAGTTACTGTTTCCATGCTAGGCTATATAACAAGATTTGTTACTCTTGCTTTCTGCATGCATAACAATTTACATCTGCATTGGTAGATTTTGTACATAAATTATAGTATTTTGCCAATTAATTTAAATGGTTGTCAGGCTGCTTATGATAGAAAATGTCCGTTAGAGTAGCTAGTGGTGAGTCTTATTTTTTTATTTATTCAATAAAAAGGCATCCTTCTCATATTCATTAAAAAGGCATATTAAATCTGTTGATGGGGAGACCTTACGTCCCCCCCCCCGCCACCAACATTCTATAAACTATAATGAGTATCTTTTTTTTTTTTTTGAATGAGTATATATTGTCTTATCTTCAGAAAATTCAAAGTGAGCTAAATATATAGATGCAAAAAGTTAATCAAATGGTAGTAAGCAAATTAGTCATCTACCTATTTTTTTTTTCATGATTATTCTTATTCTCTAGTTTAGTCAATTATATATTCAACAAAAATCCTAATGGATCTATGGCTCTTGCCTAATACCGACATTTTGGGCCCCACTGTGTGATGCAGACGTGATCAGGCCCATTGCGTTGAACCAAGCTTGATCAGATGATACTAGCCCATTATCCATGAAACATCATTTGAGGGTTCTGTCAAGAAAAAGCTAAACCTTTTGATGTTTACGGTCCTTTATCTTAAGGGTGTGATGCCTGTTTGACATGGACCAGGACCCGTAGTCTTGGTCTATTTAATATAAAATGTGTCATGCAAGTCTAAAGTACTTCATGTGAATTCATCTGATTTAACTGTCCAATTGTTGCAAGATGTTTCTCAACAAGTATATAGCTGCCATAATAAGCCATTGAAGATTAATCATATGTGAATAGAATGACTTTCTTTCCTAATACTGACTTTCTGGGCCACACGTAGTGAGTGATGCAGACATGATCAAGCCCATTGTCGTTGACCCCCATTGATCAGTTGATATTAGCCCGTTATCCATGAAGCCTTGTTTTAGGGTTCTGTCAAGAAAAGCTAAACCTTTTGATGTTTGCAATCCTTTCTCGTAGGGGTGCGATGCCTGTTTGACATGGACCAAGACACATGATCTTTATCTATTTAATATTAAATGTGTTATGCAAGTCTAATTTACTTCATGTGAATGCATGGGATTAAATTCTAACGATTCATTTGATTTAACTGTCTGGTTGTTGTAAGATGTTTCTCAACTAATATATAGCTCTGCCATAATCAACTCAACTCAACTCAACAAAGCCTTTGTCCCAAACTAGTTGGGGTTGGCTAAATGAATCCTTTAGAAAAAATTTATGAAGAAGGTGAAAGGAATCTACCCGGCTCTAATCCTGGCTCTAGTTGGGTTCTTCTACGTGGATCATTTTCTTCCATTCTATCCTATCCAAGGTCATGTTCTCTGTTATGTTCCTAGCTATCAAGTCTTACCTCACTATTTCTACCCAAGTTGTTTTCGGTCTGCCCCTACCTCTTTTTACTCTATCAATTTGGCACGAGTCGCCTCTTCTCACTGGAGCATCCAAAGGCCTACGTTGGATATGTCCAAACCATCTTAAGTGGTGCTCTCTCATCTTCTCCTCAACTGATGCCACCCCCACCTTTTTGCAAATGTTTTCATTTTTAATTCTATCTAACCTTGTGTGGTCGCACATCCATCTAAGCATTTGCATCTCCGCTACACTCATCTTATGCACATGCTGCTTCTTGGTGGCACAACATTCTGAGCCGTACAGTATGGCTGGCCTCACAGCTGTCTTATAAAACTTTCCCTTCAACTTGGTAGGGATTTTACGGTCACACAGAACTCCTAAGGCAAGTTTCCACTTTAACCAACCTGCTCTTATTCTATGGCTAACATTCTCTTCAATCTCTCCTTATGTAGAATTGAACCAAGATAGTGAAAGATATCCCTCTTAGGCACCTCCTGTCCAGTCCAGCCATATTTACTACATCCTCGTTCTGCCCCCTTACATTACTAAGTTGCACTCCATATACTCTGTCTTAGTCCGACTCAGTCTAAAACCTTTGGATTCCAAAGTAGTTCTCCATAACTCTAACGTAGCATTTACTCCTATTTTGGTTTCATCGATCAATACTATGTCATCTGCAAATAACATACACCACGGCACCTCATCCTGGATACCCTCCGTAAGCTCATCGATAACTAGCGTAAAATGACAAGGGCTTAGAGCTGATCCTTGGTGCAGTCCTATTGTAATTGGAAACTCATTAGACTTGCCACCCGTGGTTCTGACACTCATTACTGCTCTATCGTACAATCCTTAATCTCATCAACATATTTAATATGCACTTTTTTCCTTTTAAGAACCCACCATATAACACTCCTGGGAACTCTTATCATGCGCTTTCTCCGAATCAATGAAAACCATATGAAGGTCCTTTTTATTTTCTCTAAATCTATCCATTAACTGCCTAATCAAGAAGATAACTTCCATAGTCGATCGTCCGGGCATGAAGCCAAATTGATTCTCTGACACCTTAATCTCTTTTCTAAGTCTATGCTCAATTACCCTCTCCCAAAGCTTCATGGTGTGACTCATTAGCTTAATTCCCTAGTAATTGGTGCAACTTTGAATATCCCCTTTTTCTTATGAATAGGTACTAATGTACTCTTCCTCCACTTATCAGGCATCTTCTTAGTTTACAAAATATTGGTAAATAATCTAGTTAACCATTCCAAACCCACATCACCCAAGCATGTCCAACTCTCAATAGGAATATCATCAGGCCCCCTACCACCTAATTTCGTATTTTCCGTAGCTAGTCTTACCTCTGATGTTTGGATTCAACGAACAAACCTTCGGTTTGTATCATCAAAAGCGTTATCAAGTTCTCCCAAATTCGCTACAGGTTCTCTATTAAACAACTTATCAAAGTAGCTTCTCCACCTCTCTTTAACTCGTTTTCTTTTACTAACGATCTTTGATTCTCGTCTTTGATGCATTTTATATGATTCAAGTCCCTGCTCTTCCTTTCTCTCATCTTAGCAAGCTTGTAGACATCTTTTATGCATTTTATATAGCTGCCCTAATAAGCCATTGAATAATAGTCACAACACGTGAATATAATGGCATCACCAATGTTCTCATGAGTTGCTAGTAGGAGATTTTTTCATGTTAGTTGACATTCCTTTATATATGATTGACTCGACTACAGCCACATAAATGCTCACACCAATGTATGAAACTCAATTTGTTGATCATTGATTCACTTAAGGTTTTTTTTTTAAATGATGAGAAGTTAAAATAAATTTCATTCACCTGAATTAATCGGGTTTTAGTGCTTTCTTATGAATACAACACTTTCAACTCATCCACGTTAGTTAAAAACTAGCAAGGTTAATGATTGACTTTCCTATTTGAGACTATCTTGTGTTGGCCAAGTTGTTGACCATGTATGAGCTTTTAATGGTTCATACATAGGTCTATGGTTGTTGTTTTTTTTTAAATGGTAGCAATTTCATTAAAGAAGGGGAAAGACCGAGAAAGTCCAGCCCACAGAGATACAAAAGAAAAAGTGACTAGATACAATAACACAAAAAACAAAGGGCCCTCTCAAGGGGGTTAAAAGTTAAAACTCTATATCCTGCTTGTGAACGCTGGCCCTAGCAAGTCTATCGGCAACCCCATTCGCAGAACGTTTCACATGCATGAAAGAAACAGAGACGCCTTCAGATTTATCTTTGATCTCATAAAAAAAGTGAGCAAGTCTACACGGAGGAACTAAGGAGCCTTTAAGCCATTTGGTAACATTCAGCGAGTCTCCCTCCACTATTAAATGAGCCAAACTATGACTCCAAATGCATCATACCTTGGAAACAGCCCTCACCTCTGCTTCACTGGCATCTGCTTCCCCAATGGGCCCTGAGAAAGCCCAAATAACTTCCCCTGCTGCGCCCCTAAGAACCCCCCAATACCGGCCACCCTGGATTACCAAAGCTAGAACCATCAAAGTTCAGCTTAATCATGCCATTAGGGGGAGGCTGCCATTGTTGTACAATTGATGGACGACCTTCCTTGCTATTACATAAACTAGTGTGCCGCCCGTGCGATGCACGGGGTGCTAAAGATAATTTATATGAACCACGGGAAAAAATATGATACAATCTCATAATGAGTAAACTTCCTTAATCATTTTGGAAAGAGTGAGAGAGATGGCGGCCTCGAGATATTAGGTTTGAAGAGAAAAATCACAAAAATCACAAACAATCGCATGGAAAAAGAAAACTTGAACCGATTCCGTATTCAATTTTTATTTAGAGGGACATTCAATTTATGATTATATCCCTCTAAATTAACCATAATTATATCATTTCCCTCTAAATTGTGGAAAGAAAAAAAATCTCAAGAAAATATTTTCCATCCGAAATGGTTCTCTTACAATAAGATGGATGAAATGAAAATTTATGGATAAGTTGAATCCCCAAAATGCTTCAGGGAAATTAATTTCATGAAAATGAGGCTTACACAATTTAATAAGATAAAATTGTCCGCCGAGATGATTTTTTTATCAAAACAATTAGAACTCTCTCTATCTCAAAAGAAATGGAAATCGGATTGCCGATTTAAACTTACTACCATAGGACAATACTTGCAGCCTAAAATGTAAGATGAGTATAAAGATGCCATTTGTTTTGGGACCTTTTTAGATCAACATGGGCCGAATTCCTTTTATTTCCCAACCTTTTATCTTTTTGCAGAAATCAAGGGCTAAGATAATTTAATTTGCGAGTTTTTTTTTTGGTCAGCGAGATCAAATAGGTGAGAAAGGCCTAAAAGGGGCTCATAAAAGTGTCAAAACACTGCATCTACTCCTTACAAGCTCATAACAGAAGAGGAAACTCTGAATTCTCATGAAATTGATAAGGATAGAAACAGTAAAAGTGTGACTAAGATGGGTCTCCTAGTAACAGCGTCTATATCACATATATTATCTGCACATATGAAAATGAAACTCTGTCTTTGCACCCTTTTTAATTTCCCAAACTAAAGGGAAATGATACAATGAGAAGCTCTTACCTGCCTACAATCTGAGGTTAGCTTGGGTATGTTCACTATGGCTCCAAAATCCTTTATATAGATATCAAAGTTCCAAGTAATAAAGGTTTGATAGAAGTCCCCTCTCTTCCCTAAAAAAGAAATGCAGCGACTATAATTAACGAATATTGAATACATTTCCATCCTTACTCTCGGGGAAAAAAGGGGAAAAAACTGGAAAGACTCTTAGAGAACTTGGAAAAAATACAAATAATAGAATGGAAATTGCAGAGAGGGTGAGAAGTAGGATGACATAATGAGAAAAAAGTAAAACATGTACGGTGTTTATAACATAATTTAGTGATGGGCTTTCCAGGCAGATGGAAAATGAAATTCGAGAAATAAAACATGTACAAAGAAGTAAATTCGCTTACCTTCGGTGATTGCCTTATGTAGGAGATTCCATAGTTGTTAAGTGTTTTCTCTGAACCCTAGAAATGAGAGAGAGAGAGAGAGAGAGAGAGAGAGAGAGAGAGAGAGAGAGAGAGAGGGTAGAAGAGATAGAGATAGGAAGAAAGGAGAGAGGGAGCTGGGGAAAGACGGGTGAGATTTACGTTTTAGGGTTTCAAAAAGGGAGAAGATGAAGATGAAGATGGCCGAAGGTTCCATAATAACCTCTGCCACTACTGTGGTCGTCGAGCTTCCCTTTCTAAGAAACTTGCATGGAGAGTAATAAGCCAGTCTCCTCTGGTTGGCTTTATTTGAGGGGGTTGAGAATCAAAGGGTCAGAGAGACACAAAAGTTAGGGGGTTAAAGAATGTAAGCGTTACGAAGGGGAATCGTATCCTGGAGATGGAAACGAATATGGTAGCGTTTCCTATTCTATTCAAACTCTACTAATTATGAGCGATTTATTGCTAAAATAAAGGTTTAATTAAGGAATTAAAGGAGTAATAAAATCCAAACAGAAACATCATGAAATTTTGCCAAGCTGATTTTTCGCCTAATTATTCGACTTATGACCGATTTAGAAGAATGGTAAATCGAATCCTTTTTCAATTTTTTTAATATACGATTATAAAAAAATTGATGCCACCTAGGATATTAACCGGATGGGGAGGCTGTCCACGTCAACGTGAACAGTGAAACCCTGATCCTGCTATATTATAATAGATTCTCCAACCCTCCCATAGCTCAAAGGCCGAGAGAAACTGAAATAATGGAATAGATTTAACCCAAGCAATAGTAAGGGCAATAGCTTTAACAAAAAGAAAATAGGTAGACTTAGCTACTCCTTCAAATACCCCGTCATTTCTTTCTTTCCATAATTCTCATATGGTGACCTTTCAAAAAATAATACCCATATGGTGGCCAGCATAGAAAGCGACCAAAACACCCTTCCTTTTTTCCTCCAAGGGACCAAAGATCACCCTCCAAGTAGGTCTCTAATGTTTGAGGGGAAGACCCAATCAATCCCAAATCTAGACAAAATACCACCCCACACCTCTCTAGCAAACCTGCAATGGATAAAAATATGATCCACTGATTCGCCCGCCTCGATACACATAGCACAATGATTCACAATTAGTATTCTATGGGTCCTTAGAAAGTCCACCGCTTGAATCCGTCCATGAAGCGCCGCCCTACCAAAAGTGCACAACCTTGGAGGAGCTTGGATTTTCCTTACTCTTGCTTCAATTGGAAATACAGAACAAGGAACCAGAATATTGTAGAAGGATTTGACAGTAAAAAGCCCAGTAGATTCTTAGATCCATATTCTCTTGTCATACCCAGATAAGCTGATATACGAACCTTCTAGCATTTGAAGAAGTCTGTCAACCGACTGTAGTTCTCCATCAAAGAAATTTCTCCTAAAAAGAGGCTTCCAGATCACCATACCTTCAACTCTCTCGAAGCATTCTTTGACCATAGTGACCTTATTTGAAGCTACAAGGAATAAATCGGGGAACATCTCTTTCAAAGGAACTGTGGAACACCAACACATTTCCCAGAAGCTAATCTTATCTCCGTAGTACACTCTGTATCTGATACCTTGACTGAAGCTGAATTTCAAACGCATTATGTCTCGCCAAACTATAACCCCAGATTTTCTATATAAGTCAGAAGGAGTGCAATGTCCTGCCTAGAACCATACTTTCCATCACTTTCGCCCATAACTGTGACTGCTCCTCACCAAATCTCCATAACCACTTCCCAGTAGAGAATGATTACCTTGCTTTATCTTTCTAATCCCCAAACCCCCCCCCCCCCCCCCCCATTAAGCGGTTTGCCGACATCTTCCTAACTTACCAACGCTAAACCCCTCTTCTCACCCGACCCCTCCCCATCGGAATCTTCTTTGAATCTGCTCAATTCGCTCAACTGACGAAGGGCACATGAACAAGGATAAATGATAGATGGAAATTTTTGCCAAAAACGGCCTTTATAAGCGTTATTCTGCCACCTTTTGATACCAAATTCCTTTTCCATGTATCTAACCTCCTCTCTATTCACTCCACAATGGGATCCCAGACAACTTTTTTTGGTCTTCCCACCCCCAACGGAAGTCCAAGATATGTTGTGGGGAGGTTTTCCAAGGGACAACCCATTAGATTGGCTAATCTAACCACCTCTGCGACATCAATGTTTAAAGAAAATAACCTGGATTTCGAGAAATTGGATCGTTGACCTGTAAGGATTTCATAGCACCTGAGGATTGCTTTGAGATTCACGATCTTGAGAGTATGGGGGAGCAAAACAATAATGTATCATTCTCGAACTGCAAATGAGACACTTTTACTCCATCATGGCCATTATTAAAACCATCCACCAACCCTTTTGATCAACCCTTCTCCATGAGAAGACTTAGCATCTCAGCCACTATAACAAATAGAAAAGGAGATAACAGATCACCCTGTCTCAGACCCCTTGTAGACATTAAAAACCTTTTGGGGATCCATTAATTAGAATAGAAAACCATGTCGAAGATACACAACATCTCATCCATCGTCGCCATCGTTGGCCAAAACGCATCTTTCCCATCATATGATCCAACCATTGTCATTCTACTCTGTCATACGTTTTTTCCATGTCTAACTTGCTAACTATACCCCCAATCCAGGTTTTAGGTATCAAATCCACAACTTCATTTCCTACAAGAGAGCAATCTAGAATCTGCCTCTGACTAACAAAAGCACTTTGATTTGCAGAAATAATGAAAGGGTGGACCACTTTCAATTGTGCCGCTAAAACTTGCGCTAAAACTATGTATAGGCACTAGGGGTGCAACTTGGGTCGGACTCAACCCGAACCCGACGGGTTCAACCCGATTTTGGCTCGGGTTGGGTTGGCATTTTCTCGGGTTGGGTTGGGTTGGGTTAGGGTTGGAAAAAGCCAACCCGATTTAAATTCGGGTTGGGTTAGGGTTGAGGCCTTGGCGACTCGAACCCGACCTCCATCTTCTAATTTTATCATGATTTTCTGAGGATTATGTTTTTCTTTCTTGTATTTTTCTATTTGGCCGTAGATGAACCCGATCCCAACCCGACCCGATTTGAAGGCGGGTTGGGTTAGGGTTGACCACCATCAACCCGAGGCTCGGGTTGGGTCGGGTTAGGGTTGAGGGATTGCTATCTCGGGTTGGGTTAGGGTTGGCCTCAACCCGACCCAACCCAACCCAACCCGAGTTGCACCCCTAATAGGCACCCCACCAAACTTATGGGCCTGAAGTCTGAAACCTTAGTTGACCATAAACAATATACACTTCAGCATAAGGATTGATTTGAACATGGGGATGGGGAAATGGTTCTCAAGATGTAATTTAGAATGAAAGATAAGATTGCCTTTCCCAGTTGAGTGCAGTTATGGCAATGGAAAGCTTGTTCTTGCCATGTCTACTTATGTTCTAACCAATGTACTGTAATAACAAATGGGGAGATTTGTCATGCGCTGTATGAGACTTGAGGAGAAGACACTCTGAATGATGTAAATGGGCATCCTTTTTTTTTTCCCATTTTCATGCATTTCCATCTTCTTCCCATGTGCTCAGGACGATCTTTATGGAGTTGTTGAACTGATAGACGAAAACTTCGGGATCCACCAAAAGTAGAGAGCTTTCTAGAGAATTGAGCAGTCACAAGAATCGCAATGTATCTTTACACGCACTACTATTCATTAATCTTTTCGAAAGTACATCAACACTTTATATTTATAGGTCCAAAACACCTTAAGCACTACCTTAATCCTAACCATTGTTATAGGTTCAATTTTGACTCTTAGATTAATCCAAATAAATCTTGTAATATTCTAGAGCACTCAATAAAATATAATGTGCATTAGTAGCCGTTATAGAAAATATACCATTTTATTGTAATGAAACTGCCCAATTTAGAAAGATTTCAAGTTCTAATATGCATAACTATTGAAGTTCTGTTTTCTCAAAACACGCCTAACTTCAGATTTTCTCATAATTTTTTTTTTTGAAATGGTAACAAACATTTACTCATAAAATAAATGCAAATAACTAGAAATCATTAATAACAATACTGATGGTTGCACCATTAAAAAAAACTGATGTCCCGCAGATTTTTATGACAAATGAATACCTATAAGGTCTGTTGTTGACACGGTGAGTGATGTTTTTGTCAAATTCGGTGTACTTGGATTAACTTTGGCCGCTATTGATGCTAGAGTAGTAATAATAGTGATGGCCAAGCGAGTACTCGATCGTGTTGTGCCAAGTCAACTAGGATTTGCTTTGGCCCCATCCGCGTTATGAAATAATATTTGTCGGGTCACCGGTTTTTTCTCTTCGTGTAGGTTGACGCATATGAGATTGCTGATTCCCTTGCTAAAGAAGAGGCTTGTAAAGACTCATATTGATAGGGTAATCTGTGGCCTTTATATAATGTTTTCTTTTCGTTTTTAGTACTGTTGGGAAAATCCGCCACGTGAAACAATCCGATCATGCGCAAATTAAACGGAAAACTAAAATACACAAACAAGCCACAGGATGAACACCAAGATTTTATGTGGTTCGGCCAAGCCTAAGTCCACGGGCAAGAAACATGATCTTCCACTATGAGAAAACAAAATACATGGATTACAATGAATTAAACCAAACCCATAAACCCGCAACCCTTTCCTTGCTTCTCTCAACCGAAGATCATATAAGATAAAACCCGAAAGAAAACCCAAGAGGAACCTGAGAAGAAACTCAAGAAAAACCCTTTTCTTCTTTCTCCTGTCTTTCTCTCTCCTTCTCTCTATTTTTCTCTCTCCCCTCTTGAGGCAGCCGACACACCCCAAGCGTCTCTTGCCGTTCTTCTCTTGCCTCTCACTTGCCGCAACTCTTTTCCCGCAAGACTTTTGAGACTTTATATTTAGGCTATTTCCAAATACCTAAAATATCTTGTTTCTATTTTTCCTTCCCACTATTCCTTCGGAAATAATCAACTTTCCAACCATCTCCACCTTGGCTTGTTTCCCAGCCACCTAAAGATTTTCCGTTGATTTCACCACCGGTCCGCTATCGCTACAAACCACCATTGGCCTTCAAAAGTACCAGCTACACACCCTCGAATCATCGGTTCTGACGTCTCCCAATTCGATCAACACGACCATTGCACATATGTAGTTGTCAACCCGTTGACTCACCCAGTCAACCTTAGAGAGGGATCTTGATCCATCCTCCCCAACGCAGGTATTGTCATCATCTCTCCATCTTCTGCTACCTGGAAAACAGTCTTTGCACCAACTGCGAAAAAGACCGTAAGTGCACACACACACACAAGTGCCCTGTTTCGAACTAGCCATCGAGATCTTAGGAACACCAGTCACCATGTTCCTAACTAGACGATATAATTCGCCACACTTCTTTCCCTTTATTAGAACCATAACGGGAAGATCTGGGGCGTGGTAACTCCCGGGAAGATCTTGGTAACCCCGGTGTGCTTTCGAGGACGATGGAATTCCCTCGGAGAAGATCTTATAGTTCCCATGTTAGGCAATCCTTGGAGGGGCGAGATTGTCCATGTTGCTTCCGCGCGGAAGGGGAGATTGTTGGGAGTTCCACGCAAAAGCAATAGGTCCCACATCGGATTTGTGAAATGGATGTGGATGGGTTATATGGGAAGATCTTGCGGGAAAAGAGTTGCGGCAAGTGAGAGGCAAGAGTGGAACGACAAGAGAAGTTTGGGGTGTGTCGGCTGCCTCAAGAGGTGAGAAAGAAAAATAGAGAGGAGAAAGAAGGGGCTTTCTTGGGTTTCTTCTCGGGTTATCTCTTGTATGATCTTGGCTTGAAAGAAGCAAGGATAGGGTTGCAGGTCTGTGGGTTTGGTTTAATCCATTGTAATCCGTGTATTTTGTTTTCTCATAGTAGAAGATCATGTTTCTTGCCCGTAGACGTAGGCTTGGCCGAACCACGTAAAATCTTGGTGTTCTTCTTATGGCTTATTTGTGTGTTTTAATTTTTCATTTAATTTGTGCCCGATCGGATTGTTTCGCCCGACAGATTTTCTCAACAAGTGGTATCAGAGCTGTGGTTGGAGCGATCGTCGAGGCCGGGTAGAGTGATCGTGGGTGTTGTGGTTGGATCGCGATTAGAGCTGTTTTTGGGAGTAAAAAGATTGTCCAAGAAAGATTCTTGTTCAAGGTGGAGCGCTACACCAAGAAATGTGGAGTAATCTAACATGGCGGTAAAATCAAGTTATACCCAGTTCAACATCGACAAATTTGACAGAAAAGGCAGTTTCACCCAATGGCAGATGAGGGTGAAGGACATCTTAGTTCAGCAGGAGCTTGCTAAGGCTTTGAAAGGAAAGGATGGCAAGCCTGAGAAGATGACAAATGCCGAGTCGGAAGACATAGAGTCGAAGGCGGTCAGCACAATTCGTCTATGTCTTGCAGATAGCGTTATGCTTAACATTATGGAAGAAGAAGATGCGCCTAAATTATGGGAGAAGTTGGAAAAGATTTACATGTCAAAAAGCTTGCCCAACCGGTTGTATCTGAAGCGGTAATTGTACGGGCTGAAGCTGCAGGAAGGCGAGAATCTTCTGGAACACATTACGGTGTTCAATGGGCTTTTGGATCAGCTCCACAAGGTTGACGAAAAGTTGAAGGAAGAAGACAAGACTCTTTTGCTTCTTACTTCACTTCCTGATTTGTATGACGACTTGGTGATGACTTTATTGTATGGTAAAGATACCATAAAATTGGAGGAAGTCACAACGTCGCTCTTATCGAATGAGATGCGGAAGAAACCTGTTCTTGGTAGAAGTGAA
Source organism: Tasmannia lanceolata (assembly GCF_043159265.1). Taxonomy (NCBI): domain Eukaryota; kingdom Viridiplantae; phylum Streptophyta; class Magnoliopsida; order Canellales; family Winteraceae; genus Tasmannia; species Tasmannia lanceolata. Next base: position 36,865,963 of record NW_027518679.1, on the reverse strand, counting down.
GAGCATGGGTTGGTTGTTCATGGTGGGAATCAAAGAGGAAGGTCGTTTGATATGGGATCAGGAAAAATCAGGTCAAGATCCATGGTCGGCGGAAAGGACGTGCAATGTTACCATTGCAATGAATATGGTCACATCTAGCGGGATTGTCCAAAGCGAGCTGACCAGGTGGAGAATGGTGCTATGATACTGTGGTTGCGGTAATGGATGAACAGAACGAAGCGGTTGGAGATGTTCTCACAGTCTCCACAGGTAATCACACTTCTCCCATGATGAGTGGATTTTAGATTCAGGGTGCTCTGTTCATATATGCTATAAGAGGGAGTATTTTGATTCGTTCTAGGAGACAAGGGCGGGTGTAGTGTCCTTGGGTGACGGGTCTACTTGTGACGTCGCAAGAGTTGGGACGGTGAGGATCAAGATGTTCGATGGAGTAGTTCGTACTTTGGTTTGTGTGCATCTGTCCCAAAGATGCGAAGGAATCTAGTATCTCTTGGCCTGTTGGACTCTAGGGGTTGCAGGATTTCAGCTGCAGGTGGAGCCATGAAAATCACACGCGGCTGTATGGCTTGCTTGTGCTTAATTTCACTTTTCTTTTCGCACGATCAGATTGATTTGACTTCTGACCATAATTTCATTGAGGTAGATGTGAGTTATCTTATTAGGTTGTGGGCCATCAACCAGACAACCATTGTGAGGTGATATTCGAGTTGGTAAAAAATTATGGTGGTTGAAATTCCTAGAAGTCTTAACTCTAGGACGTTTGGGAAGTTAATGCCCAGTTTATGGTCTCTGATAGAAAGAATGGGCATTTTTCTTGGAAGCTAACAAATATTTAGCATGTTATGTAGAGTTAATTTTGGTCGTTTTAGTTGCCCAGATGAAACTTTTGATCATGAAACCAGTGGTTATTGGATTTCTCTTTAATGCTCATTATTTCTTTGTTTTTACTATTTAGTACCTCTTAGATCGGACTTTATTGAAACCGCTGGTTATTGGCTATCTCTTAAACCTTTGCTGTCAATTAACATGATGGGTCAACTTCGTATTTGAAACCTGATTTATTGATTAGTTTTGGAATGCGCGTATTATTTTTGGCTAGTATTGTACCATGTCTATGTGGGTCAATAGGTTATTTATACTGAATCTAGCACTACAATTCTTGTGATTTAGTGTTTTCAAATCTGGTTTCTTTTATGTGATGCTTTACCTTTGAGCTTTCTGCAGGATATATTGAAGTCAACGTGGGAAACAGAGAAGTCCATGTTGCAGGAATCAAAGAATGAAGCTGAGAGAAAGTACAATGAAATCAATGAACAGGTGATAATTCTATTTGACATGCTCGTGCAGTACTTGTTATTATCTATTAAGATATCTAATTGGATGAGAATGTGGTATGTGAAACACAAAGTCATTGACGTCAAAGAACTGGCTCTTCATGTTTAATGGAAGATACATAATTACCCTTTTGTTATATTTTCATTTCCCAAAGACGTTGATGGGTTTATTAGCTTGCGACTCCTTTATCTCTCCAGTTTCAGATTGTTATTCTGTAGGGTACATGTACTTATTGTATATGCTTTCTTCTTCCTCTTCTTCTTCTTCTTCTTTTCATTACCTTTTCACAATCTAGCATAACAACCAGACCGAAACCGAAATTTCGGTAATTTTGGTCCGAAATTTCAATTAAATGCCATTATTTATTAAAAAAAAATGTTAGAAAATTTCGGAAATTTGGTCTGAAATTTCGAGCTAAAATACCAAATTTCGGCCCGAGATTTCGGATTTCGCCAAAATTTTGGATTTCGGTGGGGTCCGAAATCGGTTCCGAAACCGAAATTTAAAACCTTGATAACAACTTCCCAGAGAAATAAACCCTTCAGCAAAACTAGAGCACCATTTCAATATAAATAATTCATTTTTATGTTCCCCAACCTGACTAAGCATGTATGCAAGTATATCTACTAGCATTTGTGCAAGTTGGCTAGCTTAACTTCCCAGTCGTCACCTATACCTTAAACATAATTTGCAGTGACTTAATAAAATAGTTGGCCCAACCTGTCGGTTCTAAAAATATATTTAAGCTACCCATCATCATAGTTTTCACTTTTCAACCTATCATTTTCACTATGGTTAGTCCACCCTTCGCCTCCAGGTACCAATTTTTTATAATGTCAGACCCTCAACATTTTAGTTGTCAATTCCGTTCCATATGTGGTTTCGTCTTCTCCTGGATTGAAAGGTTATGGTGTTCCGTTTCTATTGGGATGGGTGGAACACCTTAAGGGCTTCTGATTTTCCTTCAAAGATCTGACAAAATTAGGAATTTTTTGAAGAAAAACCATGACAGTAACTGTAAATGTGTTTTTAGTTCCAAAAGGAACATGGTATTTCAGAAGGGATTTCTAGAACTCCCTTTTCATGAGTAGATTCATGTTAATTCAGTCAAGCTTTTGGTTGTTGACAGATAGGGTTTGAGTCATGGTTTTTCTGAATTATTTATTTTCTCCATGTTTATCATTGAAGTGTGTTTTTCTATTTTTAACAAAAGCCTTCAGAATTTTTGGCTAAGCCACATCAAACCATGTTTGGGGAAATTAAGCTTTTGATTTATTCATGTTGAGTCATAGATATTAAAAATTACCTTACCAAGTTACCAATCATGTTCATTGTTTGTTATTCTGTTGGGCTTGCATGGTCATTTACTCATTCACCTCCTATATTAATTTAGCTGTGACCTGCATTATCTATGTAAATTAATTTAATTTCTTTCTTTCCATTATTTATGTTATGCACTTAATAGTAGTTCTTTGTATTTTTCAATTCATTATTAAGAATGTAAGACTTTCCTTATCTCACTACCCCCCTCTCTCTCTACACACAAATAGCTAATTAGCTACATAAGTTCTACCTACTTGTTCTTCCTTTTTAGTCACTAGAAAGTAGCCTATGTGACTATGTCACCAATAGTGTTGAGGTTGACTCAAACCGCCAAGTGGAATGCCAACTATGTATATAATCGCCTTTTTTTCTTGTTTATATCATGGAATTTCTTTCGTGCTGACTAACATGTGATGTGACCTTGTCAGAACAAAATATTGCATACTCGCTTAGAAGCTTTGCACATTAAACTAGCGGAGAAAGATCGTATTTCCGCTGGATTATCTTCTGTAAGCATGAGTCCTGGTCCGCAAGGTGGTGATGACATACAAAATGTGATTAATTATCTCCGGCGATCAAAGGAGATTGTAAGTTTCTTTTTGAATTGTTGTTGTGGGATTATTGCTTATTTTATAAATATGAACCTTTCTTTGTTTTCTTTTACAGGCAGAAACAGAGTTCTCTTTGTTAAAACAAGAAAAGCTACGTCTACAGTCCCAAGTATGTTATCTCATGATCTGCTGCTGAATGTATGCATTTTGAATTATTCGCATGCACGAAGATCAAAGCCATTTTGAATTATTAGTATAAATGAAGACATGGTTTTAAATTTCGTTCGAAATCCGAAATTCAGATTTTTGGGCCAAAATTTTAGAAATTTCGGCTAATTTCAGCCGAAATTTCTGGAAATTTCGGTTTCGGCTAAGGACGAAATTGAAACCGAAACTGAAATATAAATCCATGAATGAAGATCAAAGCCAAATGCATTTATTTTTTTATCATGATTCTATCTAATTTCACTTGTACTTATCAACTATTGTACAATGAGGTAAATTCAGGTTGTTTGTTTTTTAATTCTGTATTTTATTGTGAGATCTCTGTTACAGAAAAGCAATTTTGTTTTTTCTAGAGCAACACCCAGAGTACATGATTTTTTATCACAAACCTGTCGAACAGACAATTTTTGAATCTTATAAAAGCTGAAAATTGCAGTTAGTGAATTTTGCAAAATCCTGCATACAAGAAAATATTTCTGATGCTTACAAATGAAGAAAATAAATTGAAAAGTGTAACTTTAATTATATTGACTCTTTTCGTTCCATAATGTGCTTTTTTTTTTTAATATTAGTCCCATAATGTGCTTAAAAGACAAGTTAATTTTAATATTAAAAAAAAAACAAGTTTATTTTTCCTCCTGAAACCTATTTCAAATATCTAGAATAATGCCGAACGCATTAGAAGAGTCCATTTTTTCAAGGATAGTAGCAACAAAGAATTTAATTATTTAGGTTCTACTTCTGTCCATACTCCCTGGTGGTCTTACAAGCGATGTAAAGTGCGGATCTCTTTTTTATGCATACATTCATAGTGGGATACATGTATTTGTAACTTTGTATTCAAACTCCACTGTTTTGTCATCTTTTCTCAAGAAGTGCGTCAGCTGGTTGTCAAACTTTACCCTGAACTTTTGTATTTTGTGTATATTTTGTGTGGGGCCAAATATTTAGAGCTTATAAGATGCGTCTTATTGGATGAACAACTCCATGCGGATATTCTTTACCCATAACAACTGTGAAAGTAAAGGGAGATGGGGTTTGGATTTTTAAAAGCTTTTTCTGTAACATTTGTGTAACAGTTTTCGCCTGGATAAACTAATATTAAGCAAAATAATTAGATAACCTCCTTATGTTATGTGCCGCATGCTACTATTTGTATGCATATCCTCTTATCCTTATAAATTGCAGAGCCCTTTCAAAGTTCAATTCAATCTTACTGCACTAGGGAAATTTGGTTTTGGCCTATATTACATGGATTCTTCTGGATGGACGAAGAATCTGTGGCGGACACGTCTCGGATTCCAATACTTTAGGATGCACAGAGACACTTCTAGGTCTCTTTTAATTGTTTTTTTCCTGAATACTACTACCACAACCTTACAAGTACTGTATGTTTGAAGTTTTATCCATCCAAATAGCAAGTTTTTTTATATTTTTCATATGAAAATTGTTGGACACACCACTCATTAAGGGTATTCTGGTCATTGTATCATAGACACATGTGTGTGTGTGTGTGTATAGAGAGAGAGAGAGAGAGAGAGAGAGAGAGAGAGAGAGTAGAGTTCCTGAGGTTAACCTCATATAAGCTTATATGAGGTGGCGCTCACAAAACATAAGGCGCCCACTTTGTTTGGATGATCCAAACCATTCATTTGCAAGGCCTCATCATAGATAGGGTGTGTACCAAAAATCAGCTCCATTGGATCATCCTAACCCCTCCAAAAGTGGAGGAAAAAATGGGCAGATTTGTGGGCAAAAAGTGTGTATCCATTTTGCCCTCCACTTTTGGATGGGCTAGGATGATCCAATGGAGCTGATTTTTTTTACACACCCTATCTATGATGGGGCCTTTCAAATGAATGCTTTGGATCGTCCTAACAATGTGGGCCCCTTATGTATTGTGAGCGCCACCATATAAGCTATATGAGGTTAACCTCAGGAACCCTTTTCTCATATATATATATATATATATAATATGAGCATGCATTTGCTGCGCTCGAGCGCAGCTAAGCTTAGCTGAGCTCGAGCACAGAAACAGGGTGGGGCCACATTTTGGGTGGGATCCAAAGCATTCATTTGATGGGCCCTTTCATGGGTAGGGTGTCCACCAAAAACCAGCTCCATTGGATTAGCAATGGGTGTCCATTTGTGTGGCAAAAAATGGACAGATTTGTGGCAAACAGTATTTGTCCATTTTTGGCCCCACAAATGGACACCCATTGGTGATCCAATGGAGCTGATTTTTGGTAGGCCCCCCATCCATGATGGGGCCTTCCAAATAAATGCTTAGCATCACCCCCCCAGTGGCCCCACCCCCCTGTTTCTGTGCTCGAGCACAGCAACCCTTTTCTAATATATATATATATATATATATATATATATATATATATATATAGAGAGAGAGAGAGAGAGAGAGAGAGAGAGAGAGGAAAGTGTTGGTGAGCTTAAGCGCCCCAATCACATGGGTCCCACATTTTCTGTGGTGATCCAAACCATTCATTTACAAGGCCCTATCATAGATAGGGTGTGTACCAAATATAAGCTCCATAGGATCATCCTAACCCCTCCATTTGTGGAGGACAAAAATGGGCAGATTTGTGGACAAATAATGTCTGTCCATTTTGACCTCCACAAATGGATGGGTTAGGATGATCCTATGGAGCTGATTTTTGGTACACACCCCATCTATGTAAGGGCCTTTCAAATGAATGCTTTGGATCATCCTAACAAAGTAGGCCCCAATGTGATTGGGCGCTTAAGCTCACCATTAGTTTGGTGAGCTTAAGCTCACCAACACTTTCCTCGTGTGTATATATATATATATATATATATATAGAGAGAGAGAGAGAGAGAGAGAGAGAGAGAGAGAGGAAATGATGTATTGATGCCTCATGTTATGAAATATGGAACTTAATCACTTATGAAATGAAGAGTAATATTAGAATTTTCCATTTTGGTGATGTTATTGTTATTTGATTGCTCTACAATTTATTTTTTAAATTTTTATAAATATATAATAAAATATTAAAATATATTATTATATTCGGCGTACCCGAACGTACCCGCACCAGGTTTTTTTGGCAAATCACGTACCCACGTACCCGTGTCGTGTCGTACCCGCACCCCGTACCCGTACCCGTGCTTCATAGATGATTGGTATTGGTTATCAACACAATAACATTCTACCAACAATGGGAATGCTATAAATCATCTGACCGCCCCATGCCTCCTTAAAGTTGCTGAGGTCACTCATTCCTCTTCAACGCATGAAACTTATTCTCATGTGGAGGCTCCTCTTCAGATGAACTCCATTAGACTTGATGGGAAAAATTATGCTCCTTGGCGAGGGGCAGTTCAAACATATCTTGTTGGTCGTGGTAAGGCTAGATTCCTTACACGTGACCCTCCAGCCACTAGCGATTCCTCCTACAAGAGATTGTGTCAGGATGATGCTGTGATCATATCCTTTCTATCGGTGGGGCTATATGGAATCCCAAGTTGCAGCTACTATGATGTATGTGGATACTTCTAAAGTCGTCTGGGATTATGCGGTTACTTTATACTCTAGAGTTAATAATCTTACTCGAGTATGTGACCTCTTCTCCGATTGGTTTAAACCCGAGCGTGGAGATCAATCCATGGCAGATCATTACTGTTCTTACGGTGCCCTCTGCTAGCAGCTTGATCTACTCATTTCCTTTATAGTCGATCCCGTCGTTCTTGGCAAGCGTCAGGAAGAATTGCGGGTTGTTCGCTTTCTGGATTCATTGGGCTCTGATTACCTACATATCTGTCAGCATATTGTCAGTTTGGGGTCCATTCCATCTCTTGCTGATGTGTTCTCCATGGTCCAACATATGAGGGTTGTTCCGACTACTGACATTCGGGTTGATGAATCTGCCTTAATGACTTATAGTTGTGGAGATTGAGATAGTGCTTTTGGTTGATCTGGCCGTGGATAGGGCTGCAAATGAACCGAGCCGGCTCGCAAACATGTTTGGGTTCGGCTCGTTAAAAGCTCGGCTCGAGCTCGTTCATTTACTAAACGAGCCGAACCCAAGCCCAAAAATTAGGCTCGCCAAATAAACGAGCCGAACTTGAGCTTTGTATAGTTTGGCTCGTAAAAGCTCGCGAGCTTTTTAGGCTCGGTTCATAAACGAGCCGAGCTTTAAAGCTTGGATTATGTTTGTTTTTTATATATAAAATAAAAGAATGTGGGTTGTTTATCACAAATGAAAGTTTGGCCGAGTGGTTAAGGCATTGGATTTAGAGGGGGCAGGGTTCAAATCCCACAGATGTATGTTTTTATCATTCTTGAGACGAGCCGAGCTTAAGCTCGATTCGTTCCACTTAACGAGCCGAGCCGAGCTTTCTACAATATTTCACGAGCTGAGCCGAGCCGAGCTTTTTCGAAAACTAAACGAGCCGAGCCGAACATGAGCCTTCATAAAAACTAAACGAGCCGAGCCCGAACACCCCAAAGCTCGGCTCGGCTCGTTTGCAGCCCTAGCCGTGGACGTGACAGTGGTGGCCGTGGACGTGGCCGTGGGCATAATTTAAGGAGAGGTCGTGGGTCTCAATATTGTACCCATTGTTGTTTGGATCGCCATAGTGTTGACTATTGTTATGACTTACATCCGGAGCTCCGCCCACGTCGTCCTACTATTACTTCGGTAGCTATTTCTGATGATACCCACCCTCTCCACCGGCTCCCAATGACTCCATAGTTGTGAGTCGTGTTGACTATCGAGAACTTATGCGCATCCGTGATAAAGGCAAGCAGTCTACGGCCACATTCGCTCAACCAGGTTGCTCGTCTTGTTTTCTTTATTGTTCTACCGCTGGATCATGGCTCATTGATTCTGGGGCATCTCACCACATAAATGGTAATTATCATATTCTTTCATCTTTCTAGTCAGATATCTCTAGGATCCCTCCTACTGTTACAGTAGCAGATAGAATTAAATCCCCTGTCTCTGGGGTTGGTATGGTGTCCATCTCTAGCGGCATTCATTTATCTTTTCTATTTGTTCCTTTGTTTCCTGTAAATTTGTTATCTGTGCGTCAATTAGCCAAATCTCTAAATTGTTCGGTTTCCTTCTTTCCATCTTATTGTATATTTCAGTTCCTTCTTTCCATCTTATTATATATTTCAGGATCTGAAAACTGGGACGAGGATTGGTTTGGGCCGTGTGGTTGGTGGCTTGTATTACCTTGATTCAACCCACGCTAGTGTTGCTCTTCGAACATCTGTTGTTGCCTATTTGTGGCATTGTTGGTTGGGTCACTCTCCTGCAGTGAAGCTTCGCAAATCTCCTATTTCTGACTAGTGTTGTTGATTTGTTGTCCTCTAAGTCTTGTGAGTTGGGAAAACACCATCGGGTGTCCTTCCCTTCGCGTGGTAGTCGTAGATCGTCGTGCCCATTTGGGGTCTTTCACGCACTATTTTTTTGCATGGCTTTCGCACTTTGTTATCATCATGCTACATGGTTATTCTTATTGGAAGATAGATCTGAAGTATTCAATGCATTTAAATCATTTTACTTTGAAATTGCAAATCAATTTAAGTGCTCCATTTCTTTTTTGCGTACTGATAATGCAAAATAATACTTCTCTAACTGTAATGGCTTTACTCAATTTCTTGGTTCACGAGGCATCATACATCAATCTTCATGTGCGTGCACTTCGCAACAGAATGGTGTTGCTGAGAGGAAGTTACGGTACTTATTATATATGACTCGTGCACTTATGTTCCATATGCGAGTTGCCAAGATTTATTGGGGAGATGCAGCTCTTAGGGCTTGCTTTCTAGCGAATCGTCTTCCTTCTTTTTTCTTGTCTAGCCAGACACCATTCTCTGTCTTGTATCCTTCAGGCGGTCCTTTTCCCTTGATCCCTTATTTCTCTGGGTGTACCTGTTTTGTCTACTACCTAGCTTCTCGTCGTGACAAATTGGACCCTCGAACGGAAAAATGTATCTTTTTGGGTTACTCTCGTACTAAAAAAGGATACAAGTGTTATAGTCTTAGGCTCCAGAAAATCTTTATTTCTGCGGATGTCACATTCTTTGACGATACCTCCTATTTTCCTGATTCGTCTCTGAACCCTGTTGAGGTACCTAGTTTGCTTTTTCCACTGCCATCACGCCGTGTCGATCCCCTATAGTGCCTCCTTCAGTGACGACTGATACAGAGACTCTAGCGGACCTTTCTACATCTGCACCAAAAGTGTACACTCGAGCACTACGAAAGGTGGTTCTTCCTACAAGCAAGCCATCATCTCAAACCGTTGATCCTCGTCCTCAGTCGGATACATCTCCATCATGTAATCCTCTTGTATCTAATTTGTTTATTGCTTCTAGCACTCGATCTCACACTACTTCCCATCTAATATCACAGTTTGTTTCTTATGAGCATCTCTCGCCTTCATTTCATTCATTTGTTTCTAGTGTTTCTTCTATTTCTTTGCCTAAGACAGTTTCAGATGCTCTTGCTCATCCTGGTTGGCAGGCTACAATGGATGCCGAGATGGCTGCACTAAATTCTAATAAAATGTGGCAACTTTTTCCTCTTCCATCTGGGGCACAGAATGTTGTGTGTCAATGGGTCTTTGCTATTAAATACCTTCTAGATGGGACCATTGAGTGCCTCAAAGCACGTCTTGTGGCCAAAGAAGGCATTTGGGGTCAATTATCAGGAAACATTCTCACATGTGGCCAAGAATTACCTTCCGTCTGTGTTCTCATCTCTATTGTTGTTGATCATGGTTGGCCATTATCAGTTGGATGTAAAGAATGCTTTCCTTCATGGCGATTTGACTGAGGAGGTATATATGGAGCAACCTCCTGCGTATGTTGCTCAGGGGGAGATGTGTTCCTCCATTTGTCGCCTTAGGAAAGCAATTTATGGACTGAAACAATCTCCGAGCGCATAGTTTGGGAGGTTTAGTGATGTAGTTCTGCGGTTTGGCATGAAATAGTGCGCGGTTGATCACTCTGTTTTCAGCTATTAGTCTACTGCCGGGTTTATCTTCTTGAAAGTATATGTGGATGATATTGTGATCATGGGAAATGGCCAAGTTGGTATACAGAGATGAAAGACTTTCTTCTAGGGCGAGTTTTCCACCAAAGACTTGGGATTCCTCAGGTATTTTCTTGGCATCGAGGTAGCACGTTCTCGTTGTGGGCTTTGTCTGTCACAGAGAAAGTATACTTTAGACATATTTGAGGAGAGAGGCTCTATGGGGGGTAAAACCTGCATCCACACCTACAGATCCTAATGTCAAACTCCTTCAAGATCAAGGAGACTTGTTGGATTATCCATGACAATACATGAGTTTAGTTGGGAATCTTATTTATTTGACAGTTACTCGACCTGATATCTCGTTTGTTGTAGGAGTTGTTGGTCAATTTATGAGTTCTCCTCGCACATCTCATTGGGTAGCAGTAATTCAGATCATCAGGTACTTGAAGGGTACCCCAGGAAAAGGACTATGCTTCAAGACGAATGGTCACGAAAGAAAAAAGGAGGTTTACTGATGTAGATTGGGCAGGGTCTCCAGCAAACAGGAGATCTACAACTGGCTATTGTACCTTTGTTGGAGGTAATATGGTATCTTGGAGAAGTAAGAAGCAAAATAGTGTGTCCAAATCCAGTGCAGAAGAAGCAGAATACAGGGCTATGTCATATCCAAGTGAAGAACTGATTTGGTTACGCTCTTTTCTATCCTAGATTGGTCTTTCATCTTCAGATCCAGCAAGATTGTATTATGATAACAAGTCTGCAATTCATATTGCCACTAACCCAGTCTTTAATGAGCGAACCAAACACATTGAAGTAGACTGCCACTTCATTCGCTAGAGAATTCAAAGAGGCAAGATATGCACTATGTTCACTCGATTAGTAGACCAGCTTGCAGATGTGTTCACTAAACCATTAGGGCCTGCTTGGTTAAAGGATGCTTGTAACAAGTTGGAATGTATGATATATACATTCCATCTTGTGGGGGAGTGTTGGACGCACCACTCATTAAGGGTATTCTGGTCATTGTATCACACACAGATATATATATATATATATATATATATATATATATATATAGAGAGAGAGAGAGAGAGAGAGAGAGAGAGAGAGAGAGAGAGAACGGTTCCTACACATATGTGTAGAGAGTTCTCTACACACTAGCTTAAAATACAGTGGGGGCCCACATTGTTTGGGTGATCCAAGCCATCCAGTTTAAAGGCCCTCACATAGATAGGGTGTCTACAAAAAATCAGATCTATAGGATCATCCCAACCCTACAATTTGTGGAGGTAAAATGGTTTAAACCTTCACAGATTAGTCCATTTTTTGCCTCCACAGTTCGAATGGTTAGGATGATCCTATGGATATGATTTTTTGTGGACACCCTATCTATGTGAGGGCCTTAAAAATGAATGGTTTGGATCACCCAAATAATGTGGCCCCCACTGTATTTTAAGCTAGTGTGTAGATAACTTATCTACACATATGTGTAGGAACCGTTTTCTCATATATATATATATATATATATATATATATATATATATATATATATATATATATATATATACATATTATTTTCGTGTGGAGGGAGCACTCTCTCTTTCTCTAACGCCGTTTTCTATCTCCTCTTTCTCTCTTCAACTCTCTCTCTGTCTTTAAACCGTGTAGTAATCTAACAAAAATAAAACATTATATTTACTTAACCTACTAAAAATCGTAATATATTATTTATTATAATTAAAATTTCAGAATTAATTAAAATGTTTTGGCGAATCAACGAATCTTTCTTTTTGAGGTTTGCCGAATCCGACACTCGATACCTGTGTTGAATTCCTCTCTCTTTAAACCGTGTAGTAATCCAACAAAAATAAAACATTATATTTACTTAACCTATTAAAAATTGTAATATATTATTTATTATAATTAAAATTTCAGAATTAATTAAAATGTTTTGGCGAATCTACGAATCTTTCTTTTTGAGGTTTGCCGAATCCGACACTCGATACCCGTGTTGAATTCCGACGCTCATACCTGCACAAATGTAACATAGGTTCTGGCAACCCTGAAGTGCTTCCTAGGACCCACGTTGAATTCCGACACTCGTACCTGCACGAAATATCTGTCGAGACCGACACCGAAATCACAAATACCCGGAACAATACTTTATTTCTACCGAAATTTTGTTTTTTCCCCAAATTTCGTCCGAAATTCTACTAAAAATCTCGATTTTTTTTTAATTTATATTATTTTCCTGAAATTTCGACTGAAATTTTGTAATATTAAAATATTATTTTTAATATTCTGTCGGATTATGGCCGAAAATTTGAAATTTCGGTTTCGGTGTGGTCCAAAACCGATATTTAAAACCATGGATACCGTTATGCAATTCTTGAGGATCATCGGGTCCCAGCAGCATCAATGCATGTCCCGGTAACACTCGTTTTATGTGCTTTTTAATTAAATCTACAATCAGTCATATTGAGATTTCTAGTGGTATCTAGTTTATGATTTGTATTTTACTGTTTTCAGGAGTTTCTGTTTGATTTGATCTCAACAGATGTTTATCTAATATTAGGAGTTGATTGTGGCTAGGATTAGGAATGCCGGTATGAGATTAGGTTGAATTTCAGTGGAGAAAGGTTCATATTTATGGGGCTGTAAGGGTGAATTTGATACTATGAATCAGCTCGAATTTTCTGAGTTAACAGATTATTTTCTGATTGTCCGTTAGCTGTAGCTTGCCTGTAATAGCCTGTTACACCCAATTCTTTTGTTCATCTTTCTTATGTTTTTTGGATCCTGTGATTTTCCATGTGATTTCCATGGCTGATCCAGGATGGGATTCAGGATCACATCCACCAAGTGACGCTTCCAAGGTCTTGAAAGTTACAAACCAGCAAGAGTACGTGGCGAGAGAATAGACAATTCCAACAATTTCATCATGAATCTGAGTAGGGCCTCCAGGCTATGAATAGCAATTTCCAAAATTAGATGATGAAATTCTTACTAATATTGGAGAATCTTGCCATCAAAGTTAGAAGACTAGATGAACAAATACAACGATGTGATTGTCGATTTCCAGTCCCTCCCTTATTCAACCTGCGATGAAACCTCTCATCACTCGACTTGTGGACGAGACTTGAGTCCTAAGGGACCCGACCATAGAAGGATTTCTTTGGTTGCAAAACTTCCCAACTTTCAACCCTTTTACCCAGTTCAATTTAAAAAAAAGAACTGCTCATTGGGAGGAGTACTTAGGAATAACACATTGATGTGTAAGTGCCGTCGAGTGATGGTCTGAGACAAGGTGACTGAAACAAAATTGACTTTATCGAAATTTAACATGGAGTTGCATGTCAAAGAATTCCTTAATTGGTTCTATAATCTAAGGTGTTTGAATTGCTGGAGCTCAAAAGAGAAGAAGATCTAGTTAGTGGCTGTAAAATTTTGTAGATATGCATTGACATAGTGGACAAGGAGACTGGAACAAAATTGAATTTATCGAAATTTAACATGGAGTTGCATGTCAAAAAATTCCTTAATTGGTTCTATAATTTAAGGTGTTTGAATAGCTGGAGCTCAAAAGAGAAGAAGATCTAGTTAGTGGCTGTAAAATTGTGTAGATATGCATTGACATAGTGGAGACATCTACAAGAAACATGCAAAAGAAGAAGCTGAAGATCTGCTGGTTGGAGTTGATAAATAGAGGGTTAAAAGATAAATTTCTACCCATAAACATGACCAACTTTAAACCTTGGCAGGGAAATATTGATTAAGAATTCATATGGTCAGGTTTGTAACTGTAATTTTCTCTTTCATATATATAAATATATATATATATATATCTATATATATAGCAGAAGAGAAAATGAGAGAATTTTGTCCATTTAACATGTCAATGTGGATGATTTTTACCGTTTTTTGCCCTCCCCACATATCTGTACATATTATCTATGTGAGGGTGAAAAAGGTATGAATGTTTGGAATTATTTGCAAAATCGGCTAATTTCGAATCTTAATTTGCTAGCCACCTTCTCCAAATGCTATGTCTCGCCCATCAATGCAATTGTATGTATTCAGAGATTTGTCTTATTAAATGTGATGAAAAACTGCACGGAAATACTATTTCTTGAAAGGTTGCCAGTAGTAATACGTAAAGAAAGAAGCTAGTAATAATAATCATTACGTAGTAAAGTTTGGGAGGGAAATTACGGACAACAGGTACCTGGATATGACAATTACAGAAAAACTACAAAGAAGAGGTATCAAAATATGACAATTACGAAAAAACTACTATACCTTATTAATTTTTTGAGGATATTACGAATTCCGCACACCTGTAAAAATATTTACAAATTCTGGGCACCTTCAGACGAACAACAGATTATGGAAACCTCTATAGATTGGAGGGCTAGGATCAGCCTATGAAAATGATTTTACGGGCACAACCTATTGATGTTGTGTTCCATCACATGGACGGTTTGGATCAACCTATGTGGTCCGTACAGTTCTTTGTCGGCCCGTGCATCGCACGGATTGTGTTCCATCACATAAGGGAAACGTTTTCTGCGCGATACCTCAGATAAGTTATCTGAGCAAGAGCTCAAAAAAACATATGGGCCCACATTGCTTAGATGATCCAAAGCACTCATTTGGATAGTCCAAAGATAGACAGAGTGTGCACAAAAAATCTGCTCCACGGGATTATCCTAACCCTTCGATTTGTGGAGGTTAAAGCGGATGGGTATAAACCTCCACAAATCTGTCCATTTTTAACTTCCAAAAGTCGAAGGGTTAGGATGATCCTATGGAGCTGATTTTTTGGGCACACCCTATCTATGTAAGGGCATATCAAATGAATGCTTTGGATCATCCGAACAATGTGGGCCCACATGATTTTTTGAGCTCTTGCTCGGATAACTTATCTGAGGTATCGCGCAGAAAACGTTTCCCATATATATATATATATATATATATATATATATATATATTAGCATTCATGCCCCATGCTATGCAGGGGTGTCAAGTGGTGGGTGCTACACCATCAAACTATGAGGTGTCAATGGTGGGCTCCACCCAAAATGCATAGGTTTGGATAGAGACGGTGGACCCCACAACATCTGTAATATAATGGGTAAAATGGTGGGCCCACCCATGCTAGAAATGGTCATCAAATGTCGGGCCCCACCCTGTCATAGCATGAGTTGTAAAATAGCATGGTCAACCATATGCATGGGGTTTGTGTGGAGGTGTACCCACAAAATCAAAACTTGAGGCGTAAAATTGTGGGCCTCACTCATGCCCCACTCCATCTTAGTATAAGGTGTAAAGTAGTGGTCCCACCATATGTTGGGTTGCAAGAAATTAGCAATGGGAGAAGCAAAATGCAAACTAAAGAATAGAGACGTGAAATACAAAACCTACTTTCAAGGAGAAGTTAACAATAAATATTGCAATTACAGGCAATAATTCCTCCCAGAAGGTTTGGAAATATTGTGGAGAGAGAGAGAGAGAGTGGATACGCCTAGAATCGGCAACAAGTCCCTAGATTTATGCTAGAAATCATCTAATAAATGGAATTAATTAATTGTGGAGATTTTGTAGTGGCCAAAGTATCAGTATATTTTGGAGTAAATCTTATTTAGAAATCGAAAACCGAATTAATAAGCGGCAAAATCAAATTTTGAGGGCAATTTTCAAATTTAAGAGGGCGATTATGTAGGGCCAAATTAGTAGCCTATTTTGGAGGGACTATTTTGCATGGGCTGTAAATTAGCAAAAGAAAAGGAGAAAGCCGATTTTATAGGGGCGTGCCATCTGTTACCTGATTGATTTGGTTACAATGTAGTGAACATATTTTTGAAACAAAGGTGAATATGTAGGGATGATCATCAATAAAATCATAGCTGAAATGGCTGAAAGGGCTTCTAACACTCGTTTTTTATGACATTTCTCTCTGTGACATACTTGGTGATTGGTATGTGATTTGTAAGGATTATTTGATACCCCAGAGACCTCTTGACATTTGGACTTCCCTGAGTGTGGATGTGTAAAATTAAATTTTGATGGTAGCATTTGGCTAAAGGGGTTCCATTTCTGATGCTCTTGATAGATTTTTTTTTTTGTGTGTGTGCCTGTGCGTGTGTGGAGAAAGTTAGGCGACTGATGATGAAGTTAGGGCTACTTGTTATGGCATATGATAGCTGCCAAAGCTCGAGGCTTCTAAAGTTTGGTGGACAACAATGGATATAAGGGCTGCTTGATGAATTTGACAACGATGTCATCTCATGCCAATCCATTATATAAAAACATAATACATCATGATTTGCAAGCAAGACTGACCTAGAATTTCCTTGACGATGGATATGACGGAAGGAGATCATGTATGTATGAGACAAAGGAGTTATTTGCGATATCTGAGACAAAGCAGTCTTTGGTGATCTCCAACCAAGAATATCTCATCCATAACTGACATTTTAGAATTTATAGATCAGTTGTTGATGAACATGGTGTTCTTGAACCAAAGTTTTAAATCTCGGTTTCGGTGTCGGCTTCGGCCGAAATCATGTGAAAATATGATAATAATTTTGGTTTTTTTATAAAAATTTTCACTGAAATATCTAAAATTTCGGTGGAAATCATAACATTTTGGTGGAAATTTTGTAAAAAAGAGTGAAAACAAAATTTCTGCGACAGTGGAATTTTGGAAATTTTTTGCCAAATCTTGTAAAAATGCTATTTCATGTAATTTGTTTCAGCCTTGGCTGAAACCAAAATATCTCGGCCGAAAAGTGTCATTTCGGCCAAAATTTAAAACCATGTCTTGAACTAGGCTAGCATGCGGCCAACTCTATATAACTTCATATTACGTTAAAGACTAGACCGTTCCTTAGGTTATGCAAATTGTACCTACCCTTTGCATGGTTACAGCCGTGCATGCATGTGAACTTCTGGTAAATTATACATGCATACTTAACATGCAACCAAATTAACCAATAGTAGTTAATTTTCAATGGTTATTATGCTGCTGCACATAACCATGTGGTTTTCACTTCTTTTTGGATAGTCTTGCCATGATCTAAGAAAATGATTACACATATACAGGACATTATGTTTTTTTTATGCCAATTCATGTTTCATCAAGTTGTGTTGATATAACCAAACTGTGTTTGCTGTGAATGTAGCTTGAAAGTGCTTTGAAGGCCTCTGAGATTGCTCAGACTTCACTTCGCGCTGAACGTGAAAATTCTAGGGCAATACTATTCTCAGACGAGGAGTTCAAGTCCCTCAAGATTCAGGTGTATTTCGCATTCTTGAGCATGAATTTTCTGTTACAAGAGCCCATTTTGTAAGATATTTGTTGATGGATTTATAAAGCTTTTAAAAGAAACTTTCCTCTGCAAGGAGAACATTGCATTGCTGAATTTGGTCATCTCATGAACATAAATATTCATTCTATTGCCATTCAAAAAAATATTATATATATATATATATTCATTTTATCTCACTGGCATATCCTTGCAGGTAAGAGAAATAAACTTGCTTCGTGAGAGCAATATGCAGATTCGAGAGGAGAACAAGCACAACTTTGAAGAATGTCAGGTTTGTCTCTTAGAAGTCCTCTGTCTTGTATTAAAATCTACCATTAGGGATCTTTAGGGAGGATGGTTTTGTGTATAGATAACCGTAGTTTGTACTTACCCAAGTAAACTTTTTTTTCTCATTCTTCAGAAACTTCGTGAAATAGCTCAAAAGGCTAAGCTGGATACTGAACATTTAGAAAGTCTACTAAGGGAGAAGCAAATTGAGATAGATGCTTGTAAGAAAGAAATTGAGATGCAAAAGATAGAGAGGGAGCACTTGGAATGCAGGATCTCCGAGGTATCTCTTATAATAATTGCATATACAAAACTACATATCACTTTATATTATCCTTATCTCATCAACTTGGTTCCTACTTCCATTGTAGTTGCTTGAGCGATCCAAAAATATTGATGTGGAAGACTATGATCGTATGAAAGAAGATTCTCAACAGAGTCAGGTAATCCAAATTGTTTTAGTTCCTTTTTCATTCACCCAACATCTATTGGATTGACTGGCTCTATATCTTCATGATATTCTACACATGATAGAGCTTTCTAGATATTTCATCATGTTTTCCTGTATTGTTTTTTTTTTAATTCCTTTCTTATACCTGTAATATAGATTCTGAAAGAGATCATTCCAAGCAATTTAGTTCTAGTGAACAATACATGTTAAAATTTCAACGGAAATACTTGGTATGTTAGATTTAGGCTTTGTATAGTTGAATTGCATTACCCAAATCTGGCGTAAGATATGAATATCCAATAACGAAAGAATTAAATGGAGGACTTGTGTTGTAACCTGGAGGCTTTCTAGTGCTATTCTTTTCAGCACTCTTTTATTTTATTTTAGTTTTTTCCATTGTTTGTAGAGCCTAGATGTGGGGGTTGTCCACATCATCTAGGGCCCACACACCTCTTCACCTATGTACTCCCAACTGCCCCTTGAATTGTTTGTTTCTTCAGCCTTTAAGGAAGGACATTTAGGTCTTTAGTTAATGACTTAAATGGACTTTTAAAATAAGGGCATTTATGTCATTACCAATGACTCAAGTGATTTGATGTGATTGGGCAAGGAAGGGGCCCACTTAACTTTCTCCAAAGGATATAAAAAGAGCCAACGGGGAACAAAAATCAGTTTGGAACGTGCAAACACCCCCCTTTGCTATTTACAAAATTTTGAAAGTTTTGTCCTTGCCGAAAGGTGAAGATTTCTTCTCCTCTCTCTACCTCCCAATCTCTTTCCTTTCTCCCCTCTACTTCCTCTCCTTATTCTTCTAATTTCCCTGCTTTCTTCCAGCCCCATCCTCGGTACTACTGCACAATTGGACAACGGTCCTTAACAACGCAGTCGCATTCCCCTATCTCCCTACTGGTTTATCTTCCATTGCCTCCCTGTCTTTCCTTCCTTTTTCATCGTCCATACTCCTACTACCACCCCTACACTCCAAATCAGTTCTCTGGCAGATCCTTGATGCCCACTTACTGTAGACCAGTTTTTTTCTGGCCGTAGGTCATACTCAACAATCCCTGCTCTCCCTCTTTTACTTCCTTGCACCTTCTTTGTCTTCCCCTCCTTCCATGGGCTGAAGCTTTACTGGTTGCTGCCTTCTCATCGCCCCCCTCGTCACTCCCTTTTGCTTGCTTCCTACCTCCTTACTCCCCTTGTGATCGTCTTCTACACCTTGTTGTCCGGGGGTTGCACGTGTATATCGACATCACATTGTCTTCCCTTGGCTCTGCAGGACGGTGACATCTTCTATTTGCTTGGACTGATTGGATACTCAGTTGTTCCACACATTTCTTGAGCCCTTTCACACGAGATTTGAGGCTGATGCACATACATACCGTTGAGATCATTCCTTCGTTACCTTCAGTCCTATGTTCCATTGCTTTGATTTGTTTGGATATCCTGTGACCTACACCATGAGCATATGTGCCTTGAGATTTTTACCTTAGTTTGTGGATGTTTGGGCTCTAGAATAGGCATTCCTTGCTTTGTTCCAATTGTGACAAGACCTTGTATTTTGTTGTCCCATTTATATTTGCTTTCGATTGGTATGATTCATTATTTTCAGATGCCTAGGTAGAATTTTAAATTTCGCTATTGAACCATCTCAATGGCTAGGTTAAGGCAAACATCCTAGCATGGATGGTTTGCTTATCGAACAATTAATTTGTTTAGGAATTGTGTTGAACACTTTGAAATTCTAAGATTAACCTATTGTGCTCCAAAAGATTCTCCAGCATTCATTCTCGAACCTCTGGGTTTGCATCAACTTGTGTGAGGTTTGATATTCCCGTACATTATTTCAGAGGATCTGATTGAAGTATTGTTATCCACTTATCTTAGAATACTTCAATTTTCCATTATTTTGAAAAACCAAAGTACTATAGCCATAGATTTGAAACATGTAAAATTTTCCCTTCATTTGGTTGTTGGTTCCTGCTTGCTCGGCCAAATTGGCTCAAAATGCTTTCGGCAATTTCAAATTCTGTGCCCATGTTTTTAAACGGTTTTGCTTATGATTTGGCTTTTTAAACAATGATACTGTTGAGTTCCCCTATGTGGAATCAATGTCTGTCCACTTCTTATATGGTTTCTATGATATAATTATTGTATATATATTTTGTAGTAGTTGCAATTTAGTTTATGCTCGTGTCAAAGTTGTTTGATGGAATTGAGTAGTTGTCTATGATACCTAGATACCTGTGTGAGCCCAGTGTACCATTTCTTGAACACAAGGTTTTAAATTTCGGTTTGGGAGCCCACGGAAACGGAAACATTTCGGTTTCGGTTGGAAATTTCGGTGGAAATCTGTTAAACTCAAGAAAACATATGCAAATGATAGAATTTAAAGATGAAACTTCAGGAAAGGCTAGAATAAGCACAAATACACACTTAGAAATCATCATATAAGCACGACAACCATCCATAATAGTTTAAAAACATCAAACACCTAATGACATGCACTGTCGCGCATATCAAACAATTTAGTACTTGCCAAATTTCACATGTAATTCATATAAATATTTATAAATAATGCGTGCACTACATTTTGCATTCACTTTGTATAAATATAATTAAATCATACACATAATGCACCACATTTTGCTCCCTTGTCGTGCATATTATTTGATTAGTGGGATATTAATTTCATATATTCTCTATTTCACATGGTTAAGATAAAGCTGAGAGAGAAGGAAATTGAGGTGGAGGAGACTAAGAAGCTTTTCTCAGAGAAACAAGATAGAATATCTAAGTTGGAGCAAGACCTTGAAAACATCCAGTTGGAACGTACTCAAATGGAGAAAATGGTGAATGAAATTGAGGTACTTTGCATATTCCTTTGTTGAATTGATCATCTTCTTGCTTCCTTTCTCATTATTTGGATGAGCCATTCATTTTTTTCTACATGCAGGCTACTCTCAAATCGGATGTTGAAAAGCAAAAGAGGCAACAATCCCTCTTCAAGGTCTTGAAATCCCTGTTTTTTTTTCTTGTCAAGATGAAATTTTCACCTTACATTAGTGATTGCTTACCTTCAGAGGCATAGATTACAATATCTGTGGTTTATCACTTTAAGCCATTCTGTGTGTATTCATATTGTTCTGTTTCATGGTGCAGAAGAGAAATGATACATTGACGAAAGAGAAGGAGGAATTGAAAACGAAAAGTGATGCATTGATAAAGGAGAAGGAGGAATTGATCAAAGAGAAACAAGCCCTTTGTAAACAGATAGAAGATTCTAAAAGTATACCTTTTCCATTTTGCTTTGACTCTGAATAGACAATGATATCAACCACTATTGTATTGCTTCTCTTACTTTGGTTATGTTTGGTAGACAAGCAGCCAATTGGAGATATTGCAAGTGAACTTACTGCCTTGAAGGAAAAACTAAAGGAGAAGGACACCAGGATACAGGTTGGTAGCGCAATTACCTAAGATCCTTCTTTTCACTTTTCTCCTTCACACGGGATTTGCTTGGGACCATCGCAAAAGCCATTTTGCGGGCCGGCTGTTGCATGAGAGAGCAGCCACCTCAGATGAATTTAATGAATAAGACAAAATCTGCTGAAAAGCAAGCCTATGTGGCTGCTCTCTCTTGCAACAGCCGGCCTGCAAAATGCCTTCTGCGATGGTCCCTAGCAAACCCCATATTTATTGTTTTTAATATATGTGGGTGTGCTCCCCTGTTTCGTGAATGCTTCATGCCAGATGCTGGAGAAAACACTTGAGAAAGAGAAAAGTAGGAGGTTGAAGACTGAGAAGACAGTTCTAGATCTAGCTAAGACAGTTCAACAGGTTATTTATCTACTTGGAACATATCTATTTACGGATTGTGGTTGTAGCAGTTGGATGGGAGACCTTTCCCTCCACACTATTTTATATATTGTTTATATGCTATTTTTCTACTTGGAGCATATCAATTTATGGATTGTTGATTGTAGCAGTTGGAGTTTTCTTTGCACACAATTTTATATATTGTTTAGAAAATGTGTCATCATTATGCGATCATTTTCAGCCTGTTTTTGAAAAAGGCCTTTAACATAGCTGCGTGGAAATTGTAATGATACTTAACGAGTGGGATACGCATTTTAACACTAGATATATTCTCTACCAGTCTTTGAAAAAGAACATTAAGTGACCATTTATATATTTTGCTTCATTCATGTGTCAACATTAAGAGCATTGATACAATTTTCCAATCACATGCCATGCAACGTGTTCTTTTTGTCCATCTTTTAGCAACGTCTTCTTTAAAATATCCCTCTAGCGTGAAAGTTCCAGATTTTATTCTTATGACTGGTCATGAACACAATGCTATACTATCTTAGTCAGAACAAAAGTTACTTGAGCTCTCTTATTTATGATCCATGGCGTCATCTACACGATCTTCTTGTGATACATAGCTTATAGCTCCATGGTAGGTGGTTCCTCATGTCATAGGTAGCCTCTTAACTAAGCTACTTATTGTGCTCGTGTAATTCACACCCTCCATCCACATCATATACACACTTTTTTTAAGTGCTATAGTTAAAAAATACACAGTCCAGTATTCAAATTACATAACATTGTTATGTATATATTACCCTAATTGGGTCAACGGGTCAGTTTTTTCGTTGTTAGGGTTTGTATTGTTTATTTCATGCAACAACCTCCTACAAAAATATAACGACAGATAGGAATGCTACTCTGGATGCAGGAAACAATACATGGTAGGACTATAGGAGCTGATGAAAAATAACGGCATTAGAGGAATTGGAATCATTGATAGTCTTTTTAAAATATTATGAACATTGAGACGGAGGTACCTAAGATTCTACCTGTTCAACAAAAAAAAAAGGTACCTAAGATTCTACATTTAACCTCCAAATAAACAGGGTATTAAAGTATATAAAGCATCTCTAAATATTGTAATACTAACGATGATACACTTAATATAATTATCCTCCCTCTACTAGATGAGTTTGTATTAATAGGTATATGGAAGAAACATGAGCACTCTGAACTAGGATTTAGTTCACGTTCACACACAAAAAGAGAAAAATAAATAAATAAATAAGTCTGCCTCTTACTGTGGGCCAAGACATGATGACTATGTTGCATCAGTACGGGTACGAGGGATTTGCCAATTTTTTTTATCAATTCTCAAATTTTAATTTTTTTTTCCATTAATATATGGTTATAACAAGTAATATATTGAAATTTTTAATAGGTTTTGTAAATATAATGTTTTATTTCCATTTAAGAAACTATTAGGATGGTAAAACTCAAAACATGCTATAGTTGTAAAGTTGTGGTAGGAATTCAGAAAAAAAAAAACAGATAAAAGAGATGTAGAAGTATCTCAGAGAATCCTGAAGTATTGGAATCCGAGACGTGTCTGACACGGCTACTTTGCCTATTTAGAAGAATCTATGTAACATGGCATGACGCATCTCTTAATATTGATGAGTTATCTTTTGTTCTTATCAAATCTGTATTTATAGTATGCTATGATTTAGCCGACACTTTGAATTTATTGCCAACACACGTGTCCTGTCGTGTCCGACACGACACGCGTGTCTAGCCGTGTCGACACTCCTTTGGACACTTTTAAATGTATTGCTAGGAGTGTTAGAGTTAATGTGGGCGTGTGGACACATATTTGTCTAGCAATCAATAATTCTGTGTATGTACTTGTCACCATTTCAAGATTTTTAGATGTTGCCATGTCAAGCTATTCATTTTCGTGTTGAAACTCAACACATGTTTCCATACCGACAAATTATGATTGATATGCTATCTATTTTAGCCGTGTCCACAAATCATAGAAAGTATGTCATTTATGTAAATAACTATATCTGAAATCTCCTTGTCAATTACAGGAAAAACAGAAACTGCTTGAGGAACTTGAGAGACATAAGAATGCGAACAGTCAATTTGAGGTATTTATGTCAATAAATGGTTCTTCATAAAATGTTGTTTATCTCTCTTTCAAATAACCGATTGTTAAGCGAAATAATTAGATTACATCCATGCATTGCCCATCACATGTCAGTGTTTGTATAAATATCCTATTATCCTTATAACATACAGCCCCCTGTCAAAGCTCAACTAAATTTGACGGAACTGGTGAAATTTTAATTTTCTTCTTGGAACCCTGAACCGCTTCCCATATATCCTGATGCAAATTTAGTGAACCCCCAGCCCCACGGGCATCTATGCACTCGACACCAGTCTCAATGCACTGGTGGCCATTCCTGAGTCCAATCACTGCATGAATTGAGGTTTTTGTCTGTTTTTAATTATAGGGTTTTAGGTGATTTTTAATTAGTTGAAGGAGCAGTCTTAATGGGTTTTTTTCTGAGGTTTAGTTTATGATTTCTATTTTTACTGTTTCTAGGTGTTGCTCTTTAATTTGATCTCAACTGCTATTTGTATAATATTAGGTGTTCATTTTGGTTAGGTATGGATGCATGCCATTGGGTTGAAGTTCAATTGAATAAAATTTATATGGGAATGTGATCGCGAATTTGATACTTTGAATCAATTGATTTTTTGAGTTGCAGTTTATTTTCTGACTGGTTTAGGGTTTGATGTCTGAACCTTTTCTACTTCTATCTGATTTCGTTGTTTCATCTTTCTAATGTTATTTATTTTTTCTGGAATCAGTAAAAAAATGTTAATTTTTTCTGGAAATTCTCTCCCCTATGACACTACAACAAAGTGGCCAAAATCTTTTTGAATGCTGTGATTTTCCTTATGTTTTTCATGGGCGGTCCAGGATGAGGTTCAGGATCACATCCGACAAGTGAAGCTTCCGAGGCTGTAGAAAGTTCAAACTGGCAAGCGTATGCGCTGAGAGAAGAAAAATTCCAACATTTTCGTCACACAAAGATGTGACTGTCAACTTCCTGTCTGCCCATTATTCACCTAAAATTCAGCCTCTTATTACTCAACCTATGGATTGGACTCAAAATCAAAACTACCCATCTGTAGAAAGATTTAATTGGGTGCCAAATTGCTGTAGTTTTCAACACATGATCCCATTTCAAATCCAAAAAACAGCTGGTCATTGGGAGGAATAATTGGTTCAGCAAGGGGACTGCATCAAAATTGAATTTTCTCGAAATTCAACAGAGTTACATGTCTAAGAATTCCTTTAATGGTGCATTTAGTTGAGTATCTTTCAATACATGGACCTTTCTGAAGAAAAGACCTTGGTAGTGGCCGCATAATTGTGTAGATATGCATTGGAAGCAGCTATGAGGAAAAGGTTCCAAATGGAGGTGCTGGAGGTCATCTGGTTGGACTTGGAATTGTTGAACGGGAGGTTAAAAGTTCCTATTCAATGATCATTTTGTTTCTTCTTGCCAAATCAAACGCTTCTCTCACCAATCAAAACTACTAAAGTGAGGAATCTCATTATCTCTTTCGACGTTTCTTTGCTTCAAAATTCATGCTTTTACTTGTGTAATGTTATCCATATCCCTTCACTTATGTAAACCCTGGCTCTCTCTCAACTATCTTCTCTCTCTTATTTGATCTTTGAATCCATTGTTCAAATATATATATATATATATATATATATATATATATATATATATATATATATATATAACTGCTCACCAAACTTATGGTGAGCTAGCTTGCCCAATCACATGGGTCCCACATTTTGGGGAGTGATCCAAACCATTCATTTGCAAGGCCTTATCATAGATAGGGTGTGTACCAAAAATCAGCTCCATAGGATCATCCTAACCCCTCCATTTGTGGAGGACAAAAATGGACAGACTTGGTGAGCTTAAGCTCACCAACAGTTTCCTCTATATATATATATATATATATATATATATATATATATATATATATATATATCATCCTATTCTATGACCAATACTTTCAACCGCTTTAATTCCTCCTCTTTTACTTCCTTCCATATCCTATCTTAGTTCTGTCCCATATGCAATGCACACAGCCAGATACCACCCTGGCCCGGCATCCCTCTTGCGGCATCATGCTAGCTTCTCTCTTAACTGGTACTATAATGAGCTTTGGGCTGAGAAGATTGATCATTCAAGATTTTGAGAATGCATGTAAGGTTGAACTCCCTGGTGACCTATGATTTGTGGACACGGTCCCGAGGGTCGCTTGTCGACATGGACATGAGAGTCGTGTGTCGACACGGAAAACCCCCAAAACTTGGAAACGGGGACATGGCTAAAACAAAAGGTATATATAATCATGATTTGGGGACATTAATTTGTGTTGAGTTTCAACTCAGATGCAAGGTGTTTGACATGACAACTCCTAAAAATCTAGAAATGGTGACACGCTCGTACACATACACACATAAAATTACTTGTTACTATCCTAATTTGCAACAATATAAATAAGGTATTCACTTAACAAACTAATAAATCTTAAGTTTAATAAACTATAATCTAAAACAAACATGAGATTGTTGAACTACATGATAGAGAGAGAGTGGTGTACTTGTGAAAAGAGAGAGATGAAGAAGGGGAAGCGTGAATGGGAGAGAACGTTAACTTTTCTCTTCCCCACACGCATATTAATATATATATATATATATATATATATATATATATATATATATATATATGTGTGTGTGTGTGTGTGTGTGTGTGTGTGTAATATATTACATATTTTCCAATTTGCCCTTATTATTATTACTTCTAACACTCTCCCTCAAGCTGGAATGTATATATCGTACATTCCTAGCTTGTTACAAGAATCTTTCAACTTCGCACATCCTAATGGTTTGGTAAACATGTCTGCAAGCTGCTCTGTAGATCTAGTAAACACAGTGCAAATTTCACCACTCTGAATCCGATGACGAATGAAGTGACAATCTACTTCAATATGCTTGGTTCGTTCATGGAATACCGGATTAGTTGCAATATGATTGCAGCTCTATTATCACAATACAGTTGTGTTGGAGATGTCAAAAAACCAATTTCTGACAAGAAGGAACGAAGCCTGATCAACTCCCCACTGGTATAGGACATAGCCCTGTACTCAGCCTCAGAACTCAACATAGAGACAACATCTTTGCTTTTTACTCCTCCATGACACCAACTTATCTTTTACAAACATACAATATCCTGTGGTTATCTTCTGTCTGCAGGTGATCCTGCCCAGTCTGCATCACTGAACCTTCTACATTTTCATGTCCATATTTTCACCTTTACCTGGAGTACCCTTTAGATCCTTGATGATCTGAATGACAGCTGCCCAGTGGGAAGTACATGGAGCACTCATAAAACGACTAACCATACCCACTGCAAACGCTATGTCTGGCCTGGTGACGGTCAGTTTTATCAACTTACCATCCAGTCTTTTGTATCTACCAGGATCATCCAACAACTCACCCTGATCAGGAAGAAGTTTCACATTTGGATCCATAGGAGTTGCTGTAGGTTTCACCCCCATTGATCCAGTCTCCTCTAAAATGTCTAACACACATTTTCTTTACGATAGAGAAAGGCCATGATGAGAGCGAGCTACCTCAATACCAAGAAAAAATCTGAGCTGACCCAAATCTTTAGTGGAAAATTCCTTCTGAAGAAAGGATTTCAAATTTTGTATCCCCACTTTGTCATCTCCTGTAATCACAATATCATCAACACACACTATCAGAAGGATATATCCAGCTGCTGATCTGTGACTGAATACAGAATGATCAACCGCACATTGCTTCAACCCAAAACGCAGAACTGCACTACTGAACCGACCAAACCAAGCCCTCGGTGATTGCTTCAAACCATAAATTGCCTTCTGAAGACGGCATACTGAGGTGCACATCTCCCCCTGAGCAATATACCCAGGAGGTTGCTCCATATAAACTTCCTCAGAAAGATCGTTGTGGAGGAAGACATTTTTGACATCCAGTTGAAACAAAGGCCATCCATGATTAACAGCCAAAGAGATCAGTACCCGTACTGAAGGAATTTTAGCCACTGGAGAAAACATCTCCTGATAGTCAACACCAAAAGTCTGAGTATACCCTTTTGCAACAATGCGAGCTTTGAGGCGCTCTACAGACCCATCTGAAAAAGATACTTTATAGCAAAGACCCAACGACACCCAACTAGTCGTGCACCAGAAGGTAGAGGAACCAACTGCCACGTTTTATTTGAATGAAGGGCAACCATCTCTGCATCCATGGCATCCCTCCACCCCGGATGATTGAGGACATCTGTAACAGACTTAGGCAAAGTAACAGAAGACATGCGAGAGACAAATGAACGAAATGAAGGTAAAAGATGCTCATAAGAAACAAATTTGGACATAGGATGTGCAACAGTGCGAGATCTAGTGCGAGTGGCAATGGGTGAATCAGGAGGAAAACAAATACCTGAAGCCGGACAATCTGACTGCGGAGGAGGATCAGCTGGCTGAGATGGTGCCTCATTTGTAGCAGCAGGTGGAGATGATGTCTCATTCATAGGGAAAACCACTTGTCGAGAACCCCTAATATAGGTCCTTAGGTTTCTCTGAAAAACCCGGAGGAGGATCAGGGGCTGCCAGTGAGATAGATTGGGGAGAACTCATCACAAATGGGACTGGAACACTGGGTGTGTCCACAGATACATGAAGAGGGGGGTCAGCCGAATATGGTTAGTCCTCAAAAAAGGTGACATCAGCAGAGATAAAAGTTTTCCTAAGGCGAGGGTTGTAACACTTATAACCTTTTTGGGTGCGAGAATAACCCAAAAAGATACACTTTTCTGCCCTAGGTTCTAATTTGTCAAGACCAGGGGACGATTTCTGAACAAAGCACGTGCACCCAAAGACACGCAGAACTAATGGAAATGGCTCTCCTAAAGGATATAGAACTGAGAAAGGTGTTTTCCCAGATAGAATAGAGGAAGGAAGACGATTCCCTAGATAGCATGTTGTAAGAGCTACATCTCCCCAGTGGAGCTTACGAACTTTCATCTGAAACATAATGGTGCGAGTCATATCAAGCAGTTAACAAATCTTCCTTTCTGCAATAACATTCTGTTGCGATGTATATGCACATGTTGATTGATGAATAATACTATGAGATGCAAGGAAATCATGAAATCCATTATCCACAGAAAAATATTCCTTAGCATTATCAGTGTGTAAACAATTAATGGAACATTTAAACTGATTAACCACTTCAAAATAAAAGGTACAAAAGGCATTAAAGACTTGAGATCTATCTTTAAGTAAAAACAACCAAGTGGCACGAGAATAATCATCAACAAATATTATAAAGTATTAAAACTATTTAATGAAGTAGTTCTGAACGAACCCCAAACATCAGAATGTATAAGTTCAAATGGATGAGAGACGCTACTACTAACTCGAGAGGGGAAGGACACACGATGGTTCCCCAACTGACACGACTCGCAATGAAACGATGGAATAGTATCTGAAACAAAAGAAGATTTTCTAAGCATATCAGCAGGTGGGTGTCCTAAACGACAATGCCACCGATATGCATCAACCGATGCACGCACCAGCTCCATCCTGGTCGAGGTAATATAGGCCATCGATCTCACGGCCCGAGCCAATCTTCATCCCAGTTTTCATGTCCTGAAAAACACAGTAGGAAGGGGAAAAAAAGAAACAAAACAATTAAGAGATTTTGTTAATTGACTAACAGATAACAAGTTAACAGGAAAATATGGGACATAAAGAACTGAAGAAAGTTGAAAATCCGCTGAGGTGGAGATACACCCATGCCACTGGAGAAGTAATTCCATCAGCTAAAGTAACAGTACGAGGTCCAATAGAAGGAAATGACTGGAAGGAAGAGAGAATGTTAGGATTACCAGTCATATGGTGGGATGCTCTTGAATCAATGAGCCATGATCCAGAAGGCGTACCTGAGTGAAAACAGGAGGGACTACCTTGATCGGCAAACGTGGCAACATGATGCTTCCCTTTGTCTCTGTGACGCACAAATTCATCATATTCTGCACGAGATACTACCAATAGTATCAGGGGTAATAAAGGAAGTCGCAGAGGCATATAGACTATCAGAAACAGCAACAGAAGCACATGAAGGTTTGTAGGGACGAAGCTCAGGATGTAAGTCGTAGCAATACTCAACATTATGGCCATCCATAAGACAATGCGTGCAATAACGGGATCCTCAGCCACGACCACTACCATGTCGGCCTCCCCCTGACTCACGGCCACCCACACGACCTCAGCCTCTACCATCGTGGCCACCCCCACGGCCAATCCGACCACCCCCACTACCACGATCAGCTCCAACATAAGTCACATGAGCAGACCCATCCACCAGTGGGTCACTAGACCGAATCACACGCATACACTACACACGAGAGAAGACATCGGCCAGCGATGGAATCGAACCAGAACTAACAATCTGCTGGCGAAGCTGAAGATAGTCCGATCCTAAGGAATCAAGAATCTGAACAATCCTTTACTCTTCCTGGCGCTTTTTAAGAACGACAGGATCTACAGTAAAGGATAACAATAAATCAAGTTCCTGACACAGAGCAAGGTAATCACTATAGTGAGTCCCCACCGGCTTGTCGCCTCTCTCAAGACGAAACCACTCAGAAAAATGATCACAGATACGAGTCAGATTATCTGTCCCAGAGTACATGATAGCGGTATGGTCCCAGATTTCCTTCGATGACTGAAGATACATCAAGGAAGTAGCAATAGGGGGTTCCATATTTTAACTACAGAGAAACGAGCGGATAACGGCATCATCTTCACGCCACTGATCATAGGACAAGTCAGTGCTAGCAGGAGGTGGCTTCTCAAGAAACCTGATCTTCTGACGGCCAAGCAGATACGTGTAAACAGCCATCTTCTAGGGGGGGTAATTCGTCCCATCCAATTTTATAGAAGTCATCTGAGGGGAGGCTCCACATGGGAATAACTAGGCGTAACATTGGATATAACAGTAAATATTAGTTAAAGAATAGCTAAAAGATGAGTTTATAATAAAAGAAGAGTTAATAATAAAAGAGGTAAACAAAATATTTAGTAATAAAACATAATGCCACACTTGACACGATACAAAAAGGTGTCGACACGCCCACATTGGGTATAACACTACTACCAGCACATTTAAAAGCGTCCAAAGGAGCGTCGACACATGTGTTAGCAGCAAATTCAAGGTGCCGGCTAAATCATAGCTGGTGACTTGGATATCTCACCAATATTTAATGTCGCTAACGTCTTCTTACCATGGACCATTGACCCAGTTTGATAAATACTTAGTCAATGGCTTCCAAATTAGCGCTAATGTCCACTAAGACTCTAACATCCTGTTCTCTTTGATCTTTTGTTCTACTTGTTTTACTGGAAATTGTTTTTCCTCTACAAGGCTGCATCATATATATAATTCAAATGGAATGTCATTTGACTTGGCTCATCAACATGGGTTCCCTGAATTTACCGATCAATTTATCATATTACATCTTGACTATTCTAGCCTCCAATCTGTGGCAGTGAATATAAACCGTTAGCTCTTTGTTTTCTCATAGTCCATTCAACGGTCAACATATTCTTACTAAAATCTTGTACCGCTTTTACTTTTGCTTTATGGTTCACCATTTTTATTTTTATTTTGAAAATTGACATTTATTATTCCCAAGAGTGCCAAATAAAGGACAAGCTGTCCCGTAACAGGCTACAACAGTACCTCCCCCTACATACAGTAGGATTAGCTTGCATATACGTTATATGCTACCCATGCCCATTCCCCCATTACATTAAAATGGTTCACCATTTTGCTTGTAAATGAACCATTTTACTGCTTAAAATGGTTCACCATTTATACTGTTACAGCTGACAGAATTGTATAATTAGTTTCTAGCAGCTTTTTCATGTAAGCTTCGAAATGTATTTTCTTTTCATTATTTAATCTGAGCTTTTCATATTTTTAGGCACTGACTACCCTTAGTAGTGCTATAGTCCAATTTAACTTCCAAAACTTTGTACCGTTGTCAACCATGTCTTCTAATTAATGCATTAATTTTTTTGCCTTTTAAATCGATACTTATTCATGCATTTTCTCATTCTTATTTTATCAATGGTACCCAGACTAGCGGAATACAAGCAAATCAACTTTCTTCTGAAACTGGTGTAGATGACCAGACTGCTGCCTACTTGCGTGCTGTAGATAAGTTCGATTGTGCCGTTGATGAGGCTCGTTCCATTCCTAGAGAGACTTCTCCAGTTGCAGATACCTCTTCAAGGGGTACGGCTATGTGGTTTTTTAAATGGTTACTGGATCTGTATTCTGCACAAACAATATTTTAAGCTGTTATTTTCCTGGTTGTATAAATTATCGGTTGTTGTATTTAACAATGTTGATCTCCTTTCAGGTCAGCAAGGTCCTTCACAAGCCATAATTACCCAACCCCCTCTGATAGGCACCACTGCAAGTCCTCAACTTAAAATAACAGAAGAAAGAGAGAAAGGACCCAGTGTGTCCAAACCTAGTACCGAAGCTCGTAAAACTGCAAGGAGGCTAATTCGGCCTCGTCTTGAGAGATCCCAAGAGCCTACTGGTGATATTGAGATTTTTGATATGGAAGGGTCCTCTACAGCTGAGGGGGTGAAATTTGGGATATCTCAAGACCCTGAACCCCAAGGTGAGCTCATTCTGCCACAACCCTCATCTGCTCGCAAACGCCTAGCATCTTCTTCTGTGTCCGAAATGCGAGAAGAATCATTAATTCAACAAGAAGCCTACCCTGATGTGGCACCTCTCTCAAAGAAGCCTAAAGGTCCAGATTCCCCGAAAGATGCTGCTAATGAACAATCTATCCTCCCAGTTGCCGAAAGTCCTGAAAGAACTCCTGTGATGGACGATGTGGTTGATATTGCAGCTGACTTTGTTCATGCTTCAAATGAGGAGATTGTCGACGCCACAAATGATGAGGAGTTGGACACTGGGACGGGGCCAATCAAGGAGCCAAAGGAACCTTTGGATGGCATCAATCAATGTGAATTGCAGAATGAGCACAATACTACCTTAGTGGAGTTAGCAGAGAAGCCAGAGGAGGTGTTTGATGGATCTTTGAAGGGTGCCGAAGTGAACAATTCACAACAGTCCACGGAGGATGCTGAAAATGAGAGGGAAGAGGGAGAACTGGACCCAGATGGGGCAGAACTACAAGAGGGTGTTGATACTTTGGACGTGATGGCAGACCTCGAACCCGGGGAAAGCCAGGGTGAACCCGTCACTGGTGTTGCAGCCAGCATTGAGGAAGGGTCTGTTGTGGATATGGTTTATACATCCAACGTTGCCTCCCTTGATGCCCTAAACGAGGATAAAAATGAGGGTGGCGAGATTATGGAGGAGATCCCAGAAAGTTCAGATATGTCGAGTGTTAACAGCAATAATAAGAATCAGAGTGCCGCAGAGTTACAGCAGAGTTCCCAAACTGGTTCTGGTGCTGGTGAGGGATCGCAGACTATTATTGCTGACAGTGGTGTTTCAAAACAGGCAAGTCCCAGAGTCATGGCAGAGTCAGAGGAGGTAACGGGGCGCACTATACATCTAAGCTCGAGAGCTAGAGAACGGGCCGCACTTAGGCAAGCTGGAGTGCAGTCTCCTCCACTGGGCAGAGGCCGTGGCAGAGCCATTTCGAATTTGAAGGTACAAATCATTCCCCCTGTTTTTAGTAGTGCCGCCCATTTAGCCTGGTCACTTCCATTTCATAGTAAAATGATATTTCCACCCCCATTCTGCTTGTCTTTTCCCGAGAATAAAAGCATCCCCACCTCTTATTTTCCTGAAAATAAAGTCATTTTCAGGGAAAAACTAATCAAAGTACCCCCGGACGCTTGGAAAGTGGGGTGGAAAGATCATTTCTGTTTTTTTAATTATATTTTGAGCATTGGATGCAAACTATTTTGGTAGATTGAAATGTATGGTTTAAGCAGGGCGTGAGGACATAGCTCAATTGAACTGTGCTTCTGTTTCAATCTTGTTGTTTCAGATTTAGTGGTGCAACTCGGGTCGATTTTTTGGAATTTGGGTTGAGCTTTTACCATTAAATCGGGTCAGGTTCGGGTTGTTTCCAATTCACTTTTAGCGGAA
Source organism: Tasmannia lanceolata (assembly GCF_043159265.1). NCBI lineage: Eukaryota > Viridiplantae > Streptophyta > Magnoliopsida > Canellales > Winteraceae > Tasmannia > Tasmannia lanceolata. The sequence goes on along the minus strand of NW_027518679.1, from coordinate 36,831,344 downwards.
GCTCAGCCCGACCCGACCCAAGTTGCACCCCTATTTAGATTCCATCCCAACTTACCAACCAACAAAAAACAGAACTATGGTATTGCATTGTGTTCCTATTACATGCCAACTCAAATTGTTAATGGTGTTTTGTCATATTCTCAGACTGGCCGTGGGGGTCGAGGTGCGAGAGGACGAGGCGGGAGAGGACAATCATCAGGGGACAATGATAAGGGTAGTATGTAGAGATGTGAAAACTGGTTTTGGTAGACATTTGGCAATTTTTTGAGGAATGGTTGACAGGCCTAATATGGTGGTTTGGAGAGGCTTGGGTGCAAGAAAAAAGACAGCTCTGAAGAATCTCCTTTTGACAACATTATATTGGAGGCTTTTATTATTATTTTTGATGATGCTTCAGTGCTTCCATATTCTTTAAAAATGCTTTGAAAAAGAGGAGCCCTAACTAGTTTATACAGGTAAAAACAAACTGGTTGTGAATGACGAAACTGGAATTCTACAAGATGGATTTTGTGCTCAGCTTTTTTTTGGCAAATATTGAAGTAGCGGTTTGTGTAAAACAGAGCAGCTTGGATGTGTCGATCTTGAGTTTAAAGCACTCTTCCTCACAATTTAGGCCCTGTTTATTTTGGATTTTGAGTCCATAATTGATTGTCAGGTCTCAATTTAAGTTTTTCTTCTGCTTTTTTTCTCATTTTTTTCGTGAGATAAGGGTGTTTTAATCATGTTCTATGTGAAGGGAAGGAGCCGCTGTTGGATTAGAAGTTATATCCGTTTAACAAGGATTGAAGATTTTTACCACATTTTAATCCAACCGCTCTAGAGGTGCGTTTGGATTGCAAGAATCTGATTCCTATTCCGGTTCTGGGGGGGGGGGGGGGGGGGGGGGGCGGGCGTGGGGGTGGGGGGGGGGGGGGAGGGGGTGGGGGGGGAAGGGAAGAAAGGAAAAGAAAAAATAAAAAATGGGTCAGGGCAGAAATGACATCATGGTAGAATTAAATTAGGAAAGGGATGGTCATTCCGATTCCAATCCCTATTTGTAAATGTAATAGTAAGGCTTCTGTTTCAATATTCTAAACCTATTATAGCTATTAACCATATCTAAACTTCAAAACTATATTCGTACAAAGATAATAATTTTGGCCATACCAAATACCTTTTCAATTTTAAAGCAGAATTTGCTGCATAATTTTTCACTTCCTCATATATTTTTTGGTAGGTAGGATTGAATCCAGGTTGAAGAACAAGGGCTCAATACCAAATTCTTGACATCTCATAGTAGGGTGTGACCTCGTTGTAATACAATTCTACGCGTAGTTGGTCCCACATTTGATTGATCCAAACAGGCCTTTTGATGGGCCTTGCTTATGATAGGCCAATAATCCAATCTTACCATAGAATAGTTTCTTAAATTTTTAGGATAATAAGCCTATGTGGATTATAGAGGGAAAATGTGGATTATACTGTTGCCAAACATTTCCCGATTTTTTTGGGCATTTGCTTCACCTAATTAGAATAATAAATCCATAATTCTTCACATTCTTAATTTTGTTATTTTTAAAAATTAGAGAAAATAAAGTATGTGCAGCTGCACAATAAGTTTATCTGTGCATGGCTCACAAACCATAGGAGGGGGCACATTTTTTGGGGGGATCCAAAGCATTCATTTGATAGGCCCTTCCATGGATAGGGTGTGTACCAAAAATCAGACCTATAGGATCATCCTAACCCTGCCATTTGTGGAGGGAAAAAATGGGCAGAAATAGTGTCTTTCCATTTCCCCCTTCACCTTTGATTGGGTTAGGATGATCCTATATGTCTGATTTTTGGTACACACCCTATCCATGGAAGGGCCTTCCAAATGAATGCTTTGGATCCCCCAAAAAATGTGGCCCCCCTATGGTTTGTGAGCCATGCACAGATAACTTATCTGTGCAGCTGCACAAACTTTTATTTCTCTAAATTTATTGCTAAGAAAAATTATGATAATAATAGTAGTTTATTTAAGTAGTTTATATTTATTTTAATTTTGGGCAAATGATGAGAAAAATGCAATGTTTATTCGAAATTATGAAAAAATGGTAGTAATTTGTAAATTATTAAAAAAGGGTGTGAGGTAAGAGAAAAAATGTATAAAGACAAAAATACCCTTACTTTAGGTTTTTACCTTTTACACTGTTTATACTTTTGTTTTTTACTTTTCACACGGTTTTTTTTTTACCTTTCTCTTCTCCGACGAGAACTCTCACCGCCGGTGGAGAAACGACCGTTGTCACCGTCGTACGTCCGCGTGAATCTCGGTGACGCACCACCTACTCGCCGGAAAACATCCCCTCTTGCCGGAAATCTGCTTCGTCCACTATTCAAAGGTAATTTTTAAACATTTGATGTAGGGTTTTCTTAAATTTGGGTTTTTTTCGTGATGGGTTGGATCTCACGTATCTGAAGCTGTTTTAAGTACCTCTTTGGTAGTTTGTGAGAGGGATTTGCATGAGTATGTAGTTTTGAAGCCTTTGAAATGCTTTGCAAAGGGTTTCATTTGTATGGATTTTAAAAATTTTGGATTTTAATGGGTTTTGATATAGGGTTTATATCAAAGGGTTTCGTTGGGCTTTGATTTTGTGTTTGAAAGGGTTTCGTTGAGGGCTTAAAATGTGAATAATGAGTAGAAAAATCATAGGAGATCTAGATCCCAAGGGGCATTGTGAATCTTCCGCCATTTTTCCTTCGCTAACGATTTGGGAGTATTTTTGAGAAGCAATTGCATTTTGAATCTGTGTCCTTGTATGTTCCTTCTCTTTTGGTAAATGAACTCAACACTAGTTATCTACAAAGCACCTACATGCAAATACACAGATATGTTAAATCAATGGGTTCTGGTTTTTCTATTATTTATACCCAGTTGCTATCTGATATTCTGTAACTTGGGATGGTTTAAGGTTCTCTACAGAAGCACATACATGCAAAAAAAAATTTGCTTTTAGAGTTTCATATTGGAAATGTTATTTTTTAAATGTTAAATTATGAAAGCCCAATATTTAATTGTAGGGATTTATAAGTCAATACAACTTTCCCAGACCTACTTACTTTTAGAAGCATTTACCAAAACTTTCTTGAGAGAGATGTCTTCACTTAATATCAGTTCCAAGATTAGCTTACGCTTCAAGTAAATATAAGAAAAAAAGGAATATTTTCCATCTCAAACTTATGACAACCTATGCAACAATTTAGCACTCTAGCAAATGGAAACTGAAGTAGACAAGAACTATGTCAAAGTTGTTCTATATTACCCCCTCTCAAACTTGTTCTGTATTACCCCCTTCAATTCCATTAAATGTTTAATCCATGCCATAGTTTCAAAACTCCCCCACATCATCATGGACTCACCCAAGTGAACTCTTTTTAACTTGGCTGTGTTCTTGGCCGAGTCCGCGTTTTGTCCTACAAAGTCCATCAAAGCTCCTCTGGTTCTCCTGATTTATGTGGGGGAGTCAACCGATTACTCAGTCTCATCAACCAAGTACTCAGCCGCATCAACCAAGTCGACTAGGATTCACTTTCGCTGCATTTTCACCCCATCGGCATTTTGAAAAACTGATCCATACTGAGTTACAGAACAACCTGGTAATCATGGAGCAACTTTGCCTGTATTTTTTCCCTTTTAAGATTCCCTCCTGTTCTTGAATTTCTTTTTGTTGGTTAAGGTAATGCTAGCCTCGAACAAAGTTGATGATTTGAAGTTCTAATTGGCATTGTGATGAATATTTGTTGTCCCTTTTGTTCTTCAACATCTATAATGAAACTTTCATGTAGTTAATGTATTTTTTTTTTAAAAGGAAAAAATACAGATACACCCCTTGTGGTTTGGCCATTTTCCACTTTTAACCCCGTGGTTTGGAAGTTAGCAATGACACCTCCTCAACTTTATGACATTTTTTAGTAGACCCCCGCTGTTGACGGTCCGTTAGTTTAACCTGATGGAATGAGTAAAACTAAACATGGTTAATATATTGAGGACAGAAATACCCTTATCACTGGTTTGAAGCCATTTGCAGAGGGATTAGGGTTACGCCATTTGCCACCGCCACCTCCTTCCACCGCCACCTTCGCCATCTCCGGCCACCGCCGTCACCTCCACCACAGACAATGAAACCCCACCCCATGGGTACATTAAACCCACATTTTAAGAAAGAGAACATTGATAAAAACAAAAAAAGCCCTAAAATATTAGGGTTTTTGTGGAAATCATGATATTTGGACGTGCTCATTAACGGGAAGACCACGAGGCTTCAGTGTACATATGCATAACTCGCAACTTCGTGTTGGAGGATGCTATGCCGTTAGGCCTACAATTTGCGAATGACTTTACACCCGTGAAGGTCGTAAACTTGGAGGCCCACCCTAGGGTGGAAAAGGTGTGGAAGTAAAGTTCGTAGAGTTCCATCAACCTCACGACAATGCCCTTGTACGACTACCAGGTGATACAAGGAATGGAGTTCTCATGTGCAGCAAAGGTAGGTAGTTCCCATACCTCATCTTGTAGTGGTAAGTACCATGGGCGAGTGGTTCCCATACATGTTCCCCATTGTACATACGAAAAATGGCAAGGATGGGAGAGTCTCAACCTTACAATTAGTTGAAGGCCCTATGATGGAAAGAGCAATATGGGCAAGAAGGAATGGGCGCTTGGAGTGTCCCAGTCGGTCGAAGACTCGATGGGAGGATCGAGCTCCTCATCGGAAGAATTGATGGAGGAATCGTTGAAGGAGGTGGTATGCTGAAGGAAAGAAAAGGACGTCAACGAGATTTGGTAGGGGAGGATTGTCCTGCGATGACAATTGGTCTCCCTTCATATCATTTTATAGGCCTAAACGAGGCTCAACCAAGGTTTTAAACTTCAGTTTTGAATTCGGTTTCAGTTGTGAGAGAAACAGAAATGTTTAGGTTCGGAATTTTGCTGGAAATCCTGATAAAATCATGAAAACCTATGGAAATGCTGGACATGTAAGATGAGATTTAGGAAGTGCTAGAATAAGCACAAATATCTAATCTCTGCTATTACGTCATCTTGCTTCCAAGGTCCTGACGATTTACTAGCAGCCCAAGCGATGGCGTTAGAGGAGTCCCCTTCGATGATTAGTGGCTCTAGTCTAGCATTTGAATACCATTTCAACCCCCATAGTAAGGCACGGGCTTCTCTTGTTTTTCTGTCCTTGTAATCTTTGGAGTTTCGACCATCTTGGTCTTCTTCCTTTTAATGAAAGCTTCAACATTCAAAAAAAAAGAAGAATTAAGGCATGGGCTTCTAGTTCATTTGCATCACATATGCCCAGTGGTACAGAAAAAGATAAGATTTTTAAAGATATTTTTTTAATGGCATGGGATTGTTTACCCATCGTAGTTACGGAAGATTACCCCAATCCTTACCCAGCCCGGGCTTCCTTTGTAACTTCTGTCAAAATTGAATTTGATTGATCCAAGGGGTGGGGTGTACCACTTTAGTGAGGTTTTAGGTTTTCCACTCTTCTCCATGAGATTCGTTGTCCGACCCCTTAGAATATCACTCACCGTGTTTGTGGCTTTGAGCTTGTTCCCTCTTCCCCATAGTATAACAATCTTGATATCCAGCAGTATTCTTCCTATTTCTCTCTCGCGCTCCTTCACTATTCAGTTGTTCCTTATTTCGAAAGTTGACATATCAAAACAAATGGGACATTCTTCCATGTGATTCAGCCAGCTTCGCCGAAAGGGCCTATACTCCAATTAAGAGTGACTTTCTTGATTGATCCTTGAGATACCCTAGCTATGCCAAAACTCTTGATAACGTGCATCCACAGTTGATAGGAGAATTGGTAAGTCAGCAGGAGATGATCTTAGGATTCTTCGCTTTTGTTGCATGCCACATACCTGGTGGTGTCGTTGGTAACTTCCAAACCACGAGGTTAAAAGTGGGAAATGGCCAAACCACAGGCTTCTGTCTTAACTCCACCAAAAACAAGAAATGTAACACTAAAATAAGAACTCTTTATGCTCTGTATGGTTGCCAGGTTTTTTTTGTTCCTGGGAGTTATGTGGGAGAAAAAAATACCCTGGGAGATAGGTGGGAAAAAAAAGTCATAGAAGTATCCCGGTAAAATAAAAGTCCCATGTTTGGTTATGTGGGAGAAAAAAATACCCTGGGAGATATGGTGGGAAAAAAAAAACCTTTGTTTGGTTGGTTGCACTGTTGGGTAGAAAAAAAATCTTCGCAAGCTTATTTTTGGTTCCTGAGTTTATTTTTGTTCCTGGGGTTATCTTGGGATGGGATGACATTTCAATCATTACAAAAGTGGGATTAAAAATTTCACCCCAGAAGTAATCATTACAAGAGTGGGATTAAAAAAAACCTAGTGCTAAAAGGCAACCAAACATGGGATGGGACCAAAATTTAACTTACTCTCCATAACTGACACCACAATCACTCAAAACCAACTCCATTACATAGATGGGAGTGACCCTACGGGAAAATTAACATAAAGGAAAATAACTAAATAAGTGGTACGGATTCTGCACGTAACAAGGATCCTCTATTTTGGCATTTTTCAATAGGTTCATATGGTTTCTCTTTTTGTATATAGTTCGAACCAATTTTAGTTCCAAAGGGTTTCAATAGTATAATTTTTGGTTTGAAAGGGTTTCAATGGTTTAGGCTCGCATTTATGGTTTCAATGGTTTGCCTGGTTTCATTTAGGGTTTAAATGGTTGCATATAGGTTTTCAATGGTTTCAAGGGTTTCATTTGGGGTTTCCATGGTTAATGCTTTTCAATGGTTGCATTGTTTTGAATTTGTTTGAAGGGTTTCAATTAGGGGTTTGAAAGTTAGAACCGTTATTCCATGGAAGTTGCATCCATGAAACCACTTATTCTGCCGAAGTTGGAACCAGTATTCCATGGACCCTGTATCCAGTATTACTGGTTCAAACTGTGTAATTTGTGGTTCTGTACTTCCTCTATCCAGTTATTGTGGTTTGAACTTTCTAATATGTGGTTCCACTAATCATATTTGTGAACTTTCTAATATGTGGTTCCGTAGTTCCTCTATCCTAACATTGGTTTCAAGTGGTTCGAAGTCTCTAAATAGTGTGTTTGTACAAACTTTCTGAAATATGGTTTTCTTTGAAGTATCTTTAATTTCAACTTTTCAACTATCTCCTACTTAAAGTATCTTCCCCTCCAAGTTATTCTCCTGCTTTGTGCAGATAAGGACCGGAGCGGCTCCCCTTTTACTTTGTGAACCCCACTAACCACCTAACCCAAAACCCCTATAGTCATGCAGCGCGCGAAGCAAAGAAAGAAGAATGTGAATGTAGATGCAGGGTCTTCCACCCGCAAACGGCGTGGGAAGGCTATCCGTGAGCCCTCCCCTAGTCCTCCTGCCTCTGATGAGGATATGGGCAATGAGGATGCAGATGTAGAGGTTGGGTCCCTCGGTCGTATAGAAAGGAAGGGCATACTCCGAGGTAGGAAAGTCATTTTTAAAGATGTCGAAGTTTATAATGTGAAACCCTTATTTCTGGCCTTTCGATGGGTCAATTTTCTCAAAATTCACTGTGACTCGTACCCGACTCTCGTCAAGCAATTCTATGCCAATTACAGATTCGACAGAGATTTGAAGGTCTTCCAATCCAGAGTAAACAACAAAACCATCCATATGACAGCTCAAAAGTTTTGTGAAGTTGTCTCTCTTTCCACCACAGGCGACGAAATCTACTTTTGGCCCGGAACCATGGATGACATTAGTGCCTGTATAGATGATCCGGTCGCCGCCTATGGGGAGCCTGGTTGCGAAGGCCCACCTACTGACGGGTCAACCAACGTATCCTACAATTCCCTGACCCCTATGTGCAAAGTCCTACACAAGATTCTAACGAGCAATATCACGCCTCGCGGAGGCAATGCTGACATGGTCCGGCCTTTTGAGGCTTTTATTATGCACTGACTTCTTCGCGGCACGCCCCTTCACCTTGGCTATATCCTCCTTAGGTTCATGGAGGACACGAGGACAAAGGCCTTGGCTAGTCTACCATTCGGGATGCTTCTCACGCATGTCTTCAACCATGAGAAGTTGATACAAGGTGGTGAAGAACGCCTTAGTCCCGCAACTGTGTTCAATGCTAAAACTATAAAGGCCATGCGGCTTGATATACAGGGCCCTGCTCCCCCTCCTCGTCAGCCGGCTCAGCGTTTTGCATCACAGGAGTTTGTTGCGCAGGAGCTTCGTGCACATCGTCAGCACCTTGACGGGCAGTTTACCGCGGTTCATCAGCTTTTACAATCCCATCATCAAGAGCAATTGGCGACTCAGCAAGCTTTGACTGGGGTACGCACCGAGATCTCCACCCTCCGCCAGGACTTCGGCACAGCGGTCACCTCACTCACGGAGCAGCTTTCTTCACTGACCAACTTGGTCCACCATCTGTTGCCCCCAGATCATTAGAGCGTTGCTGTGGTTGATTTATGGATAGATGGATGTTATGTTTCTTTTAAAAATTAATTTTTTTTTTAATGGTTCATGGATGTTATGTTATATACGGGTTTCATATGTTATTATGGATGGATGGATTAAATGTTATTATCGTTATATTCTGTGTCTTGCTTGCATGGTATGTTTATGATGGTTCTTATGAATTTGATTCAAGTATCTATATAGCTATGGTTGTTTTAAGTGATTTTTGGTGGTTTAAGTTTGAATGGTTTTGCTTGACTCTCGTACGGTTTGTTATGGTTGCTATTACTTGGGGAGCCATATGTTGTTTGAACCGATGTTTGATTGTTTAAATTTGAAGGGATTAGCTACGGTTGTCATATATGGTGTTCATGATCTTTACGTCTGGTTGTTTCCAGTTATTTGGGGAGCCCTGTGTTGTTTAAAGTGATTACATATGGTTTCTTTATCCTTGTTGTTTCAATGGAGTAATACTGTGTTTGAATAGACTAATATTGTGTTTCAAGTGATTGTTGGTGGTTTCGACAGATACAGACGAAGTTAACAAAATTGTTGATCTTTCCCAACAATTGTTTCCATTTTCGTGATGGTGAGTAACTGTTATATTTTCAGTCTGCATCTCCTGCTGTTTCTCGCTCAACTGTTTAATAGTGCCATTTTTGCAGGCGAAATATGTCTTATCTAGATGCTGTCCATCACGCTTTCACGAGTCCCTACAAAATATTCGGTTACGGGATGTGCATAGGGATTTCATAAAGGATACCCCATTTACAGATTTGATTCTGCATGAGGGCCTCGAAGATGTCGAGTTGCGGAAGAAGATTTTGACGATAATGGTAAATAAATGGGATCCCAAATGGAAAGCTTTTTGTTTGGGCGGCATCATACTCCCATTTCTAGTTAGTGATGTAGCTAAAATATTAGGTTTAAGTATGATTGGGGAAAGGCCGCAATTTGATTGGTCTAGCAGTGATACTGTGGATGGTTGGAGGTTTGGGGGTCCAACCGCGACCTTTGACGAGGTGGTCAAGGTTATTCATGCCGATATGGATTCAGACGAAGAAGACTTCGTGAAGTCGACTGTGAAGCATTTGATATTGTTATTCTGCAGCACTGTCTTGTTTGCGTAGAGGGACCAGAAGGCATGTTCTTGCCTCTTCCCGTATATTGATCTGCAGACTATAGGAAATGTTGCATGGGCTTTTCCCGTTCATGAGTTCTTGGTCAGATCATTAGATTCACATGCTGCACTCGGTGGAAAGGGACATATATTGGGTTGCTCTATCATTTTACAGGTAATTTTCCATTCATTGCATATAGTTTTTTTCTTTCTATCTTATGCGGATCTAATCTACTTTGATATCAGGTATGGCTATTTGAGCATACCACGTTATGGGCACCTAATTCTCCTGATGCGTATCCGCGTCTATTTAAGTGGACCGCTCAGATGAATACGAAGAAGATGGAGCATCAACAGTTGATTAACTGTATTATTCATGGTACGGTGAAAGCTGCAGAGGTGAGAGTATAATGCATGTTGGTCATTGTATGTCTTTCGTGTTATTTTTACAGTCGTATTTGTAATTAGTAATATGGAATGTATTCCAGGTGGTTAGGAGGGTCGAAGCTACGGCAAGGGAAGAATCTCTACTTCGACTCGATGATCAACACGACGATGGTAGTATTCCTTGCGATTCAGTCGGTTCAATTGTGGTCCCAGTGGGGGATTGCATGGGTCAAACTCTGCCTGTACTGAGGGATCCAATGAGGCCAATTGCGACATATCAGAGGAGGGAACGAAGGAGGAGAAGTACGAGAGGAATAGGGGAACATGGGAAGTCTGAGGTACATGACTCCGTTACAAAGAGGTCATTGGGGGATGGCATGGGTCCAATTGTGCGCGTAGTGGGGGATTCAATGGCGCCAACTGCAGCAGAGCAGGGGATGGAAAGAAGGACGAGGAGTAGGAGAGGAAGTGGGGCACATGAGAAGTCCGAAGTAGATGAATCTGTTACAAATAGTTCATTGTTGGAGAGGTTAACCAGAGTTGAACGTGAAATGAGGGAGGTAAAAATTCATTTGTTCGGGAGAGGTTCCAGAAAGAGGGAAGGTTTGGAGTCAGGGAATAATATCCCAACGAAGATAACGAGAAAGAGGGAACGAGAGGCCGACAATATGGATGGGGAAGCCGAGATAGTGACTGCGAAGGGGGAAGTAGGGGATGGTGTTTTTGTAGATGATATGGGGAAACACATAGTTGATGATAGCGTAGAACATATCTCTATTGATAGCCTAATTACTAGGGATGTCAGGGATGCTGCAGCTAAAATGGTTATCTTGCTTGACAGTCCTGATTTGAACCTCAGTAAGAGTAAGAAATCAAATAAGAAAGAAGATGAAAAAGTTATTGGGAGCATTGAAAAAAATGTGAAGCAACGTCGAAGGAAGTTACAACCTAGTAGAGCAGTCAGTTCACCGTATGTCATAAGCAACCGGAAAAGCATGTATGCTCTTCGCAATATCACCGGGCCTGCAGCGATGAAGGTGGATGCATTGGCAGCGCTAGCACCTAGGTTAATTTTCGTACAACCTACATTGTTTTTTAATTCTAATATCTCCGATTAATTTCATACATAGGTTGTTTCAGTACAATTATATGACCAAAGGTCCATAGAGGTAGGTGACTTTTTACTCGATTTGCAGTGAGAGAGTCATTCACAGTGATGGGTACCACATGTGTAAAGAAGACTTGCTTATACTAACCGATCGTAGAGGGTGGATATCATCTCCGGTAAGATGTTATATGGTTCAGTTAGTAACGTAAAGCGTGAATAATGCGTTGGTACACATATCTTCTTAAATTCCTTCTCGTTGACCTATGGTCTGTTCTGTAGATTGTTAATGTATATACGGATTACTTGAACTTGCGGGACGAATGTTGGCGAACAAAAAAAAGGGATCATGCATTTGCCTTGCTACCCATCTACCTGTGAGATTAAATTAACTTATAAGTAATGATTTTTGTTTCTGAAGCTGCGGGCAATTCTAACATTTCTTTTTTTGGTTGCAGCAAGTTATTCTTGACGAAAGATGTGAACGTCCCGATGCATGTTCCAGATTCGTAACTCGTGTAGAGAACACCCCTCTTCAAGAGATACGAAAAGTACTCATTCCAATTAACATTGATATGGTTCATTGGGTACTTCTCGTGTTGGATATGGGGCATCGTACCTTCCTTCTTTACGATTCTCTTTACAGTCACACAGATTCTAGGAAGGTGCAACCCCTTGTGAGTACTACTCTTTACTTGATTCGTATGGCAATTATTAATTAATTTTTTCTTACTACTGCCCTAACGTACGGAATTCTTGATTTGTAGGTCGATTACTTTGTTAAATGGTTCAGAATGGTCAAAGACATTGATATAAGTGCATTCCCCATTGATGTAGTGGTCGATCGGCCCCTATAAGGTAACAGGTATGTTACGTGCAATTACTTCAGTTTACGATACCTCCGTAAACGATTAATTCTTCTTCTCGGTTTTGCTTCATGTTTTGCAGCCACGACTGTGGGCTGTTCGTTTTGAAAGAGATTGAATACATTACCCGTGACGCTAGCCTCGATTTCACCCAGAAAGATATTACGGCTATGCGAGCTTCCCTACTTTCGGAAATGTTGAATGGGGTCTATGGGAAAGTATCCATATAAGTTGTTCACATTCTTACCTGGGAGTCATTGTTGTTGGTTGTACATGCATTAGAGTTCAATTGCTTGGCGGGTGATCCGATACTTGCTCTCCTCGTTCCTGAAGTAGGTGGCGGAAATCAACCTGTTAGGGTGAGTGGATATTTTGCACACAATTGGGAAACACCAAAATGTTCTACTTATTCATTATGATAATTGTGCTTGTTTGCAGGTAAGGCTTGTTCCAAATCCTGGCTCTCTTCAGCGTTTGTGGCAACTTGAAGAAGTCGTGGATGAGGAATGGCTTCAACATCTGGTCCTTCAATAGCAACCTTCTGGATGAGGATTGATCTATTGCCACCTGCAAGTCTCCCTTGGGAAAATCTTTTCAATGATCAGAAATCCACCCCTTCATCTCCAAGCTATTTTGCCCCTACCAAACGCAAAGAAATCACTCCTGGGGAGGAAGAAAAATCTCAGCCGTCCGGACTTCCCGGATTCTATTAAGCTTAAAACATCCTCAGGTGAGATCATTCAAGACCTGAGAGGGCTGTAGCTGTGGCTTGCTCCTTGCCTGGTGATCTGCCTCTCTGGTTGTTTGTTGCTCTCATGCTTGTTGGGGCTTCGAGCTTTGTTTTTTTGTTTTGGGCTGTTTTTGCAGGTTTTGTCCTGTGTTTGGATGTTGTTGTTTGGGCTTCTTGCCTCTTTTTGTTCCCCCCTTTTATGTAAGGGGGTTGTTTTCTTCCTTCATGTATATCTTTGGTTTCCATAAATATATCTGGTCGGGGTCCTGCCTAACCCCAGCTTACTCATAAAAAAAATTTAAAAAACAACAAAAACAAAAAAGCTTCTGAGTGACCAGGATCGGGAAAAAGCTCTTTCTACTGGGATAAAGATGAAAAATGTAGTGGGGACCGGTAAACTGACATGTTCCACAATTCCACTCTTTTCTCCATCCGACACAAAAGATATGTGCTTTAAACATCAAGTTCTTAACATTACGAGTTCACCACCCAAATGATCATCATTAATATATAATCTGAATGATCTTGCGCCACAAATGATGTATACATGTGATCAAGCCCATTGAATTGGTAGATCCTCGTGTAGTAACGTACATGAACCCGGTCCTACACCATATATGCTGTTGTACTGGACTTCCTTCGGACTTCCGATTGAACTTCGGACTTCCGAGTCGGAAATCCGAACCAACTTCCGGACTTCCGAATGATGTCCAGTAGAGTTGCCAACCTACTGGACTTCCGTCGGAAATCCGGAAGTTGGTTCGGAATTCCGAGTCGGAAATCCGAAGTAACGTCCGGACTTCCGAATGATGTCCAGTAGAGTTGCCAACCTACTGGACTTCCGTCGGAAATCCGGAAGTTGGTTCGGAATTCCGAGTCGGAAATCCGAACCAACTTCCGGACTTCCGAATAATGTCCAGTAGAGTTGCCAACCTATTGGACTTCCGTCGGAATTCCGAACCAGGGAAATCCGAACCAACTTCCGGACTTCCGACGGAACTCCTGTAGACTTGCCAACGTACTGGACTTCCTTCGGAAATCCGAGTACAGGATCGGAATTCCGAGTCGGAAATCCACTCGGAATTCCGGACCAACTTCTGGACTTCCGAATGATGTCCAGTAGCTTCCCAACTCTACTTCAGTTCAGTCGGAAGTCCGGACGTTGGTTCGGCAATCCGAGTCGGAATTCCGAACCAACTTCCAGACTTCGGACGGGAAAGAAGTGATATTGCGCTTCCGCTCTCGTCATTGGGAAGTCCAACGCTAGGTTCAGACTTTCGAGTAATCGTATGTACACTTTGTTCGTCCACAGATGGAAGGATTACCTCGTTTCGATGGACCTGATTATTTGAGCACACCCAATATATGTGATGGCGTATCAAATGAACGATTTAGATGATCCAAACAATGTGGGCCGACTGACTTTTCGGTAGTGAGTAAAAACCAATGATATTGCCAACACCAATGATACATTAATGATAAGTTTTACAACAGTCACAGTCAGCTGTACAACCAATGTAATACTATAAGTCTATAATAACGTTTAATTTATACAAATTCTGTGTGAGTAAATATTTATGTGCAGTATGAAGAGTCCCAAAATCAATGCCACTTTGTACAAACAAACCAACAACTCCATCCCTAAGCAAAGAAAGGAGGTGCGAATGAGACACCGGACCTACAAGAAAAACATGCAACAATCAATAAAATGATGGGTTTGATAGAGAAATCATATCAAGTGAGTAATAATGGAACATACGTATTTTCTGTAGGTGCGGATGGACCGATGGGCGTCATATTTAACTGAAGATTTACAAGGGGGGGATTTTTGCACGTTATTTTGTTGTGTCCAGGTTCCCCACATGATTTGCAGTTGTGATGTTGTCCAAATTGTAGCCATCTTTCCATTCGTACTTTTTTGGGTCGTCCAGGCTGTCTTCTTACTCGTGGTGGCAACACTACTTCTAAAACATGGGATGGCTCCGGCCATTGTGTGCGATCTAAAGTAGGGTGAATCACGTCGTCATATGTAGTCCGATAAGTTGAAGCCAAAAACCAATCCTGGCAGTACCTATATTTGTCCAGCTTGTTGACTCCCATGGCTGCTATGGCATGCCCACACGGCAATCCCATAATTTGGAACAGACCACACGTACATGTTCTCTGCTCTAAGTCCACACGATCCGTATTAGTTGACGATATCACTTCATATTCATTCCAACTACACGGCCGGGGTGTGAACTTACTGCCATACAGACATGATCTGGCTAACCATTTTTCTGCATTATGGGTCAAATGCGTTTTCCATTCAGAAGCAGCCTTGCGGCGAAGGTAGAAGTACTCTTGTACTTTCCATCTAGTGTGATCGACTAGAGCCGCGATGGGTAACTCCCGTGCGCCCTTTAATACGTTGTTGAAGGACTCCGCTGCATTAGTTGTCAACATATTCCACCTAGACCCTTTAAAGTATATATTAGCCCACTTTTCTTTAGGAATCTCAGATATCCATTTCTCTGCTTTTGCGTTCTTCGCTTTAATACATTCTATCGTCTCCTTATAGTCTCTCTCCCTTAAAGCATATGCGGCTCTCGAAAAAAGTTTGCAAAGTATTTGGCTCTTAAAGGTCTTCAGGAAATTGGCATTGACGTGACGAATACAGTAGCTATGGTATGATCTCGGCAATGCTTCGTCTATAGCTCTAGGCAAACCCTTCATCCTATCAGAGGAAATAGTGAATTCGTTGTTGTTTTTTTCGGCTGGTATCACCCTTTGGCGGAGTAAACGAAGAAACCATAGCCAGCTCTCATACATCTCATTCTCAACCACTGCATATGCTAACGAAAATAATCCACCGTCACCATCTACTGCAGTGGCAGCTAATAAAATTCCTTTATACTTGCCTCGCAAATGTGTCCCATCAATTAGTATCAGTGGTCTAATTGTTCGACAGAAGGCGCGAATGCTAGGGCCGAATGACCAAAATAAACGACAAAATGTATTATCTCCAGCCGTCCATAGCTGACGATTTCGATATACACACATAATGGTGCCAGGATTGCATCTCTCCATCTCTTCGGCATATGCAGGAAGGATGCGGTAAGACGCTTCGGCATTTCCACACATTTTTTCGTGTATAATGACCTTCGCATTGAAAGCCTTCACATAGCTTATGGTTATACCCCACTTATCCTTGATGTATGCTCTTATCAAAGTAGGCCTCACGTCTCCTGGGCAGGGAAATAACCCAAGACAGGTGTCTGCTGCCCAAGCTGCTGTGACAAGGGGATGGTCATTACCCCTCATAGTACCTGAGCATGTATGCTCTGGCACAAACCTTTTTACCACAACATGAGCCAAAGAAATTCTCCCACTGATTCTGAAGGGGCAACTTTTATCCTTGCATCTAACAGCATACTTTGTAGGCTTTGAATCTACTGGGACGAATACAAACTTTCGTTCAATTGCGTACTCTTTCACTTTGTTCTTAAATACTTTCAAATTCGGGAAGATTCCCCCCACCTTCATCTCCTCAAGTCCTATACGTCCCTCATTTAATTCATCTACAACCATCTCATCTACTTCCAACCGCTCCCTTCTATATGTATTACACAACGGGTCGCCCACAACGTTCTGTAGACCAACGAGGGGGCGTACAGCTTCGCACTCATCTTCCTTACCAAAGTCACCTTCGCGCACACTGTCCTCAACGAAGTCATCATCACCAAATGAATCATCACCCTTTATACTGTTACCATCCTCGCATTCAATGCCATCACTAACATGCATATCACTATGGAAATCCCTACTGAACTCTGCATCATGCCTGCACAGTAGGGAGTACGTTAGAATGAATATTGTATGAGAGAAACATAGAACTGGCGAAGTAAATGTAATTAGTAATTACAAGATTACATGGCAGTGCTCATATGTTACCATGTATTTTCCTCTGTCACATTAAAAATAGGGTCCTCATAGTCTTCGTTCAAGTCCACTGAATATCTTTTCGGATTCCGAGGAATATTGGTATCTTCTCGATTTCTGCCCAATATTTGTATGTTCTTTGGAGCACCAACGTCATTTCGATTAGGTGTTGCTGACGCTGCACGGATGGATTTATTTATGAGGTTCAATGGCGGTTCAAGAGGACGAGAAGAAGGTTCACAAATATTTCCATATAAAATAGGATCTTCATAATGTTGAATTCGATCCCTCATATTCCTGAGCAATGACAAATTTCACATCACCTAATAGTGTAATGGAATGAGAGCTCAAAGAATGAAAATTTCCACCTTACTGAATATTTTACCTCCGGATGGGGATCGGTGCAGAACTAATTCCTCCTACTCTGTACTCTTTGGTTATGTACAGGCTCATACAATTGAAGAGGCTATTCTCAAAAAGCATCATCACCATAGCTAGGTCATCGTCATTTCGAATGTCGTACAACACGATTTGATATGGATCGACGACATATCGACATTGTATAGATTGTGAGATACCGGTTGCTGTGGTATGGATTTTTTGGTGAACTAGAGACTCAAATTCTGCAAATTTTATATTCTGATTCACAATTAAAGACATCTTCGTCCCGCCAATATACTCAAATGATACTTTATCCTTCAAGTACCCATCAACGTGTAACATAAAAGAAGCCATTCTTTCCACCATTTTCGCAAACCCTATTAGGATAAGAACCAATATTAAACCCTCATAAAATTAGAATACAAAGTAATATATGAACAACCATTTACAATGATACAACCACAATTGGAACAATAAGTTACACTCTTGGAAGCACACTTTTATTCCTTCCAACCACAGCGGATCCACATTTTATACCTCGGGAACCATTACAGATTCACATTCTACACCTCCGAACCACTACGGAACCACATATTATACCCCGGAACCACTACAGAACCACATTTTCTACCCCGGAACCTCTAGGGAACCACATTTTATACCACGTAACCACTACGGAACCACATTTTATACCGTGGAACCACTACGGAACCACATTTTATACCCCGGAACCACTACGGAACCACATTTTATACCTCGGAACCACTACAGAACCACATTTTCTACCCCCCAACCTCTAGGGAACCACATTTTATACCACGTAACCACTATGGAACCACATTTTATACCTTCGAACCACTACGGAACCACATTTTATAACTCGGAACCACTACGGAACCACATTTTATACCCCGGAACCACTACGGAACCACATTTTATACCTCGGAACCACTACGGAACCACATTTTCTACCCCGGAACCTCTAGGGAACCACATTTTATACCACGTAACCACTACGGAACCACATTTTATACCTTGGAACCACTACGGAACCACATTTTATACCTTCGAACCACTACGGAACCACATTTTATACCTCGGAACCACTACGGAACCACATTTTCTACCCCGGAACCACTACGGAACCACATTTTATACCACGTAACCTCTACAGAACCACATTTTATACCACGTAACCTCTACGGAACCACATTTTATACCTCGGAACCACTACGGAACCACATTTTCTACCCCGGAACCACTACGGAACCACATTTTATACCCCGGACCCACTACGGAACCACATTTTATACCCCGGAACCACTACGGAACCACATTTTATACCACATAACCACTACGGAACCACATTTTATACCTCGGAACCACTACGGAACCACATTTTCTACCCCGGAACCTCTAGGGAACCACATTTTATACCACGTAACCACTACGGAACCACATTTTATACCTTCGAACCACTACGGAACCACTACGGAACCACATTTTATACCACGTAACCTCTACGGAACCACATTTTATACCACGTAACCTCTACGGAACCACATTTTATACCTCGGAACCACTACGGAACCACATTTTCTACCCCGGAACCACTACGGAACCACATTTTATACCCCGGACCCACTACGGAACCACATTTTATACCTCGGAACCACTACGGAACCACATTTTATACCACATAACCACTACGGAACCACATTTTATACCTCGGAACCACTACGGAACCACATTTCCTACCCCGGAAGCACTAGGGAACCACATTTTATACCCTGGAACCACTACGGAACCACATTATATACCCCACAACGACTATGGAACCACATTTTATACCACGTAACCTCTACGGAACCACATTTTATACCTCGGAACCACTACAGAACCACATTTTCTACTCCGGAACCACATTTTCTACCCCACAACCACTATGGAACCACATTTTATACCACGTAACCTCTACGGAACCACATTTTATACCCCGGAACCACATTTTATACCCCACAACCACTATGGAACCACATTTTATACCACGTAACCTCTACGAAACCACATTTTATACCCCACAACCACTATGGAACCACATTTTATACCACGTAACCTCTACGGAACCACATTTTATACCTCGGAACCACTACAAAACCACATTTTCTACCCCGGAACCACTACGGAACCACATTTTATACCCCACAACCACTATGGAACCACATTTTATACCACGTAACCTCTACGGAACCACATTTTATACCTCGGAACCACTACGGAACCACATTTTCTACCCCGGAACCACTACGGAACCACATTTTATACCCCACAACCACTATGGAACCACATTTTATACCACATAACCTCTACGGAACCACATTTTATACCTCGGAACCACTACGGAACCACATTTTCTACCCCGGAACCACATTTTATACCCCGGAACCACTACGGAACCACATTTTATACCCCACAACCACTATGGAACCACATTTTATACCACGTAACCACTACGGAACCACATTTTATACCTCGGAACCACTACGGAATCACATTTCCTACCCCGGAAGCACTAGGGAACCAAATTTTATACCCCGGAACCACTACGGAACCACATTTTATACCTCGGAACCACTACGGAACCACATTTTATACCCCGGAACCACTACGGAACCTGATTTTATACCCCACAACCACTATGGAACCACATTTTATAGCCCACAACAACTATGGAACCACAATTTATACCTCACAACCACTACGGAACCACATTTTCTACCCCGGAACCACTAGGGAACCACATTTTATACCCCGTAACCACTACGGAACCACATTTCCTACCCCGGAAGCACTACGGAACCACATTTTATACCCCGGAACCACTACGGAACCACATTTTATACCCCGTAACCACTATGGAACCTGATTTTATACCCCACAACCACTATGGAACCACATTTTATAGCCCACAACAACTATGGAACCACAATTTATACCTCAGAACCACTACGGAACCACATTTTCTACCCCGGAACCACTACGGAACCACATTTTCTACCCGGGAACCACTACGGAACCACATTTTATACCCCACAACCACTATGGAACCACATTTTATACCACGTAACCTCTACGGAACCACATTTTATACCCCGGAACCACTACGGAACCACATTTTATACCACATTAACCACTACGGAACCACATTTTATACCTCGGAACCACTACGGAACCACATTTCCTACCCCGGAAGCACTAGGGAACCACATTTTATACCCCGGAACAACTACGGAACCACATTTTATACCCCACAACCACTATGGAACCACATTTTATACCACGTAACCACTACGGAACCACATTTTATACCTCGGAACCACATTTCCTACGCCGGAAGCACTAGGGAACCACATTTTATACCCTGGAACCACTACGGAACCACATTTTATACCCCACAACCACTATGGAACCACATTTTATACCACGTAACCTCTACGGAACCACATTTTATACCTCGGAACCACTACGGAACCACATTTTCTACCCCGGAACCACTACGGAACCACATTTTATACCACGGAACCACTACGGAACCACATTTTCTACCCCGGAACCACTAGGGAACCACATTTTATACCCCGGAACCAGTACGGAACCACATTTTATACCCCACAACCACTATGGAACCACATTTTATACCACGTAACCTCTACGGAACCACATTTTATACCCCGCAACCACTACGGAACCACATTTTATACCTCGGAACCACATTTTATACCCCAGATCCACTTGGGAACCACATTTTATATGCCAGACCCAGTAGGGAACCACATTTCATACCCTAGAACCACCACGGAACCACATTTTATACCCCTGAACCTAGTATAGAACAACATTTTATACTCCGGAACCACTTGGGAACCACATTTTATTCACCGGAACCAGTACGGAACCACATTTCATACCCCGGAACCACTACGAAACCATATTTTATACCCCTGAAGCACTACGGAACCACATTTTACACCTCTGAACCACTCGGTAACCACATTTTATACCCCGGAACCACTTGGGAACCATATTTTATACCCCGGAACCACTAGGGAACCACATGTTATACTCCAGAACCATTACGGAACCACATTTTATACCTCGTAACCACTAGGGAACGACATTTTATACCCTCGAACCACTAGGGAACCACATTTTCAACCCTGGAACCACTTCGGGACCACATTTTATATACTGAAACCACTAGGGAACCACATTTCATACCCCAGAACCACTAGGGAACCACATTTTTTACCCTTGAACCTAGTACGAAACCAAATTTTATACCTCGGAACCACTTGGGAACCACACGGAACCAGTACGAAGCGACATTTTCTACCCCAGAACCACTACGGAACCACATTGGGTAGAAACAAGTAATGGTCTTTTTCCAACAGAGAAAATGGTGGTTCTGACTTTCGTTTAAAGCCCAAGAAAAGAATGACAACAATTATACAACCTACAACAACTTTGGTAATATCTCTGTTTTTTTCAACACAAAACAATTGGGCTTTTCTACTCCGGAACCCCTTTCGAACCACATTTTATACCCCGGAACCACTACATTCTAACATGTAACCAAACATGATTGTATGCATAGAGAGAGATAGAGAGAGGTCAAGATAAACATTGCAACCAAACAAAGAGTCTCATAAATAGGGTGAAAAAACCTAACCACAAAAAACATGAAAACATTAACAGAAGATGTTAAACCTAACCGAAGCTATGTTGACCACCCAAATAAGCAATGGGGATTTTTTTCCCAAACTACAATGCCGCCATTGGAGCTATATCACGTTTACAATGGCAATGGACCTTTATCACGTTCCAAATGGAGTTTCTTTTTCAACACTAAAATGCTACTGGAGCTTGGAAACATTGGCAATGGAGCTTGGAAACGTTGGCAATGGAGTTTTTTTCCAAAACTTCAATGGCAATGGCAAGCTTCAAAAACCTTCCATCAAGCCTTGAGGAAGAAGAAGGTGGTAGGTAAATGGCAACCTTCAAAACCCTCTCATGGAGTTTTGCACGTTACAAATGCCTTGACGAAGAAAAAACCCTCCCATGGAGTTTTCCACGTTACAGATGAGTTGAGGGAGAAGACGGTAGGTGAGAACGTATAGGGATAGGGGAAATAGTGGAGGGAAAAAAGAGGAAGAGGGGTATATTTGTCCTACATCCCATCTTCTCTCACCTCACTACACGTTTTTTCTAATTTTCAAATTACTACCCTCTATTCACAATTTCAAATAAACTTTGCATTTTTTTCATCATTTGTGGTCTCAATCTGTGTATCTTTTGCACTACTTTTAGTTTGTGACTGATATTTGCAGGAGTTTGGCATCAAATGGTTTTTCAGGAACATTCTCACCTTCAATTACCAAACTAAAGTTCTTGGTTAGCTTGTAAGTTATCATCTTCGTACTGTATCATTTGTTTTGTACTCAGGATTTATTTCTGTAAAATTAATGTGTACCAAATTAAGATGCTCACCTTAATTGAGTGAACGATGTGGCATGAGGGTTAACTGACATGAATTTACGATGATTTCAGCTTTTATTACTGATTTATGCTTTATACCTTTATCTGTTAGGAATGACTGTTATATAGATTGAAAAAATGTTCTTCCTAACTGATTCGTTTCTTTTTTATTGGTATCTGACATGAATTTACGGTGATTTCCACTCGTACTACAGATTTATGCTCTATATCTTAACTGTTACGAATGAGAATGTTGTATAGATTGAAAAAGTTCTTCCAAATATGTTGGTTCTTTTTATTGGTCTGTGTGATGAAATTAAAGAAAGCTACTCATATAATAACATTTAACAACTAACCAGCAGTCGGAACTTGGAATGCCTTTTGCATTGTTGTACCTTTTATATTTAAAACTTAAACTTAATCAATGTTCACTTAATATGCTAGCATTATTTGGCTTTCTTATTGTTTGGTTTGTATTTTCAGCATGATATCCTTCACATTTGGAAAGTTATGTTGGTTGTGGTTATGCGCTTTTCTTGGATTGTATTTGTATCTACTGGAGTCATTGCTTCCCTTATCTGTGGGATGCTTTGATAGTGCTATGACTGACATATGTCAACCTGCTTGTAGCATTTTTTAGAAAAATAAAATTTCAAGACCATGAATTATGTGGTTAATGGATATTTTTATGGGTTTATTTGAATGAAATTCATGCATGAATTCTTCTGTATCACTCTATGAGTCTGTCATGTATGTATGGCATAATATGGCAAGGTTTTAAAGAACAAGAGCACAGAAAAACAGAGCATGCTGCTAAAAACATACATTTCTTTTCTTTATCAAAGTAGAACATGTAATTGTCCATGTCCATTGAAGTTCAAGAAACTGATACTGATAGCAAATAAAAGCATTGCAAAGCAGAAAAAAAAGACTAAAAAAGATTGACACTAGATCTTATATTGTCCGAAATCAAGTTCCCAAGCATACATATTCAACTTCAAAACATTACAACCCAAAAATAGTGAAGAAGTGGTCACAATCTCAAATAAACTCCACAAAAACACCAATAGGTAACCTAGATACAATCTGAATGTTACAAGGAATATATGATACCCATATGCGGCCACAATCCATTCAATGATTGAAACATTATGAGATAAAAGAAGGGAACAAACCTAGTCAAGAGAAAGGGATTCTGTCACCTTGTATTTTAAAGATGTTGCAGAGGTGCTGTTTCTATGGCAAGAGAAAGCAAATAGGGAGTCGAAAGGAACGAATTCTCCCGCATAATGTTTTTTCTTGTAAAGAAATTTGTTTGTTTTCCATCAGCTGTAGCTAGGGAGTCATTAATTGGTGAGAGTGAGTTTCCTGAAACTTTATTTTACAAAAGAGGTTATATACTAGGGGATATCTGCAATGCGATGGTTCCTGGATGGGGAATTTGTTCAATGGGGTGAGGACGAGAGAGAGAGGGAGGGAGGGAGATTTTCGTCTCACCTCACACCCTTTTTTTAAACAGTGTAAAAGGTAAAAACCTAAACTAAGGGTAATTTTGTCTGTATACATTTTTTCTCTCACCTCACACCCCAAATGTCCCGTACAAAACAGCTACAGAAACATGCATGCTTTTCAAAGTTCTTGATGTTCTTAGTTCTTACACTTCTTCGGCCAGATCACAAAAGAATCATGGTTAACAACGTTCTTGACCGGACATTGCAAATTTCTCAGACGGCAATCCAGGAAGAATCATTTTTCAGTTTTTTTGTAAAGAGCTGAGCTATCTAAGCATATTTTTTTAATCTCGACCCTAAAGTGAAGGCCGAGTTGTTACACAACCTCACAAAATTTATAACGGTTACCAAAATGAGTTCCTAATCTTTTTTTCAATAACCTCTCTCCTATCCTGTTTCTAGTAACAGCTATCTTGCTCTCCTCTACTGTTTCTTATTTCTAGCAGTGAATTATTAAAATCATATATGAGAATATCAAATTGTATTTGACCAAATAAACTCATAATACCCATATACTTACCGATGCTAATATAAGTATAGGTCTTTGGGCTTTTTCAGTTTCTGCCAATATCAAGTCTTCAAGGAACTCTTAGCATGTAAAATTCCTTTCAAAAGAAATAAAATAGAAGATTAAAAAGCAATGCTAGAAAAAATTGCTTATTGAATTATAAATTACTCTTTTTTAAAACGTTAAAGATGATACCTCTTCCTCTTGCACTCGCAAAATCTGAGGAGGTGAGGAAGAAGAAAGAAAAACGTGGGGACTAGAGCTTCCAAAGGATGACAATGGCTGCACTGGTATTTTTCACCCTGGCTGGGTGAGGAGAGGAAGAAGAAAGAAAACCGTGGGGATTAGACCTTCCAAAGGATGGGAATGGCTCTTTGCTATTTTTGACGTTCCCTGGGTAAGGTGAGGAAGAAGAAAGAAAAAGAGCTTAAGAAATGGTGGGAAAATGAATGAAAGTGAGGGTATATTTGTCATTAAACTGATACTCTCTCACCTCACAGCCCTTTTTTAATAATTTTTAAATATCTACCCTTTATTAACAATTTAGCATAATATTTGCATTTTTTTAATCATTTGCCCTTTAATTTTCTAATACACAATAAATACTTGAGAATAATATATTTGATAATGTCAATTTGAAATTCAGAAATTAGGAAAAGCGCTTTGAACTACCCAATTGATTGAGTGTAAGGGATAATAATACAAATATAACTTTTATTTTAAATGGGATTTGCTAGAGTCCATTGCAAAGGGTCTGTTGCATGTCAGATGAGCCACCTCATAAATGAAGACAAAAGCTGAAGTGACCTGTGTGTCTGGTCTGACATGCAACAGATCATCTGCGATGGATGCTAACAAATCCTTTTTTCTTTCTTTTTTTGACACCGACAAATACAACTACAAATGCACCTTTTATTTGGCAGATAACTTTAATGCCTTTTGACGTCAAATCACATTATAAGGGGTGCGTATGCATACTCCAGGGTGCATACTCTATGGTGCGAATTTATCATTGCCTTGTCATATATGAAATTATGCTCTCCCCTAAAATTACAAAACCTTTGTTTGGGAACTGATGTTTCATATTAACTCATGTCCATATGTCATTGGACACGATATGCTATGTTTGGTTGCAAAAAAGCCGGGATGGCTTAGGGGTTTTGCTTGGCATTTGAGTGTCATGTTCGCAAAACCCCTTGTTTGGTTGCCAATATAACATTGAAATCCTTAGCCTCCCAAAGAAATGTTGCGGCTTTTAGCTTGGATTTATTGTGAAGGATGCTTTTTCTCTATTTCTCTCTTCCCCTTCTGTCCATATTCTCTATACTGGTAATGACACTCCCTACTACTCTACGAGGTTTGTAGCTGGGCCTAATAGATAAATGGTTTGGATCATTGAACAAGTGGACCCTCCATTACCTATTTCTTTGGTGCCAATCAATATTTTGGGCCAGGCTCAACCGGATTTCGGGCTATTTCCTCCCATTGGGTCAGCCCGATTTAATTTTGGATTGGGCTATTCTTGGGGTTCTCTTTGCTATTCTTAGTTTCTACCATGAAATTCTTTTATTTCCCTTTAATTTCATAGGGTTTTGAGTTGCTTGGGTTTGCTTCGTTGATCAATGCTTTGTTACTATACAATTTTCAGAAAGGGAAGTTACTGGGGTATCTTTATACAGAGGAGGAATCTCATGCTGATCTATACACATGAGGAATGTTCCGATCTTGTGCTGCAATTTATACAGAGGAGGAATTTCAGTTCTCTCCAATTTATTGAAAAAATGTTCAGCGCAGATGCTTCAAATTTAGGACATTTTGGCTTTCAACCTCTATATCGACAAAGCTCAATCGCTCAAATCTGATTTTGGTGTTCATACAAAAAAATATAGGTCTCTGTGTTCATTGCTTGAGAGGGAGAGGAGATGGTTTGGGAGGAGAGAAAAATAGATTTCCTTGTGAAAATCCAACACCAAGGGCAGAGATGTCGTTATTCCTAACTCTAATGCTTTTCCAAACACTAGAATCAGAATTAACATTCCCTTCATCATGGGAATAGGAATAGGATTGGAATTAACATCACCGATTCCTGATTCCTATAATCCAAACGAACCCAAAAGCGACTATTGGACTCAAAATTAATGTAATTTGATCCCAATAATCAGTTTGGAGGCTCATCAGTTGTCATAATCTCAAACGAACAGGCCTTAGGGTTATGGTTTTTTTTGTTTTTCTTCCGGGGCAACCAAACCTGACCCCAATTTGGATAATTGGGTTGGGTTAGGGTTCAGTTGAGGTTGAACCTCGTCGAACCGAGGCTCAAGTTGGGACAGGATAGGGTTTTGGGTCCTTGGGGTAGGCTAAGGTTGGGCCTCAGCACCTGACTTGCACCCTTAAAATCCATCCTTTCTGGTCATCTGGGTTCAGTTTTGTGCCTTCACTGTAACCAACCCACTCACAGTAATTAACTAGTGGAAGAAAAAAAAATCAAAGCCCAAACATGCCTATAAAATGTACTTCATCAACTGAGAATTTTCAGCTCCTCAACATAGTTTTTAAAATCCTGAAGTACAATAAATTTATTCATAGATGACAAACTATACCAATACCGCCGCAATGAAAAGCAAAAAGGGCAAATTAAACAATTCTTACCCCACACTAGCCGCAAAAATTTAGAACCTGATTGAGGATTTACTGAGCGACGAAATCCTTCATCTTCTTCAGCCACGTCACGTACTCTCTGCTATCTTTGTTGATCATATATTCATGCAGAAAGTTTGTTGTGCTGGGTTTGATTCCCCTGATTTCCAAATACTTGTGGAGGGCCTTTTGCAGGTTCTCATCCAAATCCCTTCAGAGAAAAACAAATAAAAACAAATTGAGATAAGAAAGTACGGTAAAGAAATAACATTAATCTTTAAGAACAATGACTTACGTAAAGTCCGGTCCTTCATAGGCAAGCTCATCTTCTGAAATTTCCTGATTCTTAACAGACATGCTCTCAATTGAAACTTCATCTGGGTAAGCAGTACAATCAAACACCAAACAAGGCCCATCTCCTTTAAAAATAGAGATGATAAGTGGAATGCTAGACTGTCCACCCTTTTCATCGTCATTGTTCCCATCGTCGTTGTCGTCATCCTCTTCATCGCCCGTAACAAGATCAGGCATATGAACCTCAACTTGGATAGTCTCACCTTCATACTCTCTTTTTAAAAATATAGTTTGATGGCCGGGATTATCTTGGATTTCAAAAGGAAACCCATCTGGGATCTCAGCCACCTGTAGGAAAGAGAAAGAAAATCGCCTCATTTTTTTTACTAGAAATGTGGTCTAACCACTACAATCCTCTAGTTTATAAACTTCAATAATATGAGCAAAAAGTTGTGTCATGAAGGAAACAGTAATACTAAAAAATATGATATAAAACATTAGTACTGGAGGATTGTAAAAATGTGTAATTTAAACATTAGACATGTAAGGAAAGAAAAGACGAGGCATGTAGGAGAATAAGTGGATCTTAAGATACACAGCATCTGATGGTTTAAAAGTTAAGTTCTTAAAAAATAAAAGGTCTAAGCAGGGAAGAGTAACAAATGCCAATAGAAGAAAATCTGCAAAAGCAGCTTTTCACTTGTGGAGAAACTAGTAATGGGTGTGTGCTTGTAATAATTCCAAAGCATTCAATTAGTTGAACCAGAATCTATAGATAGATAAATTTGCTACATTTCAAAATTAAACATAAATTTGAGTCCAATAATCAGCTTTGGACTCAAAATCCAAAACAAACAGGGCCTAAGTGCTACACACAGGCATATACATTTTGTCTTATTTACTTTCCTTTTATGGTTTCCAACAATTTGTGACATCAAGCAATCACAAATAGCTTAAGAGAACCATGTTCGACATCATGCAAAGAACCATGATCGACAAAAACCTAGCATACCTTATCAAGATATATACATCTGTTTTGGTTACAAATTGTATCCATGCAATTGCAATTTTAAATGACATACATAATCCATATTATAACATCGTTATAACTTTGTTTGACCATCTCCCCCCTTAAGTTCCTATTAACAGCGCTAAAATTCAAAATTCCCAAAAATCATATAACACTGAATGCAAGAGAATGATTAGTGATCTCGACTCCGGAGACCACTATGACAGGCTTCAACTTCCCCACCGATAATTGTCACCAGGATGAGCCATTGTTCAAAACTCGCACAAACCGGATAATCTTAACCATCCAATCAGTGGCATACAAATGGACACCTAAAACGAAATATGTGCAATGATATCCACTTTATAGGCAACACAAGCTCATCAATCAGGATTAGCTAATTGAAGAGCCTCCTTGCCAGGATGGGCCATTTGGTCGAAACTTGCTCATCAATAGAACAGCCCCCTACTTTACCACCACTGGTGTGGTCAACATCAATTACCCAGAAAATAACCCTTCATCCCAAAACATAACGACCAGAGTACAAATCACTGAAAGCCAAGGACCAATCTCAAGTTTGAAACCTCTGCTACCTCATTTATCTGTATGCAAAAGGGCACAACTAAACCATATGATAAATTCCAAATTTCAAATAAGATTTCGCCAATCTAGGTAGACCTAGACTCAACTTGCATGCTCAAGCAATAGCATTAATAGAGTATCCTTCTGCTACACCACCAAGCTAGATACTTAAAAAAGACATGAAAACCTTGAAGAATGGTTCTGAATCAATCCACCTACCAATGGGGACCCATGTTTCTACTCGAGCTTCCATCAAAATTAAGCTAGGCATTTCATCCAGGAATTTTTTTTAGGGGGGGGGGGATGGCGAGAGATTTATTAATGAAAAATAAGAGAAAACATCAACCGAGGAGGCCAATGCACGAGGCTCCAGCCATTGCGGGGTCTGGGGAGGGCTAGATGTACGCAGCCTTACCCCTGCTTTGCAGAGAGGCTGTTTCTGTGACTCGAACCCGTGACCACCAGGTCACAATAGAGCAACCTTACCGTTGCGCCAAGGCTCGCCCGCTCCAAAGAAGAACAAAAAAAACCAGAAAAATATAAGACAATCCCTCAAAGGGGGAGTTGGTCAAAAACTTCAAAAAATGCATTTCCCAAGCCCATCGGTAGGTGAGCTGGAACAAGATCTCATTCCATCCAAGTTCTTCAAGTGTAGTTTGGACGGTTATCTCTTCTGCTATAGTCTTCTAAGACTGACTTCTAATTAACATGCAAAACTTGTTCACTCACACACATAGCTCTAAACTACTTTTGAGTCCTACCCAATGAATTATCATGATCAGTGTTTCAAAATGCAGATGTGGGCCAAAAAATGGCCAAACAAATCCAAGTCGACTCTGCACGGAATGGTCAAGTACTCGAAATACGCAATCATAACATGGGAGAGTCAAAAAGAGTTTTCATTAGACTTACAAGGGCAAAATGCAGACCCAGACAAAAACTTAGCCAAAGTAAAAGGCAGTCGAGTCAGGCGAGTTGATGATTGATGCAGGGAGTTTTGAAACAATGGGCGTGACTTTAATTCTTACATATTTTAAGTAGGAATTATCACTGAAAATTCTACCATTTTCTCTCACAAATCCTCACGAGGGCATGATGACCAAAGGATGCAACCTTTGAACCTCCTAACCACGCACCAAATTTTCCATTTGCACTGCATGGATAGCTAACTTCCTAGTTTTTTGAACAATTAACAGGCAAATAAAAAGTCATTATACTATAACAGCTTTTTGTTTTGGTATCAACTACTTAATCGTAAGACACGACGTGCGATGCACGACACAACAAAAAAGGAAATGAATTAGGAAAAAGAAGTAAATAATGACATTAAGAGAACTTGGATTTTGATCCCTCCAACTCCTACAATTCAACACATACACAAAGAAAAAAATAGATCAATAAGCATTAAAATTCCTCTAAGAAGCATAGATAGAAATTGGAAATTTCCAGAGGACCTCCACAAATTTCTAGTTATTCAAATCCAAGAACCGCCCGAAAACATGACTTTTGCAGTTAAATAAAATAGAGAGAGAGAGAGACGAAAAGACATTATATATATATATATATATATATATATATATATATATATATATATCTTTCTCAGAACAAAAGACATATATATCTCTTTCCCAGGACACCAAAACCCAGCTTAGGTCAAAAGTTTGGGGATGAAGCAGAAAACAATCTCAAAACTTACCAGAAAAATTCTATAGAAGCAGATTGCTATATTATAATAGATAAAAGCTTGGGGATGAAGAAAGAATACAATCTATGATACATGGACACGGACACAAGTATCGCGTGTCGACACAGGCGTGGAGTGTCGGACACAGCAAACCCCCAAAATTTAGAAATGGGGACACGGCTAAAATAGAAAGTACCTATAATCATGATTTGCAGATACAGATTCATGTAACGAGTTTCGACACGGATAAGAGGTGTCTGACATGGCAACCCCTAAAATCTAGAAATGGTGACATGCCCATATATGTACTGACATGGCAACCCCTAAAAATCTAGAAATGGTGACATGCCCATATATGTACGTACATATGAAATTGCTTTTTAATATCATAATTTGCAAAAATATAAATACGATATTCATTTAACAATCCTAATAAATCTTAGGATTAATCAAATATAATCTAAAACAAACATGAGATAATCAAATAACAATGCATTTGTCAATTTAATCTAGTTCTCTTCCGTCTCCAATATGCAACGAGAAAGGGAGACCAATAGGATACAATGCAAATAATATTGGGATAAAAGCTTATTTATTTAAAGAAGAGCTAAAAGAGTTTATAATAAAAGAAGAGTTAATAATAAAAGAGCTAAACACAATATTAAATGATAAAACAGAATATCACGCTTGGCACGGTACAAATATGAGTAGACACGCCAACATTAAGTCTTAATACTTTTAGTTGTAATTTAAAGGTGTCGAGACACACACTACACGACACGTGTCTCAGCAATAAATTCAAAGTGTCAGCTAAATCATAGAATATAATGAATCAGATTCTCATTAATTTTGGAGACTGACTTAAATTATAATAAAAAAAACCCAATATGAATCACACCCATCTAGTCTACAAAGGTGTTTGGCTTGTTTGTCCGTTTAGTTAGAACGAAATTAATCATTCAATCATGACTGCAGGGGCAAGCATTGTAGTTCATCCATGTGGTGGCCCACCATACCAATTATCCCACTTTCCTTCACAATATTTAAACATGTGTTTGCCAAATTAATCATGGGGAACATTAATAGCCGTATAGCTATGAAAAAAATAAAAGCTGGGGGATGAAGAAAGAATATAATAAATCAGATTCTCATAAAGAAGCAATTTCATAAATTCCTTTAAATACAAAAATAAGGAATATCTATCAAAATTTTCTATTGACAAGTAAAACATTCCATTTACCACTAACTCCACTGTTTCCTTTCAAAAATAGTAAAATTTATAAACAATTGACTCCTATTTCTTTGTTATAAACAAATGAAGCACGAAGAAAGTCGATCTTCGTAATTCATAAATGTCCTATAACTAGAAGCACTTATCAACAGTTCAATATATTTTCAAGAATTTTCAGAAACAATGGCATTCAGAAAATGTTGGTGCAGGCTACATAAACATTTCAAGATAATCAATAAAGATGGAACTGAATAGAAAACCTGACATTTTATATGGTAACCATTTAAAAAGTCTTTGGTCAATATCTATTCAGTTTCAGTGAAACGTCCTAAGAATCAACAGCAAAGATCAAATGGTTCAAGGCTTCAAGCCTCATAGCCTAGTGGTTACAACTTAAGGACCCAAACATAAAGCTGATGGGTATGAACCAATCTTATTACCCACCCAAAAAAAAAACCCCGCAAAGATAATAGACCAATCAACCTATTCTCCCAGAGCTATTAACATTACTCTATGTTCTTTTTCCTCATTTGTTTTAAAAGATTGAATGCAAGCTCATATCAAATTGAAAGTAAGAACAAATAAATAGATAAATAAAAAGGTGTTAGGTACCTAAGCAATACTCCAAAAGATCCAGAGCTGATGGAATGTGTTAAGCTAGGCCCTTTAAACTTGTCCTATACCAAGTTGGGTCCCACCTAGTCCCATACCCAGGCAGGCCCCCACTCAGGACCGTAAGTAGTTTTTTTTTTTCCAAATCAATCAAGAAAACTATCCTGAAAATTGTGTTTGTGCACACAAATGAGGACTGACACTTCCCTCCAACTGGATTGAGAGGCAGATATTCCCTATAAGAAGATCAATCACGTAGCGAACCGATTTGGGTTCGAAACTGTAGGCCGACCTCAAGGTTGAAGGCCAAAAGCCTTTACTATTGAACTAGAGGCTCAATCCAACCTTTTTACATCTCTCATATCATATCAAATGTAAGAATAAATATATAAACAAATAAAAAGGTGTTAGGCACCTAGCCAAGACGCCAAAAGCTCTAGAGCTGATGGAAGGCGTTAGGCTTTTGCCTTTTAAACCTGTCCCATATCAAGCTAGGTCTCACCTAGTCCCATACCTAGGCAGGGCCCCACTCAGGACTGTAAGTAGTCTTTTTTCAAATCAACAAAGAAATCTATCCTGGAAATTGTGTTTTTCACACAAAGGAGGACTGGCCCTTCCCTCAAGCTTCCCTCAAGTGGATCCAGAGGCCAATCTTCCCTCTAAGAAGATCAATCACGTTGTTGTAACTATAGTCTGACTATTCTGGAAGATTTTACATCTAGAAAATCAGAAAACAAATTTTTTAAGAAAAATTAAATAATTTCAGGGAAAAAATCATTTTTCAGTGATAGGATTTATAATCCCTTAAAAAATAGAAAACTGAAACATAAAAACAGAAGAACAAATAATTTTGGGAAAAATCATTTTTCAGTGATAGGATCTATAATCCCTCAAAAAAAATACAAAACTAAAACATAAAAACTGAAGAACCCCGATTTCTATTACCTCCTGAACTTCTCTACAACTAATCTAGAAAATCCATAAACAAATATTTTAAGAAAAAATACATTATTTTGGGAAAAAATAATGTTTCAGTGAAAGGGTTTCTAATACCCATAAAAAATCTAAAACTAAAACATAGAAACAGAAAAACCCAGATTTCTTCTAGCACCCAAAACTTATCTACAACTAACAAGAAGAAAAAAAACACAGAAATCAAAAAATAGAAACATGGGTTTCCCATAAATGGATTGAGAGTCTCACCATCACGTGATCGTCCGATTCCTCGGCGCATTTGATCTCTGAATCGATGGTTCTCAAAAGATTAGCATCAGAGCCTTGCTTTGCAGCCAGTGAAGAGAAATGAAGAGGGGAAATAGTAGTTTTTTTGGAAAGCTTTTGAGAGAGGATGTTTTGCAAAGGGGAGAAGAGCGTAGAATGGTGATTTCTCCGAACTCCCATGGCACGAATAGCCAGAGGAGCCATAGAGGAAGCCATTTTTCGGAGGTAGAAAGCCATTTGCAGGGATGTTCTGTTTTTGGGACAAAGAAAGAGGCTTGAGGGGTTTAGGGTTTGGGGGCTTTGAGGGTTTTAAACGAAAACAAAGAAAATCTCAGCCCCCTTTTTCTTCATTTCCACCCCCTTTTGTTTGTCTTTTGTTTATGTTGCTACCCAAATGTTCAAATCGATTTAATTGGTGTTTTTTTTTTTTTTTTTTATTAGTTAGATTTAAGGGTACCCCGGGTATGGATTTCAAGCAATTGAGAAGAAGAGGGGGACGGGAACTTTCTTCTTCCTTAAAGTTCTTATTGCCTTTAAAGAAATAAAATGACTTCAAATTACTAGAATGCAAACCGCAGAAGACATTATTTTGCCGGTGGAAATTTAGACAAATAGGGACCGGTGCGTTAATGGATAATGAGAAACTAAAAGAAAAGGCTCACCGTTGAAGACGATTTTATTCCGCTATTAGCATATGTACCTAGCCGACCCCAACTAGTTTGGAAGAAAGGCTTTGTTGAGTTGAGTTGAGTTGAGCTAACATATGTCCCAGAAGATTAAATTAGACTAAAGAACTAATGGAATTAAGAAAATAAAATAAATAAGAATATTTTTGTGATAATCACGAACCTCTCATCCTAATGAGTCTTTGCCTTTTATATAGCCTTCCTTTACAAAATCGCCTTCAACATGTTAACTCAAATTTATTGATTTGATTGATGAGATCAGCGATCGTGTCGGAACCTACCTTGTCCAATCAGTATGTCCGCCGGAAGCTACCTTGTCTGATTTCAGTATGTCTGTCGGTCACCGAGTAATGAGAAGGGTCGTTTAGCTAGGAATGGGGTAAATCGGGCGTCTTGGAGATATCTAATTTCCTTTTGTGATCTATTTGATTTTTTTCATTTTCACTATGTATCTTCCTTCTTATCATGTATTTTGCTCATTGACCTCTCCGATCTCCGGCTTTCCTCGCTTATTATACATATTTTCACCATTTCAAAAAAAAAATGTTAATTTGATGATTTGAGGAACCCGTCATAACTATCAATTATAGCTATTTTGAATTTTGAATTTGGAAATAACTGCTATCATTTTTATTTTCTAAAGAATCTCTGATTGGTGGATTACTGCTTAATAAATTTGTTCTAAATCCCGTGGACAATATTTGAATAATTCGGTTTGCTAATGCCAACAAACTCATTTTAAATAGGGATTTGCTAGCGTCCATCGCAAAAGGCATTTCACGGATGTTCTTTTTTCATGTGAGAGCAACCAGGCTTACTTTTCAGCAGATTTTGTCTTCATTCATGAGGTGGCTGTTCTCACCTGCAACAGACCATCTGCGAAATGCCTTCTACGATGGACACTAGCAAATCCCTTTTAAAAGGCAGGTGTAAAACAGTTAGCCAACAGATATTTCATTATTTTAAAATAGCATATTTTTATTCATTATTTTTTAGGAATTTCACATGCCAGTCTTCCCAATCGCACCCTCAAATCTCTCCCCCTTTCTCCATCTCAGCTCCTCTCTTACTATTGGGCCCATGAATATTTCATGAAATATTTTTTCATTATAGAAAATTAATTCTTGATATTACAATATCTATTCCCCACCTCATAAAATATTCGTCATAAATGCACAAATTTTTTTGCATGAATTTTGTTCATACATGGCAATTTGTATTTATTTGTAAAATAAAATATGTATTTCCATCTCATAAAATCTCGGTTATAAAGGCACAAGATTTTTTTTCTTGCGAAGGAAGTTTATTCATACATGGCGCTTGGTATTTACTTGTAAAATAGAATCAGATTGAACAATTAAGAGGATTTACATTGAATTATCTCATATGTCTTTTATTCATGGCACCATTCCTTCTTATTGAAAAACTTGGCAAAGTTTGTCTTTTACTGTATTGTCCCCAATAAGACGATGTGTACACATTGTTGTAGTGTATGCAAATCTTGCACATAAAATCATTCATTTTATTTGACGAAACCATCCAACTTTCTTCAATTGCTTCTCTTGAAAATGGTGTGATGACAAAACAAAGGTGTTAAAGAGGCTCCCTTGCTTTTTGATACCATGCACCCCTCCTATTTTTTAACTATGTCACTGGGCATATGCTGTGGGAATCATGGTTTTAAATTTCAACCGAAATTCGAAATTTTGGACCTAAATTTCGGATTTCGGTGGAGATAGACACCGAAATCACATATACCCGAAACAGTATCTTATTTCGTATGAAATTTAGGAATTTCAGTCAAAATTTTGTTTTTTTTCCGAAATTTCACCCAAACAACTGTTTTTTTTTAAATATTTTTAATATTTTATATCCAATAAAATATTGTTTTCCTTGTTTCGTCGGATTTCGAAATTTCAAATTTTCGATTTTTGTGGGGACCGAAACCGGTATCGAAACCGAAATTTTAAACCATGGTGGGAAATTGCAAAGCAGAGAGCCCGCCTATTGGAATGGCTCAAAGTTCAAAGGAAAACTATATATTTGCCACCTTTTCTTCTCCACCCACGCCCTTGTACTATAAAAACGTAGTCACAAATAGACCAGAGGAAGGTGGCCTGGGCAAGAAAAGGAGTTGAATAAATCACATCCCATTTTTCATTGATTTGTTAGTCCCCAATTTAGATTGGATTGTATCTGCTCAGACTACCAAATTGCTAAACTATAGTACTATACATAGACCTCGCAAAACCGACCCATGCCCGCGGGTTGACCCAACCCACCCGCAAATTTCCGGGTATGGCTTAGTCCCCAATTTAGATTGGATTGTATCTGCTCAGACTACCAAATTGCTAAACTATAGTACTATACATAGACCTCGCAAAACCGACCCATGCCCGCGGGTTGACCCAACCCACCCGCAAATTTCCGTGTATGGCTTGGCATTTGAGTGACCCATCAAAATTGACCCGCGGGTCACCCAACCCGTCAAAACATGAGTTGGGTTGGGTGAACCCGGGGGTACTCGCATTTCTTTTCTTTTCTTTTCTTTTGGTTCGAGTAGATACCAGCCGCATTTCCTAACTCGCAACAAAGGGCAGCCTTCACATAAAAGAGGGGATTTCTCTTTTTTGGAGGGTATTCCAAGCATTTTGTGTTACTTCATTGAGAAGCAATCCATAAGAACTGTGAGATTAAATAAAAAGAGAAATTGACAGTCTAGATTGAGAGGAAATGGAACTTAATATAAAAGGCACAAAGGTTCGTTTGCAGTGGGGGTACTCCAGGCATTTTTCCTAAGTCTCTTCTTTTTTTTTTTGTTGCTATAATTTCCTTATTCACCAAAAAAAAAAAAAAACTCTTTGGCAAAAAATTGTGGGTTACCCGCGGTTGACCCAACCCAACCGCAGTGGGTGCGGGTCACCTAAGTGCTGACCCGTAGGGATGCGGGTCATTTTTTACCCAACCTGTTTGACCCGCACCCGCATGACCCACAGGTAACCCAACCCACCCGCCTGTTTGCGAGGTCTTGCATGGTTGCCAAACATGGCCTATGTATAGTCTATACATAGGCGCAACCATGAATTTCTTTCGTAAATGTAACCCTTTTAAGCATTTTTTAAAATGCAAAGAGATTGTGCAAATCTCAATATATTTTACTTTAGGCTACTGATATTGGCACTAACATGTTTTTATAGTTTCACCAACTCATCTCAGCCTTTTATTATTTAAACAACAACCCAAAGTTATTACATTTCCCAAAAAAGCTCTCAGTGGCTTTACTTTAGGGAAAATGACCAAATGAAAGGACTTTCTACTGACTATGACATATGAAGAGGGGAGACTTGGAAATAACCAATTTATAGTGATGGTGACTGGTTTGCAAGGGTTTAGGACAAAAATACCCTCATTTTTAAAATACCGTCATCTCTCTCTCTCTCTCATGGGATGATCCCAACCATCAATTAGAGGGTCACAATTCCTCTCTCTTTCTCTCTCATGGGATGATCCCAACAGTCCATTAGAGGGCTCTCTCTCTCTCTCTCATGGGATGATCCCAACCATCAATTAGAGGGTCACAATTCCTCTCTCTTTCTCTCTCATGGGATGATCCCAACAGTCCATTAGAGGGCTCTCTCTCTCTCTCTCTCTCTCTCTCTCTCTCTCTCTCTCTCTCGTGGGATGATCCCAACCGTCTATTAGAGAGCCCCAATGCCCCCTCTCTCTCATGGGATGATCCCAACCGTCCATTAAAGGGCCACAATGCCCCCCTCTCTCTCATGGGATGATCCCAACCGTCTATTAGAGGGCCACAATTCCTCTCTCTTTCTCTCTCATGGGATGATCCCAACAGTCCATTAGAGGGCCACAATGCCCCTCTCTCTCTCTCTCTCTCGTGGGATGATCCCAACCGTCCATTAGAGGGCCCCAATGCCCCCCTCTTTCTCATGGGATGATCCCTACCGTCCATTAAAGGGCCACAATGCCCCCCTCTCTCTCATGGGATGATCCCAACCGTCTATTAGAGGGGCACAATGCCCCTCTCTCTCTCATGGGATGATCCCAACCGTCCATTAGAGGGCCACAATGCCCTCTTTCTCTCATGGGATGATCCCAACCGTCCATTAGAGGGTCACAATGCCCCTCAGGTTCGTGCACCTCTCTCCGATATCCTCTTATTCTGAGTGAACCTCCTCTCACAGGTTGGTAGTCTCTCCCTTTCAGTTGTTTAGACCCCTAATTTTTTTAGAAATCTATGGTTTAAAGCCTTAAAGTTTGGTTTAAACCCCCAATTTTCCCCAAATTTTTCACAGATTATTGGTTTAAACCTCCAAGTTTGGTTTAGAAAACCCTATACTTTCCCAAATTAGTTGAGAAAACCGTATATTTTGGAAAATCAGTTTAGAAAATTCTATAATTTTCCCAAATTAGTTTAGACTCAAACCAATAAGTTAGGGTTGGTACTCTCTCTCTTTCAGTTTGGAAAATCAGCAACTAAAACCCTAATTTTTTTTTAGAAATCTATGGTTTAAAGCCCTAAAGTTTGGTTATGTTTTTTAGAAATATATGGTTTAAAGTCGTAAAGTTTTGTTTGAACCCCTAATGTCTTAGAATTGTATGGTTTAGAGCCCTAAAGTTTGGTTTAAACCCCTAATTGCTTCCAATTTTTTCACAATTTTTTTTCGACCCACAATTACGGGCAACTTCTTCCCGCCGATGTATTCAAATGATACCGCATCATTTACAAAGCCGTCGACGTGTAAGATAAAAGAAGCTCTTCGTTCTACCGTTCTTCTGTTTACACAAAATTAAACCATTGTCAAAATAACCAATTGAAAAAAAATCATTCCAATTAACAAGTAAAGCAGCTATTTTAGAATTATGCACAACTTCAACCACTACTAAATCTCCATAAAACAACATAAACCACTACTAAGACAATTCGGGCCACTTTTTAACACTCTAGACCACTACTGAGTCATGACAAGGAAATATGAACCACTGCTTACCCTATATAAACCACTTATAAATTCTATAAACCACTGTTAAGCCAATATAAACCACTTATAAACACTCTAAACCATTGGCAATCCTAAATAAACAACTTATAAACACTCTAAAATCACTGGTAAGTCTATATAAACCACTTATAAACACTCTAAACCACTGATAGGGTTATATAAACCACTTATAAACACTATAAACCACTGATAAGCCACTCTAAAACCACTGGTAAGTCTATATAAACCACTTCTTACCCTGTATAAACCATGTATAAACACTCTAAACCACTGATAAGCCTACATAAACCACTTATAAACAGTCTAAACCACTGATAGGCTTATATAAACCACTGTTTACCCTATATAAACCAGTTATAAAAACTCTAAACCACTGATAAACCTATATAAACCACTTACAAACACTATAAACTACTTCTTACCCTGTATAAACCATGTATAAACACTCTAAACCACTGATAAGCCTACATAAACCACTTATAAACAGTCTAAACCACTGATAGGCTTATATAAGCCACTGTTTACCCTATATAAACCAGTTGTAAACACTCTAAACCACTGATAAGCTTATATAAACCACTTATAAACACTATAAACTACTTCTTACCCTGTATAAACCAATGATAAACACTCTAAACCACTGATAAGCCTACATAAACCACTTATAAACACTCTAAATAACTGATAGGCTTATATAAACCACTGTTTACCCTATATAAACCAGTTGTAAACACTCTAAACCACTTATAACCCTATATAAACAATTTATAAATACTATAAACTACTGCTCACCCTGTATAAATCATTTATAAATCCTTATAAATCCTTATAAACCAATTATAAATACTTTAAACCACTGGTAAGACTTAATAAACCACTAATTACGATTATAAACCACTACGAAGGATTCTTAACCAAAGAAGCTATATAAACCACTTATAAACACCCACTTCAGTACCGGTTTATGGTAGTGAAATACTGGTTAAACTTAAGAAATTAGTGGTTTACAGAAAAATAACAATGATTATAAAGTGTTTAAAGTAATCTAAATAAGATTAAATAGTGATTGAAGGCTTTCTGCAATGGAAGACAATAGTTTAACATGGAAAACTTTCATTCAAGTTTATAAACATGCCTTATAATGGAAAGAGAGGGGAGAGGGGTAAAAATACACACATTTCCATTAAATGGAAGCTTTCTGCAATAGAATGGTGGTTTCTAGTGAAGATTTTTAAGATTTCCAAATCCAATAACGTTTTTTTCCAATATTTGTTGAAAATGGAGGTGTTGTGCAATGCAATGAAGGGTTAGGAAGGCTTTCACATCTAAAAATGAGGTTTTCAGCAATAAAATGGAGCTTTTGGCATCTAACAATGGAGGTTTTTGGGTTTCAAAAATGGAGGTTTTTGGGTTTTTCATACGTATGTTTTTTTGGTAGGTGGGAGGAAGAAGAAGAAGAGAGAAAAAGGTGGGTTTTGGGATTTGTTTTTCTCTAAATGTAATCATTTCAAAAAGGTGATTTGATAGGGGGGAGAGAGAGAGAGAGAGAGAGAGAGAGAGAGAGAGAGAGTCAAGGGCATTTTAGTCATATGCACTCTTGATTGGTGATTTAGAAAATACCCCTCTTGAAATGTCATAGTCAGTAGAAACCCCTTCTATTTGGTCATTTTCCCTTTACTTTATTATGAAATATCTTTTTGTATTTTTTTTCTTACGAAAAAGATACAAAAAATATCAGCCTTAATTTCACCTCATTATTCTAGGATTTTCATTGTTCCATTAGTTAGTGGTAGCTTAGTCATTACAAATTGTTACATGTCCTTTCTAGTCATTTGCTTTGAGTAGGGTAGGATAGTATTTTCCTATATTTGGGAAGCCTTAATTAGAGGGCGAGCCTTGGCGCAATGGTAAGGTTGTTCCATTGTGACCTGGTAGTCACGGGTTCGAGTCACAGAAATAGCCTCTCAGCAAAGCAGGGGCAAGGCTGTGTAAATCTAGCCCTTCCCGACCTCGCAATGGCGGGAGCCTCATGCATTGGGCCGCCCTTTTATTTTGAACCCGAAATTAAATTTGGGGTTTCTTGTGTTATTTGAGAAGAACTTTCATTTGTTGGGCCTCCGAGTCTCCGACCCAACACCACGTTGGATATGTTTAGGTGGAAGAATCACTGCCCTCCATGTTACAAGCACGTGGCAAATCTGACGGTAAATCGAAATGGCCTACAAATTCTGACGAAAAGGAAGTGGGTGGAAATATCATTTTCAGAGGAATGAAAAAGCAAAGAAGAAAGTGAAAATGACCAAATGAAAGGACTTTCTACTGACTATGACATATGAAGAGGGGAGACTTGGAAATAACCAATCTATAGTGATGGTGACTGGTTTGCAAAGGTTTAGGACAAAAATACCCTCATTTTTAAAATACCGTCACCTCTCTCTCTCTCTCTCTCTCTCTCTCTCTCATGGGATGATCCCAACCATCAATTAGAGGGTCACAATTCCTCTCTCTTTCTCTCTCATGGGATGATCCCAACAGTCCATTAGAGGGCTCTCTCTCTCTCTCTCTCTCTCTCTCTCTCTCTCTCTCTCTCGTGGGATGATCCCAACCGTCCATTAGAGGGCCCCAATGCCCCCCTCTCTCTCATGGGACGATCCCAACCGTCCATTAAAGGGCCACAATGCCCCCGTCTCTCTCATGGGATGATCCCAACCGTCTATTAGAGGGCCACAATTCCTCTCTTTCTCTCTCATGGGATGATCCCAACAGTCCATTAGAGGGCCACAATGCCCCCCCTCTCTCTCTCTCTCTCTCTCTCTCTCTCTCTCTCTCTCTCTCGTGGGATGATCCCAACCGTCCATTAGAGGGCCCCAATGCCCCCCTCTCTCTCATGGGATGATCCCAACCGTCCATTAAAGGGCCACAATGCCCCCCTCTCTCTCATGGGATGATCCCAACCGTCTATTAGAGGGTCACAATGCCCCTCTCTCTCATGGGATGATCCCAACCGTCCATTAGAGGGCCACAATGCCCTCTTTCTCTCATGGGATGATCCCAACCGTCCATTAGAGGGTCACAATGCCCCTCAGGTTCGTGCACCTCTCTCCAGTATCATCTTACTCTGAGTGAACCTCCTCTCACAGGTTGGTAGTCTCTCCCTTTCAGTTGTTTAAACCCCTAATTTTTTTAGAAATCTATGGTTTAAAGCCTTAAAGTTTGGTTTAAACCCCTAATTTTCCCCAAAATTTTCACAGATTATTGGTTTAAACCTCCAAGTTTGGTTTAGAAATTTAGTTTAGAAAACCCTATATTTTCCCAAATTAGTTGAGAAAACAGTATATTTTGGAAAATCAGTTTAGAAAACTCTATAATTTTCCCAAATCAGTTTGGACTCAAACCAATAAGTTAGGGTTGGTACTCTCTCTCTTTCAGTTTGGAAAATCAGCAACTAAAACCCTAATTTTTTTTAGAAATCTATGGTTTAAAGCCCTAAAGTTTGGTTATGTTTTTTAGAAATATATGGTTTAAAGTCGTAAAGTTTTGTTTGAACCCCTAATTTCTTAGAATTGTATGGTTTAGAGCCCTAAAGTTTGGTTTAAACCCCTAATTGCTTCCAATTTTTTCACAATTTTTTTCGACCCACAATTACGGGCAACTTCTTCCCGCCGATGTATTCAAATGATACCGCATCCTTTACAAAGCCGTCGACGTGTAAGATAAAAGAAGCTCTTCGTTCTACTGTTCTTCTGTTTACACAAAATTAAACCATTGTTAAAATAACCAATTGAAAAAAAATCATTCCAATTAACAAGTAAAGCAGCCATTTTAGAATTATGCACAACTTCAACCACTACTAAATCTCCATAAAACAACATAAACCACTACTAAGACAATTCGGGCCACTTTTAAACACTCTAGACCACTACTAAGTCATGACAAGGAAATATGAACCACTGCTTACCCTATATAAACCACTTATAAATTCTATAAACCACTGTTAAGCCAATATAAACCACTTATAAACACTCTAAACCATTGGTAATCCTAAATAACCAACTTATAAACACTCTAAAACCATTGGTAAGTCTATATAAACCACTTATAAACACTCTAAACCACTAATAGGGTTATATAAACCACTTATAAACACTATAAATCACTGATAAGCCACTCTAAAACCACTGGTAAGTCTATATAAACCACTTCTTACCCTGTATAAACCATGTATAAACACTCTAAACCACTGATAAGCCTACATAAACCACTTATAAACAGTCTAAACCACTGATAGGCTTATATAAACCACTGTTTACCCTATATAAACCAGTTGTAAAAATTCTAAACCACTGATAAACCTATATAAACCACTTACAAACACTATAAACCACTTCTATAAACACTTTAAATCACTGATAAGCCTACATAAACCACTTATAAACAGTCTAAACCACTTATAGGCTTATATAAGCCACTGTTTACCCTATATAAACCAGTTGTAAACACTCTAAACCACTGATAAGCTTATATAAACCACTTATAAACACTATAAACTACTTCTTACCTTGTATAAACCAATGATAAACACTCTAAACCACTGATAAGCCTACATAAACCACTTATAAACACTCTAAATCATTGATAGGCTTATATAAACCACTGTTTACCCTATATAAATCAGTTGTAAACACTCTAAACCACTTATAAGCCTATATAAACCACTTATAAACACTATAAACTACTGCTCACCCTGTATAAATCATTTATAAATCCTTATAAACCAATTATAAACACTCTAAACCA
Organism: Tasmannia lanceolata; assembly: GCF_043159265.1. Taxonomy (NCBI): domain Eukaryota; kingdom Viridiplantae; phylum Streptophyta; class Magnoliopsida; order Canellales; family Winteraceae; genus Tasmannia; species Tasmannia lanceolata. Next base: position 36,787,024 of record NW_027518679.1, on the reverse strand, counting down.
CTGGTAAGCCTTAATAAACCACTAATTACGATTATAAACCACTACGGAGGATTCTTAACCAAAGAAGCTATATAAACCACTTATAAACACCCACTTCAGTACCGGTTTATGGTAGTGAAATACTGGTTAAACTTAAGAAATTAGTGGTTTACAGAAAAATAACAATGATTATAAAGTGTTTAAAGTATTTTAAATAAGATTAAATAGTGATTGAAGGCTTTCTGCAATGGAAGACAGTAGTTTAACATGGAAAACTTTCATTCAAGTTTATAAACATGCCTTATAATGGAAAGAGAGGGGAGAGGGGTAAAAATACACACCTTTCCATTAAATGGAAGCTTTCTGCAATGGAATGGTGGTTTCTAGTGAAGATTTTTAAGATTTCCAAATCCAATAACGTTTTTTTCCAATATTTGTTGAAAATGGAGGCGTTGTGCAATGCAATGAACGGTTAGGAAGGCTTTCACATCTAAAAAAGAGGTTTTCAACAATAGAATGGAGCTTTTGGCATCTAACAATGGAGGTTTTTGGGTTTCAAAAATGCAGGTTTTTGGGTTTTTCATACTTACGTTTTTTTGGTAGGTGGGAGGAAGAAGAAGAAGAGGGAAAAAGGTGGATTTTGGGATTTGTTTTTCTCTAAATGTAATCATTTCAAAAAGGTGATTTGATAGGGGGAGAGAGAGAGAGAGAGTCAAGGGCATTTTAGTCATATGCACTCTTGATTGGTGATTTAGAAAACACCCCTCTTGAAATGTCATAGTCAGTAGAAACCCCTTCTATTTGGTCATTTTCCCAAGAAGAAAACCATGCAAAATTTTAAAGGGAAGTGATATCAGCACAACCATGTTTTGATGTTTTAACCAACTTATATGTCTTTTAGTATTTAAAGTGAGGTTATTACAATTCCAAAAAATAAACTCTAACTAGGACTGCAACAGGGTTGGGTTGGGCTAGCCCAACCTTGGATCCCATTATCTTGGCTGTGACCCGCCCGGACCTGAGTCAAGGCCAAAAGACCTCGACCCAATGCATGCCCTGCAGGGCTCAATACGGCCCAAATCCGTCCTGATTGGGCCGGCCTGGCCCTGATTGACCCTAGTTCAAATACACTGCTGTACATAATATAAAAGCGGAATTTTATATAAGGTGTGTGTGACTGTACAGTACAATATTTTTCAAAAAGTACCGTACAACCCACTTCATAGGATGATCCAAACCGTTCATTTGTTGGGCCACAACATAATAGGTTGTGTCCCAAAATTCATTTCCATATGATTATCCTATCCATCCGATCTATGGACTGGAGGGTTAGGATCATCCAATGAAGTAGGCCTTACTGTGCATTTTTTAAAAACATTGGACTACATGACCACACCATATAAAATCTCTATAAAGGCTCTGGTTATAGACCCAATACTACTTGGGTTTTTATAGTGTAACGAGTCGGGATCTAATGGCACTTATTTTTTCAAAAAAATAAAAATGTAGTGGAGGCCACCTTATTCGAAGATACAAGCCATTCGCCCTAATATAAATAGGGCATGCTCCTAAAATCATGTAAATAGGATGATCTTAAGTTAAGACCATTTGTGGTTTGGTAAGTCACACATATATTGTAAAGTGTAAATAGGGTCGGGTTGGGCCGGGTCAGGGGTAAAGTGTAAACAGGGTCGGGTCGAGTTGGCCCGAGATATCAACCCTGAGTCCGACCCGACCCTGAGTCAAGGCCTAAAAAAATGAACCCAAGCCCGCTCTCATGGTTGGATTTTCCAACCCTGACCCTGTTCGGGCTCAGGGTGGGTCACGGCCAAACTTGCACCCCTAACTCTAACAAACCAAATAAAGAGAGAAACGACAAGTTGAGTTTGTGCAATTAATAAAATATGGTTGTGCTGATATCACTTCCAAATTTTAAACGGTCCCTCTTGCAATAAGCTGAGTGCGTAGTACGCGCATACTTAGCCCCACCGTATGAGAGAGAATAATATTGGCAATGCAATAATTTGTTGGGAGTGGGAAAAGGAAACGCAAGTGAAGAGTCCATTTGAAGCGAAAGGGACACGCTAAAGCCACAACTTTTATTGCTTTCAATTCTTTATGACAGGCAGCGGGCCCATTAATGGATAATCTAGACCACTCATTTGATAGTCCGTGCACTGTAGGATGATCCTAGCCCTTCGATTCATGGAGATTTCTATACCGTCCCTTCCATCTTAAACCAAAAGAAATCAAAGGGATAGTACATCCTATTAGACCCATTTTTTCGAGCACAACCTTTCTACAGTGAGGACCGACAAATGAATGGTTTAGAACATCCAGTCATGTTGTTAGATGATCCAAACCGTCCATCTCTACAACATCAGTTCAGTTTTTGTTTAAATGTATACATGCGAAGTCAAGTATTTTTCAAAATAAGTACAGTGACCCCACTTCATAGGATGAATGAAACTGTTCATTTGTTGCGTCACGGCGTAAATAGGTTGTATCGTAAATCTTCTCCGTAGGATGATCCTAACCCTCTAATCTTTACGGATTTTTATAATGTGCAGTCTCTCTATAGATCGGAGGGCTAGGATCATCTTATGGAGATGATTTCCAATGTACGGCCTATTTAAACTGTGCCCCAACAAATGATGTACAGTTTGGATCGTCTTATGAAGTGGACCCACTATATTTTTTGACAAATATTAGACTTCATGCGCGAACAAATATATAATGACATCCATCCAAAGAAGCCATAATTGTAAAACCTCCCTCTAAATTTAGAGACAAAAGAATGATACCGAAGTGTTTTTCCACTTGCAAATCCAAACAGAGCCTTAGTACGTCCCTCTCACCCTCTACGCCCTCCCTCATCATTAAGTAAGCTAGTATTAACCCGGAAAGGTGTGGCTCTTTGGCGTAAAGTCATGGGTTTGCTCCCCAGTGACGAGCGTTCGAATCCACCTTGCTTACCCGATGCGCGTGGTTTCCGGTGTTTGCGCGCAGTAGTCCTACCCCCAAAGGGGGCGGGGACACCCTTCGTTGCCCAAAAAAAAAAAAAAAAAGTAAGCTAGTATTCAAATATTCAATGGAAAGGAAAATTCATTGTTGCCAAAAATGGCCTATGTATAGCTTAGCTCTTTGGTATTCCGAGGGGATGCATTCCCATCTAAAATGGGGCCTAGCAAATCATGGAAAATGGAAAGTGATATATTCACCCTCTTTTCTTCACTGTGCCACCTTCCTCTAGTCTATTTATGACTATATTTTTACAGTGCAAGAGGGTTGAGTGGAAGAGAAAAGGGGGCGAATTTATCACATCCCTTTGAAGTTTGGCCAATGTCAAGGTTAAAAAATAATAGAGAGGTGTATGGTATCAAAAAGCAAGGAAGTGTATTGTTATGTCTACTGACCCTACCGCTTCCATGATCCCTGCGAGCTATAGTTAGTAGAAGAGGGTGACTAATCTAGCAGAAAATGGGTTAGCTTAATTCTAGGAGGGCTAGACAAGAAATTCATGGAATGTTGCAAGTTAAATACAAGAAATTCCAACTATTCATGACTCTAACTGATGGGGTGTAAAAACTCCAGCCTCTCATAGGCCGCCACCTGTCTGGAGTAGGTGAACTCTAGCCTCTCACAGGCCGCCACCTGTCCTGGAGTAGGTGAACTCCAGCCTCTCACAGGCCACCACCTGTCCTGGAGTAGGTGAACTCCAGCCTCTCACAGGCCACCACCTGTCCTGGAGTAGGTGAACTCCAGCCTCTCACAGGCTACCACCTGTCCTCGCACAGGTCATCCCGGGTCACCACGTTTCCCTCTATAAAAGGGGATTCAAAGCTCAAACCAATGGGTAATGCGAAAAACCCTCTCTCCCCCCAAAACTCTTAAGACTAGCTCTGCACTCCTGCTCATACTGACTTGAGTGTCGAAGGGCATGTCCGGAGTAAAACCCGGGTTGGTCTTCTGACCTCGCTTGCCTTGTGCAGGACTCAGCCCTCATAGCAGGACTCAGCCACTTCATCTCACCTCACTCTGGTCCTCCGGGATTCAGTCCCTCTGGTCATCCAGCTCCGCTCTTACGTCACTGTCGTACCTGTTACCGATTTTCGGTCTAACAGATTGGCGCCATCATTGGGACCCAGTACTAAAAGCCGTTCTCAGACATCTCACGAAAATGGCAGGACGCAAGAGTGCGCGGATACCTACTGCACGGACTACTCAAACCGTGCTGCCCCGCAGGACCCGGAGCGAACGAATTGCCTCGCTGGTAGTAGCAGCTTCTGCTACAGCCGAGCAGAGCCCTGATCGCTCAGAACACCTGAATCCCCTGCCCACTCCGGAGCAAGTTCAAGCTCTATTTCAACAGATGACAGCTCTCGCTAGGCAGTACTAGCAACTGCTTCAGACGCCTTCACAACCTCCTCCAGAGGCTCCGCGATCTGTCCAAGAAAGGCCAGACATCCACAGGGGAGAGTCATCGCGCCATGGTGAGGATCGAACTCACCGCTCCACCAGACAAGTCCATCACCCCACAGCGAGGCATTCCCAAACAGAGCCTCACCGCCGTCAAAGGTCGCGGTCCCGCTCCGCACAAAGGCGCCGAGCTCATGAAGATCGTGCACCACCAGTGAAGTCCCGGCCTCGTCGTAGGAGTCTGGAGAGTCAGTCCGGCTCCGCGGCGAGCCAATCTATGGGAGGAATCAGGTCCTTGGAACGTAGAACGGATCCGCTCCTACAGAGAATGGAGGAAATGGACCACCGAATAGAGGAACTGGCGAAGGATCAGAGCCGGCCCGCCTCCAGGGCGTTCTCAAGTAGAACATCGTTCACTAATGATGTCCTGGGTGCCCCAGCACCCAGAGGGTTTAAAATGCCCGTTGTTCCGCAGTACGACGGGACTACTGACCCCGTGGACCATTTGGAGACATTCAAAACAATGATGCTCCTCCACAACGCCTCCGACTGCTTCATTTGCAGAGCGTTTCCAACGACGCTAACTGGTGCGGCAAGAGACTGGTACACCAGAATCAAACCAAACTCTGTCAGTAACTTCGATGACTTCGGGGAGGATCTGGTCCGCCACTTCATGAGCAGCCGCAGGCCAAGAAAAACAACAGCATCCTTGATGGCCTTGCGGCAGGAGGATAATGAACATCTGAAAGCCTTCGTCCGCCGCTTCAATAGGGAGGCACTTCAGGTGCCAAATCTAGATCCCTCAGCAGCTATGAATGCGCTCCTCGCGGGTGCCAGGTCTAATGATTTCCGTCGGACTATCGCTCGACAAAATCCCCTCTCACTGGCAGACCTCATGGCCGGGGCAGAGGAGTATATAACGGTGGAAGAAACACTGGCAGCTCTTAATTCAAATCGGAGGATAACATCTGAAGAGAAAAATCCCCCCAAGCAGCGCAGGGAGGATAAACCTCTAAGAAGAGAGAAGTCCCCACTTCCGCAAAGAAGAGGAGAGACCTTCACACCTCTCAATACCTCCAGAAAGCATATATTGGCTGCGATCAGCGAAGAGGAATTCGTGAAGTGGCCTGCTAGAATGATCTCCAAAGGAAACATGAGAGATCCATCAAAATACTGCCGGTTCCATAAGGACCACGGTCATGACACAGATGAGTGTTGGCAGCTCAAAGAGGAAATTGAACAGCTGATCGGCCGGGGTTATTTGAAAAAGTATATCCGAACTGACGCCCGCAAGCAAGAGCGCAGGGAAAAGAGCCCCCGAGGCCGCAGCTCTCGAACATCACAGCCGCCCCCTGCTCGGAACAAATCCTCTCAGCCGGCCAGTACGCAGCCAGAGGCACCACGATCTCAGCCAAGGGGGGTCATTGGTACAATCATGGGTGGACCTGCCGCTGGGGGCACGTCCCCCGCTGCTCGCAAAGCGTACGCACGACGGATCAACGCCGTGCACATGACCAGCAAGACGACAAGAACGGAGAATGAGATCTCCTTCTCAGATGCAGATTTGGACAACCTCATACTGCCTCACGACGATGCACTGGTGATAACCATGCTCGTCGTCAACTGGGAAGTAAAGAAAATCCTCGTAGACAATGGGAGTTCGGCAGACATCTTATACTATCACGCCTTTCAGAAGATGATGATAGGTGACGACCGCCTGAAGCCCGCAAGCTCAGACCTGTTCGGCTTCTCCGGAGAGGTTGTGAAAGTAGAGGGGCAGATTGAGCTCCCAGTCCTTGTCGGAGAGCCACCTTGCCAAGCGTTCGCCATTGTCAATTTCCTGGTAGTAAGGGCCACTTCGGTCTATAATGCTATCTTAGGGCGGCCTGGCCAGAACCTGATCCGTGCGGTCGCTTCAGCATATCACCAGAAAATGAAGTTCATAACGCCAAACGGCGTGGGAGAAGTTCGAGGAGACCAACCTCAGTCCAGGGAGTGCTATGCAATGGCACTCAAAGGCAAAAATGCAGTGGAATCACTGCCAATCGAACTACTCGATGTAAGGGACGAACTCAGGGGAACACAACCCGCTGAAGACCTCATCTCCATCCCACTATGCCCAGAGGATAGTGAGAAAGTCGCTCTGATCGGTTCCTCTCTTAGCAACAGCACTCAGCACCAGCTCACTGAGTTTCTCCAAGACAATGCAGATGTCTTTGCATGGGTTCCCGCTGATATGCCCGGCATAGACCCAGAGATCAGTACGCACAGGCTTGGTGTTGATTCAACTTGTAGACCGGTTAAGCAGAAAAGGAGGCATTTCGCTTTTGAAAGGCGACAGGCGATAAAAGAAGAAGTGGAGAGGCTTATGAAGGCTGACTTCATTCGCGAGATTCGATATCCAGACTGGCTGGTAAATGTAGTCCTAGTCAAGAAGACAAACGGAAAATGGAGGACCTGCGTCGACTTCACCGATCTAAATAAGGCCTGCCCTAAGGACAACTATCCGCTCCCAAAGATCGATCAACTTATCGACGCCACTGCGGGTCACGAATTGTTGAGCTTCATGGACGCCTTCTCCGGATACAACCAGATCAGGATGTACGAATCAGATATACCAAAGACCTCCTTCATCACAGATCAAGGGACTTATTGCTACCGTGTTATGCCCTTTGGCCTCAAAAACGCCGGAGCTACTTACCAAAGGTTAGTGAACCGACTTTTCCAGAACTAGATCGGCCGCAACATGGAAGTGTACGTGGACGATATGCTGGTCAAAAGCCGGAGTGCACGGGATCATGTGTCTGATCTCAGAGAAACATTCCAGGTCCTGAAAAAGCACAGCATGAAGCTTAACCCCACCAAGTGCACCTTTGATGTCAGTTCAGGGAAATTTTTAGGGTTCATGGTAAGCCAACGCGGGATAGAAGCAAATCCGGAGAAGATCAAAGCCGTGATGGAGCTCATCGCTCCAAAAACTATCAGAGAAGTTCAGCGGCTCACGGGCATGATAGCCGCACTGGGACGCTTCATCTCGAAGTCAGCAGAGAGGTGCCTGCCTTTCTTCAGCGCGATCAAAGGACTTAAAACTACGCCCTGGACGGAGGAATGCCAGACCGCGTTCGAGGAGTTGAAGAAATACCTGTCCTCCCCACCACTATTAACAAAGCCGGAGCCGGGCGAGGAGCTATTTCTGTATCTCTCCATTAGCTCCACGGCTCTGGCAGCTGTTCACGTCCGCGAAGAGCATCGCCAGCAAAAACCTATCTATTATGTCAGCAAGGTTCTTCACGACGCAGAAATAAGGTACCAGCGGGTCGAGAAATTGGTTTACGCGCTGGTAATGGCGGCCAGGAAGTTAAGGCCGTACTTCCAAGCCCACACCATAAAAGTCTTGACTGATCAGCCACTCCGGCAAGTACTCCATCGACCAGATATCTCTAGGCGACTTGTGAAATGGGCCGTCGAGCTAAGCGAGTTTGATATCCGGTACGCACCTAGGCCAGCCATCAAGGCTCAAGTACTGGCCGACTTCGTCGCTGAGTGCACCGTCCCGCAGCATTTCGTCGATTCTGAAGCTGTGCAGTTCCCAGTTGCGGAGAAAGCAGCTCCTAAAGAATGTATAGCGGAGGGAGCTGAAACAGAAATCGTTCATCTGCCCGCCAAGCAGGATTCCACCACCAGCTCACTAATCTGGGAAGTACATGTCGACGGGTCTTCGAATAAGAGTGGCTGTGGAGCCGGCCTCGTCCTCACCGGGCCGGATGACTTCACTGCAGATTATGCCCTGAGATTTGGATTCCGCGCATCCAACAACGAGGCAGAATATGAAGCTCTCCTCGCCGGAATGAGCCTCGCAATCCAAACCGGAGCCCGGAACTTAAAAGCATATTGTGACTCTCAGCTGGTTGCAAACCAGATTCAGGGGGTCTACGAAGCTCGAGACGAGCGTATGATCAAGTATCTCGCCAAGGTCCGCCTACTCGCCAGCGAGTTCGAAAGTTTTGAGGTCATCAGAGTCCCCAGAACATAAAATGCCAAGGCAGATGTGCTTTCAAAACTGGCTGCCTCCGGATATACCACCCTTGGGAGCATATGCATGGAGTTCCTGCAAAGATCCAGCATCGAAAGTAAAGCCGTGGAGATAATGCAGGTAGAGAATGAGCCGTGCTGGATGGACGAGATCATCAGTTATCTGCGCGATGGTAAACTCCCCGAGGTTAAAAAGGAAGCCCGCAAGGTGATACAGAGAGCTGCCCGATTCTCCCTCAGCAGTGACATCTTGTATAAGAGATCCTATACTCTCCCATACCTGAAGTGCCTTAGGCCGGGCGACGCCGCATATACACTCCAGGAGACTCACGAAGGAATTTGTGGAGAACATCTGGGGGGCAAAGCCCTGGCAATAAAAGCACTGCTCAGAGGTCTGTATTGGCCCACCATAAGGCAGGATGCGCTGAGTCTGGTTAAAAGGTGTGAGAGGTGTCAGAAATTCTCTCAAACTATCCACCAGCCCGCCGTGGCAATGGCTCCAATTATTAGTCCACTCCCCTTCGCAGTATGGGGGATGGACATCATGGGCCCCTTTCCACCGGCCTCCGGAAAGCGCATGTTCGTGGTAGTAGCGATCGACTATTTTACTAAGTGGGTGGAGGCGGAACCTCTAGCGCAGATCACAGAGCAAAATGTGCAGAACTTCTTCTGGAAATCAGTAGTTTGCAGATTTGGGATTCCTCGTGTCTTGATAACGGACAACGGCAAACAGTTCGATTGCCGGAACTTTCGTAAGTTCTGCTCCGATCTAAAGATTGAGCAGAGGTTCACTTCAGTAGCTCACCCCCAGACCAACGGGCAAACATAAGTGACTAATAGGATCCTGCTTCAGGGAATAAAGAAAAGACTAGATAAAAAAGCTGGCCGCTGGGCAGACGAGCTTTATCACGTCCTATGGGCATACCGCACTACTCCTCGCACGCCAACTGGTGAATCGCCATTCATCCTCTCTTTTGGAACAGAGGCTGTGATACCGGTCGATATAGGCACTCCGTCTCCCAGGGTCATCAGCTTCAACGAGCAGCTTAACAGTGACGGGCTCCGCGCCTATCTTGACTTACTAGAGGAGATCCGGGAAGAATCTCGAATCTGAGTCGCCGCCTACAAGCAGACGGTATCCAACTATCATGACTCCAAGATACGTCCCAGAGAATTTCGAATAGGAGATTTAGTCCTGAGGAGAGCAGCCGTCTCCCAACCATTGAAAGTCGGGAAACTCTCCCCGACTTGGGAGGGGCCATATCGAGTGAAAGAAATTATCCGTCCAGGTAGCTACAAGCTAGAGACACTGGAGGAGCGTCTATTACCCCACGCATGGAACTCCAAAAACCTCAGGAAATATTATCAGTAGACACATCGTCTGGTGTGAAAGGTGACTTTGTAAATTATGTTTATGATAATATGAATAAATAATTCTTTTTGCAGATTCAAATTTTCCTCTTATGATTGGAAACCCGGTTCGCTAAAACTGGGTACTCGTTGCTGAGAAACCCTGGTTCATTAAAACTAGGGTACTTGCCGCTTGGTTCACTGCGGCTTGTATCCATAAACAGGGTCATCAGCTTCAACGAGCAGCTTAACAGTGACGGGCTCCGCGCCTATCTTGACTTACTAGAGGAGATCCGGGAAGAATCTCGAATCTGAGTCGCCGCCTACAAGCAGACGGTATCCAACTATCATGACTCCAAGATACGTCCCAGAGAATTTCGAATAGGAGATTTAGTCCTGAGGAGAGCAGCCGTCTCCCAACCATTGAAAGTCGGGAAACTCTCCCCGACTTGGGAGGGGCCATATCGAGTGAAAGAAATTATCCGTCCAGGTAGCTACAAGCTAGAGACACTGGAGGAGCGTCTATTACCCCACGCATGGAACTCCAAAAACCTCAGGAAATATTATCAGTAGACACATCGTCCGGTGTGAAAGGTGACTTTGTAAATTATGTTTATGATAATATGAATAAATAATTCTTTTTGCAGATTCAAATTTTCCTCTTATGATTGGAAACCCGGTTCGCTAAAACTGGGTACTCGTTGCTGAGAAACCCTGGTTCATTAAAACTAGGGTACTTGCCGCTTGGTTCACTGCGGCTTGTATCCATAAAAACCAGGAGCCCACTCCTGGTTAGGAACAAGCCGGACAGCAAAAACCAAAGCCTCCTGGAAACCTAGTTCATAAAACTTGGGTACTCTTCAGAAACCCTGGTTCATTAAAACTAGGGTACTTGCCGCTTGGTTCGCTGCGGCTTGTATCCATAAAAACCAGGAGCCCACTCCTGGTTAGGAACAAGCCGGATAGCAAAAACCAAAGCCGCCTAGAAACCCAGTTCATAAAACTTGGGTACTCTTCAGAAACCCTGGTTCATTAAAACTAGGGTACTTGCCGTTTGGTTCGCTGCGGCTCGTCTCCACAAAAACCAGGAGCCCACTCCTGGTTAGGAACAAGCCGGACAGCAAAAACCAAAGCCGCCTGGAAACCCAGTTCATAAAACTTGGGTACTCTTCGGAAACCCAGTTCACAAAACTTGGGTGCTATCAATCGTCTACAATCCCAGGTTATTAAAACTGAGGGGTAAGCCAGGCAAGTCACTCAACAAGAGCTTATCAGAGACGGAGGAGGACAGAGGAGCACAGATATGGACAAGTATAATTTCATTGATGAAAATGTGGGGACCTCGAGGGCCATTACAGAATTAGCCTTAAAAGGCTGTCAAAAAAAAAGGAGATTCTGGGGTCTCAAGGACCATTACAAAAAGAAACAGAAAAAACTAAGAGATATCCGGGACAGAGACAGTGTCGACAGCGGCATCGGCAGTAGTATCAGCGGGGTCCTCCAGATCCTCCTCGACAATTGTCGGCCTAGCAGGAGGAGTCTTATCTGTCATCACCAAGTTTGGGTTGCATGCTTTGAGTTGGTCAAGGCAATCATAGTACCCAAGACTGTAGGCCTCGCTGGACAGACTGAAGAGTTCGGCCTCTTTGTCCTCTGCAGCCTGCTTCACCGCGATCTTTTGCCTCTCTTTGGCTCTCTCCCTCTGGACGTTCATGGCTTCGGCTGCCTTATCTAGCTTCTGCCTTTCGAGGGTCAAATCCTCCTCTAGCAGCTTCTTTTCAGCCTCCACCCGCCCGATGCTCGTTTGGAGCTCCTTGACCTCAGCGGCCAGTTTCCCGTTCACCTCTTCAGATTTGGTGATGGCTTCGGAGAATTTCTTGCTCTTCTCCTTGAGATCGTTGTAGTATATTCCAATCTACAGACAGAAACAAGCATCAGTATAGGAAGAAAGCAAAAGACGGACAGAAAGTAAGCAAATTCATTACCTGATAAAGTGAAGAGAACACTGCCTCTTCGCCAGTAGCCGGCGGCTCGTGGACGACCTGTTGCTTGTCCTTCAAGAGGAGACACTTGCTCACGATCTCAGCCGCTACTCGACTCTCGCCCAGGCCAGTGTCGTCCTTCTGAACGGCCCAATTGGGCTGAAAAACATTGTCACTCATCCTCACGGGAGGACGGGCTCCAGCTCCAGTTCCAGTGGATGTACCACCAGATTTAGAAGAACCACCTCCCTGAGCAAAGGGGCCCACTAGCCTCACTGTGGTCTTTGCCTTCTGAGCCGGGGGTGGCGCAGTGTCTCGTGACGGGGCCGGACTCGCCAGCTCAGTCGCCTTTCTCTTTTGGCGCTCTTGGAGTGCCTGTTGAGCCCCTTCCTGCGCCCTTGGCTGGGCTCCTTGCCTTATCTTCTCGACTGTTGATTGTTTCTTCATTTATGCAAGTAAGCAAGCAGTCAGAAGCAGATAAAAGGAAAAAATAGCAGTTTTTAGAGTCTAGCTACATACGTGCCGGAGTCGCGGTACTTATACCAAGTCCGACCAGAATATCTTCTCCTGAAAATTCCGAACAGTGAATGAGACCTGTTCGCTCCACTTCCTCCTGCATCAGGATTAATGTCCTCTTATCGTCGCCCTCAAGAAGCGGTTTGCGGCTCAGTCTGCTGGTATTCGGAGTATCCCACACCAGAGGAACCGGCCAGTCTTCCCTGGACTCCGAGTCCTTGACGTAGAAGAACCTATTCTTCCACGAGTGTATCGACGAAGGGATATCAGTAATGATTTTCATATCAGGGCGCTGGCTAATATAAATCCAGCCCCCTTCTTTGTGCCTCTTCAGATGAGCACAAGCACGGAATAGAGGCACGGACACGCCCCTCTCTAGCCGGCCATGAACAAGATACAAAAACCCAGTCAGTAACCTCCATGAGTTCGGAGCCACCTGGGCAGGAGCCAGTCCATAATATCGGAGCACCGCGACATAGAAGGGGTGCAAAGGAAAGCGAAGCCCTGCTCTCAACGACTCTTCATAAATGCAGAGATCCAAGCTTTCGTTGCACGCCCATCTCCCTCTATTGCCGCTCTCAGCTCGAACCATGGGGGCACACAATATTTATCTCTAATGTCCCTCAGCATGGACTCGGTGAGGTGACTTTCCTCAACTAGAGCCCGCATGTTGTACTTAGGGTTGGCCTCCATCCGTGCTCTAGCGATGACCTCCACGGCCCGGCCAAGAAGGAACGTTGTCGACACCTTAGCAACGTCACTACCCCCACTCCCCCCTACTCGGTGGAGACTATCAGTCGGGAGTGGGGTGGCGTTCAGATCTAATATCACTTCGCCCTTGTCCCCTCCGTCGTCGCTGTCTATAATATCTACTCTAGCGGCCAGACTAGCCCTTATAGGCTTCTGAAGCGGCCTTAGTTCTGAGCTACTACTGGTGGAAGACTCAGAACCGGACTCGGAACTTGAACTACTATCAAACATGTAGAAAAAAGAGGGACTGAGAAGAATACCGGTGAGTAGAGAGCTCCTAGATCCGCGCCCAACTCCAACCACGAACTGCGAAGTAGAACTGCGAGGCCGAACTCGCAGAGCAAGAGAAGAGGAGGAGAAGGAGAGAAGATGAAAAGTGAAAAGTGAAGAATGAGAGGTAAAAACCTCATTTTATAACCTTTCGAATGCGGTGGGGCATTAAATGCGATGCACGCGTTTCAAGGGCCTTCAAAAGATGCCACGTGTCCCTTATTAATGACGGACACATTCTCCCAGACGAAGATGTGATTGAGCACGCGCGCATGAAAACGCGCGTGTGTACGCCTATCTCCAAAAGACAACCAGTCCGGCCCAAGCGTGGCCTCTTCAGGTAGTCTTTCCCACTTAATCAAGACTTCTGAAATTGCCTTGTTATCATGTTTGACCCATTCTTCTTCCCAGAGTTTTGTGAGGAACTGGTGGAATTTGCCCCCTTTCATTTAACTTCTGTAAGGACGTTTGAGTGAGTATATGTGATCCAACCTTCTTCTTGAGCTGTGAAACATGAAAAATTAGATGAATCCTTGCCCCCGATAGGTAGTTCAAGTTTGTAGGCTACATTCCCAATATGTTCCTTCACCTAATATGGTACAAAATAACGAGGTGATGGTTTCATGGACCTTCGGCATACTACTGTGGATTGACGATAAGGCTGTAATTTGAGGTAAACCCAATCCCCCACAACAAAATATTATCAACTCGATGTAAATCAGTATTCCTCTTCACGTGATTTTGGGGTTTAATCAAATTATCCTTCAATCCCTTAAAACTACAGAGCTCTGTGTCTGTAGTTTTAGCTAATTGTCGTAATGACGTACACATTAATTTCCTTACATTTGCTATCTACAAGAATAAATTGCAGCCAATCTTGGGTGGGGAACATCATTTTTGTAACTCATGTTTTTGTTGGATGGGTCAGACCATTTTACACCCATGCATAGCATGGGCTGGGAATACTAGATCATAATTTGGAATTTGAGAAACGTCTCACTTCTTCATATCCCTTTAAATAAATGGAGGGTTGGGCAGATTAGTGACGAGTGGAGGTTTGGGCATATTGGCATCTGCCATCGCTAATGGGATATTGAAGGAAACATGTGCTTCTTTTACTATTATTAATTTAGTCCCTACAATTATGGAACACAGAGTATTTTTCTCTTCATCGCACCGTGCATTGCACGGGTTGCCTTACTAGTGTGTGTGTATATATATATATATATATATATATATATATATATATACACACACACACACTTGTAAAAAATCCCGTGCGACATGGAACACAACATAAATAGGTTGTTCCCTTAAAATCATTTCCATAGGCTGATCTGAGCCCTCCAATCTATAGCGGTTTTCAAAATTGGTTTTCCTCTTAAGGTGTCTGGAATTCGATAATATTTTTCAAGTTGTTCGGAATTCGTAATATCATGTAATCTATTCACAAAAATCCGTAGTATTATGTAACATATGTCCCCAATCCGTAATATTGCAAAGAAAAAAAGTCACTATGTTGACTCTGTCCACTTTTTTTATTACAAAAGCATAAAGGAGAGGGGTAAGATTGAAATTATGTGGCTTTAATGCGTGCCTCTATTAAAAAGCATAAAGGAGGGGGTATGATTGAAAATATGTGGGTTGAATGAGTTCCTTTGTTAAAAAAAGTCAAAAAAGTGATGTTTAACTCTATTAGAATTTTGGGAGAAATTCAAATAATTATCTCATTTTCTCTTCTGCTATATATATATATATATATATATATATATATATAAATATATATATATATATATTTATATATATATATACATATATATATATATATATAGATATATATATATATGAGAATAGAGTTCCTAAGGTTAACCTCATATAAGCTTATATGAGGTGGCGCTCACAAAACATAATGCGCCCACTTTGTTTGGATGATCCAAACCATTCATTTGCAAGGCCCCATCATAGATAGGGTGTGTACCAAAAATCAGCTCCATTGGATCATCCTAACCCCGTCAAAAGTGGAGGCAAAAATGGGCAGATTTATGGGCAAAAAGTGTCTATCCATTTTGCCCTCCACTTTTGGATGTGTTAGGATGATCCAATGGAGCTGATTTTTTGTACACACCCTATCTATGATGGGGCATTTCAAACGAATGCTTTGGATCATCCTAACAATGTGGGCCCCTTATGTTTTGTGAGCGCCACCTCATATAAGCTATATGAGGTTAACCTCAGGAACCCTTTTCTATATATATATATATATATATATATATATATATATATATATATATATAAGAATAGAGTTCCTAAGGTGTCACCTCATAGAGCTTATATGAGGTGGCGCTCACAAAACATAAGGGGCCCACATTTTTGGGGTGATCCAAACCACTCATTTGAAAGGCCCTTAGATAGATATGGTGCCTACAAAAAATCAGGTCCATAGGATCATCCTAACCCTTCCATTTATGGAGGTTAAAAATAGGCAAATTTATGGAGGTTTATACCCATCCATTTCAACCTCCACAAATGGAAGGATTAGGATGATCCTATGAAGTTCATTTTTTGGGCACACCCTATCTATGTGAGGGCCTATCAAATGAATGCTTTGGATCATCCAAACAAAGTAAGCCCCTTATGTTTTTAAGCGCCACCTCATATAAGCTATATGAGGTGACACCTTAGGAACTCTATTCTCATATATATATATATATATATATATAAAGAGAGAGAGAGAGAGAGAGAGAGAGAGAGGAAAGTGCTGGTGAGCTTAAGCACCCAATCACATTGGGGCCTACTTTGTTAGGATGATCCAAAGCATTAATTTGAAAGGCCCTTACATAGATGGGGTGTGTACCAAAAATCAGCTCCATATGATCATCTTAACCCATCCATTTGTTGAGGTAAAAATGGACAGACATTATTTGCTCACAAATCTGCCCATTTTTGTCCTCCACAAATGGAGGGGTTAAGGATGATCCTATGGAGCTAATTTTTGGTACACACCCTATCTATGATAGGACCTTGCAAATGAATGGTTTGGATCAACACAGAAAATGTGGGACCCATGTGATTGGGGCGCTTAAGCTCACCATAAGTTTGGTGAGCTTAAGCTCACCAACACTTTCCTCATATATATATATATATATATATATATATATATATATATATGAGAGAACATTTCCTACACACTTGTGTAGGTAAGTTACCTAAACACTAGTTTAAAATACAGTGGGGGCCCACATTGTTTGGGTGATCCAAACAATTCATTTGAATGGTCCTCACATAGATAGGGTGTCCACAAAAAATCAGATCCATAAGATCATCCCAACCCTACGATTTGTGGAGGTAAAATGGACGTGTATAAACCTTCATAAATTAGTCCATTTTTTGCCTCCATAGTTTGAATGATTAGGATGATCCTATGGATCTGATTTTTTGTGGACACCCTATCTATGTGAGGATCATTCAAATGAATGGTTTGGATCACCCAAACAATGTGGGCCCCCACTGTATTTTAAGCTTGTATGTAGGTAACTTACCTACACAAGTGTGTAGGAAATGTTCTCTCATATATATATATATATATATATGAGAAAACGGTTTCTACACACTAGTGTAGATAAGTTATCTACATACTAGCTTAAAATACAGTGGAGGCCCACATTGTTTGGGTGATCCAAACCATTCATTTGATTGGCCCTCACATAGATATGCTGTCCACAAAAATCAGCTCCATAGGATCATCATAACCCTTCGAACCGTGAAGGCAAAAAAATGGACAGATTTGTGAAGGTTTATACACGTCCATTTTACCTCCACAAATCTTAGGGTTGGGATGATCCTATGGAGCTGATTTTTTATGGACACCCTATCTATGTGAGGGCCAATCAAATGAATGGTTTTGATCACCCAAACAATATGCCCTCCACTGTATTTTAAGCTAGTGTGTAGATAACTTATCTACACTTGTGTGTAGAACCTGTTCTCTCTCTCTCTCTCTCTCTCTCTCTCTCTCTCTATATATATATATATATATATATATATATATATATATATATACTAATAAAAAACCCCATGCAATGCACGGGCCGACAAAGAACTGTACGGACCACATCATCCGTTGATCCAAACCGTCCATGTGATGGAACACAACAAAAATAGGTTGTGCCCGTAAAATCATTTCCATAGGCTGATCCTAGCCCTCCAATCTATAGAGGTTTCCATTATTAAAAAGGCATAAAGGACGGGGTAGGATTGAAATTATGTGGCTTTAATGGGTGCATTTGTTAAAAAGCATAAAGGAGGGGCTAGGATTGAAAATATGTGGGTTGAATGGGTGCCTTTGTTAAAAAAAGTCAAAAAAAATTGGTGTAATTCTCCTAGAATTTTGGGAGAAATTCAAATAATTCTCTTCTTTTCTCTTTTGCTATATATATATATATATATATATATATATATATATATATATATAGAGAGAGAGAGAGAGAGAGAGAGAGAGAAAAAGGTTCCTACACATATGTGTAGATAAGTTATCTACACACTAACTTAAAATACAGTGGGGGCCACATTATTTGGGTGATCCAAACCATTCATTTTTAAGGCCCTTACATAGATAGGGTGTCCACAAAAAATAAGATCCATAGGATCATCCTAACCATTCGAACTGTGGAGGCAAAAAATGGACTAATTTGTGAAGGTTTAAAGACATCCATTTTACTCCACAAATCGTAGGGTTGGGATGATCCTATGGATCTAATTTTTTGTAGACACCCTATCTATGTGAGGGCCTTTAAAATGGATAGCTTGGATCACCCAAACAATGTGGGCCCCCACTGTATTTTAGGCTAGTGTGTAGAGAACTCTCTACACATGTGTGTAGGAACCGTTTTCTCATATATATATATATATATATATATATATATATATATATATATATATGGGCCCCCACTGTATTTTAGGCTAGTGTGTAGGAACCGTTTTCTCATATATATATATATATATATATATATATATATATATATATATATATATATATAGAACGGTTCCTACACACATGTGTAGATAAGTTATCTACACACTAGCTTAAAATACAGTGGGGGCCACATTATTTGGGTGATCCAAACCATTCATTTTTAAGGCCCTCTCATAGATAGGGTGTCCAAAAAAAATCAGATCCATAGGATCATCCTAACCATTCGAACTGTGGAGGCAAAAAATGGACTAATTTGTGAAGGTTTAAAGACATCCATTTTACCTCCACAAATGGTAGGGTTGGGATGATCCTATGGATCTGATTTTTTGTAGACACCCTATCTATATGAGGGCCTTTAAAATGGATGGCTTCGATCACCCAAACAATGTAGGCCCCCACTGTATTTTAAGCTAGTGTGTAGAGAACTCTCTACACATATGTGTAGGAACCATTTTCTCATATATATATATATAGGAAAAGGTTTCTGAGCTCGAGCTTAGCCTGTGCTAGAGATCGAAAAACTGTTTCTGCGCTCGAGCGTAGATAGCTTATCTGCGCTCGAGTACAGAAAACAGGGGTGGGCCACATTTTTTGGTGTGTACCAAAAATTAGCTCCATTGGATCATCTTAAGGTGTCCATTTGTGGGGTGAAAAAATGGGCAGATTAGTGGACATACAATATCTGTCAATTTTCACCCCAACAAATGGACATCCTCTGATGAATCCAATGAAGCTGATTTTTGGTACACACCCCATCCTTGATGGGGCCTTTCAAATGAATGCTTAGGATCAGCCCAACAATGTGGCCCACCCTTGTTTTACTCTAACTTTAGCAGCTAAGCTAGCTGCTAACATTAGTAGGAACCCTTTCCTCTCTCTCTCTCTCTCTCTCTCTCTCTCTATATATATATATATATATATATATATATATATATATATATTATCTACTACTATATAGCTAGAGAAAAAAGCAATTTCTTTTCTTTTTCTGTGAGATTTACACATCAGCATTACTCTTTTACCATTAACCCATTTGCTGATATCTAACATCTATCTCTATGAGAAATTATTTGAGGGTAAAATCGTAATCTACATACGAAAAGTACCGACCAAGGGTACCTGTCTATGACAATTACGAAAAAAAAAACCAAGAAAAGGTAAAGACATATGACAATGACGAAAGAATTACTTTGTATTACTCATGCAAGACACTTGCAAAATATTGACGACTTCCGGGCACATGAAGAGGAACAACAATTATGAAAACCTCTATCGATTGGAGGGCTAGGATTAGGGGTGTGCATTAATCGGTTATAACCGAAATAACCGACCGAACCGAATTTGGTCGATTATTTCGGTTCGGTTAAAAATAAATTCGGTTCGGTTTCGGTTTTGTTTCATAATATATTTCGGTTATCGGTTTCGGTTTCGGTTTTCATCGATTTTTTATTCGGTTAACCGAATAACCGATTAGCCCAGAATCCATACCAAAAAATTCGGTTTTCAAAATCAGTTTTTGGTTTATTATGCAAAAACCGAATAATGAATACCCTTGATTTTTGAAAGGGATGTGTATATTCAGCCCTTTTTTTAAACTTGTGTAGGGACAGGGGTTGTCCCGAGTAAAACTGACGGGGTGATTAAGTTACAAGGCTTTCGTTATAAACTAAACTAAAATCTAGGGTTTTTCTTTTCATCTCTCTCTCTCTCTCTCTGGTCTCTGCCGCCTCTCTCTCTCTTGCCTCCACAGCTTGCCGGCTTCGCCTCCCAACTCCGGCCATCTCTTCTCTCAATGCCTCTCTCCCTCTCTCTCGCCTCCACGGCTTGCCGGCTTCGCCTCCCAACTCCGGCCATCTCTTCTCTCAACGCCTCTTTCACTCTCTCTCACCTCCACGGCTTGCCGGCTTCGCCTCCCAACTCTGGCCATCTCTTCTCTCAGCGATAAGAGTCTAAGATCCTCTCCCTTCTTTTTTTTTCTTTCTTTATCATTTTCAATTTTAGGGTTTTGAATCATTTGATTTCTCTCCCCTCTTTCAGTTTTTCTTTGGGAGTTCTTTTCCTTTTCTCTGGTCTGAGAAACTGAGAAAGGTTGGAGACTTGGAGAGCACGACCAAAGCCTCCATCATTTCCATTTTACTCTGTTGTAAGGTATGGGTTCTTTTCCTTTTTCCTTTTTTTCCTTTTTTTGTTACTTTTTTTTTCTTCTTACAGATATTTGAAGAGTTTTCATTACTTGATTTTTGCATGTCATCCAACAAAAATATTTTTCTTCGTTCCCTGTTTTTTATCTTAGTGCAATGATATTTTCCCCCCTCTGTTGGATATTTTCCCCTCTTTTAACAGAAATCATTAACTTTTAAGCGTTTTGGTGTTAAAAGATTCAAAAGGGGGAAAATATCACTAACTTTTAAGCATTTTTTCTTCTTACAGAGATTTAAAAGGGGTTTTTCCTCCACCCCTCTCCCTTTGAAAGGATTTTTTTCTTCGCATGCTCTACTGTTTTTTCTTTGATTTTATGAGGTTCTAATCCGTTATATATTTTGTATATGATGTTTTAGGAGGACAAATATTTATTTATTAGTGTGGCTCATGCTTTCCTTCATTCCTCAATTTGCAGTTTTTCATTAGAACTGTTGTCTCTCTTCATTTATTTTTCATTCTGATGTTAATGATTTCATTGTAGCTTTCTCAGTTATGGATTTTTCTTTAGAATTTTGGTCATGTAATGTTTGTTTAATTGTTCTTTTGAGTACATTTTCTAAGATATCTGTTAGGGTGGAGGGGAATATCCAACATAAGGGGGGAAATATCA
The DNA here is from genome assembly GCF_043159265.1 of Tasmannia lanceolata. NCBI lineage: Eukaryota > Viridiplantae > Streptophyta > Magnoliopsida > Canellales > Winteraceae > Tasmannia > Tasmannia lanceolata. The sequence continues at coordinate 36,765,942 of NW_027518679.1, read as the reverse complement.
CTGCCCTTATCTTATATTGGTTTTTAACTTTTTTTATCCAAGTAGGGCATCTTCTCTGATATTATGTTTCTTTCTATCATTCTTTTGCTCTTTTCCTTTAATGTGAATTTTTTTTATCAAAGAATGCTAGTTTTTTTTGTTTCCCTGTTTATCTTTTGGTCATTTTCTCATAGAGAGTCATATTTTGATTATTTTTTTTGCTTAATTAGGATTTCTTCTTTGATCTTATGTTACTTTTCTATCATAGAATGCTATTTTCTTTGTAAGGTGGAAGTACCAACCTTGACATTTGATCCAACAGCAGCTCCTAAAAAAAGTGAGCTGCTGTTGGATCAAATATCAAGGGCGGTACCCCTACCGTATTGTTGTAAGGCCTTACACCATATAAAATCTTGCTTTATTAAATGATATGTCTCTTTAGATTAAATGTTGTAGGATAATAATTCCTACTTACATGGATTGAATGGTTTGGACTTTGGAGTACTTGATCGTATTGAATGGTTTGTGTTGCTGTCTTTTATTGTTATTGAGAAGTGGTGGTTTAATGTGTGGTTTTCTTTTTCTCCTAAGGGGCTAAGATGTCACAAGAAGGAGCTTCTACTCCTAATGTTAGCGATCAATCTTCAAACCCCATAGAATCAAGTCAAATGATTGCAACCTCACATAAGAGAAAGACCATGAAGCCAAGGTCAGATGTGTGGGATCATTATATAAAATTTGTTGATGGAGAGGGTGAACACAAGTCTAGGTGTAGGTACTGTGAGAAGGAGTTTCATAGTGATCCACGAAGAAATGGATCTTCCGCACTTAAGACTCACATTTCTTCATGCAAGAAATTCCCCCCCCCAATATAAACACAAAGCAGACACAGTTGAATTACCAACACATCAAGGGTCAAGAGGGGGACAGTAGCGGCACCCTTACCAACTGGAAGTTTGATCAAGAGGCTATTAGAAATGCCTTAGCTCGTATGATAATTGTGGATGAGCTTCCTTTCAAATTTGTGGAGAATGAAGGGTTTAGAGATTTGATGTTTGTCGCTTGTCCTCGATTCCGTATTCCATCACGTTCAACAATTACAAGGGATTGCTTTCAGTTCTTCTTAAATGAGAGGTTGAAGTTGAAAAAGATTTTTAAACAATCAAGTCAAAGAGTTTGTCTCACCACAGACACATGGTCTTCATTACAAAGAATTAACTACATGTGTCTCACTGCTCATTATATAGACAATGACTGGAAATTGCACAAAAAAATAATCAATTTTTGTCAAATTTCTAGTCACAAAGGTGAAGCAATTGGTAAAGCAGTTGAGAATTGTCTACTTGAGTGGGGAATTGATAAAGTGTTCACCATTACAGTGAACAATGCTAGTTCAAATGACGTTGCCGTGGGATACTTGAAGAGAAGAATAAACAATTGGGGGACTAGTGTTTTGCAAGGCAAATACCTTCATATGAGGTGCATTGCACACATAATCAATCTAGTTGTGTGTGATGGCTTAAAAGAGGTGGGAATTTCAGTTGACCGTGTTCGGACGGCGGTTAGATATGTGAGGGGTTCTCCGGCTAGGTTGAAGCTCTTCAATGAGTGTGTTGAGTTTGAAAGAATTCAAAGCAAGAGTTCGTTGTGTCTGGATGTTTCTACAAGATGGAACTCAACTTATTTGATGCTAAATGTAGCGGAAAAATTTGAAAAGGCATTTGAGCTGTTTGACGATCAAGATCCTTATTTTAGTAGTGAACTTGATTCGGGAGATTTGAATGGGATTAGGAAGCCCGACCGTGAAGATTGGGAAGCGGTTAGGAGGATGGCGGCATTGCTTCAAAACTTCTATGACCTTACCATACGAGTTTCGGGCTCATTGTATGTTACATCTAACTCTCTATTTCATGAAATTAGTGAAGTTCAAGGCCTTTTGCAACAATGAAGTGAGAGTGATGATTTTAAGTTGGTAATGATGGCGAGGAGAATGAAAGAAAAGTATGAGAAGTATTGGGGCGATATTGAGAAAATGAACAAGTTAATCTATATTGCGGTTGTTCTTGACCCACGAAACAAGTTGGATTTTCTGAAGTTTGCTCTCATTGATATTTATGGAGATGAAAAAGGTAAGGAGTTGGGGGCAAAAGTGTTTGATGCCACATTTGAAATGTTTAATGAGTTAAACAATAAGAACACAAGCAACACAACTTATGGCAATCAACTAGTTCACTTGGGGGATTCAAGTTCAAGTGAGAATTCTCAAAAGTCACAACCCCAAGAACCGAAACAACATGTGAGGAAGATGCTAATGGAAAAGTATAAGAAACATAGGATCGAATCCGGAGGCGGGGATAACAAATCAGAGTTAGATAGATATTTGAGTGAAGATGTCGAAGACGATAGTGACAAGTTTGATATTTTAGCATGGTGGAAACTACATAGTCCTAGATTTGCTATATTGTCGGAAATGGCTCGGAGTGTCTTGGCGGTTCCCATATCGACCGTTGCTTCAGAGTCCGCATTTAGCACGGGGGGACGTGTTCTTGATGCATTTCAGAGCTCTTTGACTCCGAAGATAGTACAAGCTCTTGTATGTACTCAAGATTGGCTTCGGTCCTCGTCAATGCCGATTAATGTCGAAGAAGCATTAGAGGAACTTGAAACTTTTGAAAATGGTAAGCTTTGTATATTTTGATTGTTAAATTTTTAAGTGTGTTGTTGTTTCTATTTTTCCTCACCTGGAACTTGATAATTTTCATATTTGTATTGTTATTTGCAGAATTTTCAAGTGTAACTATTGGAGAATCTCCTTCAATTATAGATCCTTAAAGAGTGAAAGAATGACGTTTCAAGTTTGTGGAGTTCCCTTTTGAAAGGTTTCATCTTCTTTGTAAAACTCTATGTTAGTTGTTAATCAGTTACTTCTTATTTAGTTGGTTTCTTCATTTATGGTTCTATCAATGAGAGAATATAACAACCTGTCAACCATGTTACCATATGATTATTCATTATCTGCATTTCTATTTCAGGATCGTTCGAAGCAAAAGGATAGAATCCAGATTTGTCTAGTCGTCGAAGGAGTGTTCCACAAAAGGATAGAATCCAAAATTTCAAATCTGGGCTTCTTAGTTTCTTATGTTCTGTTATGTTTCTCAACAACTCAACTGCTCAACATATTCTATTTGACTGTTTGTTTTTGCGCGCACACACACACACACACAAATATATGGATCACATACTAATTGTGGTATGCACTATGCAGAGCACATGTTTCATTTTGATTTCTGATGCTCAACCTCTTTTGATGGTGATTGGTTTGTAACTTTGTATGTAGAAACCTCACGAGCCTAGCCACAACCTCATTAGCCATTATTCTGTTGAAATTTTGAGAATGTGATGTGAATGATTAGATTTCAGAAGTTCAGAAATCATAACCCATGGGCCATGTCTGCTGGAAATATGATGGGAATGATCAGAACCCATGTTTGATGCTTCATTTTCTGATTTTCATTTTGTTTCTATTGAAAATATGATGCAAATGATCAGAACCCATTAGTGATTCTCAGCTTAAATTGAAGGGATATCTCTGTTGACTGTTGATAAGGAAATTTGTTCATTTGTTGATATTTCTACATTTATATGGAAGCTGTCAGTTTTTCTAATGCATAAATGGTTGCCAGGTGGGATATGGAATTTATTAGTTATAATTCATATGGGATTTATATGGGAGTTGTCTTTCTGTTCTTCATGAATCATGATGTTTTAAAAATATGTGCATATGTGTTTCTAAATGATGGCATTGCCATTTGCATCTTGGTCTTTGTAGTATATACAAAACTCCATGAAATTAAAGGGATTGGTACCAACTTCTACTCTACTACAGGTCTACAGCTTGAATTTGATTTTATGGATGGACTTGAATTTTATTTTACTAGCTGTGGCCTGTGGAGTATAGTTTACCTACCAGTTAATAAAACTTAAAACACAGCCAATAAAAGGGGGGCAAATTTATCATTCCCATTTTGAGAATTGATTTAGAGTCCAAAACTCTTCATTAGACTCAAAATTGCATTTAATTTTGAGTCCAGTAATCAGTTTTGGAGCATATCGGTTTAATCGGTTAATTCGGTTTTTAACTTCGCAAATTGGAACATATCAGTTAAATCGGTTTGGTGTTAACCTATTGGCTATAAAATTTTCACTATTTGGCTATAACCGAACTAACCGAACAACCAAAAGCATATTTCGGTTTCGGTTTGGTTCGGTTAGTACATAATTCGGTTGCGGTTTCGGTTAGCAATTTTAAGTAACCGAAATATTTCGGTTCAGTTAATTTCGCTTAAATCGGTTCGGTTATAACCGATTGAACAACCCTAGCTAGGATCAACCTATGGAAATGATTTTACTGGCACAACCGAATGATGTTGTGTTCCATCACATGGACGGTTTGGATCAACCTATAACCCGCTATAGATCGGAGGGTTCGGATCAACCTATGAAAATTATTTTTGGGGCACAACCTATGTAGGCAGTGGCCCATCTAATGGACGGTTTGGATCATCCTATGGTACGGGCCATACCATACATTTTAATAAAGAGAGGAGTGCGCTCATCAAAATACGGTGAGTAGTGCCATTATAAAATATGGTCGTGAGGACATTAGCACTATATATAATCTGAAACCATCGTTGTTATTTGGATGTTCCCACGCGGGTCGGGTTCAACCTGAATTTGGGTTGGGTCGGGTTAAGCTTTTTCGCAAATCGGATTGGGTTGGGTTGGGAAAAATCAACCTGAATCGGAAATCGGGTCAGGTTGTCGGGCAACCCGACCCGACCCGACCCGAAACCCGAATTTGGGTTCCATCTGAAGAAGTTCTGTATATGTGTTTTTCTTTTTCAACATTGAAATAGTCTCCACAGTCCACGATGGACGGTTTGGATAGTCCTATGGTGCGGGCCTAAAGTGAGGAGTGTGATCATCAAAATATAGTAGTGCGGATAACATTTCCCTTTGTTAATTGTTAGTCCCTATTTGGTTTGGATATTGAGAACCGATTGTGATTTAAAAACTGATTATTGGTGACTCACTATTGGTTTTCAAAATCCAAAACAACCCGGCTTAAGTTGAGGTGGTCAACAATTGATACTATATCAAATCGGGTCAACCCGACCCAACCCGACCCGAATTGGAAATCAGGTTGGGTCGGGATGAGGAAATTGCAAATCGGGTTGGGTCGGGTTGAACCCAGTCGGGTTGGAAATTGGGAACTACTTTTCCTTATTCACTATGTGCGGGTCAAATTACAAAAAGTTTGATATTACAAATGCAGGACATCTGTAAAAATATTGACGAATTCTGGGCACCTTAAGAGGAACAACAATTATTGAAACCTCTATAGATTTGAGGGCTAGGATCAACGATTTTACGGGTACAGCATATTTATGTTGTGTTCCATCACATGGACGGTTTAGATCAACCTATGATGTGGTATGTACAATTCTTTCTCGGCTCGTGCATCGCACAAGGTTTTTTGCTCGTATATATATATATATATATATATATATATATATATATATATATATATATATATATATATATATATATAGGAAAAGGTTTCCGAGCTCGAGCTCAGCCAGTGCTAGACCTCAGAAACCACTACTCCCATTGTTGGTTGAGTCATCCAACCCATTTAGTTTATAGGTTATGGCTATGGTTATCGTTAGGGCTATGGGTTATGGTTAAGGTTATAATCTATGGAGGTTTAGAATAGATGGCTAGAAATTATGGTCCTATAGATCGGATGGTTAGGATTATGGTATGGAGTTGGTTTGTTAGGACCACCCTATCTATGTGAGGTAGTGTAAAATGAATGGATTGGATGAGTCAAACTACTATGGGAGGTGGTGTATTCTAAGCTTTAGCTCAGAAACCACGCCCTCATATATATATATATATATATATATATATATATGTATATATATGTATGTATGTGTGTGTGTGCGTGCGCGTGCGCGCGCGCGCTATTTATATATGAGAAAAGAGTTTCTAGACACTAGTGTTGAAAAGTTATCTACAGACTAGCTTAATATGCAGTGGGGCCACATTGTTTGCCTGATCCAAAGCATTCATTTGATGGGCACTCACATAGATAGGGTGTGCCCAAAAAATCAGCTCCATAGGATCATTCTAACCATTCGAACAGTGGAGGCAAAAAATGGACAAATTTGTGAAGGTTTATACACGTCCATTTTACCTTCACAAATCGTGGAGCTGGTTTTTCAGGCACACCCTATCTATGTGAGGGCCAATCAAATGAATGCTTTGGATCATCGAAGCAATGTGGCCCCCACTTTATTTTAAGCTAGTGTGTAGATAACTTATCTGCACAAGTGTGTAGAAACTCTTTTCTCTTTATATATATATATATATATATATATATATATATATATATATATATATATATAGAGAGAGAGAGAGAGAGAGAGGAAAGTGAAGCTACACCGCCGGCTTAAAATACAATGGGCCCACATTGTTTTGGTGATCCAAACCATTCATTTGATTGACCCTCACATAGATAGGGTGTCCACCAAAAATCAGCTCCATAGGATCATCCCAACCCTACGATTTGTGGAGGCAAAAATGAACGTGTAAAAATCTTCACAAATTTGTCCATTTTTGTCTCCACAGTTTGAAGGGTTGGGATGATCCTATGGAGCTGATTTTTGGTGGACACCCTATCTATGTGAGGGCCAATCAAATGAATGGTTTGGATCACCAAAACAATGTGGGCACATTGTATTTTAAGCCGGCGGTGTAGCTTCACTTTCCTCATATATATATATATATATATATATATATATATATATATATATATATATATAGAGAGAGAGAGAGAGAGAGAGAGAGGATATATGGTTTTTGAGCTAGAGCTCAGCCTGAGCTAGAGTTCACATACCATATCTCCTATAGTTGTTTGACTCATCCAGTCCAGTCATTTTATAGGTTATGGTTATGGTTATGGTTAATGTTATGATTTGTGGAAGTTTAAAATGGATGGCTAGAAAATGGGCTTCGATAGATCGAGTGGTTAGGATTATCGTATGGAGATGGTTTCTTAGGAACACACTGTCTATGTGACGTCCTCTAGAATGAATGGGTTGGATTAGTGAAAGAACATGGAGATGGTGTGAACTCTAGCTCAGGCTGAGCTCTAGCTCACGAATTGTGCCCCTATATATATATATATATATATACTAGTAAAAAAAACCCGTGCGATGCACGGGCTGACAAAGAACTGTACGGACTATATCATAGGTTGATCCAAACCATCCATGTGATGGAACACAACATCAATAGGTTGTGCCCATAAAATCATTTCCATAGGCTGATCCTAGCCCTTCAATCTATAGAGGTTTCCATAATTAAAAAAGCATAAATGAGGGGGGTAGGATTGAAATTATGTGGCTTTAATGGGTGCCTTTGTTAAAAAGCATAAAGGAGGGGGTAGGATTGAAAATATGTGGGTTGAATGAGTGCCTTTGTTAAAAAAAGTCAAAAAAAGTGATGTGTAATTCTCATAGAATTTTGAGAGAAATTCAAATAATTCTCTCATTTTCTCTTATGCTATATAGTATACTAGTAATACCCGACGTGCGATGCACGACACTGCCAAAAAAGGACTATGATACCAATAAACAAATTAGTTAAAAATATGTAGAAACAATATTTTTAACCACGATGTGCGATGCACGACACGGCCAAAAAAGGGAATATGATTCCTGACATGCAATGCACGACACAGCAAAAAAAAAAAGACTGATAACCAAAAAAAAATTACTTAAATATATGTAGAAACAATAAGGAAAAAAGTATGCATAACCACGTACAAAGTAATGAAAAAAATTCAAAAGAAAGTGTTTTCTAATTACTTTTTTTGGAAAAAAATATGCATGATACGGCGGAAAAAAAGTATATGATACAAAATTTCGTAATTAATTTTTGTGTAAAAAAATAAAAATATGCACTACACGGCCAAAAAACAGTATATGATACAAAATTTCGTAATTAATTTTTGTGTAAAAAGAATAAAAATATGCATGACACGGCCAAAAAAAAGTATATGATACGCAAAAAATGTTATTTAAAAAATATGTAGAAAAAATAAGTAAAAAAGTAGCTAAAAATATAAAAAAAAGTATCATATACTCTTTCTAAAAATATATGCTTTTTATATGTTTCTAAAAATATTTTCTAATGCTTTTTAACAAAGGAGGGGGGTAGGATTGAAATTATGTCGGTTTAATGGGTGCCTTTGTTAAAAAGCATAAAAGAGGGGGTAGGATTGAAAATATGTGGGTTGAATAGGTGCTATTGTTAAAAAGCATAAAGGAGGGGGTAGGATTGAAAATATGTGGGTTGAATGGGTGCCTTTGTTAGAAAAAGTAAAAAAAGTGAGGCGTAAATTCCATAGATTTTTTAAAAAATTCAAAAAAGCTTGGGCTTTTCCATCCAGCTTATTATAGTAGATAGATGTATGTGTGTATATTATTTTTTTGTTGTCAAAGAGCTACAGCAGATGAATTAAATGTATAATACAAAATCTAGAAACGGTCAACATGAGTGGTTGCTCTCTCTCTCTCTGGTCAACATTTGGCTAAAGTACACACGTAGGCATGGGGATTAGATGGGCATTAAAGGTTTGAAAGGGAGTGCTATAGTATTTCAACACGTAGAGAGATAAGAGTGAAACCTAGCCAAGATACGTCATTAGAAGTGGGAGCCACAGGATGGAAACCATTGAAATTAAAACACAGAAAGGTGAATCGGATGGAATTTGGGGAAAGAAACAAGTCTATTTTGCCAGAAAAGCAGCGAAGGTCCACTTCGCAGCTTAATAGATTTTACAATTTTTTTTTTAAAAAGTCTAACTTTTCCTATCTGCTTTATATAATAGACTAGTAAAAAACCACGTGCGATGCACCAGCCGATAAAGAACTGTACGGACCACATCATAGGTTGATCCAAATCGTCCATGTGATGTAACACAACAGAAAAAGGTTGTGCCCGTAAAATCATTTTCATAGGCTGATCCTAGCCCTCCAATCTATAGAGGTTTCCATAATATGTTGTTCCTCTTAAGGTGTTCGGAATTCGTCAATATTTTGAAAGGCATCCTGAATCCGTAGTATTATGTAACATATGTACCCAATCCGTAATTTTGCAAAGAAAAAATGTCACTATGTTGACTTTGTCCACTTTTTTTATTACAAAAGCATAAAGGAGGGGAGTATGATTGAAATTATGTGGCTTTAATGGGTGCCTTTGTTAAAAAGCATAAAGGAGGGCGTAGGGTGGGTTGAATGGGTGCATTTGTTAAAAAAGTCAAAAAAGTGATGTGTAATTCTATTAAAATTTTGGGAGAAATTCAAATAATTCTCTCATTTTCTCTTCTGCTATATAGTGTACTAGTAAAACCCCCGTGTGATGCACGGGACGACAAAGAACTATACGGACCACATTATAGGTTGATCCAAACCGTCCATGTGATGGAACACAACATCAATATGTTGTGCCCGTAAAATCATTTCCATAGGCTGATCCTAGCCCTCCAATCTATAGAGGTTTCCATAATTAAAAAAGCATAAAGGAAGGGGTTAGGATTGAAATTATTTGGCTTTAATGGGTGCCTTTGTTAAAAAGCATAAATGAGGGAGTAGGATTGAAAATATGTGGCTGAATGGGCGCCTTTGTTAAAAAAAGTCAAAAACGTTTAGGCCGAAATTTCGATAATTTCGAACGAAATTTTATATCGAATAAAATATCCTTTCCTTTGTGGTACCGGATTTCGACCGAAATTTTGAAATTTCAGTCGAAATTTCAAATTTTCAATGGTCCGAAACCGGTACCGAAACCGAAATTTTAAACCATGCTCACTACCATATTTTGATAATGGCACGGAATCACATACTAGTTCCATTGCCTGACTGGCGCAATCCAAACAAAGGCACAAATCATTTTGTATTTCTTGAATAGCGTGGGAACATACAAGTAACGGCGATGGTTTCAAATTATATATAGTGCTTAATGTCCTCACTACCATATTTTATAATGGCACTACTCACCATATTTTTATGATCGCACTCTTCACTTTATTAAAATGTACGGTATGGCCCGTACCATAGGATGATCTAAACCGTCCATTAGATGGGCCACTGCCTAAATAGGTTGTGCCCCAAAAAGAATTTTCATAGGTTGATCTTAACCCTCCGATCTATAGAGGGTTATCGGTTGATCCAAACCGTCCATGTGATGGAACACAACATCAATCGGTTGTGCCCTTAAAATCATTTCCATAGTCTAATCCTAGCCCTCCAATCGATAGAGCTTTCCATAATTGTTGTTCCTCTTCAGGTGCCCGGAATATGTCAATATTTTGCAAGTTGTCCTAAATGCGAAATATCAAGTAGTTTTGTCATCATTGTCATATGTCTATGTCTATATCTCTTCTTGGTAGTTTTTTTCCATAATTGTCATAGATAGGTACCTGATGGGGCACAAATACGGCTACGCTCCCAGGTATCGCCACCTGTCATCCATGCACGACCAGAGCCCAATCATCATGAAGAAAGACGTTGGAAAATGGCAAAGACCACACAATCATGACACGTGTTACCCTCTCGCCGCCCAAGCCTCATCATCACAAATTATGGAAGGAAATGACCGCCAAAGCCATGCGCGCCGGCAAAGCAGGAGGACAGCCCAATCCTGCGAAAGAAGGTTTTCTCTCTATAATGATGAAAGGGGCCGCGCGCCTCCCTTTAAAAGGGAGGAAAAGGAAGAGCAAGGGAGGCCCCTTTCGCTGAAAAGAGGACTTTACCCATTCTCCACTCCGGACATCGGAAAAAGAGGCGAGGCAACAACAGAGGAGGCTAGGAACCCAATCCTACTCTCCCTGCTAGTCCCCTCCGACTCACTCACTCACACACCCAGAAAAGAGCCCGCGTGCTGCCCCTGGTAACCCTGATCGAAACTCCTTTCCCCTTCTCGCTGTTCTTTATATTGATTGGTCGAAGGATCTGACTTGGGTGTCGAAGTGGTCGTCCGGGACCCACCCCGGACCCCCTGACCCCCTTTGTTTGTGATTGCAGACTCGGTGACGCCCTCTACCGACCGCGCGATCGCAGACCCGGATTCAGACGCCATCATATTGGTGCCATCCGTGGGACTCGTCGAGTACTGAACGCCTTATGGCGATGAGAAACCACACCCAACAGCAAGAAATAGGGGTAATGACCCGAAGCCAGGCTCAACGCGCACAAATAAGCACCTCAACCTCCCAAGAACCCAACTCACCGCCCTCGGGCCGACACCAACCCTCCTCTAGCACGCCGCAGATGGTCCCCACCATGGAGATGTTCAACGAACTTCGCCGAGAACTACCCCAACGCTTGCCTCCTCCGGCCTCGGAGAGGCCCCCGATAGCGCAGGACCAGACAGAGGCCTATGACGAAGGCAACGAGGAACAACCAGGGGAATGCCATCCCCGGCGAAAGCGAGCACCGACTCGCCGGACGCCGTCCCCGTCAGCAAATAGCCCTCTGCCCCCCGCAACTAGGGGATACCAACGAGACAGCGGGAGGCAGGATACAAATAGCCGTGCTCCCCCTGTCCAAGCTACCCGCCTTCAGGAACCGCCCCTGGCTCGGGCGGAAGAAGTGGCAACCTCAGCACAACCGCCCGGCGTGGACCCGATAGCTGACCTACAGAGACAGATCCGGGAGGTAAAACTAAATGAAAAAACCCTACGCCCACGGCATCCTCGATGAGTGGGAAAGGGAGACGGCATCCCCATTCACCTCGGAGGTCTTAAAAACCCCAGCAGAAGCAGGCATAGACCTCTCCCGCTTCGGTCTGTACGATGGAAGCACAGACCCCCTCGAGTTCCTCCAAACCTTCAAAATGGTAATGACGCTCCGAGGCGCGTCGGACGGATTCATGTGCAGAGCCTTCGCGTCCCTACTAAGAAAAATCGCCAACGACTGGTACATGAGATTGGAGCCTGACTCCATCGCATCCTTCCACGAATTTGGGAGGAAGTTCAGCGCAAGGTTCGCCAACAACCGCCCCCGCCATGATCCAGTGGATGCCCTCTTAGCCCTCCGGCAAGGAAGAAACGAGACCCTTAGAGACTTCATGTTGAAATTCAACACCGAATTAGCCCAACTTTCTAACATGGACGTCCAAATAGCGGTCGCCACACTAAAGCATGCCACCACCGATCCGAATCTCAAGCTGCACCTCACCCTCAAGCCACCACGGGACCTACAGGAACTTGAATCCAAGGCTGATAAGTTCGTACGAGCAGAAGAAGCCTGCGCTCGAGAACAGAATCAGCCCGGCCCCGATGAAAGGAAAAACGACGGCTGAAGGGCCATAAGGCCACGTGCCGACGAGAGGCAGGCGGGCAGAAACCCCGTCCCCGTCTTCGAGAGACTGGGAACCGCCCCGCTAAAGTTCCTCCTCTCCCACGTTCTACTGGCCATCAGGGATCAGGGTCACCTGACCCCCCCCCCCAAGAGAATGGCCACAGACCCAAAGAAGAGATCCGCTCGAAAATTATACGAATTCCACGGGGACCACGGCCACGAAACTGACCATTGCTTCCACCTCCGCCTCCAACTGGAAAAGTTGGCCGAAGAAGGGCACCTAAATCAATATCTCAGGAGTCCTGACAAAAGCTCGCGCGAGGTCCAGCATCCCTCCGACGAGCCCAGAGGTAGGCATCGGTCACCCAATGGACGCCGGTCCAACAACCGTCGCCGATCCACGAGCCGACATCGATCCCCTAGCAGGCATCGCTCAAGAAGCAGACGCCGATCCCGAAGCAGACGCGACGCGCACCGCCACCAGCTCCCCCGGAAAGAGGAGCCCCCCGAGCAACCGCAGGCCCGCGAACAGCCGCCCACCATTATCGGGAAAATCAATATCATCACGGGCGGGCCAGCAGCGGGAGGGCCGACAACCGCCGGCCGGCGGGCATACGCGGAACGAATATTCTCCATGGATATGCCTTCCAAAAAGGCCCGAACGGATCCACCCCTACAAAACCAGATCATCACTTTTTCCAACGAAGACCTCGACGGGCTACAAGTCCCGCACGACGACGCACTGGTCGTCAGACTGGTCGTCGCCAACTTCGATATAGGAAAAATCCTAGTGGACACAGGAAGCTCCGTCAACGTGCTACACCTCGAGACTTTCGAAGAAATGAAACTGGGCAAAGAAAGGCCGGGACCCCCGGAATACTCTATCTACGGGTTCTCCGGTGCGTCCGTACGGGTCGACGGCAAGATCGACTTACCAGTAACCTTCGGGACATACCCCCTCCAAAAAACCATCCTGACCACCTTCCTGGTCGTAGACATACCATTCACTTACAGCGCCATCATTGGACGCCCTGCTCTAAGAGATTTGGGAGTAGTAGTCTCCACCCCCCACCTCAAAATGAAATTCCCCACTCCGACCGGGGTAGGGGAGGTCCGGGGACAGCAAATGATAGCACGCCAGTGCTACGCCGCAAGCCTGAGAGGAACCAACGCCCCGGCCGAAAATTTCACGATCAGTAGTGAAGATCCCCGGCAGCGGGCCCGCACAATCAGAGGAGAGCCCGCCGAGGAGCTAGACTCCATCCCCCTAGCCAAAGATCAGCCAGAGAGACAAGTCCGGATCAGCTCCCTGCTAAAAGGCCCCCTGCGTGACCAAATGATCGACTTCCTCAGAACAAACAAGGACATGTTCGCATGGTCCGCTAAGGACATGCCCGGGATACCCAAGGAACTGGTCGTTCACAAGTTAAATGTGAACCCAGCCCTTAAACCCGTCCGGCAGAAAAAAAGGAACTTCGCGATAGAGCGTCAAACTCACATAAAGGCCGAAGTAGAAAAACTACTACAAGCCGGGTTCATCAGAGAAATCCGGTACCCCGAGTGGCTGTCAAACGTCGTCATGGTCAAGAAAGCTAGCGGAGGTTAGCGGGCCTGTATAGACTTCACAGACCTAAACAGGGCCTGCCCAAAGGACCCCTACCCCCTGCCGCGCATAGACCAACTCATCGACGCCACATCCGGACACGAACTTCTCACCTTCTTGGATGCGTTCTCAGGCTACAATCAGGTCAAAATGCACGAGCCAGACATCTCGAAAATGGCGTTTATCACCGATCAGGGCGTCTACTGCTATACTATTATGCCTTTCGGTTTAAAAAACGCGGGCGCCACCTACCAGCGGCTCGTAAATAAGCTGCTCCAAGCACAAATCGGAAGAAACGTAGAGGTGTATGTCGACGATATGCTGGTAAAAAGTCTGGAAGCCTCCAAACACATCTCCGACCTTCAGGAAACTTTCAGCACCCTACGACGAGCCCGAATGAAGCTCAACCCCGCGAAATGCGCCTTCGGGGTAACTTCCGGAAAATTCTTGGGGTTCATGGTCATCCAGAGAGGGATCGAGGTCAACCCCGAAAAGATCCAAGCCATCCTAGACATGGAACCCCCGGCAACAGCGGTAGAAGTACAGAGGCTCGCAGGCCGAATCACGGCCCTCGGCCGAATCACGGCCCTCGGCCGATTTATGCCCAAATCGGCAGAAAAATGCCAACCCTTCTTCAAACAATTAAAAAACATACGGGAGTTCGAACGGACCCCGGCCTGCCAAGAGGCCTTCAACTCCTTGAAGCAATACCTTCAGACACCGCCCATACTCGCCAAACCCGAGCCAGTGGAAGAGCTATTTTTATACCTGGTCGTCAGCCCCACGGCAGTGAGTGCGGTGTTGGCCAAACAAAGCAACAAAAAGGAACACCCGGTGTACTACGTGAGCAAGACTCTCCACGGTGCAGAGATCCGGTACCTAAACATAGAGAAATTCGCCCTCGCAGTCGTCAGCGCCGCTCGAAAGCTCCGCCCCTACTTCCAGGCCCACCCCATTGTGCTTCTGACCGACCAACCCCTGAGGAAAATTCTCCAGAAACCAGAGACCTCGGGTAGGATGGTCAGTTGGGCCGTCGAGTTGGGGGAGTTCGACATACAAGTCCGCCCGAGACCAGCCATTAAATCCCAGGCCCTCGCTGACTTTATAGTGGAATCCACGGCCCTGGCCGAGGAACCAGCTACAACGGAAAATGGCGACGGCCCCACCAAACAGACGGCTAGCAAAAATGTGGCGAAACGAAGCGACGAGGTTCATTGGACCCTGCACGTTGATGGCTCAGCAGGCCAAAAAGGGCGCGGGGCGGGGGTGGTCCTCCACGGCCCAGAAGGATTCACACTGGAATACGCCCTCAGGTTAGATTTCAAAGCCTCCAACAACGAGGCTGAATACGAAGCCTTGCTGCAGGACTAAGTCTAGCCGCGGAGCTCAGCGTAGGAAAGTTAAAAGTCCATAGCGACTCCCAGCTCGTCGTCAACCAAGTGAACGGCGTATACGAAGCCAAGGGCCCCAGAATGAAGAGATACCTCCAGAAGATAAAAGAAAAGCTGCAGGGAATGGGAGAGGTAGAGAACCTCCTAGTACCACGGGACATGAACAACCGAGCAGATGCATTATCGAGGATGGCCACCGAAGAGACCCATGACTTCGGTACCGTGCTCACAGAAATACTGCCCCACCCCAGCATCGACGAGGTGCAAGTCTTGGAAATCCCACTTGGACCAAACTGGATGGACCCCATCATACGATACCTGAAAGACGGTATACTACCCGCTGATAAGCTGGAAGCTCGGCGCCTAACGGCAAGAGCCGCCCACTACGTGGTCCACGGACCCAGGCTCTACAAACGGTCATACACATGGCCGTACCTCCGATGCCTGGTGCCCTCCGAATCAGACTACGCCCTGCGAGAAGTACATGAAGGGATCTGCGGAGACCACGAGGGTGGAAGAACTCTGGCTCAGAAAATCGTAAGGCACGGCTACTTCTGGCCTACGATCCTCAGGGACGCCAAGAAGTTCGTCAAAAAATGCAGCCCATGCCAAAGGTACGCAACCACCCCCCACCAACCGGCCACACCATACACCGCGATAGCAGGACCCCTGCCTTTCGCCATGTGGGGCATGGATCTACTCGGACCCTTCCCGAAAGCCCCCGGGGGATAGACCATGTTGTACGTCGCCATCGACTACTTCACCAAATGGGTCGAGGTCAAAGCCGTGGCAAAACCCACTTCGAAAGCAACAGAGAAGTTCTTCTACCACGACGTGGTTTGCCGCTTCGGCATTCCAAAGACACTTGTAACGGACAACGGTCCCCAGTTTGCAAGCGCCGAATTTGGCAAATTCTGCGATAACCTAAGCATCGAACACTGTTTCGCCTTCGTAGCACACCCGCAGGCCAATGGGCAGGTAGAGGTAACTAACAGGATCTTGCTTCAGAGCCTCAAGAAGCGATTAGGAGAAGCTGGGAAATACTGGGTAGAAGCGCTACCTAGCGTCCTCTGGGCCTATCGAACGACGCCGCGGACCGCGACTGGAGAATCCCCTTTTAGTTTAACCTTCGGGGCCGAAGCGGTCATTCCGTTGGAAATTGGCCTCCCCAGCTTCCGCACCGCGAATTATGACGAACAGGGAAATTCCGAGCTCCTCCAGAACACCCTCGATCTCGTGCTCGAAAAAAGAGAGCAAGCCCTTCTCCGAACCGCCTCCTACCAGCAAAAGGTGGCACGGTACTACAATGCCCGGGTAAAAAAGCGCTCGGTGAAACCCGGAGACTTCGTACTACGGCGTACGGCGGTATCCGACCCCCGCAACACCAGAAAACTCGCACCTAAATGGAAAGGACCCTACAGGGTCGTTCGAGCACTCCGCCCCGGGGCCTACCAGCTAGAACGTCTCGACGGGATCCCAGTCCCTCGAAGTTGGAGCATGGACAACCTCCAAGAATTTTACCAGTAAAAGAACAGGGTAAGCTCCGTGTTTTTCTTTAAAAGCATGACGAATGTTTGTTTGTTTCTTTTTGTATCTTTAGAGGCAAAGATGTATCTTTTCTCCTTAAACGAATCAATGGAATAGCGTTTCTAGTTAAGGCATACGTATCTCCACTTTCCGGCCCATGATAAACGAGGGACCCGAAAGAAGACAGGGAGCGAGACAGAGGGAGCATCGGGGCCGATCCCCCCGAGAATACCCTAAAACACTCCCCATGAAGAAAAGACCTCCCCCTAAAAGGGCAGGCGAGACCCATTAACCCCGAACTGATCACTCAAGGGGAAGATAGTCCTTCCGCAAAAAAAGACACCCCACGGGGTGCACCAGGAACATTCTCGATGATCAGATTAAAATTCAAAAGGCTCGAATAACCCGGAGCGCACCGTGTATATAAAGAAAAAAGAAGAAAGCAGAAAAGAAGAGAAGAGGAAGGAGAATTCAAAAGTTATTACAGACCCACAAGAAAAGGTAAAATATAAGATCCAAAAGACATCCTGGCATCACTAAGCCCCCTCAGAGGTCTCGGTAACTACAGGATCCACCAGAGCAGCCACCACCTCATCGACCAGCTCCGGTGCTTCTACTGGTACCGACGGAGGATCGGCCTCAGCCTCGTGCATCAGTTTGTCCAGGGGAAAGGAAGGATCAACCTCGTGGACACGCCGCCGGCATTCTGCAAAAGCATCAATCTCAACATCCACGCTGAACGCAGCCTGTGGACCCCGATCCGAGAGAGAGGCGGGGAACGGGCCCCACGCGCTAAGGTCTCTATGGATCATCCACGTGAATGGAGAGCTCTACCAAGGAACTCTCGAAAGAATGTGCCTCTCACAGCATGAGTGGCGATATAAAAGGTGAGATACCTCTCGATTCGGGGACTAGCCCAGATTCGAGGCGTACCTTAAACAAAGAAGAGTCGCCATCCAAGGAAAAAAGCAAATGGGCCCTGGATCCCATACTATGCTCTGTTGCAACGGATAACCAGAGATTATAAAAGAGGGTTCGTGCCTGGTTACGATTTTGGAAGGTCTAAAGAGCACCTCATCCGCCCAAGTGTAAACACCTGGTCTCTTATGCCATTTATTTAATGATTTTGAAGAGTTTTGAGCAAAAGTCATATGAAATGAGAATCAATATCTCCGAGAAGACGTCTATCTAATCATGCATGTCTCGGAGATGAATTATAATCACACATAAAAGAAATGAAATAAGTGTCGCCTAAGCAAAACTAGGTTATAAGTGACATGCCTAATGGGTGTCTAAGTTCTGGTGAACAAACACATGCATGACACACCAAAAAAGTATAAGGTCTGCGTAATAAAGTAAGAAAACACTGCAAAACATAGAAAATGACTCGATACCATACAACCCTAAGACTCTAATCTATACCTAGGCCCGAGTCTTTAGATGATCTGATGTTCATCCAAAGAAGCCTACGTATCCTCGCCTCCACGAGAATCAAGGCAACGTAGTTCTTCGCACCTATTCTAAGCTATGATGCCTAAGACATCTAGACCTCTATTCTAGACTCGATCTAAAAGACCGGACTAGTTCTTAAAGCTTCTTGTGTGATTATTTAAATTCCAATGGATTGTATATTTTAGGACACCCTATATGCCCTAACTAAATGCAGGTTAGCCCTAAGCCAATGCAGGTGGTTCCTATAATCTATGTGTAGCTAGGCTGTATATCCTAAGAAAACAGTAGGATCTATCGCATCTTAGACCTAGTCATCAATTGGCGATGTGGATCGCCAACTGACCGGACGGAGGCATAAAACTCCTAGCTAGGACTCACTCCTAACTCTAACATAAACAAATAAAACACACAGCAAACAAACAACGAACGAGGGAGCAACTCCCGACTCAAAAACTCTCTAACTAGGACAAGCTCCTAACTCTAAAGGAAGATCTTTTCGAAGAAAACAATATTTTGAAAGATTTTTGTAATTTTTGAAAGATTTAAAATGCTTATTTTTAAAGGTTTGGCTGGACTTGGGATGTGGATCCCAAGCTGCACTACGTACCCTGTTGAAAGGGATCAAGCCAACGTAGTTCGGAACAGATTTCCTAACTACTCCTAATGACTCAAGATTTTTGAGATTTTTGGTTTTTCAGATGTTTTTGATGTTTTGGTTGTTTTATAGTGTTTTTGACTCAAGGGGGACAAATCTTATCATCATAAGGGGAGGACAGACTCCTGATATCCCGCAAAGGTTGGACAGCATCCTATGCTTTGCGGGGGAAAAGAATAGAAACACAGCTCTGCAAGGGTTGGACAGCATCCTATACCTTGCAAGAGTGGATAAAAACATGATACGATGAGAGGTAGAATAGAATCCTAACCCCTATGATGATAGGACTGACTCCTGAAAGAAAAACAGACTCTCTAGCTAAGGACAGACTCCTAGGCTAAGGACTGACTCTGAAAATAGGATTCTAAGAAGGAGGTGCTAATGAGACAAAGCCTGTCTCCTAAAAGAAAAAGAGATAAAGAAGGGTGCTAGTGAGACTATCAAGCTAAGATAAAACTCACAAGTAACAAGGAAAAAAGACCTTGCGCATATTTAGCAAAGGTAAAACACCCAGCCGGGCCGGACAGCTACCTAGCCCTAGGGTGCAACAAATGTGCAACCCAATACCCATAAGGGTAAGGGGTATGTTGCCAAGCCGAGAAAGGTGTTCTCCCAAAACCAAACGACGCACAAAGAGGAGGTTTAGCAAGAGAATGAGACTGGGTAAGTCTCTTAGACACAGTGGTAGGATAGAGAAAAATGCTAGCAAGACTGGGCAAGTCTCCTTAGCATAAGGATGAGACAGAGAAAAATGCTAGCAAGACTGGGCAAGTCTCCTAGGATGGGCTTGAGCTATCACCTTTATCGCCCTACAAGAAAAGGGGATTCTAATATCTAAAGAAAATTAACAGCAATCTATAAGACTGTGTTAGTCTATCAAAGAGAGAAGAAAAAGCTCCAGATAATTGCAAATTTCACTCTATTTTTATAAAAATAAATCAAGTGCTAAGCAAAGAAGAATTTTCAATAAAAAAACAATACACAATCTAAAGCAATCATAAAATGATAAACAACATTAATTAGTCCAGACCAGCCGCTGGATAGCCTAATAAAGTAAAATAAAACAATATCAAACACTTCTAAACCAACCACAAACCCCAATACGGGGACTCCAATGAAATCAGATGATGCCAAAGTAATCATCTGATATCAAATACACATGATAATATTTCTAATCCCGCCTTGAGATCAGACAGTACTCATGTCGATAATATCGAACAGAGTAGTCATCTGATCTCCTTCTTCCTATTAACAATTTATTTAAATAAATAGGAATGAATATAAGAAGCTTTGAGATAATCATACCTGAATAATCCATTTATCTTCAGAATCTAACTCAAAACTATAAGATGAAAGAGAAATATTAAATTTCCAACAGATTATAGAAACGCATTAAATGATATTTGCATCACCCTAAAAGATGGGCTTGGGATAACTCCTTCATCGCCCTGGCAATGACAAGGCTCCTAATGAACAAATTTTTGTTGCCTCCACCAAAGTCAAAGCAATTGATAAAATGAGATATGAATGAGATCATTTTAGTACAAAATATCATTTCATTAACTATTTTTGTCTAAGACATTCCATCAACCAAACGGTTCGTTTTACACACTGTTAATCAACAAATGTATAACTCTTGAGCAATGATAAGTAAACATATTCACACCCTTGTACATGCAAATCCCACATTACAGTTGCTTTGCCAGCATAATCCCCCAAACTGTAAACGGTTAGTATCCAAGCATATCACAAATTCACTTACATAACCAAAACTTGATAGTCAAACACACAATACCTTGTCCCAATTCAAAACGCCAATTTTAGTGGCAACAAATGCATCATTAACATCACATATCATATAACGCTATGTTTTCTTGGCATTCACTGGTACAAGTAGAATGAACCAGGCAGGAAGCAGAAAAGTATCAGGTTTTCCTCAAAAGAGTGAAGTTCTACGATTCAACCCAAATCTATTAATGAGAAAAAGTATATATATATGATTATTTGACCCATGGAATTTAGAAACATCAGCCATAAAACTGTCCTTCATCATTCTGAAACTCCTCAAGATTTTAGATAGCATAACTCACTGTGTAAATATGCTAGTCAAGGCATGAATTGCGCAACCCTTTAGATATCACAATTATACAAGTAATAGCATGGCAGAGCAAACACAAATAAATAAAATGGCTTCACCTAATGGAAATACTAAGAATCTGCTAAAGTTACACAAGCAATAGCCAAGACAATGAAATAGATATACCTGTGCTGTTAGCACCTGGCGAAGGCCATGAACGACGAGTAATTAACCATAATACATGTCTGGAAAGCTTACCGGAATTCCGTTCAACACCAAGATATCACCAGATGTTAATGGGAAAGAACACTAAAGAATCAGCTAGAGGAACGACAAACTCCATCGATCCACTGCGATTAGAGCTATCAATAAGAAGGATGGACCACTTTATGACAGAACTCCTTGGGTCATACCTCCATTCGCCATCAATTTGCCTAACACTTGGTGGCTCTCAAAGTGCAACAAGATGGTTTGACTGAGCAATAGTGCCAGGCCTGAAAGAAATTTGATTTGTAAGAGATGATGAAAACTGGTATGTCATTATCCTCAGCAATCACTTTGCAACAGCTACAACATATGCATGCCATGCATCTTGTTGTTCGAAAGATGAAACCTCCTCGTATTTAACATCACGACCAACATCAAATTCCTCTGAGTTTTCGCTTTCTCGTGTATCCGGCATCTCTCGAATCCAAAAATGCACAGATCGGAATCCAGCCTCTTCCAAGCAATCCTTGATTTCTGGCAATGATCACAGCCTCCAATTATAGGAAAATGCATGGCGAAGTGTCTGCTGCTTCTTTCCAAGATGAAAGTGGAGGCGAATTCTTGTTGTGCGATTTATAATATCAAACTCAGCTTGCTCCCAGACATATGTAAAACTTGAAAATCTCCTTTTAAGCCTTAGCTTGCACTCTGATGAGGTGCCTCCGTATAAGTCCATGACGAATATACCACTTTTTCCAGACAAGGTGCCAAGAGTATGCTTAAAATACAAGATCAGATCCTTACGCCTTTGGAGGCAGCAACAGCTGTAATTGAAAGCACATACGATGTCTCTAGCTGGTAGTGAGCAGCTTTTTTTTTCTTAACCTCATAATCAATAGAATTGCCAGTGCTCGCTTGATTAGTAGATTGGGATTCAATAACCTCCTCAACAGTCTCTGCGCACCCTTCACGTCCATTCAAACTTATGTTTTCAACGAGATCTTGAAGTTTGTATCTCACAAGGCTGGCCTCAAAAGGTTGCAAAACATTTCTATGGAACAGGGATATTCTAGAATACCCATCAGGCCCGATCTTATTCACATTGTTTTCCAGACACCACGTAAGGGCCTCAAGGTCCAAATCAACTCCTACAGCAGTTCTTCTCGGATCAATACAGAGCCATTCTGTACTTAAAAGAGCAGTTCCACAGAAATCTTCTTGTAAATGAAGAGGCAATCTCCCGCCAACATGCAATAGAAAGAACTTCTGCAAATAGCTAATGTCTCCTTTCGGCGACTGGACAGATTTCTGATAGAGGAGGAATTTGGTAGGAATTGAATCGATTGGAATCAACTGATTTTCAGGGGCATTGTCGATAGATTTCTCAAGATCTACGATTTTTCTACTGGTGAAAAATAGAAAATCCATTTTCTTTCTCTAACAGGAGAAATGATAGATTCAAGAGAAAATTTTGGCCATGGTGATTACTGGCAGCGAGAATCGATACTCCAGTATTCAAAAATCAACGAGAAAATACATCGATTAGAATCGAAATATTCAACAAGAACCCTAATTTCAAACAAAAGAAAACCATTTTTCCTGCTCTGCTCTCTGTTTTTCAGATCTTGGTTGAAAATTGATTGAAACTGAATGAAAGTTATCAAAAATTAGGGAAAACTGAAATTAAGGATAGAGATGAGCAGATTTGAGCTCGAAATGTATGGATCTAGGGCTTTACTTGATCGGAGAGTATGATCGGAAAAAGTAAGAAAGGGGAAGAGATCTACACCTGGAGGTCAGAGATCCGGCGCCAATCTCACCGGAGAAGAGGATCTTTAATCGGAAAATATGAGCACAAGGTTAGGGTTTGAAGTGGAAAAATGGGGTTTCTCGAGATGAACTCTTCAAATCTGGAGATTAATAGCAGGCTTTAGGCCAAAGAAAATGAGATTTGGCCGGCCGGAGTTTAAGATTCCGGTGAATTTGGGATTTTCTCTCCTCTCTCTGCTTCCTCTTTTAGTCTCTTACTATTTATGTAGATATAGAAGAAATACCTTTATTGAAGCTCGGCCGGAGTTTGAAATCTCATCAGAGCTTGGCCGGAGAGGCGATCGAAGAGGGAGATCGGAGAAAATGGGTTTCTCTCTCGCTCTTTCTCAGATCCATCTTTACGAAAATTCGAGAGCTTAAAATGAGAAAATAAATCTATGTTTAAAGGCATTTTTCGGGTGATGATAATGGCACTACCAACTTGACGAGCGCGCGGTTCACGCGGATTTTGATAAGGCGTGCAAAGAAATCATGTCCTTTCTGGAATAAATTCGCCCCCCTCTCAGGATAAACTCACCCCCCTTTCTGGATATATACTATAACACTTCTTGGTTTCGTTCGCTAGGCAAACGCGCTCGAATTTCGACGAAATTTTATGGGGACCTAGCTGGGACCCTAACCTACCTTGGTGCGAAATTTGGGGTCCTAAAGCAATGGTTTGATAGGGTTTTACTCAATCATGAAGGGTTTAGGGTACGGTCAAAATGGGGTGTCTACACAGCCGCAGCCTTAAGGAACTCCTCTGAGCCACGCCACTCCTCCCGCGCCTTCGCCAGCTCCCGGGCGTGCGTTTACCGGGCCACCGCCAATTTGTCTGACGCACGACTTCTCCCCTCCATGGTTTTCCGGAGGTCTTCCCGAAGCTGAGCGACAGTATCATCAAAGGTCGCTCTCTCCGCCCGGGCTCTGTCCAAGTCCTCACTTAGCCGCCGGTTTCGCTCCGCAAAGGCACTTATCTCAGCCTCATCCTCGAGCAGGCACTGCACCATCCTCCTAGCGTAGCTCTGGGACTGCAAAAGCAACCTATCAGAAAATTTCCGACGTGCGTTCTCCAAATGGCAAAAAGAGAAACGTACAAACAGAAAACCGGCCGCCCGGTACTTACGCAAGATGTTGATTGAAAATACTGAGCTCCAAGGGCCCTGCGATCATAGCCCTCCAACTCAGCCTCGTCGCCAGGAAGGGCGGTCGTCACCCCCAGCTCCACCCCAACCCGGGGATTCGAAAGAACGCTATCCTCGACACCGATCTTCCAGTCAGGCTTAAACAGCTCTCCTCGCACCTGGAAGCTCTGCAGAGGAAGCACCACTCGTTCCCGAAGAAGTTTGGTCATAACTGCCCCCTCCATTCGGCTTGGCACGTCCTCCGCAAAGACAGGAGGACGCGCCACACGAATGACATCCCCCTGTCGAGCGCCAAAAGAGGCCGCCCTCTTGGCGGACGGCTCCGACTCCGAAGGAAAAAGCCTAGCCGCCCCCTTTTCTCCGACCGCTCGAACAGGGGGGCTAGAAGGCACGGATGCCGCAAGTTTTGCCTGTGACCGGCCCAACCTGGCCGCGGCCATGAAATCAGAAGGGATCTTCTTCTGACTCGTCAGACCCTTCGTCACCACTGCTACCCCTTTTCCCTTCCCAGCGTCACCGGAAGAAGACATACCTCCTGCCAAAAAAAAACGGGAAAACAACAACTGCTCAGAACGAGGGAAAGCAACCAAAAAAAAAATGGCGAAACAGAGAGAGAGAGAGAGAAAGAGGGGAGGGGCTCACCACGAGGACTGGCGAAACTCTCCCCCATTCCCTCGCCCGTACAATGGGCCCTCTTCTCCACAGCTCCCAGCAAGCCAAGCCTCTTCAGGCTCCTCTCCCATTTGAACTCGGAAACGTCGATAGCCTCCCCGGAGGCGAGCTTCCCCAAGTCAAACTTGCTATAGTCAGACTCGTCGGGGAGGGACTTCCTTCGCCACTCAACGGAGCGCCTCCAAGAGCGAGGAAAGCCCCAGCCAGCGTCCAACGGAGGGGTGATGAACACATACTCCTCCTTCCACCCTTTGATGGAGGAAGGCAAATTCGCCGCCATTTTCACCCGAGAACGCTGGGTCAGATATAACCAGCTATCCTCCCCCTTCACCAACGGGCTAAGGGCAACACAGGCCCGGAGCAGCGGAAGGGTAGGTTGAACCCTGTGAAGGCCCGCCTTAGCCACAAAGGCCAAGAGAGTACGCCAACTATTAGGCGCCAGTTGGGAGGGAGCCACCCGGTAAAACTCAAGGGCCTCTACTACAATGCCCAAGAGCGGGAACCTAACCCCCGCCCGAAAAGCCTCCACGTAGAAAGCTACCTCTTCCTCAGTAGTACCCCCACAAACACTCTCTACAAAGGAAGGAACCCTAATCCCATAATCATCGGGAATGTGGAACTCCCTCCTAATTTTCTCCGCAGCCCCTTCTCCCAAAGTGTTCCTGAAACACGCCACCTGACCAGGGCAAATAACGGCACCAGACCGAATATCCCCAGCCTCCGCCTCACGAGCAGAAAAAACTCAAGCCAGAGATTCCGAGGGAGCGGCCCCCACCGATGACCCAGAGGCCCCGGAGCTATCTCTCAACTCCGTGGGCTGCTACATATCCTCAGAGACGACGCCCCCACCCTCTAAAGATAACCGCCTCCTTTTTCTTGGTAGAGCCCTCTTCACCACCTCCACCGACTCAGAAGAAGGGCTCTGAGGTACAGTCGCAACAGACATTGTAAACTATCAAATCGCGGATGAAATAAAAGATACGGAACTCACCGAAAGAAGTTTGGTGAATAAGCAACGCGTGAAAAAACCGTCGCGGAGGAAAACCCGTTCACCCGAGGAAGACGAAGCAATAAAGTAAAGAATGAAATCCCCAAAAAGGCTTTAAAAGGGCTAGGGTTTAGACACGCGTCGTTTCAACTCCCGCCCTTTCTAAATCCGATGGGACACGAACACGTGGCGCCGATTGGGAAACCCAAGGGAACCGCCATAAGTCGAAGCGCCATACGGAAAGGACGTCTCTACCCCTACCCACGAAGTAACTTCCCAGCAAGCCATCCATAGACCCTCGCCCCGTTCGATGGCAAAAGGCTCGGGACCCGTCACAAGGGTCCGGCATACATCTCCACAAGATGGAAAAAACCACGTTCATAAGGAAAGGGCTCGGATCCCGTCACAAGGGTCCGGCATACATCTCCACAAGATAGAAAAAACCGATTTCAATGGCAAAAGGCTCGGATCCCGTCACAAGGGTCCGGCATACTTCTCCACAAGATGGAAAAAACTGATTTCAATGGCAAAAGGCTCGGGACCCGTCACAAGGGTCCGGCATACATCCCCACAAGATGGAAAAAACCACGTTCATAAGGAAAGGGCTCGGATCCCGTCACAAGAGTCCGGCATACATCTCCACAAGATGGAAAAAACCACGTTCGATGATGAAAACCCGACACAATGTACCACCGGGCGAAAATACCAAACACAGCGAAAAGGGCTCGAGTCGCGCGGGAAAGCAAACACGCAAGAAGAAGGCAAACACAAGATATAAGATTGTAACAAACGGACAAAGGAAACAAAAACAAAGAGAGCCATTCATAAACTACTTCCTTCTGGCCCACAGGCCTACAAAAAAGAAAGGGAAACAAGAAAACACAGCACAGGGCACGCAGGCCTCAGAAATCCCATAAAAAGAAAGGGATAGGCACGCAGAGAAACAAGGAAACACAAAGCCTAATCGGAGAACGACTCCTCTCCCGAAGGGTTCCTCTCCTCCTCCCAAGAGGTCTCCAGCAGGGGGTCCACCTCATATTCCAACAGCTGCTCGTTGAGAAGGTGAACCTTTTTCTGTAAAACCTCGTTCTCCCGCTTCAAGTCCTCGATCTCCTTGCCCATCTTCGAAACACGGCCGCGCAGTTCCGTTCCCTGATGATAGACTCGAGAGAAAAACGACCACTCCCTGGCGACGCGAGACCGAGACAATCTGTCCTCCCTAGGCAAGGAGGAAAGGCGAAGGGGGGGGGAGCCCGAGGAAGGACTTGGGCCTCTCCTAGCCTTCTTCCGACGACCCACGAGATCCTCCCCCGGATCGGAGGACAAGTCAGGGTCACTCGACGACTCCTGGAGGAAACGGGCCTTGCCCCTAACTCGTGAAGAAGAACCAGACATGTTACTAAAGAAGATACAAAAAGAACCCCTACTGAGAAGGAGAGAAGAAGAATGACGCAGCACCACAAAAAAAAAGGGGCACCAGGATAATTCCCTTCTTTTAAAAACTCGGGAAAGAAATCCTGGTGCCTCGAGACAACGCAACCTCCCTAACGACGCTGCCGCGTCCCGAGGACAGCGGCCGGATAAAACGGCACATCTCCTCGTACCCCGGAGCCCTCGTTAATATCCTCATCATGACTTCGCTCAAACCAAACGTTACTCCCTTGGCCCATTCAGTGGACCAAAGGAGTAAGGGGGAGTTATGATGGGGCACAAATACGGCTACGCTCCCAGGTATCGCCACCTGTCATCCATGCACGACCAGAGCCCAATCATCATGAAGAAAGATGTTGGAAAACGGCAAAGACCACACAATCATGACACGTGTCACCCTCTCGCCGCCCAAGCCTCATCATCACAAATTATGGAAGGAAATGACCGCCAAAGCCATGCGCGCCGGCAAAGCAAGAGGACAGCCCAATCCTGCGAAAGAAGGTTTTCTCTCCATAATGATGAAAGGGGTCGCGCGCCTCCCTTTAAAAGGGAGAAAAAGGAAGAGCAAGGGAGGCCCCTTTCGCTGAAAAGAGGACTTTACCCATTCTCCACTCCGGACACCGGAAAAAGAGGCGAGGCAACAACAGAGGAGGCTAGGAACCCAATCCTACTCTCCCTGCTAGTCCCCTCCGACTCACTCACTCACACACCCAGAAAAGAGCCCGCGTGCTGCCTCTGGTAACCCTGATCGAAACTCCCTTCCCCCTCTCGTTGTTCTTTATATTGATTGGTCGAAGGATCTGACTTGGGTGTCGAAATGGTCGTCCGGGACCCACCCCGGACCCCTTGACCCCCTTTGTTTGTGATTGCAGACTCCGCGGAGGCCCTCTACCGACCGCGTGATCGCAGACCCGGATTCAGACGCCATCAGTACCCATGTCGGTACTTTTCGTATGAATAAGACAAAGAAATTGTGAGAAAAGCATAGACATCTAATAGAGACATAAAATATCAGGAATATATTGACGATTTTACCCTCAAATAATTTCTCATAGATATAGATGTTAGATAGTAGCAAAGGGGTTAATAGTAAAAGAGTAATGCTGACGTGTAAATCTGAAATAAAAAGAAAAGAAATTTCTTTTTCCTCCCGCTATATTGTAGTA
The DNA here is from genome assembly GCF_043159265.1 of Tasmannia lanceolata. Taxonomy (NCBI): domain Eukaryota; kingdom Viridiplantae; phylum Streptophyta; class Magnoliopsida; order Canellales; family Winteraceae; genus Tasmannia; species Tasmannia lanceolata. The sequence goes on along the minus strand of NW_027518679.1, from coordinate 36,737,409 downwards.
TATATATGAGGAAAGTGAAGCTACACCGCCCGTGTAGCTAACTTTGCTACACCGCCGGCTTAAAATACAATGGGCCCACATTGTTTTGGCGATCCAAAGAATTCATTTGATTGGCCCTCACATAGATAGGGTGTCCACCAAAAATCAGCTCCATAGGTTCATCCCAACCCTACGATTTGTGGAGGCAAAAATGAACGCGTAAAAACCTTCACAAATTTGTCCATTTTTGCCTCCACAGTTTGAAGGGTTGGGATGATCCTATGGAGCTGATTTTTGGTGCACACCCTATCTATGTGAGGGCCAATCAAATGAATGGTTTGGATCACCAAAACAATGTGGGTCCTACATACAAGAACCAATAGGAAACGTTTTAACAACTTGAGCACACCATTTTGGCGTGCGCTTGAGCGCACCAACACTTTTCTCATATATATATATATATATATATATATATATATATATATATATATATATAGAGAAAACAGTTCCTACACATATGTGTAGATAAGTTATCTACACACTAGCTTAAAATACAGTGGGGGGCACATTATTTGGGTGATCCAAACCATTCATTTTTAAGGCCCTCACATAGATATGGTGTCCACAAAAAATCAGATCCATAGGATCATCCTAACCATTCGAACTGTGGAGGCAAAAAATGGACTAATTTGTGAAGGTTTAAAGACATCCATTTTACCTCCACAAATCGTAGGGTTGGGATGATCCTATGGATCTGATTTTTTGTAGACACCCTATCTATGTGAGGGCCTTTAAAATGGATGGCTTGGATCACCCAAACAATGTGGGCCCCCACTGTAATTTAAGCTAGTGTGTAGAGAACTCTCTACACATATGTGTAGGAACCGTTCTCTCATATATATATATATATATATATACATATATATATATACATGAAAAGGTTTCTGAGGTATCGCGCAGCCTGAGCAGCCCTCTAAATAGACCATCTCCCATGTTGTTTGACTCATCCAACCCATTCATTCTATAGGAGCTAACATAGGTAGGGTGTCCTTAAGAAATCATCTACATAGGATCATGGTAGCTGTTGATTTGTGGACTTGTAGAATGGACGGCTACAAAGTGGGCTTCTACAGATCGAGTAGTTAGGATGATTGTATGGAGATGGTTTCTTAGGAATACCCTATCTATGTGAGGTTCTATGGAATGAATAGGTAGGATGAGTCAAACAACATGGAGATGGTGTGTTTATAATGGCTTGCTCAGGCTGAGCTATAGCTGATGTGTTTGTATGGGATTTGCTAGGGACCATCATAGAAGGCATTTCGTGGACCAACTGTTGCATGGGAGAGCTGCCACATAGGCTCAAAAGACAACCAGAGTTTGTCATATTCATTTAATTCATCTGAGGTGGCTGCTCTCTGATGCAACGGCCAGCCCACGAAATGCCTTATGTGATGGTCCCCAGCAAAAAAACTAACCCCAAGTTGGAACCATTTCACCCAACCGTATTTATCATTCCTTTAATTTTGTAGTTTTTAGTACCGTATAAATGCAGTTGGGGGGACACGGATCCAACAAGGCACCCATGAAGTTGGGTTTTTTAGCATTTATATATAGGTGCAAGTATATTTTTTTTAAATATAATGGCGTCTATATGGTTCAATCATCCAGACCATTCATTTGTTGGGCTCGACTTAGAAAGTTTTGACCAAAAGAAAAATCTCCATAGCATGATCCTAACCCTCAAAGAAACAACAAATTACAGAAACCTCTACAAATTGGAGTGTTAAGATCATCCTATGCAGATGATTTTCAGAGAACGGTGTACCTAAGTCAGGCCCACCAAATGACTGATTTGGTTCATCAAACAATGTGGGCCCACATTGGTTGGATGATCCAAAGCATTCATTTGATAGGCTCTCACATAGATAGGATATGCCCAAAAAATCAGCTCCTTGGGATCATCCCAGCCCTTCAAACTGTGGAGGTTAAAAATGGACAGATTTGTGAAGGTTTTTTACCCGTCCATTTTGACCTCCACAAATCGAAGGGTTGGGATGATAATATGGAGCTGATTTTTTGGGCACATCCTATCTATGTGAGGTCCTATCAAATGAATAGTTTGCATCACCCAAACAATGTGTGCCCCACTGTATTTTAAGCCGACGGAGTAGACAAGTTATCTACTCGATAGAGTAGATACACCTCTCTCTATATATATACATATTAAAAAAAAACCTGCACCTACGTAGGAACACTAACAATTCAGCCTACTCTCGTAAGTGGAAATCCCGCCTACTCTCATACGTGGAAGAAGTGGAACCTATATCTTGTCATTAGGGTCTCACCGCTCCCACCAATGAGAGTATGCACACAAAAGTCGGCGCAGACCGCCAGCTATTTTCCGCATATTAAAGGGTGTTTTACTTTAAAGCAATTGGGTTAGCTCTTTCAATCATCTTTATTTAAACAAAATGAGGCATGTTCATTGAATCCATATTATATGTCCCTTCTTATAAGTTTTTATAAAATATATTCTCTATCTTCACATTTTACATAGTTTTATAGTGTAATTGACCTTTTTTGTGGGTGGGTGCATGATATTTCCCGAATTCATTAACAGGTAGTAGACAAACGGTGTATATGAGCCGTATGCAAAATTGTAAGTGATATTTCCACCCCTTCTGTATTTCCACCCACTTTTGTTTGACGTCACAAGCAAAGGAGGTAGAAATCAACATTTAAAAATTCTCCAAGTCAGTTATCAAGACTCTCCCAAGTCAACTCCATCATACCTTAGCAGAGTTCGAGTTTTACCCTGCCGAGTCAGTAAACTTCTTAGACTCAACAGAATTAGGCACTTTGGATTGCAGGATTTTTATTTATTTTTATTTTTTTGGCTCTGTTTCTTTCGACGTAAAAATGGATGTAAAATTTGTTTCATGTTTATTTTACGTTCATTTTTACGTTGAAAGAAACAGAGCCTTTGGAAAAGTTTGGAAAGCAAAAATATTTCTAATATTTCCTACTTTTTTACACAGAGAAGATAACTTAAATCAACCCTATTCAATTTTTATTCAGACGGATCTTCAATTAATGTGGTATCCTTCTAAATTAACTATAATCATAGCATTTCCTTTGAAATCGTGGAAAGACAAATTTTCAATCAGAAATCTTTTTTTTTTTACTCGCAATTCAAACAGGGCCCCTAGTTGGATTGCAGGACAAAACATTTCTAGTAGAAAAAATTCAAAGTCATTTTTTCGTCTCCACAATTTGAAGGAAAATGATATAATTATGGCCTATCTAGAGGGATATGAGTATAAATTGAAGGTCTCTCTAATTAAAATTAACTTGAACCTACTATGGTTCAAGTTAATATTTTTCATATGTGATCAAACTTGGGACATCCTCTTCTAGTGTATTTGTCACTACTCTTTTACATAGAGGACGCTATCCCAAGCATGGTTTTAAATTTCAACCGAAAGAGAAATATGCCGAAATTCATTATTTCTCCATTTAACAAATTTTGGGAATTTCGGTTCGAAATTTTGATTATGTGCCTTTTTTAATTTTAAAAAAAAGTCTTACAAAATTTTGGCCAAAATTTCGAACCAAATTACCAAATTTCGGATTTCACTGAAATATCGGTTTTCGGTGGGGTCCGAAACGGTTACCGAAACCAAAATTTTAAACCATGATCCCAATTAAGAAAAAGGGGCAAATATATCATTTCCCAAAAATGAATGTGTCAAATATTGATCGACACGAGTGAATTCACCAAGTTCGTGTCCAAGTTTGAGTTTCAGAACTCAGGTATAAATGCTAAGAAATAGGGTGGAAATATCATTTTTGTTTCAAAAAAATTAATGTGCAGCCCCACACTACTTGTCCCCATCACTTTCATAAACCTTGTTTTTTGTTGGACGGATTTGAGAGACTTGGGGTTCTGTCAATTGCTCCAACCAACACTTTCTTTATGTGGAAAGTCTGACTCTAGAATCTACATTATAGCAAGGTATCATTATATTTCTCTCTTTAGCTAGTTCTGATTTTCTTATTACAAATCAGAAGCACAAAACAATGTAGAGGGTTGGAGAATGGAAAGTTGAATTGAGAGGTAGTTGGTCATAGAAAACAAGAATTAGTAATCGTTGGGCTACTTAAAGTTCATAATTATGGCGATTGAAATGAATCATTCGGTAGGGCCCACCGTCCAACAATCGCACCAATTAATCGATTCTAGACGTCCGATTCGAGGGCTTGCAGATGCATGTTTAAAACAAATGTTTGTTAGGGATTTGCTTTCAAGTAATAGAAGTCCGTTGATTGGACAGTTAGGATTGTCATAACCATCATCGTTGGTTGGGCCCACTGCGGACACCATTTGGTTTTATGGAATTGATATATTCGCTCCCTTTTCTTCCCCGGGTCCAACCCTCTATGGTGTATTTATAACTACTCTTTTTACGCTACAAGAGGTGGCCCAGGAAGGAAAGGGCTAGAATATATTATTTCCTTAGTTTTATAGGGAGGATTATAAAAAGTATATGCTAAGGCCCTGTTTGTTTTAGATTATGACAACCGATTGTGGAGTCCCCAACCGATTATTGGACTCAAATTTAGTGCAATTTTCGGTCCAACAATCAGTTGGGGACTGTACAATCGGTTGTCATAACCTAAAACAAACAAGCCCTAAGTATTGCATGCACTTGCATTTTAAAAACTGTGTTTAATCACTAATGCAAGATTAGAAGAGTCTTGAAATTCTTCAATAAGAGTATGGAAATTCTTCAATTATGTAGCTTTTTCGATATACAATGGGTCCTCCCGTGCCATGGTTGTTTTTTCTTCACAAAAACAATGCCTTTAACAAAAGATTTTTCCAATTATGTATTTACATAAAGGCTCCATTTCTTTCAACGTAAAATGGATTTAAAAACCAATTTACTCCCATTGTACATCGAATAAAAATGGCCAGAGGGGAAAAGCTTTTTTCATTGAAAAGAAAACTTACAAAATAACAGTTCTTATCAAGAGTATGATATTATGTGAGTCAACTACAGTGACTTTGGTTGTGGATCAGTCCCATAACATGGGTGTGAGTCGTGTGACCCTCCGCACCTGATCACCATCGAATTAGAATCCGAGGGTGGTGATTTTAATATTGGTGAGCATTGTGGGGCCAACAAAAACTAGAAGGCCTCTTATTGGCATCTGATTTTGATTAATCCAACTTTTAACACTCGGGTTGGGTTGCCCAAACCCTCAACCCAAACCAGAACCCGAACTCAACCCGGGATGGAAAAACTCAACCTGAACCCGAACTCAACCCGACCTGGCCCGACTTTTTTCCGGGTTGAACCCGACCCGACTTGTACCTTTATAATAACAACTTCCCAAGTAATGCCGTGTTTGATTTGGATTTTAAGGACCGATTGCGAGTCCAAAATTGATTATTTGACTAAAAAATATGTTGAATTTTGAGCCAACGTAATTTTGAGTCCAATAATCAATTCTTGACTAGCAATCGGTTCTCAAAATCGAAATACGACAGAGCCTAAGAAGACAAACTGTTTGGCTAAAAAATAGGGGGTTGAAATAGTGACACGTGAACAAGAAGACAAGAAAGACAACGCTAGATAGTTGGGGCAGAGTTTTGACCTCCAATAAAAAACAAAAATCCCCTACGTCGGGCCTAAAATATAGCTTCGGATCCAACCAATGCCGAATGGAGTCTCTCTGCTTGACGCATAGGGCATTGGAGAAAGTGTCCACTCGAAAAAGGTGATGTGGTGGCCCTTGGACTCTCCTTCCATACCGTATTGGCCAAGCATAGAGACTCGGTAGATGTCGGAGCTAGTGTCAACTTTTGTAATGGTGACATTTCTTTGAAATCTTATGTCATGGTATTTCTATTATGTTAATAATTATTATTACTTCCAAAATTATGAACATAAGATGAAATAGTGGTTCAATTCATAGTTACAAAGTTTGGATTCAAGAATAATGTGTGGAACATGGTTTTAAATTTCGATCGAAATCCGAAATTTTAGAAAATCGGGTATACCGAAAAATGTTAACAAATTTCAACCGGTCGAAATTTTGTTTTTAATGAAATTTCATCGGAGATTTAAGGAATTTCACACAAAAATCTCGATTTTGTTCATTATTTTCTCGAAATTTTGGTTTCTGAAAGGACCGAAACGCATTCTGAAATTGAAATTTGAAACCAAGGTGTGGGAAGAGTTGAATGTGTTTGTTTATTTGCCATGGGCATCTATAATATATACTAAACGTCTTTCTTTCCTTCTTCATTCATTTTCTTTTCATGAATATTTATTTTAGGCAGGTAAGCTGGATTAACCCCCGACCGCGAGGTTGATGAATGACGCCTAGACCATTGAGCTAGAGGCTACTTCCATGAAAATATTTGTTAGAGAACCTTCTCAAAGATTTTTTTATATTATGGGATTTCTTTTTTATTAGATTTTTTTTACACCCCATGCATTGTATAGGTGTGATCCATCATTTTACAATATGCATAGGTGGCGCCCACTATTTTACACCTCATGTTTTGATATGACAGGCCATCAATCTCCACCCAAACCTATGCACATGGTGGGACCCACCATTTTACACCATGTTTTGCTAAGGAGGGTCCTACCAACTCCACTCAAACCCATGCATTGGGTTGGGCCCACCTTTTTATCTCATATCTTGATGGGGCAGGTTCCACGATCTCCACCCAAGCTCATCATAGGTTTGGGAAACTATTTTACACCTTATGTTTTAAGGGGTCGGTCCACCATTTTACACAACGTTTTGATAGTGTGGGTCCTACTAACTCCACTTGTATCCATGCATGGGGTGGGACCCACCATTTTAATCACATCATGTTAGATTGAGGTAGGGTCCATTATTTTATACCCATGCATGGGCCAAGAATGCTAGTTTTACCGTGGAAAATGATATATCCCTCCTTTTCTTCATAGGGCAGCTCTCTCTAGTGTATTTATGAGATATGACCAGCCTTTTACACTACAAGGAGCTGGCCCAAATAAGAAAATGGGCGAATATTTCATTTCCCTTCTACTAATATAAACTAATTTTTTGAAAATAGAAAGCCAATAAAAGCATAAAAAAGTTGCTAAATGCATTTGTCTGCTCGATGAAAAATGGTAAAGATGCTAGACTTTCCCTAATAAACACTTTATCTGCATATCTGGTGCCATGTGTATGTGACTAGATTCGTTGATCCTACTGGCAACCACACCTCCGACCAAATGCCGATGAGAACACCTTGATTGGATGATCCTAGATCTTTGATTGAAACAGTGATTGTTGGTGTTTTATACCTTAGGCATGAAGATTTTCTTTGGATGGGACCAATACCATGTGGGCTCCTCGTGATGTTCTACAAGATCAACAGTCTTCATTGCACATACAAAGTCTTATGTGAGAATCTAAACTTGATCTTAGCATTGATCTCATAACACAACAAGATTTATGAGGTTGGTAGGTGTTGGAAATTTCTGCTGCGGAGATGGGGAAAATAGAGAAGAAAAGAGATGCTTCGTGGTGCGATGTCTATTTTTTTAAGACAATATTTGCCCCCACCAGTAAGTGTGCAAGGGTACCACGAATTTGCCTCCAAGATACAATGAAGCCCGGTGTAATCTATACCAAAATGGTTGTTGACGCTTTGCATTAAGTGGAAACAAACCCAAAAATCACCTTTTGAAGGAACAAGTATTTGAGATGCAAGTTACTGTTTCTGTAGAAAATAGTATACTTAAATGTAATTTCGAAACAGTAGTTTAGAAAGGCTTTCAAGAGAATAAATTGCTTTGGAAATTGTCTAAATAGAAGTCCCACAACTGTATTTTGTATTATGTTTGCAATGGACCGATTCTACTGTTTTTATAGAGTTTCTGGCACCCTTTCTGATTGATTTGCACCCTTACAGAGTACCTATTCAGAGCGGGTTCAATTCTGGCCGTTAGATTGCGCCCATCCGCTACTCTACGGTCCAGATCGATTCTGGAGTGACTGTTGGTTTGTGTAAAACCTCCCTCTAGCCCCATAACCACTAGATCGATCATCCACGGTGTGCATTGCTCCCGCTGGGCTCATGACCGTTGGGACATTGGGACACAATCCAACGGTCGTCATCAGACTCGATCCCACTAGCTGTTAGACATGATCTGACGCCTCGGATCGCACCCGCTATTACACTAGCCGTTGGAGTGCATTGGGTCGACGGTTCGGTCATCCATATGTCCGAGCTCTCAGACCGACCGCTAGGTCATCCTTCGGGTCCGGGCCCTTAAGTCGTTCCGACTAACCGACCCAACCTGGCCGACCTCGAGCCGACCGACCTACCGAGGCCGAACCAATAAACAATCCAGGTCTAATCTGGAAAATTTTAAGTGCTCCAATTGCTCCTTTCGACGAAGGGGTCATGCGAAATGCATAGTGCAAAGTGCGCACTAGTGTCCTATAGCCCATTGCCCACACCGCGCGTACTCGAGCGGTGTGTTGCACCGTCCTGTGGGTCCACCCATTGGCTAAAACCATTGTGCAATAAAGTAATACAGAGAAGTGGTAAAAGCTATATAAACCTCTCTCTTACTTTTTGCCTCACCGATGTGGGACTACCTAGTCAAAGCTACTTTATTCTATTTCTTAAAAGCAACCACTTTTACAAAACAAAGGCACTTTTCTTTGAAAATACTTTTCAAAAGCTATTTTATTTTGAAAATACACTAACAGTAGGATGTCTGGGTCTAAAAAGGAGAAGAGAAAAGTTTTACTATATCTGAGATTAGGGTCATAAGCTTCCCTTGTGGTAACGATCTCCACCCCGAATCTAAAAAAATGAATCCCCACCCCCACGCCCCACCCTTCCCGAAAACAAACAAACAAACAAACGATACGGCCAATAACATGGTAAGTGAAAAACAATACCACCAATATTCTCCTGAAAGTCAGTCATGGCAGAATACAAGAGTTTTATCATTACTAGGAGTGCAATTTGGGTCAGGTCGGGTTGAGCTTTTGCTAAGAAATGAATTGGAAACAATCATATAATGGAATATGAAGAACTAAGAAGAAGAAGAAGGTTTTGCAGGGGGCCTACATAGGCAATCTCTTGGGGAGTTTCCTTTTAGTTTTCGAGGCATACCATTTGTTGTGTCTATCACCTAGTTATATAGAAACTTGCCTTTATTCTTGATCGTTGTTACGCCCCCTTTCTTCCATAGTGTTTTTGGAAATGTTACAACTCCCCATCCGTTATGGACTCAGCCATTATGGCCATTACCATAACATCTCCCACTTTCCCACATGCCCAAGAGCATCCCTTTCATATTTCTTGCTGGAATATTTCTCCCAAACACCTTTACTTAGGCCTTTTCTAAGTCCCACTAAGTTCACATTCATATCACAGGTATGTATATAAGTTACCTTCATTTCCTGTTTCTCTACTATATCTCTAATATAGTGATATTCCACGCATATTGAAATCCCAATAGGCAACACAAGAGGGGGGGTGAATTGGGTGATTAAATTTTTTGCCTTAATTAAGTTGAGTATTAAAACTAATTTTACCCATTTTGCATTTATAGATCTAACTCTTGTTCATTTAAGCATATTAAAAATAAGTAGGGTTTAGATATTACCAATCACCACAAGAAGTAGGAAGAAGATAGGAGACGACGCAATCATGTATAGTGGTTCGGTCTCAAATGGACCTACTTTACTACCAAAGTACTTGGTCTTTCCTTGGGATTTTCTTTCATTATTTGAGATTTCGCATGCCAAATTTCCGGGCTTTACAACATAGACTCCTTCAAGGGACAAACCCCTTTTATACAAATCGCCTCCAAGGAACAATCCCTCTTCCCAAAACCGCCTCCAAGGAAATCACTCCTCTTCGCAAACCGCCTCCAAGGTAGTGATCCCTCTTCGCAAACCACCTCAACGGGAAAAGCTCATCTTCGCGTCGGATTCACCTTTGTTGTTGGGCCAAATCGTAGACCCCAATTACAATGAATAGGAAGAAGATAAAAGCTCACTCAAGCCTCTTGATAGGCTATTACAAACGATGAATAGCTCACAATTTCTCCAAAATAGTATACCAATAAAGCCCTATGGAGATCCTCTTGTTGAATGTAAATCCACAAGTCAAAGCATAGGAAAGGATTTAAGAAAAACCTTAGATTTGAAGGTGTAAGCTCAAAAAGATGTGAAATGATTTTGCAAAAGGTTGTTTAGATGATCAAAGATAAGATATATATATATATATATATATATATATATATATATATATATATATAGCCCAAGTAGTAATATGATCGTTTGGGGGTAAAACCGTAAATAACTAGTCAATAAAATCAAAGTCGCTTGAGCCCCAACGACGATTTTTCCAGACGGGCGTTGTCGACCGGGGTGTCGCGGTCGGCTGCCGTGAGCAATCTGGACATTTTATTTTTGGTCCAGAACCCTATCCGCGGTTGCTCGACCCTATGGCAGTCAACCGGCCTAACCATTCTGGATGACCTTTGGTTTTCCAGAAGCCCATCTGCGGTCAACCTGGGTGCCTCGGTCGACCGGCCCTCTAAGTTTGGGTAGGTTCTGGAGTTCTAGCACACTTCCCGCGGTAGCCCGGGAGACCCCAGTCAACCGGCCCTGTTTTGAAAACTTGGTTTTACATATTGAAATTGTAGGGCTTTGGGCCATGGTCTTTGGGCTTTTGTCTAAGATTTTCAAATACATTTTGGGGTGTGTAGATGGTTTTCAAAGATATCAAGTTTGTTATGAAAACTATTTGAAAACCTTTTGAAAGTGTAAATACATTTTGACAAGAGGACTCCAATACAATCTATAAAATATAGAACCTTGAGTCTTCTTGGATTGTCTTGGCTCCTTAGCACTTTCTTGGACATCTTCGACTTATGAGTGAACTCTTCAACTTGCTTTGGGTCTTGTGACTTCCTCCATTCTTTGAACATCTTGAATGGTACATGAGGTGGTCACCAATGCTAGTTCATCTCCAAGCTTGTTTTGGCACTTTGATAGGCATGCTTGTGGGATCTTTGACTTGAGCTCTTGACTTGAACATCTTCCAAGGATGATGTCTCCAATGTGTGTACAAGCTTTTTGGTTCATTTTGCATGTTAATCCGCAAGCTGTGTGTTGAGTTGTATTGTGCTAGATGTGCTAACTCATTTAACTTTCCTATCTAAGGCACAATAATACAAAGCAACACATTAGTCCATAAAGACTAATCAATTTGGGTTTGCTAGCATCAAAACAACAAGGTAAAGGTAAATTGTTGAACCCATAGGAACCCTTGGGCTAACACATATGTCTACCCTTAAAGCTATTTGCTACACTATATATAAGGGTTATTACTGCCTGATTATCACAATATAATTCTTTTGGTCCATCAACCAGACCAACGTCTAAATTGTCTAATCCAGACTGCATGAGTAATTGCCATACTACAGGCTATATACTTAGCTTCCTACATGTATCTTTGCACACAACCTTGTTTCTTGCTAGACCAAGAAATAACCACACCCTCAAATGTAAGTACATGTCCAGAAGTGGACCTACTGTCATCTCTGTCACCTACAAAATCTGCATAAGAGTAACCATGAATGCTAAGCTTTTCCACTTGAAAACACCTTTCCTCGACTAAGACTTTTTCTAAGTCCCATCAAGCCCATATACTTGATGAACGTTACTACTAGGATATTTCTCCCGAATACCTTTCCTTTCCTTGACTTTTCTAAGTCTCATCAAGCCCACATGCCTGATGAAAGTTTTTGCATGAACTCCTTTCGTCAAAGGATCGATAATAATATCATATGTAGGTATATAGGTAACCTCCACTTCCCGTTTCTCCAATATATATATATATATATATATATATATATATATATAGTGATATTTAACGCGTATGTGTCTTCATTTAGAGCTATTCGCTACACTGTATATATTATTAGGCTTATTGCTGTCTGATTATCACAATATAATTTTATTAGCCCATCAACCAAACCAAGGTCTAAATCAACCAAAAATCGTTAATCAAGATGGCATTGGTAGTTGCCATGCTACAGCCTATATACTCAGCTTCATGTGCGTATCTCACCACACAACCTCGTTTCTTACTAGACCAAGAAACAATCACACCTCCAAATATAACTACATGTCTAGAAGTGGACCTACTGCCATCTTTGACACCTACCAAACCCGCATCAAATAACCATAAACTTCAACCTTTTCAACTTGAAAACATAATTTGAGGTGCTTAGTTACTTAAATGTATTTCATTGTTCTTTTAAATATTTCCCAATGAGCAATACCAGGATTACTTTGATATCTACTTACTAGACCCACTGGATAGGTCAAATCTGGTCTAGTATATAATATAGCATACATCAAGCTTCCAACAGCTTGAGCATATGGAACATTAAGTCTTTCTTGTCCATCTCTTGGCCATTAACTTACAGATAATCTCCTGTCTACCACTATGGTTATCTGCCCAGTATTGTAATTCTACATTCTAAAATGTCTAAGTACTGTATTCAAATACATTTCTTGGTCTAAACACAACGTTTTATTCTTCCCGTCCTTAGTGATTTTAATCCCCAGTACATAGGATGCTTCTCCCATGTCTTTCATCTCAAACCTTAGGCTAAGTTCCAACTTATTTCTATTAATCATTTCTAACTCATTTCCTACTAGGAGTATATCATCCACATATAAATCATTTCTAACTCATTTCCTACTAGGAGTACATCATCCACATATAGGGACGAGATTGTAATCTTGCTCCCACCTTTTCTGGATATATACACAATAGTCTAACTTGTTAGCTACAAAACCAAGCTCGAGAATAAACTGGTGAAATGTCAAATACCAGTGACATGAAGATTGTTTCAGGCCGTATAGATTTCTTCAATCTATATACTTTTTCCTCCTAATCCTTCACCTGAAAACCCTTAGGTTAGTTCATATAAATGGTTTTCTTTAATTCACAATTGAGAATTAAAGAAAAGTTCTAAATACAGATGAGCCACCTGGAAAAGTTCTAAATCTAGATGAACCACCAATGCCAGTATGATCTTTATTGAGGCAAAGTTGGCAACAGGCGAGTAAGTTTCTTGATAGTCTATGCCTTTTCTTTGTGTAAACCCATTGGCAACTAATCGGGCCTTAATCCTGTCAATGGACCCATCGGACTTGTACTTCTTCTTGAGCATCCATTTACACCCTACGACTTTTTTTCCTTAAGATAATTCACATAGCTGCCATACCTGATTCTTTTCAACATAATCAATCTCATCTTTCATGGCTTTTAGCAATTCTTCTGACTCACGTAATTTAATCACTTCATCAAAGTTCATGGGATCTATAGTCTTATCCGTGTCTAATTCTGCTGAATAACACATTTCATACACAGATTAAGATAATAATCGTCTAAATAAGATGATGGTGCTCTAGGTCCTTTGTTGCCCAACAACAGGGGTTCTTGGTCAGGAATTTCTGATTCTGAAGGTACACCTATTGTACCAGGATGATCTTCAGGTTCTTTAGACCTGTCATTATCATCCCCCATTATTATCAGAGGTTCTTCACTATGACTACGGTGGTTCTATTTCTTGATCTTCTAGAAATTTTGCATCGCGGCTTTTTATCAACCCTTTCTCATTGTGAAAGAATTATAACCCTTAGATTGTTCATGATATCCTATGAACTTATACTTCCACGTCCGTAGATCTAATTTATAACCTACTTCTGTTAGAATCATTACATGGGCTTTGCATCCCCATTTTCGTAAGTTTCTTAGGTCTGGTTTTCTTCTACTCCACAATTCATAAGAATACGAGAAATTGATGAATTATTAATTAAATTTGAATTCCATTGCTATAATTAGAAAATTCCCTACCATTAAGAGGCTCTCGGGAGCCACAGGCCGTGGGAAGAGCCTATCACAAGTCCCCGACAGGAATTGAACCTACGACCAATCAGTTAAGAGCCGACCGCTCTACGAAAAAAGAATTGAATTTAACATGATAAACACATTTTAAAAAATTGAATTGTTGTCAATTTTTTGAAGTTTAGAATGGGGCACCAAAATATTGATATTTTTTAAAAATCTTCAATTATTCTTTGAATTTTGTAGCTCCTTACCATCATGTTAATGTGGGTACCCTGCAGTTGGTGGGACCCACTCATTAGAATATACACCAGATGACTGCATGTGTATTTTTTTTAAAATGAGCATTTTTCACCAGCAACCCATATTGACACAACCGTGTTTTGATTTTTGCACTAATACAACTTGTCTTTTGTTTCTTAATTTGGTTCAGAGGGCTTGTTTTGGAAATTGTGATAACAATTGACAGCCGGTTAAATGTTAAAAGACAAGGCGAGTTAAAGCAATTATCAAAACATGATAGTGCAAATATCAGTAACCTTTTCAAAGGGAAGTGATAAATGTGCCCATTTTCATTACTTGGGACACCTAGCTGCACTGTATCTACGACTGCAAAGGTTCTGATGTACTTCCACATTTAAGGAATGAAGTGACCTGATTGCCACGTACAATGCAGCTGGGTGTCTCAAGCATAGTTAGCAAAACTCCGTTTTAAACGGTGTTTTATTGAAAAAAAAAATCGTTTTTATTGTTGTGTCGTTTAAAACTTTTACAACGAATAAAACTCCGTTTGTTTGAGGCAAACGTTTTAAACATTTAAAATTTTTTTGGCCAACTTCGTATTTTACCCTCACCATATTTTGTAAATGACAAAAGGGAAGTGATAAATCCGCCCCTTTTGGTTACTTGGGATGCCCAGTAGAAGTGTACGTGGCAATCAACCTCATTGAATCCTTCTGACATGAACTAATCAACCCCTCTGCATTCATTGATACACTGCTGCTGGGTGTCCCAAGTAATCAAAAGGGGCGGATTTATCACTTCCCATGACAAAATTCTAAACTCACTCATTTTCTTGTGTTTCCGGTTTTTTTACTATGTTTTTTTTTTGAATTAGTACCGGACTGGAATTTTTGCCATCCCGTGTTTTTTGCCGAATCTCGTTTTGCTAACTATGGTCCCAAGTGATGAAAAGGCGTGCATTTATCATTTCCCTTTTCAAATTAGGGAAAATTATTAAAAAAAAAGATGAACAAGGGGTGGACATTTCAAATCTATAAAAAAAGGGCTGTCATGTACGAAAATAGACCATTTAGGACGAAAACACCCCCCCTTTTCTTTTTCCCATCAACTATGTAGGATCTAATCCCTAAGCAATTTCACCTACCACCTTTTCTTTTCTTTCTTCTTCCCCAAGTTCCAACGTGAGAAACAACCATTGCCAATACCTGGGTTGATGAAAAACAGCCATTGCCAACGTAAAAAACAGCCATTGTTCTTTGGAAAAAAAATGGGAAATGTTATCTGCACTACCGTATTTTGATGAGGACACTTCTCACTTTATTAAAAGTACTGTATGGCCTGCACCATAGGATGATCCAAACCGTCCATTAGATGGGCCACAGCCTAAATAGGTTGTGCCCCAAAAAGCATTTCCATAGGTTGATCCTAACCCTCCGATCAAAATGTTAGAGGGTTGATCGTAACCCTCTATAGATCGAAAAAAGTTTCGGACTTCCGAATGGAGTCCAGTAGAATGGGCATTGTAGTGGACTCCATTCGGACGTCCGAAATTTTGTTCGGACTTCCGAGTAGGGCTAGCAGCCGATGGTACGTCCTCAGATTGAAGGGTTAGGATGATCTGATGGAGCTGATTTTTTCGGCACACCCTATATATGTGAGGGCCCATCAAATGAACGCCTCGAATGATCCAAACAATGTGGGCCTACTGTGTACCTCAGAACCACTAGGGAACCACATTTTATACCTCGGAACCACTAGGGAACCACATTTTATACCCCGGAACTCCTATGGAACCACATTTTATACCTTGGAACCACTAGGGAACCACATTTTATACCCCGGAACCACTACGGAACCACATTTTATACCTCAGAACCACTAGGGAACCACATTTAATACCTCAGAACCACTCTTGGAACCACTTAACACCTCAGAATAACTATAATATGGTTCCCAAGTGATTCCAAAGCCTATGTAATGGTTCCAAAAGGTTTAAAACACTCATGATCAGTTTTAAAATACTATTAGAATGTTCCAATCACAAGTAGCACTCTTGAAACCATCATTTAGACTCTTGGAATTACTTTACACCTCAGATCAACTATAATATGGTTCTCAACTGGTTCCGAAACCTATGTAATGGTTCCAAAAGGTTTAAAACACCCATGATCAGTTTCAAAACTAATTTCATATTATTAGAATGTCCCCATCACAAGTAGCACTCTTGGAACCATAATTTAGGCTCTTGGAACCACTTAACACCTCGGAACAACTATAATATGGTTCCCAAGTGGTTCCGAAGCCTATGTAATGGTTCCAAAAGGTTTAAAACACTCATGATCAGTTTCAAAATACTATTAGAATGTCCCAGTCACAAGTAGTACTCTTGGAACCATCATTTAGACTCTTGGAACCACTTAACACCTCGGAACAACTATAATATGGTTCCCAAGTGGTTCCGAAGCCTATGTAATAATTCTAAAAGGTTTAAAACATTCATGATCAGTTTTAAAATACTATTAGAATGTCCCAATCACAAGTAGCACTCTTGGAACCATCATTTAGACTCTTGGAACCACTTAACACCTCGGAACAACTATAATATGGTTCCCAAGTGGTTCCGGAGCCTATGTAATGATTCCAAAAGGTTTAAAACACTCACGATCAATTTCAAAATATAGTTAGAATGTCCCAATCACAAGTAGCGCTCTTGGAACCATTATTTAGACTCTTGGAACCACTTAACACCTCGGAACAACTATAATATGGTTCACAAGTAGTTTCGGAGCCAATGTAATGGTTCCAAAAGGTTTAAAACACTCATGATCAGTTTTAAAATACTATTAGAATGTCACAATCACAAGTAGCACTATTGGTACCATCATTTAGACTCTTGGAACCACTTAACACCTCGGAACAATTATAATATGGTTCCCAAGTGGTTCCGGGGCATATGTAATGGTTCCAAAAGGTTTAAAACACTCATGATCGGTTTTAAAATACTATTATAATGTCCCAATCACAAGTAGTACTCTTGGAACCACTTAACACATCAGAACAACTATAATATGGTTCCCAAGTGGTTCCGGGGCCTATGTAATGGTTCCAAAAGGTTTAAAACACTCATGATCAGTTTCAAAATACTATTAGAATGTCCCAATCACAAGTAGTAGTCTTGGAACCATCATTTAGACTCTTGGGACCACTTAACACCTCAGAACAACTATAATATGGTTTTCAAGTGGTTCCGGAACCTATGTAATGGTTCCAAAAGGTTTAAAACACTCGTGATCAGTTTCAGAACCAATTTCATACTATTAGAATGTCCCCATCACAAGTACCACTCTTGGAACCATAATTTAGACTCTTGGAACCACTTAACACCTCGGAACAACTATAATATGGTTCCCAAGTGGTTCCGGAGACTATGTAATTTTTCCAAAATGTTTAAAACACTCATGATTAGTTTCAAAACCAATTTCATACTATTATAATGTCCCAATCACAAGTAGCACTCTTGGAACCATAATTTAGACTCTTCGAACCACTTAACATTTCGGAACAACTATAATATGGTTCCCTAGTGGTTTCGGGGCCTATGTAATGGTTCCAAAGGTTTAAAACACTCATGATCAGTTTCAAAACCAATTTCATACTATTAGAATGTCCCCATCACAAGTATCACTCTTGGAACCATAATTTAGACATACTTGAAGCTATGTTTATCACCCAAGTAGTTTAGTAAGTAATGGTATTTTTTTTGGAAAATGTTGTCTACACTACTGTATTTTGATGAGGGCACTCCTCACTTAATTAAAAGTATAGTATGGCCCCCACATAGGATGATCCAAACCGTCCATTAGATGGGCCACAGCCTAAATGGGTTGTGTCCCAAAAATCATTTCCATGGGTTGATCCTAACCCTCCGATCTATAGAGGGTTAGGATCAACCCTCTAACATTCTGATCGGAGGGTTAGGATCAACCTATGGAAATGCGTTTTGGGGCACAACCGATTTAGGCTGTGGCCCATCTAATGGACGGTTTGGATCATCCTATGGTGCGGGCCATACAGTACTTTTAATAAAGTGAGGAGTGTCCTCATCAAAATACGGTAGTGCGGATAACATTTCCCATTTTTTTTCCAAAGAACAATGGCTGTTTTTTACGTTGGCAATGGCTGTTTTTCATCAACCCAGGTATTGGCAATGGTTGTTTCTCACGTTGGAACTTGCTTGGGGAAGAAGAAAGAAAATGAAAGGTGGTAGGTGAAATTGCTTAGGGATTAGATCTTACATAGTTGGTGGGAAAAAGCAAAGGGGGGGTATTTTCGTCCTAAATGGTCTATTTTCGTACATGACCCCTTTTTTAATAGATTTGAAATGTCCACCCTTTGTTCACAATTTAGCATAAACTTTGCATTTTTAAAATAATTTTCCCTTCAAATTACGATGAAAATGAGGTCTATATTATAAAAAAACAGAGCATTTTTCATAATATTATGAAAATGAGGAGTTGCATATTTATCGAAAACAGAGCATTTTTTCATATTAGGGTGAAAATGAGGTGTATTGGAGACTATCGATGGTCAAATCATCGGTGGATGCAGTCTTATTGGCTCCACTTATGTAGACGGGCCAGTACTAGCCGATCTATTTGTCCTCGTACACACTATAATATGGTATGGTCCCGGTTCCTTTCCAATTATTCCTTTTCAGTGGAATCGAAAAAAGAAAAGAAAAAACTGGGCTTTATCCGAAGCCCCATGTTATTTTTTCCTGCGTCGGACGTGGGCCCGGAATCCCACTCACTCAGACAACATTATCAAATACAGTTTTGGAAAATTTGAAATCCGATGAGAGACAAAACCTGGTGCCGGTATTATTTAACTTTCCCAGTTCTCTTGGTGGAGACATTTTGAGAGAGAGAGAGAGAGAGAGAGAGAGAGAGAGAGATCACTTTATAGCTCTCAGTTTCTTGCGAGAATTAGTTCAAAAACCCTAACCCTAACCCTAAGCTCATATTATCCGGTTTTGATTCTCTCTGGTGCTTTACGAAGCTCGGATCTCTTTCAGTAACCAGTATTTTTTCGAGAGAGCTTTTTTTTCTCCTGATTTTTTGACTGATCTTCGAGAAAAAACGGTAGAGGAACGAGAGAGATCGAGGAGATTTTTTTCTTCTGATTTTTCAACTGATCTTCGAGAAAAAACAGTAGAGGAACGAGAGAGATCGAGGAGATTTTCGTTGTTTCATGTTGAGATTCATTTTCTGGTTGAAAGAAAATGGAATCCAGTGAGTTTTGCTGATCTTGACGCGATCTCGAGCAAGAACAGTCACGAAAACGGTAATGACACTGATCTTCTTGCTTTATGAGTGTTTTTTCTTTTTCTCTTTCTCGGATTTTAGTTTATTGAACGGTAATGACGCTGATCTTTTTGTTTTTGAGTGTTTTTCTTTCTCTCTTTCGCTGATTTTAGTTTATTGAACAGTAATGAAGCTGATCTTTTTGCTTTTTGAGTGTTTTTCTTTTTCTCTTTCACGGATTTTTGTTTATTGAACTTAGGTGAAGTTGATTTAAGTAAATTTGTGTGATTTCTATGCAGGAACGGTAGATATTTTGTTTTCTGAGAGTTAGGGCTTGAGCTTTTAAAGATTTGGAATGCGTGAACGTGAAAAGAGGTGTGGATTTTGTTAAGTGTTTTAGATTTGAATGGAAATTGAGAGGAAATTGAGAGGAAATCTCTGAGAGAGATAATAGTTCTTTTTGTCTTTGTTTGAATGTTCTAAATATTGCGAAAGAAAGATCTTTTCGTTGACGTGTAACATTTCTTTCAGTGGAGAAAGATAGTGAGATAGCAAGGATGTTGCCACTTGAAAAGAAGGAGTGGAATGGCTTATTTGAGATTATCTTTTGAGGAAAATGATAGAGGTTGTGAGATCGAATTGAGCAAGTTTCCGTAAATTCCCATTCAATTTGAGTCCTTGTTATATCAAAACAGTTACTATCGAAAGGGTTTAGCAGTTGTGTTCTGAATTCTAACATACGAAACAAAAAAAAAAAATTTGATGGAATTCTTCTCAGAAGAAGTCAAGGACTTGAAGATAGCTATTCCTTCTAGAACCATTTAAGTGTCTCTTTCTGTCTGTGTGTGTATCTGTACAAACTGTCTCTTAAGCAAAGCAACCCTTTCTTGAGACAAGGAGAGGCAATGGGCTGTTTGCTGTTGGGGTCAACGGGGCCACCAATAAAACGGCGAGCTGGTTTGCGTAGGAAACAGGCTGGACGAAGTTCATACAGAGGCAGCTAGGGAATAGTAGTTTGGTTATTTCTTTGCGATTAATTTGCTTCAGCAGCATCGGGCTTTGGCTCTCAGTACACCGGTAGATGGGGACTAATTCCTTGAGGCAGTTACTGAGGAATCTTTGCAATGGAACACAGTGGAAATATGCGGTCTTTTGGAAGCTCAAGCATCGGAGCCGTATGTAAGTTTTTTAGCTAGCCATTTGTACAGTTGGTACATTTTCTTTGTTTTTCTTTTTACTTCGGAACAAGGTTGTTACCTTTTCTTTTATGCATTAAGCCAGCGCTGCATTCTGCTGACATCTGCTATCATGTTGTCCTAATTACCCATGCATCAATGCACCTTGATCCACAATGTTGTGCCAATTAGGTAACAATAACAATTAGGTGCATTTAACCTGCTTAATTTTTATGTCGGAGCTAATGAACACGATTGGGTTTAGATTTCCTAGTATTTACTATGCAATGAATGCGTTGTCTAGTTTCAAAATACAATGCTATAAACATAGTTGTCAAACTCTTATGACTCGTACGAATCAACTCCCGAGTCGAGTTGAGTCGATGGGCTTTCGAGGCGAGTCGCATGGGTAACTCGCCTCTGTTGAAGACTCGTCTGAGTAATCTGGTGACTTGAATGAGTCGCTGGGACTCGACTCAAAAAAATAAGACTTATGAGTCGAGTTGCTAGGCGTGGGCTTTCTTGTTTTTGATGGCTGAAAATATGGAAGTTGGAACGTAAAACTTAATTATCATTGTCCATGCAAGTTACAAGCATATAATTATTTATATTTTTGACTTAGTGCTTTATCTATGTGCTATTAGGTTATGTTTTTTAAATGCTTCATATTTTGATATATATAATTATGCTTTTGTCAACTAAAATTCTGTTCTTGTCAAAAACTCTTATGAGTCACGAGTCGAGTTGAGTCACGAGTCATAAAATAATCGAGTCACGGGTTGACAACTATGGCTATAAATTATATTTACAGTCCCTTTTATTATTATTATTATTATTATTATTATTATTTTTTGAAAGGTAGTCCCTTCTATTTTTGACTGGAAGAAGATTCATGGTACCAGTAGTTTGCAAGTTTACAGCATAGGTGGCTTGCAAGTTTAAACTCTTTGACATGTTGGGACGCTCTATAAAACTTTTGTGACTTGTATCCCCTGATGGGCGTGAGATGTGGTTCATTCTGAAGGATGGAAAAGTGGTACTATGATCTTCAACATGATCTGTGCTCTTGAATACTGTTAAAACCTGCAAGGCTGCAATTGGATGACTGGATGACTGCTATACCTGTTTGTGGGTTTTCAAATTTCAAGTTTCATTCACCCATATGATGTGATAGCAGAAGGTTTTGTGTTTTTATTTTTTCTGACTGTGATTGCTTTTAATATCATTATGTTACTGTGGCTATGTTAAGTTATCTGCTGTTGTTGTGTCTCTGCGCATGCCTTCTCTTGAATTACAGACTTGAGAGTGGTGTTGCAATAGTTCTTTGGTTGTTCTTGAATTCTCTTGCTGATAAAAGCAGGAAATGATCCCAAGTATCTGACCATTGCTATTGCTATAAATTACATGGCATTATGTCACAACTGATCCACTTCATGTTTTATTTTAATTCAAATGTTGTGGGATCACAAGTGATAAGATCTTTAACAGATAAATGACAGCGTGAAAAGGAATATGTATAACATGAATATATGTTGCGATATCTCCATTTTTTATTATTCCATGTAAAAGATGTTTCATGATTCCATAATAATGACTTTTGTCGTTGGGTACAGCTATCCTGTCAGAAAATAAAAATTACTATTCAGAAATAAAAGATAAGTAAAAATAATAACTCATTGTTTTTGGGTGCTCCGATAAATACCAAACAATAGCTCTGATATATTAGAAAACTGTTGGTGAGCTTAAGCGCACCATTTTTTTGGTGCGCTTAAGTTGTTATAACGCCTCCCATTGGTGCGCTTAAGCGGGACCCAGCGGGACCCAAACATTTAAACGAATGGGAGGCGTTATAACAACTTAAGCGCACCAAAAAAATGGTGAGCTTAAGCGCACCAACAGTTTATATATATATAATGAATGGTTTGGATCACTCCCCAAAATGTGGGACCCATGTGATTGGGCAAGCTAGCTCACCATAAGTTTGGTGAGCTTAAGCTCACCAACAGTTTCCTCTCTCTCTCTCTCTCTCTCTCTCTCTCAATATATATATATATATATATATGAGAGAACGGTTCCTACACACATGTGTAGATAAGTTATCTACACACACTAGCTTAAAATACAGTGGGGGCCACATTATTTGGGTGATCCAAACCATTCATTTTTAAGGCCCTCTCATAGATAGGGTGTCCACAAAAAATCAGATCCATAGGATCATCATCACCATTCGAACTGTGGACGCAAAAAATGGACTAATTTGTGAAGGTTTAAAGACATCCATTTTACCTCCACAAATTGTAGGGTTGGGATGATCCTATGTATCTGATTTTTTGTAGACACTCTATCTATGTGAGGGCCTTTAAAATGGATGGCTTGGATCACCCAAACAATGTGGGCCCCCACTGTATTTTAAGCTAGTGTGTAGAGAACTCTCTACACATGTCTAGGAACCGTTTTCTCATATATATATATATATAATTTTTTTTTTCTTTTTCTTTTTTCTAATCATGTCTTTTTGTTCAGGCTATTGACCTGGGAGGATGGTTACTGTGATTATCCAAAACCGAGAGATACTCTATCAGACAATATATGTTTCAATGATACAACTGGGGTTCTTTCTTTTTGTTGTGAAATTGGTGCTCACTCTGGAAGTTCGGCTGGGTATTCAATTGGACTGGCGGTAGCAAATATGTCATGTCTTTTGTACTCACTGGGAGAAGGGTATGTTCATGTACTCGTACGTTATAATTTCCAATTACATGCCCATTCTAAGATATGAATGCACATTATAAACCCTTCATCAATGTGATAAATATGTTATGACTAAATTGTTGTTTTTTAAATGTCTCATTTTTTAGCATCAGAAGGAAATAAGGCATTTATTACATCACATTACTCTTGTCATAAACTATTCTCGTCATGTATCTTCAGTGCTTCACTTTCCAAAACTATTTTTTTTCCTTATCTAACAGATGAAATATATTAGGAGAAAAGGGTAAACTAGAAACTTCCTAGTAGGATGGGAAGCTCACTTCCCCTGAAACTCATTTCGGAAGCTAAGTTCTTCTCGCTTTCCAAATTTGGGGGAAGCATGCTTCCCACACGCTTCCTCTTAATTAAGAGTACGCTTCCTATTTAGGTGATTATTTTTTCCTAAATGGATATTTTTCCATTTGATAATGTTTAAGAAGTGCATCAAAAAAATGTATTTACTACTTGAAAACTGATCTTAAGTTTCAAATGAAAATTATGCGGATCTTTTTCCAAAAACACAACATTAAATATTTATGAATAAAACATGTGAAACTGTAAATTCCTAAAATTTGTAGTTCTAATTAGCCATGAAATCTTCTTTTGTACTTGTAATTCTTACCTATATTGACCATTCCTCCCTAACCATTACAATCCTACTCTTTCTATGCACTTAGTGTTCGCTTCCAATGAAGCTCCACAAGTGCCTTGTGTTGACTTTAAATGACGCTTTGCACATATTTGCTCTGTACTTTTTTTTAGAGCTTCTCGCTTGCTGCATTTTTCTCTTTTCTAAACCCCTCACTTCCCGCTTTTGCTTTCTGCAACTCTTCTCGCACTCGCTTACCACTCTGGCAACTATGGGGTAAACATAAAGGGAAACAAAATAAATGATAGAACAAAATAAACCACTTCAAAAAGAAGAAGAAGAGAGAACTAAAGAAAATCAGGAAAATCAATGCAAGACTTAGACAGAGACAACACCAACAAAATTAGAGGGGGCTTTTCATGTGATGCAAACCTAGGGTTCGCCAGTCAATTATTGGAACTTAGGAGCAAGAATATCGGTTCTTGTTCATTACGGGCAGAAACATACATTCCCAAGACAGATAAAACATAACATGATGATCAAGTTCAGCTAGAATTTTTATGGGAATTAGAAGCCTTATAATTCATTAATCAAATAGAAATTAAATCAACCCAAACAAGTTTCATACAATAAGGCCATAAAGAAAACAATTATCTAATGGATAAAAAATCAGATCTCAATCAGATATGTTGCGAATCTCTAATCTACAAAATTTAAATATGGCTCAAACAATTCCTAATGGTGGCTAAGGAGTGTTAATAGGCAATGGGATTGGGGTAATATGATGATGAGGGCAATAGTGTATGGGAAACATTAGGTAAACGGATATAAAGGAAAGCAGGGAAAGATTAAGACTAAAAAAGGAAATAAAAGAAGGGTAAAGGGTTTAATGGGAAGGGAATATGGAGGTGGGCTTTAGTAAATAGACAGGATAGGATCTGTACCTGGGAGTGGCATGCCGGTTCTTGTGCCTTGGTCGTCCTGCTGCAGCTGGTCTCCAAGCTGCAGTTGGTCTCCAAGAGAGGGAATAAAGATAGCTGGTAAGTGAAGAGGGGGGCTGATCTCAGCCGAGAACAATAGAAGGAGAAGAGAGAGGAGAAAAAGGAGAGAGATGAGATGGTTAAGAAGAGAGGAGGAAAGCTGACAGGGAGAGCTAGAGGGGAGAAGGTGAAGGAGGAGATGCAAGAAAGTGGTCGGCTGTGCTCACAGCTGTAGGGTAAAAAGGAGGAAAGGGAGGCAATAATAGAGGGAGGAGGTGGCGGCCCCACACCAGCCGAGGGGTGAAGATGGGGGAAAGAGAAAAGAGATAGAAGGGAAATAGTGATAGGGAATCATTCAAAAAGAAAAACTAGTGATAAGGAAAAGGAGACGAAAAGTCAGGAGATGGGTGGCGGCTCCAAACCAGTCGTGAGGGGAAAGAGGTGAAAGGAGAGAAAGGAGAAGGAAAAAGGGGGACCGAAGATTCAATACGGCGGGGTATGAGATTTTTTCGATTCTCCGAAGTTAGGTTATTGAGGGGAGCTTTGGGGTTATATAATTAAAGGCATTTGTTAAGTGGTGGGCCATGGAAATAGCCAATAGGATATAAGGATGTGTTTTAAAGGTTTAAGTGGTGGGCCATTGGGAGATGGTTTGTAGTCAATAGAGTTTAAGGATGTGCTTTAAATGTTTTAGTTGGTATTAGGCTTGGATCTTAGGTGGTTGACCATAGGGGTATCAACAGATCCACCTTTCTTGGTCACCATCTGTTTGGTTTCTTTATCAATTGGATCATTTTCAAAGTAATTTTTGGATCGTACTTTTCGAGATTGGGTAACGATTCATTTCGAATCGGACCATCAATCGGAATGCCCTTGGCCTTACATTGTACACAGTTAAGCCTTAGGCTTAGGAGAGGGAAGATGAAAGACACTTGAGAGTGAGAAGA
This sequence comes from Tasmannia lanceolata, assembly GCF_043159265.1. Classification (NCBI taxonomy): domain Eukaryota; kingdom Viridiplantae; phylum Streptophyta; class Magnoliopsida; order Canellales; family Winteraceae; genus Tasmannia; species Tasmannia lanceolata. The sequence goes on along the minus strand of NW_027518679.1, from coordinate 36,711,491 downwards.
GAATAATCATCAAAATTAAAAAAGCGAAAATAAAACGATGATTGTTATCTTGAGTAGGATTTTTAAATATTACAAAAGTACTTCTCATGAATAGACATAAATGAACAAAAATATAAAGTGTATTTTCGTACATTGGCAGCCTCCATTTGGTTCTATGACGCTCCATCGGATTTTGTGGCTACGTGACGCCGAATGGGCGTGCGATCGATAACGGCGATGATGATCCGAAAAAAAATAACAAAAGATAATTGTGGTGCTCAAAAGCTAACCCACATTGGAGGGAAACTCCAAGAAAGAAGTGTAAAACACCTTTTCTCCACAAGAAAAGAACACTTTTCATTCAATACTTTAATTGTCAAAAAAACCAAGATCTTCTCCATTACATTGAGTTTAAATAGGCTAATGAGATCCTTATTCTAACTTTGGAAACTAAAAACAAACAAAGAAAGTAGCAACTAAAAATCTAGGTGTAAAGATCTTACACAATTTTACATTGAAAAATTAAATAGAAAATAAAATCTGTTTTAGATCTCATTCCTATTGGGTACTAATTAAAAAGTAATTTATTACTATTTAGCTAGACTTAAGAAAGGAATCTGCTAAATTATTAAACTAAGAAAAGCTAGTTTCCTAAATCTAAATCCCACGGATTGGCACTTGTTGCCATGGTTGGTAACTTGGTAAAATGAAACTGATATCTTTTAGGTAATGATTCAAATGGTAACTTCCTAATACCGAATGGTAAATTGGAAAGCAAGATGCCCTGCATCACTACGTCTGGTTCACAATCAAAAATAATTTAGGTCCTTAGGATATGGATCCGGTGGACACATTCGATTCCAACTGCTATGCCCAAATCTTGTCCATTAAAGTTTGGATCCTTTGGACCCATCGAACTGTCTGGGTTCATTAACACCCCTAAGTGGACCATGGGCAATAAAGGATTTCTATTGACAGTTAGTAACAACCAACAATGCTGTTAAAAGGTATAAATACTGTACTTATAGTGGGAATTTTTTAGAAGCTATTTAATCTGTATAGTTCTTAACTGTGTTTTATAATATAAGTGTAGCATCTCTGAAAGGATTATTCTAGCTGCTCGACTTATTCATGTGCTTATCTACCAGGGTTGTTGGTAAAGTGGCATTTACAGGGAAAAACTCTTGGTTTTTTGCTAATGATTTCAACTCTAAATTTGTGCCTGAGGTGAGAAATTTCATTCTAACAATTTTCCATCAAGAAAGTGGATTATTTTTCTACAAATAGTTGAGATAAGGAATCGAACTGATACAAAATTTCCATTTACAGTATCCAGATGAATGGCAGCTTCAGTTTTCAGCAGGTATCAAGGTATATTAACTCGTTGAAAATATTTATTCTGTCGTGCTTTATAGTGATATCCTTTTCTTCCTTTTCCTTTTTCTTTTTGTGGTGTAACATAAGTCAGTATTTTATTTTGTTCCAAGGTAACTTCCCCAAGTAATTCAACCGAGATGACATTTTGATTGTAGATTTAATGGTTTTGCAGACTATTTTGCTTGTACCTGTGGTTCCACATGGGGTTGTTCAACTTGGCTCTGTAGAAATGGTGCGTGAGTTCACAAGTCATGGATTGATTATTGGATATTTACATATTTCACTTCCCATTCAATCCTCCATTCCTGCTGCATGAATAATTAGCTTTTTTACATGCTCTGAGGCTTTCTTTGAAATCTGGCAATACGTTGCTGTATCTTTTATTAGTTGTGCTAGATGAGTCCACATTTATGTAATTCATTCTCAGTTTAAGCCATGCCGTTTTTTGCAGTATGTCCCGTTGTGTGGATGTAAGGGTCCGGGATTGTTGGGCTGGAGTTGCATGAACCTTTTAGTGTCATTCCTACTTTTAGGCTCAACAACTCCCATCTGCAGTCTTCCAATATTTTTAGAGCCATACCATTTTGGGGAATGCTATTACCTGTGTTACTTTCTGTTGTGATAGATCTCCACTTTTTATTTCGTCCTCATCAAACTGCCTCGTATTTTGGTGGTGGCAGGTTGAAAACTGGCTTATCTTGATAATATGTCCTGACATGCCTTAGGATTTTCTTCTTTTTTTCTTTCTACCCTTGGAAAGTTCTATTGCTTGTAATCTTTTTATCTTATAAGTCCTTTCCTTCCTGTTGAGTTACCAGGTCATGGAGGATCCGACACTGGTGGCTCACGTCAAGGATTTATTCAATATGCTTCAAGATGTTAATGTGGATTCTGTGACTTTCAACCCATCTGGGGATCTACTTGGCCCACCATCATCATTCTCGTCACCTCTCTTTGGGGACTATGGTTGCTCATCAGCGATAACCAGTAACCCACTCAATCTGGCTCCACCTAAGCCGTTGAAGAAAGACGTGATTGTTCTAGATACGAATCAAATAACAATGAACAGGCCTTCAGTTATTGGTCCCAACCTTTCACCACTGTTTATTCAAGATAATGTTCATGACCCACAACAAAATATGCCACATGCAATCGGAGTAGACAGAGCGCACAGTGTAGATGGAAGGCTAAGGGAGACCACAGGCTGTTCCCTGCCATGGCAACCCAGCGAAGTATCATCCACACCAAATCAATTTATGAATCCCAATCATTTGGAGGTGAATTTTGGTGATATGTCAAGTTTTTCCTGCCATGAGGAACAATTACATGTCTCTCCATGTAATCTAATCAACCAGCATTCATTTGCTGAACAGTCCTCCATGTTGAATTCTTGGGAGGACCACCTCGAACAGAAAATCATTCGAAGCATATCAGCAAATTTAGCCAATGAGTATGATTTTTGCTCGTTTGGACATGCGATGGATCAAATATTTGTTAATATGGCAACTGAGGAAGACAACCATAATATTGCAAGTGATACTCTAAGTTTCCCGGTTGACTCTGAGCTACACAAAGCGCTTGGGCCCGCTCCTTGGAAAGGAGGTGATATTGGTCTACTGGATGTAACTATTTCAGGAGAAGATAAACGCAACAGCTCAAGTCCAATCTGTGATACATGTGAATCCAATGGATTGTTTTTGGATAGAGACAGTCTAGAACATCTCTTACATGCAGTGGTAGGCAATGTATGTGGTGGTTCATATGAGAATGTATCCACCAGATCTAACAAAATCAGATCACCGAGTAGCTCATCTGGGCAGTTTACCACTTCATGCCAAACAGAGATTAGATCTGAAGGCAGTGCCTTGGTAGAAAATGATTTGGGTGTGTGGAACCATGGGAAATCTGCATTTGTCTCCAGAGGTGAAGTGTTCACAAGTTCTCCAACTGGTTCTATTTCAAAGGGAGCAAGCACGGTCATGGATGAAAAGGGGCAGAAAATTGGATATGCACAATCCAGAAAGGGCCCAAAGCCATATCAAGTTAGCAGAAGAAAGGCTGGAGCTGGAGCTGGAACTGGTGATACTCAAAGGCAGCGACCGAGGGATAGGCAGATGATCCAAGATCGGGTTAAGGAGCTACGAGAAATGGTCCCAAACGGAGCAAAGGTTAGTACTGTTTTTGCACGTTGGTGTAGGTGAACATGCATGTAGCTTGCAATAGCATGAGGTTTATTGGTGTTTTCTGCTATGATAATACAGTGTAGCATTGATGCGCTCCTAGATCGAACTGTAAAGCATATGCTGTTCTTACAAAGTGTTACGAACCAAGCCGAGAAGTTGAGGCATTACAAGTATTCAAAGGTACAGTTGCTTTCTTTTCATGCAATGTAGGGCCTCTTTGGATATCTCTAAAAAACATTTGCATAGATCTAATCTCTGTGTAATCTCATGTGCGAATAGCGCTTATAGTAGTTAATAGTCTTCTAAACAGGTCTTATTGTTCCATTTGCAGACATGATTAACTTAAGGGCCTCTTTGGATATCTCTAAAAAACATTTGCATAGATCTAATCTCTGTGTAATCTCATGTGCGAATAGCGCTTATAGTAGTTAATAGTCTTCTAAACAGGTCTTATTGTTCCATTTGCAGACATGATTAACTTAAAATAACCTTATTTGCAAATAAGGACCAATTTTTATGGTACCCAAAGAGGCTGTAGTTTTCTGGCCTGTTCACTGTACTCTGGCCATCCCTATTCTTGGTTTATACTGGCCTTAACTGCTGCGGGTGAATGCTAATGTTCCTGTAATGTTGGAAAGTTACCATTCCTCTTCAATCATTTTATAGTGGCCTCATTTTATTGTAATCTCATGTGCGAATAACGCTTATAGTAGTTAATAGTCTTCTAAACAGGTCTTATTGTTCCATTTGCAGACATGATTAACTTAAAATAACCTTATTTGCAAATAAGGACCAATTTTTATGGTACCCAAAGAGGCTGTAGTTTTCTGGCCTGTTCACTGTACTCTGGCCATCCCTATTCTTGGTTTATACTGGCCTTAACTGCTGCGGGTGAATGCTAATGTTCCTGTAATGTTGGAAAGTTACCATTCCACTTCAATCATTTTGTAGTAGCCTTATCTGAATGTTAACCTTACTGGTAGAACTGTACACTTTTCTGAAGAAAGGATCTATGTATTGTTCCATTAGATCTTTGAGGTCCCTACTTGACCACGACAGTCATGCCATGATTTTTTCCCTACCAAAGTCTATCAGAATTCCTTCTAACTCGCCCAAGTTAATGAAAAGGTAACTGTGTCAATGATGGGCTTGCCGGGTCGACTCTCTTTGATCTTGTCCAAGCTCATTTCCGAGTACAAGTTTTGAAACATTGGTTAAAATAGACATGTTTGACTGTCCGGGTGCAACAAGGTTGATATGGTGGCTAGAATCATATTACCGGAGCAATATGGTGGCTAAAATCATATTACAGTGGCAATTTGTCAAAGGGGCCATCCAAACTGGTCCGGATCACAAAACAATAGGTCTTTCCACATGTACAGTTGCTGCCTAAGCAAAATTTCAGTTTTTTTCCAGGCTTAAAATGATTAAAACTCTTCCTAACAATAACCATGTGCTGTTCTTTTCGTCTCTGTATGGAATCTAGAATTTGCAGACAACTTCTGGGAATGACAAATCAAATTTGCAGGCTCCTGGTAATGAGAATCTGAATTCTCCAATTAATCACCAGAAAGATGCAAGCTGGGCTTTTGAAATTGGTGGCCAATCTAGAACGTGCCCTATAATCGTGGAAGACCTCGACCATCCTGGACACATGCTCGTAGAGGTTTTTCATTATATCCACCCTCATCCCATTCTAAAATTTCTTCTTTCAGTATGTTTATACAACATGCTGAAATAGATTGGAATTTTGATTTTTTTTTTTTGGAATGGTGGATTGGAATTTTGAATTTTCTGTGTATCTGTCTTAACTACAGATGCTTTGTGAAGAACACGGACTCTTTTTAGAGATTGCCCAGGTCATCCGACGTTTGAAATTGACCATTTTGAAAGGAGTGATGGAAAGCCGATCTGACAAGATATGGGCTCACTTCATTATTGAGGTACCCAACAAATCATAACTCACTTTTCTCTCAATATTACAATTACAAAAGTAGTGATTCTGTGTTTGTTGTTTTTTGTTGTTGTTGCGATTACCAGGCTTCTAGAGGGTTCCAGAGAATGGATATTCTCTGGCCATTGATGCAGCTCTTGCAGCGCCACGGCAATCAAATTGCGAGCAAGTTCTGATGGTGAGAATTTAATTCCTGGATCATTGTGGAGTTTCCACTTAGATGACAAAATTCACATATCCAAAACATTTCAGAGCATCTTACATTGAGATCCATCTGATTCTCTGTATGAAACTTAGTGATTTCTACATCAGAAACATTCATAATTATATCACCAAACATATTTTTCGCATTGCTGATGATCATGAGACTCTGGCATATCAGGACCACAATAAAAAATGATTGAATCTGCATTAGGGCCTTATGTACATATAAGATGATGTTTGCAGGCAACTGCATTGGACCGTTGAGAGAATGTCAGGTGGGTTATAGACTCTTTTCATCTTACAACTGTTTTATTTTTTATCCATCTGATTTGTGCCCAAAGAACATTTCCATTTGAGAACTTCAGTGTTTTCATATTACATGTAAGCACTTATATGTGGGCAGGTTTGTTAGAGGCACAGAAGCATCTGGTTTTTGAATTTAAATTGGAGATTATGAGAATCTCCAACGGTATTGTAATTCACATTAGTCCATACCTGCACTCAAATCTGCATTTCTTTAGCTTGGAAGAGGGTGAGGGTGAGTACAAGTGGCAATCGTGAGGGCAGGGTGCAGTGTCTTATGGACTTAAGGTCAATGGTTGGGATGGTTAGAGAAGAGGATGAGTGGAGACTTGAGGGATGAATCACAAAATACTTCAAATAGCAATCGTTCTAAAAAATGTTGATGTTTTATTTTTTACTAAAATACAACTGAAATAATACCTAAAATTATAAAAAGTTGGAGGGTGTTTTTGAAAAATAGTATAATAAAATCGGATTTAGGACTGTCCCGTGGGATTTTGGTAGGTGTCTGGATTCTATCAAAAATGATTTCGGATCCTATGATAAGGCCCCGTAATTTGTCTTGAAGCTGTCTGTTTTAAGTTTAGATTCAGATGGTCTAATTGGACTGCCTGGGTCAAGAGGAAACTGCTTATAGACTGGACAAGAATGGGTCCAATGCTATTGAATGTCCGATGAAGTAAGTTGGCTTTGGGCGAAGGACGCAAGACTAAGGGGCTGTTTGGATACGCGGATTTTAGAATCTGGGATTTCTTCAAAATTGTAGATGAGAGACGAGAGAAGAAGCGGACCGGCCGTTGTTTTCTGATTTCTTGCCCTTCTTTTCGTCAGCGAGAGAGCAGCAGATCATCCCATTTTTCCAGGTTTTAGAAATCGCAGGATGCGGGAAGGATTTCTAAAACCTGGATTTCTTATTTAAAATCCAAGAAACACTGTCAGGACAGCATATGGCAGCTTGATCATGAACCCTCTTGTACACTGTTTTCAAGCTAAAACCTGGATCCTAAAATTCGCATATCCAGATGGCCCCTAAGTGTTGCAGTGGAGGATCTCGAAGTGGGGAGACTCTTGGCCTCATGATGGGCGGGACCATTGAGATGGTTCCTTTGTGGCTTGGGGATGTAGGTTGCTCCCCGCGATGGTTTACACCCGGCAAGAGCAGCGGGTGCGTTGTATTGGTTGATCTCGGCAGGGGATGTTTGGCCTCAGGAGGAGGCGGGAATGATGTTGTGGTCCCTTTGATTGGGAATGCTGATGGCTTCCCGTGGTTTGTTCGCACTTTGCCTGAGGCAAGTGCTTATCCTATAAGGGGATGTTTGGCCTCAGGAGGATGCAGGACTGATGTGGTGGTCCCTTTGTTTGGGAATGATAGTGGCTTCCCATGGTTGGTTTTGCACTTTGTTGGTGGCAAGTGCTGCACTTGGCAGAAAGTGAGGCAAGTGTGGTGGCACATTCAGGAAGAGATGAAGGGGTGCACGCTTGTCATTTCGGAAGACCGCTCCAAAGGAAGCTCGGGTGCAACTAAGGAGGAACTTGAGGGTTGCTTGAGGGAAAGATTCAAGTCTGGTTGCTCTGCCCTTATGGAGTTTGGTGGAGTACTGAGAACCATCATCAGCTTTTGTAGGGATCGTCAAAACCTTCGTATAATTTGATGGAGTCCGAGAAAACCATCTTTGTTGAGGATAACTCTAGAGATTGATAAGGCAGTGGTAGGCAGGACTTCGGGCAGTGTGGTATGTAGAGGCAATGAGCTCAGTAAGGGGCAAGTTGTTGAAGTACTAGTGGTAACTGTTTTCAAGATTGTGAAGTCATTGCTATTGTGGAACTGAGCTTCGCAAAGTGCTTAGTATCGACGAGAGTGTCAACGTTATTAGGTGGGGCAGTGTCACGGGGAAACAGTTCAGGGCAACCCAGTCTTCGCAACATGCTCCGTGTCACAGGGACGCAGTTGGCATTTTGGGCCATCAATGTCATATAAATTTTCAGGGGCATATAGGGCACTCCTGGTTGAGAGGGTTAGTTGGCTATACCATTATAGGAGGAGTTAGCCCGTGACATGCTGACTCCTCCCACGATAGGCCTATCAGGTATAGGCCGGAACCTTGGTGGTTTGCTTGTGAGTTGCAAGAGGACTTGCTTGTGCATGTGAGGCACACAACAAGAAATCATACTACAGTTCATGTGCCTGCCCTAAGGGAGCTTTAGGTGCGGACTGCGAGTTATCCACTGGGATGCTCCAGTTTCTTTGGTTGAGGATGGGGGCCAAATACAGTGTAAGTTGGGTTGGGTTCCCACATGCATTGCGCGTACGGACCGGTGCAGGGGCTAGCTATACTGTTTGCCTTCTGCACTGCTGTACGTCTTGTCGGTAGGCCAATCTCTAGGTCTTCCATGAGTTCGTGCCAGGGCGACCTCGCTTGCCCTCGCGAGGTGTTCACCTTTTAGATCAGTCCATGAGGCATCTGGCTTCTTGGATGACCAAGCCTTCGTGCTTGGTGGATTTGTGCGTGGCTTCTTGGATGACCAACCCAATTTGCATCTAAACAAGTCAACCCTAACCTAGCCACTCACCCCCAACTTAACCCAATTAAGCCAATTCAGCTCCACTCGACCCTAATTTAGTATGTACCCATGTTGACATTGTTTGGTCTAAAATGCTTCGGCATGGTCAAGGTCACAATCCGTGGGTCACCCCGTGGTTGGGTGGTGTGTGAGGATGCGTGGGCATGGCATCCTTCGAAGAGGCAAGATCAGAAACTCAATTTGAGGGGTCGATGACCAAAACGTTTTCGTCCCCTGAGATTGGATTTCAGGTGATTGAGATGAGGGGAACATCACTTCTTCTTTGACAGGACTTAGAGCTCCTCTGGTTTTACACAGATAGGGAGGATTTTTTACAATTCGAATGAGGCACCAAATGTGGGGATGTCGCCACATGCAGAGTGTGAACGACACATTGACACGCGTAGTGCGCAGAACGTGAATGACTTGCGGGATTAAAACGCCGTTACATGCAAAAATGCAAACGACTTTTAAGGTTGAGAGACCATCCATTTTAACTAACCAATAGGACGACGCAAACAAAATGCTAGTGCAAGGGATAGTGAATTACAGAGAGTCTTACTTGGGAAGATGAATTCATTGCTTCCTTAATCCGGATTTTTACAGCCACGAAAAGTAAATGATAAAAGATAAATGCTAAAATATATTCGATTTTGGATCCGGAACCTCTTCTTTGGATCGAACTAAAACACGTGTGTATAAACATGAGGAGACATTTAGTAATTGTCCAGTTTTTATGTTCCACTTACTTCCACCAGCTTGGCATGCAATCATCTGGTGATTCAGTCTTTCGTGGCCCAACCATGTCCAAAATGGGTGTAAACAAATATACAAGGGATTTGCTAGGAACCATCGCAGAAGGCATTTCAGTCAATCTAGTTTGCGGCTTTGCCGGCACTCCACCCTCACGAAAGGACAGAGCTCACACCGACCGAGCTGGGAAGAGAGCAAAAAGAATTGCCTGAGCGAGCCTCCCCGTCCTATAACATATCCTAGCTATCGTCTTGACAGACCCAAGAGACAGAGGAGGGCGGGACCCGAGGGTGAGAAGAAGAAAGAGGGTCTGACACAGTGTTTAAAAACTCCTTGACTCGACAAGGAACTCGCCTGAGTCGACCCCTTTTTACCTTGGTCGCGTTCCGCATTGCACTCCATCCGTATTTTGCGCTTTGCCCAATAGAGTCAATAAACTCCTTTGACTCTCCCGAGTTATGACCGTGTCAACCGCGTCATCCGCGTTCTTGGCCGCGCCTGCACCAAGTCGACAGGGATTTTTCTTAGCCGCAAACGAGCTGTGGTTGGTTGTTGACCAACAGAAAGCATGGAAGAAAGAAAGATGAACAAAGAAGGGTGACTTGAGATGCCACCCAGCTTCCCAAAAAGGTCAGCACGAGCCAAAGCTACCTTATCAAGGCAATCATATTTGTTTAGGTAGATACGCTCTTCAGGCACTTGAACCCACTTGGATCACATCTAGACAAATAGAAGCAGGGCGACGAGCAATGAGTAAGTGTTTACAAAATCTTCTTCTGTCCAAAGAAATGATTCATCAAAATAATGAGTCACCCGTTCCATTGATATGGACACATCTGAGATCACCAAATGCTCGGGGTTTCCTCGAGTAGGGGCTTTTGGTTTGACAGTGATCTCCCTCTACCTTCTGGGCTTGGCCTCGGGCAAATCTGTTCTTTTCTCTAGATAGATATTAACACATTCCAACTAAATGACTATATTCGTTTCTGATATAAAAAAAAGCGTTGGACGGTATCAACACATTTTGCATCTTTTAAAGGAAAGAAAGCGGCTTGTGTTCAAAAACTGGGATGGAGCCGGGAATGCCCTACTTATCAATTTGTTCGGTAAACTACTCGTCACATTGGCAGTTTAAAACACTGGTCTGACATGCATGCATGTTGCATATCAGACCAGCCACAGAGTCACTTTTTAGTAGATTTTGTCATCATTCAATCTTTGGCTGGTCTTGGCGTCACTAACAAATTAACAAATAAGTGATTTTCAAAGACAGCAAGCTCCCAAAGTAGTAGAGTTCCAATGTAGGAAGGCAAGCTCAATGCAAGAAACAATTTCTAAGACAATAGAATATCCAAGAGTAAAGTGGTCAAGAGTCAAGCTTACATTTCCAACACAGGGGACACATGTGGCATATGCATGTATACAACCGAAAAAGAAAGAGGCCAGGGTGGTGGTGAATTATAAATGATCAAATAACTCTTTAACTGCTTAAGCTTTTGGAGTAATTGGTTGCTACCCCTATTAGAGTTGGTGTTATTTAATCATATACACTTCAACAAAATGTAACCCAAAAATGTCAAATAACCTCCTGTTTTTTTTATAGATAACGGCTTGAAACCATGTTGGTTCTCTCAAATCCTCACTTAAGATCAAAGATTCACTGTATTAAAAAACCAGAGATTCAATTTCAGTAAGAACCTTTCACAGTCTGATCACGTATATTTTTTTTCTGAACAAAGTAACAAAAGAAGAAGTAGAGCACCCTTCTGCATCTACCCCCAATTATAATGCTTTACATCACTTTTCTTCTTATCCACAAAGAACAGAAGAAAATTTAAAAAAAAAAAACAAGAAAACGAACAAAACCACCTTTGAAAAAAAGAAAAGAAAAAGAAAAGCCTAAGTGGAGCTTAGGTATCCTTTCTTAGATCACTTCAGCTTGGCTCCCCATCGTAGAAGGGGAACAACGTTCTAATAGCAAGGGGTGTGGCAATATCAATTCCATTTTCTGTTATTTTAATTGATATTGCCAAACCCCTTGTTTGCCTTGCTATTAGAGGGTTGCAGAGGAAGTTCCTCCGCAACGTTGCGGAGCCAAGTTCTGTTCTCTGAGATCAACCACTACTACACTCACATTGTCTGTACTCTGCCTAGCCAGAGCCAACTTGGTCAGAAGCATCGCCGCATCAGAGCATGCCTTGTCCGGCCCACTGCCGCCGGCAATATTTTCCGGCGAACTACGATCCTTGCCATGTAAGCACATGCGTGCGATATCGCACGCAGTTTCGTTAGACACCACGTCCCACAAGCCGTCGCTCCCCAGAATCAGGCAGTCATCCTCCAGTGACCGCTCCGTCACCGTCACCTCCGGCTCCGATATCACAAACGGTTTCAAATAATTATCGCCTAAAAAAACAAAAAACAAAAACAAAAATAAGGAAGTAAAAGAGCTAATGAGTTATGCTTGATTAACGCGCGCACTCTTTCTTTGTTTTAGTTACCTATAGCCCTTGACATGGCGAGAACGCCCGAAACCCTAGGGCAGTCCCAGTAGATTACTCGCCCACCGGCAGCCTGGATCCGCTGCAATTCGTCCGGCCGATCCGGCTGGGGCAATAAAGAAATAAGTGCGTTAGTACAAGGGTAATTTGGACATTATAAAAAATCAAAATCTGTTCCCGGCCAAACAACACCAGCGCATGTTAGCAAAGCTCAGTGGATCCATGGGACCACCATGGCACCATAATAATAATAATAATAATAATAATAATAAGCTATAGCTCAGCCTGAGCAAGCCATTTTAAATACACCATCTCCATGTTGTTTGACTCATCCAACCCATTCATTCCATAGAACCTCACATAGATAGGGTGTTCCCAACAAACCATCTCCATACAATCATCCTAACCATTCGATCTATGGAAGCACAAAATGGAGCCATCCATTTTAAAACGCCACAAATCAAATCTTACCATGATCCTATGGAGATGATTTCTTAGGAACACCCTATCTACATTAGGTCATATAGAATGAATGGGTTGGATGAGTTAAACAACATGAAAGATAGTGTATTTAGTGTGTTGCTCAGGCTGAGCGACACCTCAGAAATCTTTGCCCTATAATAATAATAGGGGGATCATAAATTCATACCCTTGTAGGATAATTCACACCCCTGTAACGTGAATTTACATCATATTCAAATTCATGTTAACCGGTCTGAAATCTAAATCATCTTACATAGGGTGCAAATTTATCATCACCCTGATAGGAGGGCGCACGTCAGCAAAATCAGGTAGCTTTTATCAAAATAAAAAAAACAAAATTAAAAAACACCCGTAAAAAACACTAAAACTGGCGCATGTTGGCAAAGAGCCGACGGATCACCAGGTTCGCTTAAATAAGGTTGGAAAACGAGAGGCGCACGTTAGCAAAAGCCGGCGATCTTTTAATAAAAAACTAAAAACACAAAAAATAAAAATAAAAATAAGGCATTGATAAATGAGAAAAGTACGGAATGGGGCTCATGTTTCGAGAAATTACGGATTTTGGGCACCTTTTAAAACAAGAATGAAACACGGGCTAATCTTCAAAATCGGGTGGTGAAAAGACCCTGGTACCCTTCTGACACCGACAGAGTCCTCATTTTTCATTACTACCTATTAAATTGGAGTGCTTCACGAGGTTTCTTTTTGTTCGTTTGAATGTGTATTTGAACCGACAAAACCTTGGGTTCATTTCTATCTTGGCCGTCGGAAATAACTAGAGACGGATGGATGGTTGACACGTGTTGGAAAACTTTTTGGAACACTAACGTTATTGAATACTTCTTGGAACGCTGACGTTATCTTTTCTCACTTCTCTTTTGGCATAGAACGCTAACGTTATTGAATACGTCTCTTTCGGCTTAGAATCTTTTCCCTTCTCTTTTGGTCCTCATTATTTACGCCGGCGTACCCATTATTTCTGTCGGCGTACACCCTATTTCCGCTTACACACTATTTCTGCCGGCGTGCCCCATTATTTACGCCGGCGTACCAATTATTTCCGTCGGCGTACGCATGAATTCCGCCGACGTACACCTTATTTCTGTTTGCACCCTATTTCCGTCGGCGTATCCCTTTATTTACGCTGGCGTGCCCATGAATTCTGCCGGCGTACCTCTTAATATTCCGGCGACATACTATAAAATCCGACGGCGTTCTCAGCCAAAAGACACGTGAGAAATAATAAAATATTCAATAACGTCTCCGTTCTAAGCCAAAAGAGACGTATTTAATAACACTACTGTTATAAGCCAAAAGAGAAGTGAGGACCAAAAGAGAAGTGCAAAGATTCTAAGCCAAAAGAGACGTATTCAATAACGTTACTGTTCTAAACCAAAGGAGAAGTGAAAAGATAATGATTGGCTTTGGGTTGTCAGCGTTCCAAAAAATTTTCCAACACGTGTCATCATCCATCCGTCTCTAGTTATTCCGACGGCCAAGATAGAAACGAACCAAGGTTCTTTCGGTTCAAATGCACATTCAAACGAACCAAAAGAAGCCTCGTGAAGCGCGCCAATTTAAGAGGCAATAATGAAAAAGGAAGACTCTGTCGATGTTACAATGGTATCAGGGTCTTTTGACCACCCGATTTTGAAGATTAGCCCATGTTTTATTCTTGTTTTAAAAGGTGTCCGTAATCTGAAATTCCTCAAAACATGAGTCCCCATTCCGCACTTTTCTCTTGATAAATTCACACCCCTGTCATGTGAATTGACGTTAAAAAGCCAAGTCTTCCACGTGCGAATAATGATACCCCCCAAAACGGATAAAATCCCTCTTTAACTGTTTCTGTGAGGATGGTTCACTGGTTGAGGTTAAATTCTTCCCTTTAACGTTTTTCTTATCCTTTAAAACTTAAAGGAGAATGTTAAAATGGGGATTTTATCCGTCAATAAAAAACACGAAAACGATCTCTCTACGTTTTAGAGATTCCAGTTCTGAGATCATTCCTGGTAAACCGTAAACTGAAACAAACGTTCAGTTTAAAAAATGACTGGAGATTGGAAATGAAAAAGAAAAAAATACTGTGAGAATAACTCACTTTATGGTCGGCCGATAATGGCACCGGTTTCCCTTTCCGGCAGAGGACCGCTCGAGAATCTCCACAATTGGCCACAACAATTTTCTTCGGCGATAAGACCGCCACAACGGCCGTCGATCCACACTGCGGAGCCTGTAACTCACAACGGCAGTTCGCAGAAAGCGTGGTCGTTCCACCACCAATCACCTCATTGTCCATGCGGAAAAAACTCCTCTCCATTACTTTTTTCCACTCTATTCGATCCTCTCCTCCTCTAATCTCTTCCCCTATCACCTCATGCAACCGATTCTTGCAACTGATCGCAACCTATTACAGCAAAAAATAAATAATAAGCCCAATAAGATAACGGACCAGTACAGGTGCTGGAGGTCGCAAACTAGGTATTCCAAACTAGATACTTAGGGTAATAACCCTCTATATACCTAAGGTGTAATGCTTCATAAGAAAAACGTTTGAATTTAGTATGAGAGCTTACATGAGAGCATCCATGTCCGTCGTAAACTCCAAAGTAATGCAGATTAAAGTGGAAGAAGAGTGGATGGATCGCAACGGAGTCCTCCATATCTCTTCTCCGACCACATACTGAGGTAACTCCAAACTTTGGACACCATTCTAGAGAAAGAGAACTGGAACTCGAATTTAAGTTCGATTTGGTTTCATTTTTGCACTCACTATTGATCTTTTGCTTCTTCCTGCTGAATGAATCCGGCATCAGAATCGCCCCAGTCGCCATGAGTTTTAACCTCCGAATCTCTATTCTCCTGCGTCTTGCTGCCCTAGATTCCTTGGATTCTGTCACAGACCCACAACAGATCTCCGCCATTATCTTCAAAACCCTAGATTAGGAAGACGTACTAAAATCGCTTTCCCTTCGACATGTACAGTTGGTATGATGTTGTACAGTTCCATTTCTAGAACGCATCTCAACCGTCCATATGTTAACATTCCTTTCTCTCTTCATCATCTTCTAACGCGTGGAACTTGGATACTTTTTCTTCGACACGTGTCCAAATGAAATTCCGACACGCGGGTAAAGATATCAATCCTATTCTGACACGCATGTGCTCCACTTAAATTAAATATCTCACTAATATTGGCACGACAGATTTTTAATAATTGTACAAAATAAAATCGTCTTATCTTTGACAGCTGTTTAAAAGTGACATGACGTGTTTGTTGTGTGCGATGGTCGTGCTAACATCAATTGGGTTTAATTATTATCCCCACTTGTCCAATTATAAGTGTCTACGTAACGATTAAACGTTTGACACGTGTCAAGTCTACATCAGTCTTTGCAGACACGTACCTCGTATGTCACGTGGGACACGGGCCATGCTCGTGATTTTCCTGTAGAAAATAGAAAAGTACGTCATGTAGGGTCAAGTTTTGAAGAATTACGGAATTCGGATGGTAAAAAGCTAATGAGAAAAGACCCTGATTCTCTGATACCCTTTTGACATCAACAAAAATCTCCTTTTTCACTACTACCTATTAAATTGGCGTGCTTCACTAGGCTTCTTTGGGTTCGTCTGAATGTGTATTTGAATTGACAGAACCTTGGATTCGTTTCTATCTTGGCTGACGGAAATAACTAGAGACTGGTGGATGCATGACACGTGTTAAAAAACTGTTTAGAACGTTGTCGCCTTTATATGGAACTATGACGTCTTATAATAATACAATCTCTCTGTATGAGATTCCGCCGGCGTATCAATTATTTCCGCTTACACCTTATTTCCGTAGGCGTACCCCTTGATATTCTGGCGGCGTACTCTAGAATCCGGCGGCATACTCGATATTTCGCGGCATACTCGATAGTTTGGAACACATGTTTGAACCCAGAAAATCTGGCAGCGTACTCGATATTCCTACGGCGTACTCTAGAATCCACCGGCGTACCCCATTATTTCCTCCGCGTACCCATTATTTCCACTGGCGTACACCCTATTTTCACCGGTGTACCCCTTAATATTCCGGCAGCGTACTCTATATTCTGGCGACGTACTTGATATTTTTGAACGATGGGTGTTTCGCGTACTTGATATTCTGACGGCGTACTCTAGAATTCGGAGGCGTTCTCTGCCAAAAGAGACGTGAGAAATAATAAAATATTTAATAACGTCGCCGTTCTAAGCCAATAAAGTTACCGTTATAAGCCAAAAGAAAAATTAGGACCAAAAGAGAAGTGAAAAGATTCTTAAGCCAAAAGAGACGTATTCAATAACATTGTCGTTCTAAGCCAAAAGAGAAGTGAGAAGATTCTAATCCAAAAGACACGTATTCAATAACGTTACCGTTCTAAGCCAAAAGAGAAGTGAAAAGATTCTAAGCCAAAAGAAACGTATTCAATAATGTTCCTGTTCGTTCTAAGCCAAAAGAGAAGTGAAAAGATTCTTAGCCAAAAGAGATGTATTCAATATTGTTACCGTTCTAAGCCAAAAGAGAAGTGAGAAAAGATAATGATTTTGACTTTGGGTTGCAAGCGTTCCAAAAAGTTTTCCAACACATGTCAAGCATCCATCCGTCTCTAGTTATTTTCAATGGCCAAGATAGAAACGAATCCAAGGTTCTGTCGGTTCAAATACACATTCAAACGAACCAAAAGAAGCCACGTGAAGCGCGCCAATTTAATTGGCAGTAATGAAAAAGGAGGATTCTGTCGATGTCAGTGTTAAAGATTTTTCAAAATCAAGTGTTTTTGGTCAAAAAAATTTTTGGAAAATATTTTCTTTAAGTGTGTTTTGGAAAAAGAAAAACTTTTCTTTGGAAATAGTTGCTTTTTGCAAGAGAAAGAGAATAGTGTAATATAGTTGAAAAGATAGTCCCAAATCGGATGAGAGAAAAGAAAGAGAAGGGCTTATAAAGCACTACACTTTTCTATTACTTGTTTGATTGCACATTGGGTTGAACCCATGGTTGGACCCGCGGGACGGTGCAACGCACCGTTCGCGCACGCGCACACGCACGCGCGGCGTGGGCAATGGGCTATAGGGCGCATAGTGGCGCTTTATTGGCGCTTTTTTAGGCGCACTTTGCACTACGCACTCCGCATCGTAGCGAGGAGCAATTGGAGCCTTTAATTTTTCCAGATCTGATCTGGACCGTTGGATCTAGACGATTGTGGATCGGTCTAGTGGGTGGGCCGAATAGTTCAAAGGCCCATCAAGCCCAAGCCCAGTGTCGAATAGTTCGATTGGGTTGGGCTTTGATTCGAGCACAACGGTCGGCCCAGCGGGCCCAGTGCTCCAACGGTCAGTGGGTGCGATCCATTGGGTTGTGTCCCTTCCCAACGGTCAAGGATCTAAGGGGTGCGATCTGTACCATAGATGGATCATCTAACGGTTAGATGGGAGGACGGGAATTTAAATATCCCAACAGACTCTCTAGGATTGATCTGGTTCGTTGAATCGCGTATGGGCGCGATCTAACGACCAAAATTCAAACCGATCTGGAAAGACTCTATACAGGGGTGCTTTTCACACTGAAAAGACACCAGAGGCTCTATAAAAGTTGCAGAACCCAACCATTTCAAAGTACAATCGAATTTACCCATTTCTGGATAAATTCTTAAGACTTCTAGTGCATTATACTCTCTTTCTTGCTCCACCAAAATTCGTTTTACTAAACTATTTTCTTATTGTTTATCTAATTACTGTTATACTCCAGTAACAGAAATTAGACTGATTCTCTCAAGCTTGTAAGATTCTAAGGGCATTTCGGATTTGACTCCGCTTGTGCATAGCGTCGTCAAATTAGTAGGACATTCCTACTGGCTTCGTTGTATCTTGGAGGCAGTTCGCGGATCCCCTTTGCACACTTCTAGTGGGGGCGAAATCTGTCTTAAGGAAAGCGATTTCACGCCTTGAAGCAAACTGGTTACTGCTTTTTCTTTCCAACAGATACAGAATTATTTCTCAAACAATCTTAAGACAGATTTATCTTTGCTTCAATGGCGTTGTACTCAATCCGTCAAATGTCCCAAGACTTTGTCAAACTTGAGCGATTTGACAAAGGGAATTTCAAGCGATGGCAGAAGAAGTTGCACTTCATCCTTACGTCGCTCAAAGTAGTTCGAGTTCTCACATCCCCAAGGCCGACAACAGTTGAAAATGAGACATTAGCGCAGGCTCGTGCAAGAATGAAATGGGAACAAGATGATTGCATCTGCAAAGGGCACATCCTCAATGCTATGTCGGATACTTTGTTCGACATATATCAGGGAATGGGATCGGCAAGTGAGATTTGGAACGCACTCGAAGCGAAGTACATGGCGGAGGATGCTAGCAGCAAAAAATTCTCTGTGAGTCGTTTCCTGAATTATCGCATGGTAGATGATAGACCTGTTATTGATCAACTGCATGAAATCCAACACATGGTGAGTCAAATTCATTTGCAAGGCATTTTACTTGATGATTCCTTTATAATTCCGTCGATTATTGACAAACTTCCGCCAAGTTGGAAAGAATTTAGAAAAAGTCTTAAACACAAGAAAGAGGAGACTTCTCTTGATGACTTGGCTCTATGCCTCAGGATTGAGGAAGAGTCAAGGATTAGAGATCATAAAGATGATCATGAGAATTCTTCTTCTAAGATACACTTGGTGGAAAATGTCAATAAACCATACCAACAAGGGAAAGGCAATCGGAAGAGAAACAAACACCCTGACAAGAAGAATAATAAGAATAAGAAAAGGAAGGGTGCTTGTTTCAATTGTGGCAAACCAGGCCACTACAAGAGTGAATGTCGACTTCTTAAAGATAAGAAGTCGGGAACACCAACAGACAACAACAAGTTTGTGGCCATGATTTCAGAAGCAAATATCCTTGAAGATGGCAATGATTGGTGGATTGACTCGGGTGCGACGAGGCATGTCTGCAAAGACAGGAATCTGTTTTCGACCTATGAAACGGTTGAAGATGGAAGTGTCCTTTACATGGGCAATTCGTCGACGGCAGAAGTCAAAGGAAGAGGCAAAGTAGAACTGGAATTTACATCCGGCAAGCGCCTCACTCTTACCGATGTCTTTCATGTACCTGAAGTGCGAAAGAATTTAGTTTCTGGAAGCATTCTTAACAAGAATGGCTTCAAGCTCGTATTTGAATCTGACAAATTCATTCTTTCTAAGGGGGGTACCTTTGTTGGAAAGGGATATATGTATGAAGGGATGTTTAAACTCAATATCAATAAAGTGAATGTCTTTGCTTATGTTGTTGACTCTTTATCTTTATGGCATAATCGTTTAGGACATGTTAATACTAGGAAAATGCATGATATGGTTAAGTTAGATTTAATTCCAAAATGTGAAATTGATTTAGTAGATAAATGCAAAATATGTATGCAAACTAAATTAATAACTAAACCATTTCCCTCAGTAGATAGAACTTCTAATCTGTTAGACCTTGTACATAGCGATGTATGCGATATACATAGTGTTCCTACCAAGGGAGGTAAAAAGTATTTTGTTACTTTTATAGATGATTTTACTAAATTTTGCTATGTATATTTACTTAGTCATAAAGATGAAGTGTTGGAAAAGTTTAAGGTTTATAAAACAGAAGTAGAAAACCAATGTGAAACATGCATTAAATGCCTTAGATCTGATAGGGGTGGTGAATACCATTTCCCTCTTTTCTGTGAATCAGTGGGCATAGTTCATGAAACTTCTGCCCCTTATACACCACAGCAAAATGGTGTAGCAGAAAGAAAAAATAGAACTTTAACTGAAATGGTTAATGCTATGCTTGTTAATTCTGGTTTGAATAAAAGTTTTTGGGGTGAAGCATTACTTACTGCTTGTTACATATTGAATAGGGTACCAAGTAAAAAGAATAATGTAACCCCTTATGAGCTTTGGAAGAAAAGAAAACCAAACTTGAATTATCTTAAAGTTTGGGGTTGTAGAGCCATTGTTAAAGTTCCTAAACCTAAATTAAGAAAATTAGGTGAGAAGGGTATAGAGTGTATTTTTTTAGGATATGCTAGCCATAGTAAGGCATATATGTTTCTAGTTATAGAACCTAATGATTTTCTACAAATTAATACAATAATTGAATCTAGAGATGCTTTCTTCTATGAGAATAGGTTCACTTCAATTCCAAAAGAAGTTTAGCCTAGTAATACTGTGGAACTTTCTTTAGAACCACAAACAAAAGATGGTGAACCTAGTGAAATAAGAAGAAGTAAAAGAGATAGAAGTGAAAAGAGTTTTGGTCTTGACTTTGTTACTTACCTAGTAGAAGGGACAAGAGAAAAACTCAAATCTTCTATAATGTTAGATTTAAATGTAGAAAGTGACCCTCAAACCTATACGGAAGCCATAAAGTCACAGGATGTCGCTTTTTGGAAAGAAGCAATTAATGACGAAATGGATTCTATTATGGGTAATAAGACTTGGTATTTAGTTGATCTACCACCTGGATCTAAACCTATTGGGTGTAAGTGGATCTTCAAAAAGAAGATCAAAGTAGATGGAACTATAGAAAAGTTTAAAGCTAGGTTAGTTGCCAAAGGGTTTACTCAAAAACCCAGAATTGATTATTTTGATACATATGCACCCGTTGCTAGGATTTCTACCATTAGAGTCTTGATTGCTCTTGCTTCCATATACAAACTTCACATTCACCAAATGGATGTTAAAACAGCATTCTTAAATGGTGAACTTGATGAAGAAGTGTATATGGAACAACCTGAAGGTTTCATTTTACCTGGTCAAGAGCATAAAGTCTGTAAATTAGTCAAATCTTTATATGGCCTAAAGCAAGCTCCTAAGCAATGGCATGAAAGATTTGATAAGGTGTTAGTCTCTAATGGTTATAGAATTCATGAGTCAGATAAATGTGTATATAGTAACTTTAAAGGTGGTAGTGGTGTTATTATATGTTTATATGTTGATGATATGTTAATATTTAGTACAGATTTTGAATGTATTCAAAGTACTAAATTATTTTTATCTCAAAACTTTGATATGAAAGATATGGGTGAAGCAGATGTGATCTTGGGTATAAGAATCATAAGACATAACAGTAGTTTGATTCTAACCCAGTCACATTATATTGAAAAAGTTCTTAAAAAGTTTAATCATTTTGATTGTTTACCTGCTTCAACTCCTTTTGATCCTAGTGGGAAGTTATATCTTAATTCTGGAAGGACTATTTCTCAACTAGGGTATGCTAGTGATTGGTAGCCTTATGTATGCTATGACCTGTACTAGGCCAGACATAGCATTTGCTGTGGGTAGGCTTAGTAGGTTTACCAGTAATCCAAATTTCTCTCATTGGAATGCAGTCTATAGAGTATTAAAATATTTAAAGAAAACTATAGACTATGGTTTATGTTATGGTGGGTATCCAACTGTAATAGAAGGATACACTGACGCTAGTTGGATAACTGAGCGTATAGATCATACATCAACCAGTGGGTGGATTTTCACCCTTGGTGGGGGAGCAGTCTCTTGGGCCTCTAAGAAACAAACATGCATTTCAACATCCACTATGGAAGCAGAGTTTATAGCTCTGGCAGCATGTTGTAAAGAGGCGGAATGGCTTCGGAATTTGTTATTGGAAATTCCTTTATGGCCTAATCCTATGCCATCGATTTATGTCCACTGTGATAGTCAGGCCACACTATCAAGGCATATAATCATGTTTATAATGGTAAGTCCAGGCATATAGGACTTAGACACAGTACTGTGAGAGAGTTACTTACTAATGGAGTAGTAACTATTGATTTTGTGAGATCAAGCCAAAATTTGGCTGATCCATTTACTAAAGCTCTTGCGAGAGATATGGTGTGTAAAACATCATTAGGGATGGGGTTAAAGCCATTACCAAATAGTCACCAATGATGGAACCTCGACTCAACACTTGAATAAATATCAAGTCTTGAGTTCAATGAGTCAAAGTACATCATATGGAGTGATTGCAAGCACTATAATATATATTATATTTCCATCCCAAGGTAAAGTGCTTGGTACCTGTAATGTATAAAAGGGAAAGGCTGAGCATTTGAGCTCTTAATAGACTTATAACAAAGTGTTGGAGTGTTATAGTTACAGGGGCACTCTTGATAAGTCTACCTATGTGAGTGTGGGAGTGGTGCCGCTTCCTATGAGACCTGGCTAGTTTCTAGAGCACTCATGAAACCAAGATATAGACACAAGGCCAATTCATGTGTCGGTTTTTTAGAAATTGCCTAAAGAGATAAATTCTTATGTGTGAGATGTGTCCGGTTAACCAAATAGAATCGCTAGTTCAAAGACATGTCTACTATGCAATTCTGGTTAACTTTGATGTGTTTTCACTAAGTAAAGGTTCAAATCGAAAGATACCTTTATTTATGCATAAAAACTCCAAGCCTGATGAGAAAATCTTTTTTGATTTTGAAAATGGTGGGGGATTGTTAAAGATTTTTCAAAATCAAGTGTTTTTGGTCAAAAAAAATTTTGGAAAATATTTTCTTTAAGTGTGTTTTGGAAAAAGAAAAACTTTTCTTTGGAAATAGTTGCTTTTTGCAAGAGAAAGAGAATAGTGTAATGTAGTTGAAAAAATAGTCCCAAATCGGATGAGAGAAAAGAAAGATAAGGGCTTATAAAGCACTACACTTTTCTATTACTTGTTTGATTGCACATTGGGTTGAACCCATGGTTGGACCCGCGGGACGGTGCAACGCACCGTTCGCGCACACGCACGCGCGGCGTGGGCAATGGGCTATAGGGCGCATAGTGGCGCTTTATTGGCGCTTTTTTAGGCGCACTTTGCACTTCGCACGCTGCATCGTAGCGATGAGCAATTGGAGCCTTTAATTTTTCCAGATCTGATCTGGACCGTTGGATCTAGACGATTGTGGATCGGTCTAGTGGGTGGGCCGAATAGTTCAAAGGCCCATCAAGCCCAAGCCCAGTGTCGAATAGTTCGATTGGGTTGGGCTTTGATTCGAGCACAACGGTCGGCCCAGCGGGCCCAGTGCTCCAACGGTCAGTGGGTGCGATCCATTGGGTTGTGTCCCTTCCCAACGGTCAAGGATCTAAGGGGTGCGATCTGTACCATAGATGGATCATCTAACGGTTAGATGGGAGGACGGGAATTTAAATATCCCAACAGACTCTCTAGGATTGATCTGGTTCGTTGAATCGCGTATGGGCGCGATCTAACGGCCAGAATTCAAACCGATCTGGAAAGACTCTATACAGGGGTGCTTTTCACACTGAAAAGACACCAGAGGCTCTATAAAAGTTGCAGAACCCAACCATTTCAAAGTACAATAGAATTTACCCATTTCTGGATAAATTCTTAAGATTTCTAGTGCATTATACTCTCTTTCTAGCTCCACCAAAATTCGTTTTACTAAACTATTTTCTTATTGTTTATCTAATTACTGTTATACTCCAGTAACAGAAATTAGACTGATTCTCTCAGGCTTGTAAGATTCTAAGGGCATTTCGGATTTGACTCCGCTTGTGCATAGCGTCGTCAAATTAGTAGGACATTCCTACTGGCTTCGTTGTATCTTGGAGGCAGTTCGCGGATCTCCTTTGCACACTTCTAGTGGGGGCGAAATCTGTCTTAAGGAAAGCGATTTCGCGCCTTGAAGCAAACTGGTTACTGCTTTTTCTTTCCAACAGATACAGAATTATTTCTCAAACAGTCAGAAGGGTATCAAGGTCTTTTCATCACCAGATTTTGAAGAATCACCGGTCTTTAATGTTAGTTTTAAAAGGCACCCGAATTCCGCATTTTCTTGAAATAGTGCCTCCATTCGGTACTTTTCTCAATAGAAAAGATATCCCCGACGTTTTCAGAAAAAACATGATTCTCATATCCTTATCCTAATTAATAAATAAGAAAGGGCGATGTTATTTTCTCTTCCTTTTCTTCCCCAGTCCACCTCTTTCTGCCATTTATATATTGCTTCTTTTATACTAAAGTGGTGGCTTATGGAAAAAAACTGATCGAAGATATAATTTCCCATTATAAAGTAAACAATTCGGGAGTCTTTGGTTTCATGTGATTGGTGAATTCTGCCTTGGAGATGATTAATAAATGTAGGACAATAATCGGGAGGATAAATCGACCCCATATATCTTAAATCTCCCCTATGACCTATGTGTCTTTCTCTCTCTAACACATAGGAGAGAGAAAGACAAATAGGTTGTCGAGATTTAAGATATACAGGGGTCGATTTATCACTGCCCTAATCTAACATGATTACAATCAAAGGCCGATGAGGAAGGACAATTTAAATGGTGTGGGGCCGGATAATCCACTTTCTTTCAAAAGTACAGTAGGACGTAGTACATAGGATGATCTAAACTGTTCTTTTGTTGGGCCTCACCTAGATGTTGACTACTTTGGTCACTGCTCTTCTTATGAAATTCGGATATTTATCCCTAATTTATCTGAAAAGCAGATAAGGGTCCTAGGCCCTAATCTAGGCGACAACTCTGAGAAACTCTCTCTTGCGTGAAATTCGGATCTCGGTCCTAAGTTCACGGAAAATGACTGCTCAACTCCACCGACGTAGCGCCACGCGGAAATCCTGGCACCATAGTATCCAACATCCACAAGACCTTTGTTCCCTTGAACTGATCGAAGAAAA
The DNA here is from genome assembly GCF_043159265.1 of Tasmannia lanceolata. Classification (NCBI taxonomy): domain Eukaryota; kingdom Viridiplantae; phylum Streptophyta; class Magnoliopsida; order Canellales; family Winteraceae; genus Tasmannia; species Tasmannia lanceolata. Next base: position 36,686,498 of record NW_027518679.1, on the reverse strand, counting down.
CACCACACAATGACTACTCAACTCGATGTGGGTACCCAAGCCACCGTCTCCAGTAATCAATACGTAGGGTGTACCGCACAAGTTACTAGGGCCCGATCAAAGCAACCCACATATCAGGTATACCACATAGACAACTAGAGCCTGACCAAAGTAACCAGCGAATACCACCATCCGAATATAGGGAACACCACACAAACCATGAGGGCCCGACCAAAGGATCCCACGTATCCAAATATCACAGACCACGAAGGCCCGACCAAAGTACACCGAATGTCAAACACAAAACCACAATACTACCCATGCATCACACAACATGAAAGAGAATTCCATGTGTATAAGTGACAATAGAATTATGTATCATGTACGGTGACGTAACAAAGGAGAATAAACAATGTGTACGAATATGGATTTCTCAATAATAGAACTTAATAATTACACATTGGCATGCCGGTTCCTAACTTAGGAAGTTTAGGATAATATCAACAAAATAGTAAGTTTTTCAGGTATTGTATCATTAATGGAAATACCGACCAAAGAATGCTCCTAACACAGTCACCCATTCAATGTTCAAAATAGTCCAGGGTTCATTTTAGGATATAGGTGAATCACAGATCCAACATGAAAGGTACCTCAATAGTGAAGTTCCAACCTCTTAGGAACTCAAACTCAATCGTCTGGCATCAAATCATCACTCAAATAATCATGAAGTTATATGTAACCTCTTAGAGACACGAGAGACCCTATGGTATTTAACCGGGAAGAGATCGGTAAACCAAGCTAGGGTTCCTCTTACTTATTTTGAAATTAATTCCATTACAAAGTCCTCAAACACTTTTGAAACCATTTTTATCAGAAAGTACATGTTTCTGGCATGCCCGTAGTAGACAAGTGCGTCGAAAATGGAAGAGAAACGAAGAAGTTATGAATTTCCGAAGTTGAGCAGCCAGGAGGAAAAACTGCCGTGCCGTACGTCCGGGATTTTTGCAGGGTGTCCGTCTGAGATCGTAACCACCGCTTTTAAGGACGTCTGATGTTTTGCCGATCTTCCACCCCTCCGCAGACTCAGTTTTCTCTAAAACACAATTTTTCACAATTTTGGCACAAAAATGGCTCTAACTTGATTGTTTCACATTGGAATTGGCCATGGCCAGGCTCGTTCGAAAGCTTAGAGCGATGAGCCTCCAAAGAGGCCGAGAACGTTGCTGGAATTCCGCCGAAACTCTCCATAAAGAAATTTGGGTTTAGAGGAACAAAACCTTGTTTTTCCTTCTCCGATTATCAAAATGATCAAACACGGTTTTCGTGGGATCCCCACAACGAGACAACCCCAAGAAACACCGATCTAAGGATGCAAGTACATTCGGAGAAGAAAATACAGAGAGATTCAAATAGTTTGGGAGGTGGATCCCCAACTTTTGCTATACCAAGAACATGATCTCAAGATTTGGGCAGAGTTCTTACCTTGATCTTGATCTTCGGCCTCTAAACTCGATCTCCCTCGGTTCTCCACGCGACTCCTCTCCTCTCCCACAACCGTTTCCTCTTGGTTTTGCAAAAGTTTTGCAAGATTAGCCCTAAGTTAGTATTTATACTAACTTAAGAGAAGCTCTTAATCTCTAATCTTGGGCGGGGACGAGAATAGCCTTCCTCTTTAAGGAGGAGAACAAATTTCTTATAGTGTATTTTGGTCATTGTGGGGTATTACAATTTTGCCCAAAATGGGCTCTCTAAAATCACTCAACGTTCCATCTATAAGGTAATTCAATCAGATAATCAGTTTTGGACTCCCAATGGCCTATTTAATATTGCCTAATGGTATAAACCTTCTGAAAATTTTAACCTGGAATTTAGCTAAGAGCCCAGGGCAGTACCTAAATTTTTATTAATAATAGAAAAATTACATTAGAGTCAGAAGAAATCATGTCCAAATTTACTCCTTAGTTTATAGTTTAGAAAACTATAATTCAAATTTATAAAAGTACACTTCAAATTTCATTGGGGATTTGTTTTTTTCGACATAAAAACATTTTTTACACATTTTGAGTGGAAATATTGGCACAATTTGTTTTGCGTCCATCTTATGTCAAAAGAAACGGAGCAGGGTTTCCAGGGATTTTGCCTTTTGAGGTTTTTATCTACATGGAGCTTTATTGAAGAGAGCTTCTTGGCATATACAATGGTCTATAAGGGCCGGAGTAGAAGTGGAAGAAAAGTAAAATGTTGTCATTTCACAAGTAAAAACAAAGTAGAAATAAAAATCAGGTTTACTTTCTCATTCTTGGGTGGAAACTCAAAAGGATATTGGTGAGAACTGCCTTCAGTGTGTTTTGAAGTGAGGTAATTTTTCCTTACCATGCATGGCAGCCATGAAAGTTTTTTCCTTGGAATACTGGCTTTTCAGGTGGTGGGATAGGGGCAAGAAGAGTGGGAGAAGAAGAGAATTGAGTGGGCATGATGAGGAAGTAGTCTTATTTTCTCCTTATTTTTCTCTCACTGCTCTCTCAATTCTCTCTGTTTCCCATTCTTCCTGCCCGTCTCTCAAACACTTGGGAAGCAAATATTCCACGGGAAAATATTTCACGGTTGCAAGACATGGCCTTGAGGACAACGGATTTCAACACCATTGCCTCAAATCAATCCTGATTTTTTCCCAGTTAAAATATTATAGTTTACAATCGTTGCTATTTTCTCATACGGAAAGCATCCATTTCGTATATGTAATAAGCAAACTACCCATAGAGCCCAAAGTAACCTCCACCAAAGCAACCATAAAGTATTTCCACAGCACAAATAGCAAAACTCAAGATATGAAAGATGGGAGTGGGCCTGTGTGGCTGCTCTCACATGCAACAGACCATCCGCGAAATGCCTTTTGCGATGGACACGCTAGCAAATACCAAAAAAGATTTGATTAAAATCAGGGATTTGCTCCATTGTAAAAAAAAAAGAAAAAGGATTTGCTCCATCACAAAAGGCATTTTGCGGATGGTCTGTTGCATGTCAGAGCAGCTAGAGGCTCACTTTTCAGCAGACTTTGTCATCATTCACGAGGTGGCTGCTCTGACATGCGACAAACCTTTTGCGAAATGCCTTTTGCGATGGATGCAAGCAAATCCCTTAAAATCATCATAAAAACTATAGCATCAAAATCTACAGGAATGAGTAATGACCATTTTCACAAAAGGGAATAACACAAATCTTGAATTGGAAAACCATAAAAAAATTTTTATTTAGAAATCAAGAACACAATCAATTAATAAAATCTAAGCCATTAAAACCTCAAGAAATTAATGAGCATTTAACAAATTTTCAACAATGTTAACACATATTATGTTAGAATAGAACTCTTTTAACCTTACGAAAACCAACAAATAAGACAACACCAAGGATTTTGCAGTTAAACCATGAAACCGTATCATATGATTAATGTAGAGAAAAATAGAAAAACCTAAGAAAAAGGGATAAACATTTGAAACCTAACTAATTATTAAATAATAATCCTAAAAAGTTAGCAAGAAAAAACAACCATACAGAAACATCATCAAAATCCTCGAAAATAAGAAAAAGATTAACAGCATTCACCTTTCCAAGGGAAAATGCCATATGAGAAATGAAAGAACACTCAATATCAAAATATTAGATGTTTATACAATGAATTATGTTGATTTTGTACACAATTTGGAAAATCAAAATAACAGCATCTTTTGGTTTTCACTTTATGAGAAAACCCAAAAAAGAAAAAAAACAAAGAAAATTCTTTATAATCATTAGTGCATACAACCTACGATTTTCAATAAATAAACCACCAGAAAGCCCCACAAAAACCTGTAATTATTTCCAAGATAGGAAAAATAGAAATCCAATCTGTAAAAAGATTGATTGCATTTTTTTACGAATTTAAATTGTGTCTAGGGACAACAAATATCCAATTGACTCAAACTGGTTTTAGTTCCTAATTGCCAAATTCTACAGCATTTGCAATAAAAATTTAAACAAAAAAGGATAGTAACCACAAAAAAATCGAATAAATTTCATCAACTATCCAAAAACCCAACTTCTATATTTAATAGCAATAACTTCAGTATGAACCCACAAAGAAAGTCAATATAAAAGTAAGCATCCAAAAATACAATTTCCATAACTGAGTCCAATATTGTTATATGACCTACCAACATCAATGTGGCCTACCAAGATACGGGAAAAAAGAAGAAATGAACCATAACTACTACCATCCTAAACAAGCCAGCATCCAGTGAGGAAATTCCCATCTCTACTACATTCCTATGCTTTTGTTCCACCATTCCAATTTGTTCCACAACGTGAGGACAAGAGAAATGATGTATAATATCTTTTGTTTGTAGAAACATAGAAAAATGTCCTATAAAATTTCCAGCATTGTCACTTCGAAAGATATTAATATTTGTACTCAACAAATTCTCATATGTTTTTTCCTAAATTTCAAGAAGGTTGCACATCAGATTTACGAGCAAGAGGAAACAACCATGAGAATACTAAAATCATTAGTTAAAACTAAATAATAACGAAAACCTTGTCTCAATATAACTAGGTTTGAACCCCATAAATCAACATGCAATGACTTAAAGAGAAGAAATAGAAAGTGATTGACAATGAGAAAGGTAGTCTTAGGTATGCTTTTACCATCCATACAACTGGGACAAAAAGGTAACAGTTTCTTGTCACCTACAAATGAAAGGCCTTGGGAGCTATTGAAGGGGTCAATTGACATTATGACTTGGTAAGAGGATAAATTCTTTAGAGTAATCATATACTTTAGACTTGCGACGAAAAAATTAATTCAATTACATACAAACTTATCAATGAAGGGAATGTAGTATCTCATGTGCATGTGAGACTCTGTAGGACTTGAACCCTTAACATTACTGATTAGAGGTCAAGGACATCCAAAGTGTGTTTCCCAAACCTTTTGCAAAGTTACATGCTGCACACACATAAATCTTGTCGTCTGGTTCATCATTCTACTTTCAAGACTCCAAGCATATATGTCAAAATACCCCACCTTATTGATGCCATGGTCATCAAATAAAGAAGAGAAATTCCTCATAATATGGGACAATGCCATCGTTATAAACAATGAAGAACTGGTATTCTTTCCTCATCTAGTGATAAGTTAGCCTTTTCATAGGGCCTGACAACTTCTGTCACCACAACTAACCTTGATTGATTAGTTCCCTCACTACAACTAACTTCTATCTCTACAAAAACTTGGGTCAAATTCTTCATACTTTAATTACTCTCTTTTAAGCTGTTACAATCCATACTTGAGAGAAGTACTACGTATAGTAATTACTAGAGGCATTAATCGGCTAGGATGTGAAAAGTTATTCCAAGAACTATATGATTCAAACCTGGTGTATCTATGGGACATTCATCACCAACAAGATTAATCTTTCCTGGCAAATTTTTATCTCTATGAATCCATCCTCAACATCCTTGTTCCTGTTATATATTTCTCAGTAACCATATAGTTTCCTTGGATTTCCTTTGTATGGTGCTGATTTTGCAAAAATTAGATCAAGAAAATCGATTTGATTCTATAGTCCTCTGAGAATTTCCTTGATCGTTGTTGGTGTTGGTTAACAATCAGAACTATTGGCAAACTTGAGGCATTCTAAGTCCATGATAGCTCCCCTAACTGTTTAACAAGCAACATAGAAGCCAAATGCTCCCAGAAAATATTAATTGAGAACCTAAAAGCAAACTCCTAACAGAATATATCATGAACAATACATTTAACTTTAGGTCAGATAGAGAGTAGTCCACCTTTCTTCCTCTAATCCATTAACTAGATTGATTGTCCAGTAATCTTGGTTTTTCTCCACTTACGATATATTAGAGGCCTCAACAAAACAAATAACTATCCTTTTTTCGTAGTCATTCATTGTTAGAATTTCAAGAGACTACAGTGGATGCCATCATCTCGATTTTAATTCAAACTGGACAAATAGATTTGAATTCAAAAGGAAGTAAGAACACAATGAATGATGGTATATTGTCTTGCTTGGCGGTAAATGTTGATGGAGAAAGGTCTAATTCGGTTTGAATGGAAAAAAATGCTAAGCACATGGAATATTATGGTTCTCGGAGTTGGGGAGAAGAACAGACCGTTAGGAAGACATCGAGAAATTTGTTGACAAAGAAGTCAAATTAATTCTCTATTTCATAGGTTTTAATTTGAATTATATCTGATTGCAAAATATGAAATTTATATCTAAATGCAAAATATGCAGCCAAGTCCTTTTTCCATTGATGAGTTTGCATTATATCAGAGAACCTCTGATTGACTGTACTTTGGGTCTTAAATATGTTGTGATATTGGGATTAATTTTCTTGCTTTGGTGCATACAACAACCTCCTCAAGAGCTGCCAAAATTCATCTCAACAAATCACCTCCTCTTTTCTTTGTGATACTGGTTTGTTTGTAATGTTCCTCTTCATTACCCACTGGTCATCTCTCTCTGCCAAATTTGATGGGCCTCTTCTTAAGGCACTAGTGAGATTTATGCCCAACTTCTCCACACTTGTAGCACTTGGCTAGCAGGGGTAGAGTGTAAGTGTTGACTTTGGTAGACAACATTCCACCAACTTGTTTGGTGTGCATGCTCCTTGATTCTTGGTTTGTGGGTTTTGTCGGTCGAGATTAATCCTCATATATAGGAGCCTTCCCTCGAACCAGGATTGGTGATCATGATGAATCAATTCCAGGGAAACTACTCTGGCCATTAGATATTTGACCCCTAACATTGTGCCTCTCCAGCTTCGTCTCAACTCTAGTCGCCATCTTAACAACTTCAGATAGGGCCTAGGCAGGTTCCATCATAAGTGGATCCTGGATAGAAAATCGTATTCCACCTATAATACTCAGCAATTATTGTGAATCGACTTTTGCTATCTTGCTACATGAGGATAATCGATAAAATTCATCCATGTATTTTGACGCAGGGGGCGTGGAGCGGCAACACAAGATGGAGATCCACACAAGAAGCAACTAAAATAACCTCGTGGGGGTTTGAAAACCCATTCCGCGGTTTGGAGAAAAACTCCAACATAACATGTGAAAGGAGCGAAGCTCCTTCACCAACGTGAAAGAGCCAATGTTCTCTTTATGAGTGATATCCCAAAAATAAACTTTATTCAAATCTATCTTTCTTTTCTCGTGCCATTACATAATATAGATAGTTAAAATCTAAGAACAACAACCCTAAATACTTGCCTAAAAATTATTCTCAATCTTCTAACTAAAGCAACAAAAATAAAAGCAAGAAATATGCTTAAGATAATCCTAAAATAGTAATCCCGTAATTGACACTTACTATATCCTAAAACTGCCTATGACTAAACCAAATCAAGTCCAAATAGAGTAATCTTGGGCTCTTTAGATAGGTAATTGAAAAACCTTTCTAAAAACACCAAAATTAAGCTAAATAGATAAGTTTTGACGTCCCAAAAAAACACCACAAATAAAATGACGAAAATAGGAAATAAAAAATAAAAGATTTGATCAACACCATGCTTTCTGCATCATTCACCCCCGCTTGAAAAACACTCAACCTCGAGTTTAGGCCATCGTCTTCCAAATCTGATTTTCGGCATTGCACCAACCTTTCATTCTTCCATTCTTTCTTCATCTTTTATTGATACCTTAAATGAAGCTTTTTTTCTTTTATAATGATCCCTTACATTGAAGCATAGCCATGAAAAGGGCTCTCGAAGGAACTCGCAGATCCATGGCCATCTTCTCATGGATGCGGGCTTCGAGTAGCGCTAACTGTGTGAAAGCCTTCACCCATTGTTGGAGTTCTTCGTTCTCCGCGGGCTGGATCAAGCTGGCCGACGTTAGGGGCAACGACTTCTTCATCCTGTCGTGCATTCGTCGGAGATCCCTTGTGCTTTGTTACCAACTGACGTAGGGAGCGTAGAGTGGCAACACAAGATGGAGATCAACACAAGAAGCAACTAAAATAATCTCGTGGGGGATTGAAAACCCATGCTACGGTTTGGAGAAAAACTCCAACATAACATGTGAAAGAGCCAATGCTCTCTTCACAAGTGATATCCCAAAAATAAAATTTATTCAAATCTATCTTTCTTTCCTCATGCCATTACATAATATAGAGAGTTAAAATCTAAGAACAACAACCCTAAATACTTGCCTAACAATTATTCTCAATCTTCTAACTAAAGCAACAAAAATAAAAGTAAGAAATATGCTTAAGATAATCCTAAAATTGTAATCCTGTAATTGACACTTACCGGATCCTAAAACTGCCTATAACTTAGCTAAATCAAGTCCAAATAGAGTAATCTTGGGCTCTTTAGATAGGTAATCGAAAAACCTTTCTAAAAACACCAAAATAAAGCTAAATAGACAAATTTTGACGTCCCAAAAAAATACCACAAATGAAATAACGAAAATAGGAAATAAAAAATAAAAGATTTGATCAACGCCATGTGTTCTGCATCATATTCTCTCACAAATTGACTTCCTTGTTTACAAGTTTGGTAACTTGTTCCACGCTTAAAACTCGCCACTCACTCTTAGTTGATTTGAAATAGTGTCCATGAGACTAAAACATGTCAACTCAAAGAGTAACTAGTAAAATGATTTGACTCACTGAACAATTTAGTAACAACCTAATAGTTAAACAGATATATGTCAAGCTTTATATGTCAAGCTTTATTGATTTGCTAGTTACTTGTTTGATTTGATCCAATTCTTCTCACTTGCAAGTCGAGTCGAGTTTTTGAATAATGGTAGTGTTAAGGTTGCAGGTGAACCTAATAAAAAGTACCATAGTGGGATTGAATTTGCCTACATGTAATGACTTGGCAAATGTGTTTGGTAGCTAGATGGTGTGCCTATTGCTTATAGTTATGAATTCCTCTTGGGTGACGGTAACTTCTTAGGTTTTATGGGCTCCAATGGGGGAGGGCACCGATAAGAAGCTACGCAGGCGGATGATGCGGCACCATTATTTTGGGCCAGGAATAACACTTATTAAGGACCCCTTTTCTAATTCGCTTCCATTTCATATGTCTCTCTAGGATTCCTAAAGAGATACATGAATTTGGAAAGATTATAGAGCGACTTCCTATAGGAAGGTTGTGAGGAAGGAATGCAGGTTGCTGAGTCGAAGAAAGGTGGGGGCTAGGTCTTGGGAACTTTTTTTTGGGAATAGCAATGGAAAAATATCCTTCGCTATTGTATCATAATTATTGTAGCAACGGTTCTTTTGTCCACCTCTGTTTCTAACCATTTAGCAATGGTTATAAGAAGGTCGCTATCTATGTCTCTAGCGACAATTTTGTGCCATCTGTTACTATAGATATCAAATAATCATGTAGTGAATTTTTAATTAAAATATTTAGCGACGGAAAGTTGTATCCATCATCGATTTTATTTTCTAATAACCCCATCGCCCGCTACTCACCATTGTAGGAGCCGGTTTTCTCCCACTTGGTTTCCATCAGAATTCTGAGTGAAGGGATTTTCAGTTTATTGGATTCTCCTCTCCGCGAGGAGTCCGAAGGATCTGACCGCGCACAATTTGGGGTTCATGCGAAGTGCTGAATAGTACTCTGGATGCATCCTGTCTTCACAGGGAACGAAAAAATTGGGTGTCTACAGCCACTTAAGTCCTTTCGAAGAAGCCTAAGACTGATGATGACTAGGAAATAAATATTCACTGAAAATTTATGAATGATTGAATTGCTTATATTACTTATGTATAATGGAATTGCTTACATATTCCCTATGTAGCATTTGTTTTTTATCATGTAGGGTGCGTAGATGTCTCGAGCAACTTGGCGACGAAACTACTCGTTTTTTCTAACCATTTAGCACCAGTTGGAGGAAGTGATACCGTTCGGATCGACGATCGCAATCCTTAGGGTTGTGGAAAAAAACACAAGAAGTAGAACTCTTGCTAAATGCTTAGAAAAGCTTTCTTTTTTAACCAAAAACTATCATCCCCTCTTTGCTCATTCTCATTGATATATTTGGAGATACAAGAAGTAAATGAGATACATGGAAAATGACTTACCAATAACTTCTATACCTATTCTCAATACCCTATAATAACTTCTAGGACAATTTTCATGACAATACCATTTCCTAAGTAGTCAAAATACAAATCCAATAAGTCTTAACAAAGTCCCTATAAATCATTAAAGAAAGACTTAACTAACACATACTAAAAACTAGACATAGTAATTGGTGATCTAAATTCCCATGCAAAACCCAAGACCAAGTCAAACCACATAGATGTGCCACATGGATGAGAAATGGTATTATCCTACAGTGCCACTTGGATATGCCACTGCATCATTCTCCCCCGGTTGAACGTCAACTCGTCTCTGAGTTGACCGAGTTATTTTCATGGTATGGGATAAGATCAGAAACATTGAAAGTAGCTGAAACACCGTAATCACCAGGTAATTCAATCTTGAACGGATTATCTCCAATTTTCTTTAGCACTCGAAAAGGACCATCTGCATGATCTTGAAGCTTGCCAAACTTCCCGGGTGGAAAACGCTCTTTGCGAAGATGAATCCATACAAGATCTCCTTCATTGATATCAATCTTTCTCCTATGCTTTTATGCCCGTGCCTTATACTTTTGGGTGTTCTTTTCAATATTAGATCGAACTCTTTCATGAATTTTCTTAATCTCCTTTGCTCTTACCTCCGCATCGCCGCTCAACTTAGTAGTAATAGGAAGAGGAACTAAATCAAGAGGACCTTGAGAATTACACCCATACACTACCTCAAAAAGACTAGCACCGGTGGTGTGGCTAGTGGAGCGATTATATGCAAATTCGGCTTGTGCAAGAACAAGATCCCATTGCTTCTTATTTCCTCCTACATAACTCCGAATGAGGTTGCCAAGAGTTCGATTGATCACCTCCGTTTGACCATCGGTTTGAGGATGGTGAGAAGAACTAAATTGCAGTTTAGTCTCCATCTTCGCCCATAATGTTCTCCAAAAATGACCAACAAATTTTAGATCCCTATCTGATGTGAAAGTTTTTGGAATACCATGCAACTTAACAATTTCTCGGAAGTAGAGATCGGCCACTTTGGATGCATCATAAGTCTTTTCACATGCCACAAAATGCACCATCTTGAAGAAACGATCAACAACCACCACGACCGAATCTTTCTTCCTATGCGTTCGGGGAAGGCCCAAAACGAAGTCTAAACTCACATCTTCCCAAGGAGCTTGAGGAATGGGAAGGGGAGTATAGAGACCGGTGTTTTGTACCCTACTTTTCACCATATGACAAATGCGACATTGTTGGAGATGACGTTCAACATCTTTACCCATCTTTGGCTAAAAGAAGTATTCCTTAATAAGAGAGATTGTTTTATCTCTTCTGAAATGTCCACCAAGACCTCCATCGTGAGCCTCTTTAATGATGGCTTGCCGTAGAGAGCATTTTGGAATGCACACAAGGCTTCCTTTGAACAAATAGCCTTCATGAATTGAGTAGTCCTCGCAAGGACCTTCTTTGCATTAAGGCCAAATATTGCTAAAGTTTATATCTTCAACATAAAGATCCTTGATGAAGTCAAAACCCATGACCCTAACTTCAAGAGTGGAGAGAAGAGTGTGCCTTTAACTAAGAGCGTCCGCCACTTGATTTTGACTACCGGCCTTGTAACAGATGATGAAATTAAAAGATTGAATAAACTCCACCCACTTAGCATGTCAAACACTTAATTTGTGTTGGACGTTGAGATAGCGCAAGACTTCATGATCGGAGTAAAGAACAAACTCCTTACTTATGAGATAATGACGCCAATAATAGAGGGCTTCTACAATCGCATAAAATTCTTTATCATAAGTAGAATAATTTTTTCGCCCATCACCATGCTTAGCACTAAAGAAAGCAATAGGTCGTCCTTCTTGACTAAGAACATCATCAATACCCACATTGGAGACATCACAATCCACTTCAAAAATCTTATCAAAATTGGGGAGAGCAAGTAAAGGAGCTTCCGTCATCAACTTCTTGATAAGTCCAAAGCTATCTTGGGCTTCTTCAGTCCATTGAAAAGTTCCGCCTGCGAGACAATCCGTGATAGGAGCCATCACAGAACTAAAATGCCGAATGAACCTCCTGTAGAAAGTTGCCAAACCATGAAAACTTCGGATTTCATGAATGTTGCGCGGTACCGGCCAACTTGTAATAGCTTCCGCCTTTTTGGGATCAACTATAATGCCTTCAATTGAGATCACATAGCCTAAAAAGATGAGGCTATTGGTCAAGAACTCACACTTTGAAAGATTGACATATAGCTTCTCCTCTCGAAGTGTAGTGAAAATTTGCTGAAGATGGTCCAAATGCTCTTCTTGATTCTTACTATAAATGAGAATGTCATCAAAATAAACCACAACAAATTTACCGATATAGGGCTTGAAGACTTGATTCATAAGATGCATGAAAGTACTTGGAGCATTCGAAAGTCCAAATGGCATAACAAGCCATTCATATAATCCATCACGAGTTTTAAATGCTGTCTTCCATTCATCTCCGGGTCTCATGCGGATTTGATGATAGCCACTTCTAAGATCCAACTTTGAGAAGACTTGAGAACCGGCAAGTTGGTCAAGCATATCTTCAAGTCTTGGAATAGGAAAATGATATTTGACGGTGATCTTGTTTACCGCTCTACTATCGATGCACATCCTCTAAGAGCCATCTTTTTTTGGAACAAGTAAGGTGGGGACGGCACATGGACTCATGCTTTCACGTGCCATTCCTTTGTTGATGAATTCATTAACTTGCCGTTGAAGTTCCTCATGTTCTTTTGGACTCATTCGGTAAGCCGCCTTGTTTGGAAGAGTAGAGCCCGGAACAAAATCTATACAATGTTGGATGCTTCTCATAGGACGTAGTCCGGGAGGAATTTCACTAGGTACAACATCTTGAAATTCCTCAAGGATTGGTGCAAGCTCCGTAGGGAAAGAATCATGCTCCTCATTAACCTCAACAACGAGTAGAGCATAGGACATGCCATTTTCCTTGGTCTCTTGATCAAACTCGGTTTTGGAAAGAAAAAAGTTACTCTCCCCCTTGTCGGGTTTGAGTCCCTTTTCCATTCTAGAAGGAGCCAAAGTCACCTCAACTCCATCCTTAACAAAAGAGTAGGTGTTCTTGAAACCATCGTAGATGACTTTGCGATCAAACTCCCAAGGGCGCCCCAAAAGTAAATGACAAGCATCCATAGGTAGCACATCACACCAAATTTCATCTTTATATTTAGTACCAATTGAGAAAGGAACAAGGCAACGTTTAGACACCTTTACCTCATTTCCATGATTAATCCAAGAAAGGGAGTAAGGATGAGGATGAGGTTTGGTCTTGAGGTTCAATTTCTCCACCATCACCGTTGCGACAATATTTTCAAAACTACCCGGATTGATGTTAACATTGGAAACCTTGCCATGAGACGTACAACGGGTATGAAAAATATTATGGTGAAGCCAATCATTGTCTTCTTTAAAGCGGTCCATATTCATAGCTCTTCGGACTACAAGGAGCTTGCCTTGATCACTATGGACGACATCCTCTTCATCTTCTTGAGGATCGCTTGTCGGTTCTTCATCTTTGTTCTCTTGTATTTCACCATTCACAAGAGTGACAACTTTGCGATTGGGGCACTCCGATGCAATATGACCATATCCTTGGCATTTAAAGCATTGGATTGACGAAAGATTAGGCCGTTTATAAGTTGGAGCCGCATCACGCTTGGGCGGTCGCGAGACATTATTAGAGGGACGAGAATGAGACGTACTCCCCCAGTTAGGAGTAGACTAATGACCTAAATTCCGAGTTCTAAAAGAACTCGTTGGCCCTTGATCTCGTCGTAGCCGGTATTGTTTTTCCACTTTGCTTTCCAAGCGATGAACATTATTGAAGGACCAATAAGGTTGGAGTTGCACCTTTTCTTTAATGTCATGCCTCAACCCTCCTAGATAACGGGCAATAGTTTGTTCTTCGGGCTTGGCAACTCCACATCGCACCATCTTATTGTCAAACTCTTCCGTATATTCATCAACGGAAAGAATTTCTTGTTGGAATTGGTACATATCCACAAAAGCATCTTCTAGATAATTTTCCGGTAAATATTTCTTACGAAGCTCTTTCTTCATTTTCTCCCAAGATCTGATTTTTTATTTTCTAGTCTTTTCTCGATGAAGCTTTAATCGTTCCCATCATATTGAGGCATGCTTGCGAAGTTTGATTGCCGCGATTTTCACTTTGTGCTCATCGGGAACTTCTTTATAATAAAAAATCCGTTCAACCGTAGTAAGCCATTCTATGAAGATATCCGGTTGCATCTTTCCTTCAAACTTGGGAACCTCCACCTTAATATCGGCGAAACGTTGACGTAAAGGGGGACGTCTCGAAGAAGAACCGTCACTCTCTCGTTGGCGTTGGTGTGGCCGAGCGAAAGGGTTGACGTCCGACTCCGATTCATTGTTTTCCTCCACCTCATCTTGAGGCTCTTAAAGAGCTAACCTCTCGGTGAGGGTTTGGACTTGACGTCTCAATTCCTCAATCTCGATATCATGAAGATCCCTCTCTCGATTAGGAGCCTCTCGTTCAATCGGACCTCGGCGACGTCGATTGGCCATTGAGAAACTTAAACTAGAGCAAATTTCTCGTTGGTAAGCACTAGCGTAGGATCGCCTCACGATCACCGTCGTAAGGTTACACCTAGATGCTCTGATACCACTTTGATACCGTTCGAATCGACGATCGCAATCCTTAGGGTTGTGGAAAAAAAACACAAGAAGTAGAACTCTTGCTAAATGCTTAGAAAAGCTTTCTTTTTTTAACCAAAAACTATCATCACCTCTTTGCTCATTCTCATTGATATATTTGGAGATACAAGAAGTAAATGAGATACATGGAAAATGACTTACCAATAACTTCTATACCTATTCTCAATACCCTATAATAACTTCTAGGACAATTTTCATGACAATACCATTTCCTAAGTAGTCAAAATACAAACCCAATAAGTCTTAACAAAGTCCCTATAAATCATTAAAGAAAGACTTAACTAACACATACTAAAAACTAGACATAGTAATTGCTTATCTAAATTCCCATGCAAAACCCAAGACCTAGTCAAACCATATAGATGTGCCACATGGATGACAAATGGCATTATCCTACGGTGCCACTTGGATATGCCACTGCATCAAGAAGGCCGTCACTATTTATGTCTCTTTAATGACAATTCTGTGCCATTCCTTGCTATAGATATCAAATAAGCCATTCCTAGTGAATTTTTTATTAGAATATTTAGAAACGGAAAGTAGTATTCGTCATCGATTTTATTTTTCAATAACCCCGTCACCCGCCACCCACCACCCGCCACTTAAGTCCTTTCGAAGAGGCCTAGGACTGATGATCATTAGGTAATTGATATTTTTCGAAAATTTATGAATGGTTGAAATGGTTTTATTACTTATGTACAATGGAATCGCTTTCATATTACTTATATAGCATTTGTAGGATGCGTAGATGTCTCACACAACTTGGCGACGAATCAACTCGTTTTTTTCTAACTATTTAGCAACGGCTGGAAGAAGACCATAGCTAATTATGTCTCTTTAGCTTGTGCCATTCCTTGCTATAAAAATCAAATAAATCATTTAGTAAATTTTTTATTTGAATATTTAGCGACCGGAAGTAGTATCCTTCCCGATTTTATTTTTCGATAACCCTGTCGCTCACTACCTGCCACTTAAGTCCTTTCGAATAGGACTAGGACTAGGACTGATAATGATTATGTAATTAATAAAAAAAGGGCAGCCCAGTGGAAGAGGCTCCTACCATTGCGGGGTATGAGGAGGGCTAGATGTACGCAGCTTATCCCTACTTTGTAGAGAGGTTGTTTCCGTGACCCGAACCCGTGACCACCAGGTCACAATGATTATGCAATTAATATTCTTTGAAAATTTATGAACGAGTGAATTGCTTTTATTACTTATGTATAGTGGAATTTCTTACATATTACTTATGTAGCATTTGTTTTCTATCATGTAGGGTGCGTAGATGTCTCGTCCAACTTGGCGACGAAACTACTCTTCTTCTTTTTTTGTATTGTATTTTCTAATATGTTGTATTTCTTTTTATCGTGTATTGAAACAAAGATGCTTTTGTTAATATTGGACATGTTAGTATATTTATTTCTGTTGTATTCCTGTTTAGGAAAATGATATAGACACAACCATGTTTTGATAATAGATACCAGCTCAACTTGTCCCATATGCTTTACCCAGCTGTCAAAGGCTATTGAAAACTATTGTAACAACTCGTTAAGCATATAGGACAATGTGAGTTTGCTCCTATTATCGCAGCATGTTTGTGCCTATATCATCCCCTCTTTTTTATTGTGTTGATTAAAACAGTTAACAGGTAACAACTACCCCAAATGAAGATAATAAATATTTAAAAAATAATAATACTATTAGCGATGATTTTTTTCCCATAAAAATATATGAAAAGGCGAGGGAAAATTTTGACACTAAGCTAAGCAAATAAATATAAAAGAACGAAAAAAAAGATTATTAGTGATGGAAGAAACCGTCGCCATAAATTCAAATGGCGATGGGTTTATCAGTCACTATGCTCCAAAAAAGAAAAGAGGGGTAAAAATTAGAGACCAACTTTTTCCCGCCACTACAAATATCTTTAAGGACGAATTATTGTCCCTGACATCCTCATCGTAAACTGTCACAACATCTGCCGCTAGAACCCTTTGGTGACACCCGCTTTATTGCAATAGTCTAGTTTCTGTTGCTCCCCTGAACCTCACCTGAAGAGAAAAGACAGCTGAAGAAACACCTCTTTTCTTCCTTTCCTCTATCTTCTCAAGAGAGAACCCTAATTTTTTGCCTCCTTGTGGTCGTAGGTGAAGAGAGTTTCCATATGAAATGTAGTCATATCTACTTGGAGTAATCATTAATGAAAGAAATAAAATAGTATGTTCCATCTCTCGATGGATCCTATAAGAGTCCACATACATCCAAATGAATGTATTCCAATATACCTTGTGTCAACATCCCATTTTGTCAAGGTCGTGCTAATGATAGGTTGTCGCGAGGACGTTTTCTATGATCAGTCCCAGAGGTTCTCTGGTCTTTCTCTTGATCTCTCTCTAGTTTTCAGAGTGAACATATTTCCTTAAAGGGAATTTGTTTCAAAGTTAAACTGAAGCCCGTCTTCGCAAGACACCCGCCTTTTACGGAACCACCAAAAGCTCATTTTTATACAGCACTGAAAACTAACTTTTGGATAAAAAAACAGCTTTTCGGAACCGAGAATCACTCTCGGGAGCCACGAATCAATTCCAGGAATAAAAAAACTGCTATTTGAAGTAAAAATTACCCCTTGTGATTTGCTGAAATCTCAGCCTGCGATTTGAAATCACAGGTTGCGATTTTGAAATCTCAGCCCTTTACCTCTCTTTATGTATTCAATAAACAACCAAAAGACCCAAATTCCTTATTATTTTCACCATTTCCTTCCTTTTAAAACCTAATTGGAGAATAAGCTTAATCGTGATGAAGGTTTGAAACCAATTTCTGCTAAGTCTTCCCAAAATCTCCAAGTCAAGTCAAGAGACTGGGTTTGCCCGGGCATGAGGGGTGCCTAATACCTTCCCCAAATGTAACCATATACCTTACCCAGATTTCTGTCCAGACCATGCCTAAAAACAGTGTTAATTACAGGCTCTTGGCCCTGACCCAAACGGTAACTTTGGTCACTGCCCTTCTTATGAAATTCAGATCTTTATCCCAAGTTCATTAGAGAAGTACGCACGGCTCCTAGGCCAACCTAGTTGGCGATTTTGAGAATCTCTTTTCCACAAAATTCGGATTTTTATCCCAAGTTCATAGGAAACGCAGACACTTACAAATACCCCTTGACCAAAGAAAACAGAAAGGGACAACCAAAACAATACAACCAGCAAAACACACACGCCCGAGTGTGGGGACATGGCAGGGAAAAAGCACATTGCACTCGTCGCCTCCCCCCCCCCCCCCGTCCGGGATCCACACCTTGCTTGTATGTTGTCATGTCTTGAACTTGACCTTACTCTACTTTCTATATAAACAATATTTGTAGAAGCCTAGTTTTCACTTTTTCACACATTATAAAATTTTCACGAATGAAGAACTTGTAGCTCCTCCTCGCTCATATGACCTAGACGCATGTGCCATAGAGTTATATCATTCCTACTCGAGTTAACTACAATAATCAGAGTTGCTTGACCACTCACCATACTCTCTACACTACACGAAAAAGGGCCTATAGCGACGGTACTGTTGCCATCGCCACTTAATCACAATTAGCGATGGTTGATTTTAAACAGTCGCTACATATATTTTTATGGGGATGGTTAATTCCTAACCGTCGTTGTATCAAATCGAAAATATATTTAATGCCTTTTTCATAAACCTATTAGCAACGGATTGAATTTACCATCACGAATAATTTCCCTCACAGATTACATCGTCTATCCCACCAGCTATTGCCGCCATATTTTTCATTTATAGCAACGACAATGAGTAACCGTCGCGGTAAAGTTAAATTTGTGTCGGTTATGAAATGTTGCCAATAAGCTTTTCGACTTTAGCGCCAAACGTTACCATCAATGATTACTTACAGTGTAATGATAATGAAACACTGTCGATGCAAAGTTCAATGGACGACGGTTACAAACTGTTGCTGATTAATTTTTGACTTTTGTGCCAACATGCCGACGATAATACTTCACCAAGGTGTTTTCCGGCAACGGAAACTGACAGTGGTTATATCTGAATTTACTAATCTTTTCTCTTGGCTTAGATCAAGAGCCCTTCCTAAAAGTACTTTATTTTGGCCTTCCTCTCCCTTGATTACTAATTTCTGATCACCTTAGGAATGGTCTCCATTTGGTTTCTTACATATATCATTTTCTAATAGCACTGCAGTGACATCATCTGAAATTAGAATGTCTCCCAAATATTAACCCAATAATTAGGGTATCATATGATGAAGGTAAGGAAGCAAGAAGAAGTAAAACTTTTTCTTCTTCGTCAAACTTCACCTTAAAACTCAATAGTTGAGTTATGATTCTGTTAAAGGTGTTAACATGAGACATAAGTGTAGTCACTTCTTCCATTTGAAGTCCATACAACTATTTCTTAAGAAATAGTTTGTTTGATAAGTATTTAGCAATATTAAACTTTTCTAATTTCTTCCATAATTCAAGTGCAGTTTTAAATCCAAGAATATTGTACATTATCTTATCTACGAGACATAGCCGAATAGTGGTTACCGCCTTCATTTCAAGATCCTCCCACTCTCCATTTTTCATTTTTGCCATCATCTTGATTTTTCCAACAATGCCATTTATAATCCTTGTTGTACAAACAAGTCTTGAACTCTTTGTTGCCATAGCGGAATATTGTTCTTACCGTCAAATTGGGCAACCTCTAATTTCGTGTTTGAGCCTTTTGTAGCCATCTTGTATCAACCCCACAACCTCATCAAAAAGCTCAACCTCTGACAAGAATCCACCACCGACGGTCAAAACTCAATGGATCTTTCCCGATTAGATCAATCCAACAGTTTTGTTACTGCTTTGTAAAAAATCGACAAATAAAATCTAACCAATAACCACAGTTAAAGGAAAGATAAAACAATCACAAAATGAAATTACACAAAGAAAACATGATTTACGTAGTTCAACACAAAGGCCAATGTCCATGGGTGAGATCACGATCTTCCACCATGAGTGTAGACACCCCATTTTGATCGTGCCCTAATCCCTTCATTTTTGAGTAAAACCTCATCAAATCAGTGAGGTAAGACCCCAAACTTCACCCTAGACTAGCTTAGGGTCCCAACTAGGTCCCTGCAAAATTTCGTCGAAATCCGAGTGCGTTTGCCTAGCGAACAAGCCAAGACAATGCCCGTAGTGTAAACCAGAAAGGGGGGTGAGTTTATCCTGAGAGGGGGTGAATTTATCCTGAACGGTTTAGATCGTGGTCCAAATGGGACACGAGTCGGGTGTACGATCATCAATTTCCGTGCGCCTTATAAAAAAACCGCGCGCTCATCAAATTGTAGTGTCGATATCAATACCCCATATTTCCTATAAATATCAGTTTAAACCTAATTTTTGAAAAAGCTAGGATTTTCTAATTTTTAGAGAGAGAAAGAGCGAGAGAAAGAGAGGATTTTAGAGAGGGAAAGTAGATCTGATCTTCTCCGATCATCTTCTCCGGCAACATCATCGGAGTTCCGGCCAAGAAACTTTGCTCATTTTCTTCCTCGTCTTCCACTACATCTGTTGATCTTTCTTTATTTCCATCTCAGAAACCCTAGATTCAAGATCACCTTCTCCGGCTATATCCCTTGCCGAGTCTCTTCTTATCCGACGAGTCTGATCAGATTCCGGCAGGTTTTCTAGCCGGATTGATTTCTCCGGTCAGCTTGAGTGCCCGCAAATCATTTTATTCTTGGATATGCTATTCTCCTTGTTAGAAACTCTATTTTCCCCCTTTCTTCTAACCTCAAACTCCTAGATTAGATATTCTCTTCGTCCTTTCTAGTAGAGTTAAACTTGAACTTGCGATTTGTATTGAGAATCATAGATCAGAGCCATGGCCTTGATTTCTGCTTACAGACCTTAAAATTCAACTCATCTGCTGAAAATTATTGCAAATCTTGATCATTTTCGAGTCATTTTTGAGTTATCATTTTATGAAATTTCACTCTGAAGAAAGTTTGAGAAGATAAAGTGCCGAGAAAGACAAGAGATCGGAAGAGTATAAAGGAATTCTATAGAAAAGAGAAAAAAAAAGAATCGCAAGGATCTCTGAATCGTACATGTTTATGAGTTTATCTCCATTGTTGTCTGCAAATTAATCAGCAGCAGATCAAGTAATTTTCTTCTTTTCTTCAATTTCTAACTTTGTGTTTTCATTTGATTGATGTTTGAGATGAGGCAAGTGAATTTTTTTTATCATCTACTGCTAGTGTTTTCATCGATCTAATATTTTTATTGCTCATCTTTGCGGTTTTTTTTTTTTTTATATATAGTATATTGTTAGAATCTTCATCGATTTATGCTTTCATTGCTCATTTGGTGGCTTTCTTGCTTTGAATCACTTGTATTTGGTTTTACAGTTCATTTTGTGCTTATCCAATTATTTAAGGTTTGTATTCTCATTCATCAATGGTTTTGTAGTTACTCTGTTATCAGTTGTGTATATTCCTACTAAGTCAAGCTCTGTTGCTAATTCTGATTGTTATTTTGCCAAAAATCTAGGATATATTACCCATTTGTGAGTGATTTTATTATCAACCTTGGGCTTTATTACCAAAATAATGATTAATTCTTTGACATATTACCATGGCAACTGTAGGATATTGGTTTTTGCAAAGTGAAATTTGTTTAGTTTGGTCATATTACCAAAATTTGATGGAAGCCTTTGCAATTCAAACGCACCTTGTCTCTAATCTGAACCTGGTGGTATACCCATTACTTTTAAGAGCATGTACACATGTCTTTTGTTGGATGACCTTAAAGGAGAAAATAAACATGTGGCACGGTTTTGTTTTAGACATTCTATAATACCTTCAGTAGAGGGTATAGTAGTGTTAGAGAAAAGCATCAGGTTCCTTATACTACATGGTGGAAATTTAAACCAACTGCTGGTTAAATGGATCTTAAAGAGCTTGGTTGTTATGACTGAGT
Organism: Tasmannia lanceolata; assembly: GCF_043159265.1. Taxonomy (NCBI): domain Eukaryota; kingdom Viridiplantae; phylum Streptophyta; class Magnoliopsida; order Canellales; family Winteraceae; genus Tasmannia; species Tasmannia lanceolata. The sequence goes on along the minus strand of NW_027518679.1, from coordinate 36,664,685 downwards.
AGTAGAAGGAGAATAGAAGTACTTTCGTATGCATGTATTTATGTAAACTGATGAAGGTTTTTAATAATTTAGGATGTCTGAAGAATTCATGAAGGATAATAATATACATGAGAGTTATAGAATGTAGTTTCAAATGTATGCTTAGATATAGTTGTTGATTTTGATTTTTTTTAAAAGGTTTGGAAATTTTGACAGGATGATATTTGGACATGTATAATGATAAGATTCCAGTTGGTTTTTTTTTCACTTCATTTAGCTGGTTCATGAGTATTGCTTAGAGTTATGAGATCATCATCATGAATAAAGACAGGCTATGGATGAATGGAACCTTGTTGCAGTAGTTTGACCCTCTTAAGTTTTAAATCATACCTGAAATGGTGTAGTCATATGTTTGAGATGGCAAGTTCATCTAGTGTGTGCCTTGAATGCTGGTTTTGAATTAGAATGTCTGAATTAAGGTCAAAAGTCAAAATGTAGTAGCAGGCCTTGATTAGGATATCTAGAAGAAGGAGTGTAAGAGTCAAAGCAGGGGATGATTCAGATATTTTCCATATTTTTATAGTTATTATAATAACTTGTATATGTGTGACATTAGAATGAAAAGAGAGTTTCTCATGTGATAGCTAATGTCATAGTCTCGTCTAAAAGAATAGAATTGCTATACCATGGGTTTATGGGATATGATTATGCCTTAGTTATATTTTGAAGTTATGTTGCTTGGTTCAAATGATTCCATGACTAATTTTTGGGTGGCATTATCATAACAGAAATTTATTGTCATAGATATGCTAAAATTTTGTGTGAAAGTCTACATGATGATTCTCTTGTCAGTTTTAGGGGGTGACATTCTTATTGTTTGATTTCATCTTAAAGTTAACTTATTATTAGTTGTAGAGATTAAACTTAATCACTATAGGGATTATAAATAAAAAAATTTTGAAATGGGTTCGAGGAAGTAATAGAGAGCTGCTGTTTATGTCATTATGTTGTAATAATAATATTGTTATGTTCCTTTATATTAATTTAGTTCAACAATCAACTTACCCACATACCAAGTCATTTTATTAGGCTAGTATTTAAATAATTGAATAGACAGCATGCGTTTCATCTCAAAATTGTAATATAGGAAAAGCGACAAATGATGTTGACAATTTGGTTAGAATGTTTGTAGTTTATTCATATCACCTCAGAAGTAACCTTCTAATTAGCAACATGGGCATCAGTTTTGAGTGAATATGCATAATTTCTATATCTTCAACTAGAGTGCCAAAGGTTCATTTCTCTTGTTATTGATTTATCTTGTATAAATTTAGAATTCCATCATTTTTTTTTATTTATCTTGATCATGTGAGATATTATAATCATTGTTATGAATTCATTTTGTTGAGTGGCCGTATTATTGGTCTGTATCTTTGTATATGCTTAAATCATTTCTTTTATAAATGTACAATTAGGAATATTATAAGTATATGGTAATTAGTAAATCCCAGGTATTTTCCTCTCATTGCAAGGGCAATGAAAGAGTTATCTAGAGCCCCTTTTAAGAGACAATCTATGTCTCATGTAGAAAATAGTTATACCCTTTTGGAGACACACTATGTCTCATCAGAAAGTCAAATCTTTTAGAGACAAGTTTTGTCTCGTCAGTGAGTCACACATAGGAGACTATCCAAGTCTCACAAAATCAAACCCTTTAGGGAGACAAGCTATGTCTCAACAGAAAAATCAAACCCTTTAGGGAGACAAGCTATGTCTCAGCAGAAAAGTCAAACCTTTTGGAGACAGGCTTTGTCTCTTTGGTCATAGTGTTTTCTCTTCTAGGAGACTTGCCCAGTCTCACTAACACCCTTCTTTGTCTCATTTTATTCTAAGAGACATGCCTTGTCTCATTAACACCTCCCTCTTAGAGTTACTAGTTTCGGAGCCAGTCTTTTAGCATAGAAATCTCTCCTTAGCTAGAGAGTCAGTCCTATCATCATAGGGGTTAGAATTCTGTCCAACCTCTCATCAAGTCATGTGATTTTTTTATCCACTCTTGCAAGATATAGGATGCTGTCCAACCCCAGCAGAGTCGTCAGCCTGTGGACCCCGATCCGAGAGAGGCGGGGGACGAGCCCCACACGAGAAGGTCTCTCTCTAGATCATCCACGTGAATGGAGAGCTCTATCAAGGAACTCTCGAAAGAAGTGAGAAAGCAAAATATAGGATTACAATGGGATTAAACCGAAACGTACAAACCGTAACCCTTTCCCTTTCTCCCATAATCAAGACTACACAATTCTCTTTATAAGAGAAATCACCAAGAGAGAAACCCTTGAATCTCACCACAAGAGAAAAGCCACAAGAAAAACAACCTATCTTTTCCCTCCTTTCCTCTCTTCCAAAGAGAAAAATGTCTTATCATTTTTGCCTGCTTCTTTTTATTTTTTTTGAATGATATTATTGCGTGCTTCTTGTGGTCATAAGTTATGAGTTTTTTATTTTATAGAATTTTCCATGAACCTAAAAGAACTCTCCCTTTCTAATTTTGATCCCATCATACCCCTACAACTATCCTATTTATACTAGGCAATAGGAAACGTGGGAAATAAGACAACTCCAAAAAATTACTAATACATATTTTTGTCCATACACATTGTCCTTTAGCCCTATTTATTGTATCCCAATCTAGAGACTAATCCAACCAGTGCCTTCTTGTGAGTGCAAGTTGGGTACCATCCTTGATATGGGCTTTCTCCATTGCCCCAGTAAGGAGAACCCCCTCTACCGGATTCACATCTTATCCAAAGCAGTTAATGAAAAACCTAGAGATGCCAACAATGTGGCAAAATTCCCTTCCAAATAGGGGGAATGTAGGGATGTATAAGTTGTCAATCAATCTCTACCTCTTTGTAATTCCTTTAATCTTAATTTAAGTATCATCCTAAATATATAAAAAAATACACTAGCTTTGTATTGCAAGATAGATAAATATCTCCTAAAATTTACAACATTAACTAATTGGGTTACTATACAACTTTGACAAATTAAAATGCCATTCGAACAAAGTTCCCATATGCGAATAGATTCCCTATTCAAAATAAACTGAACCAGAAAATAAACAAACAGATTAGTTTTACTTATGCAAAATGACATGTCAACATAAAAACATTGCGACCTACTTGAAGTCTAGCAATTACTTTCGTCATAAACGCATTGTAATCAATGATAAACTTTCTTTAAAAAATTTTAATCAATGTCAAAATCACGTCTTTAACTTTTTAAAGTTAGAATGTGCACAAGCAAACCATCTACTTGTCTTTCTAAATGATTTTCCTAGTTGCAATCACTATTAACTATTAAGTATCGGGAAGTGATACTGTCAGATGCAAATATTAATTAGGAGTTCCCATGAGATGCAATATTAGTGGTGGTACGATTCAAAATTCTTGGAATGATCAAAGTGACCTGTAGGGTTGCCCTTCATTATGTTATATATGTATTAAGTTTATAAGAATACCCTTAGGGTATGTAGACCACACCTGGTGAATTAATAATCAATGATTTACGTACTAATAAGGGGAACCCAAAATGACATCATGATGACAAATCCACAAGAGGTAAGCACCACGTACATGTGGTAGCCCAGAAATCACTTCGTCGAATAATTCAAATTACTGTTGAAGAAAAGAACATAAAGCATTGAAAAATGTTTGATGTATGGAGTTCCAACAGTCAAATTGTTAGTATGTACAACCAAAGTTTTCTACCTATGTAAATTCCAAGGTGGAGCCACCAAATTTACAAACAATGTAAGGTGGGTGGGATCGGACTGATTATGACTTATGTCATATAATTAATAGAATCTCATACTGCCATATCCCTTGTTTCTACTAGTTAATTAGATGGACAATGTGAGGCAAGTGGAAAAAGGGATAACCTCTGCTCAATATCAATCGTAGGCATGAAAAGAAATTATTGATTGAAACTGATCACCAGTCGGATCAATCAATGATGCTCCATGGTGCAAAAATGAGCTGATTAGGTGCTCCATTGTGTCTAATCAATATGTACAATCAGATAACTAAGATCGATTAGGTGACCTACCTGCTATGGTTTCCTCTAAACCCTCAGTCCCTATGACAAGGTTGAACCTCCCATTGTTTTTTTTCTTGCAAGGTTGAGCTTTTCTTTCTGTTGAACTCCTATCCAAAGCAGTGAATGAGTGTTTGAATTTCCGTCCCTTAACAATAAACAATTTATTAGCCCTTCTGATTAGTAGTACTAAGAGTTAGATTAGGTTAAGCTTTAATAAATTACGCATGTATTAAATGTTTGTGTGAAAGATTATATTTAGGGTGATGAAACATGGTCTTTACTACCCTCATACAGAAAAAAATAATAATGAATGACATGACACTTCGAAAGAAGCTATTTACTTAACCTAATCTAGCAAGTTCTAACCGACAAAAAGGTTCTCAATACCCTCGGATGCCTGTTACTGTTACATCAAAGAAGCTATTTACTTAGCCTAATTTAGCAAGTTCTAACCGACAAAAAGGTTCTCAATACCCTCGGATGCCTGTTTAGATCATTGTTACTGTTACATCAAAACAGTCCTCTAGAACCTATATGGCTTTTTCATTAAGACTGCATGTCAAGTCATATTTAGGTGAAACTGATCATTTGATGTGATACCATGCATTATAAAGTCCCAACAGCTCCAACCCAACTTGAATCAAACAACCCTTATTGGTAAGATTCAGATGAACCTACCTCGATAGTGTTTCCTCTTTCTTCGACATGGCTATCTAATGTTGGTGAAAGATTCAGATGAACCCAGGTGAACCTAACTAGATATTCTTTTCTTTTCCACACTCTTGTGAATTGGAAACGTCATATCCATAAAATTCTGCAGGTACTCATTTACTCACAGACTAATATAAAAAACCCACTACCCCATATACAAAACTAACAAAGTTATTGTGAAACCGCAGCCCAAGAAAAATAGAATAGAAAAAAACAGATATAGAGCACAAGATAACTCTTACCTGTCATGAAGGCGTTTTCTCCAAGGAGATCAATGATTCTAGGCTAGGCTGCACTGCACTTCATTTTTGTACCCAGTTTTTTCTTTATTCGACAGAAAGAAAATCAGAGAAAACCCATCAAAGCACATGGCATGATAAACGATAAATGAACATGTTAAAAGGAAGAAATTAATTAACATCAAATTCAGAAGAAATTGTCTACCTTGCTTTGTGTACAAACAACCATGAAATGACGTGAACAAATCGTTCCCATTCCAAATAAGAAAAACAAAAAAAAAACATAGAGATGCACCCACCAAATGAACAAAAGAACAGAAAGACTAATAGAATATTTGTCTTATTTTCCCTTTTTTTTTTTTTTTAGTAAGAGTGTGGTGGACGAGGTGGAGGACTAGTCCAACCATAGACCTGATCATGTGAAAGCTGACCATTATTAGGGATTAAATTTGGAGGAAGATTATATATAGGCATTGAAGAAGAAGAAGAAGAAGGATCATTAAACAAACCAATAGGTCCCGAATTTACCCCTGAAGTTTGCTCTAATTGCATCCCTTGGTTTTCCTCTTCTTCTTCTAAGGGTAACCTTTCATATGTTGCATTTGTAAAAGTAGAGGCAATCACCATCACTGGCCCCACCGCCACCAGTGGGCCCACCACATTCCCGCCGACCACCTGACCCTGCCCGCCGGCCAAGTACACCGTCAATCCCGTCGCTCCCACCGGCGCCGGAGCAGGTAAAAATGCGCCCGATAAAGATAATATCTCGAACCGCCCGTGAAGTGTAATTACCGAATTACCCCCCGCCGGTTGCCGGAGGGAGACATTCATCACTACGCCGCTGCCGGAGAGAACACAGACTCCTCTCTGCCTCCTGTGGGCGAAGGTGGAGATGCTCTCTGCCACGTCAGCACCGTTTGTGATTTCGAATACGTGGCTTCGGAGTGCATTTGGGCTCTCTTTTGTGATGATAATTGGGGGTTTGGGTCTGTTTTTGGACCCTGGTGGTCGGCCTCGGGGTCTCCGGCCACCGGAGGTCTGGTTTTCGCCGGCATCCCGGTCTCCTTCATCTGGGTTTTGGCTCCCGGTGTTGTTATTGCTACTACTACTGTTGGTGTTGCTTTCCATTAGGTTTTGTTCTCTTATGGAGCCAAGGTGGCCTATTCCGGCAGTGCCATGATCTTCGTTGGATTGTTGGAGATTGAGAGATCTGACCGTTGGATCAACCCTTCCCATCCCCGCATTTTCAGTCCACCATCGGTTTGCCATCACTGTTATTGGAGAAAACCCAAAAGAAAAATGAAACCTTTATTCTTTCTCCTCTTGATTTACTTCTTTGTGATATTGTTTGGGGTGTAATAGAAAATACCCAGCTTACAAAAAGTCTATTCTCTCTCTTGTTTTTCTTTTTTTAATTCCTGAGTGAGGTCTTATCAGGTAGAACCAACTTAGGCTACCAAAACCCTCTAGCTTGGTTGCTTTTGTAGATCAATACCCAGTTGAGAAAATCTACAGAAGTTAATTCTCTTCACCCTAGAGCCTCTTTACCCAACTTCAAATCATGTTATAAGGTAAACAGGTTCCATCAATCTCATATACAAACCCTTTTTTTAATGGGTATCATATGCAAACCCTAATCAATAAGGGAGTTGTCTCCTTTGAGAATTAGGTACTAGAATGATGATCCAAGATTTATAGATGAGAGACGACCCAAGGATAGAAAAAATCAAATCCAACTCTTAAACCCAATAGATGTATAGGTCTATCTCACATCAGACCAATTCAAGTCATACAAACCGGCTAACCCTAGCTTACACTTCATTGGCCTTCAACAAACATCTCACAAAACAAACTCTTTTATCAGATTTCACCGATTTAGATCTCTTGAGAGGATAAGCAGAATAGCAACCAAAAAGAAAAGCAGACAAAAAAAAAAGAACTCGCCTTCAAGTTTTAGCTTTCAACAACGGTTAGGGTTTATTTTTGGCTGAAACCCTAGTTTGAAAAGCGAATTGTTGCCTCTCTAGACAGAGGAAGTACAAGATCTGAAGTGGGTTCTTTCTTGTTGTGGCGTACGATAAGTAATTGACCGTCTGGAGTACGATAAGCACTCGATCTCTCTATATCCATGGGACCTGGAACTTTATCATGATAAGAAAAAACCGTTATTATCTCTCTCTTCCTTATATTTCTGGTTTTGCCGTATCTGGTTTTCCAAGAGATAGTACTGTTTTTTCCCCTCTCTTTTTCTCACTCTCTTGTTGTGGGGTAATGTGCGCGTGAGTAAGTAGGAAATGGGAGCACGTTACTGTGTCGAGCCCCGATAAGGTATCGAATGCCAAGGTAGAAAGAACATAAAAAAACGGAGTGCCTAGGTGAAGACAGACATGGTCACATATTTAATGATGAATGGTATTTACTAGGGAATTTCGCTAGAAGTCATTTCCTGGATGACTGTCGCACTTGAGAACAGCCACCTCAGATGAATTTAAGGTTGCAACTAGGGCAGGGTTTTACCCGACCGTTCTGGTTCTAGGTTGAAAAAACCAACCCAATATCTTCTCCGGTCGTGTCCGTTTAAAGACCCAATTCTTATAGGTGTGCCATGATTTTCTTAAGAATAATGATACAGTAACTGAGTTGGACATTGAAAGTGAAACAAAACAAATAGCCTGTTAACATATTAGCATTCTACCCCTTGAAATTTGGTTTTTTTTCTCTGGAAGAACTACCCTCCAATATCATGTGGCGAGTGGGGATTTGTTAGGTTACACTCTCGGTTCCACTCTCAGGTCTCCCTAGTAGCACTCTTTTCTTAAATGTCTCTTAAATAACATGCCCAATTATTTTTAAGTATATTGTTATAATTGTTTTAACTCAGGTGATCATGTTTAGTGTAAGATCCCACATCGATTGGATGGGATGACAAATTGTTTCTACTCAAGAAGGTCTTAGATAATGTGTTTCAAAGCAAAACACTTATCAGTAGGATGTTCCTTCCCTTGGTGGTAATCACAATACTCCCTTTCATCATAGTTTGTAGGTAGTGGGTTGGGTAGTGGATGCGGCGCAAGTAGAAATAACTTCTTCCTCTTTAAGAGGATTCTCATGATTGTGGAGAGGCTAGCGGGCAACGTTGTGAACTCCTCGTATGTTTTTCCCTCCCTTGGTGGTAATCACAATACTCCCTTTCATCATAGTTTGTAGGTAGTGGGTTGGGTAGTGGATGCGGCGCAAGTAGAAATAACTTCTTCCTCTTTAAGAGGATTCTCATGATTGTGGAGAGGCTAGCGGGCAACGTTGTGAACTCCTCGTATGTTTTTCCCTAATCGGTGCTCTGATAGACGTACTGCCCTACTGCCAAACCACCGACGGATCTGATGGTTCTCCCACTACTTTCATTGTGTTAACTTCTTTGGATGCTGATGGTTTTTTGGTGGTGATCCCTCTTGTCCCCTTGATTTTCAGGCCACCAGTAGGTCAGTTGGGGGTATTTTGGGTATTTTCGGGAGTTTTGGCAGGCCGTAACTCCTTCGTTTGGACTCCGAATTGCACACAATTAGATCCGTTGTACTCCTTGCGACAAGGAGAATCCAATGAAGCTTATTTCATGCTTTAAAGTGGTGTGGGCAATTTCGATGTGCACAAAATCAGGTTTTTTAGGAGTTTTCGGGAACTCTTAAAAGACCGTAACTCATTCGTTTGGACCTCAAATCGCACGTGATCAGATCCGTTGGACTCCTTGCGGCGAGAAGAATCCAATAAACCTAGTTGCACGCTTCGAAATGGTGTACGTAATTTTGCACGTTCTGTTACTCAAAGTAGAGTTTAGGCGAGTGCCGTGTGAAAACGATCTTCTTTGGTTGTGCCGTAAAAGGCAGGAGCCGTGTGGAAATGGGCTTTTGGGTTTTAACTTTGGACAAATTCTTTTTTGAGAAGTATTTCCTGTTTCGCGAACCAGAGAGAGATCGAGAGAAAGAGACAGGGGCCTTGGGCTCGTCATGGGACTCATCCTTGCGACAACCTATTATCAGTACCACCTTGTCAAAATTGGGTGTCTACAGTATCTAATTAGGGTTAGGACTCCCTATTAGAAACAATAAATACCTCTTTAAGGTTCCGTAGAACATTATTTTAGTCCTAGTTCTCTTTGCAACCCAAGGAGGAAAAGAAGTCCGATAAAAAGGAGTTAAGGAACCAAGCTTCGATCCATCGTCCGTGAATTGAGGTAAGACATATGTCCTATGGTTATTTTGTGAGATTAAAAGACTCTAAAACTAGGATCCAATAAGACTTATTACTATGATGTAGATGGTTAGGTTTTTTGTAAAAAATTGTATAAGAATTTAGGGATGAATTTATAGATCCCTAAGAAACTAAAGAATTGAGTTTTGGAACTTCAAGAATCTAGGTTTGGGTTTAAGCTCTAAGAGTTTAGATTAATTATGATAAATAAATTTGAGATCTTCGAAGTGTGAAGTTGGGTTTAATGGATTCCTCTGGTCGGTACGAGTCCAATGGATCAAACCACGCTTGAATCGGAGGTCAAGCGAGAAAGTTTTGGTAAAATCAGGATGAATCTGGAATTTTCGTAGAAAACCAGTCGAATGAATAGCGTCGGACGTCCGAACAAACATGAACCGAGAAACCGAGAGTGTGTTTCCCTTTAGAAGTGCACAGAGATGTCCGAATGAATAGTGTCAAGCGTCCTAATAAATAGTGTCGGACGTCCGAACGCAGTGAAAATTTGGAAGTATTTTTTTAACTTTGGGAGGTTTTAACAACTGCCTTGGCCACCATCCTAGGCCTATTTATTGATATGTAGACATTGTTTGGGATATGTGTTGTGCTCTAGAAGTTTTTGAAAGGATGTATATTCGTCATTCGACATTCGTAATTTCGTACTACTTTAGTGTTGCGATTTACCATTCGATATCACATCTTTTTATCATAGTTGCCTAACATCTTTTGAACATGTGAACCTTTGAATATAATTTCAGATCTTTTACTTGGGTCTTGCATGCTTAACAATTTTTAAGAACTGAACTCTATTGAATCTTGCTATTTGATACACACTTATTGGATGTATTTCCCATAACTTGAAATCTTTGTGAAACCTTTGCAATTCCTCAATACTATGAACCTCTGGACTATTGTGCACCCTACTACATTGGAAACCCTTGTGGAAAACTTTGTGAACCACCACTATGAACACCCTTTTGGACTATATGTATTATGGACACTTATTGAGAGGCTTAGGTTATGTGAACTCAGAAAAGACCCCCGCCAGGTGGGCATAGGCAATAGCTTTCACATAAGAATTGTGGTCCTGCGAATGGGGAATAATCGTTGGCCCTGTCGACAGGTATGTGAACCTAGGAACTAGTTCTGACACCGTGGGCGATTCGTGTAAGCAATTACACATTTTTTGGACCCGTGGGCAGACAGGGTAAAAATAACTTGCGTTTTGGACTAAGCCAATGATCTCGAGGTGTTATCGTACCCATTTTGACTCCCTTTAGTGATCCCTTAGGACTTGTGGCTCTATTGGTTGTGACTTTTGATACACCTCTTTATGGACTCTGTTTATCAGTTATTATATTTATGTTAACCAATTCTTGGGTAGATTTGTACCGATATTATTCGTTCTTTGGCCTTCCCCATTGTAGCATGCATGACCCCAATTTAGTAGTGCGTTATTACGTATTGAGCTTTCAGCTGACCGTGGTTTAACAATTTTCAGCCTTTGAATCCTCATGGAAATGTCAAAGGAATGCAGTTGCATCATCAACTATTGTACTATGCTAAATCTAGCATAGTGGGTATTGTGTAATAGTAAGACTTTGTTTTAAATTCAGGTAAGACATTATTATTTAGTTTACGTTATGAGTGGTTTTGATATTGTTTTGCTAGCCTTGTATACTTGTAGAGCTTGCTTTGCAAGTATACAGCACTTTCGTGTCCCCAGGTCATGGGTGTGTGGCTTGGGGGCGTGGCAATTCCGAAGATAAATTCTTAGATCTGAGCATGCCTTCTAGCACATCGAGATGCATGCAAGGAGAGCCAGTTCCCGTGTAATTCTCAATGTCTAGCCATTTGAAGTTGGTCGGAAGTTGTACATTGGGAAACAACGAGACTTCCCACATGGTGAGTCTTGATGACCCTTGGACTTTGATGCCCTTGATGTCTTTGTTAACCATGGAAAACTTCACTTCCCATGATTTCAGTATCTGTGAGACGGGATGGTTTTCATCGGGCATACTTTTCTTCAAAAAAGGATCCAATTGTTGTGAAGCGGGTTGAACCGATGGTTGAGCTGTGAGTTTAACTATGGGTCAGACTTCTTGAATAATGGGGGGATTGGATTCTCGAGATGTTACAGGCCTTGTACTAGTTTGGAGATGGGCTTTTAACTGAGCGTTCTCTTCTGATATTAGGTTGAATTTGAGAGAGAGGTAGCTACAACTTGTTGCAATTCTTGAACAAGGTGGGATTGGTTCACTAGTTCAGCCATGACGGATGGGGGAGTTGGAGAACTTGGTGGATCAGGGTCTTTGGTTAAACAAGCAGATGTTCGAGACCAGGCTTTCTTTTTCTTAGGTGGTTTTAATGAAGGGTTAATCGTTTCTCATGTAAGATGGAAGCATATACACTAATTTAGTAATCTTGTTTTAGAGATTTCCTAAACAAAGAATCTTCGTTAAACGTTTAAAATTTGGACCATAATCATCCTAAAAACCCTTAAAATACATTATCCTTCCAACCCAAACACTTGAAGGAAATTTCTTTACTTTAATATTCTGATCTTGAAAAAATAGTCCAATTTGACATATCTCTATTCTCCACTCTTTTGGTAATAACTTTTTTGTAGAAAACTCCAATCGACGATCCCTTTTTTGTTGTTGAAAACTAGAAAGAAAAATCTGTCAATTGGTATATGATAAACCATATTTTGACTTAAAAAAGATTTCCAAAAAAATAAAATAATATGTGCATAAATCTTGGACTGGTTTTTCAACACAACACAACCTAAGAGAAAAGCTTTGATACCACTTATTGGCCCACTTTGAGTGGATCGATAATGCAGTGTTGTGATAATAAGAGAATGGTAAGGGAACTTTGGAGGTGCACGGCCAAAGGACCCTGTAGAGCTCCACCAAAACACAAGTGTAACACCAAAATGTAAAGAACTTTATGTATCAAAACACACTTACTAGAAATCTCCACACTTATTATCCCTCGAACCTAGCTTCTCTCTAAGCTTTCCTTGAAATTCTTTAAGCTTACAATTTCTACCACAAAGACTCCATACTTATAGACTCAAGACATACCTAAAAATAGCAAATACATTAAGCACATAGTTGTAGTTCCCATGAGTCATCTAGCTAACCTAAGCAACAACATATGAACTCACCATTTGAATCTTTGATAATCTAGCTAGGCATTAAGAACTCAAGAAAACACAAAAGACTCTTACATTTTCCACACGTTACAACTATCCTAGAAGACCAAAATGACTTTAACAAAACCAATAAGAACTGATTTTGATATATTATTCCCAACACTTTTCACCTGTTTATTCGAGAATCGAGTGATCTAGAAATCCGCAAACAATAAACTATTACCGCTTATAAAATTTGCAAGAAAATGGATATCGAGAGATTATGATTAGAAGAATAGGAATCAGAAAATGTACTAAAAAAAAATCAGTATCCGGAGGTTTGATACAATATGCTCTCGAAACAGTGCAATTTGCTCATGGTATAGGGTTTTGGAATGAAGAGGAATTAGGCGGGGGTTATCCAATAAAAACGGAGAGTTTTTATATATGGTAAAAGGCCGCATAGTCCGGTACTTTTCAAAAAAGATGAATGTTAGATGCAAGGGCCCTTTTTATGCAAGAGCCGGAGAATGGCCCTTGAATAGATCCACGTCATTTTTAGAGTAGTTTGAGAAAATGAATTCGGTTGCACTTAATGACATGGATCTATTCAAGGGCCCTTGTTTAGCCCTTGCATAAAGAGAGCCCTTGCATCTATCATTCCACTTCAAAAAAATACTATACACCCCACTCCATAGGATGATCCAAACAGTTGATTGGATGGGCCACGACGTAAATTGAGCCCCAAATATCATTTCCATATAACGATCCTAGCCTTCCCATCTTGAGAGGAACTGCATATCAAGGAAACCTCTATAGATCAGAGGCATGGGATCATTCTATGTAAATCATTTTTCGGGCAAAGCCGATTTACATTGTGGCTCATGACGGTTTGGATCATCTTACAATGTAAACCTTCATTTTGAAAATATTGGACAGGTTTTATCTACTATGTTGCCGTGGCGAGAGGATTAACACTGTGGCTTGTTTGGATTGCAGGAAAAACTTTTCTTATGAAAAAAAAAATCTATGAATGTTTTTCTCTCTACAATTTAGAAGGAAATAATATAATTAGAGAAATGATATCGGCACAACCATGTTGTAATAATTGCACATAACCCAACTTTTCTTTTCTTTTTTAACTCGCTTGTAAGAGCTTCTTGGGAACTTTAATACCCTTTTGACAGCTCTTTTAATACTAAAACACAAGCTGCATTAGTGAAAAAATCAAAACGTGGTTATGCTGATATCATTTCCCTATAATAACGGCTCTCTAAAATATCATTATAATTGAAGGCCATTCTAAATAAAACTTGGACTGTCATCATTCAAGTTACTTTTCATGCATAATCAAATAATGAAAAAATAAGAAATTTTGGGGAAAAAATTCGTTTCCAAACTTTTCCAAAAAAATATCCTGCAATCAAAGCAAGAAAAGGTCCCATTTGGATTGCAACAAAAAAAATTGTTTCCACGATTTAGAGGAAAATGATATGGTTATGGTTAATTTAGAGCGAAATTATCATAAATCAAAAGCCCCTCTTAATAAAAAAAAAGGCGTATGACTTGTTCAAGTTACATTTTTTGTATATAAAATAATAGGGAATTTTATAAATGTTTTTCCTTTTCAAACTTTTCCAAAAAATTCCTACAATCCAAACAGGGCTTAGAGTTGAAGTGTTAAAAGTTTTTTTTTCTGAAAATAATATATATGAAGATTATTATAACAATAGCAAGTATGAGTTCATCCATATACATAAAAAAAATGAGCTCATATAGACAAAATAGGAGTTGTTGGAATGAAACCAACGAGGTTGGAGGGAGAAGATGGGTTTCAAGAGAAGAAGATTGTTCTCTTGATGCCAAACACACAAAGAAAGTAACCCAAGTTGTTGTACTACTCAAAACCCTTCAAATTTCACTAAAAAAACTTAAGTCCCAAGAAAGTTAAGTTGATAGATGATCAAGATCTAGTGGTCAAGATTAATTTCCAACAGCTCCCCTTAAGCTAGACCACTACCATGCCGAGTTTTGTCTTCATGATGATGAATGTATTAGTTTTTGATTTCGCATGCATCTTCCTTGAAATGAACATTGTGCCCTTTCATTAGAAGTTGCCAAACACTCAAGAGATTGTGCTTTAGCCCGGGAACATAGAAAACATTGGAGATGTGCTTAACGCCTTTCTTTATTTGAACAAGAATATCACAACTTTCCCTTACAGAAAGCCTCTTGTAATCACCCGTTCGAACTTCACTTTGGAGGGATTCATCTAACTTTACAAACACGCCTTTGTTGCCGCTCATGTGGTTACTACAACCACTATCAAGATACCACATCTCATCTAAGGCCACTTCTTGCACATTACAAGCATGAAAAAGTGTGTCATCTTCTTTACTTTCATCATTCTCATGCATAAAACTAGATTCTTCCGCAAACTTCTTTTTACCATTGAATTTCGAATAGAGGTCTTCCTCTCCTTCTTCCTCTTGTAGAAGGACCACTTTCATCTTTTTTATTTTCTTGATTTCTTCCTCTACCATTTTTTCCTCTTCCACGGAAAGAATTCATTCCTCTTCCTCTTCCTCTTCCTCTAGAGTCACCCCTAAAAGATACTTGAGTTTGAAAAGCTTGTTCTAGAGGAGAAGAATCAAATTGCTTCATTTGTAGTTCATGGGATTGGAGCGATCCCAACAAACTTTCTAAGGATAAAGTAGATAAATCATTTGATTCTTCAATCGCAACAACAATATACTCCAATTTTTTAGTCAAACTTCTAAGGATTTTTTCAACAATCCTTTGATCCTGAATATTTTCACCATTTACTCTCAATTGATTCACAAGAGAAATAACACGATTGTAAAAATCTTCAACCGATTCCGAATCCTTCATCCTTAATGCATCAAACTCGCATTTAAGAGTTTGTAATCTTACCAACTTTACTTTGTCTTCTCCTTTGTATGATGTATAGAGTGTATCCCATGCTTCTTTGCCGAAGTCACCGTTGAAATTCGTTCAAAGATGACTTCATCCACCGCTTGATAGGTAAAGAGCAAAGCCTTCTCTTCCTTCTTTTGATTGTCTTTCAACTCGTTGAGTTGTTGTGGAGTGAGAGACGCTTGATCCACCGGTTCTTCAACGCCATTCTCAACAATATCCCATAGATCTTGAGATTCATACAAAACCTTCATTTGAATGCTCCATTGGTTGTAGTTCTTTCCATTGAATCGAGGAAGTTGAGGTTGCAACATATTAGAAAACATGATCAACCTTCAACCTATGCTTTGTTACCACTTTGTTAGAATGAAACTAACGAGGTTGGAGGGAGAAGATGGGTTTCAAGAGAAGAAGATTGTTCTCTTAATGCCAAACACACAAAGAAAGTAACCCAAGTTGTTGTACTACTCAAAACCCTTCAACTTTCACCTAAAAAACTTAAGTCCCAAGAAAGTCAAGTTGATAGATGATCAAGATCTAGTGGTCAAGATTAATTTCCTACAGGAGTGAAATCAAGCCATGTTTTGATAGGCTTTGTAGTGCCTACTTGCTTTGCACAAAACTGTCACATTGGCCTCCATGAATATATGTGTAGCTAACCATTGAATAAGTTCCAAGAAAATCAAAGAGCAGTACAGAAAAGAAAATTTATGTGTCTTCCCATCCGAGTGTTTGTTGGTGCTCATGCGTTTGGATTGTGGGAAACAGGAATCGGTATTGGTATCAAGTTCCGTTCTAATTCGAATTCCTCTGGTAAAGGGAATGTCAAATCCTACTCTAGTGTTTGGCAAGTGTTAGAATCAGGAAACAACATTGAATATTTTATGGAACAAAGAAGAAAAGCACTGATGACTTGGAGGAAATAGAGGAGATGGATAAGGAGGATGGAGATGGGTTTTGCGGAAATGAATGAAGAAGATGGAGATGGATTTTGCAAATACTGATGGGAAAGAAGGAGATGGGTTTTGCAAAGATGAAGATAGGTTTTGTAGAGATTGAAGGAGAAGATGGAGGGTTTTGCAGAGATGCATGAGGAAGATGGAATGGGTTTTGTGGAGATGGATAAGGAAGACGGAGATGAGTTTTGCAAAGATGAATGAGGAAATAGAGATAGGTTTTGCATAGATGGGCTTGGATCTTCAGAGGAGTTTTCTCTCACTTGAAGAGAGAGAGAGAGAGAGAGAGAGAGAGAGAGAGAGAGAGAGAGATTCAGAATCAACAGGATATTCTTTAGTGTTGAGAGAGATATAGAAAGACGAGACGGTGGCAGAATCAACAAATACCACCTCTTTGGTTAGTTCTGTTCTCCATCAAAAATCACTCCGAAAATTCTGCTTGGGGTTTCCTATTCCGCACTTTTGCAACACCCAAACAACGGAAATTCTGGAAAGCGGAATCAATACCGATTCCTGACTCCAACGATCCAAATGCACCCTAGGCCCTATTTGGATTATAGGAATTTTTCGAAAAAGTTGGGAAAATAAAAACCTTTATAAAATGTTATGCTTTTTCATTGTTTTATCAAACATGAAAAAAATGACTTGGACCACATAAGTTCAAGTTTTATTTGTCCCCTTTAATTTATAATAAGATCCCTAAAATATTTCATTTCCCTCTAAATTGTGGAAATAAAAAATATCCTAGGTGACATTAAAAAAATAGTAAACAAAATCCTAAGGAAATTTCCTCAAGAAAAGTTTTTCTTGCAATATACCTGTTGGGGTAAAATTCGCCACCAACCAGAAGTGGACATGTGACACCAATTGGAGATGGACACAAGGCAAACACCCATAGGGGCATAACCTCCAAGGTATACATGCCTTTCATAACTCTAGGCATTTCTTCACCTCCCCAGGATTGCTTCCATCTGGGACTCATTCAATCTTAGGTCAAATTTCAGAAGCAACATATTGGTGTCATTCCTGGGATTCGAAGTAAAAGACAGGTCAGCATAGTTTTCAGCTATGACACCAAGGAGAAGAGGTCTAAACATGGGCAAAAATACTCACCGAGATAGGTGCACACCGGCAAAGAAGGGCAATCCCCTCCTAGACATGGTTCCCATAACCTGCCTCCACGGGCTGATAACTGCCTTGCTGAAGTTCCTCCGTCAACAAAACAAGTTGAAGATATAGACCGGATTGATAGGTTAGACTAGCATGTTGGTAACTTGACCAACTTAGTCTAACAACTAGTAGGTCGCATCTCTGATCATCCCCAAGAAGGCCTGACCAGGACCTACCCTCACCAGAAGATAGGATGAATCGGAATTACTCCCCAGCCCCGATCAGACCTATCGGCCTAGTTACAATGTGATTCGTTCTATAGAGCTGATCGCTAAAACTGATCAAGTCAAAAGGAAGTTCGACGAGATAGACAGGAAGATCAGGCTACCATAAAAGGAAAAGGTGCAGTAGGTCAGGTGTTATTATCGTGTGAGTTGTGATGTTGCTGTGGATCTTCTATATACTGTACCTCAGGGGTTCAAAATGCCCCAAATCAGTACAATGAGATAATTGACCCTGTTGATCATCAAGAGACTTTCAGGGCCATGATGCTGCTGCATGGAGGCCCATATGACATCCTTTACAGAGCTTTCCCAGCTACTCTTAAGAAAGTAGCCCTGGCCTAGTTTCGAACCCTCATGCCAACCTCCATCAGCTATTTTGACCAACTCAGTCGACAATTCGTCAAATACTTCATAAGCAAGGTTTCAAATTGCGACCGGAATCCGAAATTTCGATTCAAAATTTTAGATTTCGGACAACACCGAAACCGAAACGTACCGAAACCGAAATTTCGATAAAATGGTTTTTTTTTTCTTACTGAATCTCGGCCTAAACAATCAAAATTTCGTATCACCTTACCGAATTTCGGTTTCAGTCAACACCGAAATATGTACCGAAACTGAAAGTTAAAACCATGTTCATAAGTAGCATGAGACATACATGAGCATCGCTAATGGCAATTAAGTAGATGGAGGAGTCCCTTATTAGGGAATAGGTTAGTCAATTCAACAACAAGGCACAGGACGTTTAGGCACTAGACCAGTCAGTTGCACTGGCTGTGCTAATCAACGATATAATGCCTCCAAATTTAGCTCCTCCCTCTTTAAGCGTGCGCTCAAATCCTAGCCAAGCTACAGACAAGGCCAAAAAAGTACATTAATGCTAAAGAGACTAGGAGACCATGTTAGTCTGGAGGGACACTGATAGGGGTGGCCAGAACCGAACCAGAACCGAAGAACCGAACCGGAACCGAAGAACCGAACCGGAACCGAACTGTAAAAAAATATTTTTGGTCCGGTTCGGTTCCACTGATGAAGAACCGAAAAATTTCGGTTCGGTTCCGGGTCTAATGTTCTCGGTTCGGTTCCGGAACCGAAGAACCGAACTTTGAATATATATATATATATATATATATATATATATATATATATATATATATATATAATATTTTTATATTCTATTATATATATACTTAATAATATAAATTACTTATAATATTAATAAGTAATAGTTAATACTATTCTTATAATAAGAAAGTAACTTATATTATAACTTTAATTAAAAGTTTTTATAAATTATAATTAATAATTAATAATTAATAATTAGCCATTAGAACCGAAGAACCGAACCGGACCGAACCGATTATTTTCGGTCCGGTTCGGTTCGGTCCTACTGTGTACTACGGTTCGGTTCGGTTCTTACGGTTCATGGAACCGAGAACCGAGAACCGAAAAAAAATGAACCGAGAACCGAACCGGTTGGCCACCCCTAGACACTGATGAGAACAGACACTTTGAAGAAAGCGTTATTATTCCCCTTTAATGTTATTTTTTTAGTAATGCTAGGGAAACCGAGAATAGGACCTAGAAGGGGACCCAGCAAATTGATTCACGCCACAACTTCACTAGTGACGTGAGCAAACCCTTCATTTTAAGGGAATCTGAAAAAAGAAAATTGTTTTTCAACACATGGCATATTCTCATTGCAGGTCCCCTGTTAGGTCCTATTCTCGGTCTCCATATCATTTTCCTATATTTTTTTTGTGCAGTTATATATATGTAGTATTTGGACATAATGTTTAACGACAAAAATACACATTATAAGATGTTAAAACTGAATGAGTAACCCATTTATTGGGTCATCTACTATTCTATACAACTCAAGCCCCCTTCTTTTTGTTTTGAGTGGCAGCAAAAAATAAAAAAAATTTACATTCTGATTTATTTCTCCACTCTCCTCACCCTTCAAAAAATTCAAATTTTTTCTTACAAACCCAAACTCTACATGTTTCCACTCCCATGCCACTTTACATTAACCGCCACGGATCTTGGAAGGAAAATGATATGGGGGCAGCAGATAGGCTCAGTACCCCGTAACCAAAGTTTGTCACGTCTACTAAACAATCATTTTTTTTTTTTTTTTTTTTGCTCGGTAATTTGGGGTTAGGCAGACCCCCACCAGCTATATTAATTAAAACAAAATTACAATCTTTGATAAGCCATGCCGGAGAAATCTTCCGATACAATGTTTAAAAGCTCATCAGGAGCTAAACAAAGAGGGATTGGGTCCCCTTTACAAATACAGTTTGGTTTAGATAGGAAGTCAGCAGCTCTGTTGCCCTCTCTCCAAATGTGAGTTAGAGTCCAGCGGTCAAGAGAATTGAGGATGGTTCTGAGTTTTTCAAGGGAAGGGATTTTCCTCCAAGGACAAGGCCACAGGCGATGAATAACCATGACTGCAAGGAGAGAGTCAGATTCAATCCAAAGATTCTTAACAGAAAGTTGGCAGGCAAGGATGACTCCATGAAGAATAGCTTCAAATTCTAATTCCTGAATTGGGAGAGGCTCACAGTTTACAGAGAAGAAAGATAGAATGGTCCCCAAGTGGTCCCGGAGAAGGCCACCAACCGAGGCAGAGCCACAAACAAGGGAGGCATCAGAATTCAACTTAACTTCAGATTCAGAGGGGGGCGCCCAGTGACAGAACTTAGCTTCTGGGGTTTTGCTGACCAGAGGGAGATTGAAAATTTTCGCAATTTTGCAATTTTCTTCAGAGGTTTCGTCTTTCAGATTTAGAGAGAGAATACGAGACCTCGAAGTGCTGATAATTCTGCTAAGAAGGATCCTTTTGTGAGTTTTTTTGTTTTCAAAGAGTCTCGCATTTCTTTCTAGCCAGATTAGGTAGATAGAAGCCGTGAGAAGAATTCGGGTTAGAGAATATGTCTGCCCCTTCTTCTTGAATTTATTCCTGATCCAGCTTTCCTCATCAGAGAGCGATTTCTTTTGCTTCTTCCTAACAGAGATGCAGCGAAGAATCCAACGCCAAATCCAGGCCGAATAAGAACAGTTGAAGAAAAGGTGGTTGGTACTTTCCGGAGCAGAATAGCAGAGGAGGCATGAATGGTCTTGGTTGGGACCGAGGAAATGGAGTTTATCTCTTGTGCAAAGTTTATCTTGCATTGCTTGCCAAGAGGTGAGGCTGAATTTCGGGGTGTGCCCTGCAAACCAAATGGACGAAGTCCAAGGGGGTTTAGGATTAATAGTCCTGATGGAATTCCAGGCACTCTCAAGCCTGAAATGACCATCAGATTCTGGCTTCCATATCGGATAGGTCAAGACAGATTCAGAGAAGAGACCAGAATCAATGACTTTCTTAAGATCAAGGAGATGCGGATGCACATGAATCATGTCCCACCACCCTTGAGATTTAGCGTTGTCAATGGTAGCCTTCAGAGGGATGAAATTAATGATAGAGCCAAATGAAGACTGGGAGACGAGGGGACCCTTCGGATGCCATGGATCCGTCCAAAATTTGAGAGGAGCCCGGGATCCAACAATGTAGCATACGTGCTTGGAAGCAAAGTCTCGAGCATTCAAGATACTCCTAGCTGCCCAAGAAGGAGAAGCAGGCATTGGGAGGCTCCAGAAACTTCGACCTCTTATGTATTTCCGATCAAACCATTTAACCCAGGGAGAATCTTCCAAGGATAAGATGCGCCACAGTTGCTTAATCTGGGAAGCTAAGTTCAAATCAGCCAATTTTCTAATCTCTAATCCACCTTCAGATTTGGGGCTGCAAATTGTGTTCCAAGACACTGGATGGTAAGTTTTCTCAAGCTTGGAACCAGACCAGATAAAGTCCCTGAGGATTTTCTCTATTTTGTTGAGAGTTTCTTTGGGGATATGAAAGGCGGCAGACCAGTAGACTTGATAAGTGGAGAGGACAGACTTGACCAACTCAACTCTTCCAGCTCTAGAAAGAAGACGAGTGGACCAAGAGGAGATCCTTTGCCTTATTTTGTCAATGATGGGCTGACAATCCCGAGAGGAGAGCCTGGAAGTAATTAGAGGTAAGCCCAGGTATTTGATGGGAAACTTCCCTTCTTCAATCTTGAGGGTGTTGCAAAGAACTCTCTTGGTACTGTTTTGGATACCTGCAAAAAAAACTTCACTTTTGTTGGGGTTAAATTCTAAGCCAGAGCATAATTTGAATGAAGCGAGGCAATTAATGATCCCAGCAGCAGAAGTTGAGTTTGGGTTTGCATAGATCATAACATCGTCAGCAAAAAGAGTATGGCTGATAGTGAGGTCTCCTTTGGAGAAGGGGGAAGAAATAAGGCCCTGGGCATGGAAGGAGGAAAGGAGACAGGAGAACATCTCCATAACAAAACTAAAGAGCAAGGGGGAAAGAGGATCTCCTTGCCTGAGACCATTGGAAGATCTGAAGAAGCCCCGAGGGGAGCCGTTTACAAGGACCGAAAAGGAGGGAGAAGAAATACATTCATGAACCCATTTGCACCAGATCTCAGGGAAGCCTATTTTGCTCATGAAAGTGAGCAAGGAAGAACGATTAACACTATCGAAGGCTTTTTTGAGATCCATTTTAATGCACATGGCTTTTTCCTGGTTTTTCCTATGAAAATTATGGCAAAGATCATGGGCAATGAGAATATTGTCTTGAATGCTCCTTCCTTTGATAAATGCAGATTGAAAGGGACTAATGAGCTTATGCAAGATGGGTTTGAGTCTATTTGCCATCAGCTTGGTAATGACTTTATACAGGAAATTGCAGAGGGATATTGGCCGATATTTCTCAGGAGAGCTAGCATCAGGAGATTTGGGCAGCAGAGAAATAAAAGTTGCATTAAGCTGGGGGAGAATCTTGCCTTTATGGAAGAAGAATTGGATAGCCTTAACAACATCCGGGCCGATCAAGTACCAGAAAGCTTGAAAGAAGCGGCCATTGAAACCATCAGGACCCGGGGACTTATTTCCATCAGAGTTTTTAATGACATTCCAAATGTCTGCAGCAGAAAAATTTTTTGTTAGCTGCAAGGAGTCTTCTTCAGAGAGGAATCTGGAAGGAGTAGGAATGGTGCTGGGATGAGATGGAAGGTCAGAATCTGCCTTGTTGAGGAGGGATTTGAAGTAGGCAACCATCGTATCAGCAATCTCATCAGGGTTGGTAGAGATGGATCCATCGGCAGTGACAGTTCCTTGGATGGAATTCTGATTTTTCCTGGCTTTCATAGCAGTATGGAAGAAAGCAGTGTTGGAATCACCCAGATTCAACCACTGAATTCTAGATTTCTGTCTGAAGAAGGCCTCTTCCTGATTAGCAGACTTGACATAAGAATCCTTAATGCGATGTTCTTCTTCTCTTAAAGCTTGGTCGAGAGGGGAAATAGCAATCTGAGCTTGAATAGCCTCAAGTTGATGCCTTTTCCGAGGGGCTTCCATGTCAATTCTGCCAAACACATCACGGTTCCAAATTTTAAGACAATCTTTCACTTCTTTGAGCTTTTGGATAACAACGAAAAGAGGGGAGCCTTTAATCTTCTTACTCCAGGCTCTTTCCACTACTTCGAAAACTGAGAGATCATCGAGCCACATAGAAAAAAACTTGAACGGGATTTTGGGAATGTGGGATGATTGGGTAAACTGAATTATGATTGGGGTGTGGTCTGACAGCCCAGGTAAGAGATAAGAAGCAAAAGAAGAGGGATATTGGAAGAGCCATTCTTCATTTACAAGGGCTCTATCAAGCCTTCTGCATTTCCAGTTATCGTCATTCGACCGGTTGTTCCAAGATAGTGTTTGGCCAAAAGATCTAAGATCTGCGACAGAATTGCAATCGATCCAGGAGTTGAAGTCTTCCAAATCACGAGCAGAAGGGCCAGTACCCCCAAGAAATTCATGGGCGTACCTGATGATGTTAAAATCTCCTAAAACAATCCAGGGAAGAGCAGAGTGAGAGGCAATAAGGGAAAGTTGGCTCCATAGAGTTCTCCTTCCAATACCTCTGTTAAGGGCATAGACAGAGGTCACAAGAAGGGAGGTATTGGTTTGAAGGAAACGAACCTCACAATGCATTAGCTGCTCAGCTTCTTGGATGATTCTGACATGAACCAAATTGGGGTTCCAAATGATCCATATCCTACCTTGATCAGAATAATTATAATTGGCTCGGTGGTTCCAACCGTTGCAAATCTCTGCCATATATTTAGAGACTTTTTGAATGGGGGCATGAGTTTCAAGGATACTAAGAAATGGGAGGCTTTCTTTTCGGATGAGGACACTTATTTCTTTTCTCTTGTTTTTGGTTCCCAGCCCTCTGATATTCCAAATCCCTAGCTTAATCATGAGGTATTTTGTAGGTGGGGGGATTGGGCTGGTTTGGAATTACCAGGAAGGGTCTGAAGAGAAGCATCATCGGGAGCTAATTGGGTTTCAGGGTTGAAGAGGGAGGATGAGGGGGAGGAGGGGGAGGTGATTTCACTGGGAGGCTTTTCCGAGGGGGAAGGGAAGATTTTCTCAGTTACCCCAGGGGGGTTTGAAAGGACAGGAAGGCGGGAGGAGGAATTTAGCGAATTTGAGGTAGGGAGCCCCGGAGACCAGTATTTCCTGAGGTTAGCAAATTTCCCAGGGGTGTCATCATCTAGTTCCTCCCCGGAGATGAATTCAGAAAGCTGCTCATCAGGGTCAACAGCATTGAGGATGTCAAAAGGATTTTGAGTTGGAACAATGGGGACAATTGTCTCGGGAATTAGAGAAGATGGTATGTTGGAGAATTCTGGGGTGGATTCAGAAACCTTGAGAGAGGGAGAAACTAAAGTCTCTTTTGGTAATTCTTTTCGAGTGACAGGTCTCCATTCAAACGGAGGAGTGGGATCTGGCTTTTCCTTTACAGGGCACTTTTCAGTTGAGTGGTTGAAAACCTTGCAGAGGTTGCAAGCTTGCGGCCTCCATTCGTATTCGATAATCTGGGTTGACACACCAAGGGGTGAATGAATCTCTATGGAATGCGGAAGATCATCATCTGCTTCAATTTCGACGCAGAGTCTTGCAAAGGATAGCCTGGATTCTTCTGCCGTTTGTGAATCCATGTAAAGAGGATTTCCAATCGCACTGCCAATTTTGCTTATACCCTCTTGGTTCCAGTATTGCAAAGGAAGCCCAGGTAGTCGTATCCAAATAGGAATGGATGGTAGATCAGGTTTTTCGAGAGGAATCTCCAGCGACCATCTACGAAGAATGAGGGGTTTGCTAGCATAAGTATGGCCGCCCATTTCCAGAATTTGGTCGCAGTCTTCCCCACAGCTAAAACGGAAAAGAAAGAATCCGTTTCTTAAGGTTGAAACCTTTAAATTACCTTTAAGGCTCCATTTCTTTTGGAGATTTTCTTGAAGATTCTGGACGAAAGGTCTTCTACCCAAGAAAAACCCCACAAGGCAGTTTTCCCATTTGTTGCTGCCTCTGCTTACTTCATCAATAGAGAAGGTGATGGTGGTCTTGATTGATCTGGAACTTTTAGGTAAGACCCTGCTTAACTTGGTTGGAACTGAAGGCTTTGGTCTGTTAAAAAGGCTAGTCCAGGGGTTTTCCCGGATTACAGAGGGTGGGTTGGGAAGTAAAGGAGGGAGAGAAGTTCTGAGGGGAGGAGGATTGTGAGATTGAGTTGACCTCCCATTTTCGGAAATTTTGGCTGCATTTGAGAGGATGTCGGAGGTAACAGAGGTGCTAGGGAAGACTCCCTGCAAGAAGGTAGGGGAAATGACCAACTGGTCACTGGATAAGACTTTTGGGGGGAGATTTTCAGAATGACTCGAATTTTGAAGGGCAGAGATGGGATTCCCAGTCGAAAGAGGGGGAAAAGTTCCAGGTTGGTTGGAATAAAGAGTGGCATTTTCGTCTTTTCCATTGGAAGAGAGAGAGGAATCAACTGTTGAGATTGTTTTCTTCGAACTCTTGCTTGAGATCGGATTGAGGGGAGGAAGATCAGAGGAGGCTTCAATGAAGCTAGACAACGAGGGATGAGGCGGAGGGAGAAATTCTTTTATCAGGTCGGGGGATGCCCTTTGAGATTGGGAAGCCTGATTTGGGGAGGAATGGGCGGCTTTTCTCGGAGAGATAGAATTGCATTTAATCTTTTTTTTCTTCTTGCCAGGTGAACCAGATGAGGTTTTGCCTGGGAAGATTTTGTGAAGCCGAGTTCCTTTTTTGAAGTGGGTGCTAGGATCGAGTTCTGATTCGGAGCTGACATTCGTTTTCAGGATGAAGGATTCAAAATCAGAAGAAGGAAGGAGGGAGGGGCGAGACAAACCTGGGTCCTTAATTTTCAGAGAATCTCCAAGCGGAGAGCGACTCGAGCCAAGATTGGAAGAGTTACCCACTCCCAGAATTTCAATATTTCTGGAGGATGTGGCATCCTTTTGGGACAAAGGGGTTTTGATGGAAGGATCTTGGATTTTGTCGAACTGGTACTCATCTTCAACCTCACGGACAAATTGGGGGGTGATTTCAAGGGGGAAATATGGATCAGGGGGTCTAGGATCCATGGAATGAACTGGAACCCCGGAGGATTCCCACGCCGGCTGAAACCCAAGAAAAGGTTTTTCTTCCGGCGGCGAAGCTCGGTTTTTCTTCAACCCAGCTTGTTTCTTTGAGATGGATTTGTGACTTTTTAAGGTGGAGAAAAGGATTGTTCCTTTTCTTCTCCTCTTCCCTTTTGTCCTTCTATCATTTTTTTTTTTGTGAGCAAAAAGCAATTGTCCGCCTTTCTTGATGCTGCGGCGATAATTGATTTGCTCGGTCTCTTAATTACCCTGTCTTAGACCCATTTCCCTAGCATAATTCATTCTGAAAATTTTAAGAAGAAATGCATCTAAAAAGATAGTGTTCATCTAACTTAAAGAAAAACAAAAAATAAATAAATAATTCAAGATTTAGCAAGAACCATATGAGAAGAAATTTTCTGTTGTTACGAACCCAAATCGGTTCGCAACTGATTTGATCTTCTTAAAGTGAAGATCGGCCTCTTGACCCGCTTCGAGGGAAGGGTCCTCCTCCTTTGTGCGCAAGACACAGTTCTCTGGAATAATTTTCTTCACTCCTTTGAAAAATGCCACTTACATATATGTTATTTATGGAAAAACCACAGATCACATCCTCTAAAACTTCAGATAACCCTAATCTCTAAGATTCCTATCCTAGTTTCTAGGACTCTTATCCATACCAACCAACTGGAGATTAAATAACATCAAATATAAACTAATTTATTCTTCCTAAGTGGACCCATCTATGGGACATAACATTTTCCAACAGTCCTAAGAAAGAATTTTGAATCCTTTCTCAAGAAAAATGTCTCCATTGTGGGCTTCATATACATATATCACTATAAAACATTTTTTATTCCTTACTTCAGAAATTTTGGTAGCATATATATATATATATATATATATATATATATATATATATATCTTGAATTAAAAACAATCTTCCTTTCATCTTCCGCAACTATTATAGAAGAGGGAGACGTGAATTTTCAATCTACAAAGAACAAAAAAAAAAAAAAAAACATACCAAGCTGAACAGAAAGTCTATAAAAATGGTACTCTAAAATCAGGCTCATTTTCCATTGTGCACTAACATACACTGAGCTTGAAAGAAACAAAAAAGAGATGGAGGTTCTATGAACATGGGTGCAGCCGGATGTTGCCACCCACCTGACGGCGGTGGCCGGATCTCCTCATTGTTACCGGAATTCGGCCTGTCGCCACCCTCCACTCCTTTTTCTTCAATCTCCGGAGACGGCGGCGGAGTCAAAACGAGCGGTGATAGTAAGGGAATCGGGCCGCAAGAATTGGAGTGGTCCCCACAAGCGAAGGTGTGGGCCATGGCGGCATCGATTTGAAGAGACGCGGGGGCGTGTTTACGTAGCCTGCTCTGAGGTTTGGGTCCTTCTTTTGTTATGATTTGTTCTTCTTGAATGTGGTTGTTTTCTTCCATGGTTGGATTAATATGAAGGGAATGCAAGCTGTGTTTTTCTTTTGTTCTTTTTGGTGTTGGTGTTCTTCCTCTTTTTTACACATGGGTGGAGTTTTTATTCAAATTTTTGGGATGTTTTATAGGAGTTCGAGGTGTAATTTGGGATGAAATTTTCAAAGGGTGTCTTCTGTTTTGAAGGCTATTGTGGCGGGAAGAAGGGTTGAATATGGCAGTTGGAAATAACAGATTTTACCATTCAAACTAAACCATACTTTTTACGTAGGTGTTTTCTTTTTCTGTTGGAGAGGGAGGCAAGATAATAAGGCAAATATATTTTTAGGCGAACTTTAGTGTCTATGCAGTAATGGGGGGTACAACCTAGGGCCGGCAACGGGGCGGGTCAGGGCCGGATGTTGGGGTCCCCTACTCCTTCCCCTCTGCAGGGAATTTTCCCCCTCCCCTTCCCCTCCCCACTGCGGGGATGGTGGGGAATCCCCCTCCCCTCCCCACGGGGAATATCTAATCCCCATCCCCTCCCCTTCCCCGCCCCGCATTCTTCGGGGACAATCACTTTACTTTCTCAGTTTACTTTGTTAAATGTTAGGTTTAAAACTAAAGATTTGCTAGGGACAATCACTTCAGGCATGTTGCGGCTTGGCTGTTGCATGTGAGAGTAGCCACAAAACCCACATAGGCTAAGATTTTGTCTTATTCATTTTATTAACATAGGGACAAAGGTGGTTGCTCTCAAATTCATTTAATTGATCAATAGTCCCTAGCAGATCTCTAATTCCCAATCCCACTTGCCAAAAAGCACTGTACGTGCCACACCATAGGAAGATCCAAACTGTCCATTTGATGGGCACACCATACTACCATAGGCATAGGATGATCCAAACCTTCAACTTGATGGGCACATTGTAGGATAATCCAAACTGTCCATTTGATAGGCCACAACGTAAATAGGTTGTGGCCCAAAAATCATTTCCATAGGATAATCCCAACCCTCTGATCTATAGAGGAATTGCATATTATGGTACCTTCTATAGATCGGAGGGTTGCAATCATCCTATGGAAATGATTTTTTGGCCGCAATCTATTTACATTGTTGCCCATCAAATGGACGGTTTGGATGATCTATGGTGTGGCCTGTAAAATACTTTTAAATTGTAGCCTATCAAATGGATGGTTTGGATCATCCTATGGTGTAGCCCATACATTACTTTTTGAAAAATAATGGACTATAGGAGTGCACACCATATAAAATCTCATCACTCATCAGAGAGATGTTGCCTTTATTTGGGGGAGGGAGATTTTCAAAGAATTTAATGTTGCCTTACAGTGATTGTTCGATGGAGAGATTTTAGAGATTTCTAAGGGTAGTATACTAATATAATGAGGGACAATGCCCAATGGATTATGGGTAAAAGCAAACATAAAAAGCTATTTCAGGGACAAAACTGTACTAATGGAAATTATGAAAATTTTGGGGGAATCTTGTAGATATGTTTTGATCCAAGGGGTTTCTAGTAGTTTTCCCAAAAAAAAAACACTCAAAAAAATACAAAAAAAAATGGCATTAATGCGAGGCGGGGCGAACTCCATCCCCTTCTCCTCTCCTTCCCCGCACCGGGGAATTTTTTAAATCCCCTTCCCCTTCCCCTTCCCCACTCAAATCGGGGAATCCCCTCCCCAAGCGGGGTGGGCGGATCCCCGCTTTTCCGGGTGAAATTGCCAGACCTAGTACAACCATAGTTAGGAAAAGGAAAGCGAGGGATTTGCTAGGCAATGTCGCGGGTGACTTTTCGTGAGATAAAAGCCACACAGGCTCACTTTTCAACAGATTTTGTCTTATTCATTTAATTCATCTGAGTTGGTAGTTCTCTTATGCATGAGTCAGCTGGGAAATGGCTTTCTGTAAAATTGCCTAGCAAATCCCGGAAGATGATATGGTAAGCTAGCGTAAGACCGAGCTCCGTACCCAACAAACAATATTTGCCATATTTACAAAACAATTTTTTTAGGGAGATAATAAATTCGCACCACGTGTAGGATTATTCGCACCCTTTTAAGGTGATTTGACGTCAGAAAGCGTCAAAATAGATTGTAACATCTAACGTGAATAGACTTTAACGCTTTTTGACTTCAAATCACAAAGAGTGAGGATAATCCTACATGGGGTGCGAATTTATCATCTCCTTTTTTTACCATTAAGTTAAATTAGGAAAGCGATGCTCTGGCAAAAAATGATCTATTCCGTCTCCTGACCAGTCTTAAAACCGGTTTCCCTAACCACTCTTTTAACAAAACTTTGGACGTTTTTTTGTTTTGAAAAAAAAAAACATATTTTATAGGTGGGATTTGCTAGCCTCCTTCGTAGAAGCACCTTCGCGCTTCTTCTTTTGCGAGTGATGACAGCCAGGTCAGATGAATTAAATGAATAAAGCAAAAGTCAACATATGCGGCTGTCATCACTTCAAAGGACTGGGCGCGAAGGTGCTTGTGCGAAGGAGAGGCTAGCAAATCCCTCCATGGGTTCTCTACTTAATACTTAGTTAAAAACTTGGGAAATTTTCTCAAAAATTACACTTTTTTTTGGAAATTACGGGTGGATGGTGGTTGAAGTTCGTTGCACAAACATATGCCATTGCACAGTCCAAAAGACTTTTTTGTCCTCATGAGTGCAGACTAAGCATAGAAATAAAGTTTATACGTTTTCATCTTCTCTAAATGTCTCCTCCTTCATTTGCACCACAGCCTTGCCATAGCTATTTGGCATCGTCCTTGGCATAGATCATCGCTGTTGTGACTGTCAACCTTCCACAGTCTGTTGCATTGGGCACCCCTTCGACACCGTAAAAATGGAATCCTGTAAAAATGGAAGGGGCTAGAAAATGTAAAAGAGAAGGACAAAGAAGAAGGTAAAAATAAGAATTGATGTCAAAAAATGGATGGTGATGAAATTTTTTGAAAAGAAATAGGAAGAAGAAGAAGTTGAGGTTGTCGGGACCCGGGAAGAACTCACCCTCAAAAGCTAGCCGTTAAGGAGAGGGTGCCCAAGTCCTTATAAGCCCATCCACATCTACTCACTTTTCCGATTTGGGATCTTTGCTTTTTTCGTGGCATCCCCAACAATCTCCTCCTCCACGCGGAAGCACCGTTGATAATCTTGCCCCTCCACGCAGCAACAATGTGGGAACTACGAGATCTTCCTCGAGGGATTTTGTTCCTCCTCAGAGGCTCACCGGGGTTTCCGAGATCTTCCTCAAGGAATTTCCTCCATCCTAAAGAGCACGCAGTAGTTACCATGCCCCGGCTCTGAACTTACTTGTAGAGTTTTTTATCGATGTAAACCCACTTAAAATTTTGAAGTAAATAAATGTGGATTAAGAAATCAAACAATCAAGAGTGAAATCACACAAGAAAACATAAAAAATTTACATGGAAAACCCTCAAATGAAAAGGAAAAAACCACGGGACGAATCTAACGAAAATCTCCACTAAATAAAATGGGTAATACAACATTTGTTTTAAGTTTTCACAAAAAACTTGAGAAAATTTAAGAAATTAGAGATATACAAGGCTTACCTCACAAGGAATAACAAATCCCACCTTCTCACCGCAAATACCTACTCTGATCTTCAAGTCGAAGAAACCCAAATCCTCATAAAGTCTACGTACAACAAGCTAGAGGATTCAACGGCGCAATGCGAATCTTCAGGAAGAACACTCCAAAAGGCCTTAGGTTTTATCCCAAAGCATAATTCCAAACTTACAAAGAAACCTTTGTTCTCTTTTTCTTCTTCTCTCCCTTCTTTCTCTCTCTCTCTCTCTTTCTCTCTTTTCACGTTTTTTCTCTTTTACGTTTTTTTTTCTTTTTACCGTCAACACGCACTACACAACACTCTCCCACTTTCCTTTTCCCATTAGCAAACACCTCTTGCTTCCTATATTCAATACGATATTAGCTTCCTATTCTAAATAGGACTTGAAAAGTACTTTGTGTGGGTGTGGGGCGGCCTACACCATGGGGCTGGACCCCACAACACCTTCGTACTCAAAATTCTTCATTAATTTGAAAAATACTATGTACATGTTACTTATGGAAAACCCACTTGACCTCTTCCACTAAACTCCTACCTGCATATCAATAACACCTAAAAATATCCAAGTGATAACAACTTTATCACTTTTATTGACTTAACAAAACTACCAAATCCATGTAGCTTATCTTAACAGCCACATCACAATGCATGTAAATATTTGGTCACATTATGCAAGGAACATATCAAGCTTGAGGTTGCAGTTATAAGCCCCATCACCCTGACTGCCCAAAAGTAGGTATTGCAATTAAGGTTGCAGTTATAACCCACCACCCTGACTGCCAAGAAGTGGGTATTACAATTATAATGCTTAATTTATGTACACATTCAAATGATATTTGAGATTTAGTAATTTGAAAATGTTTAAGGCCAAAGTAATTCTGTTAGTTCAGCCATTTGAGGAGAAAATAGTCCAGTCATTTCATTGAAAACAAGTTAATAACATTCAAGATAGTCATATCCCTTATCTCAGTTATATTCATAAAATTCTCATTTTAACTTGGTATTTAAATTACGATTTTTGTACTGCAAACAAAACACCCTAAAAGGCAGGGTTTGGATTGCAGGAATCAAGAATCGATACCATATTCCAATTCCTATTCTGACAAAAAAAAAATTTTTTTTTTAAGGGAAGTGATATATCTGCCCTTTTTTATTACTTGGCATGCCCAGCAACAGTGTATCAATGAATGCAGAGGGGATGATGTTCTTCTCGTCAAAAGGATCAATGAGGCTGATTGCCACAGACA
The DNA here is from genome assembly GCF_043159265.1 of Tasmannia lanceolata. Classification (NCBI taxonomy): domain Eukaryota; kingdom Viridiplantae; phylum Streptophyta; class Magnoliopsida; order Canellales; family Winteraceae; genus Tasmannia; species Tasmannia lanceolata. Next base: position 36,632,154 of record NW_027518679.1, on the reverse strand, counting down.
CTGCTGCTGGGTGTCCCTAGTAATCAAAAGTGGTGGATATATCACTTCCCAAAAATTAATAAAAATTCCGTTCCAACTGGTCGAGAATCAGATTACTACCTATTGGTGTGGGAAACATAAATCGACTTCATTCCCTATTCCTATTCTGCCAAACAAAATGAGGAAAAAATTAAAAATAAATTTTAATTAAAAAATCCATTCCAACTAGGGTAGAATCAGATTACCACCTATTATTGGGGTGGGAATCATATTCGGAAATCTCTCTCTCTCTCTCTCTCTCTCTCTCTCTCTCTCTCTCTCTCAAATTCCACTCTGGTGTCAATTCCGCCTCTTGATTCCACTTCCTTTTCTTTTGAACTAAACGTCAGAATCAGGGGAATAGGAATTAGATGCCTATTCCAGCGCCTGATTCCACCAATCCAAACATCCTAAAACATTATTAACCACCCCTTGAGCAGTGTCATCCTAGAAAGCACCCATATTTTTGTAATTTTCTACAAGCGGCTTATCTTCAAACCATAACGGGCACAAGAATTCGCCACGTGTCACTTCAGCCAATCCGTATTGTGTGGCCGTTGGGAATTCATAAGCAAATCCACAGAATTTCAAGCAATAAGAACTAACCCCAGCAACACTCAAAACTCATCACCATAAGACTTACACTTTCTCACCACCCCTCTCGGCTACTCTGCAATTCAATCTGGTCCGTCCATTTAGAGGGATCAATGGCTGCCACAATCTCAACTGTTGGGTCTCTTAACATTGCTCCGGTACTGTATTTTCCCGTCTTCAAGTAGATAATAACGGTTGAATTTTATTAGTTCTGGGTTTTTTTTTACAAATTATGGGTACTTTATTCTCTTTTTTGAACTTTTGATACATGGGTTCTTCTCCTTTTCTCATTTTGGAGCCCTTTTTGTTTGATTTTCTTGTTATTGATTGAATTTATTGAGTTTTCAGTACCTTTCATTCATGGGTTTTTTTTGGCTTTCCTATTTTTTCTTTGTTGTTCATATGAGTTCATCTCCTTATCTACTTTTTGGGCCCTTTTCTCTTTTACTTTCTTAGTATTGATTGAATTTATTGAGGTTTCGGTAGCTTTCATTCATGGGTTCATTTGCTTTAGTTTTTTTTTTTACTCTTTGTTAAAGTTTTTACTAAATTTCTATGAGTTTTGTTTTCTTGAGCATTTTTGAATTTGATTCGGATAATAGGTAATGAGATGGAGTCTGTAATTTTATCTGAATTGTTTGGTTTTGGGGAAGTAAAGAAGGGGTACATTTTTCTTGAACTTTTGGTATCTTTCATTCATGAGTTCTTTTGCTTTCGTGTTTTTAATTGTTGTTGAAGTGTTTTACTGGATTTATGTGAGTTTTGTTTTCTTGAGCATGCTTGAATTTGGTTCTGATAGTAGCAAAAGTGATGGAGTCTATAATTTCGTCTGAATTTTTCTGTTTTTTAGGGAATAAAGAAGGGGGTTTTTTTTTACTTAGTATTGATTGAACATCTTGAGCTTTTGGTATCTTTTTTTTTGGTTGATGCTTTTGGTATCTTTCAGTCAAGGTTCTTTTGCTTTTTGGTTTTTTCCTTTTTGTTAAAGGTTTTTAGTGGATTTATGTGAGTTTTGTTTTCTTGAGCATGCATGAATTTGATTCTGATACTAGAAGAAAGAATGGGAGTCTGTAATTTCGTCTGAATTTGTCTGGTTTTGGGCGAATAAAAATGGGCTTCTTTTTTTTTTTTCTTAGTATTGATTGAATTTCTTGAGCTTTTGACATCTTTCATTCACAGTTTCTTTTACTTTCGTGTTTTTCCCTTGTCGCATGTTTTGTTTTTTTTTTTTTTTTTGAAATGGAAATATTATAAATGGTAGAAAAAACAGGAGACCGAGATGGAACTCCCATATTTACAATAGAAAACAAGAAGACAAAAGAGACGAAATATACAATCAACGGGACACCACTCCTCAAGGAGGAAGATGGTCAAACCACCTAATAGGACCACCAGATACACCGCGCTTGGCAAGCGCATCCCCCTTATCATTTGCCGATCTTCTGGCATGTTGATATCCGATAGAAGACCCCAGAGTTATATCACCAATCTCATCAAACATGGAAAGAAATCTCCACGGAGGAGCCGACCCACCTTGCAGCCAATGAATCACATTTAGCGAATCCCCTTCAACAATGGTCTGATCCAACAGACTTCTATCAATATGCAAAATGCCAAAATGCGCAGCCCTCACTTCAGCATTTTTTGTTTTCTTCATCATGCTTGAATTTGATTCTGATAGCAGCAAAAGAGATGGCTGGTTTGGGGGGACTAAAGAAGAGATTTTTTTATTATTATTGAATTTATTGAACTTTCTGTATCTTTCATTCATGGGTTCTTTCTCTCGTATTTTTTCCTTGTAGTTATTTATGTGATTTTGTTTCTGAGCATGCTTGAATTTGATTCGGATAGTAGCAAAAGAGATGAGAGTCTGTAATTTCATTTGAGTTGTCTTGTTTTTGGGGTATAAAGAGGGGTTCTCTGTGATGCAGGTGAGCTTACACAGCTCCGGTTCCGGAGCTTCAGTACCAAGCTCGGCGTTCTTGGGTAGCAGCTTGAAGAAGGTGAACTCTGGTTTGGTCCACCCTAGGGTTTCTTCAGGGAGTTTCAAGATTGTTGCAGAAGTAAATGAAGATAAGCAGACTAACAAGGACAAATGGAGAGGTCTTGCCTTTGATACGTCTGACGACCAACAGGACATTACCAGAGGAAAGGGGATGGTTGATCCCCTCTTCCAAGCTCCCAGTGGAACAGGAACTCACCATGCTGTTTTGAGCTCCTATGAATATATCAGCACAGGACTTCGCCAGTAAGAAATATAAGAGAAAATGCCCTTTTCTCATTTGCGTTCTTTTTCTGTTTTCTAGTGGATGAATTGTTAGAACTCAAGTACCTGAAATGGGTCTTTTTGGTTCATCAGGAAGAAGAGAAAAAACATTTTTTCGTTGACATTCTTTTAATTGTTTTCCAGTGGATGAATTTTTAGAACTCAAGTATCTGAAATGGGTCGGTTCATCAGAAATAAGAGAAAATACCTTTGTCATTGACATTTTTAACTGATTTTCAGTGCCTGAATGGTTAGAACTCAAGTATCTGAAATGGGTCTTTTCGATTCATCACAAAGAAGAGAAAATACCTTCGGTCGTTCACTTTTTTTTTTAGTCTAGTGTCTGAATTGTTACAACTCAATTATATGTAATGGGTTTGTTTAGTTCATTAGAAATAAGAGAAGATACCTATTTTCGTTTGCATTATTTTACTGTTTCCAGTGCCAAAATTGTTAGTACTCAAATCTGAAATGGGTCTTTTTCGGTTCATCAGAAATAAGAGAAAATACCTTCTGTCATTGGCATTTTTTTTACTGTTTTCTAGTGCTTGAATTGTTAGAACTCAAGTATCAGAAATAAGGAAAAATACCTTCTGTCGTTGGCATTTTTCTTATTGTCTCCAGTGCCTGAATTGTAGAACTCAAGTATCGGTAATGGGTCTTTTCGGTTCATCAGAAATAAGAGAAAATACCTATTTTTGTTGGCATTAGTTTACTGTTTACAGTGCCTGAATTGTTAGAACTTAAGTATCTGAAATGGGTCTTTTTCAGTTCATCAGACATAAGAGAAAATACCTTCTGTCGTTGGCATTTTTTTACTGTTTTCCAGTGCTTAAATTGTTTGAACTCAAGTATCTGAAATGGGGTTTTCTGTTTATCAGATTTACCAATGAAAGATTTGATAATTGATTAACTTACTGAGAACTATGTTCAGGTACCAAATGGACAACACCATGAGTGGGTTTTACATTGCTCCCGCTTTCATGGATAAGCTCGTTGTTCACGTCACCAAGAACTTTCTGAATTTGCCTACCATTAAGGTATGATCATTGCATGCATGCCCTTTCTGTTGGAATCTTTCTTAGAGTTTTTACTATTTATCAGCTGTGACTGATACTGGTGAATTCCTACAGATTCCTCTCATTCTGGGTATTTGGGGAGGGAAAGGTCAGGGAAAATCTTTCCAGTGTGAGCTTGTCTTTGCCAAGATGGGAATCAAGTGAGTTATCTTTCTTCTTTTATGTTCTGTCTTAGCAATGTTTTTTGGGGCCTGACAGGAACATAAGAAAAGATTATAATATTTTGGTTGCTTTAGTTAGAACATGCAATAGCTGAATGTAATCTAAGCATATATTGCTTGCTCTACAAGCCCATATTCTATTGTATTTAAAATTCGCTTTTAATCTACATCATATAGTTTCTTCAGTGTTACGTCTTATTTCGAAGGAATAAACTTGTTATTAAATTTCATTTATCAGTATCAGTTCATGCTAACTTCGCATTTTGCCAAGGCCCTGTTCGTTTAAGATTATCCCAACCGATGTTTGTCCAAAACCAATTATTGGACTCACTATAGTTTGGCGTAATCTAAAACGAACAGGGCCTAAATATGTGTACCCCCTTCAAAATTTCCAAATTTCACTGTTGTTCTTGGTGTCGACATCTGCAGCCATATTTCCACATCCCCATGTGAATTTCTTGTCTGAAACTGTGTCTATAGGACTCAAACCAATTCTGCGAAGCATGAATCTATGTATTAGTTTGGAGAAACAAATCGGTATTTGGATCCGTCCATTGTGTATATGACTGCCTGTATATGTCATCTTCTCTTGAGTTCCTTCTGTTTTCATAATGTTAAAGTATATAAAAGATTAAATAATGCCATCTCCATCAGTATAAGCTTTTGGAGTAACTGGTTGTTTCACATATTATCAGAGCATGTGAAACCTCCTTGATAGCAAAAATCCGCATGCAATGGCCAAACCCAAAAGAGGGGCCACATGTGTCACGTGTAGGCCAACCCTAGAAAGAGGGGCCATACGTGAGGGGGAGTGTTAAAGTATAACGCCATCTTCATCTGCTTAAGCTTTTGGAGTAACTGGTTGTTTCACTCATAACTCACGCAATTGATATTTACAGCCCCATCATGATGAGTGCTGGAGAGTTGGAAAGTGGAAATGCAGGAGAGCCAGCAAAATTGATCAGGCAAAGGTACCGAGAAGCGGCGGATATCATTAGGAAGGGGAAAATGTGTGCCCTTTTCATCAATGATCTTGATGCAGGAGCAGGAAGAATGGGTGGGACCACCCAATATACAGTTAACAACCAGATGGTGAATGCCACTCTCATGAACATTGCTGATAACCCAACAAATGTTCAGCTCCCTGGAATGTACAACAAGGAGGATAACCCCCGTGTCCCAATCGTAGTCACTGGAAATGATTTCTCCACATTGTATGCCCCCCTCATTCGTGATGGTCGTATGGAGAAATTTTACTGGGCCCCAACCAGAGACGATAGGATTGGTGTCTGCACTGGTATTTTCAAAGCTGACGGTGTCCCCGAGGAGGCCGTTGTCAAGATTGTCGATGCATTCCCAGGGCAGTCTATCGGTAAGCCTCATTTGTTTCGTGACCATCCCCATCTTTGTCCTGTTCATTATGAACTGCTAATTTATTGAAGAAATTCCATACATGCATCCTGTTTCTTCTATACCTTAGAAATCCATGCCATTTCTCCACTTTTATGCATTACATAGAAACATTTTTTTGTAGAATTGTTTTGAAATATTGTCACATGAATTCCTACTTAGTCGAAACTTTGATTTTCTCAATAATAAATATCCTATTATTTTGTTTAATGGTATTAGAAATTATCAATTAACAGGTTTGGCTTTGCTATTCCTCTTCAGCTTCGAGGTAAACTACTTGTATGAAATTGATCTAATCTGAGATCTCCTTTGGGTCTAGAACAAATCCATTATTTTACTTGGCTTCTTCCGAGCCTTGTCGGAGTCTATATGATACTGTTTCTTTTTAACTTTTCATTGTCATGCTTGCATGAATAGTGATAAGTTTGTAAGCATTCAGTCTCATGGCATCAGCTTTTTAGCCATGTGTGGAATTGTGTGAGGAACAGTGTTTTTTGTTGGGGGCAATTTCTAAGAGTAGAATTCTGTAGAGTTGCTTCAAGGCAAGTAATCGCTTTCCTTAAGACAAATTTCTCCCCCACCAGTTGTGTGCAAAGGGGGTCTGCGAATTGCCTCCAAGATACAATGAAGCTTTGTAGGAAGATCGTACAAATGTTTGATGACGCTTTGCACAAGTGGAATCAAACCCAAAACACCTCTTTAAGAACTTCAAGCCTTAGAGAAATCACTAAAACTGTTTTTGCAGAAAACAATGTTTAGTGCACTGTTTTTATGTAAACTAAACTTTGAGAAAACAACAAAGGAGGAGATTGAAAGAGAAGAAAAAGAATACAGCACTAACTGTTTTTCTATGTGTTGAAAACTCAAATTTCTGCTCCTTTTATGGAGCATTTGATGTCTATTCATTAAGAGAAACATCCCTTCAAGACATCTCTAGGATTGGTTTGAATAATGACTATTCGATCGCAAGTCTTTGCGATTTAAATGTTTTGGATCATCCACAAGTGTCTCTTGTGTTTGAAAATCATCTATGACTGTTGGGAAGCAAAAGACTTGAAAGAAGTTTGAAAAACAGAAGTGAAAAGCCATGTCTATTTTCACCCAACGGATAGATTTTCGAACAGCCGCAGTCGACTGGGGCTACCGCGGTCGCCCGCCGACATGCTTCTGGACTTTTTATTTTTTTTCAATCACAAGAACCGCGGTCGACCGGCTACACCTTTCTGGAAATTGTTTACATTTCTAGTACCCAATCCACGGTCGACCTAGAACCCCCTTTCGACCGACCTTGTCTGAAAATTGTTTTTCTTTTTAAAAAATAACTTGTGAAAATTCATTTAATTTTTAATACCATTTTGAAAAATCTCTAACAATCCCCCACTATTTTTAAAATGAAAATAACTTCTCATCAGGCTTGGAAACCTTATGCATAAATGAAGGTATCTCTCGATTTGAACCTTCACTTAGTGAAAACACATCAAAGTTAGCTAGAACTGCATAGTAGACGTATCTTTGAACTAGCTTATTTTATTTGACTAACCGGACATATCTTCTTTTTTTTTGAAATGGGCTAACCAGACATATCTTCACACATAAGATTTCGTTTTTATAGGCAGTTTCTAAGAGCCGACACATGTATTGGCCTTGTGTCTATATCTTGGTTTCATTAGCGCTCTAGAGACTAGTCAAGTCTCATAGGAAGCAGCCCCACTCCCACACTTACATAGGTAGACTTATTAAGAGTGTAACTAAAACACTCTAACACCATGCTATAAGTCTATTAAGAACCCATTTGCTCATCCTTACCCTTGTAAACATTACAAGTAACAAGCACTTTACCTTGGGATGAAAATAATGTATATTATAGTGCTTGTAATCACTCCATATAATGTACTTGGACTCATTAACTCAGGACTTGATGTTTATTCAAGTGTTGAGTCGAGATTCCATCATTGGTGACTATTGGTTAATGGCTTTAACCCCATCCCTACTAATGTTTTACACATCAAATCTCTTGCAAGAGCTTTAGTCAAAGGATCAACCAAATTTTTGCTTGATCTCACATAATCAATAGTTACAACACCATTGGTTAGTAACTCTTACAGTACTATGTCTAAGTTCTATATGTCTGGACTTACCATTATAAACATGATTATATGCCCCCTTGATAGTGTGGCCTGATTATCACAATGGACACAAATCGATGCCATTGGTTTAGGCCATAATGGAATTCCAATAATGAATTCCTAAGCCATTCTGCCTCTTTACAACACGCAGCCAAGGCTATAAACTCTACTTCCATAGTAGTAGTAATGCATGCATGTTTGCTTTTAGAGGGCCCAGGAGACAGCTCCCCCACGATGAGTGAAAATCCACCCACTGGTTGAAGTATGGTCTATACGCTCAGTTATCCAACTGGCATCAGTGTATCCTTCTATCACTGTTAGATACCCACTATAACATAAACCATCTTCCATAGTCCTCTTTAAATATCAAAATACTCTATATATTTCATTCCAATGTGCAAAACCATGACTACTAGTAAACCTACTAAGCTTACCTACTGCAAATGCTATGTTTGGTCCAGTACATGTCATAGCATACATGAGACTACCAATAGCACTAGCATACTCTAGTTGGGAAATGATCCTACCATGATTAGGATATAACCTCCCACTAGGATCAATAGGTGTTGAAACAGGTGAACACTCAAAATGATTAAACCTTTTGAGCACCTTTTTTATGTAATGAGATTGGGTTAGAATCAAACCATTGTCATTCCTTATGATTCTTATTCCCAAGATTACATCTTCTTCACCCATGTCTTTCATATCAAAGTTTTGAGACAAAAATGATTTAGTACTTTGAATATATTTAATATTTGTACTAAATATTAACATGTCATCAACATATCGTAATATTATAACACCTTTATTTCCTTCAAATTTACTATAAAGTCACTTATCTGACTCATGTATTCTATTGCCATTTGACAGTAAAACTTTATCAAATCTTTCATGACATTGCTTAGGGGCTTGCTTAAGGCCATACAAAGATTTGATTAGTTTACAAGCTGTATGCTCTTGTCTTGATATGAAACCTTCTGGTTGTTCCATGTATACTTCTTCATCCAATTCACCATTCAATAATGCAGTTTTGACATCCATTTGGTGAATATAAAGTTTGTATATGTAAGCAAGAGCTATCAAGACTCTAATGGTAGTAATCCTAGCAACTGGTGCATAAGTGTCAAAGTAATCAATACTGGGTTTTTGTGTAAATCCTTTGGCAACTGGTCTTGCCTTAAACTTCTCAATTGATCCATCTACTCTCATCTTCTTCTTGAAGTTCCATTTACAACCTATTAGTTTTGACCCAGGTGGTAGGTCAACCAAAATCCAAGTCTTATTTCCCATGATAGAATCCATTTCGTCATTAATTGCTTCCTTCCAAAAGGCTTCATCGTGTGACTTTATGGCTTCTACATAGGTTTGAGGATCATTTTCTATGTTTAAGTTTAACATGATCGAAGTATAGAGTTTTTCTCTTGTTCCTTCTACTAGATAGGTAATAAAGTTAGGACCAAAACTCTTTTATTTTCTATCTCTTTTACTTCTTCCTATTTTACTAGTTTCACTGACTTCTTTTTGAAGTTCTAGAGGGGGGGGGTCCATAAAAGTACTAGACTCAACTTCTTTTGCAATAGAAGTAAATCTATTTTCATAGATAATAGCATCTCTTGACTCAACTACAGTGTTTACCTCAAGAAAGTCATTGGGTTCTATCACTAGAAACCTATAGGCCTTACTATGATTAGCATACCCTAAGAAGATACATTCAATACCTTTCTCACCTAACTTTCTTAATTTAGGCTTAGGGACTTTAACTATGACCCTACAACCCCAAACTTTAAAGTAATTAAGTTTGGTTTTCTTTTCTTCCAAAACTTATAAGGAGTTATATTAGACTTCTTACTTGGAACTCTATTGAAGATGTGACAAGCCGTAAGTAAGGCTTTACCCTAAAAACTTTTGTTTAAACTAGAATTTACAAGCATTGCATTAACCATTTCAGATAGAGTCCTATTCTTCCTTTCAGCTACTCCATTTTGTTGTAAAGGGTAGTCTCATGAATAATGCCTTCCGATTCACAAAAATCAGGAAAATAATATTCACCACCCCTTTTGGATCATAAGCATTTAATCTTTGATCCACATTGGTTTTCAAGTTCAATTTTATACACTTTAAGCTTTTCTAAAACTTCATTGTTGTGACTAAGTGTAGACACCCCATTTTAACCGTTCCCTAATCTCTCTGTGTTTGAGCAAAAACCCAACCAAATTAATCACTTAGGGTCCCAAACTTCACCCTAAGCTTGCTTAAGGTCCCACCAAGGTCCCTGCAAAATTTCGTCGAAATCTGAGCGCTTTTGCCTAGCGAACGAGCTGAGAGAGGACCGCAGTGCAAATACAAAAGGGAGGTGGATTATCCTGGATGGGGCCGAACCTGGGCCGAATAGGACAAAAGTTACGGGCGCGCCATATCAATTTTTCGCGCACCTTATCAATCTGGGTGCCAATATCAATTCTCGAAAATGCCTTTAAATATTGATTTTCTCTCATTTTCTAAAAAAAAAAAAATCAGCAGAGAGAGAGAGAGAGAGAAATCCCCAAACCTACCTTCTCCGACGGGATTCCGGTCGGAATCTAGTCAAGCTCCAACTATTTTTTTTTCTGCTCATTCTTCTTCACTTCACACAAACCTCCATCTATCTCCACTTCTTCACCATTAAATCCATTTTTTCTAACAGATATTTGAGAATATTTCCTAAACCCATTTTCTCCAACCAGATCCCATGGATTCCGGCCATCCTAAGCTCAAATCTACCACATTCCACCACAGCCTTACTTACACACTCACAAACTCATCTTGAACCCTTCCATTTGAACCTGTTTCTCATATCTTTTATGATTTTACCATCGGATCCCCATTTTTTCCGTCAATTCTCGCCGAAATTCGGCAGATCTAATTCCTAATCTCCATCCTCAAATTTATCATTATCATTATCATTTCTCTGAAATTTCTGAAATCTCTCATAAATCTTTTTTAAAATTTCTCAGATCTGGAGTATAAGAGGAGTTTCTAGGGTTTACAAATAGAAGCAAGGGTAAAGAGAAAAGATCTGATTGCTATTTCTCAAATTCTCCTCATAATTTTACAATTTCTGGCAAGAATCTCAAGTTCCGGCAATTTTTTGCAAATTCCGGTGATTTCTGAACTCCGGTCATCTTCACTTCTGTTATATTCCGGCCGTTCTCCGGCCAGCCTCCGGTTTTGAGATCCAATTTTGAGGTATCTTGAAGATTTGATCTTTTGTCTTTAACAACTGAGATTCGTTGCTCTTCTTTTGGAGTTTGGATCGTGTACTCTCTTGTTTTGGCTGGTAGAGGATCTATTGCAAGGGAAGAGGTGTGAACAAAGAGAAGGAATATCGAGAGAAGAAAAAGCTTGCTAAAAAAGGAAGATCAAGAGTTCAATTCTTCTCAACAACAGTCCTCGGCAATATCAGATCATTTTTTGTTTGATTATCTTCTACATCAGCAGTTCAGGTAATTTTCTATTTATCATTTGGTTTATAGCTTGAAGGGGAAATATTTCATCATGCTAGTCTAAGACTTGCGACATGCTTTTGTTGTGTGCATTTTTCATATCATTAATATGAGGCCATTTATATTGGTTCTACTTCGTTGAATTCTCTTGTCTCTTAGCAAACCTTACCATGATTCTCGAAAATCTGATAGAAAAGAAAAGCACTCAGCTGCTAATTCTATCAATCAGTTGCTACATTTGTTGATGGTATAAGGGCACTGGAAACACCTAAAGAAAGATTCCATCTTCACATGATGACACTAATGTTATGGAAATTGTGTTGTAGGGAAGATAATAATTTGATCAATAGTTAGAGTGGCAAGTGATCCAGTTTTCATATTATTTTAGTGGTGCTGATGGTTTTGATTATTAATGGACTCATTTTCGCTTTATCTTTCATGAGACATGGTATATAGTGTTTATCTCTGTCCATTTAGATAAAAGTTCACATGAAAGTATTATGAGGAAATGATTTATTCTTCATCTCTGCTTTTATTTTCTCTGTTTCTGTTTGGGAGAATAGTATAATGCATCTTCCTTAAACATGAGACAGTTCTGTCCATAGTGTAAATTCAGATGCCCAATGATCATTTCCTCGTGAGAATGTTCTATTTGTAGTATAATTTTATATACCAGTTTATGCATTAGTTCTCCCATATCTATTGTTTTTAGTGTATATTCGATTATGAAAATCATGGTCTGGGGAAGAAAAATTCTAGAATTATCAATGTTCAGTGGCTTTTATTTGATTCAGTTCATTCTTATTTGAGATTATTTCAACCTAGAATGATACCTATATTAGGTCTGTATGTTTGGAATAGAATTGAAAATGCAGAATTATGCAGACATTATATCTTGACCCTATCAATGAACTGTTTCCATTATGTGTATAGCTTCGTTTGGATAATCATTCTTTCATCAAACGTTATTCATTCTTGTGAGAAAGAGGATGTAGGGAATGTTAATTACTTTTGCAAATTCAATCTAAACTGTGGGGTATAATGTTTCTCATTTGATAAAGCTGCATTCATTTTTTTCTCTTCTTTTAGGAATCTGTTGTAAATGGCAAATAGTTGGATGTCCATGTTATTTTACTTTTACTATTAGCTGTGTCAATATTCAAGGTTATTTCTTAGTCTTATGGTTTCCTTTTGTTGTTGGGATTTTTAGTAGAGTTCAAAGTAGTCATTAATGGTTAAAATTGTTAAATTTGTCAAGGGTTTTCGGAAATCCTTCATTATATAAGGGCGATGAAGGCGCTAGCCCAAGCCCATCCTTAGGGGGACTCACCATATCATGGTAATACCCTTTTTCTTCTTCTTCTTCCCTCTTTAGGTAGAGAATTGCTTAGACATTTAAACACTAGTAGCCTTTTCTTTGCAAAAGGGCGATGAAGGAGTTATCCCAAGCCCCATCTTTTAGGGAGACCTACTTGGTCCATGTAGTATCCCTCTTCCTTTTGTCTTTTATAAAGATAGCCTCAAGTCATTAGATCCTTCCATTCATCGCCAGGGCGATGAAGGCGATAGCCCAAGCCCATCATTAGGGGATTTGCTCAGTCCAAGTAGTACTCTCCTCTCTTATTTAAAAGACTTGCCCAAGTCTTTTAGATGTACATTCCTTAAACCTTAGGTCCCTCTCATTGCAAAGGCAATGATGGCGCTAGGTGGAGCCAACCTTTTAGAGAGACAAGCTGTGTCTCAACAGAAAAATCAAACCCTTTTAGGAGACAAGCTATGTCTTGTGTAAAAATGTCACACCCTTTAGAGAGACATGCTTTGTCTCATAGAAAGTCACATCTTTAGGGAGACAAGCATGTCTCAGCAGAAAAGTCAAACCTTCTGGAGACAGGCTTTGTCGCTTTGATCATAGTGTTCTCTCTTCTAGGAGACTTGCCCAGTCTCATTAACACCCTTCTTTGTCTCATTTTCTTCTAAGAGATATGTCATGTCTCATTAGAGCCCTTCTCAGAGTCACTAACATAGGAGTCTATCCTTAGCAAGAATGTCTTTTCCATTAGCATAGGAGTCTGTCCTTAGCTAGAGAGTCAGTCTTTTAAGAGTCTATCCTATCATCATAGGGCTTAGGATTCCATCCAACCTCTCATCAAGTCATGTGATTTTTATCCGCTCTTGCAAGGTATAGGATGCTGTCCAACCCTTGCAGAGTCGTGATTCTGTCATTTTTCCCCGCAAAGCATAGGATGCTGTCCAACCTTTGCGGGATATCAGGAGTCTGTCATACTCTTATGATGATAGGAATTTGTCCTCTTGAGTCAAAAACATTTCAAAACATAAAAAACACTTGAAAAACCAAAAATCTCAAAAGTCTCGAGTCTTAGAGAGTAGTTAGGAAAATCTGTTCCGAACTACGTTGGCTTGATCCCTTTCCACAGGGTACGTAGTGCAGCTTGGGATTTATATCCCGAGTCCAGCCAAACCTTTAAAAATAAGCATTTCAAAACCTCTAAAAATACAAAAATTATTCAAAACCTTTTCAAAAAGATCTTCCCCTAGAGTTAGGAGTCTGTCCTAGAAGTTTGAGGTGTCTTAGAGTTAGGAGGCTGTCCTGATTTGTATTGATATGGTGTGTCATGTCGTGTGAGTGTCCCTAGAATTAGGAGGCCTCAAGTTGATCGGTTAGACATTTAGTCGAACTGATGGCTAGACTAGGAAGCATATAGTCAGCCCATGGTTTTCATTAGGTTGCACAGCCTAGATACACATATTGTATAGGGCCCACCTGCATTAGCTTAAGGCTAACCAACTTGCATTAGTTAGGGCATATAGAGAGTCCTAAAAATTACAATTCACTTGAATTTAAGCAATTGTACAAAAATGCTTTAAAAATCAATCGAGTCTAGTGGATCGAGTCTAGGATAGCGGTTCTAGATGGTTATGCATTGTAGTTTAGAATAGGTCATCGAACTACGTTGACTCCGATTCTTCCCGAGGCCGGGATACGTAGAGCAGCCAGGGTGGATGACCATTCTGGTCCGAGTCAAGTCTAGCATTAGATTTTTAGGATTCCTCTTGTCCAGTCATGTTTAGAGTTGATTTGTGTTGTATGTTTTGCTGTGTTTTCTTACTTTCATGTACAGATCCTATACCTTTAGCTGTAGCATGCATGTGTTTGCACACCAGAACTTATACACCAATTAGGTATGACATTCATAACCTAGTTATTCTCAGGTGACACTTATTTCATTTCTTTTAGGTGTGCTTATTAATCATCTCCGAGACATGCATGATTAGATAGACGTCTTCTCGGAGATATTCGTTCCCATTTCATATGACTTTCGCCTAAAACTCTTCAAAATCAATAAGTAAATGGCATAAGAGACCAGGTGTTTGCACTTGGGCGGATGAGGTGCTCTTTGGACCTTCCAAATTCGTAACCAGGCACGAACCTTCTTTTTATATCTCTGGTTATCCGTTGCAACAGAGCATAGTATGGGATCCTGGGCCCACTTCCTTAGTATGGCGACTCTTCTTTGTTTAAGGTATGCCTCGAATCTGGGCTAGTCCCCGAATCGAGAGGTATCTCACCTTTGTATCGCCACTCATGCTGTGAGGGGCACTTCTTTCGAGAGTTCCTTGGTAGAGCTCTCCATTCACGTGGATGATCCTGAGACTTCGTGTGGGGGCCCATCCCCCGCCTCTCTCGGATCGGGGTCCACACTAAGGAGATATACTATACATAATAGTACTTTGAATAGTCATCAATGAAAGTGACAAAGGACTTTTTGCCTCCTCTAGTGGGTACACTATGTATATCACACACGTCACTATGAACTAGGTCTAACAAGTTATTATTCATATACACTTTAGGAAATGACTTTGAAATGATCTTAGTTTGCATGCATATTTTGCATTTGTCTACCAAGTCATGTTGATACTTAGGAATCAATTCTAACTTAACCTTATTATCCATTTTCCTAGTATTAACATGTCCTAATAGACTATGCCATAATGATAAAGAAGATTCAACAATATAAGCAAAGACATTCACTTTATTAATATTTAACTTGAACATTCCTTCATACATATATCCCTTCCCAACAAAGGTACCCCCTTTAGAAAGGATAAACTTGTTAGATTCAAATACAAGTTTGAAGCCATTCTTGTTAAGAATGCTTCCAGATACTAAATTTTTTCTAACTTCTGGTACATGATAGACATCAGTAAGAGTGAGACATTTTCCAGATGTGAATTCAAGTTCCACCTTTCCTCTTCCTTTGACTTCGCCTGTCGACTAATTGCCCATGTAGAGCACACTTCCATCTTCAACTATTTCATAAGATAAAAATAGATTCCTGTCTTTGCAGACATGTCTCGTCACACCCGAATCAATCCACAAATCATTGCCATCTTAAAGGACATTTGCCTCTGAAATAATGGCCACAAACTTTTCTTTGTCTGTTGGTGCACCTGACTTCTTATCCTTAAGAAGTCGATACTCACTCTGGTAATGGCCAGGTTTGCCACAATTGAAACAAGCCCCTTTTCTTTTCTTGTTCTTATTGAACTTCTTTTCGAGATTCTTGTTTCTCTTCCTATTGCCTTTCCCTTGTTGGTTCGAGTCCTTAACATTTTTCACCAAATGGATTTTAGAGGATAGAGGTTTTTGCTCTTCTTTGTTGTCTCTTATCCTTGACTCTTCCTCAATCCTGAGGCATTGAGCCAAGTCTTCAAGAGACATTTTCTCTTTCTTGTGCTTAAGACTTTTTCTAAAGTCTTTCTAAGTTGGTGGAAGTTTGTTAATTATCGAAGGAACAATGAAAGAATCATCAAGAAGAATGCCTTGCAAATGTATTTGACTTACTATATGTTGAATTTCATGCAACTGATCAATGATCGACCTATCATCTACCATGCAGAAATTCAAAAACCGACTTACAGTAAACTTCTTGCTACTTGCATCTTCCGTCATGTATTTTGCTTCAAGTGCATTTCAAATCTCGCTCGCTGATCCCATTCCCTGATATATGTCGAATAAAGTATCCAACATAGTGTTGAGGATGTGTCCTTTGCAAATGTAGTCATCTTGTTCCCATTTCAGCCTTGCACGAGCCTGCGCTAGAGTTTCATTTTCAACTGCCACCGGCTTTAGGGTTGTGAGAACACGGACCAAATTGAGTGAAGTGAGAATAAAGTGCAACTTCTTCTGCCACCGCTTGAAATTTCCTTTGTCAAAACGCTCAAGTTTTATGAAGTCTTGGGTCATTTGACGAATCGAAAGCAACGCCATTGAAGGACTCAGAAACGTGAGAGAAATTTGTGTTAAGATTGTTGATGGGAATTTCTAAAAGTAGAATTCTGTAGAGTTTTGTAGAGTTGCTTCACGGTGCGTAATCGCTTTTCTTAAGACAAATTTCGTCCCCATCAGTTGTGTGCAAAGGAGATCTGCGAATTGCCTCCAAGATGCAATAAAGCTTTGTAGGAAGATCCTACAAATGTTTGACGACGCTTTGCACAAGCGGAATCAAACCCAAAACTCCTCTTTAAGAACTTCAAGCCTTAGAGAAATCACTAAAACTGTTTCTGCAGAAAACAGTGTTTAGTGCACTATTTTTATGTAAACTAAACTTTGAGAAAACAACAAAGTAGGAGATTGCAAGAGAGGAAAAAGAATACAGCACTAACTGTTTTTCTGTGTATTGAAAAGACAGATTTCTCCTCCTTTTATAGAGCATTTGATGTCTATTCATTAAGAGAAACATCCCTTCAAGACATCTCTTGGATTGGTTTGAATAATGACTATTTGATTGCAAGTCTTTGCGATTTAAATATTTTGGATCATCCACAAGTGACCCTTGTGTTTGAAAATCATCCGTGACTGTTGGCAAGCAAAAGACATGAAAGAAGTTTGAAAAACGGAAGTGAAAAGCCATGTCTATTTTCTCCCAACGGATAGATTTTCGAACAGCCACAGTCGACCGGGGCTACCGTGGTCGACCGGCCACACCTTTCTGGAAATCGTTTACATTTCCAATACCCAATCCGCGGTCGACCTAGAACCCCGGTCGACCGGCCCTATCTGAAAATTATTTTTCTTGTTAAAAAATAACTTGCGAAAATTCATTTAATTTTCAATACCATTTTGAAAAATCTCTAACATTTTTACAGACTAATAACAAAAAAATAAAAAAACAAGAACCCAATAGGTTTATAGTAAACCTAGATGATCATTTTGTTTCCCAAGAATCATCAATCCATGTTACTATTTAAAAATATTCATCAATCCATGTGAAAAATCTTAATATTTGCATCTTTCTCTTACTGTGGACTATTGTTCATATGGTAATGAACCAGCATTAACTGAAAATTAATGGTATAATATTTGATTTGCAGACTTTTTCGGTGCGCTCAGAGCAAGAGTGTATGATGATGAAGTGAGGAAGTGGATTTCCGGTGTTGGTGTTGAACAAGTTGGGAAGAAATTGGTTAACTCAAGAGAGGGACCTCCAACATTTGAGAAGCCTGCTATGACCATTGAGAAGCTCATGGAGTATGGTAACATGCTGGTCCAGGAACAAGAGAATGTGAAGAGAGTCCAATTGGCAGACAAGTACATGAGCGAGGCAGCACTAGGAGATGCCAACAAAGATTCTATTGAAAGCGGAGCTTTCTATGGTACTCCACCTTCTTAATCCTACAAGCCTTGAGGTTTGCTTCTTCTGTCTGTAGATTGTAGGACTGTTAAGGCCCTGTCCGTTATAGATTATGACAACCGATTGTCGGCCCAAAGCCCATAGTTTTAAAACTCCTCCGCATTGTCGTGGACTCCCCCAAGTCGACTCCCTTTATTTACCTTGGCAGCGTTCTTGTCTGAGTCTGCATTTTGCCGTACAAAGTCAATCAAAACACCTTTGACTCTCTCGAGTTATGACCACGCCAACTGAGAACCTATGTCACAAATATCTCCGATATTTTCAAAATATAGCGATTTTATCGTGACATTTTGATAAAATGAGAAAATCTCGAAATAATCCCGAGAATTTAGTAAATATAGCGATATTTTCATTTGCCATGATAATATTGCGATAATATCACGATATTTTTATGATATTTTTTGTTTTATATTTTTATCTTAATTTTTATATTTTCAAATAATTTTATTTTTATCGTTTTGCCCGATATAAACCCAAAAAATAACACAAAATTACTATATAACGAGATTTTCCCTTGCCAAGAAACTCCCGAGAACAATATTTGTGACTTAGCTGAGAACTCTGCCACATCAACCGAGTACTCAACCATGTTGTGGCGAGGCGACCAGGATCTGCTTTGGCCGCATTTTGACCCACATCTGCGTTTTGATACACTGCCAAACCTATTAATTTGACTCCAATATTAGGTTTTGGACTGACAATCGGTTGTCATGATCCATCTGCTTCGAATGGGTGGTAGGAGATTAGTTCATAATTTGTTATTATTATTTGGATGCAGGCAAAGCAGCCCAACAAGTGAATGTTCCTGTTCCTGAAGGTTGCACTGATCGATCTGCTTCGAACTTTGATCCAACAGCCAGGAGTGACAATGGCAGTTGCCTCTATCAGTTTGAGTAATTTTCATACTCTTATTCTCAATGGCAAGCCCAACAAAAATGGTTTCAAAAAGTGGGAGAAATAAGTAATGTTGCTTCTGTATCTATGAATTAATAGCTTGTAAGTGTTAATGCAAACTTATTTCAATCTTCATTTTGAGTTTATGATCAGATACTATCTTTGTGATCATATACTGTGTAATTGGCATTAGATGATGGTGAGTGAATAATATGTGCAGTACAAGCTTGCTTTTAGTGAAATCCTTTTATTTTGCTTGGTAAGCAAGAAATTTTATTATGAAGAGAGAAAATGGATTAAATTCATTGGACCTTGGGAGAAGATCCTTCATGAGAAAAGGTAAACACAACTATGAGCGACATTCATATATTTATAAGGGAATCATCAGCCTATTCTAATCTGTCATTTGGGATGCCTACTTTGTCTTCAAACAAAAAATTCCTAATCGAGTTCTTATTATGCACCCACTTGTATATCTGAATTATAGACCATTGGTGTTTTCTTTGAGGATAAGAGAATAATCCAGGTTTCTTGGTACCTCTCTACAATTCTAAGCAGGATACATGGTAAGCATATGAATTCTCATTGGTACAGTATCTTGTATCTTCAGGGAGGGCAGTTGTGGAGCCAATAGGTATGCGAAGAAGGGTATGAACTCTTCTGAAAACAAAAAAAAATTCATTCATCCTCCAGATGCAATATCCCATACCTTGCCAAGGATTCTGATGGCATGCCTCACGCTCAAAAGCTAGCCATTACGGGTAGGGTTCCCAAGCCCTTCTAAGCCCACCCACATCCATTCATTTTTCTGATGTGGGATTTTTGCTTTCGCGTGGAACCCCCAACACTTTCTTGCACTCTGGTTTCACTGTTATGTTGCTTCCTTCAGCTCCATTGTTGTACTTCAATTTCTTTTTGCTTACCTAGAAAAAAAAGAAAGAGATGTGGACTGTTTGTTGAGAAGGGGTAAGATTAGTATCCTAGCAAACATTTACTGGCCACCACATCTTTCTGATGTTTTCTCAGAATGGGTACATGTCACACCAAAGTGGGGTATTATAGCAAAGCTTTCCTCTGCCAAATTTGTTTGGAAAATCTGGAAGGCCAAAAACAAGGTGGGGTTTGTGAAACAGCCAATTACTCAAAAAGCTTAGGCTGTTAGAGTAGGTGTCATTTAATCATTCATACTTCATGGCCCCTCTTTTGGGTTGGCCGTAGTGGATTTTTAATATCAAGGAGTTGTTTGGTTTTGAACTCAGGACCTAATGTGAGGTAACAGCTCTCATACCATGTGAACCAAACAATTACTCCAAGAGCTTAAGGTGTTAGAGTTGCTAATATTTAATTATTTATACTTCAATACGGTTAACAAGGAATGTCTTAAAATCCAGCGCATTTGGCTCTTAACAGAAAACAATCACATGTTCTTAACCTCACTCTTTTTCCCCTCCTCTTCATACCCAAATCATGAGCAGCAGCTCAAACCAGCCATCCTGCAGAACGGTACTGTGTAAAGCATTGTCTTAAATTTGCTTCTAACTTGCATGTTTCCCAGTTGTACAGAAGGGTATTCCAGTAATGTTATTCAAGCCATATGCTCTCAAAATCTATTCTTGTTATATATTTTATTTGAAAAATTGATAATTTATTTTATGAATTTTTTTTTGAAAAAGTGACGTATTATATTATAAATCATACGAATATTACATCAGGACGGGACCAGGAGTCCCCTCTGCTTTACATCGTATGAAACCCAGGAAATGAATTCCTGGGCTAAGGAACAAAAGACCAAAAATTCTTGAAGCATTACCTTGTCCTCCTATCCATCAAGGTAAGCCCTCCTAAAATTGCTGCCCAACAGAAATCAAAACGCCTCCCATTCAAAAACCATAAAAAAAACTTTCCAAAACCCAGGTAGATACAAGTTACTGGGCAAAACCTCAAGAGAATTCCTCCCTAAGAGGAGCACTTCTCCAGCTCTCCCAAAAGATATTTGATTTGGAAGTCCGGCATGTCTATGAGGGGGTCTGATACGACCACAAATCAACGGCCACCTTCCACAAGGAACCGGCAATCACCCAAGCATCTCAGTGATTACACATATTAGCAGTTATGGGAAGTTATATTACTTGTGGTCATAATTCCAATGGAAGTTATTTTCAGTTATCTTATTTTCTGTTTAAAGGGATGATGTATTCACATTTGAAACGGTAGAATAATTATCACAATTCTCAATTTCATCTTCTCCCACTTCCATTTTCTGGAGGACCTGTCCTCGAAAACAGGGATCTATCATTGGTGCTTTCATTGATTCTTCTCCCATCATGGCAGAAGGAACCCGCCTCCGCATACTCGACGAAACCGTCACCAACCACACCGATCAACTCGCCACCATAACGGAGCAATTAGCCGCACTGGTCACCACCGTCACATCCTTCGACGGAAAGTTGGAGCAACTCCGTCTAAACCGCCCTGAACCACGCACGCCCGACACTCAATCCACTCACACACCCAATTCCCGGTTCCTAAAGCTAGATTTTCCGCGATTTGACGGAATTGACCCGCTTGGCTGGATCTTCAAAGCCGAACAATTTTTTGGCTACCACAATACGCCCAGTGATCAACGACTCACAATCTCCTCATTCCACATGGATGGCGCAGCCCTTGCATGGTTTCAATGGTGCCATCACAACCATCAATTTCAAACATGGGACGGATTCACCCGAGCGCTCGAAACACGGTTTGGCCCATCTCAATATGTCGACCACCAAGGCGCATTGTCGAAATTAACGCAAACTACAACTGTTCTTGCGTATATTACAGACTTTGAAACCTTAGCAAACCGTACTGATGGCCTACCACCATCCTTCATGCTTAGTTGCTTCATCTCTGGCCTCAAACCAGAAATTCGCCGCGAAGTCCAAGTATCCCAACCAACACACCTTGCACAGGCTATTGGCCTAGCAAAACTTCAGGCCGAAAAACTAAACGACATACATCGTTCGTCGTTCCGACCCATACCTTCCACCCCATCCCCACAACCGCCACCACCAACTACATCAACATCAACCCGTTGTCCTATCCGCCGCCTTACACCCGCAGAAATGCAAACTCGACGGGAAAAAGGATTATGTTTCAACTGTGATGAAAAATTCTCCCGCAACCACCGTTGTAAGCCACAATTTCATCTCATGCTCGCCGATGAAACCGATGAAACGATTGATATGGCATACCCAAACATTGAACCCGGACTAGTGGTCCCTGAAGACAACCTTCTACTGGATACACCGGCAGAAATTTCTCTTAACGCATTCCAAGGGCAACCATCCCCACGTACACTCCGCTTCACCGGAAATCTACACGGAGAACACGTCCAAATTCTTGTCGATGGAGGAAGCACCCATAATTTCATCCAAGAACGTGTCGCTGCCCATCTAAAACTGCCATCCCACTCACACCCACCATTCTCCGTCACCGTTGGTAGTGGTGAAACCCTCACGTGCAAGGGACTGTGCAAAGATGTTCCACTTAAAATTGGAACAACTACCTTCCAAACAGACCTTTTCATCCTACCATTACATGGCACAGATGTTGTCCTCGGAGTTCAATGGTTAATACCATTGGGACCTGTTACCTTCGATTACCGCCACCTTTCCATGTCCTTTAAGTGGAACTCCACCAACGTCACTCTCTTTGGTGAACAACTACCAACAGTCCATTCCATTCAACCATCACAACTACAACGCTACTTTCGCACTTCCGCCGTAGCCTCATTGTATAACATCTGGCCAGTTCCCCCACAAAGGACACCTCCAACTACACATCCAGACTTACACCCAATACTAACCGAATACAGCTCTCTTTTCTCACCACCCCATGGCCTTCCTCCCACTCGCCAATGTGACCACCGCATCCACCTAACCCCTGGATCAGCCCCTGTAAACGTCCGACCCTACAAATATCCATATTACCAAAAACGCGAAATCGAGCTATTGGTTACAGAAATGCTAAAGGACGGTATCATACAACCAAGCACCAGCCCATTTAGTTCACCCGTCCTTCTTGTCAAAAAGAAAGATGGTACATGGCGATTTTGCGTCGACTACCGTGCACTCAATGCCGTAACAGTGAAGGACCGTTTCCCTATTCCGACAGTTGAGGAATTATTTGATGAATTACATGGTTCTCAATATTACTTAAAACTGGATCTCCGCTCCGGTTTCCACCAAATCCGTGTCCACCCTGCAAGCATACCAGCAACTGCATTTCGAACACACGACGGTCACTATGAATTTTTGGTCATGCCCTTTGGCCTAACCAATGCACCCTCTACCTTCCAAGCTGCCATGAACACCACATTCTCCCAGTTCCTTCGTAAGTTTGTCCTCGTCTTCTTTGATGACATCTTGATTTATAGCCCCACTTGGGAAGCCCACCTTGACCACCTCCGTCAAGTCCTCCAACTGCTCTATGTCAACCACTTCAACCTCAAACTCTCCAAATTTTGTTTCGGCGAACAGAAAATCGAATATCTTGGCCACATTATCGCAAGTCACGGTGTTGCCGTCGACCCTACAAAAATCCAAGCCATTACCCAATGGCCACGTCCGACAACCATCAAACAACTCCGGAGCTTCCTCGGTCTAGCCGGCTACTATCGCCGTTTTGTCAAAAATTATGCCTCAATTGCAGCCCCTATAACCGACCTCCTCCGAAAGGATTCGTTTCATTGGTGTCCAGCCGCTGAGTCCGCATTCGAGTCTCTAAAATCTTCCCTCACTACAACACCCATCCTACAACTCCCGGATTTCACCGAGACATTCATTGTCGACACGGATGCTTCCGGTCAAGCTATTGGCGCTGTTCTGTCCCAACAAGGCCATCCCATAGCCTTTTTCAGTAAGACACTCTCAACCCGCTTACAAGCATCATCAACATATGCACGGGAAATGTTTGCCATAACTGAATCAGTCCTTCGCTGGCGACACTACCTCCTTGGCCGCGATTTCCTCATCCGCACGGACCACCGACCTCTCCAATATCTCATGACCCAGGCACTACAAACTCCAGAGCAACAATATTGGCTCCAAAAATTGGTGGGCTACAACTACAAAATAATTTACAAACCCGGCCGCGAAAATGTAGTGGCTGATGCCCTTTCTCGCTGCACCGATTCAGAACTGTTCGCGTTCACCATGCCATACACAAATATCATCCACAACATCCAAAAGGAAATTGTGAATGACCCTCATACCCAAAAACTCCTCGCCGAACTACAAGCGACCCCGGCCACAAACCCACATTACACTCTCAAGAACGGAGTCCTCTACTACAAAAACCGTGTCTACCTACCCCCAACATCATCTTTGAAGACTGTGGTTTTCAAGGAACTCCACTCTACACCATCAGGTGGTCATTCCGGATACACAAGAACATTGGCACGGATTCGACAAAGTTTTTATTGGCAAAGGATGCGGAAGGATATCCAATTTTGGGTCGGCGAATGCCTCATTTGTCAACAAAGCAAATACTCAACCCGCTCACCACAAGGTTTGTTACAACCGCTACCCATCCCTACACGTGTATGGGAGGATATAGCGATGGATTTCATCACCAACCTACCAACTTCAAATGGGAAAACAACCATCTTCGTAGTGGTGGACCGTCTAACAAAATATGCCCACTTCATGGAATTAGCCCCAAACTATACTGCAGCCAAAGTTGCAGACACGTTTATATCCAATGTGGCCAAATTACACGGGATACCTCGTAGCATCATCAGCGACCGTGACCCACTGTTTCTCAGCTCTTTCTGGAAAGAGTTGTTCCACAAACAAGGCACGACACTTTGCATGAGCAGTGCCTACCATCCTCAGACAGACGGCCAAACAGAAGTCCTGAACCGTTGCCTGGAACAGTACCTACGAAGCTTCTGCATGGATCATCCACGACAATGGACAAACTACCTCACTTGGGCGGAGTATTGGTACAACACCACACAACATTCAGCGATTGGTATGACGCCATTTGAGGCGGTATACGGCCGAGCACCACCAGCCATTCCAGACTACGTGCCATCAATTTCCGGGGAAAATGCAGTCGACAACGAATTACGCACAAGGGACGACATCCTCTGTCAACTCAAGCAAAACTTGGAACGTACCCAACATCGCATGAAGCAACAGGCCGATCAGCGAAGAACCGACAAACAATTCTCCATCGGTGACTGGGTTCTCGTCAAATTGCGACAATATCGCCAAATGTCTGTAGCAGGTCAGCGCTACAGCAAACTGTCAAAAAGATTCTATGGTCCGTACAAGGTAGACGCCAAAATTGGACCCGTCGCATACCGACTTCAACTACCAGAAGGATCCCGAATACACCCAGTATTCCACGTGTCATTGCTCAAAGAATTCCATGGAAATTATGCAATTGCAGCCTCACTCCCATACCAAACAAGGGACTTACCCCCGAACCTTGTGGACAAGGTTCCTTTCGATGGCGGGAGGGATGATACGACCACAAATCAACGGCCACCTTCCACAAGGAACCGGCAATCACCCAAGCATCTCAGTGATTACACATATTAGCAGTTATGGGAAGTTATATTACTTGTGGTCATAATTCCAATGGAAGTTATTTTCAGTTATCTTATTTTCTGTTTAAAGGGATGATGTATTCACATTTGAAACGGTAGAATAATTATCACAATTCTCAATTTCATCTTCTCCCACTTCCATTTTCTGGAGGACCTGTCCTCGAAAACAGGGATCTATCAGGGTCCACCGGTTCCATTTCCTTGTAATCCAATTTCTTTCTACTAGCAATCCTCTCTTCCAGTAGACGAATACCCACGGCCTTATTTGCCTCCCATTGTCCTCTCTTCCAGCAGACGAATACCCACGGCCTTATTTGCCTTCCGTTGAGACTTCCTCAACCTCTTCTCATCGGCCAAAATTATATTGAAGAACGGGTGTTTATGGAGGGGCGAGTGAGAGTCCTTGATTTTAATTGACCTAGATAGACGATGGAATTCATCAATATTATTTTGGGCCTCCTTCTTAAACAATTTCCATTGCTTCCTGAGGAGGTCTTTTGTGATTTCCTTACGGGTCGGGTCGTTTATAGAGAGGGCTCTTCATCTTATATCATTCCCTTCATCTTGTAAAGGGTTTTTTTCCAACACCAGGATCTCCATGGACCACTTCCTTTTCCTTTGGAAATCATTTGGGTGCTCCATTCTTAGCTACGTCGAGAGGGCATGTCGAACATTCAATAGTAGACCTATTTCCAAAAGCTCTTGAGAGATCCCAAGGGTTTCACCTAACCCTTTATATATATATATATAGAAACACCGTCAAGTTATGGCGAGTGACCAATGACCAATCCCCTAATCCACTGTAGCGTGTGAAGAAAACCGTTCTAATGAAGTTATGTAGCCAAGACATTCACATCCTTTAGTCCAGACCGAAAAGAAAAACTTCTACGACTCCCCATGTTTTGGTAATAGGAATATAATAAATACTACTCAAGGGCAAAAACCTTTTGAGGTTTCGAATCCTAATCCGACAGACCTCTACTCTTCCCCACGATATGACAAATGCCAGCATTAAATATATATGGCGTCATCTCCATTGTACCCCAAAAAATGATTTAAGATGGACCTTCTGCTGCACACTTAAGGCACCTTTATCCATGATCGTTCTTTAACTATGGAAGAACCAACCATTAATTACCACTCCCCATGATCCTTCTTTAACTATGGAAGAGCCAACCATTAATTTCCAATCCCCACTTATAGTATTATATCAATCGGGGTTTCCGCTCTCCCAGGCTATCAGGCTGCCATTTAGACAGAGGCTAAATGGAGGCTATTGATTACTCCCCCAAGATAAGTACAAGATCTGGGCAAAGGAATGGGAAGACTATTTGAATTCCCTCCAAAAATTTTATCCTTCGACCCCACTGGAAAAGATACTATTGACTTTTCCAACTTTCTTTTAGGAGTTTTTCCTTGAGGTTTAAGCTTTCGAGCTTTAAATTTTAATCCAAAAGGGCCCAGTCTAGAGACACTGGACTTAAGGGCTTCCAAAGATTTCCTAGATTTCAGAATCCTTCTTGCAGATAACCTTTGCTTGATGGGGCAAGCCATCAATTTTGGAATTCCTTTGGATTCCAAGGGTATGGTCCTCTTGGTGCCATCTCAACAGTTAACCGGGTATTCTTGGGAAGGTCGCCCAGTTCTATGTCACCTTTTCCTTTTGGTTGGTGGAATTTGAAATTTGAATTCAAAGAGTCGGGCCCCACGGGATCACCCGAATTCCGGCTTTGAGATTCCGAAGAAGAAGACGGAAGGCACGCAACAAAGGTCGCCAGCGATCTTTTCAAGTGGGATGGGTCACAATGAGGCAAAACAGAGAGAGACCCTATAAAAGGAACCTTGGTATATAAAGACAATTTAGACAAGAGGACCCAAGCTTGTCTCCAGCATGCATTTATCAAATTGTTAGAATAGAACATATCTCATAACCTCTGACTGCTGGATTGTGTGAGTGGTAGATTAGGTAGCTTGGTTAGAATAGGCAACTTGATTAGATTAGACGATATCCTCTAATCTTAGCATATATCTTTCCTTGTTTATCCCTTAAGTGCTCTATATAAATACTATTAGGGCTGGTTGTAATCAACCAAGATTAGTGGAAATTAATCTTCTTATTTTTCACTTATCAGTAAATTGAAATTTAATAAATTAAATTTTCAACAGTTGCTTTCTTCAAATCACCATGTTACACGGAAGATTTTTCCTGTTTAATTTTGAATCTTGTATACGGCTATGTTGCTTCCCATCACTTGGGTGTCCTAATCAAAAGCCAACTGAATTTTTCCTACTACAAGAGCGGAGTTATCCTAAGTTATGTTACACCTCGAGCTATGCACAATAATTTTAGTCTCTTCTAAAAAACCTTGACCTCTTATGAAAGAGGCATCCTGATCATTCCTTTCTGGAAAAGAGAGAAATCACTCTTTTCAACTTGTACATGTTTAGCTTACCTTCTTCTCTCCTCTCCTTTCTTCTAGCCATTGTTTGTTTATCCACGGGTGTCCCTTACAACGTCTAATTGTTTAAAGTAACTAACCAATATGCCAAAAGCTCCAGAGCTTGTGGAAGGCGTTGCTTTGGCCCTTTAAACATGTCCCATACCGGCCCTTCAAACCTGTCTCATACCAGGCTGGGTTCCACTTAGTCCCATACCTGGATATGCCCCACTTCGCACCGTAACAGCACAATTGTACGAAGGCCATGCTTCTTTCATGCTCTGTTTCTTTCGACGTAAAAATGGATGTAAATTTTGTTTTATGATGTACATAAAACAAATTTTACGTGCATTTTTATGTCGAAAGAAACAGAGCCTTCCACGTAAAACGGGCGCAAAACTAAGTTTACATCCATTTTGTAGGGGGTGTAAAACAATTTTTATGCCCATTTTACGGCAAAAGAAACATAGCCTACCGTAAAAAGGATTCGACAAGGCCATGCTAATCATATTCGTTGTTGGCCCTAAGTGGAATGCAGGAATTTTCAGGAAAATTTTGAAAGGAAAAATATTTGTAAATACACTTTTTACCCATGAAAAAAATAATTTTGAACCAATTGTATTCAATTTTTACTTAGAGCGGCCTTCAATTTATGATAAAATTCACTCTAAATTAACCATGTTCATATCATTTCCCTCTAAATCATGGAATACTTTTCTTGCAATTCAAACAGGGCCTCTATAATAATTTTTGCTCGTTTCATGTTGCTAGCACATACTCCAACTCCAGTGACAATGGCAGAGAACCTTATCATCAGTATTTATCTTCGTTTCCCTTTAGAATGATGCGCACTCTCCAAAGAATCTTCGATCCAAGTAAATTTTCTCGTAGGCTCAGTTTATTTCGTGGTAAAATGGGAGTAGAACAAATTTTACGCCCCCATTTTTGCACTTAGAAAAGGGTGAAAATTTTGTTTTACGCCCATTTTACATCGAAAGAAACAAATAATGTCTTTTCAATTAAGACAATGGTATTAAGGAATGATCCCACAACAACCCCATTACAATGTTCTTTCCCTCCTTGCTCTAGTGTGTCTCCTGCTCTTTTCAAATGACCTTTGATCCCATTCTTCATTCCCTTTCATCTGACTTCATTGATCCAAGTGTATCTGCATTGCATCTTTATCACTAACAATGTTAGGATTACTTTTTAGTTAGTCACACAATTTGGTCAAGGCAATAGGGCATCTAGGCCCTCTCCACATGCAAGGTATGGCTCTAATATGATAGATATTTTTATAGGCTTATTTTTAGAGTAATGCTAGAGAAACCGAGAGTAGGACCTAAAAGGGCACTGAACAAATATCTTAATGCCATAATATCACAAGTGACGTGAGATTTCCATTAAGTTTAGGGAAAGGGCAGTGATAGATCGACTCCCCATGTGTCTATCTCTCTCCTCTTTCTATCTCTAACCCAGAGAAAGATACATGGGGAGTCGATTTATCACTCCCCTAGGGAAATCATAAAAAGTAAATTTTTCCTTGAACACATGTCATTTTCTCATTGGAGGTCCCCTGCTAGGTGGTACTCTTGATCTCCATATCATTTTCCTTATTTTTAATGTTATTTATCGATATATTGACTATATGAGTCACTAATATGTATTAAATATGTCAATTTATATTGACTATATGAGCCACTAATATGTATTAAATATGTCAATTTATATTTTTTGGTAGGTAAGCTGGGATTGAATTTGCGACCTTAGGGTTGAAGAACATAGTCTTTACCAATTGAGTTAAGGCTCAACCCCAATATGTCGAACATTAATTACAGCTTTAGGATACATGATTCCAAATTTCCAATAAGGCCTAGCACAATAAATTGGATCATGTTCTCATACATGATTCCATCAAATCGAAGAGCTTAACGTTATGCATAGAGACTTCTCCAATCCTGTAAATGTACACTAGATGCAACAATATAGGGAAGTGGTATTCACCCCCTTCTCTTCCCAAGGCCACCCCTTCTAGGCTCTAGTGTATATGACTACTCTCTTTACACTACAAGGGGGTGGCCGGGGGAAGAAAAAGGGGGTGAATGTATCATTTCCCAACAATAAATTGGATAATATGATAGTCAATAACCCCCACCAGCTGGAGAAATCGTGTTCCCTTTTGATACTTCATCAAAATTTAGTTTAAAACTTTCTTCACGAGGGCAAGGTCATTTTAATTTTTGGAAGCATATATCAATGAGGCTTCAAAAATAGTTTGGATGGAATTGAGAGTTGTAAGGGGATAAGGTACTGGAGGGGACAATGATAGGTGTGGTGCAACGGAGGTGAGAGAGGGATTAGATTTTTGGGGCTACAAAGAAGAGATATTATTGAAGATGCCATTCCCTAAACATATAAATTCAGCTATTAGTGAGATTCAGGCACTTAAAACCACAATGATTTAGACTATACCCAACAAATATATATTGAGAGGTTTAAAATTCCAATTTATGAGTATTGTCCGGCTGCAAGGGTAGCAATTCAACTCAACTAAGCCTTTGTTACAAACTATTTGGGGTCGGCTAATGAATCCTTTAGAAATTTTTCATGAAGAATGTGAAAGGATCTACCCGGCTCAAATTGACTAAGTCTAATCTTGACACTAGTTGGTTCATCTACATGGATCATTTTCTTCCATTATATCCTATCCAAGGTTATGATCTCTGTTATGTTCCTAGCCCCCAAGTCTTTCTTCACTGTTTCTACCAAAGTTGTTTTCAGTCTACCCTACCTCTTTTTACTCCATCAACTTAGCACGAGTCACTTATTCTCACTGAAACATCCAAAGGCCTACATTGGATATGCCCAAACCATCCTAAGCGATGCTCTCTCATCTTCTTCGCACTTGGTGCCACCCCCATCTTTTTATGGAAGTCCTCATTTTTAATTTGATCTAACCTTGTGTGGCTGCATATCCATCTAAGCATTCGCATCTCCGCTCATGTTATGCACATCCTGCTTCTTGGTGGCTCAACATTATGAGTCGTACAGCATGGCTAGTCTTACAGCTGTCTTCTAAAACTTTCCCTTCAACTTGGTAGGTATTTTACAGTCACACAGAACTCCTGAAACAAACTTCCACTTCAACCAACCTGCTCTTATTTTGTGGTTAACATCCTCTTCAATCTCTCCTTCCTTATGTAGGATTGAACCAAGATATCAAAAGATATCCCTCTTAGGTACATCTTGTCCAGTCATATTTACTACATCCTCGCCTCGCCTCCTTACATTACTAAAGTTGCACTCTATATACCCTGTCTCAGTCCTGCTCAATCTAAAACCTTTGGATTCCAAAGTAGTTCTCCATAAGTCTAACTTAGCATTAACTCCTACTTTGGTTTCGCCAATTAATACTATATCATCTGCAAATAACATACACTACAGCACCTCTCGTTAATTAATACTTTGTCATCTGCAGATAACATACACTACGGCACCTTGTTCTGGATACCCTCCGTAAGTTCATGCATAACTAGAGTAAAAAGATAAGGGCTTAGAGCTGATCCTTGGTGCAGTCTTATTATAATTGGAAACTCACTAGACGTGCCATCCGTAGTTCTGATGCAAGTTTCTGCTCAATCGTACATATCCATAATCATATCAACATATTTAGTAGGCACTTTTTTCCTCTCAAGAACTCAGCACATAACACTCCTAGGAACCCCATCATATGCTTTATCCAAATCAATGAAAACCATATGAAGGTCCTTTTTATTTTCTCTAAATCACTCCACTAACCGCCTAATCAAGAGATAACTTCCAAAGTTTTGAAGTATTTGTGAGTGAGTTTTTGATGAATAACACTTCTAGTAGGCTGCAATTTTGTTAAACAAGGGATTGAAGAATTTGTTTATTGGGTATTTGATTATTTAAATAGAGTGATGTTTAGGCTCTGCGCGTTTAAGATTATAACAATAGATTGTGAGTGACAAACCGATTATTGAACTCAAATAATTGGTTTGGCCATGACAATCAATTTTTATAATCTTAAGGCGGTGTTCGTTTAAGATCATGATAACCTATTGTGAGCATGGCTTTAAATTTCGGTTTTGATATGCGTTTCGATTTTTTTAATACCAAATTTCGATTGTACTAGCAATTATAAGTTCGTAATTCTCTCTTTTCCCAATTTTTATCTCTTCATCTTATAGTACGCACACCGATCCATCTTCTTATAGCCTTGATTTTTTGCTTTTGATTTCTTTATAGCTAAAGTGACTTATATTAGCAGCCCCTCTTTCTTTCTTTTTAATCTTAGCAACCCTCTTCTTTATTTTAAAGTTGAAACATCTCTCATTGGCTGCTACAATTCCTTCAGAGATAAAGTGTAAAATAAGAAGATGGTGCCGTGGGGGTTGCGAATATCAAACCAGCTTTTTCCACCAGATATACCACTTTTGAGCCTAAATCTACTTTTTTGAAAAATACTAGATTCTATGGACTTACAGCATATAAAATCTCGATCCAATAAAATCTGGCCCTATAAAATTAGGGCTGGCAACGGGACGGGGCGGGGCGGGACCAGATGTTGCATTCCCCGACCCCTTCCCCGCAATGGGGAATTTTCCTTGTCCCCGTCCCCTCCCCGCGGGGAATATCTAATCCCCATCCCCGCCTTGCATCCTTCGGGGACAAAATCCCCACGCCAACACCTGCCCTCATTAGCCATTGATACACTACTGTTGGGTGTCCCTAATCAAAAGGTTAAAAGAGACATAAGATGATGTTGGCACTCCCATGTTTTAATATATTCCGCTAACTCATCTTGTCTAGTTGGCTTTTAAGTTTTAATTTTTAAACAGACAGACTATGTCCGTACACTTACCAAAATATGGTAGTTCCAAAATCACTAGCCTAAAGGAAAGAAATGCAAATGTGAAACTGAAATGTTTAATATTATATTCCCAATCCAGTTCTCACAACAAAAAAGACTTAAAAAAATACTAAAATAAATCGTACTGATTAATGAGACCGGGGCGGACCGGGCCCAACTACATCCTTGCCCCTTCGCCATCCCTGCATCGGAGAATTTTTTTAAACCCCCGTCCCCACCCCATCCCCGCTTTCACCGGTGAAATTGCCAGCCCTATATAAAATCTTGCTACAATAAAATATCGCCATTTATCACCATATAAATTTTCGGTCCAATAAAATCTCCCCGTATTAATAGGGTAGAGAGGAGACAGGGGATGGTAACCGGAGAGAAAAGTAATGCTTTAACCAGCGAAATCTTATGAAAATTTGTACCAAAATTGAGTACAGGGCCTACATAATTCATTTCGGGCCGAGTTGCAGTGTATTTCACTAAAATAAAGTCCTATTTCGGGTAAAGGCCGTTTCGGTTTCTGTCTGGACCAAAATTTCGGGTTTCGGTCGAAACTAAAAACCTTGATTGTGAGTGAACAGACAGGTGTTGATGCTTTCTTTTGGAGAATATTTGTTATTCATGGGCACGAGGGTCTTCCTCGAAAGTGTCACACCTAAGAATTTTGTTACACGCACGAAATCCCGGATTTTGGGACGAAATTTCAATCGAAATTACCGAAATTGTTTGACGCAATAAAAATGTTATTATTATATCAATTTTGACGAAATTCCAGAAATTTTGGTAAATTTCGGGAATTTCGATTTCGGTACCATTTCATTTCGGGCCTCACCGAAATCCGAAATTTAAAACCACGACTCTCTTCTAGTCTAAATAGGAAATATCAGAGAGAACCCCTTTGTCTCCTGGTCCAACCGGGATACACATGGTACACGAGAGACGACCCCTTTATTATCCCATTAAGGAAGAGTCCCACTTGACTTGCTCAAGAAACAAGACACCTATCCCAGCATTATTTGTCTACACCGTTTTTGTAAACATTTTTTTTTAACACTTTTTCATAAATCCCTTTAAATTAAGAAGCAGAAGAAAAAGAAGCAGCAGTATAGTGATATTATCTGCCTTCTAGAATGATTTACTAAAGAAGAGAAACCAAATGATGAAATTTTAAAAAACCAGAGAATAGGAGACAACTAGAGAAGGGTCACCACTAATGACCATTACCCTTTCTCAAAGTCAAGATAGGTTTGCAGTATAGCATGCAAAAACAGAAAAAATATTCAATATTAGCATTTATTTTTTGAATGGTATAGTCAATATTAGTATGCGCAGCCCTCCATCTTAATCATGATGAGGGGCACGACAATAACGTCCAACCACTCTTGTTGACCATCTAAACAAGAAAAAAAATAGGATCCCTCTAAGACCTGCAACTCTGTTGTCTTTAGATAAAGAGAATTTGGGAGTCATATAGTGAGATTTTCAGCCATGTTTCCAAAGATCCTCCTCCTCTTTTTTCTGATAGAACTAGGATCATCTGAGACTCAAGATGCTTTTACTTACAATGGATTTAAGGGAGCCAACCTAAGCCTAAACGGCGAGGCTGAGATAATGTCCAATGGCCTCTTAAAACTCACAGACACAGCAAAGCTACAAAAAGGTCATGCCTTCTTCCCCAGTCCCCTTCAATTCATGAACTCTTCAACAAATAGTTCTCAATCTTTCTCTACTGATAACTCTTCCATAAGTAATTCTCTATCTTTCTCCACTTATTTCGTCTTCGCAATCGTTCCCGAGTATCCCGACATGACTGGCCATGGAATCGCCTTCACGCTCTCCCCTTCTAAGTCTCTAAACACAGCTCTTCCCCAACAATATCTCGGCCTCTTCAATCTCACCGACATCGGAAATCCCTCGAACCATATTTTTGCGGTAGAGCTTGACACAACCCTGAACCCAGAATTCCAAGATATAGATGATAACCATGTAGGAATTGATATGAACAGCTTGAACTCTACGTTTTCTTCCCCGGCGGGTTATTTCACAAATGGGTCTGGTGGTTTTATGAACGTTAGTCTTAAAAATGGAGAACGAATTCAGGTTTGGGTAGATTATAATGGGACAGATAAGAGACTTACTGTAACATTATCTCCAATTCACATACCAAAACCAAAATTTCCGCTCTTGTCTTTGGATGTTAATCTTTCTTCAATCATCTTAGATTCAATGTATGTTGGCTTCTCTGCGTCTACAGGCACAATTGCATCGTCTCAGTACGTTCTTGGATGGAGCTTTATGCTGAATGGGGACGCCCCAGCTCTCAATCTCGCTAACCTTCCTTCTCTCCCTCGGATAGGACCCAAGAAGAAATCAAGGGTCTTGACAATTGGGTTGCCTATAATTAGTGTGGTTTTAGTACTAACTATATTTTTTGCCGTTGCTGTTATAGTAAGAAGGAAGATCAAATTTGCAGAAATAAGGGAAGATTGGGAGCACCAATATGGGCCAGATAGGTTTTCATACAAGGATCTTTTCATAGCCACCAACGGATTCAAAGACAAACAACTCTTGGGAAATGGAGGTTTCGGTAGGGTTTATAAAGGTGTGTTACCCACAACCAAAATTGAAGTGGCAGTGAAGAGAGTCTCTCATGAATCAAGACAAGGGATGAGAGAGTTTGTTGCAGAGATTGTATGCCTTGGCAGGCTCCGGCACCGGAATTTGGTGCAACTCCTCGGCTATTGCCGGCGTAAAGGCGAGCTGCTTTTGGTTTACGATTTTATGCCCAATGGAAGTCTAGACAAATTCATCTTTGATCAAGCTGAAAAAACACTGAATTGGAGTCAAAGGTTTAGAATAATCAAAGGAGTAGCTTCTGGGCTTCAATATTTGCATGAAGAATGGGAGCAAGTTGTTCTTCACAGAGACATCAAAGCTAGTAACGTGTTAATAGACCGCGAAATGAATGGACGATTGGGTGATTTTGGGATGGCAAGGTTATATGATCATGGGTCTGATCCTGGAACAACCCACGTGGTTGGGACGCCGGGTTATATTGCACCAGAGCTGACAACAACGGGCAAAGCGACTGTAAAAACCGATGTTTTCGCATTCGGGGCTTTTGTGCTTGAAGTTGCTTGTGGGAGGAGGCCAATAGAGCATAGATTAGTGTTAGAGGAGGCAGTTTTAGTAGATTGGGTGTTGAAATTTTGGAGGAGAGGTGCAATTGTGGAGGCTAGGGATTCGAAATTGGGAAGTGATTTTGTAGTGGAGGAAGTTGAGCTTGTGTTGAAGATTGGCTTGCTTTGTTCACACCCAGACTCAGTAGGCAGGCCAAGTATGCAGGAAGTAATGCAATTTTTGGAGGGTGAAGCTCCTCTGCCTGAACGGAACTTTGATAGTTTTAGTGCTGGTGGCTTATCAGTGGGGCAAGATGGAGGTTTCACTGATATAGACATGTCATATCCTTCTCTAGAAAGTGTTTTTATGAATTCATCAGGAAATGCTTCAACTGGAGGCCATTAAGCATTTTGTTTCTGTTTTAAGTTAAATTAACACACATGTATATGGATGTATTTAATTTTATACATTGCTGGTTGTTTAGTTCTTTAAGTTATTTCTTTCTCATATTACAAACCTGGCCTTTAAATAAGTGTTTTGTTTTTGAGGATTTTTTACTAATTGCAGGCACTTAGCCCTATCAACATCCCCCTCACGTGAGTTTAAGGGTCGATTTGGTTTCGCTTGACCAGCTGTTCCTAGATTTTGCATTGTGATGAGGCACTCATCTGCCTGTTCGTTCATTTCAAATCTAGCAGGCTTCGCGGTCTTTGGAAGTTGGTTTTATTCCATACCTTTTGGGGCTCATCGAAGGAAAGAAACCAACACAAGTGAACATAAAAGGAGAGAGAGAGAGAGAGAGAGAGAGAGAGAGAGAGAGAGAGAGAGAGACTATGTCTCATGTCTCAACCACAACGTCCAAGAGAAATGATGAAATGCATACACTCTCAATCAGGTCTTCTTATGATGTCACAATCGTTCTTAAAAAGACATGGTTCGGCTTGGTGGTAACAACTAAAACTTCGACAACAAAAATTAGGGTAGGAGAAAATCGAATTGTGGGAAAAAGAGAGTTGAAGAAGTTCCTACCTGAAAATTATCTTCATGATTGCTACTTGATGATGAGAGGAGAATAAATATGGACTTTTTCTAAAGTCGTGGGACTCTCTTCTTGCTTCTTAGTTGGACTAGGAGTGAGAGAAGAGAGTGGCTTAAATTGAGGAAACCTAAGTTATATAAGTCATTGTTATACCTGGCAGAAATTGCGAGGAGAAAAACAGAGAAAGAAGTTCAATGTGTGGAAAGTGATAGTGGTTTCGCTTAGACATTAGGTGCTCTTGCGTTTGACCTTCTAGGTTTTGACAATTATTTCTTTGTAATCCGTTGTGCTTGTTGGTTATAGTTGAAGATGGCTTCTCTCTCATGGATATAGACAATCTTGTCAAACCACATAAAACACTCATATTATTTTTTCAGCTTATAGTTTGTTTACCTCATCAAACTTGTATCATGTAAACCGCCTTAGGCTAGACAGATTATAATAACAACAAAGTGGCATTGAAATCCTAGTGGGGCATTACTTGAAGTCATGGTTGGAAAGGTGGTCGGTTTGATCACGATATACTTTTGTTTTTATATATGTGGTTTAGTTTTGGTTTTTTAGGTTTGTCGATCAATCAAAGAGGTTTGAATTGATTGGGATATAAAACAAATGAAATTGGATTAAATTTTTAAAATAAGGAATTCTCTATCAAGTTGATTAGTGGAATATTTGACTGACTGACTATACTCTTACCAATCAAGTATCAACTAATTGATAATCCAATCGGATGACTAGAGCCTGATCGATCATGCCGGCCAATCAGATGAATGAATGTTTGATCAAATGAACAGAGAATTTGAACAACTAGAGCCTCTTAGAATATGTAATATTCCTAAGGGCATAGTTGACTTTGTACTTTATATTCCTTTACATAAATACATGAGTGAGGGGGAGATCTCTCCACGTTACACATTTTCTCTCAACATGGTCTTAGAGCCCTACGGTTTTGATTCCCTAGGGACCCACCGTAGCCCTCCCCCCTTCTTCTTCTTCTTCCTCCCACCCCTAACCCTAACCGGACCCTACGCTAGGACCACCATAGTTCCAGTGCAGAAGCCAAGTACAGAGCAATGGCACACACAAGTACTGAATTCATCTGGCTACGGTCACTTTTATCTGAGATTGGTATTGTTCCCTCTTCTCCTTCGCAGTTGTACTCTAATAACAAGGCTGCAATACACATTGCTACCAATGTAGTGTTCCATGAGCGCATAAAACACATTGAGGTGGACTGTCATTTTATTCGTCAGAGAATCCAGAAGGGAGAAATAGGCACTGTGTTTACTTGTTCAATGGATCAGCTAACCGACATGTTTACAAAGTCACTAAGAAAGGCTAGAATGAGTGATATTTATAACAAGCTAGGAAAGTATGGTAAATACATTCCAGCTTGAGGGGGAGTGTTAGAATATGTAATATGCCTAAGGACATAGTTGACTTTGTACTTTATATTCCGTTAGTATAAATACATGAGTGGGGGAGATCTCTCCAAGTCACACATTTTCTCCTCTCATTCTCTCTCAACAGAGCCAAAATTGAACAATTTGCTTTCAAAGTTTAATTTATGAAGTAATTTGAAATTGACCTAAAATGGTGATAAATGGCTCAACCTCAAAATTCAAGATTGAGAATTTTAATGGAAAAGGGAACTTTACTTTTTGGTAGAGAAGAGTAAAAGGACAAGGAGCTTTACTTTTTGGTAAAGAAGAGTAAAGGAAAGGGAGCTTTACTTTTTGGTAGAGAAGAGTAAGAGGCATTCTAGTTCAACAAGATCCTTCTAAGGTGTTTGAGGAAAATGATGAAACAAGCTTTACTCTTTGGTAGATAAGAGTGAAAGGCATTCTAGTTCAACGAGATCCAACTAAGGTGTTGGAGGAAAATGATGAAATAGCAGAGAAGATGTAGAATACTGAGTGGGAAGACACTGAGTTAAGAGTGGTTGACACAATTGGACTAATAGGTTAAGAGTGGTTGACACAATTGGACTATGTCTAGTGGATAACATCATGTCCAATGTTATGGAGGAAGAATTTGTGCCTAAATTGTGAGAGAAACTGGAGAAGCCGTACATGTCAAAGATCTAGGGAAATAGGTCGTATATAAATTATTAATTGCATGAGTCAAAGATGAAGGAATGTGAGAATTTTTTTGCTCCAAGGGCGGGAATGTCCATTGGGGAAGATCTGGAAAACCCAGTGTAGTATCTCGTGGTTCCCACGTTGCCAATCCGTGGGGGGGGGGCGAGATTGTCCACCTTGCTTCCGCGTGGAGCCCCGTTGGGGTTCCACACATCGGATAAGTGAAGTGGATGGGGATGGGTTAAAAGGGAATGGGCACCCTCTCTCTCTAACGGCTAGCTTTTAGGGGTGAGTTCTACCCGGTTAGATTCCCAACAAGTGGTATCAGACCTGTGCTTAGAGCGATCATTGGCCAGGTGGAGTGATCGTGGGTGTTGTGGTTGGATCGTGGTTAGAGTGATCTTTGAGAGTAGAAAGATTGTCCAAGAAAGATTCTCGTTCTAGATGGAGCGCTACATCGTGAAGTGTGGAGTAATGTGAGATGGCGGTAAAATCAAGTTCTACTCAGTTCAACATCGACAGATTTGACGGAAAGGTCAGTTTCACCCTATGACAGATGAGAGTGAAGGACATCCTAGTTCAGCAGGGATTTTGGCTAAAGGCGTTGAAGGGAAAGGATGGAAAGATGGAGAAGATGTCGGATGCCAAGTGGGAAGACATTTAGTCGAAGGCAGTAAGTACGATTCGACTATGTCTAGCAGATAGCATTATGTTTAACGTTATGAAAGAAGAAGATGTGCCTAGATTATGCTAGAAGTTGGAAAAGCTTTACATGTCAAAAAGCTTGGTCAACCGGTTGTATCTGAAGCGGCAATTGTACGGGGTGAAGATGTAGGAAGGCGAGAATCTTTTGGAACACATCACGATATTCAACAGACTTGTGGATCAGCTCCACAAGGTTGACGAAAAGTTGAAGGAAGAAGATAAGGCCTTTTTGCTTCTTACTTCGATTTGTTGTATGGTAAGGATACAATAAAGTTAGAGTAAGTCACGGCGTCGCTCTTATCGAATGAGATGCGGAAGAAACCTATTCTTGGTGGAAGTGAAGAGCATGAGCTGGTTGTTCATGGTGGAAATCAAAGAAAAAGGACGTCAGACAGGGGATCGGGAAAAGGTAGGTCAAGATCCAGAGTCGGTGGAAAGGGCGTGCAATGTTACCGCTGCAAGGAATATGGCCACATCAAGCGGGATTGTCTAAAGCGAGCTGACCAGGCGGGCAATGGTGCTAAGAATACGGCGGCAACGATAACGGATGACTAGAGTGAAGAGTTTGGAGACTTTCTCACAGTCTCCACAGGTAATCACACTTCTCCTCACAATGATTGGATTTTAGATTCACAGTACTCTGTTCATGTATGCTCTAGGAGAGAATATTTAGATACGTTTAAGGAGACAAGGGCGGGTGCAGTGTCCTTGGGTGATGGGTCTACTTGTGACGTCACGAGAGTTGGGACGGTGACGATCAAGATGATCGACAGAGTGGTTCATACTTGGGTGGTGTGGTGTATGTCCCAAAGATACAGAAGAATCTGGTACCACTTGGCCGGTTGGACTCCAGGGGTTGCAGGTATTCAGCTGCAGGTGGGGCCATGAAAATCACACGCGGCTGTAGGTTCTGATGAACGTAGAGAAGTGTGGTGGATTATATCATCTGGTATGGGACACGGTGACTAGTGTTCCTAAGATCTCGACGGTTAGATGGAAACAGAGTGGTAGTGCGTGCACCCATAGGGTCTCTTTCGCAGTTGGTGCAGAGACGGATTTTCAGGTTACAGGCGATGGTGAGAGGATAACAGTACATGTGTTGGAGATGATGGATCGAGATCCCTCTCCAAGATTGACTGGGTGAGTCAACGGGTTGCCAGCTACACATGTGCATTGGTCGTGTTGATCGAAACCGGAGGAGTCAGAATCAAGGTGATTCGAGGATGTGTAGCTGGTACTTCAGAAGGCCAATAGTGGTTTGCGGTGACAACAGAGCAATGGCGATATCAATGGAAAATCTTCAGGTGGCTGGGAAACAAGCCAAGGTGGAGATTGTTGGGAAAGTTGCCTTGTTTCCCACGCCACTTTCCAGGCGGTGGGAAACGAAACAGAAATTGCTATTGTTTAGGCTTTTGGTGAAAACCTAAGAGATAAAAAAATGAGAGGCTTTTCTCATGTGGAGCAGTGGCAAAACAAGAGTGCGGCAAGAGTGATTCGAGGATGTGTAGCTGGTACTTCAGAAGGCCAATAGTGGTTTGCGGTGACAACAGAGCAATGGCGATATCAATGAAAAATCTTCAGGTGGCTGGGAAACAAGCCAAGGTGGAGATTGTTGGGAAAGTTGCCTTGTTTCCCACGCCACTTTCCAGGCGGTGGGAAACGAAACAGAAATTGCTATTGTTTAGGCTTTTGGTGAAAACCTAAGAGATAAAAAAATGAGAGGCTTTTCTCATGTGGAGCAGTGGCAAAACAAGAGTGCGGCAAGAGGCTTAGGTGTGTTAGGCTACCTAAGGAGAAAGAGAAGAAAGAGAAAGAAAGAGAGAAGGGAGAGAAGAAAGAGAGGGAAGGAGAAAGAAGGTTTCTTGGGTTCCTCTCAGGGTTTCTTCTCGGGGTTTTCTCTTGGTGCTTTTCTTGGGTTTTCTCTTGTGGGTTTCTCTTGGGTTACTCTTGTATGGTCTTGGGTTGAGAAGCAAGGAAAGGATTGTGGTTTGTGGGTTTGTGATTAATTCATTGTAATCCTTGTATTTTGTTTCTCTCATAGTGGAAGATCGTGTTTCTCGCCCGTGGAGTAGGCTTGGCCGAACCATGTAAAATCTTGGTGTTCATCTTGTGGCTTGTTTGTTTATTTTACTTTTCCGTATAATTTGTGAATGATCGGATTAATTTGCCCGGCAGGTTTTCTCAACAGCATTCAATGGGCTTGTGGACCAACTCCACAAGGTTGATACAAAGATGAAGAAAGAAGATATGGACTTATATTACTTTGTACTTCTATCCCCCTTTTTTTTGACAATCTAATGACCACTATTTAAGAAAGATATGATGTAGTTGCAAGAAGTCGGAGTGTCATTCTTATCAAACAAGATTAGAGGTCATCCCAATCATGGGAATAGTCAAGATTATAGATTGATGGTCTGTTGGAAAAATCGAAGAAGATTGTCTGATAGGGGACGATTCAAAAAAAAAAA
Source organism: Tasmannia lanceolata (assembly GCF_043159265.1). Taxonomy (NCBI): domain Eukaryota; kingdom Viridiplantae; phylum Streptophyta; class Magnoliopsida; order Canellales; family Winteraceae; genus Tasmannia; species Tasmannia lanceolata. Next base: position 36,590,077 of record NW_027518679.1, on the reverse strand, counting down.
AGATTGTCTGACAAGGGATCCGAGAAATGCATGTCGAGATCTAAGGTTGAGGAGAAAGATGTGCAATACTACCACCATTAAAAGAAATTGAGCCACTTGAAGTGGAATTGTCTAGAACATGCTGATAAGAAAAACGATAAAGATTTCAAAAATGCATCAATTGTTGTAACGAATGAGAAGAAAGTGGTTGTTGTAACGAACCTATGTATCTTGCCGATTCTTCAGTCTTCAGATTCTAATAAAAAAGCTTATGAATTAATGTATGATCTACCAATCTATACTTATGATCCACCAATCTATACTTATATATAATGGGAAAACTTGTGTTCCCCCAAGGTTATTTAAAACGTTATAAATGTAATGTTTCTTTTAACTAAATTCCTTGAATATTTAAATTTGTTATAGCTATTAAATATGTTACAGATGTAAGGAAATTTAAATCAGAAAAATTTAGTCACAAAAGCACATATTTTCGCATGAAAAATGCTCGGCGTAGATTCTGTATGAATAATCTTCATGCCGGTTCTTGTAAAATTTTAAGTTAATTATGAATTATTACTTAATTTTACGGAAAAAATTTAGCTTAGAAGACTCGAACATTTCACAGAATATCAAGTGGGTAACCAGTTCGATTAATTTATTTTATTTGTGATTGCTAACAGAGCAATTTTCAACTAAGTAGCAACCTAACAAATCAAGGAAAATGAAACATTATCCGCAGTCAATTGTTAGCCTTCTGAATTACCAACTGCACACATCCTCAAATCATCTTGGTCCTGAATCCACCTAACTCAATCAGCTAAGTCAATGTACATGTGTAACCTTTCCCAAGTACACTCTTAGGTAGTCAACTGTAGAGAGGGACATCGATCTGTCCCTCATATCTCAGAAATCAACCTCTCACTGTCATCTGCACCATAGAAACCTCTCACACCCACTCTGACCCAACTGTGAAATCCGACAACCACTTTCTTCTCATTCGTTACAAAAACTATTCAAGGAAGGCATTCTGCAGATTTTCCGCTGTGGAAAATGGAAAAAAAAATCTAGGAGGAGCAGTTCAGCAATTAGATCTGACCAGCCCGTTTCTCATGTTTCCGCTTCACGCAATGGCAAAAACATGCGGAAAAATGAGAGTTTCCGAAGTCGCTTGGGATGATTCTCATCCCATCAGGAGAGAATGAGAAGCCTTGCCAAATGAACCCATATGTTGGGTCACTCGGTCACAGAGAACCGTCCGGTTTGAAAAGTTTGAATAGTTCAACCACCAAACTAGACATTTTAATCGGTTTTTTGCTTTCTAAAGGCAGTGATTAAACCAGAAAAAAACCATAGGCAGACTGAAGTTCTATTCAGTTTGACAACACTATTTTTTAAAGAGGATTATAGAACAGAGAGGAACCTTGATCAGTTGTGTTGCCTCAAGCTTTTTCTTTCTCCTTTTCTTTGAAATGGAAGCTCTCAGGAATAACAGATGAGCATCAACTCCACTGTACAGTGACAGATGATCACTGATGTGGTCAGAAATCACATCAACATGGGGGTTATCAAATAATATTAGTCATCTGATCAATTACCTGCAGCTGCAAAGTTTAAAAAAAATGGCAGCATTCTTTCAAAAAGGAAATAACCAAAAATGTGAAAAGTCCCATTTGCACAATTTTTGAGCTATGAACCATACACATGACAGGTGAAAAATCAAGCCAAATCACCATAAAAATGATGAGCATACAGCCAGTTATGCCTACATTGCAAGATGATTTTGATAGATATTGTCAAACTAACTTTAAGTTAACACTGCAATCTGTCGGTTAATCTTCGTTTATATACATGTAAATCTCCTGGGGTTTATATCCATTTCATCTGTAGTCAATGGAGTTTAGACACCCATGCAGTCATAGAGATACATGTCAAAATGAACTTTTATATTGAACTTTATATAATATTAATTACATACTTACAGGGGTGCAGCAGCCAATTCAGAGGGCCAAAGGGAAGAATGGGGGGCTAAACCATGAAAGAATTGTCCATACCACTTTCATCACTTTCCTGCCACCCAGATCCTGCTCTAAATTTACAGACGGGGCAAGTCCCCTGTTGCTGCAACCATGGGTCGATGCAGTTCACATGAAACTGTAACAGAAATTTAAACACACAGATTGTTAAAATATTGCAGCCCAAATAAGCTCACATCCAACTAGTCTTGGAAGGCAATCATTTATTTCTGTATATTGATCATAAATGGTTTAATTAATACACCTATAAGAAGTTTAGAACTAACTGTATAACAGCTTTACTGTTAGACTAGGAAGGTCAAATTAGTTTGGGATCAAGAGAAGATGACAAAGAAAACTTTTCAAATTTACATCGGCAAATGCTCGGTCGAGGTTGGACCATCAGAATGAAACTGAATGAAAACTTAGAAAGGAATTGATTTATCAATTTACCATCAATTTACCATCAGTGATAGCTTTGCCTTCTCTTGGACCCTCCATGCTACTAGTAAAGTCAAAGAAGAGGGTGAAAACATTTGAAAATTAAAGCTTGGACTCTACTCATTATTCATTCAATGGGCACTGGTAACTCTTGGATAATAAAACAAACTTAGGGTCCGAAGAGAGCTGCTACTAAAACGGAAACCTGTTTTGTTCAAAAAAGAAAAAGGTTCATAGTTTTGTGAAACATGCGTAAGAAGACAAGAAAGAAGGCCTAACTGTGGGGGCGAGATCTGGGTTCAACTAAAATGACCAAAATACCGATATTTCAGAGGTAAATTTTCAAGTCTACCTAACAATCTCCAATGCCCAGATGCAACTAATGCCCTCCCGGGCCCAGCCAATACGGCGTCGAAAAAAAGCCTGGATGGCTAAAGTTGACCCATCGCATAACGGAAAACAGATCTAAAATCTGAAGTAGATATAGGATTGGTTTTCCAGTGGCCAGCGGACCACCTTTCGCTGCACGGACTTTCCTCCACGCTGTATTGGCCAGGCAAAGAGATCCCGGTCAGCATTTACCCAATGCATCCGCCAGTGACAGCTTTAGTGGAGATTTCATTTATTTTAAAATTTTATCTTTAAAAGGGTATTTTGGTTATTTCCAGTCATTTTTATTCCTAAAACAGAGCCCTTCTTAAAAGTGTTTTTCAGGTCTAAATCTAATCAACTTGGGGATACCCAGAGCCTGTTTGAGATTGTAACTAAAAAGACAATAGGCATTGCATGTGAAGTTACAACAAATTGTGGAGCTCTTCACAAAACATCAGAATAGGTATGAGGCAAAGAAAAGCACTAAACTGACGAATGAATACTGTAGAGGGAAAATATTGGACAACATAAAAAATATTAGCTTTGTTTTTTAACTGATTCACGAATAATAGCTTTTACTCTCTTAGTTTTATCCAAAATCCTGAAAAGAAAAGGAAGTAACCTGATGCAAACATGGCAAACTGCGGATGAGTTCTCCGACATTGACTTGGTCCAAGCATACGCTGCATGTAAGTTCATCCTGGAGTTTTCATATTTCCATCTGATTTGTTCGAGTCATGTTTTTTTTTCTGCTTAACAGTGAGTCAGTGAGAACATTGATAAGAACACTTAAAAGGCGAACAAGACACCTGCCATATATTCAACTAGGGATGCACATAAAGCTAAAAAAATAGAACACACACACACACACAAGGTAATTGTAACAGCATGTAACATATGGTTAAAAAAGTGTAAATCAAAGAAAGGAGTGCCATTATCAAAACAAGGGAGCGCAGACCAAGGTTGCCAGAGCTAGAATCGAAAGCGGGAATCGTGATGTCGTCGGAGAGTCGCCGGAGAGTCACCGGAGATTCGCCGGGGAGTTGGCGGGAATCGTTGGGGATAGGGGTGTTCATTATTCGGTTATAACCGATTAACCGAACCGAACCGAATTGGTTCGGTCAGTTCGGTTCGGTTTTTTTCCTTTTCAGTTCGGTTTTGGTTTTTTTTTTTGGAAATTCGGTTATTCGGTTTCAGTTATCTCAAAAAAAAAATCGGATAACCGAAATAACCAAAATAACCGAAATTATGATAAAAACCATTATTTTTTTAAAAAAAAGTGCTATATGGGCACTCCGTAGGATGATCAAAACCGTCCATTTGATTGATCACAACTTAATTAGGGTGTGCTCAAAAAATCATTTCGATTGGATGATCCTAGCCCTCCGATCGAAACTGAGATTTTGTTTTTTTCCCTCTTTTTCTCACACAATTCGGTTAACTGAAATAACCGAAATAACCGAATTTTTTATCGGTTCGGTTTTTAAAAATTTCGGTTCGGTTCGGTTATAACCGAATAACCACCCCTAGTTGGGGAGTTGGGAATAGCCAAGGAATCTTTGGGGAATCGTTGGGGAATCGCCGGAAAATCGTGTTTCACATAACATTAAACCGTGGTTCCCAAAAGTGGGAATCACATTTTCAGGGAATCATAAACCGCGATTCCCAAAAGTGGGAATCGGGTTTTCGGCGAATCCGAACCGGGATCCCAGTTTTTGAGGATTCAAAAAGATTCCCTTTTCGGATTCACGAACCAGGGAATCACGGTTCCTCACTCCTAGGGAAGAATCTTGCTTCCTTGGTGCAGACACTAGCTCCCCATTATCAAAACAAGGGAGTGTGAAAGTCGCTAGACTCTTATAAATATAGGCTACTGATATCCGCACAACCGTGTTTTGATAATGGGATGAACTCACCTTGTTTACATTCCCTCATTGGCTGTTGAGAACTTTTTGGGAATTCTAATCAACTGATCTTCTTCAAAAATTGACTTTTGGGTTGAGAAATCAAGTTCGTCTTCTTCTCCCTCATCAGGTAAGTGTTTAGGGTTATGTTTTTCCTTTTTTGGGTTCCAAACCATCATCAGAAGATTTATGGTTTGAACAAGTTCATAAGGTATACTTGGATCACTGGATGAGTATAATTTTTAAGCATATAACATCTGCATGGCAGGGCTAACCAAATGAATGATTTGGATGATGTTGATGTCACATGGATGGCCCATTCATCACAAGGTGCCTCATGAATGTCTCATTGATGGATGTATCCAAGGACTACTTCTAAAGTTAAATGCATGAAAATTATTTGCGCATCCATTATTGGGAACATTGCATTCAGACTGTCAAACAACTCTTGCTAAGCAATAACAAGGTAAAAGACTTGAAAATATAGACACAACAAGATGCAAGTGGCTCAAATGTAGGGGTGCAACTCAGGTTGATTTTGGGGAATTCCGGCTGAGCTTTTACCTTAAAATCAGGCTGGGTTCAGGTTAATTCCAATTCATTTTTAGCAAAAGCTCAACCCGACCCGACCCAAGTTGCACCCCTACTCATATGCCATTGGAATTGCAATAGATAATGAATGAGATATATGAAAGAGCCTAACTGTCACCTAATGAATGCGCCACAAATAAGAACAGAATGATCAACCATGTGCCAGTAAATGATAAACTAGAGTCTATAGAATCTTAGATTGATCATAACAGCAACAATAAGCAAGTAGGTTATTGTAATATATATACTCGCTTATAAATACAGGAAGTGAAGATGAGTACCTCAGTTATGGCTGTAGAGGATGATGCCTGTTGCAGCGATATGCCTTCGCTGTTAACAAAACCATATTCGTATCAAATTCTTAAACAATAATTATCCTCCTAATTGTTTTTAAAGGTAATTGTTAGAAGTGTGTGTGGGTGTGTATTGTAGCCATAAGGGCATAGTAATCTTTTGTATGTTCTCTTCCCTATAAAGACATAGGTGAAGGGGAGGATCCGTAACTCACTCTTTCTCTTCTTCCTCTTTCTTTCTCCCTCTTTGGTGGCTTCTAACATGGAATCAGAGCCCTAGGGTTTGAGGCTCTAGGGACCACCTTGCAAGCCCCCTCTTCCTCCTATCTCCTCTCCCCCTGCTACAATAACCCGCTATAGTACCCGCTACAGTGACTGGCTACAGTAACCGCTACAGTGACCCGCCACAGTACTGCTATAGTACCCGCTACAGGTCCACCACCACCACCACCTCCTCCACCCCAACCTCCACCATTTGAAGCCCTATATATTCTAAAACCCTAGTCCTTTTCTTCCTTTTTCCTTTCTTTTTGTCCCTTTCATTCAAGGCCTAAACATTTTAGTCCCCATAACTCTTTCCACGGCTCTGATTCCTTTATATTTATGTCTTTCTCTCTTAAATGCCTTATCATGCCTCCCGTCTCTCTCGGTTGTAGTGGTTGTCATCGGAGCCGTGGTATTCTCTCTTGGCTCATGTAGTGGCCCCTCTTCCTTTCGAGCTCTGCAGTTGTAGTGCTTGAGCTCCTTCTTCTGTCTTTCTCTTCATGGATCCTCCATTTATTGCGGATCCCTCTCTTAGCATGACCTTTTTGGTTCGTTCCTCTACATTATCTTCAGCTTCCTCTTTACCTAGCTCTTCTTCATTGGTGGATGGTTCATTCCCACCTCATTATGTGCCCTCTCTCATGGAGGACTATTCGAACGCTGAGCGGTGCCTGGTTAGCACCTCCTACTTATTCTGATTCCTTTGATGGCTCTACTATTGCTGCCTATAGCACTAGTGATCGTGCTACCCGTGGTGGCGGTACCTTTGGTCGTGGTCGTCACCGTAATGTACGTGTTGGCGGCCTTGATACTGGTGGTCGTCCCCGTCCATATTGCTCTCATTGTCAGCGGGAGGGACCTTATCTTGACACTTGTTATACTCTTCATCCCGAGCTCCATCCGCCTCCTGAGCCTCGCATCGTTCACTCTGTACACCATTTGGCTTCTGCTCCTTCAGCTATGTTAACTAACCAACTTCTCCAAAAGCTTAAGCTGTTGGAGAAAGGCGTTATTTATCTTTTATACTTTAACACTCCCCCGCACGTGTGGCCCACTCGGCAAACACGTCGCACATGTGGTCCCACTTTGGACCGACCATCACATGTGGATTTTTGCTATCTGGGAGGTTTGAACTCGAGACCTTTAGCTCTGATACCATGTTAACTAACCCACTTCTCCAAAAGCTTAAGCTGTTGGAGAAAGGCGTTATTTATCTTTTATACTTTAACAAGCTATATTAGCTTCTTCTTCACAGCACAATACAGCCGCCCCTCTTGAGGGCTTCTTTATCTCTCGCGCTGACTATGATGAGTTCCAGCACCTTCGATTATCCCGTCGCCAGCAAAGTGTCGTCTTTGCCCAGCCAGGCAGTTTTCCTGCCTCTTTTCTTTCTAGCTCTAACTCCTGGATCATTGATTCCAGGGCATCGAACCATATGACAGGTACTTCTTCATCTCTTAATTCCTTTCAGCCCCTATCCACGCAGTCTATTACTCTTGCTGATGGGAGTACTACTCCTTTCTCCGGTACTGGCAGTATTTCCCCATGCCCTGGCTTTACCTTATCGTCTGTCTTATGTTTTCCCAACTCCCCTTTTAGCCTACTTTTAGTTAGTCGGCTTACCAAACATCTTCATTGCTCTGTCTCATTTTATCCATCTTATTGTTTGTTTCAGGATCTCTCGACTAGGAAAACAATTGGTTCGGGACGTGAGGTGGATGGGAGTTATCATCTCGACTGTGGCCCTTCCAGTATTATTTTGCATAGCTCCATTGATGCCTATTAGTGGCACTGTCGCCTTGGTCATATCCTTGCATCGAGCGTCTACAGCGGACCTGTAACGACCACTTCTCCTACCCTCTTCATAGACACATTTAATCAAATAGTTGGTGGGCATGTGTTTTTATGCAACATAAAGACCCTAAGAAGAATAAGGATAAAATAGTAAATTACTAAGGGAACTTAGGAGGGGATAGAGATGGATTTGGCAGATCCAAATCTAGCCCAAAATTTTTGTGCCGCCTGCACACTTCCAAATTGGGAGAGTGCGTACAGCCAAGGTGGGCCCCATTAATTAGTTAGTGTTTTGTTTTAGAAAACTTATATTCACTTAAGTCACTTGATAAAGACACCCCTTTTTATAATCATGTGTGATTTGATTGGTTTCGGGGCATTGGAATGCAATTATTGCAAGTCTTAGGGGCAATTAAGTAAACCCCAAAAAAAAAACCCACCTCCTATTTATTTGTCGCGTGCCACTTTGGGCTGAAAATTTTCACACCCAAGGGTGGGCCCCAATGCATGCTATGTTTTTAAGATGCTATAATTACACCCCCTTTTTAAAAGATTAGCAATTTCTATTAAACTAGGACTAGGTTAAGAAATAAATAAAAGAAAGAGTTTTAATTTAACTCAAATTAGGAAACAAACTATTAGGAGGTTATCAAAACCCAATCGTGGGTTTTTGCAAACCCACTTCACGCCTCCCTCTATTGGAAAAGAGAAGAAGAAGATAGAGATGAAAAAAGGAGGATAAGGCATGGTGGGATCTTGCAAAGCCTAGACTCATACAAGTAAGTAATTTTTAATTTTTATTTTAGGTTCTTTTAACATGAATAGGGTTAAGAATCTCCCAAGATTTTATTGGTAGATGAAGTTAGGGTTTGCCTCAAATTTGATATTTCTTCTCCAAGTAAGTTTCTAAACCCTAGGTTAGTCTTTTTGGATAGAAATTTCATGTGGTTATGTTGTGGAGATCTTGTTAGGTTTTCTTATTTTTTCATAATACAATTTGTATGCTTGGATTTTCTTGTAGTATATGAGTTCTATATGATGTTCCAAACTTGATAGGGCTGGTTCTATGAAAAATCAGCAAGTTTTATTGTTCTAAGGGACTAATTTGTGTAGATTTTTCTACTAATAAATATTATAAGTTACATAAATAGTTTGTGTAAAACATAGAACGTGCATGTGTCGTTATTAAGCCTTGAAGAGGCTGATTTTTACAACAAATCAGAGTATAGCAGGGGATTATTTGCATAGTTTTCAAAGGATAATTATTAAATATGACAAGTGTGTAGTTTTCGTGGTGGGAGTTGTTAACTTACCAACTTCTCAAGGAGCTTAAGCTATTGGAGAAAGGCGTTATTTATCTTTTATATCTTAACACTCCCCCGCACGTGTGGCCCACTTGGCAAACACATGGCACATGTGATCCCACTTTGGGCCAACCATCGCATGTGGATTTTTGCTATCCGGGAGGTTTGAACTCGAGACCTTTGGCTCTGATACCATGTTAACTAACCAACTTCACTTACCAACTTCTCCAAAAGCTTAAGCTATTGGAGAAGTTGGTTAGTTAACATGGTATCAGAGCCAAAGGTCTCGAGTTCAAACATCCCGGATAGCGAAAATCCACATGCAATGGTCAGCCCAAAGTGGGACCACATGTGCCACGTGTTTGCCAAGTGGGCCACACGTGCGGGGAGTGTTAAAGTATAAAAGACAAATAACGCCTTTCTCCAACAGCTTAAGCTCTTGGAGAAGTTGGTAAGTTAACAGGAGTAAAATACCTATATAGCGAGTTATGTTTTAAAGGACTGATTTCTGGAAAAAAATATATGAGTAATAAAATAGTGTTTTTGTAAGTTGAAAAATCTGTTTTATAAAAACAGTCCCCTTTGTTTGTATTTTAACAATAAAGGGATTTCGATTTTGAGGAAAAACCCTTCCGCCCATACGTAGGATATCAGATACATAAGTAATTGTGTGAAATTAACCCTATTAGTGAAGATTTTTAGTTATAGAACTGGAATCCTTCATATAATTGCTATAGGAGTCATAAAAAAAAAACGGTGTAGTTATGTAACCTAACTTTTAGAAAAAAGAAAAAAAAAAAAAAAAAGATTTCCGGCTTACATATAGGAATAGATTTGGAAATAGACTTAAATTAGTGAAAAAAATAAAATAAGTTGAGCCGAACAATGAACAATTATAGACTAATTGACACCCTTTGACCTGTCATATTTACAGGGTCATATTCTGAGTAACACATAGAGCTTTCCTTCTCATTCCAAGCTCAACAGAATTCGAGGCAAGTAATAGTGACCAAACTACTAATGGTGACTTGAATGGTTTGACATTATAATGTTGTTTCATATGTATCTGTAGTTTTCTGTTCTTTATGGAGTTACTAAATGAATAATTGTCATTGATTGTTGAAATATTATGAATGTGAATGTGACTAACCATGACAGGTAACAAAGAGATAAGTATACCCCTCATGACAAAGAGGGAAAAGGTGCGTATGAAAATTCATGCATAACACTCAATTAGGATGTGGAAGGAGGCAGAGAACCAACCATGGGCAAAAAGCCAAAAGCCAATCCGACTGAGAGTGTACGACCTCGGGCTGCAATGTAATTCGGTGGGCCTATAAAGGTGACCCAAAGGAAACCCTAGATGGAATCACACCAAGTGTCGGTGGAGGGTTCCTGATGGTCAGGGATCAAGGACGGGTATATATAAATACGAAATTTATAAAAAACAAGGGGAATAGTGGATTGTCATATGACCCTGGGGATAGGAGTCTCATGCATGTTCACGTTTAAATTCTATCATTGCATTGATTTTTTAATTGCTCATAATTGTTGAATATGCCATATTTAGATTATTAATTGTTGTTCTATTATTAATCTGTTGATCATAAGAGATACCTTATAATGGAATTCATATTCTTGTATGCTCTTAGTGTTTTGGACATTATTAGTCTTGTTCGCCTGAAGGCTGACTCAGTTACTACACAGGACTTGGACATGAAGAACCTGTGGATGCCGAGGAGGACGGAGCATTCGCAAATGAACAAACTTGAATCCATACATCACGGGATGGGGAGAGTCGTCGATTAGTGGTGGAATGACGTAGCTTTCATATTCACATTTACTTTTTGTTATTTCAGACATCTACTTAAATTATTTGCTCTCAGTTATGGACTTGATGGTAGTTAGAATTGAAATAATGTAATGGATCGTTCATTTATATGGAATAAGATTGTTAGCTTCTTTCTTTTATTATAAGTTGTGCTAAAAGAGAATCTTGTAGCTTTTGACACGCTCTTTATTTCTTTGGTAGCGACTCGGATATTGGTTTTCGGGTCGTTACAGTTGTGGTATCAAAGCCGCCAGGTTTGTAAGTGAGGAACCTGGTGTGCGGGTCCTGGGTACGTCTTAGGATGGTGTACTTGAACAAAAACTTAACTAAAAGTTATGCGCCTCCCATACGTTTTCTGAATACACTTAAAGGAAAACACACACCAACATAGATTTTAGGACGTTTGGAAATAAAAGAGACCAACCCACCTCATAAAATGTTGTTTGTTAAAATAAGTAGTAGTTATAAGATTTTTTCTGATCTATCTAACATGTTTGCTCATTTTGCAGATGCAGCAGCAATACCAGAGGAGAGGCAATAGGGGCAATGCCCAAGGCCAGGGTCAGGATCAGGGTCAGAATCCTGGTCAAGGTCAGGATCAGGGTCCGGACCCCTTGCAGATGAGTGAGCAGCTTCTAGCAGCACAATAGGAGACCCAAGCTACAAATCAAGTTGAACTAGCTCAGGCCCAAGCTGAAAACCAAGCAGTTAATCAAGCGGCGCTCTAGAACATTGCAACGGCTCTAGCAGCTCGTCAGGAGCCGAGGACTACAGCAGACCCTTCCCAGTTGCATAGGCAGTTTAGAGATTAGTTTACTGGGGTAGGAGACCCTATGGTAGCAGATCACTGGATTGTGGAGGTGGAGCGCATATTCGAGGTGATGGAATGTAATAATGCACAGAAGATTCGTTTGGCCACCTTTTTGTTAAAGGATCAGGCCGGTGTTTGGTGGAGATCTGTAGAGCTGAATTATCCTGAGGCCAGAAATGAGACATGGGCACAGTTTAAGGTAAGATTCAATAACGAATATTTTCCCAACCATGTCAAAAGAGATCTTGTGTCGCAGTTCGCATCTTTGAGACAGGGAACTATGACAGTGGGCCAGTATGGGGCCAAATTTAGAGAATTATCGAGGTATGCACCTGGCTACGCATCTACAGAGGAAGATAAGGTGAGGAAGTTTATTGATGGCCTTTGCCCTTCCATTATGGCGAGTGTTGTCATCCTTGAGCCCCAAACATTAGTCGAGGCCTGTTCGAAAGCTGAAGTAGCAGAACGTAGTGAGAAGATAATTCAGGCAGCTCAGATCCAAACATCAGGAAGTAGAACCCAAGCACCACCTCAAAAGAAGCAGAGGACTGATGGCGATAACCAATCAACTCCCCCATGCAATTTATGTGGAAAAAGACACTCAGGACAATGCTGGAAAATGATGGATGTGTGCTACAACTGTGGAGACCCGAACCATAAGCAGTATAACTGCCCTAAACCTAGGAGAGCACAGCAGCAGAATCTTCAACCAGTGGCAAATCTAGGTAATATGAACTTCCACAATCAACAGCAGCAACAGCCTCAGCAGCGGAAACAACCGGTTTAGTCTAGACCAACAGTGCATCAGCAGCAGAACAATGGAGGGGAAATCAAAACCGCCACCAGAATCAAGTAAGGAATGCTCCTCAAGCACCAGTCAACCGAGTCTATGCACTTAATCAACAGGATGCCGAGGCATCTGATGCCGTGGTGGAAGGTCAGCTTTTAGTTAATAATATTTCTGCTCATATCCTTATTGATTCTGGTTATACTTTATCATTTATATCACCTGCTTTTGTTCGGGAGTTGAGCTTGACTCCCATTTCGTTATTACACCCTTTGAGAGTTGTCACACCAATAGGAGATGTAGTTGTCACTGATTTAGTTTGCAAGGGATGTGTCATTAAAATCGGAGATAGAGAACTTTTGGGAGATTTGGTACTTCTGGGCATGAATGACTGTAAAGTCATTCTTGGCATGGATTGGCTTGCATCCTATCATGCCAGTGTCGATTGTTTTCATAAACTAGTGAGATTTACCATTCCTGGGGAAGAAGAGTTCATTTTCGAAGGAGTGAAGCGCCTAGGGAAGATCAGATTGATTGCAGCATTGCAGGCTCAGAAGTTGCTAAGTAAGGGGTGTGAAGATTATTTGGCCTATGTGAAGAGAGAGGATAGTGGGGAGCTTTCTGTAGCAGACATTCCTGTGGTGAGGGAGTTCTTAGATGTCTTTCCTGAGGACTTGACAAAATTGCCTCCCCACAAAGAGGTTGATTTTACTATCGACCTTGAGCCAGGGACCAAGCCTATTTCGAAAGCACCATACAGGATGGCCCCGGTTGAGTTGAAAGAGTTGAAGGATCAGCTACCGGAGTTGCTGGAGAAAGAATTCATTAGACCGAGTTCATCACCATGGGGAGCTCCTGTATTATTTGTGAAGAAGAAGGATGGTAGTCTTCGGTTGTGTATCGACTACAGGCAGTTAAACAAGGTTACCATCAAGAATCGTTATCCATTACCTCAAATAGACGATCTTTTTGACCAGTTGCAAGGAGCAGGACATTTTTCGAAGATTGATTTGCGATCTAGGTATCATCAGTTTCGTATTAGAGACAAAGATATTTCCAAGACAGCATTTCGAACTCGGTATGGTCATTATGAGTTTGTGGTGATGCCATTTGGGTTAACAAATGCTCCAGCTATATTCATGGATGTAATGGATAGAGTATTCAAGCCTTTTCTGGATCAGTTCGTGGTGGAATTCATTGATGATATTCTAATCTATTCTAAATCCAGAGAAGAGCATGCAGAGCACTTGAGATTAGCATTAGAGACCTTGAGACAGAATCAGTTATATGTGAAATTCACTAAGTGTGAATTTTGGTTGGAGCGCGTGACATTCTTGGGTCACGTGGTTTCGCATGAAGGCATTTCGGTGGATCCAGCTAAAGTTAAAGCGGTTACTTTATGGAAGCAGCCGACCAATGAGACTGAGATCAGGAGTTTCTTGGGTTTGGCTGGGAATTATCAAAAGTTCGTGGAAGGTTTTTCTATTCTAGCAAGACCATTAACTAGGTTGACAAGGAAGAATGCCAAGTTTGTATGGACAGAGGAATGCGAGTACAGTTTTCAGGAATTGAAGAAGAGGTTGGACATCTACACCAGTTCTAGTGCTTCCTTCTGAGGAAGGGGATTTTGTCGTGTACAGTGATGCTTCCTTCAAAGGTTTGGGATGTGTTCTCATGCGGTCAGGAAAAGTTATAGCGTATGGATCGAGACAGCTGAAGCGGCATGAGGTGAATTATCCCACTCATGATTTGGAGTTGGCAGCGGTGGTCTTTGCTCTGAGGATTTGGCGGCATTATATGTACGGGGTGAAATTTGAGGTCTTCACGGATCATAAAAGCCTCAAATACCTCTTTGATCAGAAGGAGTTGAATATGCACCAAAGGAGATGGCTCGAATTTCTGAAGGACTATGACTTTACTTTGAGCTATCATCCAGGGAAGGCAAATGTGGTGGCAGATGCTCTTAGCAGACAAGAGCATTCTCAGATTGCTTGTTTGATGATGGAAGAATGGAGATTATTGGAGCAATTCAGGGATCTTGACTTGGGAACTTGTGAGATTGGCGATAGCTCTTTCGTTGCCAACCTTCGAGTCCAGTCAAGTTTCATGGAAGCGATCAAGGCAGCTCAGACAGATGATGAAGAAATTATGAAGTTGAAGACAGAGGTAGATTCTAAACCTGATTTTTCAATAAGAGCAAATGGTTGTTTATATTTCAAGGACAGAATCTGTGTGCCAGCTAAGCAAGAGCTCAGGAATAGCAACTTGGATGAGGTCCATAAGTCTCGTTACACCATTCATTCGGGTAACACTAAGATGTATCATTACTTGAAGAGAAATTTCTGGTGGAGTGGGATGAAGAGAGATGTAGTTGAGTATGTTTCTAAGTGCTTGACTTGTCAAAAGGTCAAGGTAGAACATCAGAAGCCTAGAGGTACTTTGGACCCCTTGGAGATTCCCGTGTGGAAGTGGGATAGCTTGTCGATGGATTTTATCATGGGATTGCCGAAGACAAAGAATGGATTTGATGGCATTTGGGTGATCGTGGACCATCTTACTAAGTCGGCTTGCCGAAGAACATCAGAAGCCTAGAGGTACTTTGGACCCCTTGGAGTTTCCCGTGTGGAAGTGGGATAGCTTGTCAATGGATTTTATCATGGGATTGCCGAAGAAAAAGAATGGATTTGATGGCATTTGGGTGATCGTGGACCGTCTTACTAAGTCGGCTCACTTTATTCCTATTAAGAAGACTTGGACACGGGAGAAGTTTGCAGGTGTGTATGTAGCACAGATTATCAAATACCATGGAGTGCCTTCGACCATTGTTTCTGATCGGGTAACTCGTTTCACTTCCGGATTTTGGAAGAATCTACACATAGCATTGGGAACAATTTGAGTTTTAGCACGGCTTATCACCCTCAGACAGATGGTCGATTAGAGAGGGTAAATCAGATTTTGGAGGACTTGTTGAGGGCTTGTATCTTAGACTTCGGAGGAGATTGGGAGCAACACTTACATCTTTGTGAGTTTGCTTACAATAACAGTTATCAACAGAGCATTCAGATGGCCCCTTTTGAAACCTTGTATGGTCGAGCATGTAGATCACCCTTGTGTTGGACAGAAATTGGTGAGAGACAGTTGATCGGGCCGAAGCTAGTTCAAGAATCAACGGAGAAAGTAGCTTTGATCAGAGAGCGATTGAAGACAGCTCAGAGCAGACAAAAGAGTTATGCCGATCAGCGGCGGAGAGAGCTCAAGTTCGCGTTGGAGATATGGTGTTTGTGAAAATTTCTCCGTTCAAGGCGGTAATGCGACTTGGCAGGAGGGGGAAATTGAGCCCTCGCTTTACTGGGCCTTATCGCAATATTAAGCGAATTGGAGCTAGGGCGTATGAGTTGGAATTGCCTCCCCATCTGGAGCGGATGCACAATGTTTTTCATGTGTCCATGCTTCGTCTTTACCATCCCGATCCTTCCCATGTATTAGTGGACAACGAGGTGGAACTTCAGGAAGATTGGTCTTTTTCGGAAGGTCTGATTCGTATTCTGGAGCGGGATGAAAGAGTCTTGAGGAATAAGACGATTCTGTTGGTCAATGTGCTTTGGCGCCATCACGGCGTTGAAGAAGCTACTTTGGAACGAGAGTCGGACATCCAAAAGAATTTTCCGGAGTTGATGGGTGGTATGTCTTTCTTTTAAATTTAAATTCTAATACTTATACTTATGATTATGAGTTGCATGTTGCAACAACCCTTTTTCCCACTAACGGAAGTAGAATTTCGGGGACGAAATTCTCTTTAAGGGGGGTAGAATGTAACCACCACTTCTCCTACGCTCTTCATAGATGGTGGGCATGTGTTTTTATGCAACATAAAGACCCAAATAAGGGATAAAATAATAAATTACTAAGGGAAATTAGGAGGGGATAGAGATGGAATTGGCAGATCCAAATCTAGCCCAAAATTTTTGTGCCGCATGCACACTCCCAAATTGGAAGAGTGCGTACAGCCAAGGTGGGCCCCATTAATTAATTAGTGTTTTGTTTTAGAAAACTTATATTCTCTTAAGTCACTTGATAAAGACACCCCTTTTTATAATCATGTGTGATTTAATTGGTTTTGGGGCATTGGAATGCAATTATTGCAAGTCTTAGGGGCAATTAAGTAAACCCCCAAAAAAAACCCACCTCCTATTTATTTGTCGGGTGCCACTTTGGGCTGAAATTTTTCACGCCCAAGGGTTTGCCCAAATGAATGCTATGTTTTTAAGATGCTAAAATTACACCCCCTTTTTAAAAGGTTAGCAATTTCTATAAACCTAGGACTAGGTTAAGAAATAAATAAAAGAAAGAGTTTTAATTTAACTCAAATTAGGAAACAAACTATTAGGAGGTTATCAAAACCCAATCGTGGGTTTTTGCAAACCCACTTCACGCCTCCCTCTATTGGAACAAAGAGTGCGATAAAGAGGGGGAGAGTTAACGAAAAAAAAAAAAGAGAGAAGAAGAAGATAGAGATGAAAAAAGGAAGATAAGTGGGATCTTGCAAAGCCTAGACTCATACAAGTAAGTAATTTTTATTTTTTATTTTAGGTTCTTTTAACATGAATAGGGTTAAGAATCTCCCAAGATTTTTTTGGTAGATAAAGTTAGGGTTTGCCTCAAATTTGATCTTTCTTCTCCAAGTAAGTTTCTAAACCCTAGGTTGGTCTTTTTGGATAGAAATTTCATGTGGTTATGTTGTGGAGATCTTGTTAGGTTTTCTTATTTTTTCATAATACAATTTGTATGTCTGGATTTTCTTGTAGTGTATGAGTTCTATATGATGTTCCAAACTTGATAGGGCTGGTTCTATGAAAAATCAGCAAGTTTTATTGTTCTAAGGGACTAATTTGTGTAGATTTTTCTACTAATAAATATTATAAGTTACATAAATTGTTTGTGTAAAACATAGAATGTGCGTGTGTTGTTATTAAGCCTTGAAGGGGATGATTTTTACAACAAATCAGAGTATAGCAGGGGATTATTTGCATAGTTTTCGAAGGATAATTATTAAATATGACAAGTGTGTTGTTTTCGTGGTGGGAGTAAAATACCTATATAGCGAGTTATGTTTTAAAGGACTGATTTCTGGAAAAAAAAATATGAGTAATAAAATAGTGTTTGTATTTTAACAATAACGGATTTTGATTTTGAGGAAAAACCCTTCCGCACATACGTAGGATATCATATACATAAGTAATTGTGTGAAATTAACCCTATTAGTGAAGATTTTTAGTTATAGAACTGGACTCCTTCACATAATTGGTATAGGAGTCAGAAAAAAAAACGGTGTAGTTATGTAAGCTAACTTTTAGAAAAAAAGAAGAAGATTTCCTTAGGCTTACATATAGGAATAGATTTGGAAATAGACTTAAATTAGTGAAAAAAATAAAATAAGTTGAGCCGAACGATGAACAATTGGATAGACTAATTGACACCCTTTGACCTGTCATATTTACAGGGTCATATTCTGAGTAACACATAGAGCTTTCCTTCTCATTCCACGCTCAACAGAATTTGAGGCAAGTAATAGTGACCGAACTACTAATGGTTTGACATTATAATGTTGTTTCATATGTATCTGTCTTTTTCTGTTCTTTATGGAGTACTAAATGAATAATTTTCATTGATTGTTGAAATATTATGAATGTGAATGTGACTAACCATGGCAGGTAACAAATAGATAAGTATAACCCTCATGACAAAGAGGGAAAAGGTGCGTATGAAAATTCATGCATAGACACTCAATTAGGATGTGGAGGGAGGCAGAGAGCCAACCATGGGCAAAAAGCCAAAAGCCAATCCGACTGAGAGCGTACGACCTCCGGCTGGCAATATAATTCGGGTGGGCCTAGAAAGGTGACCCAAAGGAAACCCTAGATGGAATCACACCAAGTGTCGGTGGAGAGTTCCTGATGGTCAGGGATCAATGACGGGTATATATAAATACGAAATTTATAAAAAAAAAGGGAAAAGTTGATTGTCTTATGACCCTGGGGATAGGAGTCTCATGCATGTTCACGTTTAAATTCTATCATTGCATTGAATTTTTAATTGTTCATAATTGTTGAATATGCCCTATTTAGATTATTAATCGTTGTTCTATTATTAATCTGTTGATCATAAGAGATACCTTATAATGGAATTCATATTCTTGTATGCTCTTAGTGTTTTGGACATTATTAGTCTTGTTCGCCTGAGGGCTGACTCAGTTACTACACAGGACGTGGACATGAAGAACTTGTGGATGCCGAGGAGGACGGAGCATTCGCAAATGAACAAACTGAATCCATACATCACGGGATGGGGAAAGTTGTTGATTAGTGTTGGAATGACGTAGCTGTCATATTCACATTTACTTTTTGTTATTTCAGACATCTACTTAAATTATTTGCTCTCAGTTATGGACTTAATGGTAGTTAGAATTGAAATAATGTAATGGATCGTTTATTTATATGGAATAAGATTGTTAGCTTCTTTCTTTTATTATAAGTTGTGTTAAAAAAAAATTCTTGTAGTTTTTGACACGCTCTTTATTTCTTTGGTAGCGACTCGGATATTGGTTTTCGGGTCGTTACAGGACCTCCATTGTTCCTACCCCCATTCAGTCGTTTCAGTGCGAGGCCTGTGAGCTTGGCAAACACCGTCGTGTGTCATTTCCTCCTAGACTTGTTAGTAGAGTCTTGCACCCTTTCGAGTTAGTACACTCTGATGTGTGGGGTCCTGCGCAGACCACCTCTCTTCTTGGATACCGATATTTCATTGTCTTCATTGATGACTTTTCTCGCATGACTCGGCTTTATCTGCTTAAAGACCGCTCGGCGGTTTTCTCTGCCTTTTGCACCTTTCATGCCGAGGTTACAAATCAGTTTGGTCGTTCAATCAAATGTTTGCACACTGATAACGCTCGAGAGTACTTTTCACAATCTAATGGCTTCCAAGAATTCCTCTCTACTCATGCCATCATCCACCAATCTTCATGTGCTCACACCTCCCAACAAAATGGTGTGGCAGAACGTAGGTTGAGATCTTTCCTGGATGGGACCCACACTCTTCTCATTCAAATGCGGGTCCTTAAGACCTATTAGGGTGATGCCCTCCTTACAGCCTGCTTCCTTGCCAATAGGCTTCCTTCCTCTGTCCTTGGTGGTTCATCCCCATTCGCCTTGTTACATCCCCAGCATGACCCTTTTTCCTCTCACCTCTCGGGTCTTTGGTTGTATGTGCTTTGTCCACAACCTCGGCCCTGGAGTAGATAAATTGGACCCTCGCACTAAGCGATGTATCTTTCTTGGGTGTTCTCGGACCCAGAAAGGATATCGGTGTTACAGTCCTCGCTTCGTAGGTCATTTGTCTCTGCCGATGTCACATTTTTTGAGTCTGAGTCTTACTTTATCACTCCTCATGAGGATCTTCCCGCAGTTCTTGATTCGGACATCCCGCTTCCTCGTCTAGCACTTCCAGACCCCATACCTTCTCCTTCCTTGTCTCCTCCTTTGCCGGCCCCTGAGTCTTGCATACCTTCTCCTTCCTCTGCTCCTCCTTTTCTGGTTCCTCCGTCTATCACTGTTTATGAGCCCTCCTCTTCATTACAGGCTCCAGAGGCTCCTCCTCCAGCTCCTATGAAGAGATATCAACGCAAGTCGAAGTCTACAGCCCATCAGCCTCCTCCTGCGCCTCGACATCTCAGCCGGAGATCAGGACTACCTCTTCTCAGGTACCTGCAGATTCTCCCATTGCCTCGCGTACTCGTTCTCATAGTACTTCTCATCATATTTCCTCAGTTGTTTCCTACGACTCTCTGACCCCTATGTTTCGGAGTTTTGTATCTTCTTTGTCATCTGTTTCTGTGCCACAGTCCTTGCCAGCAGCTCTTGATCATCCTGATTGGCGTGCGGCTATGGACCTTGTGATGGAGGCCCTTCAGGCCAATCATACATGGGATTTGGTTCCCCTTCCACCTGGAGCTCGGCCCGTCGGTTGCCGCTGGGTTTATGCAGTCAAACACTTACCTAACGGGACAGTTGAGCGCCTTAAGGCGCACCTAGTTGCCAAAAGTTATACTCAAACCTTTCGAGTTGATTACCAAGAGACATTTTTTCCGGTTGCCAAAATACCATCTGTTAGGGTTCTCCTCTCAGTTGTAATTAACAATCGATGGCCCCTACATCAGTTAGATGTGAAGAATGCCTTCTTACATGGAGAGCTTATTGAGGAGGTGTATATGGAGCAACCTCCTGGGTATGTTGCTCAGGGGGAGATGTCCTCCTCAGTGTGTCGGTTGCGGCGATCTATATTTATGGCCTGAAGCAGTCCTCTAGAGCTTGGTTTGGCCGGTTTAGCGATGCTATCATGCGCTTTGGCATGAAGCAATGTGATGTTGATCACTCTGTCTTCAATTATCAGTCGGGTGCTGTTGTGTTCTATTGATAGTGTATGTTGATGACATTATCATTACAAACAGTGATTCAGTTGGGATACACAAACTGAAGACATTCTTGCAGAAAGAGTTCTCAATCAAAGATCTGGGACATCTTAGATACTTCCTTGGCATTGAGGTTGCCCATTCTACTAGAGGTATCTCTCTCTCTCAGCGGAAATATGTGTTGGATCTTCTTGAGGAGACAGGTTACCTTGGAATGAAACCTGCCTCAGTTCCTATGGACCTAAATGTGAAACTTCTTCTAGAAGAAGGGGATTTGTTAGATGATCCTAGAAGATACAAGAGGCTAGTGGGTAAGCTCATATATCTTACAGTCACTCGTCCAGATATATCATATGCTGTTGGTGTTGTTAGCCAACATATGAGCTCACCTCGTACTTCCCACCTGGCAGCAGTGATTCAGATTATTCGCTACTTGAAAGGGGCACCAGGGAAATGCCTCCTATTCAAGAAGCATGGGCATATCAGGTTGGAAGGATTTTGTGATGCAGACTGGGCAAGATCTCCTGCAGATAGGAGATCCACCACCGGATATTGTACTTTTGTTGGCGGCAATTTAGTGTCATGGAAGAGTAAGAAGCAGGACATTGTTTCCAAGTCTAGTGCCGAGGCAGAGTACCGAGCTATGTCCCATACTAGTGGAGAACTCCTTTGGTTACATTCACTCCTATCTGAGATTGGTTTCTCCCCATCTTCTCCAGCTCAGCTTTATTGCGACAATAAGGCTGCGATTCATATAGCTACCAATCCTGTCTTCCATGAGAGAACCAAGCCTATAGAGGTTGATTGTCACTTCATTCGCCAGAGAATTCATAGAGGCGAGACTCATGTTTTCTTCACTCGGTCTGTGGACCAACTAGCGGTTGTTTTCACTAAATCCCTTAGTAATGCAAAATTAAATGACATCTGTAACAAGCTGGGAATGTATAATATATACATTCCAGCTTGAGGGGGAGTGTTAGAAGTGTGTGTGGGTGTGTATTGTAGCAATAAGGGCATAGTAGTCTTTTGTATGTTCTCTTTCCTATAAATACATAAGTGAGGGGGAGGATCCCTAACTCTCTCTTTCTTTTCTTCCTCTTTCTGTCTCCCTCTTTGGTGGCTTCTAACAGTAACACGGCTCTTTTACTTCAAATGAAGCTAAAAATGGAGAAATAGTAGAATAGCTTAAGAATGGTAACATTGTTTTTGCTTTTTGTAAAGAAGACATCCGTAGATGGAGACATAAATATACGATTTCGAATCAAAGATTTTCTTTTGTAATACAAGTGGAAGAAAGCCACAAACCTTTGCTCCAGGTAAACAAAATAACGAAAAAAGACCTAGCTGGCCTTTGTGTGGCAGAGGTAGATGTATGATGAGATTGAACTTTGTATTTGTGAACAGGAAGGGCATCAATCTCATCCTCACTCATTGATGGAGCACCAGGAGTAATATATGAATCAAATGCTCTTAGAGCTTCATAATCTGCAAGGAAACAAATTGCCCAATTTATCTCAATGGAAAGCTTTTCTTCCAAATCAACCAATAAATTATCTCATCAAGTGTTTTGACTAATGAAACCGATGCTATGTTTATCTAGGATATGTGCTATCTGTCAAGGTTTGAAATTTCGGTTTCGTCCTTGGCCGAAATCGAAATTTCAGACGAAATGCCGAAATTCCTTTAAAAAATTCAGAAAATTAGAATTTTTGGCCAAAAATTAGAATTTCCTAAGTCTTGTGGCCCTTAAAAAAAATGCCCAAAACCAGCCAAAGCTACAAGCATGAAGTTCACAATAAAGGTCTCTTACTTCCTCATAACATAACACATGCATTAAAATAATCCCCATCAGCAATATTGATTTGTGCCGACAGCATACTCAGAAGCAAGGATTGAAATTTCAGTTTCGATTTTGGTTTCAGCCTCATCCGAAATGAAATTTCGGTGGCATTTTCGGTTCCGGTGACAATTTTGGTGAAAATCTTATAATTTGGCCAAAATTTTTAACTTTCGGTTTCAGTTTTCAATTTCGGTTCTGGCAGAAATCCGAAATTTGACAGAAATTTCGGTATTCCGGCTGAAATTTAAAACCAACCTCAGAAGGTAAAAAAAATACCAGAAAGTTTGGTGACATCCGGTGTGAGTTTAGTATCATTAACAGCAAAAGAACTGCAGGAACAAACATGTAGTGTGGATTAAAAGCATACCATAAATAGAAAAGCAAATAACGGAACAAAATAACCAATAGAAACAAAAGAATACCTGTGACAAGAAAAGCCATTGAATTGGTATTGACTGGCCGAGCGCCAGCATGTATGCGCTGAGACAGAGAACATTTAGTATAACACAAAGTTAGACAGAATAGCAATAGGTAAAACAAAAACATAATTTCGGATTATTATATAAGTTCCAGAGCGCATAAATAATGCCCAACAAGTCAACTAACATACCACTGCACGTCGTTCTGGAATAAAACCTGGAAAACCACTTTCTATATCTGCTCGAGACCTTTGGAAAACAAAACTCATGACTGCGAAAACCTAGAGGAGAACTCCGCCACGGCAGGAATATCAAACAATCCAAAGTCCCCCAAAAACTCTTATTCCTTCTTGAAACAACAGCAAGACTAACTCGTCTTCTCTATTCAACCTGTAAAATCCTAAAGAAATAAAATTCCAAGCCTAAGAAAAAATCATTACCTGCCTTTTAGCTAACATAAGGCACCTAATTGAAACATGAACAGAATAGCAAGTCTGTGGGAAAACTAAAACTACAATTCCATCATGACATTGAGAGAAAATGTAGTTAAGAAGAAGAAGAAAAACTACTACTACTAGTACTATTATTAGGGATTTGCTAGGGACCATCGCAGAAGGCATTTTGTGGGCCAGCTGTTGCATGAGAGAGCAGCCACCTCAGAAGAGTTAAATGAATAAGACAAAATCTGTTGAAAAGTGAGCCTATGTGCCTGCTCTTTCATGCAATAGATTTTGTCTTATTCATTTAATTCATCTCAGATGGCTACTCTATATCATGCAACAGCCGGCCCGGGAAATGCCTTATGCGATGGTCCCTAGCAAATCCCTTAATATTATTCTTTCTACTGAGGATTACCATTCTCAGGCTATGGAACAATTGCTTGGATATTTGAATCAACCGCTTTTAAAATTATTGAATTGCCTAGTAAAATTGTATACTTTGTTCAACTTGTGGTTTATCCACTGATTCTTTCTTCTTTTCTTTTCTTATAAAATAGATAAGAATGAAGTTTGAACCCCTGACCTCAACCTACATGATCAAGGGCATCACAACCAAGGCAAAATGCTCAACTTTAGCCGAGGATTCAACACTGATCTCCTACCAATTAATTCCAGCTACCCAGTTTCAGTTCATTACCAGAAATTTTAAGTTATCCACATTCAAACGGCACATAAAACAAATGCAACAAAAACGAATGACATGAATTTCAGAAACCCAAATGCCGAAAAATGTAACATTTCCCTTACCACTTGCGATTTGCAGGATAAATATCGAATGTTGCATCTCGAATACGGCCTCAAGCAATAAAATTCAACAAAAATTAGAATTAGAGACAGAATTTCACTCATTTTAGCTTTCAAACAAAACAGATTTATCATCAAACCCTAATGAAAGATCTCCACATACTCACCAGGATTTCTCAAATTTACGACTTTATACAAATAAATCAAGGCAAAACCAAACGAATAGAGACTGGAAGGGTGGGATTTTCAAGAAAACCTTAAATTCCAAGATCCTCCGTCATCAAACCCTAAAAACCCTAACAGAAGTTTCAACAAATTAGAAGCAAGGAAAGACTTACGAGATAGAGAAGAAGATTCGGAAGCAAAGATCTCATCAAACCCTAGAACTGTAGTTTCTATTTCTTGGATTTATTTTGCCTATTTACAACTCTATTTCTCTCTCTGGTTTTGTCTCCGTGTCTGAAACGAAGGGAATGAATATGGGTGGGAATATCTTATTTTAATGGGTGGAGTCGGGGTCATGACCTCCGCTTTGTCTTGACAGTTTCTGGTTTTGAATTTGGGAGAGAACGAGTCTTCTTTTCTTCTTTATTTTTACACTCTTTGTTTGAAGAAATGTAACGGCTACATTTGACACTCGGGTCGGGTGGGGTCGGGTTTTGAAGAACCGTACCCTACGCTAGCCTACCCTACGCTACGCGACAAGTATCTCGGGTCGGGTCGGGTTGGGTTGGGTTTGGTTTTTTTTCGGAAAACCCACGATTCCCAGACCCGGCCCTACCCATAATATTCTCAGGTCGGGTCGGGTTTTTTCACCTTGACGCGTTGTAGAAAAAAAAAAACAAATCTCCACACCAAAAATCTCTAAATTTATGTAATCAAGTGTATAAATTTAAGAAGAAAACTATATTTCCACATCACAAACATGATCACCTCAATGAAAACAGTTATATGAATATATTGAAAAGTAATTTGCTATGTTAATCAAGAGATAATTAAAAATGTCATAGTACACCTACATAAGTCGGGTCGGGTTTCAGGTTGTTTTCTTTAAACCCGACCCTACCCAAGATTGACCCGGGTTTTTTAAACTAAAACCCGACCCGACCCATGACCCATGATTTCTAAACGTGACCCATGCTTTTTTCGGGTAAAACCCAACCCAAGTTGCAACCCTAGATTCAATGGCCCCAGTGGGATCACAATTTGTTGTTAGATCAAGCAATCATAGCTTAGGGATGGGAATAGGTGAAGAAAACACCAAAGAAGGCCAGTTTATTGTTTGAACTTTCATAGGCGGCGAGTTTTCAACTTTCCGCCCTGACACACTCAAAGTACATGTGTCAGACCAAATTAAGATCATTTTGCCCTTCCTTGTTCTTCAAGTGGTAGACATCACAATCAACATTTTTCCTGCTGATTGCGTCTCTTTTTTTACCTGTATTAAATATACATCGACATCCGTAAAATAGAAATCAGGAATAATCTTTGCCGCAGAGGCGGAAGTCGACGGCTACAAGGTAAGGTGCGACTGGAATGCAGATGAGTGCGATCAGAAAATACATGGGTGCGAGTGCATTAAAGAAATCCGATTAATATTTTGTGATCTTGAGGCCCACGTGTTCGAAGTTGGGAAAGGAAAGTTTTAATCTACGCCGTTGAACGATAGGGATCGTTTCAAATTAACTATGGTTCGATATAGTTTCGAAAGGTTCATTTCTCAACGCCACCATAGCCACTAGCTTCTCCCTCAATCTTCATGAGAAACCTCTTTTTTCTCTGCCTCTCCCTTGCTGTTCTTTCGTCTTCTGCATCTTCTCCCTTGCTTTTCCTTCATCTTCCGCATCTTCAACCACCTCCCGATTTACAATCCTCATACAATTGTTAACTTCAACGTTAACTTCGACTTTAACTTCGAGGTTACGAGATCAGTTAATGCTAACCATTAGAGTTACAAGGTCTAATTATCTTCGCACAAATCTACTTACCTTTGGCACGAAAGTAATTATCTTTTTCAATATTTTGGAATAATAAGTTGTTTACAATAAAAAAGGGGTGAAAATGACTTATTTTCCTTATTCTCACAATTACCAATTCTTGATTACGACGTACGCTAATTCATTTAAGGGGAGTTTAATATACTAATTTCTTTAACAGGGACGTTAATACCATAAATTCTTCATCTGCTACAATTGGGTAAAACTTATAGTGTGGGTTTGGGAGTGCCTCGATCGTAGAGTTGCATTTATGGCCGACATGATAACTATCAAATGCAAGCCGAAAGAAACCTTCTAAAATCATAAAATATTAGAAATAGGTTGCTGAAAGAAAGCATGATTGACTTGTACCGAGAATCTGCAGGGAAGGGCAAAATTGTTTTAATTTGGTCTGACACATGTACTTTGAGGGTGTCAGGGTGTAAAGTTGAAAACTCGCCGCCTATGAAAGTTCAGACAATAAACTGGCCTTCTTTGGTGTTTTACTCGGAATAGGTGGGACCCATGGGACCCACCCTGATCTATGACCAGTTTAAGGAGCTTAATCTAAATGTGTTCTATCACATATTGGTTAGGTATCTAACATTTGTTTTTCAGGATTTTCTAGGGACCTTATAGAAGGCATTTCGAGGACCCGCTGTTGCATGAAAGAGTAGCCACATAGGATGAGAGAGCAGCCACATAGGCTCACCTTTTGTCTTATTCATCGTATGTCATCTCTCTCTAAATTGCCTTATCCTCTTCATAATTAGAAACAGACGAACGAAAAAGCAACAGGCCAAAGGACGGATTACCGTTTGATGGAAGACTCAGAACAGGAATAGATTAAGATGGTGAATCTGATTCTTGTTTGCAGCAATCCAAACCCACCCTCAGTGGGGGTTTGCATAGTTATGAAAATAGGTGAGACCCAGCTTGATATGGGACAGGTTTTTTTAAGGCTTAATTTATCACATTCCATCAAATATGTTTCGTTTTGTATGCTCTTCCAAATAATAATTTTTTTTGTGCACCCTTTTAATTGATGTAACATAATAGGTGACATCAAATCATGATTTTAAGATTGGCCTATCTTTTTCTTTGAAATTGATGACCGATTGATATTTCTATTTTTAATGTTCATTTTCTTAATGAGATGGGGCTATTGAAACCCCCACACCCTTTTTATCCAAAGTTCATAAAATATGGTCCCCAATGATGGGGTATGAAAAACAGCAGCCTGTTAGCTGTCGACACGTGGCCCCAGGATGGCCCACCGCAAATCCCGGTCAGCACAGGGGTAGTTTGGTAATTATCGGAGAGTAGGTAAACTTAAACCTATGACGGGTCGACACCTGTCCTGCGGTAGGTAATCCAACCACTCCAGGTCTCCCTCTATAAAAGGGCTTTCAGAGCTCAGACCAGGCGGTAATAACTTCTCACCCACCACTCTTAAAACTCGCTCTGCACTCCTGCTTATACTGACTTGAGTGTCGAAGGGCCTGTCCGGAGTAACGGCTCCGGGGTGGTCTTCTGACCTCGTTTGCTCCTTGTGCAGGACTCAGCTCCTTCACTTCGGCTCCTCGGGTCCCCCAGCTCAGCTCTTACGTCACTGTCGTATTTGTTACCGATTTTAGGCCTAACATATTGGCGCCATCCATGGGACCACGAACTAAAAGCTGTTACCTCGAGCCGTGCTACCTCGCAGGACCCATAGTGAGCGAATCGCCTCACAGGTGTTGGCTACTTCTGCTACCGCAGAGCAGAGCCCAGCTCGTTCGGAACACCTCAATCCCACACCCACTCCGGATCAAGTTCAAGCTCTTTTTCAACAAATGACGGCCCTTGTCGGTCAATACCAACAGCTACTCCAAGCGCCTCCCCAACATCCTCCGAAAGCTCCACGACCTGTGCAGGAAAGGTCGAATATCCATAGGGGAGAGTCAGCGCGCCACGTTGAAGACCTGACTCACCACTCCACCAGGCGAGTCCATCACTCCAGAACCAGGCATGCCCATACAGAGCCCCACCGCCGCCAGAGGTCACGGTCTCGCTCTGCACAAAAGCACCGAGCTCATGAAGGCCATGCACAGCAAGAAAAATCCCGGCCTCGTCGAAGGAGTCCGGAAAGTCAGTCCGGCTCTGCGGCGAGCCAATCGGTGGAGAGAAACAGGTCACCAGACCGACCAGATCGTAGAGCTGGTCCGATGCTACAAATGATAGAAGAAATGGACCACCGCATAGAAGAGCTGGCAAAAGATCAGAGCCGACCTGCTCCACGGTCGTTCTCAAGTAGAACACCGTTCAGCGACGATGTTATGAACACCCCAGCGCCCAGGGGGTTTAAAATTCCAACCGTCCCGCAATATGACAGGACCTCTGACCCTGTGGACCATCTGGAAACGTTCAGAACGATGATGCTCCTCCACGGCGCGTCCAATGGCTTCCTCTGCAGAGCATTTCCGACCACACTGACTGGTGCGGCCCGGGATTGGTACTTAAGGATCAAACCGAACTCCATCAGCAACTTTGAAGACTTTGGGGACGATCTGGTCTGCCATTTTATGAGCAGCCGTAGGCCAAGGAAAACAACAGCATCCTTGATGGCCTTGCGGCAGGATGACAACGAACCTCTGAAGGTGTTCGTCATCCGTTTCAACAGTGAGGCACTCCAAGTGCCGAATTTGGATCCCTCAGCCGCCATGAACGTGCTCCTAGCAAGCTCTAGATCCAACGATTTCCGCCTGTCAGTGGCTCGCCAAAATCCACACTCACTGGCAGATCTGATGGTCGGAGCGAAGGAATATATAGCAGTTGAAGAAATAATGGCAGCCCTGGACTCAAATTGGAGGAGAACCTTTGAGGACAAAAACCCTACCAAACAGCGTAGGGGCGATAAAGCCCCCAGAAGAGAGAAGTCCCCCCAAAGGAGGGAAGAGAACTTTACCCCTCTCAACACCTCCCGGAGACACATACTGGCCGCTATCAGAGGAAAAGAGTTCGTAAGGTGGCCGACCAGAATGATCTCCAAGGGAAATAAGAGACAAGTCGAAGTACTGTCGGTTCCACAGGGACCACGGTCACGAGACAGATGAATGCTGGCAGCTCAAGGAAGAAATCGAGCTGCTGATTGGCTGGGGCTACTTGAAAAAGTATGTCGGAAGTGACGGCTACACAAGAGAGCGCAGAGAGAAGAGTCTCCAGGGCCGGAGCCCTCGATGGTCACAGCCGCCCTCTGCCCGGGGTCAATCTCCTCCGCCATCCAGTCCGCAACCAGAGGCACACCGATCCCAGCGAAGGGGAGTCATTGGCACCATTATGGGCGGACCGGCCGCTGGGGGCACATCATCTGCTGCTCGAAAAGCATACGTACGCCGAGTCAACGCTGTGCACACATGCAGCAAAAAGACGAAGATAGAGAATGAGATCTCATTTTCAGATGCGGATCTCGACAACTTGATACTGCCACACGACGACGCCCTGGTCCTGACAATGCTCGTCGCGAACTGGGAGCTGAAAAAATCCTTGTCGACAACGGGAGTTCGGCTGATATCCTTTACTATCATGCTTTGGAGAGAATGATGATCGGAGACGACCGTTTGAGGTCGGCACATTCCGAACTGTTCAGTTTCTCAGGGGAGGTCGTGAAAGTGGCATGACAGATTGAACTCCCAGTCCTCATCGGAGAGCCGCCCTGTCAGGCCTTCGCAATGGTCAATTTCCTAGTAGTGAGGGCCACTTCGGTCTATAACGCTATCTTGGGACGACCCGGCCAGAACTTGGTCCACGCCGTCGCTTTAGCATATCACCAGAAGATGAAGTTCATAACACCGAACGGCGTGGGAGAAGTCCGGGGAGACCAACCGCCATCCAGGGAGTGCTATGCAATGGCACTCAAGGGCAAAAATACGGTGGAATCGCTGCCGATTGAGCTACTCGATCTGAGGGATGAAGCCCAGGGGACTCAGCCCACCGAAGGCCTCATCTCCATCCCCTTGTGCAAAGATAATAATGAGAAAGCCGTTCAGATCGGCTCCTCTCTAAGCAGCAGCACCCGGCACAGCCTCACTCAGTTTCTTCAAGACAATGCAGACGTCTTTACATGGGCTCCAGTCGACATGCCCGGCATAGACCTGGAAGTCAGCACGCACAGACTTGGTGTTGACCCAACCTGTAGGCCGGAGATGCAGAAAAAAGACATTTTGCCCTGGAAAGACAGCAGGCGATTAAGGAAGAAGTGGAGAGGCTCTTAAGGGCTGACTTCATTCGAGAAATCCAATACCCGGACTGGCTGGCAAACGTGGTCCTGGTGAAGAAGAGAAATGGGAAGTGGAGGACCTGCGTCGATTTCACTGATCTGAACAAAGCCTATCCCAAGGACAGCTATCCGCTTCCGAAAATCGATCAGCTCATTGATGCCACAACATGTCACAAATTACTGAGCTTCATGGACGCCTTCTCCGAATACAACCAGATCAAAATGTATGAGTCGGACATACCAAAGACTTCCTTCATAACAGATCAGGGGACGTACTGTTACCGTGTCATGCCCTTCGGCCTAAAAAATGCCGGGGCCACGTACCAGAGGCTCGTGAACAAACTCTTCCAGAATCAGATCGGCCGTAACATGGAAGTCTATGTCGACGATATGCTGGTCAAAAGCCGAAGTGCACAAGATCATGTGTCCGATCTGAGAGAAACATTCCACGTCCTTAGAGAGCACAGCATGAAGCTCAACCCCACCAAGTGCACTTTCGGCGTCAGCTCGGGAAAGTTCTTAGGGTTTATGGTAAGCCAAAGAGGGATAGAGGCCAATCCAGAGAAGATCAAGGCCGTGGTGGAGCTCACTCCACCGAAAACCATCAGAGAAGTGCAGCGGCTAACGGGAATGGTGGCCGCACTGGGGCGCTTCATTTCAAAGTCCACAGAGAGATGCCTGCCTTTCTTCAACGCCGTTAAAGGAATCAAGACTGCACCCTGGACGGCTGAATGCCAGACCGCATTCGAAGAATTGAAGCAGTACTTGTCCTCTCCATCTGTAAGCCCAATGGTTTTTACCTTGGCATTCCCATCTTGTTTTGATGATTCCAATACACAAGTGATCATTTATCACTAATGTGTTTGTTTGTTTAAGTTGTAGATCATGATAAAGAAAGATCAAGGATGCTTGGATTGAAGGCCAAGAAGCCCACATTGGACCACTAATTGGAAGGCCAAAGTCATCAAGCAAGAAGTCATGAAGACTTGTAGACATGGAGAAATTCATATTGAAGACCATTTCTTGTCTTTTAGAATGTAATTGATCCAAACCTAGATTAGGTTTTTAGAGGCATAATTAAGGTAATCTCACACACCCTAAATAAACAAGTGATTGTATTTGTGGAGTTCCAACACCTTGGAACCCTCATAGCAATCCCATCTTGGTTGAGAACTGGAAGCCCAAAAACAGAATTGAAAATCTGCTCTGCATAGGCTTCTCGGAACTCCGAGAGTTTTTCTCGGAACTCCGAGAATTCTCGGAACTCCGAGAATTATTCTCGGAACTCCGAGAAATGGTCCAGTAGACTTTTTCCAATTTCTGTGTGGCTTCTCGGAACTCCGAGAATTCTTGGAACTCCGAGAATTATTCTCGGAATTCCGAGAACACTCCAACGGTTTGAAAAAGAGCCGTTTGGAATTTTGCTGGAATTACCGTAATGCCACTGAACGGTCATATTTTGTATTTCCTATAAATATGGGTGTTCTAAACATACAAACGATCAATCCTAACACTCTTAAACTTCATTTGAATATCAAAGAGTGAATCAAGCTTCAATTGTGCCTCTCATCACCAACTCTAGGATTTGGATCATAGGCTCTCAATTGTACATCTTTGTGTAACCCTTGTGAAGGGATTTTTTAGTTCTTTCTTTCATCTTTCAAGATTTGTATTCGGGCGAGTATTCGGAGAAGCGGAGCCCTTTTTCTCCGTGGTGAGGATTGCCACCAAGGTTAAAGCAATTGTAATTGGCACCGATCTTCGCCAAGGTTAAGAAGATCAAATAGTGAAGCCATCAACGGGTTTGGTTGGTGGAGTGGAGTAGGCCTCGGGTTTGAGGACCGAACCACTTTAAAATCTCGGGTGCACTCTTTCTATCTCTTTGCTCTTTCATTTGCATTGCACCATTAGATTTAACTTGTATGCTTAAAATATTGTTTTTGATCTCTTAATCGGTTTAAGTTTTTCAAATTGGTAAATTCTAGTTTTCTTAAACAACCGTATTCTCCCTCCTCATAGTTGCCATTTCTACTATAACTTGGGACCCCCTATATCGGATTTTCACTTGGTATCAGAGCCTTGGCTCTTAAAAGATTTTAAAATTTTTGTGAAAGTTATTTCAAAATCTAACTAGGGAAAGATTTTATTTGGCAACTTCTAATTGTGAAATGGCACACCAAATTGGAACCGGACTTCCGGAAGGCCATTCCACAACTAGACCTCCTTTCTTCAATGGGTCCAACTATGGACATTGGAAAACAAGGATGCGCATCTATCTTCTTTCGATAGATGTGGAACTTTGGTACATTGTTGAAAATGGATACAATGTACCTTCCAAACCATTTGAAGAATGGAATGTGGTAGAGAAAAGGCAAGCTAATTTGAACTACAAAGCAATAAATTCCTTGTTTTGTGCCTTAGCTACCGAGGAGTTTAATAGAGTTGCTCTTTTTGATTCCGCCAAGACTATTTGGGATACCCTTGCGACTACCCATGAGGGAACATCACAAGTCAAGGATTCCAAAATAAACTTGTTAAAGAGCAAGTATGAAATGTTTAGAATGAGTCCAAACGAGAATATTTCGGAAATGTATACTCGTTTTTCTATTATTTCTAACGAACTGGCTAATCTTGGTAAATCTTATCCTACTGATGAGCTTGTAAGTAAGTTGCTTAGGTCTCTTCCTCCACATTGGGATCCAAAGGTGACCGCGATTCAAGAGTCAAAAAATCTCAAGACGCTAACCATAGAGGAGCTTGTAGGATCTCTCATCACCCATGAGATGCTCCTTACTAGCCGACAAGAGGAAAAGAAGCCAAAGGAGAAGGAGAGGGAATTTAGATCCCTAGCACTCAAGGCTTCCAGGAAGACTCATCAAGTGAAGCGGATAGTGACGAAGAAGAAGCTTTACGAAGATTCAAGAGCTTGTGGAGAAAGA
Organism: Tasmannia lanceolata; assembly: GCF_043159265.1. Lineage (NCBI taxonomy): Eukaryota > Viridiplantae > Streptophyta > Magnoliopsida > Canellales > Winteraceae > Tasmannia > Tasmannia lanceolata. Next base: position 36,556,551 of record NW_027518679.1, on the reverse strand, counting down.
AGCATAAGAAAGATAAGAAGAAGAAAGAAGAAAGTGATGTTGATGGAGCCTTAAGATGCTTCAATTGCAAGAAGATTGGACACAAAAGACCGGATTGTCCACTTCTAAAATCAACTTCCTCTAAGTACAAGGGTAAGAAGGATTGGAAGAAGCATAAGGCTCTTGCCGCCGGTTGGGATGCGTTAAGCACATCGGGCAAAAGCTCAAGTGAAGGGGAAGAAAATAAAAAAGACGATCTTTGCTTCATGACATTCACCCATGAAGTTGAGGTAAACTCTAACCCCTCATATTCTTCATCTAGTAGTAAAAGTGATAGCATACCTTATGATGAATTATGTGAAACCTTGCATACCCAAATTTCCAAAAACAAAGTTCTTAAAAAATCCATTTTAAAGTTAGAAAAAGAACTTGAATTTTTGAAAAGTGATTTATCTTCTTCCATATCTCAAGAACAAGTTACACTTGAAAATCAAAAACTTGAGATTAATACCCTTAAGGGTAGTTTGGATGAGAAAACTTGCCAACTTTTAAAATTTCAAAATATGGCAAGCTCCTCCAATTCTTATGAAGATGAAAGAAATGAGCTTTTAGTTCAAACATCCCATCTTCATAATGAAAATGAAAGACTTAGATTATGTTTACATGGATTTCTAAATGGAAATAAAATTATTGACATAATCCTAAGTAAAACAAGTCTTAGACCTCAACATGCTTATCATGATAGGACTAGTGTATCTAACCCTCTTGTTAGATGCCATTTTTGTGGAATGAATGGTCATTACCAATTCCAATGTGCATCCAAGAGTAGGGCTAGATGTGGGACCAAGAAATCTTGGGTTCCCAAAACCCCCATATGATGTTATTCATATTGTGTAGATTAGGGGTTTTTTAACTTAAAATTGAATATATTTCATTTATATGTTTTTTTATAACCCCTCTTGTATTGTAAAATTATTTTAACTAGGGGGAGTTAAAATTGAATTTTTCTTTGAAAAAGGGGGAGCTTTAAAATTGTAAATTTTAAACCCTTGTTTTTCTTACCCCTTCTTTTTGTTGATGACAAAGGGGGAGAAGAATCTAGAGTAAAGTCTCTAGTGTAAGAAAAATGTGAAAAGAGTATATGCTTTGATTTGTAAATCTCTTGTGCTTGTCATCATCAAAAAGGGGGAGATTGTAAGCCCAATGGTTTTTACCTTGGCATTCCCATCTTGTTTTGATGATTCCAATACACAAGTGATCATTTATCACTAATGTGTTTGTTTGTCTAAGTTGTAGATCATGATAAAGAAAGATCAAGGATGCTTGGATTGAAGGCCAAGAAGCCCACATTGGACCACTAATTGGAAGGCCAAAGTCATCAAGCAAGAAGTCATGAAGACTTGTAGACATGGAGAAATTCATATTGACGACCATTTCTTGTCTTTTAGAATGTAATTGATCCAAACCTAGATTAGGTTTTTAGAGGCATAATTAAGGTAATCTCACACACCCTAAATAAACAAGTGATTGTATTTGTGGAGTTCCAACACCTTGGAACCCTCATAGCAATCCCATCTTGGTTGAGAACTGGAAGCCCAAAAACAGAATTGAAAATCTGCTCTGCATAGGCTTCTCGGAACTCCGAGAGTTTTTCTCGGAACTCCGAGAATTCTCGGAACTCCGAGAATTATTCTCGGAACTTCGAGAAATGGTCCAGTAGACTTTTTCCAATTTCTGTGTGGCTTCTCGGAACTCCGAGAATTCTTGGAACTCCGAGAATTATTCTCGGAATTCCGAGAACACTCCAACGGTCTGAAAAAGAGCCGTTTGGAATTTTGCTGGAATTACCGTAATGCCACTGAACGGTCATATTTTGTATTTCCTATAAATATGGGTGTTCTAAACATACAAACGATCAATCCTAACACTCTTAAACTTCATTTGAATATCAAAGAGTGAATCAAGCTTCAATTGTGCCTCTCATCACCAACTCTAGGATTTGGATCATAGGCTCTCAATTGTACATCTTTGTGTAACCCTTGTGAAGGGATTTTTTAGTTCTTTCTTTCATCTTTCAAGATTTGTATTCGGGCGAGTATTCGGAGAAGCGGAGCCCTTTTTCTCCGTGGTGAGGATTGCCACCAAGGTTAAAGCAATTGTAATTGGCACCGATCTTCGCCAAGGTTAAGAAGATCAAATAGTGAAGCCATCAACGGGTTTGGTTGGTGGAGTGGAGTAGGCCTCGGGTTTGAGGACCGAACCACTTTAAAATCTCGGGTGCACTCTTTCTATCTCTTTGCTCTTTCATTTGCATTGCACCATTAGATTTAACTTGTATGCTTAAAATATTGTTTTTGATCTCTTAATCGGTTTAAGTTTTTCAAATTGGTAAATTCTAGTTTTCTTAAACAACCGTATTCTCCCTCCTCATAGTTGCCATTTCTACTATAACTTGGGACCCCCTATATCGAATTTTCACCATCGCTGTTGACAAAGCCGGAACCGGGGGAAGAGCTGCTCCTGTACCTGTCCGTAAGCCCCATGGCATTGGCAGCCGTCCTAGTTCGTGAAGAGCACAGCTAACAAAAACCGGTCTACTATGTCAGCAAGGTCCTGCATGATGCTGAGATCAGGTACCAGCGGGTCGAAAAATTGGCCTACGCCCTGATCATGGTAGCCAGGAAGTTGAGACCATATTTTCAAGCCCACACAATAAAGGTCCTGACCGATCAGCCGCTCAGGCAAGTTCTCCATAAGCCGGACACCTCAGGACCACTCATGAAATGGGCCGTGGAACTGAGCGAATTCAATATCCAGTACGTGCCTAGACCAGCAATAAAGGCTCAAGTGCTGGCAGATTTTGTGGCTGAATGCACCATCCCCCAGCAGAGCACTGAACCTGAAATTATCCAAACCCCGGCTGTGGAGAAGAAAACCACAACTGAGGAGCGAACAGAAGATGGGAATGAAGCAGAAATCGTCCCCGTACCAGCAGAACAGGATCCATCGACCACTGAACCGCTCTGGGAAGTGTACGTGGATGGATCTTCGAATAAGGGTGGTTGTGGAGCCGTCTGATTCTCACCGGGCCTGACAACTTCAGTTTAGACTACGCCCTGAGGTTCGGATTCCGCACATCCAACAATGAGGATGAGTATGAAGCCCTTCTCGCCGGAATGAATCTCGCAGTCCAGACCAGCACCCAAAGGCTGAAGGCATACTGTGACTCCCAACTGGTTGCAAACCAGATTCAAGGGGTCTATGAGGCCCGCGACGAGCGTATGATCAAATACCTCTCCAAGGTCCGCCAGTTATCCAGCAAGTTCAAAAGTTTTGAGGTCATCAGAATCCCCAAAACAGAAAACACAAAAGCAGATGTGCTGTCTAAGCTGGCCGCATCCGGATACACCACTCTCGGGAGTATATGTATGGAGTTTCTACAGAAATCCAGTATAAAAAATGACGCCGCTGAAGTAATGCAGGTGGAACATGAGTCCTGCTGGATGGGCGAAATTATTGACTACCTGTGTAGTGGAAAACTTCCCGAAGCCAAGAAGGAAGCCCGCAAAGTGACACAGAGAGCAGCCCGGTTTTCCCTCGATGGTGAGAACCTGTACAAAAGGTCGTCCCTCCCATACCTGAAGTGCCTCCGGCCAAGCAACGCCACAAACGCCCTCCAAGAGACGCACGAAGGGATTTGTGGAGAACACCTAGGGGGCAAGGCCCTGGCAATCAAAATACTGCTGAGAGGCCTGTACTGGCCAACCTTAAGGCAAGACGCACTGGATCTGGTCAGAAGGTGCGAGAGATGCTAGAAATTCTCTCCCACCATCCACCAGCCTGCTGTATCCATGGCCCCGATCACCAGTCCACTCCCCTTCGCAGTATGGGGGATGGACATCTTGGGCCCCTTTCCACCGGCCTCGGGAAGACGCGCGTTCGTAGTAGTGGCCATTGACTATTTCACCAAGTGGGTGAAGGCCGAACCTCTAGCCCGGATCACAGAGCAAAACGTGCAGAACTTCTTCTGGAAGTCGGTTGTTTGCAGATTCGGGATCCCACGCATCTTGATAACGGACAACGGTAGACAATTTGACTGCCGGAACTTCCAAAAATTCTGCTCTGACTTGAAGATCGAGCAGAGATTTACTTCAGTGGCGAACCCTCAGACGAATGGGCAGACAGAAGTGACAAACAGAATCCTGCTTCAAGGAATTAAAAAGAGGCTGGATGAGAAGGCTGGCCAATGGGCAAATGAACTTTATCATGTCCTGTGGGCGTATCGTACCACCCCGCGCACATCAACAGGGGAGTCATCATCCAACTTGTCCTTTGGGACGGAGGCCGTAATACCCGTCGATGTGGGCGCCCCCCGTCTTCCAGAGTCACCAACTTCAATGAGCAGCTCAATGGAGATGGGCTCCGGGCAAATCTTGACTTACTGGAAGAAGCCCGGGAGGAGTCCCGAATCAGGGTCGCCGCCTACAAGCAGAAAGTTTCCAACTATCATGATTTGAAGATACGCCCCACAGAGTTCCGAGCAGGGGATCTAGTCCTAAGGAAAGCTGCTATCTCCTAACCGAAGAAGGTCGGAAAACTCTCCCCGACCTGGAAGGGGCCGTACCGAGTAAAAGATGTGATTCGCCCGGGGAGTTATAAGTTGGAGACGCTGGAGGAGCACCTATTACCCCATGCCCGGAACTTAAAGAACCTCCGAAAATACTATCAGTAGTAGACCACCCGGCGTGAAAGTGACTTTGTAAATATATATTAAATGAGAATGATAGAAGCTCTTTTGCAAATCTCCTCGCCCTACTTGGAAACCCAGTTCACTAAAACTAGGGTACTCGCTGCTTGGTTCGCCACGGCTCGTCTCCGCAAAGACCGGGAGCGCACTCCTGGTCCGGAACAAGCCTGGACAGCAAAAACCAAGGCTACTTGGAAACCCAGTTCACTAAAACTAGGGTACTCGCTGCTTGGTTCGCCACGGCTTGTCTCCGCAAAGACCGGGAGCTCCTGGTCCGGAACAAGCCCGGACAATAAAAACTAAGGCTACTTGGAAACCCAGTTCACTAAAACTAGGGTACTCGCTGCTTGGTTCGCCACGGCTCATCTCCGCAAAGACAGGGAGCACACTCCTGGTCCGGAACAAGCCCGGACAGCAAAAACCAAGGCTACTTGGAAACCCAGTTCACTAAAACTAGGGTACTTGCTGCTTGGTTCGCCACGGCTCGTCTCCGCAAAGACCGGGAGCGCACTCTTAGTCCAGAACAAGCCCGGACAGCAAAAACCAAGGCTACTTGGAAACCTAGTTCACTAAAACTAGGGGTACTCGCTGCTTGGTTCTCCACGACTCGTCTCCGCAAAGACCGAGAGCGCACTCCTGGTCCGGAACAAGCCCGGACAGCAAAAACCAAGGCTACTTGGAAACCCAGTTCACTAAAACTAGGGTACTCGCTGCTTGGTTCGCCACGGCTCATCTCCGCAAAGACCGGGAGCGCACTCCTGGTCCGGAACAAGCCTGGACAGTAAAAACCAAGGCTACTTGGAAACCCAGTTCACTAAAACTAGGGTACTCGCTGCTTGATTCGCCACGGCTCGTCTCCGCAAAGACCGGGAGCGCACTCCTGGTCCGGAACGGGCCCGGACAGAAAAACCAGACCGTCTTAGAAACCCAGTTCACTAAAACTGGGGTGCTCGCTGGTTGGTTTACCTCGAACGTCTGCCCGGAGTATTCTTGGCCCACAATGTTAGAATCAAACAGTATTAGCCAGGGGCAAACAAGTAGAGAATGGACAACAAAATGCAATTTCTATTCATAGAAAAGTGGGGCCTCGAAGGACCATTACAAAAGGTTGGCCTCTAAGGGCCACTACAAAAATAGGGCCTCCAAGGGCCAATACAAAAAGAATCAGAAGACAATGCCCAGAAAGAAAGAAAAAGAGGAGAGAGCGAAAGTAAATGTGAAATGTGAAAGGTAAAAACCCCTCCTTTTATAAGCCTTGGCTAAGGCGGGTTGCATTTATGGAAGGGCACGCACTTCGAGGGCCCTTGAATGGTGCCACGTATCTTTCATTAATGTCGGACACACACTTTGAGGCAAGGGCGTAAGCAAATATGCGCGTATCTCCAAGGGGCTAAAGGACATCCGTAAGGTGCTTGTGTACAGATTAACTCCTAAAACGATTGTGCCCGTCAAGAAGATCAGTCCGGCCCAAGCCGGACAGGATATGGCGCAAATCGCTAAACGACAAAAATCAGTCCGGCCCAAGCCGGACAGAATATGGCGCATCCGCTACGCTACAAAAATCAGTTCGGCCCAAGCCGGACAGGATATGGCGCATCCGCTATGCGACAAAAATCAGTCCGGCCCAAGCCGGACAGGATATGGCGCAAATCACTAAACGACAAAAATCTATCCGGCCCAAGCCGGACAGAATATGGCGCATCCGCTACACGACAAAAATCTGTCCGGCCTATGCCGGACAGACGATTTGCCGAACTGACAAAATCTCCAAACTGATTTCCAGGCCGGACAGACAAAATCTCCGGACAGATTCCCAGGCCGGACAGATAAAATCTCCTGACTGATTCCCAGGCCGGACATACAAACTCTCCAGACTGATTTCCAGGCCGGACAGACAGAATTTTCGGACTGATTCCCAGGCCGGACAGACAAAATCTTCAGACTAATTCCCAGGCCGGACATACAAAATCTCTGGACTGATTTCCAGGCCGGACAGACAGAATTTCTGGACTGATTTCCAGGACGGGCAAACAAAATCTCCGGACTGATTCCTAGGCCGGACATACAAAATTTCCGGACTGGTTCCGCATGCCGGACAAACGGCTTCGCCGGACAGACTCCCCCCGATCAAGAATGTAGCTCACCACACTTCCCCAAATCACTACAATGACTTGGAGAACTGGGGGGCAACTGATGGGGTATAAAAACAACAGCCAATTAGCTGCCGACACGTAGCCCCAGGATGACCCACCACAGGCCCAACTGTTGCACAAGGGCAATCTGGTATTTTCCTGAAGAGTAGGTAAATTTAAACCTATAACAGGTCGACACCTGTCATGGGGTAGGTAATCCAACCACCCCAGGTTTCCCTCTATAAAAGGCCTTCCGGGGCTCAAAATCGAGGGTAATAACTTCTCACCCACCATTCTTAAAAACAAGCTCTGCACTCCTGGTCATACTGACTTGAGTGTCGAAGGGCCTGTCCGGAGTAACGACTCCGGGTTGGTCTTCTGACCTCGTTTGCTCTTGTGCAGGACTCAGCTCCTTCACGGCTCATCGGGTCCTCCAGCTCAGCTCCTTCACTTCGGCTCCTCGGGTCCTCCAACTCAGCTCTTACGTCACTGCCGAATCTGTTACCGATTTTAGGCCTAACACCTAATATTTGGGATGATAACAAAATTCATCATCAAATTTGGAGAGAATCCATTGCCTCTTTTAAATTCATCAGTCTAGCACTCCAATGATGAGCCTAACCATACTTCTCAAATCAAAGAAAAGACACTAAGCCTAAGATGACAAAAGAACTCCCAAAAGAAGTTATCCACTAAGAGAAAGGACAAAGCAGAATCCAAAAATACATTTCTCGAACAGTTAAATTCAAAAGGCAAAGTCCCCAAGGAGAGTTCGAATGGATGGGCACCCAGCTGGCCGAACTTCATCTTCATGGGGGTGGCACCTCAAAACTTCATGCGCAGATTTCCTAAGTCAACTGTGGCAATACCTGACCCCCCTGCTCCAAAACCAACCCGGACAGCATGTTCAACCACTGCCCATTGGTTGATCCGTCTGATTGGATGCCACCATGGGCAGTGTCGTTTGAAATCTTGCCTTTTCTATCTGACAGCGATCGTTATCTAACTATCGTTGTTAGGTCTGAAAAGTACCTATAATCATGGTTTTAAATTTCGACCGAAACCGAAATTTTCCGAAATCTCATTTTTCGTCATTGAAATTTTGGATTTCGGTAATTTCGGTCCGAAATTTTGTTTAAATGCCATTATTTATTAAAAAAAAAGTGTTACAAAATTTCAGCCGAAATTCCGAAAATTCGGTTCGGAATTTCGACCCAAATTACCAAATTTCGGATTTTGCCAAAATTTCGGTTTTCGGTGGGGTCCGAAACGGTTACCGAAATTTTAAACCATGCCTATAATACCCCAAAATACACCTAAGCAAATTTTCGCTCCCCTCACTTAATGGGGGGTGTTTTTGTCTTTTCACCCTATAGGGCTTCTTAATCGGGATATAAATATCACTTTTGGGATTTGTGTAGGGATTAACCCTAACCCAAAGGTGCACAGCCCCCCCAATGAAGCCATTCTCGTGTGGAAGAAGAGGATCAAACTCGGAGATCTAAAATCTCAGTCCGAGGTAAGATCCATGCTCCTAGATGGCTTTTTGGCCCTTGGAAACCTCAGCTCCGTTTGGTTGCCGGAAGTTTTTTCGTTCTTGGGACTTTTGTGGAATTTCCGCAGGAAACCCACGTTTGGTTGGTGGACCCAAAATAATCCGTGGAACCAAAATAACCCCGTACGAAACCCCAGGAAGGAAAAAAAAAAAAAAACTCCTAGGAACCAAAATAATTCCAGGAACCAAAAATAAGCTTGCAGAAGAATTTTTTTTCTTCCCACAGTTCAAGCAACCAAACAAATCATTTTTTTCCCACCATAGCCCGGTCAACCAAACATGGGATTTTTATTTTACCGGGTACTTTCAAGGAGTTTTTTTTCCCACCAATCTCCTAGGAAGTTTTTTGTTCCACAAAAATCCCAAGAACCAAAAAAATTCCGGCAACCAAACAGAAGATAAGTTTTGTGCGTATGAAAGCTACTTCTTGGATGTATTTTCATGTTTGGGAGTGATTTTTGGTTGATCATGGACTCCTAGGGGTAGATCTTGTGTTTAAAGTCCCATCAGACCCAATATCACCTTATCTGAACCTTCGGAATTTGAAAGTATATAATTTTGACCTAGAACTTGATTTTTGGCTCTGATTACCATTTTGATTTCCGGTATTTGCGAATTTGTTAATCTCTTTTGGGTCCCAATTGATAAGAATGGTATGATTTATTATATTAGGTGACCAATCTTGAGTGCGAAAGAGTTTCGGAAGGGACCTTTTGAGGTACGTAATAAGGTATCAATTTAGTGCTTCGAATTGTGTAAGTTGTATATTGATTTCCAAATCCTCTTTACAATTGGGTTTCATTCATCCTTAGGATCTTATGATTATTTGACCTCAATATATACTTAAGGTTTAGCATGCCTTGTTCTATGATTATTGCTTGGTATATCATTCATACGCCCTATGGACTTTGAAGGTGTGAAAACTCGCATAACCTCACAAGATAGCCCCTTTTCATCCGATACAGTTGAATGGGGGGTCCAGCTTACTGGCCCTAAGCAGTTTTCTGTGTATTTCAAAAACAGTACTCATGGTCCAGTTGGCTAGGAGGGTCCAGTCGACTGGTGTTCACCTACTGTTTCAGAAGTATGTGTAATCCTACTTTTGGCCAGTCAGACGACTGCCCTAGATGACTGCCCTGCTCTGTTGCGTGTTAGAATTTTGAATTTCTTCTAGACCTTAGCGCTTTGAGACAAACATCCTTTGAACTATGGCTAGCAATCCGAACGACCCCTTTTAAGTACTATTTGATGTTTATTCCATCAACACTTGATATACATTTGATACCTTATGAATTCTCTGAACTTTGAATGCTCCTGTGAGGCTTAGATTTTTTATGAACTTAGAATCACCCTCGCCAGTGGGGTTGCAAGGCTTTGACCTATATGAACATAAGAACTTAGATCCCCCCAATGGGGGACAAACGTGGGTAAGGGTGTCAATTTTGGCTCGGGCTCGGAAGCTCGCTCGAGCTCGGCTCGAAAAAAGTTTGGCTCGAGCTCGGCTCGAATCCTTAATGAGCCGAGCCGAGCCGGCTTGCTAGGCTCGTTAAGCTTAATGAGCCGAGCCCGAATTAGGCCAGGCTCGGCTCGGCTTGGCTCGTTAAGGCTCGTTAAGAAAAACAGCCATATATTTATATATAATACAGTACCAGCTGAGCTGAGGCATAATCATGACTTTTTTCAGTAATTGTCATAACTTCCTAGTATTTTTTTGTAATTGTCATAATTTCCTACCCTTTTTTGGTAATTTTTCATTTAAAACTATATACATTCAGATATTTTACTTTTTCCTAATGATAACTTTTTTTTTATTATTTCGCTTTTGCTAGCAACCTTTGCTACCCACCTGGGCATGTGCGAATCTCGCACCCTTGATAATCCAAACCGTGATATTCCACTGTGATAATCCAAACCGTGATAATCCAAACTGTCCATTTGATACGTATATTCCAGAATATAACCCAAGCTTGATAGGCTCGCGAGCCTAGCCGAGCCTGACCGAGCCGAGCCGAGCCCGAGCCGAGCCTTTGAGCTTAACGAGCCGAGCCGAGCCGAGCCTGGCCAAGCTCGGCTCGGCTCGGCTCGTTTACACCCCTATACGTGGGAGTAAAATAACATGTCATTAGAACCACGGTATATTGTGGTGAATATTATTATTCTATATGGTTAAGCCGATGACAAAAAATCTATAAGAACTTTGGCCTCCCTCTAAGTCTCTCGTGTTACTCTCCCATTGAACATAGATAAATTAGAACTTTGGCTCATGTATCTTTGGCTCGCCTGTTCAGACATGCCCTCTCTATTTTGTGTTCCTGACCAGACTACTTGGAATTTAAGTAAATTTTCGAACTTTGCCACATTTTGAATTATTGATGCAGGTGCATCTTGGCCGTCCAAATCAATTACGCAGATCAACGGTCCAAATGAGTTTAATATTTCTTTCTTTCTCTTAAATATTTAGTAATTATCTCTTTCTTTCTTTTAGGTATTTATTTAAGGTAGAAGTTTGAATTAGGAAGAGTTTTATTGGGAAAGGAATTTTTGTTTTATTTGGAAACTATACTAGAATGTGGAAAGCTTGGGAAAGGAGTTTTTGTTTTATTTGGAAACTAGATTAGAATGTGGAAAGCTTGAGTTAACGTAGGAGTGGGAGTTTTCTTTTCAAAAGCCTATCTTTAGTTCTCATCCAGTTTATACGCCCCTGCGTCAATTATGTATTATTCCTTGGATTCTCTTCGGCATGCTAACCCCACTGAATTGATTTGTCATTATGTACTAGGCTTTGGCTGACTGTGGATTAATATTTTTCAGACTTTGATCCTTGCGGCGCTAACTAGGGAGCCGAGGCTAAGATTCCACTACGGTCACTTTTTGTTGATTTCTCTTTTCATTTACTAGTGAGTATCTAGTGAGTATTTGTGGACAGATGTAATAAACTATATTTTGTTTGTTTTCAGTTATGGGTAGACGGGAGAGTGAGAGATTGACTCACTGGTTTCTTGTAAGGCCTGTATTATTGCTTTAGTATCTATTTGCCATGGGCGGTTCTGACAGTCATTTGCTAGCCTTGTATACTTGTAGTCCTCTTTGCAGGTGTATGGCACTGTCATGTCCTGGCTGTGCATATGGTCGTGGGGGGGGGGGGGTGACAGTACCTAAATAGTTTGGCATTTGAATGAATTTTGGCTCAGTCCGGTTAGATGTTCGAAGAGGTTCTATTTTGTACTTATATCTGTTGATTATAAATAGGGGATCACCCTCTCGGAGAAGGATTCCCTACCAGAGCCTTGACTTACCACTTGATCACATCAAACTCTCCCCATGTGCCCCAAACCTACTTTCGGCCAACTTCTAACCCCATGTGCCCCAAACCTACTGTTGGACAAATTAGATGTTGTCCAGTAGGGTCTGATATATGGCTTGATTGAATCCAGAAATTAGAAATGTAAATAAATCAGTACTTAGCTTTTGTAGAAAACGTTTCTGTAAAACAGATCGAGAAGAAGAAGGCTGAGTCGTGCCACTGGTCACTCTCCTTAAGAATCGTATCCGCCCCCTACCGGTGCAAACCGGGATCCGCGAACCGATGCTCCAAGATAAAACAGCCAAAGTTGGCTCCAGTCCACGTGCACTCGCTGACTGGTTCACCCAGAATCACCGTAGAACTGTGCTCAGATCAGAACGGAGGAAAGGAAGAAGACAAGCAGAAACTTTGATGTTTTTTTTTTCTGTAAAAAACTATATCCTCCAATGGTGCTGTTCTCTTCTTTTTATAGATGAGAATATGACTGTTGGAGGATAATTAATCAACATTAAAAGACAAAAAACGTTTCTCTCTTAATCACCATTAAAAGACAAAAAACGTTTCTCTTTTAATCACCATTAAAAGACAAAAAACATTTCTCTCTTAATCACCATTAAAAGACAAAAAACGTTTCTCTTTTAATCACCATTAAAAGACAAAAACGTTTCTCTCTTAATTACCATTAAAAGACCAAAACGTTTCTCTTTTAATCACCATTAAAAGACAAAAACGTTTCTCTCTTAATTACCATTAAAAGACATAAACGTTTCTCTCTTAATTACCATTAAAAGACAAAAACGGTTTTGGTTTTGAAAACACACCACAAGCACACTCACCAAGGTCTTGGGTTCAAGTCCCCACATATGCAAAAGTCTTTTGCTTTAAAACAAGAGAGGGAAACATAATTTGAATCTTCCCTCCAAATTTTTTTAAACAAAAAGAAAAAGCATCTTTGACTTTTCAAATCTTTTTATTATTTTGTTTAAAAATTCTAACACCTACTCATCCACCACTTCACTTGAGATCCACAAACAAGCCTTGTACTTCCCACACCCCTTGGACTACCCGAAAAAAACTAAGAGAACTAATTCTAGGAGCATAGTGCTATTTGACGCACCCTAACCCGTCAAGGGAATAAGTTGGTAGACTTCTCTTGGGAGTGCAAGAAAAGAAACTCCATCATATCGTAGGTATAATGCATCTACTCATTTGTTCTTCTTTTCTTCTGCTTCTTTTGATTCTACAAGCTCGTGAGTGTGAAATGAGGAAAGATAATCATTTAGGGGTTTGGTCCCAATAAGAGTTTCGGACCGGTGATTCTAAGGTTTGGTCCCAATAAGAGTTTCGGACCTGTGATTCTTCTTGAAGCCTCATTCACCCCAACTGGATTCTTAGAGGAGCTCCATCCTTGCACTGAGAATAAGCATGGATCCCTACCAGTGGCGAAGCCAGGATTTATACATAAGGTGGGCAGGCTTCAAATTTTAAAGGGGGTTGGGCCCAATTGAGTTGGGCCTATTAAGAAATTTGGCCCAACTCAACAGGGGCAGCTGCCCCACTTATGCTACATGTAGCTCTGCCCCTGATCCCTACCCCTAAAAGTCAATACGATGTCAGGCTGCATTTCTACATCTCATCACACAAGGGGCTCCCCAATGTAAGGATATGACCTCGCCCACAGGAATCAAAACAATACACTCTTTTGATAATAGATAATCTACCGAGATCAATGGGGATGAGCTCGACCCATGAAGTAGGTTTGTTCGGATCCATTCCCATGAGATGGAATTGGAGGAAACCTCCTCTAGATAAAACTATCCTAGCCTTGGGTTCCATTCGGACCTCCTCGTATCATGTCGGAACTTACCCTCGTGTAGTTAAAAAGAGAGGACTCTCCCCCTTCCTTGCATTGTGTTATTTCAATCAAAGAAGGCCTTCCTCATTTCCCACGTATCAGCATGCTAATATCCTGAAATAACTATTTGAACCCCCTTCTTGATGAGTAGAGACCAATTGTCAACCAGGAGGGGTCGTGCCTAGCCCCTTTCTGCCCCGTAATCAGGTCTCTTACCCATAATGTCTACGTGACCAAAGCAAAGTCATATCTGGGCCTAGGACCTATTACTTATTAGGTGGAGACTCTTAGTTGGCCGCATCTACTGCACTTGTGATGTACTCCAATTACCAGTTCTTGCTCTGCTCTACTTGTGTTAGGCCTTCCGGTACTTTGTCTTCCACATGGCTGTAATACGTACTAATGGCAATGGATGAAGATGAACTATCATATCTATCTTCCAGGTGTCTACAACAAAGTGCTAAGTGAATGTTTAGGTTTCACATTTAACATATCTCATATGTGAATCTCTGGGTCTAATAGGATTGAACCAACATGTTTAAGGAGTTCTTTAATTTCTTCATTTTGTGTTTGCTAATGGAATGCGTTTGCTAATGGAATGCTTGGGGCTACACCAGATAGATTATCGAGTGCATATGCTAAAGAACCTCTTGAAACTGTATAACAACAACTAGAAACTTATTGAAGAAGAAAATTATAGAGTTCTTGCCGATGTTATATTGACTCCGACAATTCAAAGGAAGAGGAAGCTAGGAAAAATAAATTAGATAAAATTGATGTATGTAGCCCATTCCTTGAAGTTGATGTGGTTTGGCTTCTGTTTATTTTATTTTTTTGAAATGGCAAATATTATAAAAGGAGCAGAAAGGATACTCGAAAGGGAATACCCGAAGTTACAGAACAAATAAAAAACTAATTACAAAATAGATAGGACATCAAAGAGGGCTTTGATCAGACCAATTCATCGAGTTGCATACCACGCCTCTTCTAGCCAACTCATCCGCCTTCTCGTTAGCAGACCTCCTAACATGAACTCAATATCTGATTCCGCCAATATATCTTTCATTTCGACGAAAAGATCCAAAAACCTCCAAGGCGGCGACCGGTTTGGCTTCTGTTTATTCCTTTTAATTATTTGATAATTAAGTCTCTCCTTGGTCCTCTTAGAGAAGGTAGTGGAAGAGAAGAGAGATGATGGTGTTCCAGACACGAAATACAAGAGTGGGATACATTTTGAGATCATAAGTGTTCCAGAAGCAAGTTCTTCAAATTTTCAGATTTCATCATCAACCATTGGAATCACGAACTTGGTCTACTCTATAATTATAGTGGTAGATTATTCCTGTAAAGAGAAAATATTCTTGTCAGTAAAGAACATTATATGCGGCATTTGATTAATGATTTTTTTTTTTTTTTGAGAAATCGAGTTTATAAATGAAATAGTTGATGTAACTATTATTATGGTTGCCGTAATGGAATTACTTTATGTAATGGCACATTTGATTAGTGAAATATTTTCTGTTTTTTTTTTTTTTCTGAGAAATTGAGTTTACGATTGAAATGGTTGTTCATGAATGTTCCATGGCGCTTTGTCCCTTCAAAATGCTTAGGAAAGTGATTTTTATTTCTTCCAGACATTTATTTCTTCTTCTAAATTTCTTCTAATATTTTTTATTGTTTGGTGTTGTACATGTGAAGATTGTCTCTGCCAAGGTTTTAACCATACTTGAAGCCAAAAGCTAAGTAGTATCGAACTTTTTTATTTTGTTTCTTTTTAGCATCATGTGTTTACTATGTTTTAATTTTTATGATTCTTGGATGTCTTGTACGTGAAGATTGTCTCACTGAAATCTTCAAAACTAATTAATTGAGTGATTCTTCAATGTAAGATCTTCAATACGCTCCTTTGTACCTTTCCAATATGAATGTAATCATTCATCTTAGATTCCTGAAATTCAATAATTCAATTCTGAATTTTCTTCAGTTTTCCTTCATCATTCCTCCTTTGTTTGCCCAAAATTTGTTAGAACTTATGAACAAAACCATCACCATTAAGACAAAATTTTGTAAACTCTTCTTACTATTAATTACCAAAATTCCAGTTTCTTTTATGGCTTTTTAGCTTCAGTCACAAGCCCATTTTGATATTTGTTTCCCCTTGAAATCTCCTGTGAAGTAGGTTATGTTTTTATAATTACTTTAATGTTGCAGTCATTTCTTGAAGCCTTTCTTTTCTACTTTTACTTCCATTTCAGTTGCTGCCAATAAAATCTTATTCCCTAGTTTTAAACAGATACGTTGGTTTGGGTCTCTAATAATGTTGAGTAGCCTTAGCTAAGTTTGGGTTGCATTAATTTGTGTTTTCATTTTAAGAATATCATGAAACATGGAACTTGAACGGCAAAGGCATTTTGATTGAAAGGAATCTAACCGGGTAGAACTCACCCCTAAAAGCTAGCTTTTAGAGGGAGGGTGCCCATTCCCTTATAACCCAATCCCATCCCCATCACTTTACCGATGTGGGACTATTTGCTTTTGCGTGGAACCCCAACAGTCTCCCCCTCCACGCAGAAGCAACGTGGACCATCTCGCTCCTCCATGCGGCAGCAACGTGGGAACCACGAGATCTTCTCCGAGGGAATTCCACCGTCCTCGGAGGCACACCGGGGTTACCGAGATCTTCCCGGGAGTTCCCTCCTCAGAGGCACACCGAGGTTACAGAGATCTTCCTAAGATTTACCACGCCCCAGCTCTGATACATTTGTTAGGGAATCAAACCGAATAGCTTTTAGGGGTGAGTTCTACCCGGTTTGATTCCCTAACAAATGTATCAGAGCTGGGGCGTGGTAACTTCCTGGAAGATCTCGGTAATCCCGATGTGTGCCTCCGAGGACAGTGGAATTCCCTCGGAGAAGATCTCGTGGTTCCCACGTAGCCGCTGCGTGGAGGGGTGAGATGGTCCACGTTGCTTCTGCGTGGAGGGGGAGATTGTTGGAGTTCCACGCAAAAGCAAATAGTCCCACATCGGTAAAGTGACGGAGATGGGGCTGGGTTATAAGGGAATGGGCACCCTCCTTCTAATAGCCAGCTTTTAGGGGTGAGTTCTACCCGATAAAATTCCCTACATTGGTAAAGAAATATGAAAAGATTATTGGGTAGATCTTTCTTATAAGGATTCTATATCGCTTCCTTTGGAGATATTATGCGGCTGACTATATCTTGCTTTCTTAGCAGACACATAAGAACTAAATGTGGAGGGAATAGATAGATGAAATGTAAAAAATCCGGCATGCATGCGCTGGGCCTATGGTTATTTAATGCCTTGCAATTTTATTGTTTCCCAAAAGGTCGCATGGAACAAGTATATTTGGTTATATTTTATTTTTTCAACAATATTTAGTTTGTTTTGTCGGGGAAAGGAAGCAACACTTTTTTCTTCTTTTGTAATAGGTTACTTACGGGGCGTTTGGATACGCGAATTTTAGAATCCTGGATTTCCTCAAAATGTAGATGGGAGATGAGAGATGAAAGATACCGGCCGTCATTTTCTGATTTCTTGCCCTTCTTTCCAACATCAAGAGAGTAGGAGATCGTCCCATGTTTCTAGGTTTTAGAAATCTCAGAATGGGCAAGAGATTTCCAAAATCTGGATTTCTTACTTGAAATCCAAGAAAGGCTGTCAGGACTCAGGATAGCATACGGCAGCTTGATCATGAACCCTCTTTACACTGTTTTCAAAGTAAAACCTGGATTCTAAAATCTGCATATCCAAATGGCCCCTTAGTAGATTCTTCTCTTACCGTAGATAGTCATCTCATCTCCTAGTACAAAGGTAGCACGCCTGTCTTTGCAGTGCATGGTAAGCCTTAGAATTTTTTTCACAATTTAGAGGGAAATTATTTGATTGTTGTTAATTTAAAGGGATATTATCATAAATTGAAGGTCTCTACGTAAAAATTAAATAAGTTCGGCTCAAGTCCACTACTTTCATGTGAAAAAAGTGGAAATTTTAGAGAAGGAAATGGTTGGAGGAGATGAAGGGTGGTCGGAGGATTGGTAGTGCTACTATTGCTCCTACCACAATTTCAGATGTAGGCAAAAATGTAGAAGGTGCTTGCAGGTTAAAGCAAAACTGAAACCTTCCTCTGTAACGTTTTCCGGGAAGGGAAAGAGTTCCAATAGGAATATTAAATTACAAAATAGTCCTGGTGGTTGGTTTTGTCCCCCCTGTAAATATTTTAATTTCAGGTGGTGGGATAAGTGCCGTTAGTGTCAACGGTCTGAAAATCCCTCAAAATGGGTTGCCCTTGTTAGTTCAGAGCCTAGCATGGAGGCTAACTGTGAGGTGGACGGTCGATGGCCTGATTCGGGTAAAATCCACTTTCTTGAGAGTAAAGGCAGCCCAACTCTTTCCATTTCCAGCAAGGAAGTGCTTACTCATACGGACACCCTAAAAGCTTGTCTTATAGGAAAAAAGAAAGACAGATACACGTCTCTGGAGGACCTTTGGTTTTGGGCACAAAAAATTTGGGATTTTCCATCCTTACATTGCCCTTATACCTTGGCGGAGGACGAGATCCTCTTTATGTTTGAATCTGAAGCCCAGGCATCAAAGATTCTTGCTATGGGGTCTGAAGCCCTAGGTAATCATTTGGTTGGAATAGGGAGTTCCTTCAAGGTGAGGAAGCTCTTTGGGTTAATTTCTTTGGCATCCCTTTGCATGCTTGGGCTGTTTCAACGGTGGAAGGTATAGGGAGTTTATTTGGTAAAGTATTGGAAACCAAAATGGAAGGTAACCACCAGCATTGTATGAGTTTTGTCTCGGCCAAAATTCTGCCCCCCGGTGGTTTTTCCATGGTTCTTGTGTTAGAATTAGAATCCTTGATAAGGTTTACTCCATTGGGATTGATCTTCAGAAACAACACAATAATAAAAGTGGTGTTTCGGAGTACTCTAGTTACTTGGGTAGTGCCGGTATGGGCATTATACCGCCGTCTGGGGGTTCCCCGCCGATTGAGGACCGGCCTCTTGGTGAGCCGTTGGTTCCCCTATCTAATTCAAATTTCAAATCCAAGGATGGCGCTGAGAAAGAGCTTGAGAAATGTGTAAAGGGGCCTGCAATTAGGAGCGTTGGTCAGTCTTGTCTGCCCCTGGTGGGGCTAGAGAAGAGTTAGCCTTTTGATTTTGTTGCCTCTAGAAAGAAAGTTGCTTGGTCGGACCTTCCCAATAAGGATAGAAATAAACGTGCCCTCCCTCCAAAAGTAAGGAATACCTTTGTTCCCCGAGCCTCTGGCGGGTTTAATCATCGCCTAAATCATAATGCTAGGGCGGCAAGATCAGGAAATAACCTCATCGATCCCATTGTTGAGAATGGATGCATCTTTGGTAGGGTCAAGATAGACAAATAGTAAACTCTCAAATCTCCTCAAATTTTATTCCCGGTAGCCCAGGGTAGGTTTTGTTACGGGCTGAATTGTTATTATTAGTTTTTCCAGTTACTAGTTAGTAGCCTTTGGGTCTGGGGGGCCCTCCTTTTGTTTTTTAGTCATGAGGCCTTGGAAGCTAAAATTTTAGCCAAAATGAATATTCATGGTGAGTTTTACGAATTCTCCTCATGTTCTGGTGATCGAAATATTAGTTTACCCTTGGGGTCTTTAGTGCTAAAGAAGGTCATGTAGCAGTTGAGAAAGGTGAATGTTGAGGAAGAGATGGCCTCGTTGGGAGAACACCTTCGGAAGCAATGTAAGGATTTCATGTGCTAGGAATCTTACATGGCTTAGCATTTGTGGGGCATTAGGGTGGTGGGTATCTGGAGTCGGAGGAATTGCTCATAATCATGCTGGGTTTCTTGATCCTTTTGTGGGACTCAATCCCGAGACACCCCCATGATTATAGCGAAGGGGAATGAAGGTACAAACTGAATGACTATGACCATTGGGTAATATAAATGAAAGGAAGGAGTTTGGTGAAGGTTTCTTTTGGATGCGGTAGGAGAGGAAGATCTCAAAAGGGAAGTGATATAGCGATTTGGCATGGTGGGAGTGCATGGAAGTATACACCTATCTGCAGCGGTTTGACACGGAAGATTTTGTTTGGTTTTACTGGCCAAGGAGTATGCTCCTGGCCACCCTTACTTGATTCTATGTAGTGCAAGTTGGGACCCCTAGTCCCTGTTGTAATCTTCATAGCATCAATGAAATTGTCAATTTTCAAAAAAAAAAAAAAGAAATTTTAAAAATATTTTTCCTTTCCTGACTTTTCCAAAAATAATTCCTACAATCTGCAGAAGCCATATAACCTCTAAACCTTGATTGACACCCATAATAACCTATTAGTGCGAAAATACCTAGAGTGTGCAAATGCATTCGTTTGCTTTTCATTTCCAAAACTAAATCTTTGTTCAGAACTTAGCCAACACCAAATTCTATCCGTTTTGATATACGTACTATAGTAGAAGGAAAGGAAAACATATTCTCATTTCTTTACTTTCCTTCTCTCGTGATTTGAGAGGAAAGTCGAATATTGAAAAGGGTCGCATTTGGAATATTTACAGCAGACAAAGACTGGCAACCAAACGATGCTAAAAAAAAAGAAAAAAAGAAAAGAAAAACTTGTTCTTTTACTTTGATTTTCCCAAATTTTAGTGAAACCAAACGGAATCAAAGAAAAAGCCACAGAATCTCCAAATTCATATTGGCACCCAGAACCCTCAGACTGAAAATATGTCAAAGCATGCAAATGTGAGCCTACACTCTTCATCACTAAAACTAGACCATTGCTCTTGACCGTAACTAACACCAAATTTCAAATCATCGACGCTGGACAATAAATGAATGGTTTGTGATGGGGTGTAAAAGCTCCAGCCTCTCACAGGCCGCCACCTGTCCTGGAGTAGGTGAACTCCAGCCTCTCACAGGCCGCCACCTGTCCTGGAGTAGGTGAACTCCAGCCTCTCACAGGCCGCCACCTGTCCTGGACACTTCATCAGGTTTTTCCCCTATAAAAAAGGGGTTCAAAGCTCAAACCAAGGGGTAATACAAAAAACCCTCTCCACCCAAAAACTCCTAAAAACTAGCTCTGCACTCCTGCTCATACTGACTTGAGTGTCGAAGGGCCTGTCCGGAGTAAAACCCGGGTTGGTCTTCTGACCTCGCTTGCCTTGTGCAGGACTCAGCCCTCATAGTAGGACTCAGCCACTTCATCTCACCTCACTCCGGTCCCTCAGGATTCAGCTCCTCTGGTCATCCAGCTCCGCTCTTACGTCACTGTCGTACCTGTTACCGATTTTCGGTCTAACAGATTGGCGCCATCCGTGGGACCCCGGAACTGAAAGCTGTTCTCAGACATCTCACAAAAATGGCAGGGCGCAAGAGCGCGCGGATACCTACTGCACGGACTACCCGAGCCGTGCTACCTCGCAGGACTCGGAGTGAGCGAATCGCCTCGCTGGTGGTGGCAGCCTCTGCTATAGCTGAACAGAGCCCTGCTCGCTGAGAACACCTCAATCCTGCACCTACTCCGGAGCAAGTTCAAGCTCTCTTTCAGCAAATGACGGCCCTTGTTAGCTAGTACCAACAGCTGCTGCAAGCACCTCCTCAACCTCCTCTGGAAGCTCCATGACCTGGCCAAGAAAGGCCGGATATCCATAGAGGAGAGTCATCGCGCCACGTTGAGAACCGAACTCACCACTCCACCAGACAAGTCTGTCACCCCACGGCCAGGCATGCACAGACAGAGCTTCACCGCCGTCAAAGGTTGCGGTCTCACCCTACGCAAAGGCGCCGAGCTCACAAGGAACGAGCACCACCAATAAAGTCCCGGCCTCGTCGTAGGAGTCCGGAAAGTCAGTCCGGCTCCGCGGCAAGCCAATCGGTGGGAAGAGTCAGGTCCCTGGACCATAGAGCGGATCCGATGCTACAAAGAATGGAGGAGATGGATCATCGAATAGAGGAACTGGCAAGGGACCAGAGCCGGCCCGCCTCCAGGGCGTTTTCAAGTAAAACGCCGTTCACCGACGATGTCTTGGGTGCTCCAGCACCCAGGGGATTCAAAATGCCAACCGTCCTGAGGTTTGACGGGACTACTGACCCCGTGGACCACTTGGAGACATTCAGAACAATGATGCTCCTCCACGGTGCCTCCGATGGTTTTCTTTGTAGAGCATTCCCGACGACACTGACTGGTGCTGCACGAGACTGGTACTCCAGGATCAAACCGAGCTCTATCAGTAACTTCGATGACTTCGGGGAGGATCTGGTCCGCCACTTTATGAGTAGCCGCAGGCCAAGGAAAACAACAGCATCCTTGATGGCCTTGCGGCAGGACGACAACGAGCCCCTGAAAGTATTCGTCCGCCGCTTCAACAGGGAGGCACTTCAGGTGCCAAATTTAGATCCCTTAGCAGCTATGAATGCGCTCCTCGCAGGTGCCAGATCTAATGACTTCAGCCGGGCAGTAGCTCACCAAAATCCACACTCATTAGCGGACCTAATGGCCGGGGCTGAGGAGTTCATAACAGTGGAAGAAACGCTAGCAGCTCTTAACTCGAGTCGGAGGAGAACCTCTGAAGATAAAACCCTCCCAAGCAGCGTAGGGAGGATAAACCTCCCAGAAGAGAGAAATCTCCACCTCCGCAAAGAAGAGAAGAGAACTTCACGCCTCTCAACACCTCCAGGAAACATATATTGGCCGCAATCAGCGAAGAAGAATTCGTGAGGTGGCCTGCTAGAATGATCTCCAAAGGAAACAGGAGGGATCCATCAAAATACTGTCGGTTCCACAGGGACCATGGTCACGACACGGATGAATGCTGGCAGCTCAAGGAGGAAATCGAGCAGCTGATCGGCCGGGGCTATTTGAAAAAATATATCCGAACTGACGGCCGTAGGCCGGAGCGCAGAGAAAAGAGCCCCCAGGGCTGTAGCCCCCGACGACCGCAGCCGCCCCTTGCCCAGAACAAGTCCCCTTTGCCGTCTAGTATAAACCCGACGCCATCTCGATCTCAGCCAAGGGGGGTCATTAGTACGATCATGGGTGGGCCTGCTGCTGGGGGCACCTCCTCGTCTGCTCGCAAAGCGTATGCGCGGTGAGTTAACGCCGTGCACAAGTCCAGTAAGAAGACGAGGACGGAGAATGAGATCTCCTTTTCAGACGCAGATCTGGACAACCTCATACTGCCTCACGACGACGCACTGGTCTTAACCATGCTCGTCGCCAACTGGGACGTAAAGAAAATCCTCGTAGACAATGGGAGTTCGGCGGACATCTTGTACTATCACGCCTTCCAGAAGATGATAGGTGACGACCGCCTGAAGCCGACGAACTCCGATCTGTTTGGCTTCTCAGGAGAGGTTGTGAAAGTAGAGGGGCAGATTGAGCTCCCAATCCCTGTCGGAGAACCGCCCTGTCAAGCGTTCGCCATGGTCAATTTCCTAGTAGTAAGGGCCACTTCGGTCTATAATGCTATCTTAGGGCGGCCTGGCCAGAACCTGATCCGTGCGGTCGCTTCAGCGTATCACCAGAAAATGAAGTTCATAACACCAAACGGCGTGGGAGAAGTTCGAGGAGATCAACCCCAGTCCAGGGAGTGTTATGCAATGGCACTCAAAGGCAAAAATACAGTGGAATCACTGCCAATCGAACTACTCGATGTAAGGGACGAACTCAGGGGGACTCAACCCGCTGAAGACCTCATCTCCATCCCGCTATGCCCAGAAGACAATGAGAAAGTCGCTCTGATCGGCTCCTCTCTCAGCAGCAGCATTCAGCACCAGCTCACCGAGTTTCTCCAAGACAATGCAGATGTTTTCGCGTGGGCTCCTGCTGATATGCCCGGCATCGATCCGGAGATCAGCACGCACAGACTCGGTGTTGATTCAACTTGCAGACCGGTTAAGCAGAAAAGGAGGCATTTCGCTTTTGAAAGGCGACAGGCGATAAAAGAAGAAGTGGAGAGGCTTCTGAAGGCTGACTTCATTCACGAGATTCGATATCCGGACTGGTTGGCAAATGTAGTCCTAGTCAAGAAGACAAACGGAAAATGGAGGACCTACGTCGACTTCACCGATCTAAATAAAGCCTGTCCAAAGGACAGCTATCCGCTCCCGAAGATTGATCAGCTCATCGACGCCACTGCAGGCCACGAATTGTTGAGCTTCATGGACGCCTTCTCCGGATACAACCAGATCAGAATGTACGAATCAGATATACCAAAGACCTCCTTCGTCACAGATCAAGGGACTTATTGCTACCGTGTTATGCCCTTCGGCCTCAAAAACGCCGGGGCTACCTACCAAAGGCTAGTGAACAGACTTTTTATGAACCAGATCGGCCGTAACATGGAAGTCTATGTGGACGATATGCTGGTCAAGAGTCGAAGTGCACAGAATCATGTGTCTGATCTTAGAGAAACATTCCAGGTCCTGAAAAAGCACAGCATGAAGCTTAACCTCACCAAGTGCACTTTCGGCGTTAGCTCAGGAAAGTTCTTGGGGTTCATGGTAAGCCAACGCGGGATAGAAGCGAATCCAGAGAAGATCAGAGCCGTGGTGGAGCTCACTGCACCAAAAACTATTAGAGAAGTTCAGCGGCTCATAGGAATGATAGCCGCGCTGGGGCGCTTCATCTCGAAATCAGCAGAGAGGTGCCTACCTTTCTTCAGCGCAGTCAAAGGACTTAAGATTGCGCCCTGGACGGAGGACTGCCAGATCGCGTTCGAAGAGTTAAAGCAGTATTTGTCCTCCCCACCACTATTGACAAAGCCGGAACCAGGCGAGGAGTTATTTCTGTATCTCTCCGTTAGCCTCACGGCTCTGGCAGCTGTCCTTGTTCGTGAAGAGCACCGCCAGCAAAAACCTATCTACTATGTCAGCAAGGTTCTTCACGATGCAGAAATAAGGTACCAGTGGGTCAAGAAATTGGCTTACGTACTGATAATGGCGGCCAGGAAGTTAAGGCCGTACTTTCAAGCCCACACCATAAAAGTCCTGACTGATCAGCCGCTCCGGCAAGTACTCCATCGACCAGATATCTCGGGACGACTCGTGAAATGGGCCGTAGAACTAAGCGAGTTTGATATTCAGTATGCACCTAGGCCAGCCATCAAGGCTCAAGTACTGGCAGACTTCGTGGCTGAGTGCACCATTCCCCAGCAAATCGCCGATCCTGAAGCTATGCAACCCCCGGTTGTGGAAAAATCAGTTACCGAAGGACGTATAGCAGAAGGAACTGAAACAGAAATCATTCATTCACCAGCCGGGCAGGGCTCGGCAACCGCCGCACTAATCTGGGAAGTACATCTCGACGGATCTTCGAACAAGAGTGGTTGTGGAGCCGACCTCATTCTCACCGGGCCTGATGACTTTACTGCAGATTATGCCCTGAGGTTCGGATTCCACGCATCCAACAACGAGGCAGAATATGAAGCCCTCCTTGCCGGGATGAGTCTCGCGATTCATACCGGCGCTCGGAAGCTAAAGGCATACTGCGACTCCCAGCTGGTTGCAAACCAGGTTCAAGGAGTCTATGAAGCCCGAGACGAACGCATGATCAAATACCTTTCCAAAGTCCGCCAGCTAGCCAGCAAGTTCGAAAGTTTTGAAGTTATCAGAATCCCCAGAACACAAAATGCAAAGGCAGATGTGCTCTCAAGACTGGCTGCCTCCGGATACACCACTCTCGGGGGTATATGTATGGAGTTTCTACAGAGATCCAGTATCAAAAGTGAAGCTGCCGAAATAATGCAGGTGGAAAACGAGCCGTGCTGGATGGACGAGATCATTGATTATCTGCGCAATGGTAAACTCCCTGAAGCTAAGAAGGAAGCCCGCAAGGTGATACAGAGAGCTGCCCGATTTTCCCTCAGCAGCGACAACCTGTATAAGAGATCCTATACTCTCCCATACCTGAAGTGCCTCAGGCCGGGCGACGCCGCGTACGCCCTGCAAGAGACGCACGAAGGGATCTGTGGAGAGCATCTGGGGGGCAAAGCCCTGGCAATCAAAGTGCTGCTCAGAGGCCTGTACTGGCCTACCATAAGGAAAGATGCGCTGAGTCTGGTTAAAAGGTGCGAGAAGTGTCAGAAATTCTCTCCCACCATCCACCAGCCTGCCGTAGCAATGGCCCCAATTATCAGCCCACTCCCCTTCGCAGTTTGGGGGATGGATATCCTGGGCCCCTTTCCACCGGCCTCCGGAAAGCGCACGTTCGTGGTAGTAGCGATCGACTATTTTACTAAGTGGGTGGAGGCTGAACCTCTAGCACAGATCACATAGCAAAATGTGCAGAACTTCTTCTGGAAATCAGTAGTTTGGAGATTTGGGATTCCCCGCGCCTTGATAACGGACAACGGCAAACAGTTTGACTGCCGGAACTTTCGGAAGTTCTGCTCCGATTTAAAAATTGAACAGAGGTTCACTTCAGTAGCTCACCCCCAGACCAATGGGAAAACGGAAGTGACTAATAGAATCCTGCTTCAGGGGATAAAGAAAAGACTGGATGAAAAAGCTGATCGGTGGGCAGACGAGCTTTATCACGTTCTATGGGCGTATCGCACCACTCCGCGTACGCCAACTGGTGAATCACCATTCAACCTCTCCTTTGGAACAGAGGCTGTGATACCGGTCGATATCGGCACTCCGTCTCCCAGAGTCACCAGCTTCGATGAGCAACTTAATGGTGATG
This sequence comes from Tasmannia lanceolata, assembly GCF_043159265.1. Classification (NCBI taxonomy): domain Eukaryota; kingdom Viridiplantae; phylum Streptophyta; class Magnoliopsida; order Canellales; family Winteraceae; genus Tasmannia; species Tasmannia lanceolata. Next base: position 36,530,298 of record NW_027518679.1, on the reverse strand, counting down.
GGCTCCGTGCAAATCTCGACTTATTAGAGGAGGTCCGGGAAGAATCTCGAATCCGAGTCGCCGCTTACAAGCAGAAAGTATCTAATTATCATGACTCAAAGATACGTCCCAGAGAATTCCGGACAGGAGATTTAGTCCTGAGGAAGGCAGCCGTCTCCCAACCTACGAAAGTCGGGAAACTCTCCCCGACTTGGGAGGGGCCGTATCGAGTAAAAGAAGTCATTCGCCCAGGAAGCTATAAGCTGGAGACGCTGGAGGAACACCTATTACCCAACGCATGGAACTCCAAGAACCTCAAAAAATATTATAAGTAGCCAAATCGTCCGGCGTGAAAGGTGATTTTGTAAATTAAATATATGTTAAAAATGAATAAATATAGAAATTCTTTTGTAGACTTACTCTTTTATCTGGAATTCAGTTCATAAAAACTTGGGTACTATCTGGAAACCTAGTTCGTAAAAACTTGGGTACTATCTGGAAACCTAGTTCGTAAAAACTTGGGTACTTTTATCTGGAAACCCACTTCATAAAAACTTGGGTACTATCTGGAAACCCAGTTCATAAAAACTTGGGTACTATCTGGAAACCTAGTTCGTAAAAACTTGGGTACTTTTGTCTGGAAACCCAGTTCATAAAAACTTGGGTACTGTCTGGAAACCCAGTTCATAAAAACTTGGGTACTATCTGGAAACCCAGTTCATAAAAACTTGGGTACTGTCTGGAAACCCAGTTCATAAAAACTTGGGTACTGTCTGGAAACCCAGTTCATAAAAACTTGGGTACTATCTGGAAACCCAGTTCATAAAAACTTGGGTACTATCTGGAAACCCAGTTCATAAAAACTTGGGTACTATCTGGAAACCCAGTTCATAAAAACTTGGGTACTATCTGGAAATCCAGTTCGCCAGAACTTGGGTATCAATCGCCTAGAATCCCAGTTTATTGAAACTAGGGGGCAAGCCGGACAAGTTTTTCTCGAGTAATGATTATCAAAGACAAGACCAAGGAGAACAGACAGACAAGTTTAATTTCTATTCATCAAAATGTGGGGTCTCAAGGACCATTACAGAGCTTTGCCTTAGAGGCTGTCAAAATTTTTTTTTGGGTCTCAACGACCATTACAAAAAGAATTGAAGAGGATGCTCAAGAGGCTTCATGGTCGCCGCCCTGAGGAGATCTGCCCTCTGGAACCAAAGTGGTATCTGCGGCAGTATCAGCAGCAGTGTCTGCCTCCTCGTCGACAAGTGTCGGTACTGCAGGGAGAGTCAGGTTCGTCGTCACTAAGGCCGGATTGGATGCTTTGACTTGTTCCAGGCAGTCATAGTACCCAATTTTGTAGGCCTCATTGGACAGATTGAAAAGCTCGGCCTCCTTGCCCTCTACAACCTCCTTCACAGCCACTACCTGCCTCTCCTTAGCTCTCTTCCTCTGGGCAGCCATGGCTTCGACTGCCTTTTGTAACTTCTGCTTCTGAAGGGCCAGTTCCTCCTCAAGCAGCACTTTCTCTGCCTCCACCCGTCCAATGCTCGTCTGGAGCTCCTTGACCTCACTGGGCAGCTTCCCATTCACCACTTCCGATTCGGTGATTGCTTCGGAGAACTTCTTGCTCTTCTCCTTGAGATCGTTGTAGTACACCCCAATCTGCAGACAGAAACAAGTCAGTATAGGAGGAAAAACAAAAGACGGACAGGAAGTAAGCAAGCTCGTCACCTCCCCTTACCCGATAAAGTGAAGAGAACACCGACTCTTCGCCTGTAGCTGGCGGCTCATGGATAACCTGCTGCTTATCCTTCACAAGGATACATTTGCTCTGGATCTCAGCTGCTACTCGACTTTCGCCCAGGCCAGTATCGTTCTTTTGGACGGCCCAGTTAGGCCGAAAGACGTTATCACCACCCTCGTTGAAGGAGGACGGGCTCCAGCTCCAGCTCCAGTGGACGCGCCACCAGATTTAGAAAATCCGCCTCCTTGCGCAAAGGGGCCGACTAATTTCACTATGGTTTTCCCCTTCGGAACCGGAGGTGGCGCTGTATCTTGGGTAGGGGCCGGGCTCGCCATCTCGGCCGCCTTTCTCTTTTTGCTTTGTTGCACTACCTGCTGAGCCCCCTCCTGTGCCCTTGGAAGGGCTCCTTGCCTTATACTTTCAACTGTTGTTTGTTTCTTCTTCTCTACAAGTAAAAAAGCAGTAAAAAAAAAGGAAGACAAACAGTTTTAAGACGAGTCTCGCCACATACGTGCTGGAGTTGCAGTACTTATATCAAGCCTGGCCAGAATTTCTTCTCGCGAAAAATTTGAACAGTGAATGAGGCATGTTCGCTCCACCTCCTCCCGCATCAGGGCGAACGTCCTCATATCTTCGCCCTCAAGAAGCGGCTTGCGACTCAGCCCGGTGGTATCCGGAGTATCCCACACTAAAGGAACCGGCCAGGGCTCACTAGATTCACTATCCTCGATGTAGAAGAACCTATTCTTCCACGAGTGTATTGACGAGGGGATGCCAGTAATTATTTTCAAATCAGGGCGCTGGCTAATGTAAATCCAGCCCCCCTCCTTGTGTCTCTTCAGATGTGCACAAGCACGGAATAACGGCACGGACACGCTCCTCTCTAGCCGGCCATGAACAAGGTACAAAAACCCAGTCAGTAACCTCCATGAGTTCGGAGCTACCTGGGCTGGGGCCAGTCCGTAATATCGAAGCACTGCGACAAAGAATGGGTGCAAAGGAAATCGGAGTCCTGCTCTCAACGATTCTTCATAGATACAGAGATCCGGACTTTCGTTGCAGGCCTATCTCCCTCTATTGCCGCCCTCAGTTCAAACCTTGGGGGCACACAGTATTTATCTCTAATGTCCCTCAGCATGGACTCGGTGAGGTGATTTTCCTCGACTAGAGCCCGCATGTTGTATTTTGGGTTAGCTTCCATCCGTGCTCTAGCAATGACCTCAACAGCCCGGCCAGGAAGGAATGTTGTGGACGCCTCAGCAACGTCGCTACCCACACTTCCTTCTGTTCGGAGATGACTATAAGTCGGGAGTGGGGTGACGTTCAAATCTAATATCACCTCGTCCTTGCCCCCCCCCCCCCCCCGTCGTCGCTGTCTATAATGTCTACTCTAATGGCTGGACTAGCCATTATAGGCTCCTGAACTGGCCTAAATTCTGAGCTACTACTGGTGGAGGACTCAGAACCGGACTCGGAACTTGAACTACTATCAGACATGTAGTAAAAAGAAAGGCTGAGAAGAATACCGGGGAGAGTAGAGAGCTCCTAAAAATCCACGCACGACTCCAACCACGAATTGGCCAGCCGAACTGACAGAACAAGAAGAGGGAGAGAAGTTGAAAAGTGAAAAGTGAAAAAAAATGAGAGGTAAAAACCTCCTTTTATAACATTCACCCAAGGCGGTGGAAATTTAATGCGAGGCACGCATCTTGAGGGCGCTCGAATGGTGCCACGTGTCCTCTAGTTATGACGGACACACACTTCAAGACAGAGACGTGATCGAATACGCACGTATGATTTGATACGCGCGTATCTCCAAAAATCCAAGGGTCTACGCGCGTATCTCCAAGAAATAAAGGGTCTCCAGAGGGAAGAAAATGGTCGAGTTCACGACAAAAACCAGTCCGGCCCAAGCCAGATTGGATATGATGCGTTCCGCAAAACGACAAAAACCAGTCCGGCCCAAGCCGGACTGGATATGACGCGTTCCGCAAAACGACAAAAACTAGTCCGGCCCAAGCCGGACTGGATATGCGCGTTCCGCAAAAATACAAAAACCAGTCCGGCCCAAGCCGGACTGGATATGACGCGTTCCGCAAAACGACAAAAACCAGTCCGGCCCAAGCCGGACTGGATATGACGCGTTCCGCAAAACGACAAAAACCAGCCCGGCCCAAGCCGGACTGGATATGACGCGTTCCGCAAAACGACAAAAACCAGTCCGGCCCAAGCCGGACTGGATATGACGCGTTCCGCAAAACGACAAAAACCAGTCCGGTCCAAGCCGGACTGGATATGATGCGTTCCGCAAAACGACAAAAACCAGTCCGGCCCAAGCCGGACTGGCTCAACTCCGGACTGGATTTCCGGACTCATTCTTTAGAGGATGCCTGCCCCTCCAGGAATGTGATCAACCACATTTCCCCAAGTCACTCAATGACTTGGAGAAATGGGGGGCAACTGATGGGGTGTAAAAGCTCTAGCCTCTCACAGGCCACCACCTGTCCTGGAGTAGGTGAACCCAAGCCTCTCACAGGCCGCCACCTGTCCTGGAGTAGGTGAAATCCAGCCTCTCACAGGTCGCCACCTGTCCTGGAGTAGGTGAACTCCAGCCTCTCACAGGCCGCCACCTGTCCTGGACACCTGTCCTGGACACTTCATCAGGTTTTTCCCCTATAAAAAAGGGGTTCAAAGCTCAAACCAAGGGGTAATACAAAAAACCCTCTCCACCCAAAAACTCCTAAAAACTAGCTCTGCACTCCTACTCATACTGACTTGAGTGTCGAAGGGCCTGTCCGGAGTAAAACCCGGGTTGGTCTTCTGACCTCGCTTGCCTTGTGCAGGACTCAGCCCTCATAGTAGGACTCAGCCACTTCATCTGACCTCACTCCGGTCCCTCAGGATTCAGCTCCTCTGGTCATCCAGCTCCGCTCTTACGTCACTGTCGTACCTGTTACTGATTTTCAGTCTAACAGTTTGGATCATCAAAATACGTAGGGCCCACTATATGATTCATTTCATAATAGTACCAGAATATAGAGCACATAAATAATAAGAGAGTAGTAGAAAAAGTCTACAAAGGAGTATGTAGTCCTCACATGAATGAAACCACGTTATAAGGAAAATTTCTCCGCAAGTAAAAAATGTTTTAGACGCATGAAGAAAATGAATAAAATCATATATTTGGGACTCCATGAACACAATAACCAAGTGAATCTATTTCAATTTTTAGGTTAAACCACAAAGCAAAAGCATTCAAAAACAAAAAGAAAACCCATTAACATATGAACAAAGGGCAATACATGTACTATCACCCATGTTGAAAAAACCTATATAACAGTTACAAAAATTCAACATAGGCCTTTCAAGTTTCATAATCATTGCAATAATACAAAACTGTAAATAATTAAAGAAAAGACTGGAAGAAGATATCAAGAATGTACCTGATAACTGGGACGCTATGTTGGCGATGAAGGTCTTCACACCATTTCCCTGAGTCAAAAATATTGAAAGCACATATTTCTTCATTCTGGTGGAACTCACCTATGGATAAATGGCATGGTTGTAGAGAAATGATGGATTTGCCTCATGAAAATTTCTTTCAGTTAGGGCTGCAACTCGAGCCGTGTTTTACCCGACCCGCATCGACCCGACCCGAAAATAGCTTGGGTCGGGTTTAGATTTCTCGGGTTTCGGGCCGGGTCGGGTTTAAGGTCCAAAAACCCGGATGAATCTCGGGTCGAGCCAGTTTTGAAGGGGCCCGGCCCGAGTTACTTTAGTTTTTTTTTTCCTTAAATGTTAAAACTTAAAACTCATATGTAATACAGTATATAACTATATATGAGAAAACTTAAAAGTTAAAACTCATGTCCAAAAACCCGGATGAATCTCACGCATGCGTCTCTCCCCTCTTCTGTTCGTTCAAAAACCTGGATGAATCTCACGCCTAGGGTTTCATAAATATTCCTCTCTTCTTTGATCTATTCTTGAAATAATCAAGAGGGGGGGTGAATTGAATTTAACTCAAAATTAGGCCTTTTGAAAATTACCTATGAACCCTAATTGGAATTTTCTTCACTTAGTTAAATATTTGGTTAGTGTAAATAATTAGAAACAAAAAGGAAATGTCAAACCAAAAGTTAATAATGGAAATGCAAGACAAGAAAGTACACACCGATGTATAGTGGTTCGGGCAAAGCCCTACTCCACTCTTCTTAAGATCGTCCTTAAGGATTTCCACTATTGGAGACCTCCACGATGCCCGGCTCCGAGGCGGTTACACTTCCAAGGGATATTAAATGAGGATGCCCTTACACCTTTACAAAGACTCTCCTTCTCCGCCGAGTTCTAAGCGGTTGCTCTCTAGGGAATTAAAATAAGGAATGCCCTAGCCACCTATACAAGGAATGAAGATTGAATAGCTTGGCTTCTTCTTGAAAGCTCGATGCTCTTTGTAGATCCTTGATTGCTCTTCAATGATGGTTGCAAGTGAAAGCTCTAAAATCCCAACTCAAATAGATTTGCAAGTTGCAAGGCAAGTTTGGGGAAAACAAAAATCTCAAGCAATAATAGGTTGCAAGTTTTCTTTGATGCTCAAGGATGTTTTCAAATGATCAAGAGAGGGAGAAAAAATTCTCTACATATTGTATTTGTAGCCTCTCCAAAGAATATGACCGTTTGGGGGTGGAAATATCAAAATACAAGAATTAATTCAAATCCCAACGGCTATATTCTGAGCTGTCGCAGGGTTCTCGGAGTTCCGAGAATCATTCTCGGAGTTCCGAGAAATATTCTCGGAGTTCCGAGACAACGGCCAGAAGAAATAAAATTTCTACTGGACCATTTCTTGGAGTTCCGAGAAATTTTCTCGGAGTTCCGAGAAAATGTCCAGATGCTACTGGACCTTTTCTCGGAGTTCCGAGGGAACTCTCGGAGTTCCGAGTTCGGAGCTCCGAGAAAAATCTCGGAGTTCCGAGAAGCCTAAAAATCCGCAGTTTTTGATTTTTATTGCTTGTTTGATTTTTAGCTTTTGGAACTCAACTCCTATGGTTATTTTGGAATGTTTATGAGGGTCCCAACATGTTGGTCCACCACATAACCATTCACTAATCCATTTTAAGTTCTTAAGTGTTCTTTGAAAAACAAATTGAAAACACTTTGAAAACGTTTTGCCTTGACTTGAAAATCTAAAGAGAAAGGATGTACAATGATACCTATGCACTATTCGATCCCTCTTTAGCTTTGGTCTTCAAATGATCTTCCATCTTTGGATGCTTGCTTGAGTGATGATGTGAGCTACACTTAGCTCCTTTGGCTCTTGTTTGGTACACCTTTAAGCATGACCAAGTTGAGTGTTGGTTTCTTCAACGATCAATCCTATCTTAAACACAACACTTCAAGCAAATTGATTAGTATTCAAAAACACAATCAATTATGTTTAGAATCATCAAAACAAGATAGGAGAGTAGACCCTTGGGCTTACAATCTCCCCCTTTTTGATGATGACAAACAAAATTGATTATGAGGTGTGTGTGGAGTGACATAGTAGGCAAGTGAATACTGGAACTCCCCCTCAATATATGCACACATATAAATGATACAAGTTATAAGCAAGTGGTGCATATAGTCAATTGAATAGATAATCAATTTCAAACTTCTCCCCCTTTTGTCATCGACAGAAAGGGTGTAAAAAAAAATTTAGGAGTGGATAACTCCCCCTAAATCAATGCTTATGGTATAAAAATATATAACCAAGTAATGCACATATACCTGTTCATGATCGAGATGTTGACATATGTCAAGATGTTAGGTATTTTAATTAAAGTGAAGATACCTCTCCAACTTAGAAAAACTAAGAAGGCTAACAAAATCAATTGAGTGATTTTTAAGATTAAAAATTTGACATCTCATTCATGCAGATACTACCAAACAAAGATTATATATATAAATACTATATAGATAAGCTGGTTAAAGGCACAAAGTATTTATTTGGCAATTTCTTTGATTTGATCCGCACTCCATATGTTTAAGGCACTTCGGATATAACAAATTCTATCATCACTAAGGGGTTTTGTAAAGATATCCGCTAATTGATCTTCAGTGTTGATATATTTTAAGCAAATATCCCCTTTTTGTGAGTGATCTCTGATGAAGTGGTGCCTAATCTCAATGTGTTTTGTTCTTGAGTGTTGTATGGGGTTCTTTGTTAAGCTTATAGCACTAGTATTGTCACATTGGATGAGAATATTTTCCATTTTGATTGCATAGTCCATCAATGTGCTTTTCATCCATAGGACTTGAGCACAGCAAGCTCCAGCTGCCACATATTCTGCTTCTGTTGTGGACAGAGCTACTGAATTTTGCTTCTTGCTAAACCATGAAACAAGTGATTTACCCAAGAATTGGCAAGTCCCACTAGTGTTTTTCCTATCTACTCTACATCCAGCAAAATCTGCATCTGAATATCCGATGAGAGTGAAGGAAGATGATCTTTCATACCACAGTCCTAGACTTTGGGTTCCTCTTAAGTACTTGAAGATCTTCTTAACTGCTGATAGGTGAGATTCTTTAGGATCCGATTGAAATCGAGCACAGAGACAGACAGTAAACATAATGTCTGGTCTGCTGGCTGTCAAATAGAGCAAACTACCTATCATACCCCTATACAATTTCTGATCCACAGATTTGCCAAATTCATCTTTTTCTAGCTTAGCAGTAGTACTCATGGGAATTCTTGATGTCTTACTGCTATCCATGCCATACTTCTTTAATAACTCCTTTGTATATTTTTCTTGATTTAAAAATATTCCATTTTTGTATTGTTTAATTTGGAGTCCTAAGAAGTAGGTTAACTCTCCCATCATGCTCATTTCAAATTCATTTTTCATTAAGGTTGCAAATTCATCACACAATTTTTGATTAGTTGAGCCACAGATGGTATCATCCACATAGATTTGGACAAGGAGGATATCATGATTTTCTCTTTTGATAAATAAGGTTTTATCCACCTTTCCCATCTCGAATCCCTTTTCAACTAAGAAAGTGCAAAGCCTCTCATACCAAGCTCTAGGAGCTTGCTTTAATCCATATAAAGCTTTATCAAGCCTGAAGACATGATTTGGATGTTTGAAGTCTTCAAAACCTGGAGGTTGCTCAACATACACTTCCTCTTGGATATAGCCATTTAGGAAGGCACTTTTGACATCCATTTGATATAGTTTAAATCCTTTATGAGATGCATATGCCAAAAGTATCCTAATAGCCTCCATACGGGCAACAGGAGCAAATGTCTCATCATAATCTATCCCTTCCTCCTGATTGTACCCTTGGGCTACAAGCCTAGCTTTATTCCCAGTGATAATTCCATTTTCATCCAATTTATTTCTATACACCCATCTCGTGCCAATGACTGGATGATCACTGGGTCTAGGTACTAGCCTCCACACTTTGTTCCTTTCGAATTGACTTAGCTCTTCTTGCATGGCCATCAACCAATATTCATCCTTTTCAGCTTCCTTGATGGATTTTGGTTCTAATTCGGATAGGAACGCCAAATTGTTACTCACACTACGATAGTATGATCTAGTTCTTACTGGCAATGTGGCATCACCTAAAATTTGGGATTCAGGATGATCTACCAATGTTCTCCTATCCCTAGGCAATGAGTCATCAATTTCATTTTCTACTTCCTCACTAGGTAATGTATGACTTGTTGATGCATGAGGAGGAGCACTCAATTTTGGAAAAAGATGTTCAATGGGTTCATCCTCATCATGTGGCATTTCTTGTGGTGTTGGCTCTCTTTCATCAAATGTCACATGCATGGATTCTTCTACTACTAGGGTTCTCCTATTAAATACTCTATATGCCTTGCTATGAGAAGAATACCCTAAGAATATTCCATCATCCGATTTCCTATCAAATTTGTGTAGATTATCTTTGATGTTTAAAATAAAGCATTTACATCCAAACACTCTAAAATAGCTTATATTTGGTTTCAAGTTTTTCCAAAGCTCATAAGGTGTTTTCTTTTATAAATTGGCCTTAGATATACTCTGTTTATGATATAGCAAGCGGTGCTAACCGCTTCCGCCCAAAAATATCTAGGGAGATCATTTTCATGCAACATAGTTCTAGCCATTTCTTGGAGAGTTCGATTCTTTCTTTCTACTACTCCATTTTGTTGAGGTGTTCTAGGTGCGGAAAAAATATGTTTTATGCCATGTTCATTACAATAAGTGTCAAAATGTACATTTTCAAATTCAGTTCCATGATCACTTCTAATGTAAGAGATAGCAACACCTTTTTCATTTTGTATTTGATTGCACAATGTAAGGAAGTTTTCATAAGTTTCATCTTTGTGTGCTAGAAATATGACCCATGTGAATCGTGAGTAGTCATCCACAACTACAAACACGTACCTCTTTCCACCTAGGCTACTAGTCTTCATTGGTCCAAAAAGATCCATATGAAGTAGCTCCAAGGGGTAGGAAGTTGAAATCATATTTTTAAGTGCAAATGAGCTTTTCAATTGTTTTCCTAATTGACAAGTTCTACAAATGTGATCCTTGATGAATTTGAACTTAGGCAATCCTCTAACACTTTCTTTTGAGGAGAGGGTCGAAATGAGATCCATTCCGGCATGACCCAACCTCCTATGCCATAGCCAAGAATCCTCACTAATGGCATTAAGACAAGTTACATTTTGGAGTCTAAGATCATCTAATCCAATTGTGTAAATGTTATTGTCTCTAGAACCTATGAATTTGACTACTCCATCTATCTTATTTTTAACAATGCATTTATCGGGATTGAAGACAACTTCAAAACCATTATCACATAATTGACTAATGCTAATAAGATTATGGGATAAGCCATCAACAAATAGTACATCATGTATGGGAGAGGTAGAGTTACCTATGGTGCCTTCACCTTTGACTTTTCCTTTCTTATCATCTCCAAAGGTAACGTCTCCACCATCCTTGAGCGATAGGGATGCGAATTGAGTAAGGTCTCCGGTCATATGTCTAGAGCATCCACTATCAAGGTACCATGTGTTCTTCTTGTTATGGCTTTTAAGGCATACCTACATATGAATAGGCAAGTGAGATCCCTTAGGTACCCAAATCTTCCTAATCTTGCTATGTTCATTTGTTTTCACATTAGAGTTCAACTTAATCTTATCTTGTTTAGCATGTAAGCAAGCAACCTTGTAATGACCTTCTAGACCACAATAAAAGCAAATTTTGGTACCGCTAGAAGAAACCTTTTCAAGTTTAGTTTTATAGTTGGATATTGTGGTGTTCCATTTATGTCCAAGTCCACTTTTGTCACTTGACATTCTTTGAAGATTTACAAGCCTATCCAATTTTAATGAACTATTTTCAAATTTTTCAAAAAGTTTCTTTAGTTCATCATACTCAAAAGATAATCTACCATTTTCATGCTTTAGATTGTTGTTTTCATTTGAGAGTTCTTGTCGGTTTTTATTTAAGATTTTGATAGAAGCATTTAACTCATGAATTTCTACTTTGTATTTTTCATTCTTATCATCTAAAAATTCATGATCTTTTTTTAACCAACCAAATTCTTTTGTCATGTTAGCAAGAGAATTTTCAAGTGATGCAATTTTATCAAATTGAATTTCAAGTTCATCATTTGCATTTTGTAGGGAATCAAGAACTTCTTTTAAAACAATAACATCATTTAAAGTGTTTACCTCATTGTTGTCGTTTGTTGAGGCCATGAAGCATACGTTCCTTGCTATCAAGCAATCTTCGCCATCATTTTGTTCGCCTTCGCTTTCAATTTCCTCATCCCATGTGGCGGTCATTCCTTTCTTGCCTTCTCTTCTCTTGAAGCGGTTGTTTGAAGAGGGTTCATTGTTGAGTGGACAATCCGGGCGAATGTGTCCAAGCTTCTTGCAACCGTAACATCGTGGTTGAGAAGATCCATCACCGAGTTCTTCTTTCTTCTTGAATGGAGGGTCTGTCCTTCTATTTCTCATCACTCCCATGTTCCTTTGCAAGAATTTGATCCTTCTTGTTAGGAGGGCAACTTCATCTTCCATGTCTTCTTTTGCATCTTCATTTTCACCTATATTACAAGCAAAAGCAATTCCTTTTCCTTTTTCGATTTTAGTTTCGATTTCGGGTGCTTTTGTTTTGAAAATCATTTCATGGGTGATCAAGGACCCTATTAGTTCATCTAGGTTCAATGTGTTCATGTCCTTGGCTTCGGTGATTGCGGAGGTTTTGGATTCCCAAGACAAAGGTAAGGACCTAAGGATTTTAGTCACTAAATCTCTATTGGAAAATTGTTTTCCAAGACCCCTTAATCCATTTACAAGATTGGTGAATCTAGTGTACATGTCGGCAATTGTTTCATCGGGTGTCATTTGAAAGAGTTCGTATTGCCGAAAAAGATGGTTCATTTTAGATTCTTTTACTTGATTGGTTCCCTCATGGGTGACTTCTAGAGTGTCCCAAATTTCCTTAGCCGAATTCAAATTTGATACTCTATTGAATTCTCCGGGAGATAGAGCACAAATAAGAGAATTCATGGCTTTGGCATTATAATTCGAAGCTTGTTGTTCGGCTTCGGTCCAATCATTTAAATTTCTTGTGGGTAAGATGTATTCATTATTAATTGCTCTCCACATTTGATAGTCTTGGGTTAAAAAGATTTTCATTTTGGTTTTCCAAAAACCATAGTTTGTTCCATCAAAATAGGGTGGCCTAGTGTTTGAATAACCTTCATGGTGTTGAGGGTAGTTTGCCATTTTAGAATCTTTACTCTAGACCGGTTAGGGTTTTCTAAAAATTAGAGACGAGGCTCTGATACCAATTGAAATAATCAAGAGGGGGGGTGAACTGAATTTAACTCAAAATTAGGCCTTTTGAAAATTACCTATGAACCCTAATTGGAATTTTCTTCATTTAGTTAAATATTTGGTTAGTGTAAATAATTAGAAACAAAAAGGAAATGTCAAACCAAAAGTTAATAATGGAAATGCAAGACAAGAAAGAACACACCGATGTATAGTGGTTCGGGCAAAGCCCTACTCCACTCTTCTTAAGATCGTCCTTAAGGATTTCCACTATTGGAGACCTCCACGATGCCCGGCTCCGAGGCGGTTACACTTCCAAGGGATATTAAATGAGGATGCCCTTACACCTTTACAAAGACTCTCCTTCTCCGCCGAGTTCTAAGCGGTTGCTCTCTAGGGAATTAAAATAAGGAATGCCCTAGCCACCTATACAAGGAATGAAGATTGAATAGCTTGGCTTCTTCTTGAAAGCTCGATGCTCTTTGTAGATCCTTGATTGCTCTTCAATGATGGTTGCAAGTGAAAGCTCTAAAATCCCAACTCAAATAGATTTGCAAGTTGCAAGGCAAGTTTGGGGAAAACAAAAATCTCAAGCAATAATAGGTTGCAAGTTTTCTTTGATGCTCAAGGATGTTTTCAAATGATCAAGAGAGGGAGAAAAACTTCTCTACATATTGTATTTATAGCCTCTCCAAAGAATATGACCGTTTGGGGGTGGAAATATCAAAATACAAGAATTAATTCAAATCCCAACGGCTATATTCTGAGCTGTCGCAGGGTTCTCGGAGTTCCGAGAATCATTCTCGGAGTTCCGAGACAACGGCCAGAAGAAATAAAATTTCTACTGGACCATTTCTCGGAGTTCCGAGAAAATGTCCAGACGCTACTGGACCTTTTCTCGGAGTTCCGAGTTCGGAGCTCCGAGAAAAATCTTGGAGTTCCGAGAAGCCTAAAAATCCGCAGTTTTTGATTTTTATTGCTTGTTTGATTTTTAGCTTTTGGAACTCAACTCCTATGGTTATTTTGGAATGTTTATGAGGGTCCCAACATGTTGGTCCACCACATAACCATTCACTAATCCATTTTAAGTTCTTAAGTGTTCTTTGAAAAACAAATTGAAAACACTTTGAAAACGTTTTGCCTTGACTTGAAAATCTAAAGAGAAAGGATGTACAATGATACCTATGCACTATTCGATCCCTCTTTAGCTTTGGTCTTCAAATGATCTTCCATCTTTGGATGCTTGCTTGAGTGATGATGTGAGCTACACTTAGCTCCTTTGGCTCTTGTTTGGTACACCTTTAAGCATGACCAAGTTGAGTGTTGGTTTCTTCAACGATCAATCCTATCTTAAACACAACACTTCAAAGCAAATTGATTAGTATTCAAAAACACAATCAATTATGTTTAGAATCATCAAAACAAGATAGGAGAGTAGACCCTTGGGCTTACAATTCTCAAGACTCAAATCTCAATCTCTCTCTTCCCTCAAATCTCACGCACGCACGTACGCGTCTCTCCCCTCTTGTCACTCACAGAAGATGTAAATCTATCTTCCTCTCACTCCATTTTTTTAGGGTTCTATTCCCACATAAATAGTTTCAATAGTCAATACAAGAAATCTGTGTTATGGTTTCCCCTTCCTTATCTCTTTGATGAATAGTATTTAAAAATCTCTATTTTCTGGTTTGTGGATTGAGATGTGAGAGGAAAAAAAGGAGCTTCTTAAAACCCCTAATTCTCTCACTCTCTCTAAAAACCCCAATTTTTTAGATCCATTTCATCTAATATCCCTCTGATTTTCTTAAAACCCTAAAAAATTAGAAAACCCCCAAAACGAGGGTCGATTGACTGTGGTCTTTGATCTCTGAAGCAATAAAAGGTATGTGTGCTCATTCAGTCATTCGATCCGTTGCTAACTATTTTGACTGTCTTTGATTTTTTTATACAAATGTTTTCTATTTCAAATTGTAATAGTTATCTCTAGAGATTTGTATGTGAAAGAAAACCCTCTATAACTAATTAACTATGAGCTAGAAGCCTAGAAGCATCCATTTGGGTTCAATGTTAAGAGCTATTTGATTATGGTCATGCGCGATGAAAGTTCCTACTCTGCTCTGTCTGACACGAAGTTGCCCGATCTGAATTTTTCACAACTCCTTTTGATGTAGAATTAATTCAAACTATGTTTGGCTGAATTCATCAAACATATTTCCTCTGTTCACCCATGTTAATTGTATAAACTATTATATTGGTGCTTAATTATTTGTTTCCTCTTAGGCCATGTTTGCAACTGTGAAATTATTTTTCATTGAATATTAGTTTACCAAGTGATGAGAGGGGTAGGGAGAGAGTTGAGAGGGCAGGAGCTATGAGATGGTCCGAAGTGGTTGAAAAATGGGGGGGGGGGAACTTATTTTGACTAGAGTTTTTTTTTTCTCTGTTCTTCAGCCACTTCTCACCCTTTCTTTACTCATGCCCCCTCAATTCTCTCCCTTTCAGACCCTCTTTGCCCATCTCCCACCACCGGATAAACTAAAATTCCATGGAGAAAAATATTTCATGACTTCCAAACATGGCCTATTGTACTAGGTAATTTCTATCACCAAAATGCCAAGTGGAGACAAGCTAAGTGTTTGTATTTTGGTTAGAATGGTAGTATTTGTTGTTTTTACATGCAATCTCTGTAGTGTTTGTTGTTCTCAATCTCCTCATTTCTCCTTGCTTTTTTTCTAATTCTCCCCTGCAGGTTTGTTCAAAAGCCTCAAAAAATCTCATTGGATTAGTGATTACACCTCTTTTGAAGTGAGTCCCCTTATTGAATGATGATGGAGGATGATATTAATGAGAACTACGATATTCCTGTGAGAATTGCTTCTTATTTATTTATTATAACGATGCATTTATTTCATTCCTGTAAGATTTACTTTTTATTTTATTTCCACCAAACTTAAGAAATGGTAATTTGTGGATATTTGTTTAGGTCTTGGATTCTTCTGAAAATGCTACTAATACTGTTAGCACTCCTGGGGACTCCTCGACACAAACATCTAAAAAAAGAGTATATCCAACTAAATCTGTTGTATGGAATCATTTTACCAAAGAGAAAGGACCTGATGGGATAGATGAGAGGGCTAAGTGTAATTATTGCAAGAAATTATTTGCATGCCCAAGTAGCAGTGGCACTAGTAGTCTTAAACGACATTTGGATAAGACATGCATCCCTTATACCTCACGAGATAAGAGCCAGAAGTTGTTGTCTTTTAAATCCGTTAGAGATGGCGATGATGTGGAGGAAGGGGCGGGTGTTATGCCTTGGGTGTTTGACCAAGATCGAGCTCGAAGAGAGTTGGCTATTTTTATAATTAAGCTCGAACTTCCATTTAACATAGTTGACAAGGATGCCTTTAGAGATTTTATTATGGTTATCCAACCTCGACTTAAAGTTATATCACGCACAACTATAAGGAAAGAGTTGTTGAATATATATGGAGAGGAGAAACTTAAACTGAAAAGATTGATTGGTGTATGTCATCGGGTTTCTTTAACTGCCGACATGTGGACATCTAATCAGACTTTAGGTTATTTATCTTACAGCACATTTCATTGATGATAATTGGAAGTTACATAAAAAGATTCTGAATTTTTGTATGGTTCCAGCTCCACATGGGGGAGATGTTATTGCGAATGCAATTGAATTGTGCTTGATTGATTGGAATATAAGCAAGTTAAGTACCATTACCCTAGATAATGCCTCAAATAACACGGTTGCTGTTAGGACACTTGTTCCGGTTCTTTCAAGGAAAGGCATGTTACTACAAGAAGGCCGATTTTTTCACATTCGTTGTGCTGCACATGTCATCAATCTCATAGTGCAAGATGGGCTAAATGAGATTAAAGAATCGGTTGATGTTATTCGACAAAGTGTTAAATATGTTCAGGGTTCACAAGCAAGAAAACAGTTGTTTGAAGAATGCATTTTGCAAGAGAGGCTTTCAAGTAAGAGAGGCTTATGTATAGATGTGGCTACAAGATGGAACTCCACCTTTCTTATGCTAGAGTCTGCATTACAGTTTGAGAGTGCCTTCACTCGCTTACAGACACGAGATGCCATCTTTGCAAGAGAAGCCCCTAGTGTTGTTGATTGGAAGAATGCTAAAGTTATTTGCCGATTATTAAAAGTCTTTTATGATGCTACAAAGCTTTTCTCTGGGCATAAATATACAACTGCAAATTTGTATTTTCATGAGGTTTTTGCGATTCAAGAACACTTGCTTGGAATGGCTATACACGAAGATGTATCTATTAACCAAATGGCTACTAAGATGCAAAGTAATTTTGATAAATATTGGAGGGAGTGCAATGTGATGCTTGCTATTGCAGTTGTCCTTGATCCTAGGTATAAGCTTAAATATTTGAGTTTTATGTACCATCTTATCTATGCTACGGATGAAGCTGAATCACAAGTTTCACTTGTTAAGTATGAGGCCTTTAAGATTTATGATGAGTATGTATCTGCCCATAGTTCAAGGCGAAGGCGAGTTTTACAGTCGGTGGAAAGATTTTCAGAGGTTGACAGTAGAACTTCTCCTCTTGGTGAGAGGAGGATTTCTAGTTTACAAAAATAATTTTTCAAGATGAGTGCTGAAAAGAATGATGTTGGGCGGGCATCAGAACTGGAACGATATTTGAAAGAAGAGAATCATGTAGATGATCCTAAATTCGACATTTTGAGCTGGTGGAAAATTAACAGCTCAAAGTATCCTATACTTTCTCAAATGGCTCGTGATATCTTGTCGATTCCGATATCTACAGTTGCTTCAGAGTCGGCTTTCAGTACCGGTGGTAGAGTTCTTGACAAATACAGAAGTTCAATGAGTCCTGGGGTTGTGCAAGCATTGGTTTGCACTCAAGATTGGCTACGAGCTGTTAGATGTGATGGTGATAATGATGAAGAAATCGAAGTTTATCAACATGATAATGATATTGAAATCATTGAATCAGGTAATGTAACTACACATTTGCTTAGATAATTATAAATATGTTTTAAAAATTCTAATGTATTTTCTTTTCTTTTTGAAGGTCTCATTGATTCTCGACAAATTCCATAATATGATAACAATCTTGAGCTATGCCATAGATGAGGTAAACTTCATACATAAATTCTTTTAGATAGTGGCTGTCTATAAATTCCTTTGGATAATACTCAACTTTTGTAATGCAAAAATTCACTCATACTTCGTGTGTTTTTTTTTATGCAGAAACCTATTGGAATTATTTTTGGTGCAGAAAGCCCTCTATGGAAGCATTAACAATGGAATCAACTACATTAGCTTTTAAGTCTATTAGGCATATGTTGTCTTTTTGCACTTAATTTTGAGTAACTTCGTTTTTCCAATGTTTTACATTTCTTTAGTTTCTGGGGACAACTTGGTTTGCAGTGGGCTGGAACAATACATTATAGTGGTTTTGAGCAACTTTGTGCTTAATATGATAATTATGTTTTGATAAGTTTCTTAATATGGCATTCAATATCATCATTGACCTTATATCAGAAATCACCTTCATGATTGGAAAGCTACTTTATATTCATTCCATTTGAGAAATTATTGCTTTACAGGCCGAAAGTGGTGATCTTATTGCCTACGGTTTAATCTATGTTGCGGATCATATTTTGTCTCACTTCTTTTCTTTGGATCATGAACAACAGGTATCCTCACATGTCAGAGGCAGAATTTGCAGAGGCTTGCCCATTCTGTCTTGGAAATTGCAATTGTAAGGCATGTTTACGCACGTATAAGATACCTAAGGTTTGTTTATTATATATCATTCTTCACTATAATAAACTTTGATCCTCCAAGAGTCCTACTTCTTTCGATGCCATCTGAATGTGTTCATGGTTCACCTGCAGATTGCAACGAGGACGATAAATGAAGTTGAAAAAAAGCAACGGTCTCTTTATTTGATAGATCTACTTCTCCCATTTCTGAAACAAATAAATGAAGATCAAATTTTTACTTTTATGTTCTATGTACATTCCTTAAGTTGGAGTCACTGCTTTATGCATAGTACATTATGGTTTCCTGTTCTCCTTGGCCTCATGTGTCCTTAAGCCGTGTTCCTTTCACTACAGTTATTTTCTTAATTCACCTCAACTCTTAAATAGAGACATTGGGATTGCATTTCTTCTGTAATTGTAGTGAACTTGTTACTGCCTCTGAGCATGTGAATCAGTCCATGGGTTTCTTGTGTCTTTTCTAGGTATCTAACTCTGGTTTATACGACATTTAGGGTCAAATGTTGGACTAGTAGCCTGTTTTGACAGGAGTGTCGTTTCTAATATAGGCATTTATACTTGTTCAGAGCAACATAGTAAACTTATATCTAGGCTTGGATGCTGCCATTGTTGAAACTGAACTAAGCATTTTTTATCCACTGATTCCTAAACTGACCCGGATGCCTGTTAAGATTCGAAATCGTCTTTTAAAATAATACATTGTAGGTAAACGGCTGATTGGCCATACTTTCTAATGGATGTTTCCTTAGTTCATAGTTGCATTTATTTTGTTCTGTATTTCTTCCTTTGTTGTGATGAGGATCTGTCCGCAATCTTGATAGTTTGGTTCTTATTTTGCTCTTGCATCAGTGTTCTAAACTGGTGGATTATATCTAACGTTTGCATCAAATTCTGTGATAATATGCAGGTTGAGATTAATATTCACCAATTTTTCACAGGATATACAGAGGGTAGAAAACATTACAATCTTTGGCCTGAGATGCTCAAATTGAAAGATTGGCCCCCTTCTAAGTTCTTTGAAGAACGCTTACCACGCCATGGTGCCGAGTTTATTGGTTCATTGCCATATCAGGAATATACGGATCCTAAGTTTGGTCTTCTTAATGTTGCTTCAAAGCTGCCAGCTGTAGACACCCCATTTTGACCGTGCCCTGCACCTCCTTGTTTTGTGGATAATTTTTTCAAATCAGTGTGTATGGACCCCAAATTTCACCCCGGGCTAGCTTAGGGTCCCACCAAGGTCCCTGTGAAATTTCGTCAAGATCCGTGCATGTTCGCCTAGCGAACGAGCTAGGGCAGTGTCGTGGGGCAAGTTTACAAGGGTGGTAATTTAGCCAGAAAGAGGGGTGCACTGGAACCTAGAAATCCAGTTCAAATTTCCCGTAATGGGTTGTCCAGGGAGATATAGGGGGTATATAGATTAGTGTGTAGCTAAATTAGTTAGGAAGAATCTTTAGAAGCTTCCTAGGTGGTTAAGCTTCCTTTGATCCCAGCCCTTAAACAAAAAGTTGATTTGAAGGGCTAGGATCAAAAGGGAGGAGAAGATATTTTCTCAAAAATATTTCCCCCTGTTTCTGCTTGATCCCCCCCTGTTGGTAAAAAGTAGTTATAAATGCACTAGGGTGGCTGTCCTGAGAGCAAGGGAGGGGGCAACAATTTTGTTTTCTTAGCCATTAAGAAACGAATAAAGGTTGAAATGAAAAAAAAGAAAGAGAGGAGGAGCTCATTCGCAAGAGAGAAATAACAGAGAGAGAGAGAGAGAGAGAGAGAGAGAGAGAGAGAGAGAGAGAGAGAGAGAGAGAGAGAGGATTTTGGCCGGCCTTCTTCTCCGGCATCAACCCCGGCCGGTCTCATCTTCCCACCACCAGTCAGCACCACCACCCTTTTCTTCTTCTTCTTCTTCTTCTTCTTCTTCTTCTTCTCCTTCGTCTTCTTCTTCTTCTTTTCCTCCAACCGCTACCCCATCTTCTCTGGTGGGTTTGTCGGAATCCGGCAAGGTCCTCACAGCCACCAACCTCCACCACCCAAAACCCAAACCCACTATCATCATCATCTTCCCCAACAAGCCTTCAATTCTCATTTCCCCCAAACCCACCTCCATTGATTCCGGCAATCTTGCCGGAATCCAACCGAGAACCCTCTTCACCACCCCATTCCCGTTTCCCCATTAAACCCTCCTCCATTGCTCCTCCATTGAACCCCTCTTTCAAATCCAGACCTATTTTTCCTTATACCTCTAAGTCTATCCCCACCTCCGATCACCTCCTCCACTTACAAACTCCGGCAACCTCACCGGAATCCGACTCCCCCACCTACCGAATCCATTTCAAAACTAGGTTCTAGCCAACACCAAACCCTCCTCTCATTTTTCCAGAACCCATATCCACCATCACTACCTTCATCTCCAAACCCATCTTCTCCGGCCATCTCCTTCCCATCAAACCCATCTCATTTTTTTACCCAGAATCCCCTAAACCCATTTTTAAAACCCATCCCCTGTTTTATTCAAAACCTCCATAATCTTCTTCTTCTCCTTCTTCTCCCCCACTAAACCTAAGGTCATCTTCTCCGGCAGGGCATTGCCGGATTCCGGCCAACCCCATCTTCAACCTTCCTTAGCCACCATCTCCTTCTTCACATCCCCATTAAATTCGGTCATCACCCAAACCCATCCCAAGCTACCCATTGCCGCCATCTCCATCCATATTCAGACCCATCTCACCTACAACCATCTTCTACCTCCACCCAACCCCCATTAACGGTGTCAACACTTCCATCTTCACATAAAAGATATTCATTCAAACCCATTTCATTTCCTCATTTATCTCTGTCCATTTCTACCTAGGTCTGAGCCACCCCTATCAGCGCCATAGTTATCACCATCGTTGCCGATCCCAACAAAATTTTGGTCGCAACTCCGGCAAGGCCAGCGGAATCCGTCATCTCTGCAAGTCACTACAATCATTCACATTTCCTCCCTTACAATCGTTCGCCTCAGCTTTCCGTGGATAATTTTGGAGGAAAGAAGAACAAGGAATTCAATCGGTCAATTACTCATCTCTTTCTTCTTCTGCTCTAAATCGCAGCATCGCAACAATTCGAAAGAAAAGGTAATTTTTTTTACTAAGCTTCATATTCTTTGATTCAACTCTTGTGTTTAACTTGCCCTGCCATGATCTGGATCTCTTGAATGTGTTTCGTTTTTTTTTTTTTATCCTCTGTGATTTTTGGGTTTGGTTTGTTCTGATGTTCAAAAAAAAATAAAAATAAAAAAATAACACATATATATAAAGAGGAATGATTTTAACACAAGCGTGTTTTGATACCCAAATTCTCAATCTTTACCTCACTTCATCAAAGTTTTTATCTCATTTTCTTTTATTGGCAAGTTGTCACACTTGGATTTTTGCTCTGTTTTGCAAAGCTAAAGCCTCCAAGATCTCTTCTTCCATTGTTTTAATCTTCTTCATTATATAGTTCGGACAATTTGTTTTGGGGTTTACACGACGGTTTTCCCTCATGAGCATTTTATTCTCTGCATTTGGTCTTACACACCTTCTCCCATTTGCGCCAGAATTTAGGACCCTCAGTGTGTTCATTAGAGAGTAGAGTAATAAAGTTTGGTCATTTGGCTCAGGCGTTGCCTTGGGTGTGGTCATTTTAATGTGCACGGTCAGGTGATGTGCGTGGGGAAATGGCTAAGTCTGATCCTTGATTATAGTGTTATTGCGATCCTATGGTCCCCTGCATGTTTATTTGATTGGTTAAGGCATAAGGTTAGGTGTTTGGTCTCGTTTCTCTCGCGATTTCTCGGAACTCCATCGATTTTGGGAACGTTTCTCTCGGGTTTAGTTGGCAACGATGGAACGTTTCTTGAGCCAGCCTCTTCCCTTCCTGCCTTAGAGTTCTCGCAGGTTAAGAGATTTCCTCCTCTTAGAGTGTTTAACTAGTTAGGACCCTTCCTCGATGACTGATTGTTTAGTAATTCTTCTTTAGAGTTTTTGTCTGTCTCTTTTGTTTAAAGTCTACCCTTAGGGTTAGAAGCTTTTCATCTATCGTTTGTTTAGGGTTTTCCCTCGCGGGTTAGATATCGTCTCCTTTGGAGATTGATCAGGGTTCTTTAGTTTTGTTTTCGTCTCTTTGAGATTGTTCTTTTCCTTGGGATTTTAGTCCCCCCTATTTTGATTTCTTTCCCCTTAGGCTTTAGGGATCCCGTTTCCCTCTAAATTACTCTGCCGTGATATGGTGGGTAAGAAGGCTCTTCTATCGGATCCCCTTTAGCTGAAGGGTGTTAACATACTTTTTAATCGTCAAAAATATAAAAGCACTTCAAAAACATTTGAAAACTTAAAAAAAATAAAATAATCTAAAGTGTTTCTTTTAGAAGCGTAGTTTGAGAGTTCGATTTTCGAACTACGTTGGCTTGATCCTTTTTCACGAGGTACGTAGTGCAGCTTGGGATTCTTATCCCAGGTCTAGCCAAACCTTTATAAATAAATCATTTAACCCTTTTAAAAATACCAAAAATCTTCCAAAACATTATTTTCGAAAAAAAAAATTCTCCTCTAGAGTTAGGGCTTTGTCTTAGATAGAGAGTTTTAGAGTTATGGTCTTGTCTTTGATTTGTTGTCTGTTTGTTGTGTGCTTGTTTTAGAGTTAGGGGTTTGTCCTAGAGTTATAGGAGCTCCTCCGTCCGGTCAGTTGGCGATTCACATCGCCGACTGATGACTAGGTCTAGAATGCGCTAGTGACCCCATTGTTTTCCTTAGGAAATACAGCCTAGTTACACATAGGTTGTAGGAACCACCTGCATTAGCTTAGGGCTAACCTGCATTTAGTTAGGGCATATAGGGTGTCATAAAATCTACAATTCACTGGAATTTAAATAATCGTTCGAGAAGCTTTAATAATTAGTCCGGTCTTTTAGATCGAGTCTAAGATAGATGTCTAGGTGTCTTAGGCATCATAGTTTAGAACAGGCGCGGGAACTACGTTGCCTTGATTCTCGTGGAGGCGGGGATACGTAGGCTTTTTTGGATGAATACCAGACCATCCGAGGACTCGGGCTAAATCGTTTAGAGTCTTAGGGTTTGTTGTTTTGTTATGTTGTGTGTTTTGCTATGTTCTCTTAGTTTCATGCGCAGACCTTATACCTTTAGCTGTAGCATGCATGTGTTTGCCCACCAGAACTTAGACACCAGTTAGGTATGTCACTCATAACCTAGTTGTGATTAGGCGACACATCTTTTATCTTATTTTGTGTGTGCTTATTATTTCATCCTCGAGTCATGCATGATTAGTTAGACGTCCACTCGAGGATATTTGTTCCCATTTCACATGATTTTTGCCCAAAACTCTTCGAGGTTAATAATAAATGGCATAAGAGACCAAGTGTTCGCACTCGGGCGAATTGGGGGCGCTCTTCGGACCTTCTCCATTCGTCATCAGGCACGGACCTTTTGTATCTCTGGTTGTCCATTGTAAACAGAGCATTTATTTTGGTTCCATGGCGCATCCATGGATGGCGACTCTGAGTTATTTTCAGATATATCTTGGTTTCGAGCCCTGGCTCCGGATCAGGATGTATCTCTTTCTTTTTATATCGCCACTCATGCTATGCTGAGAGGGTGGCAACATTTTCGAGAGTTCCTTGGTAGAGCTCTCCTTCACGTTGTGGAGATCCAGAGGATGTAGGGACTCGTTCCCCACCGTCCTCGGATCGGGGTCCACACCAGTAGGAACCCTAAAGCCGGATCTAGGACCTAAGACATATATAGCTTATGGGACAGCTGAAGAACTTGGGAGGGGAGATTCAGTAACTAAGCTTCATTGTGATATGTCTGATGCGGTATGCTTTGCTCTTATGAAGTCTTGTCTCTATCAATATTTAAAAACTCAACTCCAATATGAAACTTTATTGAATCGACAGGTAAATCCTCCATATTCTCATGATTTTGTTCTCTCTAGTGAATTACTATTATGCGTTTCCCAATCTCTATATTTATCTCTCTCTCTCTCTCACTCTCTCTCTTCATTTTCTTGTGTCACTTTCTAATTTTTGGACATTCACTGTTTAGTTCGAGGATAAGATCTGAACAATCGCTTGTCAGATTGGCCACTCCACAGCTTCATGATATTGATGCTTTAGCAAAAATGGTTGATCCTGCACTAAATGGCATGTACCCTGCAAAATCTCTATCACGTTTTGCTGACATCATTGCCCTATGCGTTCAGGTACATTCCATGACTTTTATTCCATTTCTCTGGCATGCATTGCTTTCATGATATTAGGAATATCAGTGAAATGACTTTTTTTATGAAAGCTCATGAAATTTTAATTGTGTAAAATCTAATATTTTCTTCAAGAGAAGTTCATGCCTTATTTGCAGCTAGTGTCTTGCATTATCCTTGTAAATGGGACCAGCATATTTCAATTGACTACTGATATGGACTTATTACATCAGTTTCACGACCCCTGCTTTGTCTTGGTTTTAAATAGTCTGCGGATAAAAGGATTCTAATATGTCCAACTTTACACTAGTTTTTTGGGCGTAAAATTTTGTTTTACGCCCATTTTATGTCGAAAGAAACAGAGCCCATGTATCAAACCTATAGGATAGGACACATGGCTTATCAACAGTAAAGCCATAATAACATATATCAGCATTTAACTTTTATAGGGCCTAGGAGTAGGAATGCTATTCATACAAATAGGATAATGATCGAGCGAGCTCAATGCCTTCCCTTTTTTTGGCCGATTAAACCTTTAATGAAGCTGCATCATTTAGGTCTGTACCTGTGCAAAAGATAGGAATACATTTATGCATGGATTTTCTGTTTTCACTTAGCACACTTATACACACTGGTCTAGTGGTCTGCACACACACCTAAGCATGTGTGCAGATGTGTACATGCAATAACTAGTTTGAACTATAAGTGCAAAAGTTCCAACTTGTTGAGGTAGTTCCTTGGACAGGCTCCATCTAAGAACTGTGTTTACAACATCGCTTTGTAGGTTCTTGCCAAACAAGAGTTTTCCTTAAAAAATTGCGTCAACGTGAAAAAACCCGACCCGACCCGAGATTTATCATGGGTAGGGCCAGGTTTGGGTCTCGTGGGTTTTCCGGAAAAAAACCCGACCCGAGATATTTCTTGGGTTGGGTTGGGTTCTTCAAAACCCGACCCGCCCGACCCGAGTTGCAGCCCTACGTTCAGTGTTCAATTATTAAAGAAAACAGAAACATACTTCAATAAAAAGATTTCATTGTTGATTTTCTTACTTGTTTGCAACATAACCTATTAAAGAAAGATTTATAGATATGAGGTGAAATTCCATGAAAGAAATGATGGTAGCAAGACATAAAAAGAGGAAAAAGGTGAATGAATGAGCAAGATACAAAAGAAGTTGGGCTAGAATTTGTTGGAGATGGCAAGGAATTCAGTGCCTAATAGTATAAAATTACTGTTATAATAAATTATTCTTTTTAATTAAATATTCAAAATTGAAAAATCTAAACCTTAGAAAACAAAAATCATATTAGCAAGAAAATTTACTCTGCATCCTGAACAAAAGTCTTATCTTTTTACCAATATCGATGAGCAGTGAAAACAATCACTTTATCATCACATGATAAAAGTATGAATGCCAGATAGGGGTGTAAACGAGCCGAGCCGAGCCGAGCTTGGCCAGGCTCAGCTCGGCTCGGGCTCGAACCAGGCTCAGTTCGGTCAGGCTCGGCCAGGCTCGCGAGCCTTACCGAGCTCGGGTTATATTAAGTTCACACCCCTCATTTTCCCTGGACAGCCCTATCTAGTGTAATTTGACTACTTATTTTACACTATGGGCGGTGGTCCAAGTAACAAATGGGGTTCCAAAAATGAAGTGACATATTTTGCCTCCCCATTTCACTCCCTGGACAACCCTTTTAGTGTATATATTAATATATAATATATATATTTAAATATATTAAATTCTTAAAAAGCCTTAACGAGCCGAGCCGAGCCTGGCCTAAATCGGGCTTGGCTCGTTAAGCTTAACGAGCCTGGCGAGCCGGCTAGTTAAGGATTCGAGCCGAGCTCGAGCCGAGCTTTTTTCAAGCCGAGCTCGAACGAGTCTCCGAGACCGAGCCAAAATTGACACCCTTAATCCAGATGAATGTGCTCCCTTTGTACTAGGAACCCACCCCTGTAGTAGTTTTTATGACTAAAGGCAAAATGGTTACCTAGTCATTATACCACCACAGGGGGCTTTAATTAAAAACAGGATGCATGTATCACCAACCATGAAGAAAAGAAGATATTTTTATAACATGAAGAATCATGAGATTCCAGAATAGATGTAACAGCCTGAGCAGAAGTATAGGAAAGCGACTGAAGTGCCCATTTTTAATAAGGCCAAAATACTTCGTCTTGTAGAAATTAAGGAATTTACCCTTATCTTAGAAAATGTTAAAAATACCATTATAGCATTAAAAAATAAATAAATTACCACTACACCTCATGAAAAATGTTCAGAATACACTTTTCTTGTAAATAGTGGCCAAATTACACTCTTCTTTTATTCATCCCTACTTCATAGGGAATAGGGGTATTTTGGTCATTTTTCATATCATTTTTATGAGACGTAGGCAGTTTGACCATTTTTTCTAGGTTTGCTAGGGAATTTATCCAAAAGCTATTTCACCCCTCACTTATGCAGGAGAACAGCCACATGGGGGCATATTTTGTCTTATTCATTTGAGGTGGCTGTTTTCTCCAGCAAAATTAATCCGTGAAATGGCTGTACTCTTTTTTTTTTGAAAAGGGCAACAGATTATATATATATATATATATATGTAAAAACAGAACCGAGGTGGTCCTGAAGGAACAAAGATAATACAAAGATAGCAGTACAATAATTCAAGGAGGTAGATAGTCAAAGCACTCAAACGCGGCCCGAAAGACTCCTTTCTTGGCAAGGGAGTCTGCTTCCGCATTGGCTGATCTCCTGACATGGCGAAAAACTATTGAGGAGCCCTTAGCCCTGTCCTCTATTTCCTCTAAGAGAGGCAAAAATCGCCAAGGGGGAGAAGCGTTACCCGAAAGCCAGCGAATAACATTTAAGGAATCCCCTTCGACGATAATTTTGTCGCACTCTAGACGAGGCAAATGGCTGTACTCTTATAAGTAAGAAAGTTCATACAAGGCACAA
The DNA here is from genome assembly GCF_043159265.1 of Tasmannia lanceolata. Lineage (NCBI taxonomy): Eukaryota > Viridiplantae > Streptophyta > Magnoliopsida > Canellales > Winteraceae > Tasmannia > Tasmannia lanceolata. The sequence continues at coordinate 36,502,760 of NW_027518679.1, read as the reverse complement.
CGAGAGGTCTTCTTATAGGTGGTAGTGATGGACCCCACCCATCCCATGTATTTAAGTGGGTCCCACCATTTTACATTATGAGAGAGTAACTCATTTGGTGTAAGTCATATATTCGCCCCATTTTCTTCCCTGGGCCACCCCCTGTAGTGTATTTATCACTACTCTGTAAAACCTAAACCCTAAAAAAGAGTCTCTTTGCCGCTAAATCGCACCTCATGGGAGCAAAACCCACTCGTGAATTTTTCAAATCGTACTCCACCCACATGTCATGTTGTTGATGATGTCCAATAATGTAAGCCTCCAATGGTACCAAATCCGAATTCCCAAACGTAAAACAATAAACCCCATCCCCCCCTCTTTCCTCCCCCGCCACCCTATACAACAACCGACCCCCTAATATTGATACCTCCACACCCCGAAACATTAATACCACTGTCGGCAGTGCCGGTATCGGCTCCGATACATTCACCCTAAAACACAAATCGAATGCACCTTGGAACACAAAATTGGGCTCATCCAAAACCTTCAAAATCCCCTTTGTCTGATTCAAAAACTCGTTCTTTAGAGCGGTATAAACCGGACCCAGTAAGAATGTGAATTGGGTACCCGAATCCACCATAGTCTGACCCGCCCCGGTATGATCCGGCACGAAAAAGGACTTTGGTAACTGAAGCAGTTTGTCCGAAACCCGAATTCCTTCTAGTTGGACTGAGTAGGCAACCCGGTCGAAGTAAGGGAGGGGGAGTGAGATTTGGATCAAAGGAGTGTAATTCAAGGGGCGGAGCCACGTGAAATTTGCGTCCCCGAATAATAGAACCCCGCCCGGATCCGAATCCGATATGCAGTAGGAGAATTTAGAGACACCGATTTGAGAAACAAAAGAGAGAGCGCCTCTGTTCATACCTGTTGGAATATAAATGATTAAATAACATTGACTCTAACAGCTTAAGCTAACTAAGCTTTTGGAGTAAATGATTGTTTTACATGATATTAATAGAGCCATGAGATTTTATGTGGTGGATGGCCGTGCAGTGAAAAAGTTCAAAAATACAATAGGGCCCATATTGTTTGAGTGATCCAAGCCGTTCATTTGTTGGGCCCTGATATAGATTCGGGGTGCCTAGAAAATCTTCTCCCTAGTATGATCCTAAGCCTCTGATTTGTGGAGGTTTAGAATGCCGTCCATTTTAAACCTCCACAAATCGGCCTATGGTGAAGATTTGCTGGACACACACTACTACGTAGGAGGAGCCTGACAAATGAATGTTTTGGAACACCCAAATAATGTGGGCCCACTGTATTTTGGGTTGCACGTGCATGTGTGCCCATCCACCGTATAATTTCTCATGGACCTATTGCCCCACCATATAATTTCTCATATATTACTATAGAGTTTTTATATGATTTAAGCCCGTGTAGCCCAGTATTGTTTTCAAAAAGTACTGTACGGTCCTTACAGTCGATTCAAAGTTTCAAACCGTTCATTTGATGGGCTTTCACATAGTAAATAGGTTTTGACAAAAATTTATCATTAGCATAGGATGGTCCTAGCCCTCCGATCTATAGAGAAATTGAATATATGTAAACCTCTGTAGACCAGAGGGTTGGGATTATCCTATAGTAATGATTTTCGGCACAACCTATTTACGTTTTAGCCTATCAAATGGACGGTTTGGATCATCTTATGGTATGGGCCGTACATTAATATTTGAAAAATGCTGGACTATGAGCTTACAATGTATAAAAACTCACAAGCATAAATGATGGGATTTTATATGATGAATGTCAGTATGAACCATTATTTTTTAAAGAGTACTGTACGGCCCACTGCATAGGATGATCTAAACCGTTCATTTGTAGAGCCACAACCGAAATAGACTATGTCCCAAAAGGTCATCTCCATAGGACGATCCTAACCCTCCAATCTGTAATCTTTCCATAATTTGTGGTCCGTATATAGATCAGAGGGTTAGGATCATCCTATGTAGATGACCTTCCGGACATAGTCTATTTACTTTGTGGCTCTACAAATGAACAGTTTTGTACAGTACTTTTCGAAAAATAATGGTTCATACGGCCATTCATCATTTAAAATCTCGTGAATGATTAAATAACACAAAATCTAAGAGCTTAAGCTAGAGTTAGTTGTTGTTTTACAATACCCATCAAACCGGTATTCTTGGAGTCTTCCAGGGGCGTGCTACTGAAGCTTGTATCCATGCAGCCGAAAACCGTGCCGGGTACGGCCGAATCACCAAAACGGAACGTTTCGGAAGCGAGATTTCCTTCAGTGGAAGACTCGTCCGCATAAGCAAGAATGACGTGGCATAGCTTGGCCGAATCACAAGAAGGGGGGATTGGGAAATCTCTAGTCTGTGTTTGGCAACTCTGAGAAGAACAAGGGATTAGAGAATAAGAAGAAGATAAAAGAGGGTTAAAGAAGTTTTGGGTATTTGGGGATTTTTTACAATGGAGCCATGAGAGTTCGCTTCCTGTATCAATTACCATTGTAATGTTTTGTGGGGGAGTTCCAATTGAAAGAGAGAATGTTAGGCTTATGTTGTGGTGAAAGAAGAGTTTGTTTGGGGGTTTGGGGAGGGACATGGAGGGGATTTTTTGGTTTTTGAGGGGAAGAATGATGGGTTTTGTTGTAGAGTAAGATATGAAGGATTGAAGAAGTAGGAGGAGTAGAGGAAAAGCCATGGAGAGAGGAAGAAAATAAATTAATTGGGTGAATTTATAGTGTAGAAAGAGAGAGGGAGGAGATTTAGAAGGAGAAATAGACATATTACATCTGTGGTCTAAAATATCTGTATTTTTTTCTGCATTTTTTATTTTACAATCTTTGTATTTATTTAGGAGGAATGATAGATACAAGAGAGCCCTTGCATAAACAGCCGCAAAAGGGCTCTTGATTGGATCCACATCTTCAAATGCAACTGATTTTACTTTTTCAACCTATTTAAATTGTAACTGAAAATGAGGTGGATCCAATGAAGAGCCCTTCTGCGGCTCTCTATGCAAGGGCTCCCTTGTATCTATCATTGCTCTTGTATTTAGAGTGTTAGTTAGTGAAATTTATTAATAAATAAATATGGGATTTATGGGCACGGATAAGATGTCTTGAGAAAGGGAGCATTTACTTGGTAGGTAACATTAGAACATTAATGTTGTAACCATGGAGGGACACGTGGGTTGAACTGTGCTCTTGATGGGGTGGACCAACACTAGATTTAGTGCAATTGTGTAGTTATTCGGTTAGTTGAGAGAAAAATGGGGTCAGACTTTTTCTTTTATCCAACGACCCATTTCCTTCTACTACACCTTGACCAGATGACCTAGCCCTTTCACCAATCAAGTTTCATTTAGAACTTTGGATTGAATTTTTTTTTTGTGCAAGAAAAAAAAATTCCTAGAATTTATCCTTCTTTTCCACAATTAAGAGGAAAATGATATAGTTAAGCCTTATTTTGAGGGTTAATATGATAAAATGAAGGTCCTTAAAAAAAAAACCTTTATTCGATGATCCTCAAATCTGGCGGAGAGTTGGGATTGGGTCCCGCCTTCTGTTTCTCCTAGCAGGAAGGTGTTGGGAAGGATCCTCAAGGCACCTGTGACCTACGCCCACGGGTAGAAGGTTAAGGACCACGCAAGTCGAAAGTATGAGGGAACCCTTCGACACTCAAGTTAGACCGAGACACCAGGGAATGAGAGCTAAACATAATAGGAGTGAGGGGTCGTTGAATGCTTTGGACATAAACGAGCACCTGGGGGTGTGTACACCAAAAGGGGATGGCCTGGCTGGTACTAGGGAGTCACATGCTTCGAGTCTCTTGGGGCTGCCTTGTGGAGTGGGGGGTTCCCCTTTATATATGGAGGTTCCGTGTTCTTGGACGCGATGAGACAATGATGTAATGATGTGGAAGTTGCTGGCGAGACTAGTGTGATAAACCACACAGATGCGATGTGACAAGACATGCATTGTGTGCCACCCAAGTGATGATAGTTTAGTGGCTGACAGATACAGGATCTTGTACGGTTGCTGGTAATGGAGGTTTTGGAGAGTGACAAGACAACTGTAAGGTCTCCTAGGGCAGTGGAAATGATAATGTGGTGACGCCACGTATTCCAGGGGAGGTTCCCATGCACTCAGTCGAGCGTATTGGGCTGGGAGTCCCTGAGGGGCATAAGCCGAGGCCAGTCTAGCAAGTGTCTCCCCTCCCATTTTGTAAGAGGACTGCAGGAGAAGCCATTGGCACCCGGTCCAGTCGGGTGGCCTTGCCTTGCTATTTCAGCCACGTGTGAGCATAGTATTGGTCATCTGATTTTGCCCCCAACATAATTCAAGTTAAAATTTTCATGTATAATCAAACAATGGACAAGAAGGAAATCTTAAAAAAATAATTACGGGGAAGTTCCTACAACCCAAAGAGGGCTTTAGTGTTCACCCAGAAAACCTAAGCGCTTGTTTGGCAATCATTCTCATTCTCCCGCCAAAAGAACCGATGAAACATAGGCGGAAATGGGAGAATGGGAATCGTCGGAATGAAATCTAAGTGTTTGTGTAGGAAGCGAAAATTCATTCTTCGGCACAGTTTTTGTGTAAACCACAAGTGAAATCTATATTAGTACATTCCTCTAGCCTCATTTCATTTAAAACATAAAACAACTGATGCATTTATTTCTTTGCCACTTGTTGCATACCACAAGTGAAAAAGAGTAAAGAAAAATCTTTGAATAATAAAAGGAATATATTTATGTTTATTCTTTATTTTCAAACAATGCATAACCTTCCTTTTTTAACCCTAAAAATATGTTATTTTAAATTAAAAAATTATTTTCTTACCTCTTGAAATCCAACCAACCCAACTTTCTCCCCCTCTCTTTCTCCTGATTTGTCTCACCTATTTTAGAAACCCAAAACATACCCTCTCCCTTCTTTGCAATAAAAGAAAAAAGAAAAGAAAATATCTCTCCTCCCCTAACACACCTCTCTTCTCCATTCTCTACAAAAAGAGACAAAAAAGACATTGGTATAAGACAAAACCATACTCTTTTATATATGGAGGTTCCATGTTCTTGGGTGCGATGAGATAGTGATGGAACACAGTGTCGTCACCCAAAATTAAAACCTCCATAACTCCTTCATTTTAAGTCCAAAAGTGATGAAATTTCTACTAATCGGAGGTCTTCAAATTCTCTTTCAATGGAAAAAACCTCATCAAAAAATTCAGTGAGATGAGAGAGTTATGGTCTGTTTACCCTAAAACTACATTAAACCATAATTTTGGAATAAAAAGGGAAGTATTTAGTAAAACAGTGTAATGAACCACGCATAGGTGATGTGACAAGACATGCATTGTGTGCAACTCAGGTGGTGATAGTTTGGTGGCTGGCAGATAAAGGATCTTGTACGGTTGCTGGTGATGGAGGCTCTGGAGAGTGACAAGACAGTGCACGGTCTCATAGAGCAGTGGAAATGATTCCAAATGTGGTGACATCACGTATTCCTGGAGAGGTTCTTAGTCAGTCGAGCGTATTGGATTAGGCATCACTGGGGGGCCTAGTCTGAGGCCAGTCTAGCAAAGGTCTCTCCTCCCATTTTTGTAAGCTGACTGCAGGAGAGAGTATGCCCTCCCAAAACATACCCTCTCCTTTCTTTGCAATAAAAGAAAAGAAAAAGAAAGTATCTGTCCTCCCCTAACGCCTCTCTTCTCCATTCTCTAGAAGAAGAGACAAAAAATACCTTGGTATAAGATAAAACCATACTCCTTATTCTCATTATTCTCTCTTGCTACAAAGACAGTAATAACTATTTTCACTATAGCCTCTCATTTTTTAAATTATTTTATACTAGGGCAATACACGTCTCGTCACCGGGCCAACACATGTCACCGTACGTTTGATTACAATAAAATATCCCCAAAAGTTAAAATTGTTGGTTATGATGACGAGCTCAGATACCATGATAAGATAGAAGATTTCTGTTAAACTTAGATGATATAAAATCAATCCCTAATGAGTGCTTGTAGAGAACAATATAGAAAGAGAATTATGACTATATTTGAAAAGATAATCATAACCTAAGCCTAACAAACATATCAAAGTGAGTTGCCTAAACTACAGGCTAATCAATCTAATTATCAAATCTTATGAGATCTGATTTTACTCTCTAACTTGCCCCCTCAAACATATGTGGATTGGAAATCGACATACGTTCGATTGCAATAGAATTCCCCAATGAATATGTCCCAATTTGATCTCACTTCCGAATATTGATGCCCGATATCTGCTAAAGATGTTGGTTGATGCCAGTATTGCTAAATATGCCTATTGCTGAAGAAAGTGTCAGCATGAAAGATGAGCCACAAAGAACCTTGATGGGACTCTAGCCTCGATAGGTGAGTTCTTCATAGATCGGTTTTAGAATATTGATCCTCATAGAAATAGGTCACTATGGTCCAATGTCATCATTAGCGAGAATGAGCCTTGATAGAAAAACATCATGGGTTGGCTTTTGTTACCGATCCTCATGGAATTTGACATTGGCATCTTATACCAGTCCTCATAGAAATAGGGAATACTCTTTTAGGCACAGACTTCAAAAGAAATGAAGCACCTAAACTGAATAGAGTACTATCTCGAGCAGGCACCTCAAGTGAGACACCTCAACTAAAATATATCAAAGAAAGAATCTAAGAACGAGAGATGAAGACGAGTAGGAAAGAGATCAATGACTAGTGGCTGAAGATTTTGATGACAAATTTCGGAGATACTACAAAACTTTTGGACAGTTCCTAAAAATAGAGTTCATATACTTAAAATGAGGAGTTTTAACAATGATAATATGAAACAGGAATAAATGGGGTTGGCATTATTAATAGATAGCTTGAGATGGGAAACTTTCTTAGTATTCAAAACACCAATAAGATTGTGTTGTGAGTAACCTTTGGAAGTGTGTGATAAGAAACAAAAATGCTCATTATCTAGCTTCATAAAAAGAAAATACTGGCATGTCGATCAAAATGAGAGAATGTTTGAGTATTTTGCGAAGGCAAATAAAAGAAGGTTTAAAGAGATACGAGTTGCAAAGAGGGGGGGGGTTGCACTTATGAAACTCGAGAGAACTAAGCGTTCTCTTCTTAATGGTGTTAAATGCCTTTTTTTTTTTTGAGATGGCATCTCAATTGCCATTATTGAAAAATGTGTACACTCCTATAAATACCCCTCTTCTCTCTTTAAATGGATGTACAGAAAGTCCTTTATTTTGGTATTTTCCCTTTTGCATTCTCTATCATTTCTCTTCACAATGCTAAAACAGGAGATGAGACCATAAGCGTTGAAGGCACTCATGATCATCAAAATGTAACATATTGTGTGATAAGCAGTTGGATAGAGAGTGGTGTCGGAGGTGGAGCAGATGGAGATGCAGTCGAAGACTGAGAAAAGTCTTTCGGAATCAGTGATTATGTTGGCATTGACAGTGTGTGTATGCTTGCCTGAGTCGAGTCGAGGCCAGGAGCCATGTAAAACCATATCCCTTTTATTCTATCTCTTCTCACAATCGAGCGATTTCCAATCTGAAAATGCTAGACTCCAATCTCTTGAAAGTTTGCTTCAACGAAACTAACACAATTGCGGTAAACAAAACCCTAGAGACTAAGAAGACTGATCCAAAAGGGAAAATTTCTAGTAGATCATGCCCCACAAATGGAGCAGAAAACTACATAAAATAGATCCAACAAATTGGAAATGATTACATATATAGTTAACATAGAACACATCAAATTATAGAACATTGTAAGCCCAAGGGTTCTCCCAAGGGCTCCTCATACTTTCACCCATGTTTTGATGATTAACAAACACAAATTGATTAGGTTACTAGGACTAATAAGTGGCCTTGAGTGTTGTGTTGAAACAGAAAAAGGACAGTACATTACACGACACAATGCATGACTTGGAGATCCATGTGGACACTACATGAAGCGACTCAATCTTGATGGGAGAAAGCTCAAAATGTCATTTGATGGAAGATCCTGCAAGACGAAGTGAAGAATCGAAGATCTCAACCAAGTCAAGCATCAAACGGAACACATTGAAGATCATGTTTAAGAGAAGACTCAAGAGTTGGAAAATCCGATTATAGGTTGTATCTCTAACACTTTTGATGTTTTTTCTATCAAGGCACACTCTCTTGGACCCCCCAAAAGTGTATTTGTAATGTCCAAGAGAGAACCCAAAAGGATTACAAAAGAAACCCAAAAAAACAAATGAAAAACATAGTTTTTGCAATCGGCGGTTGACCGACCCTACACCACTATCGACCGGAACTTTTAAGAGGGGAAATACAAACTGGTCAGAAACCATTCGGCGGGCGACCGTGACAGGCCCGGTCGACCGTGATGATTAAAAATTATTTTTAAACATCTGACCAGAAAGCCCTCGTCGGGCGACCGCGATAGGCTCGATCGACTACGACGGTAAAGAATTTGAAAATATAAAAGGGAGCTAGATGAGGCGCGGGCGACCGCCCCTCTCTGAAAAACTAGCCGTTGGGTTTCCTGCACTGTTTTAAAAAGGACCCAGGTTTTACGGTTTTACCCTCCGATTGCTATATCCTTTCAAAGGCTATAAAAGGAGATACAACTCCATTTTAACTTGATGAAAATATTTTGAAATAGCCTAAAACCCACGAAATAGCCTAAAACCCACAAATCTATTTGGTTATCATTTTTAGGTTTCAAACCTCTCCTCAAACACTTTTGCCTTGATTTTGACTTCATCCAAAAGTGTTGGATTTAGGATTTTCTTGCTTATCTTTTGTGAGAGAGAGAGTTTGTAGTGAGCTTTATTGTGCTCTTTGCTTACATAGAGGCTTTTGAGAGTTGAAACTTCTTCCATTATTCATTGTATTCGTAAAGGGAAACTTTTCCGCTTGAGGCGGTTTACGAAGAGGGATCACTACCTTGGAGGCAGTTTGCGAAGATGAGTGATTTCGTTGGAGGCGGCTTTGCAAAGAGGGATCACTACCTTGGAGGCGGTTTGCGAAGATGACTAATTTCCTTGGAGGCGGTTTTGCAAAGAGGGATTGTTCCTTCGAGGCGGTTTGTATAAATGAGGTTTGTCCCTTGAAGGAGTTGATTGTAAAGCCCGGAGATTCGGCGTGCAGAATCTCAAATAGTGAAAGAAAATCCCAAGGAAAGACCAAGTACTTGGGTAGTGGAGTAGGTCCGGTTAGGACGGAACCACTATACATGATTGCGTCGTCTCCTATTCTCTTCTTCTCCTTCTCATGGTGATTGGTAAAATCTAAACCCTATTTTCATTATCATTGTTATTTAAACAAGGATTAGATTCATAAGTATTAATTGTGAAAATTAATCTTAACATTGCAGTTAAATAGGGCAAATTTTTTTAATTACCCAATTCACCCCCTCTTGTGTTGCCTATTAGGATTTCAATTTGTATCAGAGCTAAAGGCTCTTACATAGGCTTTTATTGAAAACCTTCAAGAAAAAAAGATCCAAGGCAACCAATTGAATCTGGACTTCCTATGTTTGATGGTTCGGATTATGGATCATGGTCGATCGGTATGATGACTCATCTTAAAAGTCTAGAGTTTGGTGTGTGGCAAACCATAGAAAATGGAGTTAGTCACCCTAACACTCAAAGTTCACTGAAAAAGACACCAAACAATTCATTTTGCATTCAAAAGATCTAATTGCATTGTGTTGTGCCTTAAGCACTAATGTTTATGATATTGTATCATCATGTAAAAGTGCTAAGGAATTTTGTTATAAGGTTAAAGAACATTATGATAACTCAACACTTGCAAGGTTGTCTCACTTTAACTAAGATTGATGTACAAGAAAGTGAGCAATTCAAAGCCAAATATTTAAAGCATAATAAGGAGTTAATTGAAAGAAACAAAAAGGAATTGTTGATTAAAAAGTCCATTGACTCCATGATTTGCAAAATTAAGACCTTAGAAGAAAATTTGGATGAACTCAAGACAAAAGAGATTAAATTACTTGAGTTAAACAAAGGTCTCCTGAATGCAAACCATGAACTTAACAAAAAAATTAAATACTGAAAAAAGATGAAGAAGAGTTAAGAACTAACTCATCTCAAGAAATTGAATATCTAGAAGATAAACTAGAAGAGATAAAGTTAGAAAAGGAAAAGATTAGGCTAGAAAATATCCAGCTATAAGAAGAAAATAAGAATATATGTAATTATAGTTACTCTTGTAGTTCATATCATCCCTCTACTTATAACCATTCATGCTATTATTGTGGTAGAGTTGGACATTACAAATCTAAGTGCAAATTTAGGCTTGTAAGGTCAAACAAGTTTGTTTGGATATGAAAAGATGCACTCCCAAGAACAAACTTGATTGGAACCAAGGTAATTTGGGTTTCAAAGTCCTCTATTCAAAATATTCATTGAATGTGTTAATCTTAGGGGTTGTGCTTAGTGGTAATATTATGTACATTTAATCTAGATACCTCATTCCTATGTGTTTATCATAGTATCTAGATCACATGAGCATAACTGGCATATCTCTCTATTTTTTAACCTAGATGGATATAGTCATATACTCTCAATGGAATGTATCTATGTTCATGAAGCTTGAATGACTACATCATATACAAGTTATATAGTCTATGAAGAAACAAAGAAAACATGTATTTTAGACTTTTATTATGCCATATGGAACATCTTTCTGAAAAATCCCTCTAAGTGCAAAATCACACCACTATGCACTTAGCATCCACAAATAGAGAGCTTAACATGTCGATACTTTGCTAGACATAGGTCAAACATGTTTCACACACTACATCTAGCAAAAACTAACCAAGAACATCTACATAGAACTTCAAAGGAAATTTATGTCACTCCAACTGCTCGAGCTAAAATGGAAGAAAATTAGAAATAAATTTTTAGACATCCTCACATGACCTATGAGACAAACTTTCAAGCTCATTACAATCCCATAAAGAAAGGAAAAATAGGAGAAAAATGAATAGACCACAAAATCCCTTGAAAAATAATTTGAAAACAGGGGGTTGGCGGTCGACCGCGGTAGGTTAAAATCGCAAGCATAAAAAGATCCAAGTTATATGCGGAGGTTGATCGACCCAATGGCGGGCGACCGCGGGTGTCGAAAACTGCTTTTTAAAGACCTTCCGCGAATCATTTTTCACCTTCCGTCGTGTGATTTTCTCCTATGGTTTTGCTTGTTCTTCCCTTACAAATCCATATTTGTGCAAGAAACTTCAAGATTAGGGTGATTAAGTAAGTTCAATCCATTCCCCCTCTTCCATTTCTCATTTCTTCCATAGTTTATTTGTTAAACGTTCTCTTCTACACTCTCCTCATCCTCTCCACGTTTTCTCTCTTTAATCCTTAGATTTCATCTTTCTTTCTTCTCTTCCCACTCCATTCTCACCCAAATCCAAATCCCTTCCTTTCTCTTCATTTCCTTCTTCAAAACCCTAACCCTAGAATGGCATCTTCAAGGAAGACACTCCCTCAAAAGGGAAACAGAGCTAGGGTTGAGCAAGAGGAAGAGGTATTCCCCAACGAACACTTCTTTACCAAGCAAGCAAATGATAGATTCAAGGCAATCATGGATAGACCCGTTATCTCCGGAAGGAAAGTGATTCTCACCGACTTCAAGGACTACGATCTTGTTAATCTTTTCACATTTTAAGGATGGTAATTTTTCTGCCGCATAAGTTGTTAGTTTACCCTGAGTTAGTGAAATATTTTTATGCAAATCTTGTTGTAGCACATGGGGGAGTTGTGATGAACACCTATGTTGAAACCGAATTTGGTTTAAATTTGTCACAATTTTGCAACTATATCAATGTTCCTAATGAAGGAAGGAGGATTTTCTTTTGGGGAAAAGACGATATTGAAAAATATTTTACAGGAAATGAAGTTTATGAGACATTGGGAACCGACCCACCTACAGGAGAGAAACCGAATATCCAGGCCAGTAAAATGAATCATTAGGCTAGAGTGATTCATAAGGTTGTTGCCTACAACTTCATCTCAAGAAGGAAACTTTGATGCTGTGAAACCTTTTGAAGCCCTCATGATCCACTACATCATCAAGAAAATTAAGTTAAACCTCGGATATATTATTCTAGGATATATAGATGAGGCTATAAAGAAAGGCCAGGGAGGACTGCCCTATGAGATGCTCATTGCAAAGTTGCTTAGGTATCATAAAGTAGATTTGACTAATGCCTTCTCTAGGAAGCCATACCCAGTTCTTAATGCTACCACCATAATTCAAATGGGAATCAGGGTGACCCTACGGGACGGTAGCAGTGGAGTTGGTCCTAGTGTCGTACTAGAAGATGAAATCAATGAGGCATTGAGAGAGGCAGAGGAAGAGGCCATGAGAGAGACACAGGAGCATGCTCAAGCTGAGCAACATGAGATCCCTACTACTAGACATCATGGATCATATGAGGAGGGATATGGGCGTCTTGAGGACTCGACTAGAGAACCTCACCACTAGCTTCGTGACTGCCGAGAGTCAGAGAGCCATAGATTATTCTCAGCTGATGGAGGTACTAGCTGCTGATAGGAGAGCCAGAGCTCAGGAGCATGCTGAGCTGTTGCAGACCATTTCGGGGAGTCGATCTGTTCGATCCTACACCAGGACTCCACGCCGTGATCAGCCCCCTCCTCGGATGTACCAGCATCTTTTTGGTAGCAGACATACTGTAGATGTTATGCCAGAGATGGTATACTATGTTGCTGCTAGGTCATCTAGTTCTTTTCGGTCTTCTCTTGCCCTGTATGGGCTTTTGGTTGTAGGTTTATATGTTTCCTTTCATAGATGTTGTTCTTGCCCAGTGTGGGCTTTATTGTTGGATGATCATGCCCAAGACGGGCTTCAGTTTCATTTTGGTTGTGGATAATGATGCCTTGTTTGGCATATACGTGGATAGTTTGGGATGTTGCCCATATGGGCTTTCTTTATTTTGGTTGGATTAGACTCGGAGTTCATCTGTCCTGGTATTTGTAGTGGTTATGAGAAGCACTAGACTCTCACACCCATCTATTGAGCTCTGTAGGATTTAGGTATGATGGGAAGAGGGACTGTGTCTCCCATCATTGGATATGTATATGGAGCTTCATATATATATATATATATATATATATATATATATATACATGCTTCTTTCTGTGTTATGGATGTGTACTCTCATTTTGTTTCACTATCTATGTATCCATGTACCTATATCAGTCAATGCCCATATTTCTATATCCTATGTCTGATTCATTCATCTGTATAAAATGGTAACACTCTCCTGATGAATCAAAATGATCGGTTAAGGATGTCAAACTAAAACTAAAAGTCATTCAATGGGTGCTCAAGCCTTCTTATGAAGGAACGACACAATCACTTTAATTAATGTATCTAACAACTTTGGCCTTAAGGCTGGCATCCGAAACCATCAAACCAGTGATATCTTTCTTATAACTAGTGCATAGAGACAGGGGGAGAATATCACAGTCATGGGGAGCTTTCACATCCATATCGAATCACATTCTATAACGACTCCTTCAATTGAAAACTCAGGAATTCTACTCAAAGCGTATCAAATGTCAAAACTCTAATGGGAAGCACATGGTGAACTCAAAAATTATATAGTAGATCTAAGCATATCCTTGCTCAGGAAGAGACTTGTCTGTATTTCATCAGGGAAATCTTTAGCATAAAAGTACATAATTGAAGCTCAAGAGTTTTACTCAAGCATTCTGAGTATTTCTATTCCCTAAGACATACTTTCACTGTTATATTCAAGGGAAACATAAGCCCCACGAGTGATTCTTAAAGCTTTACTTTGTCTAGATGACCCAATCACACTTCATATAGGATGACCATTCACTTGCAAATTTTTAAAACCAAGATATTTTGATCCTTGAAAAATCATGCTACAGTATGGGGCAATTGTCAAGCCATATGACCCACTTACTTCACCTAAATGGCTGGCAATTTACATGAGCATGGCGCATATGGTTCTTGTATGTCACATTAAAACATGCTTCATGTGTCTCTCAAGGATTTTGAATGATAATTCACTCTCAAGAGACAAATAACAACAAACAAATAAAAAAAACTGCATTTCATGCATTGCCTTGATCGTTCTTTTACTCTTTCTCATTATAAAGCCTATAGACAACACTAAAATGTTATATCTAATATGTCTATAGATATATCGGGGTATTTGTTATACCCCTTCCATATTTCACCTCTTATTTGAGCTATAAATTAGTTAAAAACTGCCCTTTTTGGATAATGCCAAAAGGGGGAGAACATTTTTGAATTGATTAGCAGTCCTTGTGTCATATGCATATCTACATTATATTGTTGAATTATACATATGCATATACTTAGGGGGAAGATATTAGTCTTCATTTGCCTAAGTTTTTTATCCTCCTGCCTTCTAATCAGTTTGAGTTTGTCATCATAATAAAGGGAGAGAATGTAAGCCCAAGGCTTCTCCCAAGGGCTCCTCATACTTTCACTAATGTTTTGATTATTAACAAACACAAATTGATTAGGTTATTAGGACTAATAAGTGGCCTTGAGTGTTATGTTGAAACAGAAGAAGGACAGTACATTACATTACATCACACAACACAATGCATGACTTGGAGATCCATGTGGAGACTACACGAAGCGACTCAATCTTGATGGGAGCAAGCTAGAAATGTCATTTGATGGAAGATCCTGCAAGAAGGAGTGAAGAATCGAAGATTTCAACCAAGTCAAGCATCAAACGGAACACATTGAAGATCATGTTCAAGAGAAGACTCAAGAGTTGGAAAATCCGATTATAGGTTGTATCTCTAACACTTTTGATATTTTTTCTATCAAGGCACACTCTCTTGGACCCCCTAAAAGTGTATTTTTAATGTCCAAGAGAGAACCCAAAAGGATTACAAAAGAAACCCAGGAAAAACAAACGAAATACATAGTTTTTGCAATCGGCTGTCGACCGACCCTACACCTCGGTTGACCGGAACTTTTAAGAGGAGAAATACAGACTGGTCAGAAACCATTCGGCGGGCGACCGCGATAGGCCTGGTCGACCGCGACGATTAAAAATCATTTTTGAACATCTGACCAGAAAGCCCTAGATGGGCGACCGCGATAGGCTCGGTCGACCGCGACGGTAAAGAATTTGAAAATATAAAAGGATGCCCGATGAGGTGCGGGCGAACACAGCACCCCTGTCGACCACCCCTCTCTGGAAAACTAGCCGTTGGGTTTTATGCACTATTTTAAAAAGGACCCAGTTTTTATGGTTTTACCCTCCAACGGCTATATCCTTTCAAAAGGCTATAAAAAGGAGATCCAACCTCCATTTTAACTTGATGAAAATATTTTGAAATAGCCTAAAACCCACAAATCTATTTTGTTATCATTTTTGGGTTTCAAACCTCTCCCCAAACACTTGTGCTTTGATTTTGACTTCATCCAAAAGTGTTGGATTTAGGATTTTCTTGCTTATCTTTGAGAGAGAGTTTGTAGTGAGCTTTATTGTGCTATTTGCCTACTTAGAGGCTTTTGAGAGCTTAAACTTCTTCCATTATTCATTGTATTCGCGAAGAGAAACTTTTCCCTTTGAGGCGGTCTGCGAAGAGAGATCACTACCTTAGAGGCGGTTTGCGAAGATGAGTGATTTCCTTAGAGGTGGGTTTGTGAAGAGGGATCACTACCTTGGAGACGGTTTGCCAAGAGGAGTGATTTCCTTGGAGGTGCTTTTGCGAAGATGGATTATTCCTTGGAGGAGGTTTGTATAAAGGGGGTTTGTCCCTTGAAGGAGTTGATTGTTTCGGCGTGCAGAATCTCAAATAGTGAAAGAAAATCCCAAGGAAAGATAAAGTACTTGGGTAGTGGAGTAAGTCCAGTTGGGACCGAACCACTATACATGATTGCATTGTCTCTTATTCTCTTATTCTCCTTCTCATGGTGATTGGTAAAATCTAAACCTTATTTTCATTATCATTGTTATTTGAACAAGGATTAGATTCATAAGTGTTAATTGTGAAAATTAATCTTAACATTGCACTTAACTAGGGGAAATTTTTTTAATTTCCCAATTCACCCCTCCTCTCGTGTTGCCTATTGGGACTTCAAACATAAACACAGGTCTCAAATCCAATGGAAGGAAAAGAAAATCAAAACCGGAAGAAGAAAAAGTGGAGTGATGTTGGGGAGGAGCAACGAGTATATAGATGATAGGTGCAGTGCCAGGTGTACAACCAATCATGCAGTGCTGAGTCAGATTGTCCTACTTTGGTACCATGATAAACTAGAGAAAGTTCACTAATTTTAATGATTTGAAATTAACTCTAACAGTGCTTATATAAAGCACTCAGGGGGTAAAGAAAAAAAAAGATAAAGATAATTAACAATCAAAGAAGATTATCCTAATCCATCCCCAATTTAGCTAGGTTACTAACTTAATCTACTACTAAGATGATCCAATGGTAAGATCTCAAATATTCTAACATGCCACCTCAAACGAATGTTGATTGGAAATTGACATAAATTTGATTACAATGAAATTTTTTAAAATATAATTAGAAACCATCAATTTGATGCACACTATCAAATCTTCGGATTTAATGCACGCTGATGAAGAAACCATGATGATGGTGATTGGTGTTGTTGTCGAGTGCTAGTTGATGAAGACTGATGCTTGAGAAGGCATTACTTGTTGATGTGCCATAGAGATAGCTATACAAACCAATACATCATAACGTATAATTTTGGATTTCTATTAGTTTAGATAGATTAACAACTAAACTATATTAGTTTAGATAGATTAGCAACTAAACTATATTTATTAGTTAGGATTTCTATTCTTATCGCTTTCTATGTTAGGGCTAATTGTAATCAATCCAAGAAAGCAAGATTAGTGAACTCTTCATTTTATCTTTTATGCATGTGTTATGTTGATACTCAACATGAAATTCACAGCTCCAATTTCGAGAGATTATATTCAAATGATTACTCATGAATATTAGACTCAAGAAATCTAGGCAGTAGTATTTGATAAAATAAATTTAAAAAATAATACATGATGTAAATATTATTTTCATCAAAATAGTTGTATATATATATATATATATATATATATATATATGAGAAGTTCTGCTGATTTATGAGAATCATTGATAAACTAGAAGAACAGGATCTTGATACATTATTAGGATCCATGGACACCTTAGGATCCTTACCATAGGATCCGAAATTTTTTCATATGGGAACGTTTGAAATCCGAATTTATCGTACTATTTTACAAAACTACCTTTTGATGTATTATAACGTTGAGTAATTCTTCAAGGGTATTTTAGTGAAAATAAGTCATGCATTTTTTCAAACTATTCTTATTTTCAGTATTTTCATTCACCTCTCTCAAGTCACAAGTCACCCTCTTCTCTTCCTTCTATAACCATTGACCCTAAGTTCCTCACCCACTGTGCCATCCCCACTGAAGAGCGCACTTACCCTCTCCCTAACGTTTTTCTAAGAAATCTAACTGAGCACAATGTTAGTAGGACCTACTAGAACACTCCGATGGATGGTTGATTTGAAATGGATCGTGACCAAAACACGGTAATTAGGATCCGAAGAGCACTCCGAATCCGATCCGACCGATAAGGGATTTGAATGGGTCGTGAAAGAGACATAGGTGGATCCGATTGGAAGTGGATCTGTTGACGATTCATATGGAATATCAGCCTCTGCTTCTATGTGAAGAGATGAAATTAAAAAAACATGTTTTTATTGAGATTCATCTAAACCCTTCACAAAAATGTAAAAGGCTGATTTCAGACTATGCAATTAATCACAATGAAGGTAAAACAATCTCGATCATTATTATAAGGGAAAGGTGTTTGTGAGCTAAACCGGGACAATTATTCTCCTTAACAGACGGTTATTGGGCCCCAATATTTTAGGCCCTTGATCCATCAGGACTCAGTTAGGGCACCTCCAATAAAAGCTAAACCATTGATTTATATAATCTTTTTTCTTATGCATGAGATGTCCTATTGGGACCAAGACCATGTGGGTTGCCTCACGATGCTCAACAAGACCAATTGTCTCAATTTCATATACATTTCCCCATGTGGGACCCAAAAAATTGTATGTTACCTTTGATTCCGACACATACTTCCTAGACTGTCTGCCTAGTTCCCTAAATAATTAAAGACTTCCAAGTTTACTAATCATTATTGAAGGAATATTTTAGAAAATTTTGGAAATTTTCTTTTTTTTTTTTTCCAAAATTTCCTGCTTTTCTTTTCTTGATTATACAAGAAAAAAAGTAACTTGAACTTCGTACCCTGTTCAAGTTGTATTTAAAGGGACCTTCAATTTATAAGGATATCCTTCTAAATAAGCCATAAACGTATCATTTTCCTCTAAATTATGGAATTATAAAATTTTCCTAAATTTTTTTTTTCCTCGCAATGGAAACAGGGCCTCAGTAGGGAAATTTTAGGAATTTAAAAAAGGGTAGAGTAATTGGGATTTAAGTTTTATAAACAATAAAACATAGTCTAATGGATGAGGGTTTATAAAATGACAAAATATGTACACAATTTAGTCGGTTTTGGGTTTATACTAAATTAAGATGCAAGTATATAGATAGTGAAATGGCATTAGCATTCCCTTGTTTTGATAATGGCACACACAGAGAGAGAGAGAGAGAGAGAGAGAGAGAGAGAGAGAGAGAGAGAGAGAGTTTTTCACTTCAATATTAAATTAACAAACCAACAACAGTTCACGTTTTTCTCTACTCATACACACGGTTACACACTCACACGCTATGTCTCTCTGCCTTTAACATTTTTCTCTTGTCTGCATATAAATAAAGGGAGACACTAATCATACTCAAACGATCACACCTCTTTCCAAAACCAAAAAACTAAACTACTCTAAAGGAAATTTTATTCGCTAACCACATACTCTTTTTATTTTCCCCCAAATTAGAAACTAATTAACACAAGACTCCGAACTACTAAAATTAAGTTCCTAAATAAAATAATAAACTTCTTTAATCTAAGACTCCAACAAAATTAGAAATATCCAATTTGAGTTCCATGTGGGCTCACGTCGGCCCGCGCCGCTTCCGCACCAGCCCGTCCTCTCTGGCTCTGTGGAGAGTTGGTGATGACTCTCAGCAAGAGAGATTGTGGATTACTATTTATGCCAGTTGTCATGCCCGAAACTATACCCATGGCGTTGGCAATGACAACGCTGTACACCTGCAAAGATAAATCCCTACAAGCATACAAAGCTACAAAGCAATAACTAAAGCATTCTTGGTAATTCCACGTTCTAAGAATATCGAAGTCTTAATATCTGAATTTAACGTAATCAAATCCATATCTCAACACTTCCCAAAGCCAAATTAAAATAAACGTAAACGTAGTTTTATACATTTATTCTTTAATACTCACATTCTACTAATTCAAAGCAGTAAACTAATTTCCAAGTTAAATTGGTCTAGAAGTTAAGTGTCCATCACCTTGTTCCCTTCACGAGGATCAAAGTTTGAGAATATTATAAACCACAGTCAACTGAATAGCTCAGTACATAATAAAGCACTACTCTAAATGTAGGTCTAAGCATGCCAAGGCTTAATAAGGGTCAAATAGATAAGGTCAGAACTGAATACTGAAGTCTCAAACAGAAATAAAGGGCATAACAATAATGAAAGGTGCATATCAAAACAGAATATTGAATAAGAAGGTGCAACTAGACTAATCAGTATCAAAATAGTGGTCAAAGCCAAAAGGCGTCCATAATACAAATCCACTTAGGAATCATTGGCCCAGTTCATAATATACATTATTTCTTACATCGATCGTTCACGGTGTTGGAACTACCTCCTCAAAGTTCAGATACAAGTCGATAGGGCCAGCGTTTTATTCCATTGACGGGCCAGAAGTTCCAATGTACTACCACCATGGCGGATATCAGAAGTCCAATGTACTACTCCCATGGCGGGTATCAAAAATAACCCAAGCCTCCACAAAAGTGTCTAAAAATAGAAGGTAAATCCAAAGTCCATAAAAAATAGTTCCAAAGGTCCAGATAACAACAAAGAGGTTCATAACAGATATTATCCAAAAATTCAAAGGTTAGCTTTACTAATAACACAAACCAAGCAATGAAGGTACAATAAACAAAGAGCTGTTGAGTGAAAGATAGGCATGCTAGACCCAAACAGTTTCGGAAGTCATATAGGTACATTACATAATACATATACAAAATCTCAATGGCAACATCGGTTTGAAATAAGTAGGGTTAAAGAAACACCCAAAGTAGTACATTATTACGTACTTCAATTCCGAATGTTCTTTATCTTAAGTCCACACAAAGAGTCAATCACCTAGTCCATACAGATCATCTTTTATCAATTAAGGGCCATAGGAAGTAGGCAAAAACAATAAATCCCGAAGTCCAGAATTCCAAAACGACTTCACAAATTCTAGCAAGTTTGGACGCCTAAACTGAACCTCCGGACTTCCGAACACCCCCTTCGAAAACCCCTTTAGGCATCCTTGAAAACTTTCAAAGGAAAACCAACTCTCTGGTTTCGGTTTTGCTTATGTTCGGGCACCCGAATCAGACGTCCGAATAGCCCTTCGGGTGCACGAACTTCCTTAATCTGGCGTCTGAAGTGCGGGCTGGGCTTTTCGCAAGAATTTCAAATTTTAAACCGATTTCTCCAAAACTTAAAAAATTCATATCTTCTTCGTTCAGACCCCCTTCGGATCCGATGGACTCATTACGAAGGGGGGAATCCATCAAACCTGATTTCACATTCCGAATTCACACAACCGATTATTGTAGTATATGTTGTAACTTAAAGTGGTTTAATGGCTCATGTCCATTATTTCCTGACAGTTACAAATTCTAAAATTTCGACTATTGTAACTTAAAGTGGTTTAATGGCTCATGTCCATTATTTCCTGACAGTTACAAATTCTTTATTTATTTCCTGACAGTTACAAAATCTCCATTCATTTCCTAACAGTTACAAATTCTAACAATTTTTTGGTGAAAAGATATGTCCATTCATTTTCTATAAATAGCAAACGAATTTCTCATCAAAGACACAATTTTTCTTCTACAAAAAAAGTTATTCTCTGAAAGAAAATTATCTTTTGATCATCCTTTTGATATCAAATCAAAAATTTTCAAGTGTTTTCTCTGAGTGTGTTGATCCAAGTAAATTTCGATCACGTCCAAGTTTGATAGTGCTAATCAAGCCTGGTTAGAAGTCTTGTATCTTGGGAAGCATTGTTCATTATCTACAAAGCACCATAGGCAGGAACAAATCGCTTTAAGGAGATTTGGTAAACCGTACCTCACTTCCTTATTTGATTTCTTGCAAGTTTGTTACTTTGTTTATATACACAGTACTCTTACTCTTTTGTTCCAAGTTGTGGAACAAGTTTCAGTTTTATTAATAATACTTATATCTTACTAACAATTTTTCTATACATTCCAATTCTATCATTAGTTTACAACAAATAGTGTGATTACAACATTCTTAAAGCGATTTTGTTCTAACAGTTTGTTGGGTTTATAGGAGAATCGAAATGGCAGGAATCTTTAATGTTTTCCCCGATATCCAGAACTTGAATGTCGGAGAAGACATTGCAAATGATGGAAATGCTCCAGTGGTCAATCCGATCAACAAAAATGGAACGCCTGATAACAATGCAACTAATGCTGCGGGTCTTTGTACCGAGACCACAAATGGTGGCGAGGGTTCAAGCCGCACTGCTTTTGGACCCAGAATTGGTTTTACCAATACAGGCTTTATGCCTTTTGGTTTTGCTGTTGAAGGTATGGTTCCACAAACCATTCCTCGTGTGGTGATGCCAAATCCACCAAATGAGAAGCCAGAAAAATTTACTGGTGTTGGGTTCAAACAGTGGCAACAGAAAATGTACTTCTATCTGACCACTCTGAACCTTGTGAAGTTTTTGTCGGAGGTTGGCTTGATATTGTCTTCTAATAAGCATGATGTCACAGCGCTTGCGGCGTTGGAGGCTTGGAAACATGGTGATTTCCTTTATCGTAACTACATTCTCAATTGTTTAGCTAACAATTTATATGCTGTTTATAGCAGTTTTGAAACAGCCAAGCAATTGTGGGAGTCATTGGAGAAGAAATACAAAACCGAGGATGCTGGCACAAAGAAGCATATCGTTGCCAAATTTCTGGACTTCAAGATGGTTGATTCAAAATAAGTCATTAGTCAACTTCAAGATTTGCAAATCATTTCATGACATCCATGTTGAGAAAATGACTTTGAGTAAGTCATTTCAAGTGGCGGTTGTGATTGAGAAGCTGCCACCTGCTTGGTTAGACTTCAAGAATCACTTGAAGCACAAGCGTAAGGAGATGAATCTAGAAGATCTCATTCTTCAATTGAGAATCGAAGAAGACAATAGGAGGGCAACAAACCCTTGTAAAGAACCAAAGGCAAACATTGTTGAATCTTCCCAAACCCAAAAATGATGGAAAGAGGAAGAGGCTTGACCAAGAGAAAGGGAAACAAAAGGAACAGAAGAAGAAGTTCCAAGGCAATTGTTACGTCTGCAACAAGCCTGGCCACCGGGCTAAAGATTGCAGAAAGCGCCTGAAACAAGCAAAGACAAAGAAGCCAAACAAGCAAATATGACTAAGCAAGAAGATGATGAGAAGTTTGCTTCTGTGGTGATGTCAGAAGTATGCTTGGTGTCTAACACCAAGGATTGGTTTGTTGATACTGGTGCCACAAATCACATTTGTGTCCATAAACACTTGTTCTCATCCTATGAAGAGGCTGAAGAAGGAGAGACGCTTTACATGGCGAACTCTGCTTCAGAAAATATTGTTGGAAAGGGAAGCGTGGTCCTGAAGTTTACTTCTGGAAAGGAGCTTACCTTGAAGAATGTGTTTCATGTTCCAGAAATAAGGAAGAATCTAATTTTTGGCCCCATACTTGTCAAGAAGGGGTTCAAAATTGTATTTGAATCTGACAAATTTGTACTCTCTAAGGGGGAAGTACGTGGGGAAGGGGTACTTATGTGGTGATTTGTTCAAAGCCAATGTGGCTGTTATTGATGTAAAGAACAACTTTATGTACCCAAATTCTATTATCAATAAAGACAAAAATTCAGTTTACATGGTTGTATCTCCTTTTCTATGGCATGGTAGATTATGACATGTAAATTATGTAACTAGGAAAAGATAGCCAACTTAGGGCTAATTCCAAGATTTGATTTGAATGCCGGATACAATTGTGAGACTTGTGTTGAAGCTAAGTTTGCTAAGAAACCTTTCAATTCAATTAAAAGGAAATCTGAACCTCTACAACTAATCCATAGTGATCTATGTGATTTAAAGTTTGTGCAAAGTAGAGGTAGAAAGAAGTACTGCATCACGTTTGTAGATGATTGTACTCGATTTTGCTACGTTTATTTGTTAACTAGCAAAGATGAGGCTTTAAGCATGTTTATCAAGTTGTGGACCCCGATCCGGAGAGGACGAGTGCGGAAGGTGAGGGGACAGGTCCCCACACCATCCTCTCTCTGGATCATCCACGTGTGAAGGAGAGCTCTGCCAAGGAACTCTCAAAACGGATGCCACCCTCATTGCATAGCACGAGTGGCGATATAAAAAGAAAGGGATATGTCTTGATTCGGAACCGAGGTTCGAAACCGAGACATACCCAAAATAAACTCAGAGTCGCCATCCATGGATAGGCCATGGAACCCTAAAATCAAATCCTCTGTGCAATGGATAACCAGAAATATATATGGGTTCGTGCCTGGTTACGAATGGGGAAGGTCTGAGAGCACCCCCAATTCGCCCGAGTGCAAGCACTTGGTCTCTTATGCCATTTTCATTAATTCCAAAGAAGTTTGAGTAAAAATCATGTGAAATGGGAACAATCCTCAGGAATCGTCTACCTAAGCATGCATTTCCTGAGAATGGAGAAATAAACACGTAAAATGAAATGAAAAATGTGTCACCTAAGCAAAGCTAGGTTATGAGTGACATGCCTAATGGGTGTCTAAGTTTCTGGTGGACACGCACATGCAAGCTACAACCAAAGGTATAGTATCAGTACAAGAAAGTAAGAAAACATATCAAAACATGAGACACAAATCTATGCTATGTATGACGGGACAAGACAAGTCCTAACTCTAATGCAGGACTGGACTCGGACCAGAATGGCCATCCATCCTAGCTGCGCTACGTATCCCGGCCTCGGGAAGAATCGGAGCCCACGTAGTTCGATGCCCTATTCTAAATTATGATGCCTAAGACATCTAGCCCTCTATCCTAGACTCGATCTAAAAGACCGAACCAGTTATTAAAGCTTCTTGTATGATTATTAAAATTCCAGTGAATTGTGGATTTTAGGACACCCTATATGCCCTAACTAATGCAAGTTGATTAGCCTTAGGCTAATGCAGGTGGTTCCTACAATCCTATGTGTAACTAGGCTGTGCAACCTAATGAAAACCACGGGCTGACTATATGCCTAGTCTAGCCATCGGTTCGACTAAATGTCCAACCGATCGGCTCGAGGCCTCCTAACTCTAGGGACACTCACACGACAGGACATACCATATCAATACAAATCAAGACAAACTCCTAACTCTAGAACACAACCTAAACAGCTAGGACATACTCCTAACTCTAGAGGAAGATCTTTTTGAAAATGGTTTGAATATTTTTGTAACTTTGAAAGATTTAAAATTTTTATTTTTAAAGGTTTGGCTGGACTTGGGATGTGGATCCCAAGCTGCACTACGTACCTCGTGGAAGAGGATCAAGCCAACGTAGTTCGAAACGAACTCTCAAACTACGCTTATAAAAGAAAACACTCAACACTTTAGATTTTTTTTTAAGGTTTTTGATGTTTTCAAATGTTTTTTGAGTTTTAAATTTCTAATTTTTTTTGGATTTTAAAGCTTTTCCAATGCTCAGGACCTTAAAATATTTTCAATCTTAAAGGGAACACGCAAGTAACACCATAAACTAGGGCAAAGCCCTAAAGCAAAAGGGGAAACCCCGAATAAGCAACTAGCGTCTCAAAGAGACAAACCACAACAAGAAAGATAGCGTCCCAAGAAGAGAGAAAACGATCCAAGATCCCAAGCAAGCAAAGCTCTAATAAGACTGAGTTAGCCTCTAATCAAAAGCGAAGTAATCAACAACTCTAAAGGAGAAACTCCGAACTAACAACACTAAAGAGGGGAACAAATGAGTCAGAGACTCTCTAATACTACAACTTAGAGGAGGAATGAGTCAAAGACTCCCAAATAACGCCAACAGAAGAACCAATGAGTCAAAGACTTCCTAGTAATCCAACAAAAGAACGAATGAGTCAAAGACTCTCTAAAAGAAAAGAAATACGAGTCAAAGACTCCACTAACATTAACTAAAGGATTAATGAGTAAAGACTCTCTAAAAGAGATGAAAAACACGAGTCAAAGACTCCACTAACACCAACTAAAGGATATATGAGTCAAAGACTCTCTAAAGGAAAAGAAATACGAGTCAAAGACTCCACTAACACCAACTAAAGGATAAATGAGTCAAAGACTCTCTAAAAGAGATGAAAATACGAGTCAAAGACTCCACTAACACCAACTAAAGGATATATGAGTCAAAGACTCTCTAAAGGAAAAGAAACACGAGTCAAAGACTCTACTAACACCAACTAAAGGATAAATGAGTCAAAGACTCTCTAAAAGAGATGAAAATACGAGTCAAAGACTCCACTAACACCAACTAAAGGATATATGAGTCAAAGACTCTCTAAAGGAAAAGAAACACAGTCAAAGACTCTACTAACACCAACTAAAGGCTAAATGAGTCAAAGACTCTCTAAAAGAGATGAAAATACGAGTCAAAGACTCCACTAACACCAACTAAAGGATATATGAGTCAAAGACTCTCTAAAGGAAAAGAAACACAGTCAAAGACTCTACTAACACCAACTAAAGGCTAAATGAGTCAAAGACTCTCTAAAGGATAAGAAACATGAGTCAAAGACTCTACTAACACCAACTAAAGGATAAATGAATCAAAGGCTCTCTAAAAGAGATGAAAACACGAGTCAAAGACTCTACTAACACCAACTAAAGGATATATGAGTCAAAGACTCTCTAAAGGAAAAGAAACACGAGTCAAAGACTCCACTAACACCAACTAAAGGATAAATGAGTCAAAGACTCTCTAAAAGAGATGAAAACACGAGTCAAATCAGATAATATAAGATTGAAAATCTGTGATCAAGATGAGATGAGATAGCATAAGATTGCTTTCAACGGATGGATCATGAATGACTAATCCTATGAGATCTTTGAAAATGAATGGGATTTACATCCTAACCCCAAAGGAAAAGTTTTTTAATCTTCGCACATTTTATCAGTGTTACCTGAAGGCATCAACCCTAACCATAATCTAGCGGAGTGGAGAGAGGATCTCGACTCATGACTTTGTTTGTGTACCTAGGACCGATCGTAGCCATTGGAAGATGGACTACGGCCTAATCTAGACACAAATGGGTAGGATATCCTAAACTAGGCTCACACACGTGATGCACATGTGTTCGTATACTACATGCATGTGTGGGTTAATCTAGGGGTAAGGCCAAGAGTTCCCTTAGCGCGAATCCATGTTCGATATACTGTACCAGTGTCCGGCGTATCAGTACGTGAACAAGAGATCCGTTTACGTACCATAAAGGTACTAGGCTAAGGGTGGAATGCTTCTCTAGCACAGAGGCACCAGGTGATGAAATCCCAGTCAACCATGCTAGATAACACTCCGGGTTCCTAAAATAGGACGTGTGTGCATGTGAGATGCAGGGGTTTAGATGCAAGTGATGTAAGTGTGTGCAATAAGTTCGCGCAATCTATGATGCCTTCAGGTTTTGTTAGATTAAGTTTGAGTAAATGTGATGAGAAAATAAAACATACAAACTAATCACAGCATCAGGATTTTACAAAGGAAATCAGTGATTCCTAAGGTTTCTATTTTGATAATTTAATGATTGAATATGTGATGGAATATTATGATCTGGAAATTTTTAAAACAATTTGATTTTAATTCAATTTACTCAAGGATTTTAAAAGGTTTCAATTCAGATTGTAGATTTACACATCAACATATAACAAATCTTTTCAGAACAAGATGAAACTTTTACAGTAACTTCTCCTTAATTATATAAGATTATAATAAAAATTTCATAGATTTTAAATGTGGTTTGCTATTAGTTTTTCAATGTTGAAAGTTTCTGTCCAGATTGTGAATTAACACAGTAACGTATAGCAAATCAATTCAAAACAATATGAAATTTCTCTAGTATGTTTATTACAATAAGAAAGGATTACTGTAAAAGTTTCATAAATTTTAAAAATGATTTACTATTACTTTACGATTTTACAAATATCCATCCAGATTATGAATTAACAAAGAAACACATAGTAAATCAAATCCAAATCAGTTTAAACTTTATGAAAACATGTAATTCCAGTAGTAATTATCAAACAAATATTTTCAGAAGTTTTCATTGCAATTTACTATTTTTATCAGATTTAATACAGCATGCATGATTTTACGTAAAAAATCATAAACAAATATCCAACAGAAACCAAAAATCTTGAAAAATTCACGGGAGATTAGATTAGATTTAATTTGCATCTCATCCAAATTTCACTTTTGAAAACATTATAGAGTTTTTGAAAATTGGTTTTTTCCAAAAATACCCCTAGAGTTAAATGAATTTTTAAACCCTTTAAATCAAATCAAGAATTCATAAAGAAATTCGTACTAATTCAAAATCTTACAATTATGTTATGTTTAAATTTTCATTGATTTTGGATCTATGTTGACATCTTCTTAAATTCAATCTTTAGAATTTTACCCCTTTGAGGGTAAAGTTCAAAAGGTCAAATTACGGTCAAAACGAAGTCAAAATTCTTCGAAATTCCAGATTTCTACACTTCTTAATGTTCAAAACACTCAGAGATTGAAAAAAACATATTTTGAATAACAATAAGAAAAAATAAAAATAAATCACAAATTCAATCCTAGCATGCTTCTAGTTTAAGATATATGAAAGAGGGTTTTGGAATACCAACCTTGCTAGCTCTCCTTGTCTCTAGGGTAAGTAATCCTCGGATATACGCTTTGTCTTACCCTTTCAATTAGCAAAGAAAACCCCCAAAAAAAATGTTGCCGCCGATCCGTTCCGCCGTCTTCACTTTCTCTTAGAGGGAAGGATTGGGAGGTGATTGGGAGAGATAATGGAAGAAGAATATAGGGAAAGGGATTGGAGGGAGTGATTGGAAGAGATAATGGAAGAGAAAAAGATAATGGAAGATAAATCTCTCCTTTTCTCCTCCTTTTTATGGATGGGAAGGAAGATATATATAGGGAGAGAAAGAGAGAGAGAGAGATGTGTTGGTGGAGAGCTCATCATGTTGTCCCTCTTAGTGGAGAATCCATCATCATTCTTCTTAGTGGAGGGCCCATCATGTTTCTTAGTGGAGAATCCATCATCATTCTTCTTAGTGGAGGGCCCATCATGTTTCTTAGTGGAGAATCCATCATCATTCTTCTTAGTGGAGGGCCCATCATGTTTCTTAGTGGAGAATCCATCATTATTGTTCTTAGTGGAGGGCCCATCATGTTTCTTTAGTGGAGAATCCATCATTATTGTTCTTAGTGGAGGGCCCATCATGTTTCTTTAGTGGAGAATCCATCATTATTGTTCTTCATAAGAGGCCTCACAAGAGGCCCTACTGAGGCCCCACAATGTGGGCCCCACAATGTGGGCCCTCGGTTGATTCGAATTTTAAACAAATGTTCAATGCGGGCCCACCAAACGGGTCCAAATTCTCCCTCGCTTGGATTCTTATGAATAATCCCTCTCAACCTCTCACGGAAAAATGCGAAACATGGCGGAAATGATCGGATGGGGTTTCTCCCAAGCATAGCGAACTTGGGTCCGGTCAAAATGGGGTGTCTACAGATGCCCCTCTTTGGCAGAGCGTGTGTAACACGCGAATGGAAAAGCTGAACAGACGACACATTTTGACTGACCCGAAAGCAAAGCAAATTTTTGGGTTTTCAGTTTTAAAACGATATTCACAAAGATAAAACTCTACCAACAATAGGGAGATAGCCTCTCACCGACTCTTAACTCGGCAACTAAGACATCTCAAAGAGATAGTCTCTCCCTAATACTCATGACTCAACTATCTAAACTAGATAACAAAAACGAACGAACAATTATAAAAACACAAACACACATACATTGTTTTTATTAGGCTAAACCAAAGTAGACATAACCTCTGCTCAAAGAGCAGAAACCAAACAGACAAACCAATTACTTCAGTCGCTCAAAGAGTTTTCATTTTTCATTTTATTTTTTTTTAAATTTTTTAGAAACCTGCAAAATAGGCCAAAGACCAATGTATTGAAACTTGTCCAAAACAAGTTCAAAACTAAACACTCAAAGAGTTTTTTTTTTTATATCAGGCTAAGTCAAAGTACACATAACAATTGCTCAAAGAGCACAAACCAAACAAACAAACCAATCACTTCAATTACTCAAAGAGCTTTCATTTTTTTTTTCTTAGAAACCACGTTGCAATTTGTCTAAGACAAGCACAAACTCAAACACTTAAAGAGTTTTTCCTTTTTAGAAACCTGCAAAAATAGGCCAAAGACCAATGTATTGAAACTCGTCCAAAACAAGTTCAAAACCAAACACTCAAAGAGTTTTTCCTTTTTAGAAACCTGCAAAAATAGGCCAAAGACCAATGTATTGAAACTCGTCCAAAACAAGTTCAAAACCAAACACTCAAAGAGTTTTTCCTTTTTAGAAACCTGCAAAAATAGGCCAAAGACCAATGTATTGAAACTCGTCCAAAACAAGTTCAAAACCAAACACTCAAAGAGTTTTTCCTTTTTAGAAACCTACAAAAATAGGCCAAAGACCAATGTATTGAAACTCGTCCAAAACAAGTTCAAAACCAAACACTCAAAGAGTTTTTTTTTTTTTTTTTTTTTTTAAATCATGCCGATCAGTCAAAGACTCGACCAATTATTAGGGTAATCGAATATTCAAGCTAAACTCAAACTTCTAATACCCGAGGCGAGACTAAGTCTCAAGCCCAGCGATAGTTATACAGATCATTGCTGAAAATAAATCTGTGTAACTACCGAGTAACTCTGACTCCTCTCTTTCAAGGTAGCGAATCACTCCGGATCACGCGGTTCTGCTAAACAGTTTCACGTAAATCCAAATTCGTAGGTCCTGCTAAACAGTCCCCTACAAACCTCTTCGCAGATACACATGACTCCTAACACGTTAGGAAGCTGCACATTGCGGGACGATGATTAGGTAAGTCACCACTTGACATTACACTACTAATCATCTGGGTACTAAGTACCAGAGGCGAGACTAAGTCTCAAGCCTAGCGATAGTTATACAGATCATTACTGAAAATAAATCTGTTTAACTATCCGAGTAACTCTGACTCCTCTCTTTCAAGGTAGCGAATCACTCTGGATCACGCGGTTCTGCTAAACAGTTCCACATAAACCCAAATTCGTAGGTCCTGCTAAACAGTCCCCTACAAACCTCTTCGCAGATACACATGACTCCTAACTCGTTAAGAAGCTGCACATTGCGGAACGATGATTAGGTAAGTCACTACTTGACATTACACTACTAATCATCGGGGTACTAAATACCCGGGAGAAGGAAGAAAAGACCAATCCGTGTAACACAGGATCGGAAATATTTTCCTTATTAAAACATTTCAAAAAGACCAAACCGTGTAACACAGGTTCGATAATTTCCATCTCTATTAAAATTTTTCAAAAGGACCAAACCGTGTAACACAGGTTCGGTAATTCCTATCTCTGTTAAAAACTTTCAAAACGACCAAACTGTGTAACACAGGTTCGGTAATTTCAAACTCTGTTAAAATCTTTCAAAAAGACCAAACCGCGTAACGCAAGTTCGGTAATTTCAAACTCTGTTAAAATCTTTCAAAAGGAATGAAGAATTTACCATCTTTGATCGATTTCACTAATGGGCCAGTCATCTCTTACCAAGAATAACTAGGAGCGAATGATCTTTGCTGAAAGCAAAACTCAAATAGATTGATGAGATTTTCAGGTGCTGACTCTCTTTAACAGGTGAGAAGCATTTTGATGAGGTTTGAAGGATGCAGGAGTAGATTTTATACTCCGCTGGGAATTAAAGTTTCTGAAACTGACTCCAAAAGAAACAATTGGATCAAGGAATTCAACTCAAAGAGCATGTTCAAGCTTCTCTGCTTTCTATTTGCTAAGAATAGATATCCCAGTTATCATTGTGTAATATCTTTTATGACGTAAGTCATAAAAGATGCCCCTAGTATGATGTGCTTCCATGACAAAGTCTTAAGAAGGCAAAAGCAAGGTAAGTAGAAAAAATTTGAGTTTGCATGGGTTCTTTCTTTGGTATAGTGGTAAAACCATCTCCACAAAGGCTGAATGTAAGAATTCTTCATTTTGCTCAGTGCTTGAGGCTTTGATGTTTCAGGCAGGTCTGAATAAAAAATCTCTTGCCCTTCTTTGATTCTTAAACCAGGATCTACTTTGAATTTTCTTTTCACTTTGGAAGGTATACACCCATTCTCTCCAGTGCCAAACACTTTTGATTCTAAAAGAAAACAATGATAAACAAGGAACAGACTCCTGAAGACTCTTTCAAAGAAGACTTACAATATTCAAATGATTTGACTAAATTTTGATTCACTCTTAAATCAAATGTATCATTTTTTAATGGTAAGGTCAGCCACTCTCAGAGTAGTCTCAAAAACTATGTCAAGATGACCTAATTTCCTCCATCGGGATCTCCGTCATGGTTGTTACCCCTTTCGGATTGCTCGGTCTTAATGCCCCTAGTTTAAAAAGGTGTCAAAATAAGTCTCGCTGACACTACTCGGATTCCAGGATTCTGCCCTGTGCAGAGGTGGCTTCTCCGTCTCCCTGATTTCTCTCTTCAAAAGAAGTCATAACTTTTGCTTTCCAAGCTTTCAGTCTGAAAGACCACTTATCTCAACTTTTGCTTGTACTCAAACTTGGGAATTCTACGTAACTGAGGAACTCCTTCTGCTTCTATTCAACTCAACTGTTCATGGGAAGTCTTTGCCCTTGACTGGATTACCTCTTCAAGTTTTCAATCCAGCAGACCACTACCCTGACTTTTTGCATAAGCTAACTCTTTTGGCTGTTAACTTAGCAAATGTACATCTCTAGGCCGCCCTTTCGGGTTTTCAACCTAGTGGGTCTTCAGACTCTCATTCTTTTCTTTCTGTTTTTCTTTTCATTCGCCTCGAACCTTTGCTTGTTTCACCAGAAGGACTTTCTAGGTGGGCTTGGGTTCGAAAGGGTTGAATACCTAAGGTTCTAAAGATTTGAACCGAATCTGGTCTAGCCAGACTACCTACGTACCCCAAAAATGGAGGATCAGGTCCGCGTAGTTCGCTTTGGGATTTTTCAAAGAATGGTTTAGCATTTAGCTTCAAAATTTTGAAAAGGAATTTTATCCCAAGGTTTGACCGAACTTGAATTAATCAAGTTGCCTACGTACCCCTGAAGAGGTGGGGATCAGGTCCGACGTAGTTCGGGTGCATAAATGCCCCGGGTTTATAATGTGTTTGAAAAGAAGTTGTTTTAATTTTGCTTTTGGCCCAAAGGGTTTACAAATGGATTTTAAAACATTAGGATTTTGGTTATAAAAGCTCAAACGATCAAGGATGGCCTCCTGATGTATTTGATGTACAAGCCCTTTTGTTTAAGGTTCAAAGCCTTTGAAATTTTTTTTTTTTTTTGAGGAGTCTGGTGGTTTTCTGGCAAAACTTCAACCACTGTGCTCCACTCCCGTCTCAAAGATCTTGAATTTATGCTCAAGATTCCACAACTCTGTCTGAAAATCTTCTCTCAATATCTCATCAGCTCCACAGGATGCCTGACGCTTATCTCTTTAAAATTTTATTCCTCAACTGGATGTCTAAAGCAGATGAAGTCTTGCTTTGATCAACGACAGGGCATTCCCCTGGTTTATCCTTATAGGATCAAGCAAAACTACCTCAAACCCCTCTAAACAGGTTTATCAATTCTTTGCGCTCCTTAGGAGATAAAGTTTTTCCAATCCATCCATCCCGAGTTTCGGATTTCGATACCACTATCAATGGATTTGATTTCTTCTTTAAGTGGCTATGCTCGACGCTCTTCCTCTCGTTCGACCATCTTTCAGATCTCGAGGTGAATTTCGTCTGCATTCTCATCCGAGAAGGGGGTCTTTAGTTGTTTAAACATTAGATCTAAGAGTGAATCATAGAGTATCAAAGATACGAAATCAACAATTTTATTGAATTGAAGACTGTAAGTACATTGATGATTTTTGACACACCTCAATGGGCTCTTCAACAGTTCTGATAGAAAACAGAATACTGACTCTGTATAAGAAAGATTGACAGACATGACTTCATTTTTTTTTTTTTTTAACATCTACGTAACTGAACTTTTTCAACTTAGAGAGAAGAAAGTTGATGTACACTCAATGAAAGACAAATCTAAAGATACAGGACACTTCTTCAAAGGTAGTGAACTAACACTGAAAGCTTATAGGTGATACACCTTTCCTCATGATAATGATAACTATAAAGTTCAATCCCGGAGTAGAAATCACAGAAAAGGCAACTCCACAAGGTCTAGGTTAAATGGGGCAACAAAAGGCTTATGTTGACAATGTGGGTAAAACAATAGACTGCCTGGATCAAGTATGATTAGAAATAGTCAGTCTTTAGAAAAAATGGTCTTTCGCTAAACATAGACTCTTGACTTGGAAGCACACACACTAGATCAATAGTCATGGGATAAAGATTCTGAACAAACAGAGAAAAGAGTAATCTTGAAATACACCAAAGGGTATTTTATTCTAAAAATCAAAGAAATATTGTCTATGAAGGTCAAAGCGAAATAGACAGTGATATTATGACCTACATCAACAGGGTTTCAATGAATTCTCAATCCACACCTTGAAGTCTCATTTGAGTATAACTGCTCTTCTTTTTGGGAATGAAAGAGTCAGGAACGATAAACATCCATAATCAAAATAAATTTCGATCTCAGCAATGATCATGCACTCAAAGAATACAGGTAAGATCAAACTTTTCCATTAATGATTTCGATATGATCCAAGGGTAAAAGATATATGATAGGTAAACATGGATCAAAAAATCAATGGCTCAGATAATAGACCATGGCCATAAGAATGACAAAAGTAGGGTCAAAGACCAGATCTAAAATCTGAATGATGGATATCAACAACTGTACGATCAATATGAGATGAAATGATAGACCATGGTCATAAGGACAGCAAAAGAGCCATCGGCCAGGTCTCAAGATAAAATAGGTAGACAAAGACAAGGATCTAATCCCACTGAGTGATGTATATATGAGAATCAAGATAAGGCAGACTGACTCCAAAGGATAGCAATCATGCTTAACATGCTTTTGGATAAAATCCAGCAGCATAACGGCTATACGAGGAGGTCAAGGTCCAGACTAAGTAAACTGACTCTAAAGAGTAGCCGTCATGCTCAAAATGTTCTGGATAAAATCCGGCAGCATAACGACTATACAAGGGATCACCCTAGCTCAATCGAAAGGTATGAATAACGGTTACTAGAGAAGGGTGATCAACAGATGGACTAACCAAAGGTGAGAATATACAACAATGGGTCAAACCCTATAATCAACAGATCAAGGGCTAAACCCGGCCAAGGTAATGACGGTCAAAATCCACTGACTAGATCTAGATCTAAATTCGGAATGGATATAACCGACTGAAAGGAATAAGGAATCTCTGACTAAGAGGAGAACCATAATATACATAATCAGTATATATAAGTAAATACACATACACACAAATCCTAACCAGGGGCACCAGCCCTAATTCTAATCTAGCGGAGTCGAGAAAATCTCGACTCAAGACAGACTAATGAGTGTACTAGGACCGTACTGTAGTCATGTAAAATGAACTACCCTAGTCTACAAATGGGGCAAAGCTCCTAACTCTAGGCTTCACATGTGTAAGCAACACATGTTCGACTCTATATGAATGCAATATACACACGGGTACTCCCTAGTTGGGCTTCACTAGGTCAGTAAGTATATATATATAAAACAAAGTAGGGCTCCGGACTCAATCTAATGGGTGCTATGCATATGAAACATACTTAATATGTAGCGCTGGCGCATAGCTTGGAAATAGATTCAACAGTACCATCAGGATGTAATAACATCCCAGTCAGGCACGCATTGAATCTATCCCATGGAGCCAATAATGAAAAACAATGAAAAACAATAAAAGAAATAAAAAAATATGACAATGCATGATGTGCAGTGTGTGAATCCTTTGTTTTAATTACGCACCTACCTGGTGCCCCTGGATTCTAACGATAGAGTTCCCATTTAAAATGATTTTAGCTCAAATTTCTCCAAAGTTAATAAAAATGGCATTTTTAAAGAGTTAGGCAATGTTTCAAGAACTCCCCAGCAGAGTCGCCAGCCTGTGGACCCCGATCCGGAGAGGACGAGTGCGGAAGGTGAGGGGACAGGTCCCCACACCATCCTCTCTCTGGATCATCCACGTGTGAAGGAGAGCTCTGCCAAGGAACTCTCAAAACGGATGCCACCCTCATTGCATAGCACGAGTGGCGATATAAAAAGAAAGGGATATGTCTTGATTCGGAACCGAGGTTCGAAACCGAGACATACCCAAAATAAACTCAGAGTCGCCATCCATGGATAGGCCATGGAACCCTAAAATCAAATCCTCTGTGCAATGGATAACCAGAAATATATATGGGTTCGTGCCTGGTTACGAATGGGGAAGGTCTGAGAGCACCCCCAATTCGCCCGAGTGCAAGCACTTGGTCTCTTATGCCATTTTCATTAATTCCAAAGAAGTTTGAGTAAAAATCATGTGAAATGGGAACAATCCTCAGGAATCGTCTACCTAAGCATGCATTTCCTGAGAATGGAGAAATAAACACGTAAAATGAAATGAAAAATGTGTCACCTAAGCAAAGCTAGGTTATGAGTGACATGCCTAATGGGTGTCTAAGTTTCTGGTGGACACGCACATGCAAGCTACAACCAAAGGTATAGTATCAGTACAAGAAAGTAAGAAAACATATCAAAACATGAGACACAAATCTATGCTATGTATGACGGGACAAGACAAGTCCTAACTCTAATGCAGGACTGGACTCGGACCAGAATGGCCATCCATCCTAGCTGCGCTACGTATCCCGGCCTCGGGAAGAATCGGAGCCCACGTAGTTCGATGCCCTATTCTAAATTATGATGCCTAAGACATCTAGCCCTCTATCCTAGACTCGATCTAAAAGACCGAACCAGTTATTAAAGCTTCTTGTATGATTATTAAAATTCCAGTGAATTGTGGATTTTAGGACACCCTATATGCCCTAACTAATGCAAGTTGATTAGCCTTAGGCTAATGCAGGTGGTTCCTACAATCCTATGTGTAACTAGGCTGTGCAACCTAATGAAAACCACGGGCTGACTATATGCCTAGTCTAGCCATCGGTTCGACTAAATGTCCAACCGATCGGCTCGAGGCCTCCTAACTCTAGGGACACTCACACGACAGGACATACCATATCAATACAAATCAAGACAAACTCCTAACTCTAGAACACAACCTAAACAGCTAGGACATACTCCTAACTCTAGAGGAAGATCTTTTTGAAAATGGTTTGAATATTTTTGTAACTTTGAAAGATTTAAAATTTTTATTTTTAAAGGTTTGGCTGGACTTGGGATGTGGATCCCAAGCTGCACTACGTACCTCGTGGAAGAGGATCAAGCCAACGTAGTTCGAAACGAACTCTCAAACTACGCTTATAAAAGAAAACACTCAACACTTTAGATTTTTTTTTAAGGTTTTTGATGTTTTCAAATGTTTTTTGAGTTTTAAATTTCTAATTTTTTTTGGATTTTAAAGCTTTTCCAATGCTCAGGACCTTAAAATATTTTCAATCTTAAAGGGAACACGCAAGTAACACCATAAACTAGGGCAAAGCCCTAAAGCAAAAGGGGAAACCCCGAATAAGCAACTAGCGTCTCAAAGAGACAAACCACAACAAGAAAGATAGCGTCCCAAGAAGAGAGAAAACGATCCAAGATCCCAAGCAAGCAAAGCTCTAATAAGACTGAGTTAGCCTCTAATCAAAAGCGAAGTAATCAACAACTCTAAAGGAGAAACTCCGAACTAACAACACTAAAGAGGGGAACAAATGAGTCAGAGACTCTCTAATACTACAACTTAGAGGAGGAATGAGTCAAAGACTCCCAAATAACGCCAACAGAAGAACCAATGAGTCAAAGACTTCCTAGTAATCCAACAAAAGAACGAATGAGTCAAAGACTCTCTAAAAGAAAAGAAATACGAGTCAAAGACTCCACTAACATTAACTAAAGGATTAATGAGTAAAGACTCTCTAAAAGAGATGAAAAACACGAGTCAAAGACTCCACTAACACCAACTAAAGGATATATGAGTCAAAGACTCTCTAAAGGAAAAGAAATACGAGTCAAAGACTCCACTAACACCAACTAAAGGATAAATGAGTCAAAGACTCTCTAAAAGAGATGAAAATACGAGTCAAAGACTCCACTAACACCAACTAAAGGATATATGAGTCAAAGACTCTCTAAAGGAAAAGAAACACGAGTCAAAGACTCTACTAACACCAACTAAAGGATAAATGAGTCAAAGACTCTCTAAAAGAGATGAAAATACGAGTCAAAGACTCCACTAACACCAACTAAAGGATATATGAGTCAAAGACTCTCTAAAGGAAAAGAAACACAGTCAAAGACTCTACTAACACCAACTAAAGGCTAAATGAGTCAAAGACTCTCTAAAAGAGATGAAAATACGAGTCAAAGACTCCACTAACACCAACTAAAGGATATATGAGTCAAAGACTCTCTAAAGGAAAAGAAACACAGTCAAAGACTCTACTAACACCAACTAAAGGCTAAATGAGTCAAAGACTCTCTAAAGGATAAGAAACATGAGTCAAAGACTCTACTAACACCAACTAAAGGATAAATGAATCAAAGGCTCTCTAAAAGAGATGAAAACACGAGTCAAAGACTCTACTAACACCAACTAAAGGATATATGAGTCAAAGACTCTCTAAAGGAAAAGAAACACGAGTCAAAGACTCCACTAACACCAACTAAAGGATAAATGAGTCAAAGACTCTCTAAAAGAGATGAAAACACGAGTCAAATCAGATAATATAAGATTGAAAATCTGTGATCAAGATGAGATGAGATAGCATAAGATTGCTTTCAACGGATGGATCATGAATGACTAATCCTATGAGATCTTTGAAAATGAATGGGATTTACATCCTAACCCCAAAGGAAAAGTTTTTTAATCTTCGCACATTTTATCAGTGTTACCTGAAGGCATCAACCCTAACCATAATCTAGCGGAGTGGAGAGAGGATCTCGACTCATGACTTTGTTTGTGTACCTAGGACCGATCGTAGCCATTGGAAGATGGACTACGGCCTAATCTAGACACAAATGGGTAGGATATCCTAAACTAGGCTCACACACGTGATGCACATGTGTTCGTATACTACATGCATGTGTGGGTTAATCTAGGGGTAAGGCCAAGAGTTCCCTTAGCGCGAATCCATGTTCGATATACTGTACCAGTGTCCGGCGTATCAGTACGTGAACAAGAGATCCGTTTACGTACCATAAAGGTACTAGGCTAAGGGTGGAATGCTTCTCTAGCACAGAGGCACCAGGTGATGAAATCCCAGTCAACCATGCTAGATAACACTCCGGGTTCCTAAAATAGGACGTGTGTGCATGTGAGATGCAGGGGTTTAGATGCAAGTGATGTAAGTGTGTGCAATAAGTTCGCGCAATCTATGATGCCTTCAGGTTTTGTTAGATTAAGTTTGAGTAAATGTGATGAGAAAATAAAACATACAAACTAATCACAGCATCAGGATTTTACAAAGGAAATCAGTGATTCCTAAGGTTTCTATTTTGATAATTTAATGATTGAATATGTGATGGAATATTATGATCTGGAAATTTTTAAAACAATTTGATTTTAATTCAATTTACTCAAGGATTTTAAAAGGTTTCAATTCAGATTGTAGATTTACACATCAACATATAACAAATCTTTTCAGAACAAGATGAAACTTTTACAGTAACTTCTCCTTAATTATATAAGATTATAATAAAAATTTCATAGATTTTAAATGTGGTTTGCTATTAGTTTTTCAATGTTGAAAGTTTCTGTCCAGATTGTGAATTAACACAGTAACGTATAGCAAATCAATTCAAAACAATATGAAATTTCTCTAGTATGTTTATTACAATAAGAAAGGATTACTGTAAAAGTTTCATAAATTTTAAAAATGATTTACTATTACTTTACGATTTTACAAATATCCATCCAGATTATGAATTAACAAAGAAACACATAGTAAATCAAATCCAAATCAGTTTAAACTTTATGAAAACATGTAATTCCAGTAGTAATTATCAAACAAATATTTTCAGAAGTTTTCATTGCAATTTACTATTTTTATCAGATTTAATACAGCATGCATGATTTTACGTAAAAAATCATAAACAAATATCCAACAGAAACCAAAAATCTTGAAAACTTCACGGGAGATTAGATTAGATTTAATTTGCATCTCATCCAAATTTCACTTTTGAAAACATTATAGAGTTTTTGAAAATTGGTTTTTTCCAAAAATACCCCTAGAGTTAAATGAATTTTTAAACCCTTTAAATCAAATCAAGAATTCATAAAGAAATTCGTACTAATTCAAAATCTTACAATTATGTTATGTTTAAATTTTCATTGATTTTGGATCTATGTTGACATCTTCTTAAATTCAATCTTTAGAATTTTACCCCTTTGAGGGTAAAGTTCAAAAGGTCAAATTACGGTCAAAACGAAGTCAAAATTCTTCGAAATTCCAGATTTCTACACTTCTTAATGTTCAAAACACTCAGAGATTGAAAAAAACATATTTTGAATAACAATAAGAAAAAATAAAAATAAATCACAAATTCAATCCTAGCATGCTTCTAGTTTAAGATATATGAAAGAGGGTTTTGGAATACCAACCTTGCTAGCTCTCCTTGTCTCTAGGGTAAGTAATCCTCGGATATACGCTTTGTCTTACCCTTTCAATTAGCAAAGAAAACCCCCAAAAAAAATGTTGCCGCCGATCCGTTCCGCCGTCTTCACTTTCTCTTAGAGGGAAGGATTGGGAGGTGATTGGGAGAGATAATGGAAGAAGAATATAGGGAAAGGGATTGGAGGGAGTGATTGGAAGAGA
The DNA here is from genome assembly GCF_043159265.1 of Tasmannia lanceolata. Taxonomy (NCBI): domain Eukaryota; kingdom Viridiplantae; phylum Streptophyta; class Magnoliopsida; order Canellales; family Winteraceae; genus Tasmannia; species Tasmannia lanceolata. The sequence continues at coordinate 36,462,191 of NW_027518679.1, read as the reverse complement.
TAATGGAAGAGAAAAAGATAATGGAAGATAAATCTCTCCTTTTCTCCTCCTTTTTATGGATGGGAAGGAAGATATATATAGGGAGAGAAAGAGAGAGAGAGAGATGTGTTGGTGGAGAGCTCATCATGTTGTCCCTCTTAGTGGAGAATCCATCATCATTCTTCTTAGTGGAGGGCCCATCATGTTTCTTAGTGGAGAATCCATCATCATTCTTCTTAGTGGAGGGCCCATCATGTTTCTTAGTGGAGAATCCATCATCATTCTTCTTAGTGGAGGGCCCATCATGTTTCTTAGTGGAGAATCCATCATTATTGTTCTTAGTGGAGGGCCCATCATGTTTCTTTAGTGGAGAATCCATCATTATTGTTCTTAGTGGAGGGCCCATCATGTTTCTTTAGTGGAGAATCCATCATTATTGTTCTTCATAAGAGGCCTCACAAGAGGCCCTACTGAGGCCCCACAATGTGGGCCCCACAATGTGGGCCCTCGGTTGATTCGAATTTTAAACAAATGTTCAATGCGGGCCCACCAAACGGGTCCAAATTCTCCCTCGCTTGGATTCTTATGAATAATCCCTCTCAACCTCTCACGGAAAAATGCGAAACATGGCGGAAATGATCGGATGGGGTTTCTCCCAAGCATAGCGAACTTGGGTCCGGTCAAAATGGGGTGTCTACACAAGTATAAAAATGAGGTTGAGACTCAACTTGATAAAAAGATCAAGGTGCTTAGGTCTGATAGAGGAGGAGAATATGAGTCTTCCGAATTTGAGAAAGTATGTGCAAATTTGGGAATAATTCACCAAACTACTGCACCATACACTCCGCAACAAAATGAGGTTGCTGAACGGAAGAACCGAACAATAAAAGAGATGATCAATGCCATGCGTATAAGTTCAGGTTTACCTCAGAACTTGTGGGGGGGGGGAGCAGTACTAATTACAAACTGTATTCTTAATAGAGTGCCCCACAGGAAGACATGTAAAATTTCAAATGAGTTATGGAAAGGTAGGGCTCCATCCCTTAACTTTTTAAAAGTGTGGGGGTGTCTTGCAAAAGTAGCAGTCCCTCCTCCAAAACAGATTCTTCTCGGTCCTAAGACTGTTGATTGTATTTTCATTGCCTATGCTCAAAATAGCAGTGCTTATAGATTTTTTGTTCACAAATATGAAATAAGAAATATCCATGTTAATACAATCATGGAAACAAGAGATGCTGAATTCTTTAAGGATATATATCCTGCAAAGAGAGATCAAGGTGAACCATCTCAGAAAAGATCAAGAGAATCTAATTCTGAGAATGAGGAAGTCGAGACAAATGAGCCCGAACTTCGAAGGAGCAAGAGATCAAGAACTGAAAAGTCCTTTAGTCCTGAATTTCTAACATACATGTTTGAAAGTGAACCTCAAACATTTAAAGACGCTATGTCAACTCCAGATGCTCCTTTCTGGAAAGCAGCTGTAGACAACAAAATAGATTATATCCTAAGTAATCATACTTGGGAATTGGTTGATCTTCCCCCGGGAAATAAACCAATTGGTTGTAAATGGATCTTCAGGAGAAAGCGTAAAGCTGATGACTCCATTGATAAGTACAAAGCAAGGCTAGTAGCCGAAGGGTTTCGACAAAAAGAAGGTCTAGACTACTTTGATACTTATTCACCGGTAACAAGAATAACATCAGTGAGGATGTTAATTGCTATAGCTTCGCTATACAATTTGCAGATACATCAAATGGATGTAAAAACTGCATTCTTGAATGGTGATCTTGACGAGAAGATCTATATGGAACAACCTAAAGGTTTCAAGGTCAAAGGACAAGAACACAAAGTGTGTAGAGTTGTCAAATCATTGTATGGACTTAAACAAGCTCCTAAACAATGGCATGAGAAATTTGACCCAGTCATGATACAAAATGACTATAGAATTAATGAGTGTGACAAATGTGTATACATTAAATCTAATTCACATGGTTGTCTACTCATTTGTCTATATGTCGATGACATGTTGATTCTTGATAATAACTTGAAGGTTATTGAACAGACCACGAAGATCGTCGAAAAGAATTTCGAGAAGAAAGATTTAGGTGTTGCTAATGTTAATGGTGGCATAAAAATTATAAAGAATTCGGATGGCCTAAGTTTAACATAATCTCATTACATTGAAAAGGTAATTGAGAGGTTTAAAAGGTTTGGCATTAAAGATGCGAATAATCCTTTTCTTCCATACCTAACTCTGAGAAAGAATACTGGAAACAGTGTTAGGCAGCTGGAGTACTCTTAAGTAATTGGTAGCATCATGTACATCATGAATTACACTAGGACGGATATTGCGTATTCAGTTGGTAAACTGAGTAGATACACAAGTAATTATGGTCATGAGCACTGGAATGCTTTGTTGAGAGTGTTGGGTTATCTTAAAAGAACTAAAGACTATGCTCTGCAATATAGCAGATATCCGACTGTTCTGAAAGGCTATAGTGATGCCATTTGGATTTCGGATTCTGATGGATCGAAATAGACTAGCGGATATGTATTCACGCTAGGTGGAGCTGCGGTTTAGTGGAAATCCTATAAACAAACTTTGATAGCGTGATCAACGATGGAATCTGAATTCATTACCTCAGACAAAGTTGGTGAAGAAGCAGAGTGGCGTCGACATTTTCTAGAGGAGATTCCATTATGGCCAAAACCTATGCCTGCAATTTGCATACACTGCGACAATCAAGCCATAATTGCAAGGGCATAGAATATAATATACAACGATAAGTCAAGTAATATTCGTCGTAGACACAATATCGTGAGGCAGTTGCTCTCGAATGATATAATTTCTATAGACTTTGTGAAGTTTAAGAAAAATATCACGGATCCGCTGACAAAAGGTTTGTCGAGAGAGCAAGTGATGAGTACATCGAGAGGAATGGGGTTAAAAGCCTTATCCCAATAAAGATATTCCAGGGTGGAAACTTAACCTAGGGATCAGAGATCCCGTGGACTAGGTACAATATGAGAACGTAAATTTTAGAAACTCTAATGTGAGCACTGTTTCCTATTCCTATGATGCACCAGTGCTACCTACAACGTTTTAAGGATACGATAAGCGTTTAATGATTCCTATATCTTGGGAAATCAATATTTTGGTACACCAAGTGATGTATAGTAGGATACCTTTGATAGGAATGCACCTATATGCGTGGAGCTGGCCGACTCTATAAAGCTCGACTCTATAAAATTCTTTAAAGGCAAGAATTTCTAAAGCACGCATGAATCCCGAGAGGTTCAGGGCCAAAATAATGAACACAACCGAGAACCAATCTTGGATTGGAGGGGCTCTGTGTGAGGTCTATTGTCTGGGTTTACACAAACAACTAGTGATTCAAGGCATAGTCCATCGAGTAGTTAAGTAAGTCCGATAGGCTATCACTAAAGAAGGTTCAAAGCGAAAGCTACCTATCTTGATGTAGTGTCCTTCCAAAGATACACTCAGAATTCCTCAAGTCAAAATATTTTATCTTGTTGATCCATTAAATGTGGGGGATTGTTGTAACTTAAAGTGGTTTAATGGCTCATGTCCATTATTTCCTGACAGTTACAAATTCTCCATATATTTTCTGACAGTTACAAATTCTCCATTCATTTCCTAACAGTTACAAATTCCAACAGTTTTTTTGTGAAAAGACATGTCCATTCGTTTTCTATAAATAGCAAACAAATTTCTCATTCAAGACATATTTTTCTTCTGCAGAAAGAGTTATTCTCTGAAAGAAAATTATCTTTTGATCATTCTTTTGATATCAAATCAAAATTTTTGAAGTGTTTTCTTTGAGTGTGTTGATCCAAGTAAATTTCGATCGCGTCCAAGTTTGATAGTGCTAATCAAGCCTGGTTGGAAGTATTGTATCTTGGGAAGCATTGTTCATTATCTGCAAAGCACCATAGGTAGGAACAAATCGCTTTAAGGAGATTCGGTAAACCATAGCTCACTTCCTTATTTGATTTCTTTCAAGTTTGTTACTTTGTTTATATACACAGTACTCTTACTCTTTTGTTCCGGGTTGTGGAACAAGTTTCAGCTTTATTAATCATACTTATATCTCATTAACAATTCTTTTATACATTCCAATTCTATTATTGGTTTACAACAAATAGTGATTACAGCATTCTTAAAGCGATTTTGTTCTAATTGTTTGTTGGGTTTATAGGAGAATGAAATGGCAGGAATCTTTGATGACTTGTCCGATATCCAGAACTTGAATTTCAGAGAGGACATTGCAAATGATGGAAGTGTTCCAGTGGTCAATCCGACCAACAACAATGGAATGCCTGGTAGCAATGTAACTAATGTTGCAGGTCTTCGTACCGAGACCAGAAATGGTGGCGAGGGTTCATGCCGTAAGGTTTTTGAACTCAGAATTGGTTTTACCAATACAGGCTTTATGCCTTTTGGTTCTGCTGTTGGAGGTCTGGTTCCACAAACCATTCCTCGTGGGGTGATGCTAAATCCATCAAATAAGAAGCCAGAAAATTTACTGGCGTTGGGTTCAAACAGTGGCAACAGAAAATGTACTTCTATCTGACCACTTTGAACCTTGTGAAGTTTTTGTCGGAGGTGTGCCCGATATTGTCTCCTAATGAGCATGATGTCACAACGCTTGCGGCATTGGAGGCTTGGAAACATGGTGATTTCCTTTGCCATAGCTACATTCTCAATTGTTTAGCCAACAATCTGGATGCTGTTTATAACAGTTTTGAAACAGCTAAACAATTGTGGAGTCCTTGGAGAAGAAATACAAAACCGAGGCTGCTGGCACAAAAAAGCATATCATTGCCAAATTTCTAGACTTCGAGATGGTTGATTCAAAATCAGTCATTAGATAACTTCAAGATTTGTAAATAATTTTGCATGACATCCATGCTAAGAAAATGAATTTGAGTGAGTCATTTCAAGTGGCAGTTGTGATTGAGAAGCCGCCACCTACTTGGTTAGACTTCAAGAATCACTTGAAGCACAAGCGCAAGGAGATGAGTCTAGAAGATCTCATTCTTTGGATGAGAATCGAAGAAGACAACATGAGGCAACAAACCCTTGTAAAGAACCAAAGGCAAACATTGTTGAATCTTCCAAACCCAAAAATGATGGGAAGAGAAAGAGGCTTGACCAAGAGAAAGGCAAACAAAAGGAATAGAAGAAGAATTTCCAAGGCAATTGTTACGTCTGCAACAAGCCTGGCCACCGGGCTAAAGATTACAGAAAGCGCCCGAAAAAAGGCAAGGACAAAGAAGCCAAACAAGCAAATATGACTGAGCAAGAAGATGATGAGAAGTTTACTGCTGTGGTGATGTCAGAAGTATGCTTGGTGTCTAATACCAACGACTGGTTCGTCGATACCAGTGTGTTGATAAACACTTGTTCTCATCCTATGTAGAGGCTGAAAAAGGAGAGAAGCTTTACATGGCGAACTCTGCTTCAGTAAACATTGTTGGAAAGGGAAGCGAGGTCCTGAAGTTTACTTATGGAAAGGAGCTTACCTTGAAGAATGTGTTGCATTTTTCAGAAATAAGGAAGAATCTAATTTCTAGCCTCATACTTGTCAAGAAGGGGTTCAAAATTATATTTGAATCTGACAAATTTGTACTCTCTAAGAGGGGATGTACGTGGGGAAGGGGTACTTATGTGGTAATTTGTTCAAAGCCAATGTGACTGTTATTGATGTAAAGAATAAGTTTATGTACCCAAATTCTATTATCAATAAAGATAAAAATTCAGTTTACATGGTTGTATCTCCTTTTCTATAGCATGGTAGATTAGGACATGTAAATTATGGAACTATGGAAAAGATAGCAAACTTAGGGCTAATTCCAAGATTTGATTTGAATGCAGTATACAAGTGTGAGACTTGTGTTGAAGCTAAGTTTGCTAAGAAACCTTTCAACTCAATTGAAAGGAAATCTGAACCTCTATCACTAATCCATAGTGACGTGATTTAAAGTTTGTGCAAAGTAGAGGTGGAAAGAAGTACTTCATCATGTTTGTAGATGATTGTACTCGATTTTGCTACGTTTATTTGTTCACTAGTAAAGTTGAGGCTTTAAGCATGTTTATCAAGTATAAAAATGAGATTGAGACTCAACTTGATAAAAAGATCAAGGTGCTTATGTCTGATAGAGGAGGAGAATATGAGTCTTCAGAATTTGAGAAAGTATGTGCAAATTTGGGAATAATTCACCAAACTACTGCACCATACACTCCGTAACAAAATGGTGTTGCTGAACGGAAGAACCAAACATTAAAAGAGATCGTCAATGCCATGCTTATAAGTTCAGGTTTACCTCAGAACTTGTGGGGGGGGGAGCAGTACTAACTGCAAACTCTATTATTCTTAATAGAGTGTCCCACAGGAAGACTGGTAAAATTTCATATGAGTTATGAAAAGGTAGGGCTCCATCCCTTAACTTTTTAAAAGTGTGGGGGTGTCTTGCAAAAGTAGTAGTCCCTCCTCCAAAACAGATTCGTCTGGGTCCTAAGACTGTTGATTGTATTTTCATCGGCTATGCTCAAAATAGCAGTGCTTACATATATTTTGTTCACAAATCTGAAATAAGCAATATCCATGTTAATACAATCATGGAAACAAGAGATGCTGAATTCTTTGAGGATACATATCCTACAAAGAGAGATCAAGGTGAACCTTCTCAGAAAAGATCAAGAGAATCTAATTCTGAGAATGAGGAAGTCGAAGCTAATGAGCCCGAACTTCGAAGGAGCAAGAGATCAAGAACTGAAGAGTCCTTTGGTCCTGAATTTCTAACATACATGTTGGAAAGTGAACCTCAAACATTTAAAGAGGCTATGCTAACTCCAAATGCTCATTTCTAGAAAGAAGCTGTAGACACTGAAATAGATTCTATTCTAAGTAATCATACTTGGGAATTGGTTCATCTTCCCCCGAGAAATAAACCAATTAGTTGTAAATGGATCTTCAGGAGAAAGCGTAAAGCCGATGGCTCCGTTGATAAGTACAAAGCAATGCTAGTAGCCAAAGGGTTTAGACAAAAGAAGGTCTAGACTACTTTGATACTTATTTACCGGTAACAAGAATAACATTAGTGAGGATGTTAATTGCTAGAGCTTCGCTATACAATTTGCAGATACATCAAATGAATGTAAAAACTGCTTTCTTGAATGGTGATCTTGACGAGGAGATCTACATGGAACAACCTAAAGGTTTCAAGGTCAAAGGATAAGAACACAAAGTGTGTAGACTTCTCAAATAATTGTATGGACTTAAACAAGCTCCTTAACATTGGCATGAGAAATTTGACCGAGTCATGATACAAAATGACTGTAGAATTAATGAATGTGACAAATGTGTATACATTAAATCCAATTCAGATGGTTGTGTACTCATTTGTCTATATGTCGATAACATATTGATTCTTGGTAATAACTTGAAGGTTATTGAACAAACCAAGAAGATCCTCAAAAAGAATTTCAAGATGAAAGATTTAGATGTTGCTGATGTTATACTTGGCATAAAAATTATATAGAATTCTGATGGCCTAAGTTTAACACAATCTCACTACATTGAAAAAGTAATTGAGAGGTGTTAAACGTTTGGCATTAAAGATGCGAATAATCCTTTTCTTCCATACCTAACTTTGAGAAAGAATACTGGAAATAGTATTAGGCAGCTGGAGTACTCTCAAGTAATTGGTAGCATTATGTACATCATGAATTGCACTAGACCGGATATTGCGTATTTAGTTAGTAAACTGAGTAGATACACAAGTAATCTTGGTCATGAGCATTGGAATGCTTTATTGAGAGTGTTGGGTTATCTTAAAAGAACTAAAGACTATGCTCTGCAATATAGCAGATATCCGGCTGTTCTGGAAGGCTAAAGTGATGCCAATTGGATTTCAGATTCTGATGAATCAAAATCGACTAGCGGATATGTATTCACGCTAGGTGGAGCTGCAGTTTCATGAAAATCCTCTAAACAAACTTTGATAGCGCGCTCAACGATGGAATCTGAATTCATTGCCTTAGACAAAGCTGGTGAAGAAGCAGAGTGGCTTCGACATTTTCTGGAGGATATTCCATTATGGCCAAAACCTATGCATGCAATTTGCATACACTGCGACAATCAAGCTGCAATTGCAAGGGCACATAATGCAATATGCAACGGTAAGTCTAGACATATTCATCTTAGACACAATACCGTGAGGCAGTTGCTCTCGAATGGTATAATTTTCATAGACTTTGTGAAGTCTAAGGAAAATATTGCGGATCAGCTGACAAAAGGTTTGTCGAGAGGGCAAGTGAACTGCGCATCGAGGGGAATGGGGTTTAAAGCCTTAACTCAATAAAGAGATTTCAGGGTGGAAACCTAACCTAGCGATCGGAGATCCGGTGGACTAGGTTCAATAGGAAAACGTAAATTTTGGAAACTCTAATGTGAGCACTGTTTCCTATTCCTATGATGCACTAGTGCTACCTACAATTGTAAACACCCCATTTTGACCGGACCCTAAAAATTGAATAAAGAATCAATGTCGAATAAAATCCCGAAATCGAATCTCAAAATTTTCGAAAAATACCCGTTTCCAGATGATTTTTGAAATCTTTTGAAAGCCTGGGTGAACTCTGAACCCATTGACATCCTCCATTAAATTGCCCTAACCTTCTATTTCATTTTTGCAAAAATTTGAAAGAGTTACAAAATACCCGCGAGTTTTGGTATTAGCACTCTCCCATTTGTACTACTAGGCTCCAAATAACATTTTCACTAACCCATCTTGTCTTTCAGTGTTTATCAAAGGTCATTACATTTCCTAAGAAGCTCTCAGAAGCCTTTTAGAGCCGAATATGCAAGATCAGTTGGTGTGCTTATCTAAACATGGTTGTGTCAATAACATTTCAAAAAAAAAAATCATTTATCCCACCCCATTCAGGATGAAAGAGAGTGAGCAATACACTAGTAGGGGCTGTCCAGGGCAAGGAGCAGGGGTGCAAATTTATCATTTCCCTTTACATGAGGGGGGGGTTGAATTAGAAAATGAATGGGTTGTCCAAGAGAAAAAGAGTAGTTATAAATACACTTGAGGAGGGTTGTCTATAGAAAATAAAGGGGGTGTTAAGGTATCATTTTCCTTTAAAAGGCCATCCGATTAGGGTTGAAGGAGAGCTCATTTTAGGGCAGCCGCAAGAGACTTGCAGAGGGAGAGAAGAGAGGGAGCCAAGGCACCACCATCACAGCCCCCATCTCTAATCCACCTCAATTAAACCACCATTTCTATCCCCACAGCCACCTCCCTTGAAACCATCTCTGTCCAACCCCTCTTCCAACCTCGGCCACCGGAATCCGACCACCGGAATCCGGCACCGCCACCATCCACCTCTACAAATTCAACCCACCTCCATTCCTATCGCAGCCACCACCACCCCTTCAAGCCACCACCTCCACCATTAAACCCTCTTCTATCCCACCACCGACTATACCATCATCTCTTTCCCCTTTTTACCTCCTCTCTAACCCTCTTTCTCCGGCAAGGTCTCATCAAAATCCGACAAACCCACCTCCATTTCCCATTTATACAAACCCATTTTCGTTAGAAACAGGGAAAGGGATCCCTTTTTTTGTAGAGAAAATCAAGAGGGGGCTGCTAGGGTTTCAAAAGGAAGAGTGGGGGAGAGAGAGCTTGTCCCCATCATAGGCACCATTTTCTCCAACCTCATTCTCGCCGGCCGGCCGGCCATCTTCTTCCACCATCACCAAAGCCACCCCATACCCAATCACCACCATCACTAACTTTAACCCATTCCACTCCCAACCACCATCCCATCAAACCCACTTGGATTTTCACCCATTTGCAGCCACTCCAAAACCCACCTCATCCCCTGTTTTTAACATCAGCCATCTCTCCACCCTATCATCCACCATCATCTATTCCCTTGATTTCCATCTCTATTACAACCCCCTACCTTCAACACCATTAGCATTTTCATCATCTATCATCTCCTCAACAGCAGCCCCAAAGCCCATTTTCATCCCCTCGTTCAACTCTATTTCCTCTAAAATTAAACTAAACACCTTTCAATTCAAAACCTCAGATCTTACCCCATTACATCACTAATTCCAACCATTCCCTATAGCCAGCTGCCAATTCTCACTCGCTCTCTCTCAGATTGTTGCGGAGATTCACGGCATTGTCGAGGATTCTAGGAAAGGCAAAGGCGGATATGCTGATTGAGAAATTAAATAACCGCAAGTGCACGGATCGTGTAAATACGGGTCGAACTCAGGGAAGAGAAATCTAGTTGTTAATCCTATTCTTTTACCGATTAGAATACTAGCTATGATATAATGTTGCCTGGAATGAACTCACGATTTCAGTGGACTTAGACTTCGGAGCCAACACTATATATAAGCGTATATTCTATTCAATCTAAGAATCAAATTCAACTAAGATCTTTTTGATTTAAAATCCTAATTTAGGCAAAGTGTACCAAGGTTCTAATGATCTCTTTTAACTACTTATCTAATTTAATTAGAAAACCAAAATTCTAAGGGCCTAAGTAAATTGGAAAATTACAAAAGTAATTTGGAACAGTGTAAAATCCTTAATTCAATATAAAAGATTACTTAGGGTTAGAATCCACCATGGGCTTGGATTAGATTGATTAATTAAAATAATTTTTGTGTATTGAATTGTATATTTGATAATTAGTCTATGGGAAATAAGATCAATGGATGTCATTGCCCATGAGTAATTTATCAAAGACACACTCCTATTTTAAAGGCTATATAAATATTTATAATGTTCATAGAAATCACTCATACGAAAGGGGAAAGCCAATGGCATGAATGATTGGTATGCAACAATTATAAACCATTAATTCCATACCATTAAATTTAATTAAAAACCTTTCTCCTTCCCCATGGTTTCATCTAAACCCTAAGTATATAGAATTTAGTTACTCATGAAGAAAGTCAAAGACAAAAATAAAAAGTAGAAAGAAGAGAATTGCCATTAAGAACTTGAGAATGAAAAAGAAAATAAAAAGAACTCTTCTTTAATTGAAATTGAAAGCAAAAATACATCAAATTGTAATTTAAAATAAAGAGCAAAATAAGAAAAACTTATTCTTTTTCCCCTTCAATGGTTGAATCATTGTCCTCCTTCAAGCCTTGATCGAATTCCTCTCGTCGATACGAGTCCAACGGATCCAACCACGCGCGAATCGGAGCTAAAACGAAGAAGTTATGGTCCGTTGAACTTTTAGAAAAAAAATAAAAAAACTGTTGAAGACGCGACAAGACGAGACGAGACGAGAATAAAAATTCAAGAAGATGGGAGAGAGTTCAAGAGAGATTGATATATAGATTTTGGGTGAGAAAGGTTGCTAAATTAAGGGATTGAAAAAAATGTAAGGTGGAGATTAAAGAGCTAATCTTAGGAAACAAATGAAAGGACAAGATTAAGGCTTGAATGGGCTTTCTATATCTATTCTAAAAAACACATGGGTTGCTTTCCTATTTTTTTTTCTTTCCAAAGGTTTGTCTAAAACCTTCTAATTATTTTGTCAATCAACTTTCTAAAAATAATGGGAAGTTTCCAAGTTGAGGAATATGTGCATGAAAGGACCAAATTGTCCCTATCTTTCGAATGAATTGCAACCATGCCATATACTTTCGCAAATGGCAAATCTACCATTCCTTTGTAATGCACATAAACAACAAATAATTTCCTTCTCCTCTCTTGATTGTTTCAATCTCAACCATTGGAATTAAGATCTTTCTCTTCTCTTGTTTTCATCATCCATCCTTGAAATTTCATCTTTCAACGCAAAGTAAGGGGGTGTGGCATTATCAATTTGTCCTACTAAAGCATCATGCCAATTCGGCCAACTAAGTCATCTTGAAACTTTGGATTCTCATGGCAATTGGTCATTTCTTCACTATTTTCATATGTTAAGCTCAATTTCCTTCATAATTCCAATAGAAATCCTGAAACAACAAAAACAACAAAAATATCTTAGTAGCACCGCTTAAAACATAAAATATGCATGCATCCTACCACTACCATTCACACATAAATGTGTTCATCAAATTCCCTCATACTTGAGCTTTGCTTGTCCTCAAGCAAATAAGAAGAAAATAAAGAAAAATAGAAACAAAATAAAATCCTACCTCATTTTCGTAGGAATCACGATTGCACTTAGCATGTGCAACAAGCCTTTAAACCCCTAGGTTACCCTAGTGAACGAGTTTTGTCTCGTGAGTGTTTGTAGTGAATATACACACAAAATTCCAAAAATTTAACTTTCTAAAAATAAAACTTTCTTTTACAAATCCAAAATATAGAATAAAGCCAAAGATTTCTGATGCTTTTTTCTTTGATAAATTACTCAAAATAGAAGAAGAGAAATACCCCCATACTTAAACTTTGCATCCTATTCTAAGTTGGAAAATTATAAAAATATTTTAATCAAGGAATCCTCTTTTGAATTTGTCTTACTTTGGTCCCTTAAACTTGCCTCTAATGTAATCGTACCATAAAAGAAATTTGATTCGGAAACTTCGTAGAAAACTTACAAATTTATATGGTCCACCATATTTTCAACTTTTCCCATAGTTTCTAAGAATAGAGCTCATTTTTTGTAATCCTCTACTGCTTTTGGCGTGAATGACATGCAGGGCATGCACCAGACACCCAGGCTACTAAGTAGTGTCCGATTAATCTTTGATTTGCATATGTCATAGACATTGATGCATATGAGTTCAAACTTTACCTTTGATTAGGTGCAATGCTTTGATTTATTAAGCTTTCTAATTGACCCATGTATGGAGTTTTAAGTCAGTTGCTCTTAAGCCAGTTGGCTTTAAGGAACTAGGCATAAAAACCCTTCAGACTTAATAGCTCAAGTCAAAAAGGCTACAAATCAAAACTATAATCAAGAAGCAAACTTTCTAAAAATCATTCTTTATTTCTTTGTTTCAACCTTTCTTTCCTTTTTATCCATACCATATAAAAAGCAAGTTTATATTTCTATTTCTTATTCAAATCCTTTTAAAAGAAAGATTCCAAAAGAAAACAAAACTAAGAAAGGAAAGTATTCTTTCTAATTTTTCAAATTCCAAAATTAAAATATCCACTAACTTTCTTTCTTAAAATAGGAAAACAACTTTCTTTTTAAGAATACCAAGTTCTTTCTAATTTGAAAAATTACCAAAAACAAAACGAAAAGAAAATTTCTAACTTTAACTTATAGAACAGACTAGAGAATGAAAGTTTCTAAAAGCTACCCCCCCATACTTGAATTATGCATTGTCCTCAATGCGTTAAAAATAGAAAGAAAAAATATGAGGACTAAAAAAAGAAAGGAGGGTACGTACCGTATTTGTTTAGGCATGATTCGAATAGGAAGGTTCATGGAGATCCATGACCTCTTCCATATCCGGCTTTGACAACTCAATAAACGGCTTTAATCTTTGACCATTAACTTTAAAAATCTCACCATTGCTGGGATTTAGAACCTCGACCGCACCATGGGAGAAAACTTTGTTAACCACATATGGTCCATCCCAACGGGATCTTAACTTACCTAGAAAGATATGCATTTTTTAATTGTAGAGAAGCACTTTTTCGCCCTCTTGAAATGATTTTCTCAAAATATGTTTGTCATGAAAAGCTTTTGTCTTCTCTTTATAGATCTTTGCATTCTCGTACGCTTCATTGCGCAACTCCTCCAATTCAGAAAGTTGTAATCGCCTTTGAACACCTGCAGAAGACAAATCAAAGTTTAGTTTCTTAATAGCCCAAAAAGCTTTATGTTCCAATTCAACCGGGAGGTGACAAGCTTTGCCATACACAAAGTGGTAAGGAGACTGACCAAGATCAGTCTTGAATGCCGTCCTATGAGCCCACAAGGCATCCACTAATCTAATGGACCAATCTTTGCGGTTTGGATTCACTGTCTTCTCCAAAATTTGCTTAATTTGCCTATTTGAAACCTCCACTTGGCCACTCATTTGAGGATGATAAGGGGTGGCCAACTTAGGAGTAATACCATATTTCTTCATAAGAGCTTCAAACGGTCTATTACAAAAGTGCTTACCCCTATCACTAATGATGGCACGAGGTGTACCGAAGCGTGAAAAAATATTTTCTTTAAGAAACTTGACCACCACCTTGTGGTCATTGGATTTGTAAGCAATGGCTTCAATCAATTTTGACACATAATCTACACCTAACAAAATATACAAGTTTCCAAAAAAGTTGGGAAATGGTCCCATAAAATCAATACCCCACACATCGAAGATTTCTACCACTAAGATCGAGTTGAGGGGCATCATATTTCGCTTTGTAACTCTACCTAATGACTGACAAGATCTACATGCCTTACAAAAATCAAAAGCATCCCTAAAAAGACTTGGCTAATAGAAACCACACTGTAAAACTTTGTGCGCGGTTTTCTTTGCACTAAAGTGGCCACCACAGGCTTGATCATGGCAAAAAGATAGAATCGATTGGTGCTCATGATCGGGCACACATCGTCGGACAATTTGATCCGAACAAGTTTTGAACAAATAGGGATCATCCCAAAAGAAATACTTTACCTGTGAGTGAAACCGGTATTTGTCTTGGTTGGACCAATGATCCAGTGTAGCACCTGTAACCAAGTAATTCACAATATCCGCATACCATGGCTCACTAGAAATAGCAAACAATTGCTCATCAGGGAAGTTTTCATTAATTGGACCTTCGTCATTCTTTGCATTAGGAAGTCTAGACAAGTGATCGGCAACCAAGTTTTCCGTACCCTTTTTATCTCTAATCTTCAAATCAAACTCTTGAAGAAGTAAAACCCACCTAATGAGGCGAGCTTTAGCATCATTCTTTCCAACAAGATACTTAATTGCCGAATGATCGATATAAATTATCACATGCGATCCAATCAAGTAGGACCGAAACTTCTCTAATGCAAACACAACAGCTAAGAATTCTTTTTCTGTAGTGGTGTAGTTGAGTTGTGCATCATTGAGAGTCCTACTTGCATAATAGATGACACGCGATAATTTATTGAATCTTTGACCCAACACGGCTCCTATTGCAAAGTCGGAAGGATCACACATAATTTCAAACGGTTCGGTCCAATTAGGTGCTCGAATGATGGGAGCCGTAGTTAGCTCCTTTTTCAAACACTCAAAAGAATCGAAGCATTCTTTAGAAAACTCAAATTTTTGATCTTTTGCTAACAAGTTGGTTAGAGGCCTAGCATTTTTAGAAAAATCTTTTATAAAACGCCGGTAAAAGCCCGCATGGCCCAAAAATGATCGAATATCCTTCACACTTTTGGGCGGTGGAAGATGGACAATGAGATCCACCTTGGCTTTATCAACCTTAATTCCCTCTTTAGAAATCACATGACCTAGAACTATGCCCTCTTTTACCATAAAATGACACTTTTCCCAATTGAGGACAAGGTTCTTTTCTCTACTCCTTTCTAAGACCAATTTTAAGTGATGTAAACATTCGGCATAGGTGAAGCCATGAATAGAAAAATCATCCATAAAAACCTCTAAGAAGGTCTCCACGATGTCAGAAAAGATACTCATCATGCATCTTTGGAAAGTTGCCGGAGCATTGCATAACCCAAAAGGCATGCGTCTATAAGCAAACGTTCCAAAGGGGCATGTGAATGTCGTTTTCTCTTGATCTTCAGGAGCAATGGGAATTTGGTTGTAACCGGAATATCCATCAAGAAAGCAATAATACTCATGACCCGCTAATCTTTCTAACATTTGATCAATAAAAGGCAAAGGAAAGTGATCCTTCCAAGTAGCGGCATTAAGCTTTTGGTAGTCAATACAAACTCGCCACCCTGTTTGAATGTGAGTTGGAATAAGCTCATTGGTGGCAGATTGTATAACCGTGACTCCTGACTTCTTAGGCACTACTTGGACGGGACTCACCCATTGGCTATCCGAGATGGGATAAATGATCCCATTATCTAACCATTTAAAAATTTCTTTTTGGATGGCTTCCTTCATCACAGGATTAGCCCTTCTTTGATGTTCCCTTGAAGGTTTGGCACCCTCAACGAGATGGATGTGATGTTGCACAATCGAATGGCTAATTCCTTTGATGTCGGTCATTGTCCAACCTATGGCTTCCTTGTTATCTTTTAGCAATTTAATGAGTTCCTCCTCTTGAGGGGAGGTTAGGTCCGCAGCAATTATTACAGGCAAAGTACAATTATCACCCAAAAATGCATAACGTAAATGAGAAGGCAAGGGCTTCAACTCCAATTGTGGCGCTTCTTCGATTGATGTCTTTGGAAGAGATGTTGCAAGTGGTCCAACGGGCTCCACATTTTGAATGGCAAAAGCTTTAGAAAAGAAGTCATCTCCTCCATCATCTCCTAATGCATCCAAGCATTCTTGGAATCCTGCATCAAAATCAATTTCAAAGTTATAAACAATATTATCAGGAAAGGAATGCAACATATTGATTTCTTCATAAAAATTTGGTTGCTTACCCAATCTAAAGACATTAAAATCAACCGATGTGTTTCCAAAAGACAATTTTATTAAGCCATTCCTACAGTTAATTAAAGCATTGCTAGTAGCAAGGAAAGGCCTACCAAGGATGATAGGGATTTGATCCTTGATATTAGCAACGGGTTCGGTATCTAACACAACAAAATCTACGGAAAATAAAAAATCACCTACTTTAACTAACACATCCTCAACCATCCCTTTGGGTGTTTTAATTGATCTATCCGCCAATTGAAAAGTGACGGTGGTTGGTTTGAGGTCTCCTAATCCTAGTTGCTTAAATACAGAAAAAGGCAAGAGATTTACACTTGCACTCAAATCCAAAAGAGCATGTTCAATATTTGTGTTACCAATAGTGCAAGAAATAGTAGGACATCCTGGATCCTTATACTTAGCCACCATTTGCTGAGACAAGATGGAACTTATATTTGCGGCCAAGAAAGCTTTCTTAGGCACATTAGTTGTGCGCTTTTGTGTGCACAAATCTTTCAACACTTTGGCATAAGCAGGGACCTGAGAAATCGCATCTAATAAAGGAATGTTAATTTGCACTTGTTTAAACACATTTAAAATTTTATCCATGGCATCCACCTTCTTATTATTAGCAAGTCTCCTTGGAAAAGGAGCTTTAGGAATGAAATCTCGTGCAGGGGGAGAAGTTACCTCTTCTGGACTTACCTGTTTGGGCTCCTCTTCTGAGCCTGTGGAGGAAAGTTCTTCACTTACCTCCTTTGGAAGATCTTGCGCATTTTTAGAAGGTTCAGATCTGACCTCCTCCTTGTGGTAATCTCTACCACTTCTTAAAGCATATACGGCATTACATTCGTTGGAGGGCTCTTGCGGCGGCAAAATTGGTTGAATGGCATTCAACTGATTTGGCGGTACCTGTTGATTCACATTCATATTCACGTTCCTTGGATTAGGAACGGGTTGACTTGGCATCTTTCCCTTTTCCCTCTCATGGAACGCCATGGCAAGTTGGGAGATTTGCTTCTCCATGTTGTGTTGGCTTGTCATGAAAGTGCTAGTGAGAAGTTCTATGCTTTTTTCTAAGGAAGCTATGCGTGCCGACTCTCCTTGTTTTTGAAAACCCGGCGGTTGCTGATTTGAAACATTATTAATCATGGGGTTTTGAAAAGTAGGAGGGGAAGGGGATGGCCGAACAAAAGTGGGAGGGAAGGTGGGCCTAGGTTGGCCGAATTGGCCTTGGCCTTGGAAATTAGATGGCCCACTTTGACTCCATGAAAAGTTGGGATGATTTCTCCATCCCGGATTATTAGTGCTAGAGTAAGGATTATTAGCATAAAGAGTACTCACATTCTCATTAGAATTACCAAATTTAGCAAGAGTTGGACACTCTTCCATGACATGGTCCGTGGCTTGACACCAATTACACATGGGAACACTATGTGCAATTTGATTGACTTCTGAGGGTCCTTTGACAACTATTGCTTCTAGCCTTTTGATTAGGCTATCAAGATGGGCCTCTTTTGCCATGTCACCCTCTATTAGAAATCCCTTAGTTGAAGTGGCTCTCTCACCGTCTTGAGTGGATTCCCACTCTCTTGTTTTGTCCGCCAAATCAAGAAAGAAGTTCCATGCCGCGGCCTCATCCGTAAAAGATGTAAAACCGTTAGGACACATGGATTCAAGAAGTTGCTTTGTTTGGTAATCTATGCCCTCATAAACAATTTGGCATAAGTGCCACAAATCAATTCCATGGTGAGGACAGTCTTGGAGTAGGTCTTTGAACCTCTCCATAAACTTAGAAAATGACTCTAATGGCTTTTGTTTGAATTGTAAAATATCGTTCCTAAGCTTATTAGTTTTATGTAATGGAAAAAACTTTTTTAGGAAAGCGACGGCGAACTCCTCCCAAGTGGTGATGGAGTTCGTTGATAAGCCATAGAACCACTTTTTGGCTCCATCCATGAGTGAAAACGTAATAAACCGCAACTTTACCGCATCATCGGTAAGTTGTTGCAATTTAATCAAAGCACATACATCTTCAAACTCACGCAAAAATAAATAAGCATACTCTGAAGGGAGGTGTGGGACCCGATCCCGCGAGAGGGGTGGGGGGCGCGAGCCGCCGCGCACTATCTCTTGGTCTCTCGTACCCACGCGATTGGCGTGTGCCTTTCATTATTGATTTTAATTCGTCTTTTATGTGAACTTGGGATCACTAAGACAATCCGAATTCCACACAAAAGAGACTGACAGAGTCGCCACCTAGATGTGGGATCTAGGACCCATAATTAACCAGAAATCTAGACTCGCTACCTGGTTACAAGAATGGAAGGTATGGGGATTTATCCACCATATGCACCATTCCTGCCCGATAATCGGTCTTCAATTCTAAAAGTTAACTCTTTTAAATTTATTTTAAATGGCTCATTCAACCCTATGTTAATGTGCGAACTAAGTGACATGCATCCTAAAATCTAGTTTCAATGGGAATCCTAAATGTGTATCTTGATTTATTAATTTGTCTGGGTTCAATCTAAGTGAAAGTTCTCCTAGAATTCTAATTTCATGGAAAGCCCTAAATGATTTGATTAAGCATTTATAAGAAAATTAATATCCAAAACACCACAATTTGTTGTGGTGCCGACTCGCGGGTGGTATGCCGTCAGACATCCAAGCTGCCTACGTACCCAAGCCTCACTGGGATCAGAGTCGACGTAGTTCGGTGCACCTAAGCTAAGCTACTTATGCCTAACTCAACTAGGACACCGACCTAGACAGAACTGACTGTTTCAACAGTTTTGAGAGAAGTTATTTAATTCAAGTTGAGGATTTTATTATCTTAGGATTTCATCTGAGATGCTATATGATTCTTATCTAAATGCAAGTTGTTCCTTAGACTAATGTAAGTTAACCTACACCATAGTTTACTAGGCTCGTCTTAAGGAAAGATTGGGCAACTAGTGTAACGAGACCTATGGCACGGTTGCTATACATAACAAACGTTCGTGATGAGGCTGGACTCCTAACTCTAGGACTCCCTAAAACCTAGGACACGACCTGACACCAGGGTTCCTAAATTGGGCTCTAATGTTTCTTAGATCGGAAACCATGATCCAATGGTTCCGAAAGATACAAGCTGAATCGATTTAAGTTCTTGAGGTTAACGAATTTCAGATTTTAAGGATTTTCAGTTTTTGGGCACTTAAGGAATACCAATGGTTCTAGGGTTCACCAATTTCGGCCCAGAATGGCATCCAAGGGAGGGAATCGTGCGCTCTTTCCTTGTGCAATTTAATACTTAGGTTATAGCATCTTATTGCCTGGCAGATCTCAGGATTTTCGTGGACAGTAACCTCGGAGCCAACAACATGCTATAGCTTAAATATTCAAATTGTCAAAGATCAAGTTGCAATTGGGATACGATTATGGATGCACTGGCCATTTTTCCAGGAAAATCTAAAGATCCTAAAATTTCCGTTTCAATGGATTAAGGAGTGAACATGTGACAGGATTTTAAAGTTCTTTAGGAATTTTTATATGATTTTCAATTAATTTCGAATTTTCCATGGATTTTATCAATTTTAAGCATATGAGTGGTTTTACAAGTGAAATTGTTGCAAACAAATTCGAAATGAGTTGAAATTTTTACAGCAGCAATATGGGAATGTATGTAGCTTACTGTATGAGTTTTGCAGATTTTTACATTAATTTCACATTTAATCTGGATTAAACAATTAAATGACCAGATTGCACAATTAACACAGAAACTAGTAGAAATATAAATCTAAATTCTATGAAATTTCTACAGAAATAAAATATGAATATAAATAGCATGCAGTGAGATTTTCATGAATTTTAGAAATTATTTACTACTGACTTCGGATTTTTCAATTTTCAGCCCAGATTATGAATTAACACTACACCACACATGAAACAAGATCCAAATCACTTGAAACTTTTACAGCAGAAAGAAATGTGAAATATAAGACTTATGTAAAAATGTTATGAATTTTAATGATGATCTGATGTTAGTAAAAATTCTCCCAAAATCTGATAATTTTCAAAGAAAGCATAAAATAATAACCAAACAAAGTCCAAAATTTATGAAAAACTCATGGTAGAATGTATTAGTACCATATTAGTTTTCCATGAAGTTTCATTAATTTTGGAATCCGTTTAATATATATTTTATTTTTCTTGGTCAAAAAGATATTTTTGAAGAGTTTTCTATTTTTAAAACACGCTTTTCGAGAAAATTATGATTTCGGAAAACATCCTCCAACCTTGTTCCGATGTGATGAACACAAGAAAAATTTAAAATTCCAAAAAATAGATCATCCTGAGATGACTATTTTTTCGAATTTCATAATTTCTCAGCCCATATTTTAAATAAAATACCACTCTTCACTCAAACTCGAAAGAACTGTTGATCCAATGCCCGATCTGATCCGATAGTTATGGTACTCTATTTAGATCAAACATTGTATTAACTTTCGGGATGAAACGGATTTGGAAAGCTTACGCAGATCATGACTTTAAGCACACGCAATTAATATTCAATTAAATTCAATTAAATGCTTAAAAATCATGTAAAATACATAAAAAATACCAAACGATCCTGAAAAATCCGAGAACAGTGTACTTACCTCTGATGGAGTCTTCGCCGAATCCGAAAGCCGCGGAGTCCGAAAAACCTCGCCGTTGTACGATTCGCCTTGCTTTCTTCTTCTTCTCTTTTTCTTTGCTTTTTATTAGATGAGCCACACTCCTTTTTTCTCCTCCTTGTTTTTGAGAATACAAGCCATATTTATAGCTGCATATAGGAACACTATTTGAGATAAAAAGACATTTTTAATAGCCATCATAAATGACTAAATTTTAAACATGTGTGGTATTGGTAGCCACCATGGGTGACCATGACCAACCACCATAGATGACCATGACTAGCCATCATTGATGACCAAGGAAAGAAGGGAGAGAGAGAGAGAGGGGCCTCCAAAAAAGATTAAATTTTTTTCTTTTGTTGACTTTGGTGTGGGAACATGAGGTGTGGGAACATGAATGGCAACTTTGGAAACAATATAGTTTCTTCCCTGGTGGGTCCCACTTATATTGCATGTGTATGGTTGTAATAATTAGAAATTACTATTTTCCATATGAGAACACATGGGCTGCTGTTGTGTAGAGAACAAGCTTGCACGTAAATGCAAATCCAAGTGGGTCCCATTTTTCTCAAGCTTGCACGAATTGGTCAAGGCACTCCTCCAAAAATTCCACTTGTCCAATTGATATGTGTAGCCAAATCATTTCCTCAATATAATCCGGATCTTCCAATTAATGGGCCACAATGATAATTGACCATGCTTTCTAATTTATTCCATAATTTGATCCAAACCGTTCATTTAATGGGTAAGGGGGAAAGAGAAAGAAACGACCAAGGGAATCCAACAAGGGAAGTGAACTAACCAAATATGGGGGTGGTTTTACCAAAAATAAATTTCGATTTCCTCCCTCTTGCTTTGTTGATTTCAATCTCAACCATTGAATTTAGGAATTTCACTCTTCTTTGTTCTTTATCTAACCTTTGAAATGCTTGAAACTTTTAAAGAAAAATAACGGTGTGACGTTTTCAACTTGGACCCAAAAAGAATTCTTAAATATTTGGCCTACTAAGATATCTTGAAAATTTTGGATTTTCTTCTTTGATCTTGACCATCCAAATTGGAACCCACACACAATTTTCTACTTAGATTGTTCCACAATTGCAATTTTTCGTAAAATTTCATCCTTTTAGCATATTTTCCTCGGAATTCCCTCAATATAAACCTGAAATACCAGAAACAAAGAAAATACCTTAGTAGTACGGCTTTAAATGAGAAAAATAAATGCGCTCATCAACATGTTCATGGTGGGCCCACTTAGTGGGTACAAACTCTCTCTCGCCTGGCTAATATAACCATTCTCAACACTTGGCGAAAAGAAAATGCGGAACATTGCAGAATAGATCGGAACGATTGAGAAAGCATAAGGGACGAACACGGGAATGAAAAACACTAGACTCCGACAACATCACACTAACTTCTTTGTTGATTAAAACGAATCAAAATGGGGTGTCTACAATAGCGAACTTGGGTCCGATCAAAATGGGGTGTCTACAGATGCCCCTCTTTGGCAGAGCGTGTGTAACACGCGAATGGCAAAGCTGAACAGACGACACATTTTGACTGACCCAAAAGCAAAGCAAATTTTTGGGTTCTCGGGTTCTAAGGGTGGTATTCACAAGGGCACACAACAAAGTAACATTAAGAGAGTCTTAAACAACAAGCAAATGGGAGATAACCTCTCACCGACCCGTAACTCGGCAATCACGACATCTCAATGAGATGGCTTCTCTCTAATACTCACAACTCAACTATTTAAATCAATACGCAAAGACTCTATTAAAGCAAACACAAACATACTCTGTTAAAATAAAGCTTTTAAGAAAACGAACCCAATGAAATTACCTCAAAGAAAGCAGACCACTATCGATGCAGACGTAAATCAACCCTTCAAAGAATATCAAATCAAATTACTCAAAGAGTATGTAACACTCATAGAGTCTCAAATCAAACACTCAGAGAGCTTCAAACACATAGAAATCTTTATACTCAAAGAGCCTCAACTACCCGAAGAGTCTGTAACACTCAAAGGGCCTTAACTACTCAAAGAGTCTCAAATTAACGCAAAACATTTATACTCAAAAAGTCTCAACTACCCGAAGAGTCTGTAACACTCAAAGGGCCTTAACTACTCAAAGAGTCTCAAATTAACAAAGATCATTTATACTCAAAAAGTCTCAACTACCCGAAGAGTCTATAACACTCAAAGGATCTCAACTACTCAAAGAGTCTCAAATACATCACAAAAACATTTATACTCAAAGAGTCTCAACTAACACTCAAAGGATCTCAACTACTCAAAGAGTCTCAAATCAACAAAGATCATTTATACTCAAAAAGTCTCAACTACCCGAAGAGTCTGTAACACTCGAAGGGTCTCAACTACTCAAGGAGTCTCAAATCATGGCGAGACATTTATACTCAAAGAGTCTCAACTACCCGAAGAGTCTGTAACACTCAAAGGGTCTCAACTACTCAAAGAGTCTCAAATCAACACAAAAAACATTTATACTCAAAGAGCCTCAACTGCCCGAAGAGTCTGTAACACTCAAAGGGTCTCAACTACTCAAAGAGTCTCAAATCAACACAAAAAAACATTTATACTCAAAGAGCCTCAACTACCCGAAGAGTCTGTAACACTCGAAGGGTCTCAACTACTCAAAGAGTCTCAAAACATTTATACTCAAAGAGTCTCAACTACCCGAAGAGTCTGTAACACTCGAAGGGTCTCAACTACTCAAAGAGTCTCAAATCAACACAAAACATTTATACTCAAAGAGTCTCAACTACCCGAAGAGTCTGTAACACTCGAAGGGTCTCAACTACTCAAAGAGTCTCACATCAACAAAGGAATTGCTAAATTATCTCATAAGACCCCAGATTTATATGCCCGTGGTGTAACACGGTTCCATATAAATCCAGATTTGTATGCCCGTCATGCAACACGGATCCATACAAACCCCCTCGCAGGTATGCCTGACTCCCAACTTGTTAGGTAGGGACACACTGCGGACACTTAAAAAGTCCCAAATGCCACGCTCAAAGAGTCATTCTTCTTCTTCTTATTATTATTATTATTATTATTTTTTAGAGATTGAAGCTTTACCAAAGCAACACGAACCAAATACTCGACAGGAGAGCTTGAACCAAAAGAGCGTGTTCAAACTCTCTAGTCTCTTTTTGAGGAGAATGTCCATTTCAAATATCAATGTGTATTTGACATCTTTTATGTCGTGAGTCATAAAAGATGCCCCTAGTATGATTACTTCCATAACAAAATTCATTTGGAGAGCAACACAAGAAAAATGGGCCAAAGGCTTTCATTAATGTACACTTGGGGTTACAAACTTTTCTGATGAACACTTGGGCTTATAAGGCTCTTAAAAATACAAGAACATGGTTCTGCTCAAAATCCTGCTTCATCACTGCCATCTGCTAACGTTGGAACTGGGCTAAAAAGCCTATCAATCTTCCGAACTCTGCTCTGCTTTGTACTTGTTCACAAGAGCCACAAATTCTCTGCTTCTCCTGAGAGTTCTGCTTTACCTTTTATTTTTCTTGCCACTCCGGCTTGGGGAGGGATTTTAACTAAACAGGATTCTGACAACTGACCTCGACTCAACAAGGAAACACTTTGACAAACCACGAACGAGACAACTGACGAACACACGACTCGAACATTAAGAGAGACTGAAATCTGCTTCTTAGTCTGATAAGATTTTATTTTTATTTTTATTTTTTTTAAAATGGTAAAAGTCAACCACTCTTGGAATCTTTTGAATACCGCGTTTAAAGGTACTTCAACCCCCTTTTTGGTATTTTCGTCCTGGCTATTATCCCTTTAGATTGCTCGGTTTCAACCTCTCTAACTCAAAGAGTATCAGAAGAAGTCTTGATGGCGCCTACTTAGACTTTGAGAAGGTGCCAAAGAAGCTGAAAGTTAAGCTGGCTTTTAAAGCTCTGCCATCTCCTCATGAAGTCACTGCCATGACCAAATCGCCTTTTCAGGTTTTCGATTCGGCGGACCGCATGCCTTAATATTTGCCTGGACTGTCTGCCCTTGCAGATTTTCCATCCAGCAGGCTCAGTACCCTGATTTTTGCCTAAGCCGCCCTTTCGGGTTTTCAGCTTAGCGGGTGAATGATCCTAACTTTTGCCTAGACCGCCCTTGTGGGTTTTCAGTCTAGCGGGTCTAAGACTCCATCATTTTTCTTTATTTCTGTTTCTCTACAAACCTGGGCCTGAGTACACTAGAAGGACTTTCGGGTAGGCTTAGGTTCAAACCGGTTAGAATTTGGTATGTTTGCATGTATTTTGACCGAATCTGGATCCTCCAGACTGCCTACGTATCCCCAAAGAAATTGGGAATCAGGTCACGTGTAGTTCGGACGTAAAATCTTTTATGACGAAAGTCATAAAAGATGCCCCTGGTTTAAGTTTAACAAATAAATTTTAACTTTCTTTCGGCTCAAAGGTTCTTTTAGCAAAAGGGGGTTTCATCATTCATTCTTTTCTAGGCCCAAAGGGTTTGCAAATAGTTTAAAATATTTGGGTATGGCTTGAAGCTTAAATCGTCCAAGGATGGCCTCCTAGTGTATTTAAGCATAATATTTCTTTAATTGATCCAGGTTTGTAGGTTCATTTAATTTTTCTCCATTTTCATTGAGGAGTCTTACGGCTTTTCCAGGCAGGACTTCATCAACAATGTAAGGACCAGACCAGTTTGGCCTGAATTTTCCTCTTGGGTCAAATACCGGTGCCCTGTAGGACTTCAATACAAGATCTCCAGGCTTCAAATCTCGGACACGAACCTTCTTATTGAAAGCTCTCTCAATCCGTCTCTGATATCCCTGGATATGATACAAGGCTCTCAGCCTCTTCTCATCTATCATCTGTAGCTCATTGTGTCTGGCCTTTGCCCATTCTGACTCTGGCAGATCGGCCTCCACCATCACTCTCAAAGAGGGGATTCTTAACTCAACAGGGAGAACAGCCTCCATTCCGTACACCAAAGAATACGGAGTCACGCCTGTTGAAGACCTGATTGATGTTCTATAAGCCCATAAGGCATAAGGAAGTTTGTTCGACCAGTCCTTATATGTCTCAGTCATCTTACTGATAATGACTTTGATGTTCTTATTTGCTGCTTCAACGGCCCCATTCGTCTGCGGCCTGTAAGGAGACGACTTGTGATGCCTTATCTTGAACTCTTCACACAGGTGTAACACCTCTTTCTTGAAATGTGATCCATTATCTGAAATCAACTCGTGAGGTACTCCGTATTTGCAAATTATATTGGTACGGATGAACTTCGCAACTGTGTTCGAAGTGATGGAAGCATAAGATGCAGCCTCTATCCACTTTGTGAAATAATCAATAGCCACCAGAATGTACTCATGTCCGCTCGAGGATCTCGGATAAATCTTCCCAATGATGTCTATTCCCCATACCGAAAACGGCCACGGCGAAGTCAGGGAGTGCAACTCCGAAGGAGGAACATGAATAAGATTCGCATAGACTTGACACTTATGGCATTTTTTTACAAATGCGAAGCAGTCTGTTTCCATTGTAGGCCAATAGAATCCAAGTCTAAGGATCTTTCTAGATAGCATCTTCCCGTTCATATGAGGTCCACAAACACCCTCATGAGTCTGCTCAATAAGCTCCGCAGCTTTATCTTCATCAACACAAAGGAGTTGTATGCCATCAAATGACCTTCTATACAGCTCTTCACCGCAAATGATGAAATTCGCAGATAACTTCTGGAGAGTTTTCCTTTCCTTGCTTGAAGCTTCCGGAGGATGACCCTTGCCTGAAATGAGGTTTCTGATATCTGTGTACCAAGGCTTCCCATCTGGACATCTAGCTGAAATCTCTATAGCATTTACGTGCGCAGGTGCCCATTGCAGTCTGATGGCTAACGGTTGAACTTCCATTGTAGCGGAGATATCTAACATCGAGGCCAAAGTGGCCAAAGCATCAGCAAAATGATTTCTGGTCCTTGATAAGTGAGTAAATGTGACGCTCTTGAATTTCTGGACTAGAGATTCCAAATACATATTATAAGGGATCAATCTATCTTCTCGAGTTTTCCATTGCCCATTAATCTGGTAAATGATCAGGATGGAATCCCCGAACACATCAATATCTTGAATCTGCAAAGCTAAGGCTGCTTCAAGTCCGGCAATACAGGCTTCGTACTCTGCCATGTTGTTGGTGCACTCGAACTGCAACTTGATGGAGATAGGAATGTATTCTTTCTTCGGGGAGACCAAGACTGCACCTACTCCTTGCCCACGACTGTTTACGGCTCCATCAAAGTACATTAACCACTTGGTGCTGAGAACCTCTTCTTCTTCGATATCCATAATTTCTTCATCAGGGAATTCGGCTTTTAGAACAGCATTCTCCTCAACTGGAGCATCGGCCAATTGTTCAGCTATAACCCGCCCCTTAACTGATTTCTGAGCGACATAAGTGATGTCGAACTCAGACAATAACAATAACCACCTTGCAGTCCTTCCTGTAAGGGCAGGTTTCTCAAACAAGTACTTTAGAGGGTCCATTCGTGAAAGCAGAAGAACCTTGTTTGAAAGCAAATAATGTCTAAGCCTCTGGGTTGCCCAAACTAATGCGAGACAAGTCTTCTCCAAAACAGTGTATTTTAATTCATACTCTAGCATCTTCTTGCTGATGTAGTAAATGGGTCTTTCTTTCTTAGACTCAAGATCCTGCTGAGCAAGCATGCAACCCATCGCTGTATCCGTGATAGATAAGTACAACAGCAACGGTTGGCCTGGAATAACTGGCGAAAGAACAGGGGGCAATGATAGGCATTGCTTAACCTTTTCAAAAGCCTCCTGGCACTCTTCATTCCACTTGTTCGAGGAATTCTTCTTCAGAAGCTTGAAAATGGGTTCACACGTCATCGTCAGATGTGCTATGAACCGTCTCAGATACTGAACTTTGCCAAGGAAACCTCGGATCTGCCTTTCTGTCGTCGGCGGCTGCATTTCTTGAATCGCCTTGATCTTTTGCGGGTCCACTTCGATCCCTCTTTCGCTGACCATAAACCCCAAGAGTTTTCCTGACGTAACGCCAAATACACATTTACTCGGGTTCAGACGAAGCTGATACTTCCTGATCCGCTCAAAAAACTTTCTCAGGGCAACAGTGTGCTCAGGCCGAGTCTTCCCCTTTACGATCATGTCATCAACGTAAACTTCAACCTCTTTGTGAATCATATCATGAAGAAGAGTCGTGGCAGCTCTTTGATATGTAGCACCAGCATTTTTCAAGCCAAACGGCATCACTCTATAGCAATATGTACCCCACTGAGTGATGAACGCTGTCTTCAACATGTCTTCAGGTGCCATTTTAATCTGATTGTACCCTGAGAATCCGTCCATAAAGGATAAAAGAGCATGTCCAGCAGTGTTATCCACCAGGAGATCAATGCTTGGAAGAGGAAAGTCATCTTTAGGACTTGCTTTGTTTAAATCTCTAAAATCAACACACATTCTGACTTTCCCGTCCTTTTTGGGCACCGGTACTATGTTAGCGAGCCATTCAGGATATTCCACCACCTGGATGAATTTTACTTCTAACAATTTCTTCACTTCTTCATAGACTTTCAACTCCCATTCTGTTTTGAGCTTTCGGAGTTTTTGCTTCTTTGGCTTAGCACCAAGGATTAAGGGTAATCTGTGCTGGACGATTTCCTCACTTAATCCTGGCATATCATCGTAAGACCAAGCAAAAACTTCTTTGAACTCTTTAAGCAGGGTGATCAATTCCTCACGTTCTTCAGGAGATAAAGTTTTGCCGATCTTTATTTCCTGAATTGAGGTTTCATCACCAATGTTCACAGTTTCAACTTCCTCATCAAGTGGTTTTGCTCGGCGACTCTCCTCCTGTTGGATCATATGTCTGATTTCAGGGGGAGTTTCGTCGGCATCCTCATCAGAGGGGGAGTCTTGATTGTTATTTTTAAGATTATCAGATTTTAGAGCAGATTCAGCAGATGAAATAGAGACAGGAATGTACTCAAAAGAAGAATCCTTCATTTCATTGGAATTTGAATCATATACATCAACAGACGAATTACCCTCATCGGGGGGTACAATGAACTTTGGACTCATTTTTACAGACTCGATGGAAATGTTGACACCTGCGTCAACTGACTCAGGACTATAAAAGGAAACAGCAACAGATGCTTTATTATGAACAGACTCCAACTCAATCTCGCTTGAAAAGGAAGAAACGTCGCCGATCTCAGGTGAATGGTCATCTATGGTACCTGCATCAAAAGACTCATTAGAAGATATAGACTCTGAATCAAACCCGGAGACTGACACGTATTTATGGACGACTGACTTTTCTGAAGGGATTCGTTTGTACTGGAAAATAACCTGGGGTAGGACTTGAGAAGTCCAGTTAGTCAGAGGTTCCTCAGCCGGGGTGATAAGACGAGTTGGGTCCAGTATCAGCGGGCTCCTGCCAATCACGGCCACAGTCTGTGACCCTTCTTGAAAAAGTGAATTCAGAAGACTCGGCTCTATGTGCTCTGTCCAATCAGCCTCAGACTCTGTCTCTACAATCTGCATACCCACTGGCTCATCTTCTAGCTCAAGATCGAAGAAAATCTCAAACCCCGGAAGCATTTGCCCTGTGCTCTCATCCAACCAAAACTCTGCAAAGCCACAGAAAGGAAAGGCTGCGCCTTCTTTTCGGAATCGGCCGTTCATTTTCAAATCAATGGGTGCCATTGGTAACCCCAAGCCCCGACGACGGTTTTCTGCCCATTTCAGCATCAACTGCTTCATCTCTACAATTTCCTTCTTTGTAGGCTTGTAACCCAGTCCGAACAAACCATTGAATGTTTTGAACACAGGAAACTCGGTCAAACCCTGATGATATTTGCCTAACCCGGCGCCTGGCATATAGCCCTGTCGGCGAATCATTCTGATGACATTCGAATTCGTACTGGTCAGGAAACAAATTTCCTCATTCAAAGCCTCTTTGAAAGTGATCGTAGTCACCTCTAGTGAAAACCCCGTCAAATTGATATCTTCGGATCTTTCCCCAGTTATGTCCGGAGTGATCTGCCCTATCTCGAGATCAGGATCCCCCTTTACCGTTATCACTCTGTTCCTGCGAATGAACTTCAGTTTTTGGTGGAGAGTAGACGGAACAACCCCGACCTTGTGCATCCAAGGACGGCCAAGCAACAGTAAGAATGAAGCTTTAATATCTAAGACTTGAAATTCTACCTCAAAGTCTTCTCCGCCAATCTGTATCTCAGTGACCAAAGTCCCGATTACATCTCGGCGAGTGCCATCATATGCTAGAATACCCTGCTCGGATGGAATAAAATTCTCAGGACTGAACCCCAGGGTTGCTGCGGTGCTTAATGGGCAAACATTCAGTGCAGAGCCGTTATCAACCAACACCTCTGGCACCTTCTTCTTGTTACAGAAGACTGTGATTTTAAGAGGCTTAGTATGGTCTCGGCCCTCAGGAGGTAAATCGTCATCAGCGAATGACAATGTTTTCGCAGCTCTGGCCATGGCTACGAGACTGACAAGCTCGTCAGGTGAGGTATTAACAGAAACTTGTGCTGCATTAAGCTCTTGAAGGACTAGCTTTCTGTGCTTCGATGAGGCCATTAGTAAACCCCATACCGAGATATTAGCCTGAGTCTTTTTCAGCTGCTTTAACAGGCTCTCATCTTCTTCGTCTGCGCTCACTTTATTCTGCCTCTGATTTTCTGAGTTTCTTGCAACCCCTGCCGGGTTTTCTACACTCAATTCTGGTGGTTTGAACACTCGCCCACCTCGGGTCATGTGACGCATCTCGTTACACTGATCATCCAGCAACAGCAGTTCGTCTTCGTCCGTTCTGAAAACATAAGGTGCATTACTGACATCCTCTTCAAAGTCCTCCATCCTTAGAACATAGGTGGCTTCCTTTGCTTCTTCCAGACCAACATTCTGAAGCGCATATGACTGGGCTGAAGATGACTCAGTGAGTTCAGCATCGTCAAACGACAGCACATAAGGTTCTTTTTCTCTGAATTCTCTGAGCTCTTCATCGTCAAACTTCAAAACATATGTTTTATCAGATGTAATAGCGCAAATGAGAGTAGAGGGATCAAGGATGGGCTCATCTACAAAGATAGCGTTTGTAGTGGGAGGAGCAACAGCACGGTGGTTGGGGAGAGGATTCTGAGTGATATTCGGCCTTTCAACTGCAAGCTCATCTTTATCGATCATGTTCTGAATCGCGTGCTTCAAGGCCAAACAGTTCTCAGTCATGTGTCCCGGGCCCCTGTGATATTCACAGTATTGATCCCTTCTCCAGTTTCCGGGCAGCGGATTAGGTACAGGTTTGACATCCGGAAGTCTGATCTTCTTGTCTCTGATCAACTTCTTAAGTATCATGGGCAGTGGAAATGGTAATGGGTCAAACTGCCTGAACTGCTTCGTCACCATTGGTCTAACAACTTCATCAACAGGCTTGGCCACTGGTCTGGTATAACTGACTGCTTGTACTTCCTTCGGTTGGATCATAGGCCTCTTCCCCTCTCGGACATCAGATAGCGTTTTGGCTCGGAGGCCCTTAGCAATAGCATCCTCGATCTGGGTGCCGGTCTTAATCAAATGATCGAAATTCTGATAGTGCTGCGGCGCCATGAAGTGAAAGTACTGCGGGGACAAGCTCTTGAGGACCAACTTTATCTGGTCTTCCTCTGACATTCTATGGCTCAGTTGGGCAGACTTGCGCCTCCAGCGCCTAATGAAAGATGTGAATGTCTCCTGAGGATTCTGCTTCAACAGCTTCAGATCTCTTTTAGTGACCTCGATCCCTTCCTCCATGGAGAATTGTTCTACGAATCGGTTAGAGATTTCTTCTAATGTCCTAATCTCTTCTGGTTTCAACCTCAAAAACCATCTTTTGGCTACCCCTATAAGAGACATAGGAAACAAATGAGCCATCTGCTCTCGACTTAAGCCATGCTGCTGGGAAAGAGTGATGAACCATCTGACGTGGTTTCTCGGACACCCAGTTCCATCATATTTGTCATAGTCTGGTGCCTTGAACTTAGGCGGGAATATGGCATTAGGGGACACCAGAAATTCAGAAATATCGAATCCCTTGGACGCTTGAACCTTCATGCTCTCAATGTCACGAGCCATCTTCTCATACTTATCGAACAACTCATTCTCCTTGTTAACCGGAGGGACAAAGTATTCCCCAGCATATTGCTCATCTTCTAGATCGATCTCTACGGGAGAGATGACTGGTCTGGTGAGGTTAGGAGATGTGGCCGGAGGAGGCTGAATGGTGGGATCTTTAGAAGTAGAGACCTTTTGAGTACTCTGGTCTTTTAGATGAGTCACCTCATCTTTCAACCCTGCTATATCTCGACACATATTTCTCAACATTTCCTGTATAGTTATCATGGGGTCCACTGGATCATTAGCCATTTGGTTGACTTCAAAAGAACCTGACAACTCTGGTGAAGATGGTAAAGGTGCTGTTGGTGACACAGTGGGATCAAAATGACGAACAAGTCTAGACACTGAGGTAGGTCTAGACCAGGTAGGTTTAGCTTGGGTGCCCTTTTTTGAAGCGATGGTTGCTATCTTTCAGAATCCTGATTGGAAGTTAACATACTAGATCAATAATCATGAGATAAAGATTCTGAACAAATAGAGAAAAGAGTAATCTTGAAATACATCAACGGGTATGTTAATTTGGAAAGAATCCTCAATCTATTCCTTAAGGTGTTCTTTGGGTATAACCGTTCTTCTTTTGGGAATGAAAGAGTCAGGAACGATAAACATCCTTAATCAAAATAAGTTTCGATCTCAACAACGATCATGCACTCAAAGAATACAGGTGAGATCAAACTTTTTCATCAATGATTTCGATATGATCCAGGGGTAAAAGATATATGATAAACATTGGATCAATCAATGGCTCAGATAATAGACCATGGCCATAAGAATGACAAAAGTAGGGTCAAGGACCAGATCTAAAATCTGAATGATGGATATCAACAACAAGATGAGATCAAGATGAGATGAGATAGCATAAGATTGCTTTCAACAGATGGATCATGAATGAGTAATCCTATGAGATCTTTGGAAATGAATGGGATTTACATCCTAACCCCAAAGGAAAAGTTTTTTAATCTTCGCACATTTTATCAGTGTTACCTGAAGGCATCAATCCTAACCCTAATCTAGCGGAGTGGAGAGAGGATCTCGACTCATGACTTTGTTTGTGTACCTAGGACCGATCGTAGCCATTGAAAGATGGACTACGGCCTAATCTAGACACAAATGGGTAGGATATCCTAAACTAGGCTCACACACACAATTGGGTAAGATATCCTAAACTAGGCTCACACACGTGATGCACATGTGTTCGTATACTACATGCATGTGTGGGTTAATCTAGGGGTAAGGCCAAGAGTTCCCTTAGCGCGAATCCATGTTCGATATACTGTACCAGTGTCCGGCGTATCAGTACGTGAACAAGAGATCCGTTTACGTACCATAAAGGTACTAGGCTAAGGGTGGAATGCTTCTCTAGCACAGAGGCACCAGGTGATGAAATCCCAGTCAACCATGCTAGATAACACTCCGGGTTCCTAAAATAGGACGTGTGTGCATGTGAGATGCAGGGGTTTAGATGAAAGTGATGTAAGTGTGTGCAATAAGTTCGCGCAATCTATGATGCCTTCAGGTTTTGTTAGATTAAGTTTGAGTAAATGTGATGAGAAAATAAAGCATACAAACTAATCTAACAAGCATAAAAGAGATAGAGTTTTCATGAGCCAGTTGAAATAGATTCAAATGAGTTATCCTTTGGAATTGTAATGAAGTTAGGTTGTCCCCAGCAGAGTCGCCAGTCTGTGGGACCCGATCCCGCGAGAGGGGTGGGGGGCGCGAGCCGCCGCGCACTATCTCTTGGTCTCTCGTACCCACGCGATTGGCGTGTGCCTTTCATTATTGATTTTAATTCGTCTTTTATGTGAACTTGGGATCACTAAGACAATCCGAATTCCACACAAAAGAGACTGACAGAGTCGCCACCTAGATGTGGGATCTAGGACCCATAATTAACCAGAAATCTAGACTCGCTACCTGGTTACAAGAATGGAAGGTATGGGGATTTATCCACCATATGCACCATTCCTGCCCGATAATCGGTCTTCAATTCTAAAAGTTAACTCTTTTAAATTTATTTTAAATGGCTCATTCAACCCTATGTTAATGTGCGAACTAAGTGACATGCATCCTAAAATCTAGTTTCAATGGGAATCCTAAATGTGTATCTTGATTTATTAATTTGTCTGGGTTCAATCTAAGTGAAAGTTCTCCTAGAATTCTAATTTCAT
Source organism: Tasmannia lanceolata (assembly GCF_043159265.1). NCBI lineage: Eukaryota > Viridiplantae > Streptophyta > Magnoliopsida > Canellales > Winteraceae > Tasmannia > Tasmannia lanceolata. Next base: position 36,427,587 of record NW_027518679.1, on the reverse strand, counting down.
GGAAAGCCCTAAATGATTTGATTAAGCATTTATAAGAAAATTAATATCCAAAACACCACAATTTGTTGTGGTGCCGACTCGCGGGTGGTATGCCGTCAGACATCCAAGCTGCCTACGTACCCAAGCCTCACTGGGATCAGAGTCGACGTAGTTCGGTGCACCTAAGCTAAGCTACTTATGCCTAACTCAACTAGGACACCGACCTAGACAGAACTGACTGTTTCAACAGTTTTGAGAGAAGTTATTTAATTCAAGTTGAGGATTTTATTATCTTAGGATTTCATCTGAGATGCTATATGATTCTTATCTAAATGCAAGTTGTTCCTTAGACTAATGTAAGTTAACCTACACCATAGTTTACTAGGCTCGTCTTAAGGAAAGATTGGGCAACTAGTGTAACGAGACCTATGGCACGGTTGCTATACATAACAAACGTTCGTGATGAGGCTGGACTCCTAACTCTAGGACTCCCTAAAACCTAGGACACGACCTGACACCAGGGTTCCTAAATTGGGCTCTAATGTTTCTTAGATCGGAAACCATGATCCAATGGTTCCGAAAGATACAAGCTGAATCGATTTAAGTTCTTGAGGTTAACGAATTTCAGATTTTAAGGATTTTCAGTTTTTGGGCACTTAAGGAATACCAATGGTTCTAGGGTTCACCAATTTCGGCCCAGAATGGCATCCAAGGGAGGGAATCGTGCGCTCTTTCCTTGTGCAATTTAATACTTAGGTTATAGCATCTTATTGCCTGGCAGATCTCAGGATTTTCGTGGACAGTAACCTCGGAGCCAACAACATGCTATAGCTTAAATATTCAAATTGTCAAAGATCAAGTTGCAATTGGGATACGATTATGGATGCACTGGCCATTTTTCCAGGAAAATCTAAAGATCCTAAAATTTCCGTTTCAATGGATTAAGGAGTGAACATGTGACAGGATTTTAAAGTTCTTTAGGAATTTTTATATGATTTTCAATTAATTTCGAATTTTCCATGGATTTTATCAATTTTAAGCATATGAGTGGTTTTACAAGTGAAATTGTTGCAAACAAATTCGAAATGAGTTGAAATTTTTACAGCAGCAATATGGGAATGTATGTAGCTTACTGTATGAGTTTTGCAGATTTTTACATTAATTTCACATTTAATCTGGATTAAACAATTAAATGACCAGATTGCACAATTAACACAGAAACTAGTAGAAATATAAATCTAAATTCTATGAAATTTCTACAGAAATAAAATATGAATATAAATAGCATGCAGTGAGATTTTCATGAATTTTAGAAATTATTTACTACTGACTTCGGATTTTTCAATTTTCAGCCCAGATTATGAATTAACACTACACCACACATGAAACAAGATCCAAATCACTTGAAACTTTTACAGCAGAAAGAAATGTGAAATATAAGACTTATGTAAAAATGTTATGAATTTTAATGATGATCTGATGTTAGTAAAAATTCTCCCAAAATCTGATAATTTTCAAAGAAAGCATAAAATAATAACCAAACAAAGTCCAAAATTTATGAAAAACTCATGGTAGAATGTATTAGTACCATATTAGTTTTCCATGAAGTTTCATTAATTTTGGAATCCGTTTAATATATATTTTATTTTTCTTGGTCAAAAAGATATTTTTGAAGAGTTTTCTATTTTTAAAACACGCTTTTCGAGAAAATTATGATTTCGGAAAACATCCTCCAACCTTGTTCCGATGTGATGAACACAAGAAAAATTTAAAATTCCAAAAAATAGATCATCCTGAGATGACTATTTTTTCGAATTTCATAATTTCTCAGCCCATATTTTAAATAAAATACCACTCTTCACTCAAACTCGAAAGAACTGTTGATCCAATGCCCGATCTGATCCGATAGTTATGGTACTCTATTTAGATCAAACATTGTATTAACTTTCGGGATGAAACGGATTTGGAAAGCTTACGCAGATCATGACTTTAAGCACACGCAATTAATATTCAATTAAATTCAATTAAATGCTTAAAAATCATGTAAAATACATAAAAAATACCAAACGATCCTGAAAAATCCGAGAACAGTGTACTTACCTCTGATGGAGTCTTCGCCGAATCCGAAAGCCGCGGAGTCCGAAAAACCTCGCCGTTGTACGATTCGCCTTGCTTTCTTCTTCTTCTCTTTTTCTTTGCTTTTTATTAGATGAGCCACACTCCTTTTTTCTCCTCCTTGTTTTTGAGAATACAAGCCATATTTATAGCTGCATATAGGAACACTATTTGAGATAAAAAGACATTTTTAATAGCCATCATAAATGACTAAATTTTAAACATGTGTGGTATTGGTAGCCACCATGGGTGACCATGACCAACCACCATAGATGACCATGACTAGCCATCATTGATGACCAAGGAAAGAAGGGAGAGAGAGAGAGAGGGGCCTCCAAAAAAGATTAAATTTTTTTCTTTTGTTGACTTTGGTGTGGGAACATGAGGTGTGGGAACATGAATGGCAACTTTGGAAACAATATAGTTTCTTCCCTGGTGGGTCCCACTTATATTGCATGTGTATGGTTGTAATAATTAGAAATTACTATTTTCCATATGAGAACACATGGGCTGCTGTTGTGTAGAGAACAAGCTTCCACGTAAATGCAAATCCAAGTGGGTCCCATTTTTCTCAAGCTTGCACGAATTGGTCAAGGCACTCCTCCAAAAATTCCACTTGTCCAATTGATATGTGTAGCCAAATCATTTCCTCAATATAATCCGGATCTTCCAATTAATGGGCCACAATGATAATTGACCATGCTTTCTAATTTATTCCATAATTTGATCCAAACCGTTCATTTAATGGGTAAGGGGGAAAGAGAAAGAAACGACCAAGGGAATCCAACAAGGGAAGTGAACTAACCAAATATGGGGGTGGTTTTACCAAAAATAAATTTCGATTTCCTCCCTCTTGCTTTGTTGATTTCAATCTCAACCATTGAATTTAGGAATTTCACTCTTCTTTGTTCTTTATCTAACCTTTGAAATGCTTGAAACTTTCAAAGAAAAATAACGGTGTGACGTTTTCAACTTGGACCCAAAAAGAATTCTTAAATATTTGGCCTACTAAGATATCTTGAAAATTTTGGATTTTCTTCTTTGATCTTGACCATCCAAATTGGAACCCACACACAATTTTCTACTTAGATTGTTCCACAATTGCAATTTTTCGTAAAATTTCATCCTTTTAGCATATTTTCCTCGGAATTCCCTCAATATAAACCTGAAATACCAGAAACAAAGAAAATACCTTAGTAGTACGGCTTTAAATGAGAAAAATAAATGCGCTCATCAACATGTTCATGGTGGGCCCACTTAGTGGGTACAAACTCTCTCTCGCCTGGCTAATATAACCATTCTCAACACTTGGCGAAAAGAAAATGCGGAACATTGCAGAATAGATCGGAACGATTGAGAAAGCATAAGGGACGAACACGGGAATGAAAAACACTAGACTCCGACAACATCACACTAACTTCTTTGTTGATTAAAACGAATCAAAATGGGGTGTCTACAATAGCGAACTTGGGTCCGATCAAAATGGGGTGTCTACAGATGCCCCTCTTTGGCAGAGCGTGTGTAACACGCGAATGGCAAAGCTGAACAGACGACACATTTTGACTGACCCAAAAGCAAAGCAAATTTTTGGGTTCTCGGGTTCTAAGGGTGGTATTCACAAGGGCACACAACAAAGTAACATTAAGAGAGTCTTAAACAACAAGCAAATGGGAGATAACCTCTCACCGACCCGTAACTCGGCAATCACGACATCTCAATGAGATGGCTTCTCTCTAATACTCACAACTCAACTATTTAAATCAATACGCAAAGACTCTATTAAAGCAAACACAAACATACTCTGTTAAAATAAAGCTTTTAAGAAAACGAACCCAATGAAATTACCTCAAAGAAAGCAGACCACTATCGATGCAGACGTAAATCAACCCTTCAAAGAATATCAAATCAAATTACTCAAAGAGTATGTAACACTCATAGAGTCTCAAATCAAACACTCAGAGAGCTTCAAACACATAGAAATCTTTATACTCAAAGAGCCTCAACTACCCGAAGAGTCTGTAACACTCAAAGGGCCTTAACTACTCAAAGAGTCTCAAATTAACGCAAAACATTTATACTCAAAAAGTCTCAACTACCCGAAGAGTCTGTAACACTCAAAGGGCCTTAACTACTCAAAGAGTCTCAAATTAACAAAGATCATTTATACTCAAAAAGTCTCAACTACCCGAAGAGTCTATAACACTCAAAGGATCTCAACTACTCAAAGAGTCTCAAATACATCACAAAAACATTTATACTCAAAGAGTCTCAACTAACACTCAAAGGATCTCAACTACTCAAAGAGTCTCAAATCAACAAAGATCATTTATACTCAAAAAGTCTCAACTACCCGAAGAGTCTGTAACACTCGAAGGGTCTCAACTACTCAAGGAGTCTCAAATCATGGCGAGACATTTATACTCAAAGAGTCTCAACTACCCGAAGAGTCTGTAACACTCAAAGGGTCTCAACTACTCAAAGAGTCTCAAATCAACACAAAAAACATTTATACTCAAAGAGCCTCAACTACCCGAAGAGTCTGTAACACTCAAAGGGTCTCAACTACTCAAAGAGTCTCAAATCAACACAAAAAAACATTTATACTCAAAGAGCCTCAACTACCCGAAGAGTCTGTAACACTCGAAGGGTCTCAACTACTCAAAGAGTCTCAAAACATTTATACTCAAAGAGTCTCAACTACCCGAAGAGTCTGTAACACTCGAAGGGTCTCAACTACTCAAAGAGTCTCAAATCAACACAAAACATTTATACTCAAAGAGTCTCAACTACCCGAAGAGTCTGTAACACTCGAAGGGTCTCAACTACTCAAAGAGTCTCACATCAACAAAGGAATTGCTAAATTATCTCATAAGACCCCAGATTTATATGCCCGTGGTGTAACACGGTTCCATATAAATCCAGATTTGTATGCCCGTCATGCAACACGGATCCATACAAACCCCCTCGCAGGTATGCCTGACTCCCAACTTGTTAGGTAGGGACACACTGCGGACACTTAAAAAGTCCCAAATGCCACGCTCAAAGAGTCATTCTTCTTCTTCTTATTATTATTATTATTATTATTTTTTAGAGATTGAAGCTTTACCAAAGCAACACGAACCAAATACTCGACAGGAGAGCTTGAACCAAAAGAGCGTGTTCAAACTCTCTAGTCTCTTTTTGAGGAGAATGTCCATTTCAAATATCAATGTGTATTTGACATCTTTTATGTCGTGAGTCATAAAAGATGCCCCTAGTATGATTACTTCCATAACAAAATTCATTTGGAGAGCAACACAAGAAAAATGGGCCAAAGGCTTTCATTAATGTACACTTGGGGTTACAAACTTTTCTGATGAACACTTGGGCTTATAAGGCTCTTAAAAATACAAGAACATGGTTCTGCTCAAAATCCTGCTTCATCACTGCCATCTGCTAACGTTGGAACTGGGCTAAAAAGCCTATCAATCTTCCGAACTCTGCTCTGCTTTGTACTTGTTCACAAGAGCCACAAATTCTCTGCTTCTCCTGAGAGTTCTGCTTTACCTTTTATTTTTCTTGCCACTCCGGCTTGGGGAGGGATTTTAACTAAACAGGATTCTGACAACTGACCTCGACTCAACAAGGAAACACTTTGACAAACCACGAACGAGACAACTGACGAACACACGACTCGAACATTAAGAGAGACTGAAATCTGCTTCTTAGTCTGATAAGATTTTATTTTTATTTTTATTTTTTTTAAAATGGTAAAAGTCAACCACTCTTGGAATCTTTTGAATACCGCGTTTAAAGGTACTTCAACCCCCTTTTTGGTATTTTCGTCCTGGCTATTATCCCTTTAGATTGCTCGGTTTCAACCTCTCTAACTCAAAGAGTATCAGAAGAAGTCTTGATGGCGCCTACTTAGACTTTGAGAAGGTGCCAAAGAAGCTGAAAGTTAAGCTGGCTTTTAAAGCTCTGCCATCTCCTCATGAAGTCACTGCCATGACCAAATCGCCTTTTCAGGTTTTCGATTCGGCGGACCGCATGCCTTAATATTTGCCTGGACTGTCTGCCCTTGCAGATTTTCCATCCAGCAGGCTCAGTACCCTGATTTTTGCCTAAGCCGCCCTTTCGGGTTTTCAGCTTAGCGGGTGAATGATCCTAACTTTTGCCTAGACCGCCCTTGTGGGTTTTCAGTCTAGCGGGTCTAAGACTCCATCATTTTTCTTTATTTCTGTTTCTCTACAAACCTGGGCCTGAGTACACTAGAAGGACTTTCGGGTAGGCTTAGGTTCAAACCGGTTAGAATTTGGTATGTTTGCATGTATTTTGACCGAATCTGGATCCTCCAGACTGCCTACGTATCCCCAAAGAAATTGGGAATCAGGTCACGTGTAGTTCGGACGTAAAATCTTTTATGACGAAAGTCATAAAAGATGCCCCTGGTTTAAGTTTAACAAATAAATTTTAACTTTCTTTCGGCTCAAAGGTTCTTTTAGCAAAAGGGGGTTTCATCATTCATTCTTTTCTAGGCCCAAAGGGTTTGCAAATAGTTTAAAATATTTGGGTATGGCTTGAAGCTTAAATCGTCCAAGGATGGCCTCCTAGTGTATTTAAGCATAATATTTCTTTAATTGATCCAGGTTTGTAGGTTCATTTAATTTTTCTCCATTTTCATTGAGGAGTCTTACGGCTTTTCCAGGCAGGACTTCATCAACAATGTAAGGACCAGACCAGTTTGGCCTGAATTTTCCTCTTGGGTCAAATACCGGTGCCCTGTAGGACTTCAATACAAGATCTCCAGGCTTCAAATCTCGGACACGAACCTTCTTATTGAAAGCTCTCTCAATCCGTCTCTGATATCCCTGGATATGATACAAGGCTCTCAGCCTCTTCTCATCTATCATCTGTAGCTCATTGTGTCTGGCCTTTGCCCATTCTGACTCTGGCAGATCGGCCTCCACCATCACTCTCAAAGAGGGGATTCTTAACTCAACAGGGAGAACAGCCTCCATTCCGTACACCAAAGAATACGGAGTCACGCCTGTTGAAGACCTGATTGATGTTCTATAAGCCCATAAGGCATAAGGAAGTTTGTTCGACCAGTCCTTATATGTCTCAGTCATCTTACTGATAATGACTTTGATGTTCTTATTTGCTGCTTCAACGGCCCCATTCGTCTGCGGCCTGTAAGGAGACGACTTGTGATGCCTTATCTTGAACTCTTCACACAGGTGTAACACCTCTTTCTTGAAATGTGATCCATTATCTGAAATCAACTCGTGAGGTACTCCGTATCTGCAAATTATATTGGTACGGATGAACTTCGCAACTGTGTTCGAAGTGATGGAAGCATAAGATGCAGCCTCTATCCACTTTGTGAAATAATCAATAGCCACCAGAATGTACTCATGTCCGCTCGAGGATCTCGGATAAATCTTCCCAATGATGTCTATTCCCCATACCGAAAACGGCCACGGCGAAGTCAGGGAGTGCAACTCCGAAGGAGGAACATGAATAAGATTCGCATAGACTTGACACTTATGGCATTTTTTTACAAATGCGAAGCAGTCTGTTTCCATTGTAGGCCAATAGAATCCAAGTCTAAGGATCTTTCTAGATAGCATCTTCCCGTTCATATGAGGTCCACAAACACCCTCATGAGTCTGCTCAATAAGCTCCGCAGCTTTATCTTCATCAACACAAAGGAGTTGTATGCCATCAAATGACCTTCTATACAGCTCTTCACCGCAAATGATGAAATTCGCAGATAACTTCTGGAGAGTTTTCCTTTCCTTGCTTGAAGCTTCCGGAGGATGACCCTTGCCTGAAATGAGGTTTCTGATATCTGTGTACCAAGGCTTCCCATCTGGACATCTAGCTGAAATCTCTATAGCATTTACGTGCGCAGGTGCCCATTGCAGTCTGATGGCTAACGGTTGAACTTCCATTGTAGCGGAGATATCTAACATCGAGGCCAAAGTGGCCAAAGCATCAGCAAAATGATTTCTGGTCCTTGATAAGTGAGTAAATGTGACGCTCTTGAATTTCTGGACTAGAGATTCCAAATACATATTATAAGGGATCAATCTATCTTCTCGAGTTTTCCATTGCCCATTAATCTGGTAAATGATCAGGATGGAATCCCCGAACACATCAATATCTTGAATCTGCAAAGCTAAGGCTGCTTCAAGTCCGGCAATACAGGCTTCGTACTCTGCCATGTTGTTGGTGCACTCGAACTGCAACTTGATGGAGATAGGAATGTATTCTTTCTTCGGGGAGACCAAGACTGCACCTACTCCTTGCCCACGACTGTTTACGGCTCCATCAAAGTACATTAACCACTTGGTGCTGAGAACCTCTTCTTCTTCGATATCCATAATTTCTTCATCAGGGAATTCGGCTTTTAGAACAGCATTCTCCTCAACTGGAGCATCGGCCAATTGTTCAGCTATAACCCGCCCCTTAACTGATTTCTGAGCGACATAAGTGATGTCGAACTCAGACAATAACAATAACCACCTTGCAGTCCTTCCTGTAAGGGCAGGTTTCTCAAACAAGTACTTTAGAGGGTCCATTCGTGAAAGCAGAAGAACCTTGTTTGAAAGCAAATAATGTCTAAGCCTCTGGGTTGCCCAAACTAATGCGAGACAAGTCTTCTCCAAAACAGTGTATTTTAATTCATACTCTAGCATCTTCTTGCTGATGTAGTAAATGGGTCTTTCTTTCTTAGACTCAAGATCCTGCTGAGCAAGCATGCAACCCATCGCTGTATCCGTGATAGATAAGTACAACAGCAACGGTTGGCCTGGAATAACTGGCGAAAGAACAGGGGGCAATGATAGGCATTGCTTAACCTTTTCAAAAGCCTCCTGGCACTCTTCATTCCACTTGTTCGAGGAATTCTTCTTCAGAAGCTTGAAAATGGGTTCACACGTCATCGTCAGATGTGCTATGAACCGTCTCAGATACTGAACTTTGCCAAGGAAACCTCGGATCTGCCTTTCTGTCGTCGGCGGCTGCATTTCTTGAATCGCCTTGATCTTTTGCGGGTCCACTTCGATCCCTCTTTCGCTGACCATAAACCCCAAGAGTTTTCCTGACGTAACGCCAAATACACATTTACTCGGGTTCAGACGAAGCTGATACTTCCTGATCCGCTCAAAAAACTTTCTCAGGGCAACAGTGTGCTCAGGCCGAGTCTTCCCCTTTACGATCATGTCATCAACGTAAACTTCAACCTCTTTGTGAATCATATCATGAAGAAGAGTCGTGGCAGCTCTTTGATATGTAGCACCAGCATTTTTCAAGCCAAACGGCATCACTCTATAGCAATATGTACCCCACTGAGTGATGAACGCTGTCTTCAACATGTCTTCAGGTGCCATTTTAATCTGATTGTACCCTGAGAATCCGTCCATAAAGGATAAAAGAGCATGTCCAGCAGTGTTATCCACCAGGAGATCAATGCTTGGAAGAGGAAAGTCATCTTTAGGACTTGCTTTGTTTAAATCTCTAAAATCAACACACATTCTGACTTTCCCGTCCTTTTTGGGCACCGGTACTATGTTAGCGAGCCATTCAGGATATTCCACCACCTGGATGAATTTTACTTCTAACAATTTCTTCACTTCTTCATAGACTTTCAACTCCCATTCTGTTTTGAGCTTTCGGAGTTTTTGCTTCTTTAGCTTAGCACCAAGGATTAAGGGTAATCTGTGCTGGACGATTTCCTCACTTAATCCTGGCATATCATCGTAAGACCAAGCAAAAACTTCTTTGAACTCTTTAAGCAGGGTGATCAATTCCTCACGTTCTTCAGGAGATAAAGTTTTGCCGATCTTTATTTCCTGAATTGAGGTTTCATCACCAATGTTCACAGTTTCAACTTCCTCATCAAGTGGTTTTGCTCGGCGACTCTCCTCCTGTTGGATCATATGTCTGATTTCAGGGGGAGTTTCGTCGGCATCCTCATCAGAGGGGGAGTCTTGATTGTTATTTTTAAGATTATCAGATTTTAGAGCAGATTCAGCAGATGAAATAGAGACAGGAATGTACTCAAAAGAAGAATCCTTCATTTCATTGGAATTTGAATCATATACATCAACAGACGAATTACCCTCATCGGGGGGTACAATGAACTTTGGACTCATTTTTACAGACTCGATGGAAATGTTGACACCTGCGTCAACTGACTCAGGACTATAAAAGGAAACAGCAACAGATGCTTTATTATGAACAGACTCCAACTCAATCTCGCTTGAAAAGGAAGAAACGTCGCCGATCTCAGGTGAATGGTCATCTATGGTACCTGCATCAAAAGACTCATTAGAAGATATAGACTCTGAATCAAACCCGGAGACTGACACGTATTTATGGACGACTGACTTTTCTGAAGGGATTCGTTTGTACTGGAAAATAACCTGGGGTAGGACTTGAGAAGTCCAGTTAGTCAGAGGTTCCTCAGCCGGGGTGATAAGACGAGTTGGGTCCAGTATCAGCGGGCTCCTGCCAATCACGGCCACAGTCTGTGACCCTTCTTGAAAAAGTGAATTCAGAAGACTCGGCTCTATGTGCTCTGTCCAATCAGCCTCAGACTCTGTCTCTACAATCTGCATACCCACTGGCTCATCTTCTAGCTCAAGATCGAAGAAAATCTCAAACCCCGGAAGCATTTGCCCTGTGCTCTCATCCAACCAAAACTCTGCAAAGCCACAGAAAGGAAAGGCTGCGCCTTCTTTTCGGAATCGGCCGTTCATTTTCAAATCAATGGGTGCCATTGGTAACCCCAAGCCCCGACGACGGTTTTCTGCCCATTTCAGCATCAACTGCTTCATCTCTACAATTTCCTTCTTTGTAGGCTTGTAACCCAGTCCGAACAAACCATTGAATGTTTTGAACACAGGAAACTCGGTCAAACCCTGATGATATTTGCCTAACCCGGCGCCTGGCATATAGCCCTGTCGGCGAATCATTCTGATGACATTCGAATTCGTACTGGTCAGGAAACAAATTTCCTCATTCAAAGCCTCTTTGAAAGTGATCGTAGTCACCTCTAGTGAAAACCCCGTCAAATTGATATCTTCGGATCTTTCCCCAGTTATGTCCGGAGTGATCTGCCCTATCTCGAGATCAGGATCCCCCTTTACCGTTATCACTCTGTTCCTGCGAATGAACTTCAGTTTTTGGTGGAGAGTAGACGGAACAACCCCGACCTTGTGCATCCAAGGACGGCCAAGCAACAGTAAGAATGAAGCTTTAATATCTAAGACTTGAAATTCTACCTCAAAGTCTTCTCCGCCAATCTGTATCTCAGTGACCAAAGTCCCGATTACATCTCGGCGAGTGCCATCATATGCTAGAATACCCTGCTCGGATGGAATAAAATTCTCAGGACTGAACCCCAGGGTTGCTGCGGTGCTTAATGGGCAAACATTCAGTGCAGAGCCGTTATCAACCAACACCTCTGGCACCTTCTTCTTGTTACAGAAGACTGTGATTTTAAGAGGCTTAGTATGGTCTCGGCCCTCAGGAGGTAAATCGTCATCAGCGAATGACAATGTTTTCGCAGCTCTGGCCATGGCTACGAGACTGACAAGCTCGTCAGGTGAGGTATTAACAGAAACTTGTGCTGCATTAAGCTCTTGAAGGACTAGCTTTCTGTGCTTCGATGAGGCCATTAGTAAACCCCATACCGAGATATTAGCCTGAGTCTTTTTCAGCTGCTTTAACAGGCTCTCATCTTCTTCGTCTGCGCTCACTTTATTCTGCCTCTGATTTTCTGAGTTTCTTGCAACCCCTGCCGGGTTTTCTACACTCAATTCTGGTGGTTTGATCACTCGCCCACCTCGGGTCATGTGACGCATCTCGTTACACTGATCATCCAGCAACAGCAGTTCGTCTTCGTCCGTTCTGAAAACATAAGGTGCATTACTGACATCCTCTTCAAAGTCCTCCATCCTTAGAACATAGGTGGCTTCCTTTGCTTCTTCCAGACCAACATTCTGAAGCGCATATGACTGGGCTGAAGATGACTCAGTGAGTTCAGCATCGTCAAACGACAGCACATAAGGTTCTTTTTCTCTGAATTCTCTGAGCTCTTCATCGCCAAACTTCAAAACATATGTTTTATCAGATGTAATAGCGCAAATGAGAGTAGAGGGATCAAGGATGGGCTCATCTACAAAGATAGCGTTTGTAGTGGGAGGAGCAACAGCACGGTGGTTGGGGAGAGGATTCTGAGTGATATTCGGCCTTTCAACTGCAAGCTCATCTTTATCGATCATGTTCTGAATCGCGTGCTTCAAGGCCAAACAGTTCTCAGTCATGTGTCCCGGGCCCCTGTGATATTCACAGTATTGATCCCTTCTCCAGTTTCCGGGCAGCGGATTAGGTACAGGTTTGACATCCGGAAGTCTGATCTTCTTGTCTCTGATCAACTTCTTAAGTATCATGGGCAGTGGAAATGGTAATGGGTCAAACTGCCTGAACTGCTTCGTCACCATTGGTCTAACAACTTCATCAACAGGCTTGGCCACTGGTCTGGTATAACTGACTGCTTGTACTTCCTTCGGTTGGATCATAGGCCTCTTCCCCTCTCGGACATCAGATAGCGTTTTGGCTCGGAGGCCCTTAGCAATAGCATCCTCGATCTGGGTGCCGGTCTTAATCAAATGATCGAAATTCTGATAGTGCTGCGGCGCCATGAAGTGAAAGTACTGCGGGGACAAGCTCTTGAGGACCAACTTTATCTGGTCTTCCTCTGACATTCTATGGCTCAGTTGGGCAGACTTGCGCCTCCAGCGCCTAATGAAAGATGTGAATGTCTCCTGAGGATTCTGCTTCAACAGCTTCAGATCTCTTTTAGTGACCTCGATCCCTTCCTCCATGGAGAATTGTTCTACGAATCGGTTAGAGATTTCTTCTAATGTCCTAATCTCTTCTGGTTTCAACCTCAAAAACCATCTTTTGGCTACCCCTATAAGAGACATAGGAAACAAATGAGCCATCTGCTCTCGACTTAAGCCATGCTGCTGGGAAAGAGTGATGAACCATCTGACGTGGTTTCTCGGACACCCAGTTCCATCATATTTGTCATAGTCTGGTGCCTTGAACTTAGGCGGGAATATGGCATTAGGGGACACCAGAAATTCAGAAATATCGAATCCCTTGGACGCTTGAACCTTCATGCTCTCAATGTCACGAGCCATCTTCTCATACTTATCGAACAACTCATTCTCCTTGTTAACCGGAGGGACAAAGTATTCCCCAGCATATTGCTCATCTTCTAGATCGATCTCTACGGGAGAGATGACTGGTCTGGTGAGGTTAGGAGATGTGGCCGGAGGAGGCTGAATGGTGGGATCTTTAGAAGTAGAGACCTTTTGAGTACTCTGGTCTTTTAGATGAGTCACCTCATCTTTCAACCCTGCTATATCTCGACACATATTTCTCAACATTTCCTGTATAGTTATCATGGGGTCCACTGGATCATTAGCCATTTGGTTGACTTCAAAAGAACCTGACAACTCTGGTGAAGATGGTAAAGGTGCTGTTGGTGACACAGTGGGATCAAAATGACGAACAAGTCTAGACACTGAGGTAGGTCTAGACCAGGTAGGTTTAGCTTGGGTGCCCTTTTTTGAAGCGATGGTTGCTATCTTTCAGAATCCTGATTGGAAGTTAACATACTAGATCAATAATCATGAGATAAAGATTCTGAACAAATAGAGAAAAGAGTAATCTTGAAATACATCAACGGGTATGTTAATTTGGAAAGAATCCTCAATCTATTCCTTAAGGTGTTCTTTGGGTATAACCGTTCTTCTTTTGGGAATGAAAGAGTCAGGAACGATAAACATCCTTAATCAAAATAAGTTTCGATCTCAACAACGATCATGCACTCAAAGAATACAGGTGAGATCAAACTTTTTCATCAATGATTTCGATATGATCCAGGGGTAAAAGATATATGATAAACATTGGATCAATCAATGGCTCAGATAATAGACCATGGCCATAAGAATGACAAAAGTAGGGTCAAGGACCAGATCTAAAATCTGAATGATGGATATCAACAACAAGATGAGATCAAGATGAGATGAGATAGCATAAGATTGCTTTCAACAGATGGATCATGAATGAGTAATCCTATGAGATCTTTGGAAATGAATGGGATTTACATCCTAACCCCAAAGGAAAAGTTTTTTAATCTTCGCACATTTTATCAGTGTTACCTGAAGGCATCAATCCTAACCCTAATCTAGCGGAGTGGAGAGAGGATCTCGACTCATGACTTTGTTTGTGTACCTAGGACCGATCGTAGCCATTGAAAGATGGACTACGGCCTAATCTAGACACAAATGGGTAGGATATCCTAAACTAGGCTCACACACACAATTGGGTAAGATATCCTAAACTAGGCTCACACACGTGATGCACATGTGTTCGTATACTACATGCATGTGTGGGTTAATCTAGGGGTAAGGCCAAGAGTTCCCTTAGCGCGAATCCATGTTCGATATACTGTACCAGTGTCCGGCGTATCAGTACGTGAACAAGAGATCCGTTTACGTACCATAAAGGTACTAGGCTAAGGGTGGAATGCTTCTCTAGCACAGAGGCACCAGGTGATGAAATCCCAGTCAACCATGCTAGATAACACTCCGGGTTCCTAAAATAGGACGTGTGTGCATGTGAGATGCAGGGGTTTAGATGAAAGTGATGTAAGTGTGTGCAATAAGTTCGCGCAATCTATGATGCCTTCAGGTTTTGTTAGATTAAGTTTGAGTAAATGTGATGAGAAAATAAAGCATACAAACTAATCTAACAAGCATAAAAGAGATAGAGTTTTCATGAGCCAGTTGAAATAGATTCAAATGAGTTATCCTTTGGAATTGTAATGAAGTTAGGTTGTCCCCAGCAGAGTCGCCAGTCTGTGGGACCCGATCCCGCGAGAGGGGTGGGGGGCGCGAGCCGCCGCGCACTATCTCTTGGTCTCTCGTACCCACGCGATTGGCGTGTACCTTTCATTATTGATTTTAATTCGTCTTTTATGTGAACTTGGGATCACTAAGACAATCCGAATTCCACACAAAAGAGACTGACAGAGTCGCCACCTAGATGTGGGATCTAGGACCCATAATTAACCAGAAATCTAGACTCGCTACCTGGTTACAAGAATGGAAGGTATGGGGATTTATCCACCATATGCACCATTCCTGCCCGATAATCGGTCTTCAATTCTAAAAGTTAACTCTTTTAAATTTATTTTAAATGGCTCATTCAACCCTATGTTAATGTGCGAACTAAGTGACATGCATCCTAAAATCTAGTTTCAATGGGAATCCTAAATGTGTATCTTGATTTATTAATTTGTCTGGGTTCAATCTAAGTGAAAGTTCTCCTAGAATTCTAATTTCATGGAAAGCCCTAAATGATTTGATTAAGCATTTATAAGAAAATTAATATCCAAAACACCACAATTTGTTGTGGTGCCGACTCGCGGGTGGTATGCCGTCAGACATCCAAGCTGCCTACGTACCCAAGCCTCACTGGGATCAGAGTCGACGTAGTTCGGTGCACCTAAGCTAAGCTACTTATGCCTAACTCAACTAGGACACCGACCTAGACAGAACTGACTGTTTCAACAGTTTTGAGAGAAGTTATTTAATTCAAGTTGAGGATTTTATTATCTTAGGATTTCATCTGAGATGCTATATGATTCTTATCTAAATGCAAGTTGTTCCTTAGACTAATGTAAGTTAACCTACACCATAGTTTACTAGGCTCGTCTTAAGGAAAGATTGGGCAACTAGTGTAACGAGACCTATGGCACGGTTGCTATACATAACAAACGTTCGTGATGAGGCTGGACTCCTAACTCTAGGACTCCCTAAAACCTAGGACACGACCTGACACCAGGGTTCCTAAATTGGGCTCTAATGTTTCTTAGATCGGAAACCATGATCCAATGGTTCCGAAAGATACAAGCTGAATCGATTTAAGTTCTTGAGGTTAACGAATTTCAGATTTTAAGGATTTTCAGTTTTTGGGCACTTAAGGAATACCAATGGTTCTAGGGTTCACCAATTTCGGCCCAGAATGGCATCCAAGGGAGGGAATCGTGCGCTCTTTCCTTGTGCAATTTAATACTTAGGTTATAGCATCTTATTGCCTGGCAGATCTCAGGATTTTCGTGGACAGTAACCTCGGAGCCAACAACATGCTATAGCTTAAATATTCAAATTGTCAAAGATCAAGTTGCAATTGGGATACGATTATGGATGCACTGGCCATTTTTCCAGGAAAATCTAAAGATCCTAAAATTTCCGTTTCAATGGATTAAGGAGTGAACATGTGACAGGATTTTAAAGTTCTTTAGGAATTTTTATATGATTTTCAATTAATTTCGAATTTTCCATGGATTTTATCAATTTTAAGCATATGAGTGGTTTTACAAGTGAAATTGTTGCAAACAAATTCGAAATGAGTTGAAATTTTTACAGCAGCAATATGGGAATGTATGTAGCTTACTGTATGAGTTTTGCAGATTTTTACATTAATTTCACATTTAATCTGGATTAAACAATTAAATGACCAGATTGCACAATTAACACAGAAACTAGTAGAAATATAAATCTAAATTCTATGAAATTTCTACAGAAATAAAATATGAATATAAATAGCATGCAGTGAGATTTTCATGAATTTTAGAAATTATTTACTACTGACTTCGGATTTTTCAATTTTCAGCCCAGATTATGAATTAACACTACACCACACATGAAACAAGATCCAAATCACTTGAAACTTTTACAGCAGAAAGAAATGTGAAATATAAGACTTATGTAAAAATGTTATGAATTTTAATGATGATCTGATGTTAGTAAAAATTCTCCCAAAATCTGATAATTTTCAAAGAAAGCATAAAATAATAACCAAACAAAGTCCAAAATTTATGAAAAACTCATGGTAGAATGTATTAGTACCATATTAGTTTTCCATGAAGTTTCATTAATTTTGGAATCCGTTTAATATATATTTTATTTTTCTTGGTCAAAAAGATATTTTTGAAGAGTTTTCTATTTTTAAAACACGCTTTTCGAGAAAATTATGATTTCGGAAAACATCCTCCAACCTTGTTCCGATGTGATGAACACAAGAAAAATTTAAAATTCCAAAAAATAGATCATCCTGAGATGACTATTTTTTCGAATTTCATAATTTCTCAGCCCATATTTTAAATAAAATACCACTCTTCACTCAAACTCGAAAGAACTGTTGATCCAATGCCCGATCTGATCCGATAGTTATGGTACTCTATTTAGATCAAACATTGTATTAACTTTCGGGATGAAACGGATTTGGAAAGCTTACGCAGATCATGACTTTAAGCACACGCAATTAATATTCAATTAAATTCAATTAAATGCTTAAAAATCATGTAAAATACATAAAAAATACCAAACGATCCTGAAAAATCCGAGAACAGTGTACTTACCT
Source organism: Tasmannia lanceolata (assembly GCF_043159265.1). Classification (NCBI taxonomy): domain Eukaryota; kingdom Viridiplantae; phylum Streptophyta; class Magnoliopsida; order Canellales; family Winteraceae; genus Tasmannia; species Tasmannia lanceolata. Next base: position 36,410,001 of record NW_027518679.1, on the reverse strand, counting down.
CTGATGGAGTCTTCGCCGAATCCGAAAGCCGCGGAGTCCGAAAAACCTCGCCGTTGTACGATTCGCCTTGCTTTCTTCTTCTTCTCTTTTTCTTTGCTTTTTATTAGATGAGCCACACTCCTTTTTTCTCCTCCTTGTTTTTGAGAATACAAGCCATATTTATAGCTGCATATAGGAACACTATTTGAGATAAAAAGACATTTTTAATAGCCATCATAAATGACTAAATTTTAAACATGTGTGGTATTGGTAGCCACCATGGGTGACCATGACCAACCACCATAGATGACCATGACTAGCCATCATTGATGACCAAGGAAAGAAGGGAGAGAGAGAGAGAGGGGCCTCCAAAAAAGATTAAATTTTTTTCTTTTGTTGACTTTGGTGTGGGAACATGAGGTGTGGGAACATGAATGGCAACTTTGGAAACAATATAGTTTCTTCCCTGGTGGGTCCCACTTATATTGCATGTGTATGGTTGTAATAATTAGAAATTACTATTTTCCATATGAGAACACATGGGCTGCTGTTGTGTAGAGAACAAGCTTGCACGTAAATGCAAATCCAAGTGGGTCCCATTTTTCTCAAGCTTGCACGAATTGGTCAAGGCACTCCTCCAAAAATTCCACTTGTCCAATTGATATGTGTAGCCAAATCATTTCCTCAATATAATCCGGATCTTCCAATTAATGGGCCACAATGATAATTGACCATGCTTTCTAATTTATTCCATAATTTGATCCAAACCGTTCATTTAATGGGTAAGGGGGAAAGAGAAAGAAACGACCAAGGGAATCCAACAAGGGAAGTGAACTAACCAAATATGGGGGTGGTTTTACCAAAAATAAATTTCGATTTCCTCCCTCTTGCTTTGTTGATTTCAATCTCAACCATTGAATTTAGGAATTTCACTCTTCTTTGCTCTTTATCTAACCTTTGAAATGCTTGAAACTTTCAAAGAAAAATAACGGTGTGACGTTTTCAACTTGGACCCAAAAAGAATTCTTAAATATTTGGCCTACTAAGATATCTTGAAAATTTTGGATTTTCTTCTTTGATCTTGACCATCCAAATTGGAACCCACACACAATTTTCTACTTAGATTGTTCCACAATTGCAATTTTTCGTAAAATTTCATCCTTTTAGCATATTTTCCTCGGAATTCCCTCAATATAAACCTGAAATACCAGAAACAAAGAAAATACCTTAGTAGTACGGCTTTAAATGAGAAAAATAAATGCGCTCATCAACATGTTCATGGTGGGCCCACTTAGTGGGTACAAACTCTCTCTCGCCTGGCTAATATAACCATTCTCAACACTTGGCGAAAAGAAAATGCGGAACATTGCAGAATAGATCGGAACGATTGAGAAAGCATAAGGGACGAACACGGGAATGAAAAACACTAGACTCCGACAACATCACACTAACTTCTTTGTTGATTAAAACGAATCAAAATGGGGTGTCTACAATAGCGAACTTGGGTCCGATCAAAATGGGGTGTCTACAGGAGGCAATGAAAATGAGGAAGCAAAGAGATAAATTGCGATTTTAGCTCAAAATTATTGCCCTGTGCAATCGGCAATCTAATGCAAGAAGGTTGCGCGGTTCGGGCCGGATAGAAGCGATCGCGTAAACTCTTTGGCGGCTCTTGTTCTTCCGCCATGACTACTCGATTTGGATTTGGTTCGATGTCTTCCGCTGTCTCTAACCGGTTTGCTCTTTCTAGTCGATTGGCCGAGTTCCGTACCCAACCTACGGTCATAAACACAAGAAAACCAAGTAAGAGAGATGGATAGGCAAGAAACCAAAATTATAACTAAACTAAAAATAACTACTAATCTAACACTTTGAATGATTAAGATTCTAATGCAACTCTCTTCCCCGGCAACGGCGCCAAAAACTTGATTGAGAAATTAAATAACCGCAAGTGCACGGATCGTGTAAATACGGGTCAAACTCAGGGAAGAGAAATCTAGCTGTCAATCCTATTCTTTTACCGATTAGAATACTAGCTATGATATAATGTTGCCTGGAATGGACTCAGGATTTCCGTGGACTTAGACCTCGGAGCCAACACTATATATAAGCGTATATTCTATTCAATCTAAGAATCAAATTCAACTAAGATCTTTTTGATTTAAAATCCTAATTTAGGCAAAGTGTACCAAGGTTCTAATGATCTCTTTTAACTACTTATCTAATTTAATTAGAAAACCAAAATTCTAAGGGCCTAAGTAAATTGGAAAATTACAAAAGTAATTTGGAACAGTGTAAAATTCTTAATTCAATATAAAAGATTACTTAGGGTTAGAATCCACCATGGGCTTGGATTAGATTGATTAATTAAAATAATTTTTGTGTATTGAATTGTATATTTGATAATTAGTCTATGGGAAATAAGATCAATGGATGTCATTGCCCATGAGTAATTTATCAAAGACACACTCCCATTTTAAAGGCTATATAAATATTTATAATGTTCATAGAAATCACTCATACGAAAGGGAAAAGCCAATGGCATGAATGATTGGTATGCAACAATTATAAACCATTAATTTCATACCATTAAATTTAATTAAAAACCTTTCTCCTTCCCCATGGTTTCATCTAAACCCTAAGTATATATAATTTAGTTACTCATTAAGAAAGTCAAAGAAACAAAAATAAAAAGTAGAAAGAAGAGAATTGCTATTAAGAACTTGAGAATGAAAAAGAAAATAAAAAGAACTCTTCTTTAATTGAAATTGAAAGCAAAAATACATCAAATTGTAATTTAAAATAAAGAGCAAAATAAGAAAAACTTATTCTTTTTCTCCTTCAATGGTTGAATCATTGTCCTCCTTCAAGCCTTGATCGGATTCCTCTCGTCGATACGAGTCCATCGGATCCGACCACGCGCGAATCGGAGCTAAAACGAAGAAGTTATGGTCCGTTGAACTTTTAGAAAAAAAATAAAAAAACTACTGAAGACGCGACGAGACGAGACGAGAATAAAAATTCAAGAAGATGGGAGAGAGTTCAAGAGAGATTGATATATAGATTTTGGGTGAGAAAGGTTGTTAAATTAAGGGATTGAAAAAGATGTAAGGTGGAGATTAAAAAGCTAATCTTAGGAAACAAATGAAATGACAAGATTAAGGCTTGAATGGGCTTTCTATATCTCTTCTAAAAAACACATGGGTTGCTTTCCTTCTTTTTTTTTTCTTTCCAAAGGTTTGTCTAAAACCTTCTAATTATTTTGTCAATCAACTTTCTAAAAATAATGGGAAGTTTCCAAGTTGAGGAATATGTGCATGAAAGGACCAAATTGTCCCTATCTTTCGAATGAATTGCAACCATGCCATATACTTTCGCAAATGGCAAATCTACCATTCCTTTGTAATGCACATAAACAACAAATAATTCCATTATCTTCTCTTGATCATTTCAATCTCAACCATTAGAATTAAGATCCTTTCTCTTCTCTTGTTTTTCATCATCCATCCTTGAAATTTCATCTTTTAACGCAAAGTAAGGGGGTGTGGCATTATCAATTTGATCCTACTAAACCATCATGCCAATTCGGCCAACTAAGGCATCTTGAAACTTTGGATTCTCATGGCAATTGGTCATTTCTTCACTATTTTCATATGTTAAGCTCCATTTCCTTCATAATTCCAATAGAAACCCTGAAACAATAAAAACAACAAAAATACCTTAGTAGCACCGCTTAAAACATAAAATATGCATGCATCCTACCACTACCATTCACACATAAATGTGTTCATCATATGTGATTCTATCTTAGGTCCCTCAATTACAAGGTTCTTGAGGCTGCAAAGGAGTGCGTTAGCAGAGAACAGAGGGAGACCGGCGAGCATTGGATTCGAGCTCTGTTTCCAGAGCATCGCTGCTCTAGATCTCCTAATCGTAAGGTAAGAAGATGGCATTTGTTTTCTAAGAACATCGCTGCTCATGGCCTTTGAATTATAGATATTTCGTTATGGGTTTGCTTCACATTTCAGAGTGTTTTCAAATTATCTTTCATTTTAATGGACCTTACATATCCTGGTCTTTCACCGGTTTTTAAATCTTATAGACCCTCGCTAAGGATTTCTTCAAAAAACCTGTTCAAATTTGAGAGATTCATTCAACACCAGGGTTGATTTTAATCCATTAGTTCTTTCATGCAAAAAAATAAAAATAAAAATAAAATAGTGATATGGGTTTTGTGATTTGGAAATTGGGGCTGAACTGGCTTCTTTTGTTACCTTGCTTTTGTGTTGTCCACCGGATCTATCAAGTTTAAAAGAATAGAGACATTTTTTGGGTAATAAGATGAAAGTGGGGTGCATTGCAAGAGTGATGATGTCCATGGCTAGTACATTTTCTTTTGTTGAATTCCTGATTCTTGGCACTGTGTTGTTTTGCTCATTACGTAGGGTCATTTGCTAAGGTAGTTATTCTCTTTAGCTGAACTCCATCATTTTTTTTTGATAACTACATCATTGGCCTAAGAAATTCATACATTCTACGTCAGTTTACCCATGGTACCTTTACCTTTAGTGATGAATTCACCTAGGATTCTAGGACTTGTTAGAGATGTATGTCTTCGTAGCCCCATTTTCACTAGTTCATAGGATTTCTTCTTCTTGGTCTTAAAAGTTCCTTAACACCGCAAATGGTTGCATTGCTAGTATGCCCCTTTGAAAGATGTTGGGTCCACTTGAGGCATGATTCTATCGAAGGGTCAGCCACGCTTTTATTCCCATGGTATTTTCAATAGGTATGCTTGAGTGGCAGTTAAATGAGGATCATTTACTTTTTATTTTCAAATATACATATCCTAGTGGCTTAGTGATTGGTCCCGGTGTTCTTGTATTCATTTCTAACATAGTTTTCGTTCCTCGCAGGCATAGGGATTCTTCCTTCTTTAGGACCTTCGCTTCTCATAAGGTTCAGAAGTTCTACCTTGTCTTCTTTCGGGATCATTCTTCACACGTTCCTCGGGATTTTCTTTGATTTTCGGATCCCCATCGATTTTGGGAGCACTCGTCGGGTTAAGGCTATGACGGACGGCGACCTCTTGAGCCAAAATCCCCTTTCAATCAAAAGGGATAAAAAATCACAAAAATCAAATAACAAAAATCCAAAAATAACAAAAAACATCAAAAAACTCTCAAAGCGTATTTCGAAAAGCTGTTTCGAACTACGTTGGCTTGATCCCTTTTCACAGGGTACGTAGGCAGCTTGGGATCTTCATCCCAAGTTCAATCAAACTTTTCAATAAAATCATTTAAAACCCTTCAAAAAAATCATTCAAACATCCAAAAAATCTTTCAAACATTTTAAAACAAAACCCAAAATGGGCAAGGTTGGTGATTGCCAGGTCATTCAGAGCCCTCTTTTCATTTCGTTTCCGATCTTGATCGTGGTTTTTCGGTTTTCATCGATTTTCCGACGTTTTATCGGGTTTTGGGATGGGTGACGACGTAGCGTGGCCCCTTCACAGGGATCATCCTCGCTGAGCCCAACGATAGGTTATGACGATCACGAGACTTGTCTGATCTTTAGCAGATTAGGATCGCTGGGCTTGATTCCTTAGAATCTCTCCCTAAGCTTATCGTATGTCCCATTTTCTTTTCCCTGGTATTTTTGGTCTTCACATACCATTGATTTTCCGATTCCTTTCTTTCCTTGCATCTTTTAGCTTGTCGTGTGTTTGTCTTTGGTTTATTATGTGTTACTTTTAGCTTGCTTACTGTTCTAGCATGTGATTGATTGCTATTTTCTTAGCTTTATCTCTTGAATAGGCTCGCATGCTAGTGTGTTTATTCTACTGCTTTGGTTGTTTATTACTGGGCTTATCTGTCCATTCACATGCTTAGTTGTAGTATTTATCTGCTTATTTATCATGATCGTATGCTTAGCTGTAGATATTTACTGCTTTCCTACTTATTATATCTGCTATATTACTTGTTTAGCCGTAGCTGTGCATGCGGATGTTACTGCTTTCCTAGATGTGATGGGTTAGGACTAGATGCAATGAGTTAGGATTTTGATGTTTATCTTCTTTTGCCCATCCCCGGGTTATGCATGCTTAGATAGACATTTTCTCGGGGATACTCGTTCCCATTTCATATGACTTTCGCCCAAAACTCTTCAAAATTAATTAAAAATGGCATAAGAGACCAGGTGCTTGCACTTGGGCGAATTGGGGGCGCTTAACACCTTCCCCATTCGTCACCAGGCACGGACTTTTGTATCTCTAGTTATCCGTTGCAACAAAGTATTTCATGGGATCCAGGGCCTACTTCATTGGATGACGACTCTTCTTTGTTATAGGTACATCTTTGTTCCGGGCTAGCCCTTGAATCAAGAGGTATCTCATTCATATAGCCACCCATGCTGTGAGTGGCATCATTTCGAGAGTTCCTTGGTAGAGCTCTCATTCACATTGTGGAGATCTCAAAGGATTGACGTGGGATCTCGTGTCCCTCGCTCACCGTCCTCGGGACCGACGTCCACAACAATGTTTTAAGGATACGCTAAGCATTTAATGATTCCTATATCTTGAAAAACCAATATTTTGGTACACCAAGTGAGGTATAGTAGGATACCTTTGATAGGAATGTATCTATATGCGTGGAGCTGGTTGACTCTATGAAATTCTTTAAAGGCAAGAATTTGTAAAGCACGCATGAATCCCGAGAGGTTTAGGGCCGAAATAATGAACACAACTGAGAACCAATCTTGGATTGGAGGGGCTCCGTGCGAAGTCTATTGTCCGGGCTTACACAAACAACTAGTGATTCAAGGCATAGTCCATCAACTAGTTAAGTAAGTCCGATAGGCTATCACTAAAGAAGGTTCAAAGCGAAAGCTACCTATCTTGATGCAACGTCCTTCCAAAGACACACTCAGAATTCCTCGAGTCAAAATATTTTATCTTGTTGATCAATTAAATGTGGGGGATTGTTGTAACTTAAAGTGGTTTAATGGTTCATGTCCATTATTTCCTGACAGTTACAAATTCTTAAATTTTGACTGTTGTAACTTAAAGTGGTTTAATGGCTCATGTCTATTATTTACTGACAGCTACAATTACTCAATTTGCAATTTATTTCCGGACAGTTACAAATTCTCCATTTATTTCCTAACAGTTACAAATTCCAACAGTTTTTTGGTGAAAAGACATGTCCATTCGTTTTCTATAAATAACAAACGAATTTCTCATTCAAGACGCAGTTTTTCTTCTGCAGAAAGAGTTATTACAATCTAAAGTTCTAGGTCAAAAGTTCCAAAATTTCAATCTCCAAGACTACAACGATTTCTTCTTGGATCCATTGGGGATTTTAAAATAAGATAAACCCTAAGGAATCCGAGATCAAACGTGGGGTTCAATACGAACGTGAATAACCATTATTCATCCCTTCTAAATACACACATCATTCTTTTTAGAGTTCTTAAATAGTAAAATACAAATTCGATCATGTATGGATATTACCTTGATCTGTATTCTCCAGTTCCAAAACTTGATCCTCTCCTCTTTCTACATGAAAATTCTCTTTTGTGGCTGAACAAAATGAGTTGAAGGTTTAATTAAACTCCCAAAAGTCTTATTTGTAAGATTTCTAAAAGAAGCCCTAATCCAATATGATTCTTATAGACAAAACCGCCCCTCACTTAAAGGGGAGATGAATTTTGAAGTGGGAGTATTTTGGGTATTTACACACCAGGTTTTACATGTAAGTTGCATGTAAATTGTATCGTGTCAATTTGTAGCAGATTTTGTCTTATTCATTTAATTCATCGGAGGTCAACGTTCTCTCCTACAAGAGTGAGCCAAAATATGGTTTTCCACGAAATTGCCTAACAAATCCCTATATATACGCCTTGTTAGTAAGACTGTGTATGGCATTGGAAAAGAATTTGTCGAGGAGGAAGCATATGACATTAGTAGATTCAATCGGTCTAGGCCAAGCATAATATCTGATTATACAATTCAATAGCTGAATTCTCTTTTGGCTCGTGGGACTTGCGTGACTGTAAGGAGGAATAGTTCTTTAGGGAATTGGGGCATGGCTTTAATTTATGATAGTATTGCCTCCCAAAGAAAAGGCTAAAGAAAAGTCTAGGCCTTCATCATTTTCTGTTTTCCTTGTATTTTTTTAGTTTTTTTTTTCCCTTTGACTTCCATCATAATTAATGCAATTTGGTGTTCTCTCACGATCAGATGATGTTTGCAAAATCATTTCTTCTTTTCCCTCTAGCTGGTTGATTGTGGAATATGCAGGGTCCCACATAAGTGACGTTAGGTTTCCACTGTCATTGACCCTTGAAATGTTGGTATCTTGTGATTTTCATATGCTGGTTATTCTATGATTGCTTAAAATAATTCAAAGGAATCTGAAACCAAAAAATCTCTCCTTCACCATCCACATCTCTTTCGATTGGGTTGACATGAGACATGCAAAAGAGGGGAAAATTATTACCCCATTCCCTGGTTTTGATAGTAACACAATTCATAGTTTTTAACCTCTGCTTTAAGTATCTTATCGCACCTGTTGAGAGCAATTGAGCCTTAAAAAGCTGATTGTAAAAGCATAAAGAAGATTGTTCTATTATTGGGAGAAGTGAGTGCAGATATCAATTCTCACTTTTGCCAATAAAAACCTATTTTCTACAAATTATCTCAATGACTAACCAAAGATTTTAAGTTTTAGAAAATACTACCAATAAGTCCATCGATGTCGGCACTACTCATGTTAACATGATAAAAATGAATTAGGATTATGAGAAAGCTTGGAAGTGAAAGCTACTACGCTACATGGTTTTAAATTTCGGTTTCGGTACCGGTTTCGGGCCGAAATCCTGCGAAACAATAAAAACAATATTTTATTCGATACCAAATTTTGGTCAAAATTTTGGTAATTTCGGTAAAATATTAAATTAATTAAAAAAACTGTTTTTTGGGTGAAATTTCGGAAAAAACAAAATTTCGACCAAAATTTTGAAATTTCAGACGAAATAAAATACCATTTCAGCTAAGTGACATTTCGGCGTCCAACCGAAGTCCGAAATTTTGGAATTCGGTCGAAATTTAAAACCATGCTTTGCTAGGATGTTGGGTGCTCTCAGGTTGAAAGCTTGCAAGAATTGAGTTACAATATTCACAATTATCTCTGTCTTGTAATCTCTTCATCTCGTTACTCACAATGGAATTTAGCTTTTCTGTTGTAGTAGTAGTTAGCCAATCTTTCCAAATCATGTAACACACTCCTAATATCTTAGCTTAATTACTATTTACGGTTTTTATTATGGTTGTAGATTGTAGAAGGCCCGTAGGATTTCCATTACAACCACGTAAAACAATCCTGATATCTGTGCTTAGTTATTATTTACTATTTCTATCATGGTTGCACTGTGTATGGGTTCTACGCGAAAGCAAAGATCCCACATTGGAAACTTGAATGGATGTGGAAAGGCTTATAAGGACCTGGTCACCCTCCCCTTAATGGCTAGGTTCTTTTTTTTTTTTTTTAGCCAACAAAAGTGAGAATTCAACAATTAGATGCCAAAGCAGAAATCAAGAAAAGACTCGTGGAGAGTATAATTAGATGGCTAAGAAAGGCAATCCACATTTGGGATAACTCGCCCTTAGAATCTACCCTTAATGGCTAGCTTTTAAGGGCGAGTTCTACCCAGGTCTCAACACCGTGTAGGTAGTAGGCCTGTGAGTTTTACCTTACAACATATTCATTCATTAATAGAGTAATGCAAAAAGAAGTGCTTTGAATCATTGCTATTTGGCTATAACCTATTCTAAAAAAAGTCGAGGTATTTTGAATGGTTTGTTGACACAAACAATGTAAGGAAGGACATCTAAATATTTTCGATAGTGGACCTTGGACAGATTCTAGTTTCAAACTGAATCTCTTTAGAAATAAGATCTTTTATCTCATGGTAACTGTTGGGGTTCCACGTAAAAGCAATAGTCCCACATCGGACATGTGAAATGGATGTAGATGGAATAGAAGGAATGGGCACCCTCCCTCTAACAGCTAGCTTTTAGGAGCGAGTTCTACCCGGTTTGATTCCCTACAGTAACTTTCACCTGTCTCCTCGCGAAACTTCCATGATTGGGTTAATCATACACTACACATGTACATCCAAACAAAAATAAAATGAGAAGTCTGAGGGCTTCTAAATCAATGTTCACAGTCCTCTTATCTCTTGTGAAAAAAATTATAAGGATTGGGAGTCCCACCTAATAAGGCCCTGTTGGTTTGAGGTTATGACAACCGATGTTCAGTCCCCAAAACTATTGATGGATTCAAATTACATTAATTTTGAGTCCAATAATTAGTTTGGGTGCTCACCATTGGTTGTCATAATCTCAAACGAATAGGCCTTAAAAGAAGATTGTTAAGGCCCTCTGAGATCAGCCTGAAGAATGGAAATCTTCCCAAAATGGCATCCATTTCCAAGTCTAGTCAATTGTGATTTTTAAGGCCCTCTGCTGCTAGCAATATTTTAGCAAAAGAAAAACAAAATCATACGTATATTCGCATTATTAGTAACATATGCAGTTATTGCTTCACGGAAAAAAAAAAAAAAAACCTTCATCATGTCTTTGTATGCTTTCTATTTTTTATTTTTTTTCCGTTCAACTTCCCAGCAAAACTAAAACAATGGGCGCTCTCTTACCATCAGATGATGTTTATAATATCATTTCTTTTTGACATTTCTCATAGAATATTCAATGTTGTTGACCCTTAAAATGTTGGCATCTTGTGATTTTCGTATTTTGGTTGCTATTTGATTGCCCAAATCATTCAAAAGAATCGGAAACCAAATCTCTCCACGTCTCTTTGATTGGGTTGACCTGAGACATGCAAAATACTTGGTGTTAGGCCCAAAATTGGTTACAGATGAGGCAGTGATGAAGGAGCTGATCTGGCAGGTCCAAACTGCTGAACTGATTGAGAATTATGTCCTGCACAGAAGTACACGAGGTCAGAAGACCAACCCGGAGTCGTAGCTCTAGACGGGGCCTTCGACACTCAAGTCAGTAATGGGCACAAAATTGGGAAAACCAAAGTTAGAGATGATGGCTTTTTTAGGGATTCGGTGCCCTACCTTTGAGCCTTAGGAGGCCTTTTATAGTGGAGTTTTGGGTATTGGATTATCCTTTTGCCCTTAGGGACATGTGTCAGCCTATTAGTGGATCAAACTTTACCCTTTCCTTCATGCCCTTGATTAGGTGCAAGATTATGGTTGTGCAAGGTTTACACTTGATCTTTCCTTTTTTAGGCTATAATGACCCTATTACCCCTTGTTGGGTGATGAGCATGTGAACTTGCCTTAGTGCCACGTGTTGATCCGTGAGTGGGGGATCTTTTTACACCCCATCACTTGGGATCTACTATTTGAAGGAAAATTATATCCCCATTCCCTTGTTTTGAAAATGACACTATGATAAATTAACTACTATTCTAAATTTTTGATTGGCTTTTGAGAGCATGTGAGTCTTAAAAAGCTGATTAGCATAGTACAAAGTAAGGACTAAGGAGTACTAGAATACTGTTATTTGGACAAGTGAGTGCAGATCTAAATTCCCATTTTATATGGGAACATTTACCATTCCCATTTTATATGGGTACATTTACCAACAAAACATTGTCTTATAAAATATATTTCAATGACCAATTAGTCATTGACCTGAGAAACATTACGGCCATGTTTGGCAATCATGAAACTTTTTTTTTTTTTTCATGAAACATATGCAACCGATTGTGACTCAAACACCGAATATTTTTTTGCGTGAAATGTCAAAAAAAGTGTCACTTAAGTTGGCCTCGAAGTGACACTCTGTCCTAATCCTAACACTCTTTCGTTTGCACGAATATAAGACCATGATCTCAACATCTTGACCCTTAGATCCTAATCTTCACACAATGTTAGGCCACATGACAGCCGCTGATTAGGGGTAAGCAAGGTTTTAAATTTTGGTTTCGGTACCGATTTCAGAGCCCACCGAAATCGGAAATTTCAGGCTGAAATTTGGTCTTTCGTCTCAAAATATTGGACCGAAATTTCATGTAACATTTCTTTTTCTTTTTTCTTTTTTAAGAAAATGACATTTTCGAAATTTCCAAAATTTTGGGCCGAAATTTGGTATTTCACGAAATTCCAAATTTTGGGAAATTTCGGTTTCGGTCCCCACCGAAATTTAAAACCATGAGGGTAAGTACTTGCATGACACAAAAGTCAGACCCGAAGAAATCTAGGCTATGTCAACACCACTAGCTCCTCGAGGATTAGATTATTTTCACATGTGCACTATTTGTCATTAATTAACACCTTGGAAACCCTCACAATCTCCACTCAAGCTCATGCATATAGGGTGGGGTCCACCATTATTTACACCTCATGTCTTGATCGTTAGGGCCCCTTATTTTATACCCATGCATAGCATGAGCCAAGAATGCTAGCTTGCGGGGATTTAATACATAATTTCGTCAAAAGCCATTTCGCGGCTCTCTTTTGCAGGAAAGAACACCCACAGAGGCTCACTTTTTAGCAAATTTTGTCTTATTCATTTAATTAATAGGAGGTCAATGTTTTCCCATACGAAAGTGAGCCTCGGCATAGTTTTCTGCAAAATTGCGTAGCAAATCCGAATATATATGTACGCCTTATTGGTAAGTATGTTCAGGAATGAACGGATTCTTTAATGACACGGCGACTGAGTAGTGTATATAGGTTGGCATTGGAAGGGGATTTGTGGGGGAGGAAGAATATGACATTAGTAGATTCAATCGGTCTAGGCAAGCATGATCTGATTATACAATTCATTAGCTGAATTCTCTCTTGGATTGTGGGACTCGAGTGACTTTAAGGAGGAATAGTTCATTGGGGCACGGCATTGATAGGGCTGCAACTTGGGTCGGGTAAAACCCGACCCGCATCGACCTGACCCGAAAATAGCTTGGGTTGGGTTCATGTTTCTCGGGTTTCGGGTCAAGCTGGGTCTACGATCCAAAAGGCCGCATGAATCTCGGATTGAGCCGGGTTTGAAGGACCCGACCCGACCCGAGTTACTTAAGTTATAGTATTTATATTTTTTTTTCTAAAACTTCGTTACTTTAAAAGTGAAAACTTGTAAAACTCATGCACGCACGCAATCACAGGTACTCTTTCCATCTTCTATTCGTTTCCCCCCTTTAGCTCTAGGGTTTCAAGTTTCAACTAAATAGTTAATGCACTAAATAGTTTGTTGTTTATCTCATATGAGTATAATCATTTTCATTTGGTAATATATCAATTTCTTCTCTTTGGACTAGTTATTAGTTAATGCACTAAAGAGTTTGACATGCTTGAGTTTTTCTACTTCTATGAGTTGAGTTGCCTTGCCAAACAAGAGTTTTCCTAAAAAAATTGTGTCAACGTAAAAAACATGACCCAATCCGACCCGAGATTTATCATGGGTAGGGCCGGTTTGGGAATCGTGGGTTTCCCGGAAAAAAACCCGACCCAAGATATTTCTCGGGTAGGGTTGGGTTCTTCAAAACTTGACCCGCCCGACCTGAGTTGCAGCCCTAGGCATTGATATATAATAGCATTGCTAAAAAAGCTAGGCCTTCATCATTTCCTATATTCCTTTTTTTTTTTTTTTTTAGTTTTTTAATTCCCTTTGACTTCCATCATATATCTAAAGATCAGGTGATGTTTGTAAAATCATTTCTTCTTTTCCCTCTAGCTGGTTGATTGTAGAATATGCAGGGTCCCACATAAGTGACGTTAGGTTTCCAATATCATTCACCCTAGAAATGTTGGTATCTTGTGATTTTCCTATGTTGGTTACTCTATGTTTGCCTAAGATAATTCAAAAGAATCTAAAACCAAAACTCTCTCCATCACTATCCACGTCTCTTTCGATTGGGTTGACCAGAGACATACAAAAGACGATAATACTATTTAGAGGAAATAACCTCTGCTTTAAATATCTTATCGCACCTGTTGAGAGCAATTAAGCTTTAAAAAGCTGATTAGAAAATCATAAAGGAGAGTGTTTTATTATTGGGACAAGTGAGTGCAGATATCAATTCTCATTTTATAGGAACTTTTGCCAATAAAACCCTATTTTCTACAAAATATCTCAATGACTAAGTAGTCATTGAGAAATCCGATTTAACTAAAGATTTTACAAATAAATCCATCGACGGTCGGCACTGCTCACGTTAAGATGATAAAAATGAATTAGGATCATGAGATAGCTTGAAAGTATGGGATGTGAAAGCTACTTTTCTAGGATGTTGGGTGCTTTTGGGTTGAAAGCGTGCAAGGATTGAATTACAATATTCACAATTTTGTCTTTGTTTTGTAATCTGTTCTGCTTGTTACTCACAGTGGAATTTAGCTTTTCTATTGTAAAAGTAGTTAGCCAATCTCTCCAAATCACGTAATACACTCCTAATATCTTAGCTTAAATAATATTTACGGTTTTTATTTTGTACAACCACGTAAAACAATCCTAATATCTTTGCTTAATTATTATTTACTATTTCTATTATGGTTGCACTATGTATTGGGCTTCTACGCGAAAACAAAGATCCCACATCGAAAAATTGAATGGATGTGGAAGGGAAGGACCTGGGCACCCTCCCCTTAATGGCTAGCTTTTAAGGGCTAGTTCTACCCGGGCTCAATAGCGTGTAAATTGTAGTAGGCCCGTGAGTTTTACTTTACAAAATATTTGTTCTTTTCGATAGTGGACCTTGGACATATTCTTGTTTCAAATCGAATCTCTTTAGGAATAAGATCTCTTGTCTCATGGTAACTTTCACTTGTCCCCTCGTGAAACTTCCATGATTAGGTTAATCATACACAACTGTGGACCCCGATCCGAGATAGGCGGCGAGGGAACGGGTCCCTAAGGCCATCTGGATCATCCACGTGTGAAGGAGAGCTCTACCAAGGAACTCTCGAAACGGATGCCACCCTCACAGCATAGCATGAGTGGCGATATATAAAAGAAAGAGATACATCCTGATCAGGAGCCAGGGCTCGAAACCAAGATATATCTAAAAATAACTCAGAATCGCCATCCATGGATGCGCCATGGAACCAAAACAAATGCTCTGTTTGCAATGGATAACCAGAGATACAAAAGGTCCGTGCCTGGTTACGAATGGGGAAGGTCTGAGAGCACCCCCGATTCGTCCGAGTGCAAGCACTTGGTCTCTTATGCCATTTATTATTAACTCCAAAGAAGTTTGGGTAAAAATCATATGAAATGGGAACAATCCTCAGGAATCGTCTACCTAAGCATGCATTTCCTGAGGATAAAATAATAAGCACACATAAAATGAGATGAAAGAAGTGCCACCTAAGCATAGCTAGGTTATGAGTGACGAGCCTAATAGGTGTCTAAGTCCTGATGTGCAAACACATGCAAGCTACAGCAAAAAGGTATAGGATCAGTACGAGAAAGTAAGAAAACACATCAAAACATATAATAACGACATAATAAATCCTAAGACTCTAAATTATTAGCCCGAGCCCTCGGATGGTCTGGTATTCATCCAAAGAAGCCTACGTATCCCCGCCTCCACGAGAATCAAGGCAACGTAGTTCTTCGCAGCTATTCTAAGCTAGGATGCCTAAGACACCTAGACCTCTATCCTAGACTCGATCTAAAAGACCGAACCAGTTCTTAAAGCTTCTTGTACGATTATTTAAATTCCTGTAAATTGTAGATTTTAGGACACCCTATATGCCCTAACTAAATGCAGGTTAGCCCTAAGCTAATGCAGGTGGTTCCTACAACCTATGTGTAACTAGGCTGTATGCCCTAAGGAAAACAATAGGATTGCTAACGTATCCAAGACCTAGTCATCAGTCGGCGATGTGAATCGCCAACTGACCGGACGGAGGCGCTCCTAGCTAGGACAAACTCCTAACTCTAACACAAACACACAACAAGCACAAAACAAAAGACAAACTCCTAACTCTAAAACAACACAAACAAGCACACAACAAATAAAAGACAAACTCCTAACTCTAAAACTCTCTATCTAGGACAAACTCCTAACTCTAGAGGAAGATCTTGTTGAAAACAAGGTTTTAAAGTTGAAGGGTTAAAGTATATTTATTTACAAAGTTTGGCTGGACCTGAGATAAGAATCTCAAGCTGCACTACGTACCTCGTGGAAGAGGATCAAGCCAACGTAGTTCGAAACGAACCCTCCTAACTAATACTTCTAAAACACTCAACACTTTAAGCTTTTTTAAGATTTTTCGAATGTTTTTTAGTTTTAAAATATTTAATGTTTTGGGATTTTTAAATGCTTTAATATGTTTTTGGATTTTAATTGTTTTCACCCTTTGAGTCAAAGACTTAAGGGAAATACACAAAGCAAAACCCTAGGGCTAAACCTTAGGGCAAATAGGGGAAACCCCTAAACAAATAACACTATCAAAAGCAAAGGTAAACGAATCAAAGATTCTCTAATAACACTCCTAAAAGGACAAATGAGTCAAAGACTCTCTAATAAAATCACCCAAAGGACGAATGAGTCAAAGACTCCCCGACAAGATCAATAAAGACAACTAGGTCAAAGACTCTAATAACACTATCTAAAGGACGAGCGAGTCAAAGACTCTCCAGCAAAATCAACCAAAGGACGAATGAGTCAAAGACTCTCTGAAAGAAACGGAAACATGATTCAAAGACGCTCTAAGAGAGAAAACACGAGGGAAAGACTCCACTGACAACAACTAAAGGATATACGAGTCAAAGACTCTCTAAAGGATGGAAACACGAGCCAAAGACTCCAGAAACACCGACTAAAGGATATACGAGTCAAAGACTCTCTAAGAGATAGAATCACGAGTCAAAGACTCCAAAAACACCGACTAAAGGATAAATGAGTCAAAGACTCTCTAAAAGAGAAAGATTGAGTCAGAACTCTTTAATAACAACACCTGAAAGACAAATGAATCCAAGACTCTCCTACAACACTACTGAAAAGACAAATGAATCAAAGACTCTCTAATAACGCCACCTAAAAGGCGAATGAGTCAAAGACTCTCTAATAACACTATTTAAAGGATGAATGAGTCAAAGACTCTCTAATCAAGGCTGACTCCTATGCGAATGGACTATCGACTAAGGAGAAGCTTACAAGCAAAAGGAATAAGAGACCTTGTGCACATTTGGCAAAGGTAAAACACCCAACCGGGCCGGACAGCTACCTAGCCCTCAGGGTGCAACAAATGTGCAACCCAATACCCATAAGGGTAGGGGTATGAAGCCAAGCCAAGTAGGGTGTTCTTCCAAAACCAAACGGCGCACAAAGAGGAGGTTTAGCAAGAGAATGAGACCGGGCGGGTCTAAAAGGAAATAAGAGACTTTGTGCATATTTGGCAGAGGTAAAAACATCCAGCCGGGCCGGACAGCTACCTAGCCCTCAGGGTGCAACAAATGTGCAACCCAATACCCATAAGGGTAGGGGTATGAAGCCAAGCCGAGTAGTGTGTTCTCCCAAAATCAAAAAGCACACAAAGAGGATTAACGAGAGAATGAGACCGGACGGGTCTCCCAAACACACAAAGATGGGCTCTAAACAACCTTATCATTGCCCTTGCAAAGGGGGAAGCAACGCTAAGACAACTAATTGACCAAATTGGTCTCTAATTAACATAGAGAAAATCGAGGCAATCTCAGAGAGGATTCTACAAATGAGGCTTGCCTCCAAAGGAGGATTGCCTAACGAGACAGAGTATGTCTCCTAGTACAGGTTCTATTATCTAAAGAAGTCTAGAAGATTGTGCTAGTCTATCCAAAGAGAGAAGAAAAAGGTTACCAAGTAAACTCAAATTTCCATTCAATTATTATAAAAACAAATCAAATATCCGCAAAGTAAGATCTACAACTAAAGAGTGCACAACATGTAGCAATCATAAAATGATAAACAACATTAATTAGTCCAGACCAGCCGCTGGATAGCCTAATAAAGTAAAAAACAATATTAAACACTTCAAAGCCAACCACAAACCCCAATACGGGGACTCCAATGAAATCAGATGATGTCAAAGTAATCATCTGATTTCCTACACATATAATATTTCTACAAACCGCCTTGAAATCAGACGATATTCGTGTCAAGGACATCGAATAGTGCAAATCATCTGATTTCCTTCTTCAATTAAACAATTTATAAAATTAATTAGCCCAGACCAGCCGCTGGGTAGCCTAATGAAATAAAAGAAAGTATGATAAGGTTTCAAGATAGTCTCACCTGAATAATCCATTCATCACCATCTTCAAAACCTAACTCAAAGCTTAGTATAAGAAGAGTATTAGATTTTCAACAGATTATACGAATATATCAAATGATATTCCCAATTTATAAAAATTTTGATGCATAACAGGGGGCATATCTGAAAGGTTGGGTAAGCCTACTAAACAAAAGAGGGGAGCGCTACTTAGATTGAATGAGTCCCCTAAAGATGGGCTTGGGCTATCGCCTTCATCGCCCTCACGATTTCTTAAAATAAACGAAATAGTGTCATTGTCAAATTGTAATGGTAACAACATCAGCCCTAAAAATGACACCATTATCATCATACTTTCATAAAGGCATTGCTCTCAATTGCCTTCTTGCATTTAAAAATTGACAGACTCAAATGTTAACCTGAAAACAATGGATGAAACTCAAATTTCTACTAAATATTTCGTAAAGGACTTAAAACCAATTGGTGACATAACAAAAGTCACAGTCAAAACCACCAAATAAGCATACAAAATGAAAGATGCTCAATAGATTGTTAGAATGTCATCAGGTTGCGTTCCATTCGAGTAGTAACTATCATGAAATAACATGTTGAGATTTGAGACAGTAAGACTTTGAACCACCATCAATACAACTATGCATCCAACAAAAATTCCCTGCCACACTAAACATTTTATATTCATAGACATTCAATCGAACTGATCATTGAACATGACAACCAAATCAGTTAAAACATGTGGGGAGACAATTACTAATATGAGCACTACCCATTATGATAATCACACTAACCTTATTGCCTCTTATTAAAATGATCCTTGTAAAAGACTATTACAGTTCCCACAAAATCCATTTAAAGTGAAGAAAGCTGGTTTTGTTCAAATATTAAAATTTGGTAGTGCCAATATCAATGATCCCTTTATTGATAACCATACTAATATGCCTTGACCATGGTAATATCAATTTAATCAAGTCTTTTCCCCTTTTGACATTTAATTTTAACCTTTAATTGAAATACTAATCGCAAAGGGGAGATAATATATGACCATCATCAAAATATGTTAGTGCAGATATCAGAGATCATTGCCATTCTCTAAAAAAAAAAAAAAAACTAAGAAACCAATTCAAATGGGAGATACAAGCTGCTATGTGACCAGAATGTGACAAAGGAAGAGACCTCTTCAACTGTTAAGAATGGGGATTAAGGACTTGGATCCAAGGTATGATCCAATCCTCCAGATTTCCAAGATTACATGAGCATAAGAAAAGCAAAGATAACCAAAACTACTAGTATTCAAAAAGAAATTGTAGAAAATGAGTTCATCAAATCACCTAGATTTATGTTCTAAACATGAATTAAGGGAACAAAAGTTACCTAAAGCGCCAACCAAGATAGAATCCAAAGCCAATTCCGTTAAAGACCTTTGCTGATGCCCCGCAAAATTGCCGATCCGGAGACGATCCCCACGCCATACGAAGATGATACTTGATCTCTCTTTCTCTGATTTTCTGGAAGAGAATGGGTGGCTGAACTTGTAGAAGCCAGCAATGATGGATACGGCTGGAGAGGGAGATCGAATTTCCCTTTTCTAGCTCTTTAATCTCAAAGTTCTCTTCTCATATCAGCCATGGAAAAAAAAACCTTCCTCTCACAGATCTCTCTATTCTCTCTTGATTTTTCACTCAATTCCTCTCTTTCTTTGCGATCTCCTTGCTTGGATTTTTCTCTACTCTCTCACCTTATCCTTCTTATCTCTCTCTCTCTAAAATTAATGACCGGATCTAACGAGATGTGGCCGAAAAAAAAAGTGGAAACTCACCGGAGAGAAAAGTAATGATGATTAGAAAATGGAAAAGATTTTAGATCTAGTGGTGATGGTAAAGAAAAAAAAATGAAGGCAATGGAAGTGTAGTTGATCGGAGGTGGAAAATGGCCGTCCAGAGAAGAGATCGACCGGAAAAATGGTTGAAATGTGGCCGGAATTATCTTTCTCTGCAATTTGGGTTTCATGGCTGTGAAAAATGCAGAGATAGATCTTAAGACGAATTTATGGTGGAGATCAAAGCAGATAAAGAAACAATCTCATGAAATATGAAGATCCCCCTTCTCGATCTCTCTATTTGCCCTTCTCTTGCCGGAAAAGTAGAAATTGTAACCGGATCTAATGAATCTTGGGCAAAATTACCGGATTCCGACGGGATTTCCGCCGGAGAAGATGAAGCAAGTTATGGTTTCTAGGGCTCCAGATCTGAAATTTGAGATTCAGGTTAGGGCTTCATGAGGTTAGGGTTTGCATGAAGGAAATAGCAAAGGTATCAATCCACAGTAGCAAAGAGGAGGGGAAGATTAGCCGGAATTTAGCCGGATTCCGGCAAGCGTTGATCGGAAGAGGAGATCGGAAGAGGTTTTAGAAATCTCACACACACTATCCCTCTCTCTCTCTCTCCCTCTCTCTCCCTCTCTCTCTCTGTTCGTTTGTGAAAAATGAGCGAGATCAAATTCCTCATTCGTTCGGGCATTTGAGAGAAATGATATTTTCTTCCTCCCCCCCACATTACTTGGACAACGCCTTCTATTATATACTAACCTCTCTTTTCACACCATAAGGGTGTCCTAACTAATCCATTTCTAAAAATAATAATGGCATCTTTCATACCCTCTTCTCTCTCGGGACAACCCCTCACTAGTGTATTTTGTGAGCAACTTTCATCTATGGACAGCCCTCCTAAGTATAATTAGTTCCTCCTTTAGTGTATTTTATTACACTTTATGTTGCAAAGAACCCCACCTATAAATGATACATTCACTCCATTTCTTTTCAGAACAGACCCCTCAATATATCTAAATTACTTTTTTATCCTTCAAAGGGTGAATTTATCAATTCTATAACTTCAGCCCACTGGGTTTTAAAAAAAACTCAGCCGTTCATTTATTTGAACTTGCACAGAAAATCTTCTCCATTGGATAAAAAACATTGACATTACCTCTTAGAAATGCTCCATACATCACATAGTTGTCCTTATCCTTGATCCATCTTAACCGTCCATCTAATAGGTAGTAAAAAAAAAAATATATTACATGATAATATTATCCACTCTCTTTCTCACTCTTTTATAACAGAGATAAAAGAAGCACCCAAACGATGGGTTTTTATAAAGAAAAATTCATGTTGATATCAACACCCCTTTGATTTGGTCATCACACACCCACCAGTTATCTCCCTTCCTTTAGTTAGCTTAAAGGCACTCCTACTTTGCTAATTCACACCCCTTTCATACTTTATACATATAAAATGGTATATTTACCTCCCCCAAAATTTCACCTGGATAACCCTCTAAATACATTTTAACCTGGTTTTAAATGGGTTAAAAGAGGTGGTCCATGGAAAAAAAAAAGCTAAATGAAAATTAGGAGAATAAATTCGAGCCCTATTAGCTGCCCCAAGACACCTTCCTGCAACAAATTACCCTTGTTTTATTCCCAACAGGTCATCTCCTGGTCAGGATAATGCACACCCCTTCTGCGACACTATCTTACACAACACTACCTATCCCTCTCGTTTGCTATGCAAACCGCGACGGATTTTTCTGAAATTTTAGAGGGACCTAAATGGGACCCTGACCTATGCTAGGACTGATTTTGTAACATCAAATTCACCTATTTATAGGATTTTTTAACAAAAACAACGGTTTAGGGTTCGGTCAAAATGGGGTGTCTACAGATGCCCCTCTTTGGCAGAGCGTGCTTATCGCGCGAATGCCAAAGCCGAACAGACAACTCATTTTGATCGACCCGAAAACAAAACAAAGTAATTTTTGGGTTTTTGGTTAAAAAAAAATGGTATCCACAAAAGTAAAACAACAAAAAGACACTACAAGGCTCAAAGCAACTAAGGAAGTGATCTCTCACTAGCCCTTAAAAAAAAAAAAAGTAACCATGACATCTCAAAGAGATAGCCCCTCTCCAACGCTCATGACTCAACTAAACAAACAAACACAAATCACAAACACTCTAAGATTTTTATATCAAGACCTTCTCAAAACAAATATAAAATCCAAACACTCAAAGAATTTTTTCTTTATATGGTGCCGCATAAACCAGCTCCATGGACATCCAAATTCGTATGGTTCTGGACAAACCAGATCCATATGAACCTTTCACAGATATTCAAAAACAAGCATAAAACGAAACACTAAAAGAGTGTTTTTTTTTTTTTATCTTCACATTGAACCAAAACAAATACAAAACCAAACGCTCAAAGAGTTTTTTTTTTTTTATATCCTTGAAACGTTACCAAAACAAGTTCAAAAACACTCAAAGAGTTTATATATATATATATATATATATATATATATATATATATATATATATGAGATAACCAAACTTTTCAAAAACAATTATGGCGCCGGACAAACCAGTTCCATGTAAATCCAGATTCGTATGGTTCTGCATAAACCAGCTCCATATGAACCTTTCACGGATATACCGAAACAAAACACAAAACCAAACACTCAAAGAGTTTTTTTTTTTTTTTATATATGAGATATCAAAAAAATTTCCAAAACAAAAATGGTGCCGCATAAACCAGCTCTAGGTAAAGCCAGATCCGTATGGTTCTGCACAAATCAGTTCCATATGAACCTTTCACAGATATTACAAAACCAAACATCCGAAGATTTCTTTTTCAAAAAATATGGTGTTGCATAAACCAGCTCCATGCAATTTTTCAAAATAAATGTTGTGCTGCGTAAACCAGCTTCATGCGATTTTCCAAAATAAATGCGGTGCTGCATAAACCAGCTCCATGTGATTTTTCAAAACAAATGCGGTGCTGCATAAACCAGCTTCATGCGAATTTTTCAAAATAAATGCGGTGCTGCATAAACCAGCTCCATGATTTTTCAAAACAAATGCGGTACTGCATAAACTAGCTCCATGATTTTTCAAAACAAATGCGGTACTGCATAAACCAGCGCCAATGCGAATCTTAAACATAAAACCAAACACTCAAAGAGTTTAAAAACGGGGCGATATCTATACAGACCATTGCTGAAAAATCCATCTGTTTAGCTATCAAGGTAACTCTGACTCCTCTCTTTCAAGGTAGCGAATCACCTAAGATTTATATAGTGCTGCATAAACCAGCTCTACAAGAATCTCTTCGCAGATATGCCTGACTCCCAACTTCGTTAGGTAGCGACACATTGCGGATCAACCTTGATTTGTATGGTGCCGCATAAACCAGCTCCATACAGATACAAAACCAAACACTCAAAGAGTTTATTTTTTCTTATTATTGTATTGAAAAATTTCACCAAAACGAGTATAAAACTAAACACTCAAAGAGTTTTTTTTTTTTTTTTCGAAAACTGAAGAAAAAGACCAAACCGCACAATACGGACTCCAGTAATTTTCTACTTTATTCAAAACTTGTCAAAAACGATGGAAGGAAAAAAAAACAAGACTCTGAAGCACAGAACCGTCAGTTTCTATCCTTATTAAAAACTCAAAAGATGGAATAAAAGGCAAACTCCGAAGCACAGAGTTGTCAATTTCTATCCTTATTAAAAACTGTAAATAAGTGATTGAAAATTTTGACGACTTTGATTGATTTCACTAATGGATTAGTTATCTCTTGTCGAGAGTAACTAAGAGTGCATGATCTTTGCTGGAAGAAAAATTCAAATAGATTGATGAGATTTTTGGGTAATGACTCTCTTTAACATGTGAGAAGCATTTTGCTAAGGTTTGAAGACTGCAGGAGAAGGTTCTAGACTCCGCTAGGAATTGAAGTTTCTGAAACTTTGACTCCAAAATAGACAATTTAATCAAAGAATTCAACTCAAAGAGTGTGTTCAAGCTTCTCTCGTCTCTATTTGGTAAGAGTAGATATCCCAATTATCATTGTTTAATATCTTTTATGACGTAAGTCATAAAAGATGCCCCTAGTATGATGTGCTTCCATGACAAGGTCTTAAGAAGGCAGAACCAAGGTATGTAGGAAAATTTGAGTTTGCATGGGTTCTTTCTTTGGTATAGTGGTAAGACCATCTCCACAAAGGCTGATCGTAAGAATTCTTCATTTTGCTCAGTGCTTGAGGCTTTGATGTTTTAGGCAAGTCTGAATAACAAATCTCTCGCCTTTCTTTGGTTCTTAAACCAGGATCTACTCTAGATTTTTCTTTACATTTCGGAAGGTGTACACCTGCTCTTTCCAGTGCCATACACTATGAACTTTAGAAGAAAATGAATATCAATGAAAAACAGACTTCTAAGGACTCAACAAAGAACATGCAGATTATTCAAGGAATGACTCAACAAAGAAGATGCAGATTATTCAAGGGAATTGACTCACTTTCGATTCACCCTTCGATCTGATGTGTTATTTTGTTATGGTAAGGCTAGCCACTTTTAGAGTAATCTCGAAAACAATGTCAAGAGATTCTAATTTCCTCCATCAGGATTTCCGTCATGGTTATTACCCCCTTCGGATTGCTTAGTTTCAATGCCCCTAGTTTAAAAAGGTGTCAAAGTAAATCTCACTGACACTACTTGGATTCCAAGATCCTGCCTGTGTAGTGATTGTTTCTCCATCTCTTCGAATCTCCTCTAGTGGGAACTCATGATTATTACATTCCAGATTTCTGGTCTAGCAAACCATTTGCTTTAGCTTTTGCCTGGAATTCTCATACTACTCAAACTTTAGAGTTCTCCATAATCGAGGAACTCCTTCCATGTCTTATCAGCTCACTTTTTGGGAAGTCCTCGCCTCTGACTGGATTGCCTCTTCAAGTTTTCAATCCAGTAGACCGCTACCCTCATTTTGCATAAGCCAGCTCCTTTGGTTATCGACTTAGCAAGTACATGACTTTATCTAGGCCGCCCTTTCGGGTTTTCAACCTAGTGGGTCTTCAGACTCTCGTTCTTTTCTTTTCTTTCTGTGTTTTTTTTTTCATTTGCCTTGAACCTTTGCTTGTTTCACCAGAAGGACTTTCTAGGTGGGCTTGGGTTCAAAAGGGTTAGATATCAAAAGTTAAAACGATTTGGACCGAATCTGGTCTTGCCAGACTACCTACGTACCCCAAAAATGGAAGATCAGATCCGCGTAGTTCGCTTTGGGATTTATCAAAGAATGGTTTAGCTTTTAGCTTCAAATTTTGTAAGGGAATAATTGACATTTATTCCAACGGTTGACCGAACCTGAATAAATCAGGCTACCTACGTACCCCTGAAGAGATGGGGATCAGGTCATAACGTAGTTCAAACTCATTAAAAAAATGCCCCTGGTTTATAATGTGGTTAGAAAAAAAATGGTTTGATTTGAATTTTTGGCCCAAAGGGTTTACAAACAAATTTTTAAACGTTAGGATTTTGGCTATAAAGGCTCAAACGTCCAAGGATGACCTTCTGGTGTTTTGGCGCACAAGCTCTTTTGCTTAAGGTTCAAAGACTTAGAATATTTTTATCGAGGAGTCTGGCGGTTTTCTGGCAAGACTTTAACCATGGTGCTCCATTCTCTTCTCGAGATCTTGAATTCTTGCTCAAGATTCTTCAACTTTCAATTGTCTCCAAATAGTAAAGACGATTCTCATCTGCGATCTATCTCATTGACTCCATCATCTGGGTCTTTGATATTCCAAAAGAATTGTCATATAGACACATTCCCTTCTCTTTGTCTTTCTCTCATATTCTAAACATTAAAAATGTCCTCTTTTTTTTTTAATATTCCACCTCAAATCCATAATGAAAATATACAGCCCAATTGTTCTTTTAGGGCTCAAATCTATGACTTCATTTTAAGAAAGTCTTCTCTCAATTTTTCATCAGCTCCACAGGATGTCCAATGTCTATCTCTCTTGAATTTTGCTCTTTGACCCTATGTCTCAAACAAATGGAGTCTTGCTTTGCATCATACCCTGGCATTCACCCGGTTTATCCTTATAGGATCCAGCAAGACTACCTCAAACCCCTATAAACAGGCTTATCAATTCCTCGCTCTCCTCGGGAGATAAAGTTTTGCCAATCCATCATTCCCGAGTTTCAGATTTCGATACCACTATCAATGGCTTCAATTTCTTCTTCAAGTGGCTATGCTAAACGCTCTTCATCTCATTTGACCATTTTTCAGATCTTGAGAGAAATTTCGTCTGCATTCTAATCCGAGAAGGGTGTATTTAGTTATTTTAAACATTGGATCCAAGGGTGAATCAAAGAATATCAAAGATACGAAATCAACAACTTTATTGAATTGAAAAATATAAGTACATCAGTAACTCTTTGACGTGCCTCAATGGGCTCTACATCAGACTTAACAGCAGACTGGACATTGACTCAACAAGATGACTGACAAACAGTATATATTCTGAATTATTGATGACACGACTAGACTTACCAAATTTGACACAAGAGTTGGTATAAACTCAACAAAAGACAAACTCTGAAAACTTGACACTTCTACATGAGCAAGAGAGTGGCACTGAAAGTTCCTGGTCGATATACCTTCCTCCATGATAAAGGTATCACTGAGCTTGATCCTGAAGTACGAATCTCGGAAAGGGTAACCCTACAAGGCCAGGGTTAAGTGGGACAATAAAATGCTATGTTGGCAATATAGGGGAAGCAATAGATTGCCTTGATCAAATGTGTTTGAAAGTGGTTAGTCTTTTGGAGGAATGGTCTTTCGTTGAACACAGACTCTTGACTTGGAAGCGCACACACTAGATCAACAGTCATGAGATAAGAATTCTGAACAAATAGAAATAAGAGCAATCTTGAGCATATCTGTTGGTAACTCAAGTCAAAATGTCAAAAATGATGACAGGATCTAAGTAAACTGGGTCTCAAAGAAATCCTCAATCAACTCCTTTAAATTTTCTTCGGGTATGACTTTTCTTCTCTCGGGTATGAAAGAGTCAAGAACGATAAACACCCTTAATCTAAATAGGTTTTGAAACCAGCATTAATCATGCACTCATGGGATAGATGGGCAAGACATAACCAATCCATTAATGATCACGGTATGATACAAGAGTACAAAGTGAAGGACGGGAAAACATAGATCAAATGGATAATCAATGGCTCATGGCCATAAGAATGACAAAAGTAGGGTCAATGACCGGATCTAAAATCTGAATGAAAGATGAACACGCAAAAAAATTTTATGTACTAAGAATCTCTATAAAAAGGTAAATCCTAACCAATGGATATACAGGTGGAATGTAACCAATGGATTTACAAGCGGAATGTAACCAATGGATCAAAAGATAAACCACGGCCACGAAAGTGACAGAGAAAGAGCCATAGGCTAGGTCTAAATCTAAAAAAAAGATTGATATAATTGATTTGAATTAGATAAGGAACCCTCATTAAATACGAAAGCCCTAAACTAATAATCAATATAAATAGATACATATACATGTATATATACCCTAACCAGGAGCACCAATCCTAGTCTAATCTAGCGGAGTCAAAGAAATCTTGACTCTTGACAGACTGATGAGTGTACTAGGACTGCGTCTGTAGCCACATAAAGTGAGCTACCCTAGTCTATAAATAAGACAAGGCACCTAACTCTAGGCTCCACAAGTGTAAGTAACACATGTTCGTCCTTATATGCAAACAAGAGGACAATGCAATATATAGAAGGGGTACCGATGTGAGGTCCACCTGGCCGGGTGCATAGTTACTTGTACACTGTGACATAGAGTCCAGTGTACGAACTATGTCCGTTTTACACATGAAGTGTCCAGGTGCTGAGTATACTACTGGTGCGGTGGCACTAGAAGGCGGGTATAGCCCTCACGGCTCCTACTCATAGTATCTCGAATAGGTCATCTGATAGTATATCCAAAGCAAACCATAGCAGAAAGTAACCACAAAACAGATAATATATGCATGGATGAAAGTGGTGTGTGAACCTTTGTTTTATTTACGCATTTAATTGGCGCCCCTGGATTCTAATCGATTAAATTCCCATTTATAATGATTTTAGCCCAAAATTCTTCAAAGTTAGTAACAAATGGCATTTTTATAGAGTTAGGCAATGTTCCAAGAAATCCCCAGCAGAGTCGCCAGCCTGTGGACCCCGATCCGAGATAGGCGGCGAGGGAACGGGTCCCTAAGGCCATCTGGATCATCCACGTGTGAAGGAGAGCTCTACCAAGGAACTCTCGAAACGGATGCCACCCTCACAGCATAGCATGAGTGGCGATATATAAAAGAAAGAGATACATCCTGATCAGGAGCCAGGGCTCGAAACCAAGATATATCTAAAAATAACTCAGAGTCGCCATCCATGGATGCGCCATGGAACCAAAACAAATGCTCTGTTTCCAATGGATAACCAGAGATACAAAAGGTCCGTGCCTGGTTACGAATGGGGAAGGTCTGAGAGCACCCCCGATTCGTCCGAGTGCAAGCACTTGGTCTCTTATGCCATTTATTATTAACTCCAAAGAAGTTTGGGTAAAAATCATATGAAATGGGAACAATCCTCAGGAATCGTCTACCTAAGCATGCATTTCCTGAGGATAAAATAATAAGCACACATAAAATGAGATGAAAGAAGTGCCACCTAAGCATAGCTAGGTTATGAGTGACGAGCCTAATAGGTGTCTAAGTCCTGATGTGCAAACACATGCAAGCTACAGCAAAAAGGTATAGGATCAGTACGAGAAAGTAAGAAAACACATCAAAACATATAATAACGACATAATAAATCCTAAGACTCTAAATTATTAGCCCGAGCCCTCGGATGGTCTGGTATTCATCCAAAGAAGCCTACGTATCCCCGCCTCCACGAGAATCAAGGCAACGTAGTTCTTCGCAGCTATTCTAAGCTAGGATGCCTAAGACACCTAGACCTCTATCCTAGACTCGATCTAAAAGACCGAACCAGTTCTTAAAGCTTCTTGTACGATTATTTAAATTCCTGTAAATTGTAGATTTTAGGACACCCTATATGCCCTAACTAAATGCAGGTTAGCCCTAAGCTAATGCAGGTGGTTCCTACAACCTATGTGTAACTAGGCTGTATGCCCTAAGGAAAACAATAGGATTGCTAACGTATCCAAGACCTAGTCATCAGTCGGCGATGTGAATCGCCAACTGACCGGACGGAGGCGCTCCTAGCTAGGACAAACTCCTAACTCTAACACAAACACACAACAAGCACAAAACAAAAGACAAACTCCTAACTCTAAAACAACACAAACAAGCACACAACAAATAAAAGACAAACTCCTAACTCTAAAACTCTCTATCTAGGACAAACTCCTAACTCTAGAGGAAGATCTTGTTGAAAACAAGGTTTTAAAGTTGAAGGGTTAAAGTATATTTATTTACAAAGTTTGGCTGGACCTGAGATAAGAATCTCAAGCTGCACTACGTACCTCGTGGAAGAGGATCAAGCCAACGTAGTTCGAAACGAACCCTCCTAACTAATACTTCTAAAACACTCAACACTTTAAGCTTTTTTAAGATTTTTCGAATGTTTTTTAGTTTTAAAATATTTAATGTTTTGGGATTTTTAAATGCTTTAATATGTTTTTGGATTTTAATTGTTTTCACCCTTTGAGTCAAAGACTTAAGGGAAATACACAAAGCAAAACCCTAGGGCTAAACCTTAGGGCAAATAGGGGAAACCCCTAAACAAATAACACTATCAAAAGCAAAGGTAAACGAATCAAAGATTCTCTAATAACACTCCTAAAAGGACAAATGAGTCAAAGACTCTCTAATAAAATCACCCAAAGGACGAATGAGTCAAAGACTCCCCGACAAGATCAATAAAGACAACTAGGTCAAAGACTCTAATAACACTATCTAAAGGACGAGCGAGTCAAAGACTCTCCAGCAAAATCAACCAAAGGACGAATGAGTCAAAGACTCTCTGAAAGAAACGGAAACATGATTCAAAGACGCTCTAAGAGAGAAAACACGAGGGAAAGACTCCACTGACAACAACTAAAGGATATACGAGTCAAAGACTCTCTAAAGGATGGAAACACGAGCCAAAGACTCCAGAAACACCGACTAAAGGATATACGAGTCAAAGACTCTCTAAGAGATAGAATCACGAGTCAAAGACTCCAAAAACACCGACTAAAGGATAAATGAGTCAAAGACTCTCTAAAAGAGAAAGATTGAGTCAGAACTCTTTAATAACAACACCTGAAAGACAAATGAATCCAAGACTCTCCTACAACACTACTGAAAAGACAAATGAATCAAAGACTCTCTAATAACGCCACCTAAAAGGCGAATGAGTCAAAGACTCTCTAATAACACTATTTAAAGGATGAATGAGTCAAAGACTCTCTAATCAAGGCTGACTCCTATGCGAATGGACTATCGACTAAGGAGAAGCTTACAAGCAAAAGGAATAAGAGACCTTGTGCACATTTGGCAAAGGTAAAACACCCAACCGGGCCGGACAGCTACCTAGCCCTCAGGGTGCAACAAATGTGCAACCCAATACCCATAAGGGTAGGGGTATGAAGCCAAGCCAAGTAGGGTGTTCTTCCAAAACCAAACGGCGCACAAAGAGGAGGTTTAGCAAGAGAATGAGACCGGGCGGGTCTAAAAGGAAATAAGAGACTTTGTGCATATTTGGCAGAGGTAAAAACATCCAGCCGGGCCGGACAGCTACCTAGCCCTCAGGGTGCAACAAATGTGCAACCCAATACCCATAAGGGTAGGGGTATGAAGCCAAGCCGAGTAGTGTGTTCTCCCAAAATCAAAAAGCACACAAAGAGGATTAACGAGAGAATGAGACCGGACGGGTCTCCCAAACACACAAAGATGGGCTCTAAACAACCTTATCATTGCCCTTGCAAAGGGGGAAGCAACGCTAAGACAACTAATTGACCAAATTGGTCTCTAATTAACATAGAGAAAATCGAGGCAATCTCAGAGAGGATTCTACAAATGAGGCTTGCCTCCAAAGGAGGATTGCCTAACGAGACAGAGTATGTCTCCTAGTACAGGTTCTATTATCTAAAGAAGTCTAGAAGACTGTGCTAGTCTATCCAAAGAGAGAAGAAAAAGGTTACCAAGTAAACTCAAATTTCCATTCAATTATTATAAAAACAAATCAAATATCCGCAAAGTAAGATCTACAACTAAAGAGTGCACAACATGTAGCAATCATAAAATGATAAACAACATTAATTAGTCCAGACCAGCCGCTGGATAGCCTAATAAAGTAAAAAACAATATTAAACACTTCAAAGCCAACCACAAACCCCAATACGGGGACTCCAATGAAATCAGATGATGTCAAAGTAATCATCTGATTTCCTACACATATAATATTTCTACAAACCGCCTTGAAATCAGACGATATTCGTGTCAAGGACATCGAATAGTGCAAATCATCTGATTTCCTTCTTCAATTAAACAATTTATAAAATTAATTAGCCCAGACCAGCCGCTGGGTAGCCTAATGAAATAAAAGAAAGTATGATAAGGTTTCAAGATAGTCTCACCTGAATAATCCATTCATCACCATCTTCAAAACCTAACTCAAAGCTTAGTATAAGAAGAGTATTAGATTTTCAACAGATTATACGAATATATCAAATGATATTCCCAATTTATAAAAATTTTGATGCATAACAGGGGGCATATCTGAAAGGTTGGGTAAGCCTACTAAACAAAAGAGGGGAGCGCTACTTAGATTGAATGAGTCCCCTAAAGATGGGCTTGGGCTATCGCCTTCATCGCCCTCACGATTTCTTAAAATAAACGAAATAGTGTCATTGTCAAATTGTAATGGTAACAACATCAGCCCTAAAAATGACACCATTATCATCATACTTTCATAAAGGCATTGCTCTCAATTGCCTTCTTGCATTTAAAAATTGACAGACTCAAATGTTAACCTGAAAACAATGGATGAAACTCAAATTTCTACTAAATATTTCGTAAAGGACTTAAAACCAATTGGTGACATAACAAAAGTCACAGTCAAAACCACCAAATAAGCATACAAAATGAAAGATGCTCAATAGATTGTTAGAATGTCATCAGGTTGCGTTCCATTCGAGTAGTAACTATCATGAAATAACATGTTGAGATTTGAGACAGTAAGACTTTGAACCACCATCAATACAACTATGCATCCAACAAAAATTCCCTGCCACACTAAACATTTTATATTCATAAACATTCAATCGAACTGATCATTGAACATGACAACCAAATCAGTTAAAACATGTGGGGAGACAATTACTAATATGAGCACTACCCATTATGATAATCACACTAACCTTATTGCCTCTTATTAAAATGATCCTTGTAAAAGACTATTACAGTTCCCACAAAATCCATTTAAAGTGAAGAAAGCTGGTTTTGTTCAAATATTAAAATTTGGTAGTGCCAATATCAATGATCCCTTTATTGATAACCATACTAATATGCCTTGACCATGGTAATATCAATTTAATCAAGTCTTTTCCCCTTTTGACATTTAATTTTAACCTTTAATTGAAATACTAATCGCAAAGGGGAGATAATATATGACCATCATCAAAATATGTTAGTGCAGATATCAGAGATCATTGCCATTCTCTAAAAAAAAAAAAAAAACTAAGAAACCAATTCAAATGGGAGATACAAGCTGCTATGTGACCAGAATGTGACAAAGGAAGAGACCTCTTCAACTGTTAAGAATGGGGATTAAGGACTTGGATCCAAGGTATGATCCAATCCTCCAGATTTCCAAGATTACATGAGCATAAGAAAAGCAAAGATAACCAAAACTACTAGTATTCAAAAAGAAATTGTAGAAAATGAGTTCATCAAATCACCTAGATTTATGTTCTAAACATGAATTAAGGGAACAAAAGTTACCTAAAGCGCCAACCAAGATAGAATCCAAAGCCAATTCCGTTAAAGACCTTTGCCGATGCCCCGCAAAATTGCCGATCCGGAGACGATCCCCACGCCATACGAAGATGATACTTGATCTCTCTTTCTCTGATTTTCTGGAAGAGAATGGGTGGCTGAACTTGTAGAAGCCAGCAATGATGGATACGGCTGGAGAGGGAGATCGAATTTCCCTTTTCTAGCTCTTTAATCTCAAAGTTCTCTTCTCATATCAGCCATGGAAAAAAAAACCTTCCTCTCACAGATCTCTCCTCTCTTGATTTTTCACTCAATTCCTCTCTTTCTTTGCGATCTCCTTGCTTGGATTTTTCTCTACTCTCTCACCTTATCCTTCTTATCTCTCTCTCTCTAAAATTAATGACCGGATCTAACGAGATGTGGCCGAAAAAAAAAGTGGAAACTCACCGGAGAGAAAAGTAATGATGATTAGAAAATGGAAAAGATTTTAGATCTAGTGGTGATGGTAAAGAAAAAAAAATGAAGGCAATGGAAGTGTAGTTGATCGGAGGTGGAAAATGGCCGTCCAGAGAAGAGATCGACCGGAAAAATGGTTGAAATGTGGCCGGAATTATCTTTCTCTGCAATTTGGGTTTCATGGCTGTGAAAAATGCAGAGATAGATCTTAAGACGAATTTATGGTGGAGATCAAAGCAGATAAAGAAACAATCTCATGAAATATGAAGATCCCCCTTCTCGATCTCTCTATTTGCCCTTCTCTTGCCGGAAAAGTAGAAATTGTAACCGGATCTAATGAATCTTGGGCAAAATTACCGGATTCCGACGGGATTTCCGCCGGAGAAGATGAAGCAAGTTATGGTTTCTAGGGCTCCAGATCTGAAATTTGAGATTCAGGTTAGGGCTTCATGAGGTTAGGGTTTGCATGAAGGAAATAGCAAAGGTATCAATCCACAGTAGCAAAGAGGAGGGGAAGATTAGCCGGAATTTAGCCGGATTCCGGCAAGCGTTGATCGGAAGAGGAGATCGGAAGAGGTTTTAGAAATCTCACACACACTATCCCTCTCTCTCTCTCTCCCTCTCTCTCCCTCTCTCTCTCTGTTCGTTTGTGAAAAATGAGCGAGATCAAATTCCTCATTCGTTCGGGCATTTGAGAGAAATGATATTTTCTTCCTCCCCCCCACATTACTTGGACAACGCCTTCTATTATATACTAACCTCTCTTTTCACACCATAAGGGTGTCCTAACTAATCCATTTCTAAAAATAATAATGGCATCTTTCATACCCTCTTCTCTCTCGGGACAACCCCTCACTAGTGTATTTTGTGAGCAACTTTCATCTATGGACAGCCCTCCTAAGTATAATTAGTTCCTCCTTTAGTGTATTTTATTACACTTTATGTTGCAAAGAACCCCACCTATAAATGATACATTCACTCCATTTCTTTTCAGAACAGACCCCTCAATATATCTAAATTACTTTTTTATCCTTCAAAGGGTGAATTTATCAATTCTATAACTTCAGCCCAATGGGTTTTAAAAAAAACTCAGCCGTTCATTTATTTGAACTTGCACAGAAAATCTTCTCCATTGGATAAAAAACATTGACATTACCTCTTAGAAATGCTCCATACATCACATAGTTGTCCTTATCCTTGATCCATCTTAACCGTCCATCTAATAGGTAGTAAAAAAAAAAATATATTACATGATAATATTATCCACTCTCTTTCTCACTCTTTTATAACAGAGATAAAAGAAGCACCCAAACGATGGGTTTTTATAAAGAAAAATTCATGTTGATATCAACACCCCTTTGATTTGGTCATCACACACCCACCAGTTATCTCCCTTCCTTTAGTTAGCTTAAAGGCACTCCTACTTTGCTAATTCACACCCCTTTCATACTTTATACATATAAAATGGTATATTTACCTCCCCCAAAATTTCACCTGGATAACCCTCTAAATACATTTTAACCTGGTTTTAAATGGGTTAAAAGAGGTGGTCCATGGAAAAAAAAAAGCTAAATGAAAATTAGGAGAATAAATTCGAGCCCTATTAGCTGCCCCAAGACACCTTCCTGCAACAAATTACCCTTGTTTTATTCCCAACAGGTCACCTCCTGGTCAGGATAATGCACACCCCTTATGCGACACTATCTTACACAACACTACCTATCCCTCTCGTTTGCTATGCAAACCGCGACGGATTTTTCTGAAATTTTAGAGGGACCTAAATGGGACCCTGACCTATGCTAGGACTGATTTTGGAACATCAAATTCACCTATTTATAGGATTTTTTAACAAAAACAACGGTTTAGGGTTCGGTCAAAATGGGGTGTCTACAACAACACATGTACATTCAAACAAAAATAAAATTAATTTTGAGTCCAACAATCAGTTTCGGGGCTCACCATCGGTTGTCATAATCTCAAAGGAACAGGGATTAAAAGAAGACCCTCTTGGATCAGCCTGAAGAATGGAAATCTTCCCAAAATGGCATCCGTTTCCATGTCTAGCCAATTTTGGTTTCAGAGCTAGCCCGCCGTCTGCTACTAGGAATATTTTAGCAAAAGAAAAACAAAATCATACGTATATATATTTGAATTATTAGTAACATATAGTAGTTATTGCTTCTAGAAAAAAAAAAGACAGACCTTCATCATGTCTTTGTATTCTTTCTTATTTTTTTAGTTCCTTTTTCCGTTTAACTTCCCAGCAAAACTAAAACAATTTGATGCTCTCTTACCATCAGATGATGTTTATAATATCATTTCTTCGTAGAATATTCAATGTTATTGACCCATAAAATGTTGGTATCTTGTGATTTTCGTATTTTGGTTGCTCTATGATTGCTCAAATCATTCAAAAGAATCGGAAACCAAATCTCTCCACGTCTCTTTGATTGAGTTGACAAGAGACACGCAAAATACTTGGGATCTAGTACTATAGGAAAATTATGTCCCCATTCCCTTGTTTTGAAAATGACACTCTATGATAAATTAACTACTATTCTAAATTTTTGATTGCCTTTTGAGAGGATGTGAGTCTTAAAAAGCTGATTAGCATAGCACACAGTAAGGACTAAGGAGTATAATGCTGTTATTTGGACAAGTGAGTGCAGATATCAGTTCCTATTTTATATGGGAACATTTACCATTCCCATTTTATATGAGAATATTTACCAACAAAACACTATTTTTCTTCCTGAGTTCTTATCAAACTACAATCATTTCTAACGTGAGAAACATTACGGCCATGTTTGGCAATCATGAAACATTTTCATTTTTCATGACATAGATGCAACCGATTGTGACTCCAACACCGAATAATTTTTTGCGTGAAATATCAAAAAGAGTCTCACTTAAGTTGGCCTCGATCGAAGTGACACTCTGTCCTAATCCTAACACTTGTTACTTTGGTTTGCATGTAATATAAGACCATGACCTCAACATCTTCACCCTTAGATCCTAATCCTCACACAATGTTAGGCCATGACAGCCGTTGATGACACAAAAGTCAGACCCGAAGAAATCTAGGATATCTCAACATGTGCACTATTTGTCATTAATTAACACCTTGGAAACCCTCACAATCTCCACTCATGCTCATGAGTAGGGTGGGGTCCACCATTATTTACACTTCATGTCTTGATCGTTAGGGCCTCATATTTTATACCCATGCATAGCATGGAGCCAAGAATGCTAGCTTGTGGGGATTTGATACACAATTTCCTCAAAAGCCATTTCGCAGCTCTCTTTTGCAGGAGAGAACACCCACACCATAGAAGGTCACTTTTTAGCGATTTTTGTCTTATTCATTTAATTTATCGGAGGTCAATGTTCTGTCCCACGAAAGTGAGCCGTGACATGGTTTTCTGCAAAATTGCCTAGCAAATCCCAATATATATACCCCTTACTAGTAAGTCTGTTTAGGAATGAACGGATTCTTTCATGACCCGGGGGCTGAGCAGTATAGGTTGGCCTTGGAAGGGTCTCTGTGAGGGAGGAAGCATGACATTAGTAAATTCAATCGGTCTAGGCCAAGCATGATCTTATCATACAATTCATTAGCTAGATTCTTTTTTGGCTTGTGACTTTAAGGAAGAATAGTTCTTTAGGGGATTCATTTCTTGTCTTCTTTGTATTTTTTTAAGTTTTTTATTCCTTTGACTTCCATCATAATTAATGGAATTTGGTGTTCTCTTACGATCAGATGATGTTTGTAAAAACATTTCTTTTTTCCCTCTAGTTGTTGGTTGATTGTGGAATATGCAGGTCCCACATA
Source organism: Tasmannia lanceolata (assembly GCF_043159265.1). Classification (NCBI taxonomy): domain Eukaryota; kingdom Viridiplantae; phylum Streptophyta; class Magnoliopsida; order Canellales; family Winteraceae; genus Tasmannia; species Tasmannia lanceolata. The sequence continues at coordinate 36,372,584 of NW_027518679.1, read as the reverse complement.
AGTGACGTTAGTTTTCACCCTTGAAATGTTGGTATCTTGTGATTTTCGTATGTTGGTTACTCTATGCGAAAGAAGATATACTATTTAGAGGAAAATTATATCCACATTCTCTGGTTTTGTAATGACACACTTCATAGCTTATTAACCTCTGCTTTAAATATCTTATCGCTCCTGTTGAGAGCAATTAAGCCTTAAAAAGCTTATTAGAAAAGCATAAAGGAGAGTGTTCTATTATTGGGACAACTGGGTGCAGATATCAATTCTCATTTTATAGGAACTCTTGCCAATAAAACCCTATTTTCTACAAAATATCTCAATGACTAATTAGTAATTGATAATTCTGATTTAACCAAAGATTTTAATTTTAGAAAAATATTACCAATAAGTCCATCCATAGTCGGCACTACGCATGTTAACATGATAAAAATGAATTAGGACCATGAGAAAGCTTGAAGGTGTGGGAAGTCAGAAGTGAAAGCTACTTTGCTAAGATGTTGGGTGTGTAAGACGTTTTCCAAACTTTTGAGTTTCTAAAGTTGTTGTATTTCCGTGATTGAAACTTTCTAAATCATAAATTTCCATCTTTAGAGTTGCTAAACGTGTGTGGCTTTGCATTTTAATAACCTTTAATTAAAATAAGTTAATCTCTTGAATTTGGAAACACACCCTCTCTCACTCTCTCTTAACATGAACTTTTGGTAGGGCCAGCTCCACTTGTAAGTACTCTCTTTTCTCTTCTCTATCACTGATGGCAAACCCTCGGTGGGCCCAACAATAAATGATTTAGATCATTGAAGGTGGACCGCATAAAAAAACATATATTTTAAAAAAATACTCGGGCCTACTTGGTTCAAAGATCTAAACCATTCATTTGTTGCGCCCTAACGTAAAGAGGCCTCGTCCATAAAATCATCTTCATAGGATGATCCAAGCCCTCCGATCAACCTTTATGAATCGGAGAGTTAGGATCATCATATGGAGATGATTTTTCAGGAATGGCCTATTTACAATGGGGCTCATCAAATGAATGATATGGATATTGGAATAATGGGGCCGCAATGAATTTTTTGAATAAATATGCATGCACATATTTTTGTAAAAATAGAGTGGATCCACATTGTTCAAAGATCTAAACCATTCAGTTTGTTAGAACCTAACGTATATACGTTGTACGACAAAAATCTACTCCATTCGATGATCCTAACTCTACGATCTATAGAAGTTTCCATATGGTATAGCTTATCTACACATTAGAGGGTTCGATTATTCAATGGAGTTGATTTTTGGGGCACAATCTATTAACATTGGGGACCAGCAAGTTTGGATCTTCTAACATGATGAGTTTCATTGTATTTTCAAAATACATTCTCACTTACAAACGGACACAGTATGCATTACGGCCGACCTATTATATGGCACTTACGTGCATACGTCATAAAAAGTATGGGTACAACTCGGGTCGGGTGGGTCGGGTTTTGAAGAACCCTACCCTACGCAAGAAATATCTCGGGTCGGGTTGGGTCGGGTTTTTTTCCGGAAAACCCATGATTCCCAAACCCCGCCCTACCCTTGATAATTCACAGGTCGGGTCGGGCCGGTCGGGTTGGGTTTTTTCACGTTGATGCGTTGTAGAAAAAAAAACAAATCTTCACACCGAAAATCTCTAAATTTATGTAATCAAGTCTATAAATTTAGGAAGGAAACTATATTTTCACATCACAAATATGATCACCTCAATGAAAACAATTTTATCAATATATTGAAAAATAATTTGCTATGTTACTCAAGATATAATTAAAATTGTCATAGTACGCCTACATAAGTAGGGTCGGGTTTTGAGTTTCGGGTTTTTTTTCTTTAGACCCGACCCTAACCAAGATTGAGCTGGGTTTTTAAACTAAAACCCGACCCAACCCAAGACCCAGGATTTCTAAACCTGACCCATGCTATTTTCCGGACAGGTCGATGCGGGCCGGGTAAAACCCGTCCCAAGTTGCACCCCTAATAAAAAGAATATTTTTTTTTAGAAAATTCAGGGCGGCCACTTTGTTCAAAGATCTAAACTGTTCACTTGTTGAGCCTCGACATAAATTGGTTGTGTCGGTGATCGTAACCCTTCAATTAACACGTCGAATAAAGCTGTAATAACAACAGTCAAATCAAATGAAACTAAAACCAGGGTCACGTTAGATGGATTTATCCAAATACACGGGAACATAATGGGGACAATATTGTCCCCTTCCGGCCATACAATCCGCCACCTCATTGGTACCAGCTTTCTTTTTTTGTGAACGAACTAGTTGGACCCTATCAAATCCTTCTAGGGTCATCAGCACTATCTAATTAAGCCCTTTAAACTCATCAGGATTTGTATCTCCCCTCAAGTACTCTATCACATTCAAATTGTCTCTTCCAACCATGGTTTTAAATTTCGACCGAAATCCGAATTTGGGTGGGGACCGAAACCAAAATTTCAAGAAAATGCCATTTTATATTAAAAAAAATGTTACAAAAATTTGAAATTTCGGCAAAAATACCAAATTTCAGATTTCGGTGGGGTCCAAAATCGGTACCGAAACCAAAATTTAAAACCTTGGCCTGTATGTAGTTTCATTTGACTTTCTATTGACTGTTGTTATTACAGCTTTAATCAAAGTAGTTTACGTGACCCTGTATTTAGTTTTATTTGACTTTCATTTGACTGTTGTTAAAACTTTTAGGCGTCAAATCACCTTATCAGGGGGGAGTGGGGGGTGGGGGTGTGAAAATATCATCGCCCTTAAATATATATCAAATTTACAAATATACAACATCAGCTTGCCACTGCTTTCAGTGGTGTGTACGTCAAGCAAAAACTGATCGATCTCTCTTTGGTTGCCTGGTTTTTTTTTGTTCCTGGGAGTCATGTGGGAGAGTTAGTTAAATTTTGGTCCCATCCCATGTTTGGTTGCCTTTTAGCACTATGTTTATTTTAATCCCACTCTTGTAATGATTACTTGTGGGGTGAATTTTTTAATCCCACTTTTGTAATGATTGCCTTTTCATCCCATCCCAAGATAACCCCTGGAACAAAAATAAACTCAGGAACCAAAAATAAGTTTGAGAATTTTTTTCTACCCAATAGTTCAAGCAACCAAACAAAGGTTTTTTTATTTTACCAGGATACTTCTAGGACTTCTTTTTCCCACCTATCTCCGAGGGTATTTTTTTCTCCCACATAACTCCGAGGAACAAAAAAAACCCGGCAACCAAACGGAGCTGTGGAGTTTGGTTCGTGTGGGGTGTCTGGAATTTTGGTGGAATAAGAAGTCAAAGGGGCTTTTGGTGGAATGTCAGCCAAAGGGAAATTAAGTAGTGGCTTTCAGAGATTTGAAACATGCAAAAACTGACATTTGCTTGTTTTCTCTTTGAGAGTGGAGTTTAATTGGGAATTGTTTTCTCTCAAAATCTATCCGTGGTTGCTCGCCCAAATCCATGACGGAATGATTCTGATTCCATAGAACCATTTTCGTGGTCGTCCGGCTTCCCCCGGTCAACCTGCCCGCTATTTACTTGCAAGTGCTAGATTTCCAGCTACCTTGCCGCGGTCGCCCGGGACACCCCGGTCGACTGGCCATGTGTAAAATTTCATTTTAATTTTAAAAGATCAGGGGCTTTTGGGCCATGGTCTTTGAGCTTGAGTCCTAGGTTTTCAAACACATTTTTGGGTGTTTTGATGATTTCCAAAGATGTAAAAATTTATGTATGAAAATCATTTGAAAACCTATTGAAAGTTCATTTTTCATAAAATCAAGAGGACTTTATATACAATCTAAAAATGTATACCATGATTCTTCTTGGATTGTATCAGCTCCTTTGCACTTTTTTAGACTTCTTCGGCTTGTGAGTGAACATCTTGAACTTTGTCTTGGCTTTTGCGACTCCCTCCAATCTTCAATGCATGTTGTGAGGTACATGAGGTGTCAGCAAGGCATGCTCAACTCCAAGCTCCTTCTTGAAACTTGCTAGGAACTTGTGGGATCTTCATATTCAAGCTTCTTGACTTGAACAACTTCAAATGAGGATGTCTTCATTGTAGGTGCATGCTCTTGGTTCCTTTGCTTCTTGATCCACAAGTCATGTGTTAAAATGAGTTGTGTAATGACGATTATGACATGAAAATCATGTATATAGCACAACACCTCAAAGCAACACATTAGTCCATAAATGCTAATCAACTTAGTTTGCTAGTACCAAAACAAGAAGGTAAGGTGAATGATTAACCCATGGGAACCCTTGGGCTTACAGCTTCCAATCAATTTCTCTATTCTCTACAACAAAGGTGTTGATTAGATTAGACCTTAAAGTGCCCGAAATTTTGAAGTTTAGGTCAAGGTGAGGACCAAAACGCATTCCATAACCAAAATTTAAAACCTTGACATCAATCAAACAAGACATCAATCAAACAACTCAATCGAGGAAAGGAAATCAGCCACTCTAACCGGCTTCTTTCATATGAAACGAAGTCGATTCGGCCATAGTAAAAGAAATAAGCTTGTTCCATAGAAATGAAGCCAACTTAACCTAGAAATACGATCATTCTATTCAAGTTGCTCCAAATGAAGTGAAGTCGGTTCAACCAAAGTATGTATAAAATCGATAACGGGAAATTCTCCTCTCAACTGCTAGAATCTTCCTTTGCTACACTCGTAATTCTCTCGTACGAGTGGTTTCTTTTTTAACTCTTCTGTGGAATAGTCTCCTTCCCATCACGCATAATTTCTCCCAAATTATGTGTAATTGAAACATGACACAAATGCTAAAGCATAACAATATTTATGAAAAAAAAACTGGCAGGGCATATGTCAAATGGGCTGTAACATCAACAAGCCAATTAACGAGAGCCCGCGATGGAGATTAGTGGAGGACAATAACTCATTTAAATTAGAATTGAAAAAAGAAGTCGTTGGTAGGTTGTCTCTCCAAGCGATGTGTTGTCTCCATCGTTGGTTGGTTGTCTCTCCAGGCTACGTGTTGTCCGCCGCCGTTGGTTGCTTGTCTCTCCATGCAACGTGTTGTCCTCTCCGTTTAGTGGTTGTCTCTAGGTGAAATGTTGTCTGCGATGAAAGCTCCAGGGAAAGATGGGTACACTTCAAGTATGTTATCAACGTCTAGAATTGTACACCGTTGGATTTGCAAGTCTCCAGTATCCGATCTAGATCATTCACGTGAAGGGCCGTGGGCTTCTCCAGAAGAACGTGCTTCTTCTTCTCTATAGCTAACACATCCCATTCCAAATGGTGACTCGTGGAAAGTGGCATATAAACAGTGTCCAGGCGCGTGTCATCAAGAACCTCATCGTAGCTTCTGTAGATCTTGATGGACTCCGTAAATCGGTTCTTAGCCGCAAATCGCTTCGCCTTTTCGATCGAACGGCTATCAATTGTGTAGAGGGTGGAGTTGAGAGTGAGAAATATCGCTCTCGACACTTTTAGGATGATCTCAGGACAACCTAAAATGCCATAATGGATCGGGTTTTCTCCCATCCTTTTTTCCATAACTTTCTTAGTTTGTAATGAGAAGAAAGGTCGAAAGTAGTGACAGAAAAGATGAGAAGGTGGAAGATGAAAGTGCTGGGATTAGCTTTTGGCCACTAAGTCTCAACTCAACTCAACACAACAAAGCCTTTGTCCCAAACTAGTTGGGGTCGAATGCCATTCTAAGGATGGAATATGAATGCTACTAATGTTTCTTGGAATTACAAAGGTGACATTATGGTTGAGTGGTTAGTCACAGGTGAGATGGGTGCTTGTGTCAACAGATCCCATTCTTCTGAGTGATTATCAACACTCAAAAAGGGTGTTATCAACACTAAAAGAGGGGGTTATAAACACACTGAAAGTGGATTATCAAATACCTAGGGGATTATCAACAAATCTTTTATTAAAGATTTACACCTGACCTTGAAATGTACCCATGTTTCCCTGGAGCTTTAATCACAGACAACATGTCACCTAGAAATAACCACTCAAAGGAGGCTGACAACACATTGCTTGGAGATATGGTTTTAAATTTCAACTGAAATCCGAAATTTCGGATTTCGGTCAACACCGACACCGAAACATATAAAATTTTGATAATTTCGGTGAAATTTCATAAAAACCAAAATTTTAAACCATTCGTGGAGAGACAAGCAACCAACAGCTACGGACGGCACGTCTCCTAGATAGACAACCAACCAACGGTGGCAAAGATCATGTAGCCTTGAGAGACAATCAACCAACGATCGTAGACAACACTTCGCTTGGAGAGACCACCAACGACTTCTTATTTCAATTCGCATTTAAATGTGTTATTGTTGTCCTCCACTAATCTCCATCGTGGGCTCTCTCGTTAATTGGCTTGTTGATGTTATAGCCCATTTGACATAAGCCCTACCCATTTTTTCGTAAATATTGTTATGGTTTAGCATTTGTGTCATGTTTCAATTACACATAATTTGGGAGAAATTATGCGTGATAGGAAGGGAACTATTTCACAGAAGAGTTCAAAAAGAAATCATTATGGCGAGAGAATTACGGGTGTAGCAAAGGAAAATTCTAGCAACTGCGAGAATTTCTTATTATTGATTTTATACAAACAACAATCGAACGGAGGCACCTCAATAGGGAAACAACAACTATCCATCAAAGAAAATAAGCAGAACATCAAATCGACAATAGAAGAAGAACGAAAACCACCAGAAAGGTGATCAGAGCCGACAAATAACGAACAAGACGCTCAACAAAGGAGCGCAAACAACCAAGCAATGCAGTAGACAATACATCACCCGGAGAAACAACCAACCAATGATCGCAGACAACACGTCGCCTCAAGAGACAACCACCCAACGATATACTTTTCAGATAATTTTCTTCTTTGCATTCCACAATTTCATTGTATGTTGATCGGAAGTGCTGTATCCATGCATAATCTGTTTTGGGTTATCCTATCATCATACACATCTATAGCAGTAGCAGTGAAATTCCAAGGGTGGTCCCGAGTACGGCAACTATGAGGAGTGAAAATTAATTAGGTTGATAACAAGTTTTAATCTTTTGAAAACTCAAACCTAAATTGGAAATTAAGAGATCAAAATGAAATTCAAGCACACAAGTTAAATCTAGAGGTGCAATGCAAAATAAAGAGCTAGAGTTCAAGAGAGAGTGCACCCGAGATTTAAAGTGGTTCGGTCCTCAAAACGCGAGGCCTACTCCACTCCACCAACAAAGACCCGTTGATGGCTTTACTAAGTGATCTTCTTAACTTCGGCAAAGATCGGTGCCGATTACAAATTCCGCTTACCTTTAACCTTGGTGGCAATCTTCACCACGGAGAGTGGGCTACGCTTCTCCGAACACTCGCCCGAATACAATTTCTTGAATAAGAAAGAAAGAACAAAAATTCCTCACAAGGGTTTACAACTTTGTAGAAGATGTACAAATATAGCCTAAAGATCCAAATCCTAATCTTAGAGGATGAGAGGCATAATCAAGTTTGATTCACTCTTTGGATGTTCAAATGAAGTTTAAGAGTGTTAGGATTGATAGTTTGGAAGTTTAGAATGCCCATATATATAGGAAAACCAAAATATGACCGTTCAATGGCATTGTGGTAATTCCAGCAAAATTCCCAACGGCTTAAAATATGACCGTTATAGTGTTCTCGGAGTTCCGAGAATATTTCTCGGAGTTCCGGGAATACAAACAGAAGATGAAAAAAAAGTCTACTGGACCATTTCTCGGAGTTCCGAGAATTCTCGGAGTTCCGAGAAAAACTCTCGGAGTTCCGAGAAGCCTATGTTGAGCAGATTTTCATTTCTGTTTTTAGGCTTCCAACTTAACACCAAGTTAGGATTGCTATGAGGGTTCCAAGGTGTTGGAACTCCACAAAGACAATCACTTATATATTTAGGGTGTGTGTTTATTTACTTAATTATGCCTCTTAAAATCTAAAACTAAGATTGGATTTTATACAATCTAAATTGACGTCGATCTTCAATGCGATTCTTCAAGTCTTCATTTGTCTTGGATCTCCGATGTCTTTGGCCTCAATCCAAGCAATGTTGTCTTAGCACCAATGTGATCTACAACTTAGACACTCAAACACATTAGTGATCATACATCACTTGTGTATTGGAATCATCAAAATAAGATGGGAATACCAAGGTGGAAACCATTGGGCTTACAAGCAGTAGCAGCAGAAGCATTAGTAGTAGTAACAGTAATCCACCTTTGTTACTATGGCTATATGCTTGATCTTTAGCGTTGCTTTCAGTCTTGTTAATGTCTGAGGCCATATGCCTATTGGTAGCGTTTCTTTCGGCATTGTCTCTCTAGACAAGATGTGTCAGCCGTCCTTTGTTCTTGAGTGCTGTTCGATATCATCTCCTATTTGATATCTCCTATAAGTTCATCGATTGAAGTTTGTGAAGAACTTGCAACATCCCCTGGTGAAGATTTCTGGCTTAGCTCATGAAATTCGCCATCTATATCAAAGAGTACACCCATCAAGCTTTCATTGTCAAGAATATCACCCATGTGGACCTCGAGTGCTTCTACATCACCTTTGGTCTCGAGTTCCTCAACTCTACGGAAAAATTTAGCTCTTCGGAGCGTTAAATAATGCTTTCCCAGATTCTTTCATATGAGCATCTCGCCTTCCTTTCGTTCATTTTTCTATAGTGTATCTTTTGTTTCTTTGCCTAAGTTTGTTTCAGGGGTCAACGTGATTTCGGCTTGTGCTGGCTTGGCCATTCCTCAGATTGGGAGGTAGCACAGTTTGACAAAAACCACAATTATAAATAATTGAACCACTTATTTGTCAAGTTGTGCCAGCATTAAAACCAAAATTAGACATAATTGAACCACTTATTTGTCAAACTGTGCCAATATTCCTTCTCCCGAAGCACTTATTTGCGAAAATATGCCAATATTCCTGCTCCAGAAGCGCTTATTTGTGAAACAATGACAGTATTACTCGGATATCAATGACCTTTTTCAAAAATACTAGACTTATGGGCATTACTTATGGGCATTACAGAGAGAGAGGCATTAATGGCTTTAAACTGATCAGCTATCACAGATGTCAACGATACTGTCTCTGTAATTTCCTTCAAAACAACCTGCAGTGCTTCTTTTTCCATACCCATTTGAGAATCTGGTGAGTCTTGAGAAGTCGCAGAATAATTGACGCTTGTGTCTGCTACACACATGGGACCTCTTGCATGTACTTGGATGCTTAATTTCACAAGCTGTATGACCCATAGCCGAATTACCCTCCTCATTGTTACTTAGTGTGTGGCTCACTTTTGTTGAAATATTTTGAGGCTACAACTTATATGTGAGGCATTGTTTGTAGCTTTGACAGAAAGGAGAAGATATCAAAAGCTACTAAAGAGTCCAACAGGTTGTAGCCTCACTCTTAATTGGGTATAAATCGTTCAACTTTTCTTATTTTTGGGCATCTGATTTATCCTTAATACCTGATGTTTGACAAGCCTGTCGAGCACTCCTTCTAATTGTATGGGTTGAATCTTTAGACTTGACTACATCAAATTCTTGATTTCCTATACCATGCAGAGAAAATTAATTAAAAGCCAGCAGGAAACAAAGACAACTAATTTTGGGGGAATGCTTCAATAGAACATGCTTGTTCCAGTGCCTGGGCTATTGTTGACTGCTATGAAATCCATACCCAATACCAGGGATTTCCTATATCATTTCACAAGGACCCATCTCGCTTCCACAAATTGGAGTGGGCGCTCTAAGATTGCAACAACTATGTGGTATGTTATCTTTCTTTTCCCCTCATTTTTTATGCTAGGACTCTTTTCAATTAAAAGGATATATGTGCCTTCCAGTCCATCATTTGCCAACATCCCATTAATATTAAAGTCAATAATTTTGTTCCTGATAGTTCAGTTGTGTTCCTGAGACTTTAAGCTCGGTTCTTAGGGTTTTAATTTTTTTTCTGCTTCTGTTTTACCCTTTCATCTCTTCTACGTAATTTCAAACATCTTTAACAGACATTTTTTCCCATGATAATTCCATTCATGATAGTTGGGGTACTTTAGTTATTTCTCTCAGACTTATAGCAAGCAACGACTGAATTGAATATTTGTGGGTTGGGTTGTTCAATACTATGATATGATGAATATTGACATCGATAAGAATTTTGGTGTGAAATCTTTGTCAAGTCGATACATTTAATATTGATATCAATAACTTGCAAACCTCGCCATACAACTATGGATATTTCATCAAGAGAATTATATTCCCAACCTATCATGGGCAAGTTTTATTTGGTGAATCTATTAAGAGCTGTCCCGTCAACTCAAACCAAGCCACTAGTCTATAGATTCATCATAAGAACTGAATTCTCCACTCCACTCCCATGACACTTTTAAATCATCGTATATGATACCATTCACAGGTTTTGTAGGGAGCTCTAAGTGAAGACTATTTTAATCAAAAGAGGGGGATATTTTGAATGGTTTTAGAATTCTTTAAAACCTCTTATTTTCTTCTCTTATTGATCTTGATGTGATGTCGTGACTCTTGACCACCTCTTGGTATGTGGACTTCAGTTTAGAGGTGTGATGTCTTGTGCTTATATTTTGAAAATCCGATATAGGGGGTCCCAAGTTATAATAGAAATGGCAACTATGAGGAGGGAGAATACGGTTGTTTAAGAAAACTAGAATTTACCAATTTGAAAAACTTAAACCGATTAAGAGATCAAAAACAATATTTTAAGCATACAAGTTAAATCTAATGGTGCAATGCAAATGAAAGAGCAAAGAGATAGAAAGAGTGCACCCGAGATTTAAAGTGGTTCGGTCCTCAAACCCGAGGCCTACTCCACTCCACCAACCAAACCCGTTGATGGCTTCACTATTTGATCTTCTTAACCTTGGCGAAGATCGGTGCCAATTACAATTGCTTTAACCTTGGTGGCAATCCTCACCACGGAGAAAAAAGGGCTCCGCTTCTCCGAATACTCGCCCGAATACAAATCTTGAAAGATGAAAGAAAGAACTAAAAAATCCCTTCACAAGGGTTACAAAAGATGTACAATTGAGAGCCTATGATCCAAATCCTAGAGTTGGTGATGAGAGGCACAATTGAAGCTTGATTCACTCTTGGGTATTCAAATGAAGTTTAAGAGTGTTAGGATTGATAGTTTGTATGTTTAGAACACCCATATTTATAGGAAAAACAAAATATGACCGTTCAGTGGCATTACGGTAATTCCAGCAAAATTCCAAACGGCTCTTTTTCAGACCGTTGGAGTGTTCTCGGAGTTCCGAGAATTCTCGGAGTTCCGAGAAAAAATCTCGGAGTTCCGAGAAGCCACACAGAAATTGGAAAAAGTCTACTGGACCATTTCTCGGAGTTCCGAGAATAATTCTCGGAGTTCCGAGAATTCTCGGAGTTCCGAGAAAACCTCTCGGAGTTCCGAGAAGCCTATGCAGAGCAGATTTTCAACTCTGTTTTTGGGCTTCCAGTTCTCAACCAAGATGGGATTGCTATGAGGGTTCCAAGGTGTTGGAACTCCACAAATACAATCACTTGTCTATTTAGGGTGTGTGAGATTACCTTAATTATGCCTCTAAAAACCTAATCTAGGTTTGGATCATTTACATTAAAAAATGGTCTTCAATATTAATTTCTTCATGTCTTCAAGTCTTCATGACTTCTTGCTTGATGACTTTGGCCTTCCAATTAGTGGTCCAATGTGGGCTTCTTGGCCTTCAATCCAAGCATCCTTGATCTTACTTTATCAAGATCTACAACTTAGACAAACAACCACATTAGTGATAAATGATCACTTGTGTATTGGAATCATCAAAACAAGATGGGAATGCCAAGGTAAAAACCATTGGGCTTACAATCTCCCCCTTTTTGATGATGACAAGCACAAGAGATTTACAAATCAAAGCATATACTCTTTTCACATTTTTCTTACACTAGAGACTTTACTCTAGATTCTTCTCCCCCTTTGTCATCAACAAAAAGAAGGGGTAAGAAAAACAAGGGTTTAAAATTTACAATTTAAAAGCTCCCCCTTTTTCAAAGAAAAATTCAATTTTAACTCCCCCTAGTTAAAATAATTTTACAATACAAGAGGGGTTATCAAACAAAACATACAAATGAAATATATTCAATTTTAAGTTCAAAAACCCCTAATCTACACAATATGAATATCATCATATGGGGGTTTTGGGAACCCAAGATTTCTTGGTCCCACATCTAGCCCTACTCTTGGATGCACATTGGAATTGGTAATGGCCATTCATTCCACAAAAATGGCATCTAACAAGAGGGTTAGATACACTCGTCCTATCATGATAAGTATGTTGAGGTCTAAGACTAGTTTTACTTAGGATTATGTCAATAATTTTATTTCCATTTAGAAATCCATGTAAACATAATCTAAGTCTTTCATTTTCATTATGAAGATGGGATGTTTGAACTAAAAGCTCATTTCTTTCATCTTCATAAGAATTGGAGGAGCTTGCCATATTTTGAAATTTTAAAAGTTGGCAAGTTTTCTCATCCAAGCTACCCTTAAGGGTATTAATCTCAAGTTTATGATTTTCAAGTGTAACTTGTTCTTGAGATATGGAAGAAGATAAATCACTTTTCAAAAATTCAAGTTCTTTTTCTAACTTTAAAATGGATATTTTAAGAACTTTGTTTTTGGAAATTTGGGTATGCAAGGTTTCACATAATTCATCATAAGGTATGATATCACTTTTACTACTAGATGAAGAATATGAGGGGTTAGAGTTTACCTCAACTTCATGGGCGAATGTCATGAAGCAAAGATCATCTTTTTTATTTTCTTCCCCTTCACTTGAGCTTTTGCCCGATGTGCTTAACGCATCCCAACCGGCGGCAAGAGCCTTATGCTTCTTCCAATCCTTCTTACCCTTGTACTTAGAGGAAGTTGATTTTAGAAGTGGACAATCCGGTCTTTTGTGTCCTATCTTTCTGCAATTGAAGCATCTTAAGGCTCCATCAACATCACTTTCTTCTTTCTTTTTCTTATCTTTCTTATGCTTCTTTCTCCACAAGCTCTTGAATCTTCGTAAAGCTTCTTCTTCGTCACTATCTGCTTCACTTGATGAGTCTTCCTTGGAAGCCTTGAGTGCTAGGGATCTAAATTCCCTCTCCTTCTCCTTTGGCTTCTTTTCCTCTTGTCGGCTAGTAAGGAGCATCTCATGGGTGATGAGAGCTCCTACAAGCTCCTCTATGGTTAGCGTCTTGAGATTTTTTGACTCTTGAATCGCGGTCACCTTTGGATCCCAATGGGGAGGAAGAGACCTAAGTAACTTACTCACAAGCTCATCGTTAGGATAAGATTTACCAAGATTAGCTAGTTCGTTAGAAATAATAGAAAAACGAGTATACATTTCCGAAATACTCTCGTTTGGACTCATTCTAAACATTTCATACTTGCTCTTTAACAAGTTTATTTTGGAATCCTTGACTTGTGATGTTCCCTCATGGGTAGTTGCAAGGGTATCCCAAATAGTCTTGGCGGAATCAAAAAGAGCAACTCTATTAAACTCCTCGGTAGCTAAGGCACAAAACAAGGAATTTATGGCTTTGTAGTTCAAATTAGCTTGCCTTTTCTCTACCACATTCCATTCTTCAAAAGGATTGGAAGGTACATTGTATCCATTTTCAACAATGTACCAAAGTTCCACATCTATCGAAAGAAGATAGATGCGCATCCTTGTTTTCCAATGTCCATAGTTTGACCCATTGAAGAAAGGAGGTCTAGTTGTGGAATGGCCTTCCGGAAGTCCGGTTCCAATTTGGTGTGCCATTTCACAATTAGAAGTTGCCAAATAAAATCTTTCTCTAGTTAGATTTTGAAATAACTTTCACAAAAAATTTTAAAATCTTTTAAGAGGCAAGGCTTTGATACCAAGTGAAAATCCGATATAGGGGGTCCCAAGTTATAATAGAAATGGCAACTATGAGGAGGGAGAATACGGTTGTATAAGAAAACTAGAATTTACCAATTTGAAAAACTTAAACCGATTAAGAGATCAAAAACAATATTTTAAGCATACAAGTTAAATCTAATGGTGCAATGCAAATGAAAGAGCAAAGAGATAGAAAGAGTGCACCCGAGATTTAAAGTGGTTCGGTCCTCAAACCCGAGGCCTACTCCACTCCACCAACCAAACCCGTTGATGGCTTCACTATTTGATCTTCTTAACCTTGGCGAAGATCGGTGCCAATTACAATTGCTTTAACCTTGGTGGCAATCCTCACCACGGAGAAAAAAGGGCTCCGCTTCTCCGAATACTCGCCCGAATACAAATCTTGAAAGATGAAAGAAAGAACTAAAAAATCCCTTCACAAGGGTTACAAAAGATGTACAATTGAGAGCCTATGATCCAAATCCTAGAGTTGGTGATGAGAGGCACAATTGAAGCTTGATTCACTCTTGGGTATTCAAATGAAGTTTAAGAGTGTTAGGATTGATAGTTTGTATGTTTAGAACACCCATATTTATAGGAAAAACAAAATATGACCGTTCAGTGGCATTACGGTAATTCCAGCAAAATTCCAAACGGCTCTTTTTCAGACCGTTGGAGTGTTCTCGGAGTTCCGAGAATATTTCTCGGAGTTCCGAGAATTCTCGGAGTTCCGAGAAGCCACACAGAAATTGGAAAAAGTCTACTGGACCATTTCTCGGAGTTCCGAGAATAATTCTCGGAGTTCCGAGAATTCTCGGAGTTCCGAGAAAACCTCTTGGAGTTCTGAGAAGCCTATGCAGAGCAGATTTTCAACTTTGTTTTTGGGCTTCCAGTTCTCAACCAAGATGGGATTGCTATGAGGGTTCCAAGGTGTTGGAACTCCACAAATACAATCACTTGTCTATTTAGGGTGTGTGAGATTACCTTAATTATGCCTCTAAAAACCTAATCTAGGTTTGGATCAATTACATTAAAAAATGGTCTTCAATATTAATTTCTTCATGTCTTCAAGTCTTCATGACTTCTTGCTTGATGACTTTGGCCTTCCAATTAGTGGTCCAATGTGGGCTTCTTGGCCTTCAATCCAAGCATCCTTGATCTTACTTTATCAAGATCTACAACTTAGACAAACAACCACATTAGTGATAAATGATCACTTGTGTATTGGAATCATCAAAACAAGATGGGAATGCCAAGGTAAAAACCATTGGGCTTACATATTTTTTCATCCATTGTCTTTTCAATGTAATATCTTCATCTTTCTCTTCTCTGTCTGAAATCAAAGAAGCATTCTGTAATCATTGAAATCAGATATTAAGGTTCCAGTGGATGCTAGGGTCTTACTGTCATTAGTAAAAGGAGCAATTTAAATGTATCTAATCGTAAGTTTGATGGTTAGTTTAAGTTGATCTCAAACTATCAGCTTTGTAGATTAGGTAGATATCAAGACCCAACGGTTGGGTTCGACTGATTTCAACCTTGTTTGAAACGATTAACCCTAAATGTGAATTTCAAAGCATATGGAATGGTTGGATATGAATTATTTTTGAAAAGTTACCTAAATCCTAATTTTCAGTCATAATTTTTGTGGGTTTTATAGGTATGCTGCCAGAAACAAAGTACCACCGGCGTTAGAACGCCACCGGTACTTATATTTTGACTACATTCATCAAAAATAGCAGTGGTGTTATCACAGTTCCGGTGGCGTACCCTTTAACAATTTGTATAGAACGCCACCGGCAGGTTGAATAAATGATTGTCCTCCACAAGAGAAGGTTAGGAACGCCACCGGTAACTGATTTTTACTACATTCAATCAACAATACACCGTATAAATGATGGAATGAATATACCTAGTGAAATCAAAATCACCAGAACTTAAGACACATTCCATGTATCTCAACACAAATATGACACAGTCAGTCCTCCGTCGACGATTATATCAGAAGCTGACCTTCAAGCACTACTCTATACATATGACTGACTAGGGAAAATGGAAAAGTGAATACTTATTCTGTTGTTGTAGGCAGCTTTTAACATAAGTGACCTTCCAGTTGTCAGGCTTATGACCGCCAATTGGTAAAATTTGTGGTTATTTTCTTGCTATGGTTTGTTGTGGATGTGATATCAGATTACCTATTTCGGAGAGATACTATGAGTAGGAACCGTGAGGGCTATACCCGCCTTCTAGTGCCACCGCACCAGTAGTATACTCAGCACCTGGACACTTCGTGTGTAAAACGAACATAGTTCGTGCACTGGACTCTATGTCACAGTGTACAAGTAACTATGCACCCGACCAGGTGGACCTCGCAGCTTTACCCCCTCCATATATTGCATTGTCCTTTTGTTTGCATATAGGGATAAACATGTGTTGCTTACACATGTGAAGCTTAGAGTTAGGAGCCTTGTCCCATTTATAGACTAGGGTAGCTCACCTTATGTGGCCGACGAGGATGTACTAAATATGAGTGGATAGGAGGTACCTAAGAGGGATATCTTTCGCTAGCTTTGTTCAATTCTACATAAGGAGAGATTGAAGAGGATGTTAACCATAGAATAAGAGCAGGTTATTTGAAGTGGAAGCTTGCCTCTGGAGTTCTGTGCGACCGTAAAATCCCTACCAAGTTGAAGGGAAACTTTTATAAGACAAATGTGAGGCCAGCCATGCTGTATGGCTCAGAATGTTGGCCACTAAGAAGCAGCATGTGCATAAGATGAGTATAGCGGAGATGCGAATGTTTAGATTGGATGTGTGGCCACACAAGGTTAGATAGAATTAAAAATGAAGACATTCGTAAAAAGGTGGGGGTGGCACCAATTGAGGAGAAGATGAGAGCACCGCTTAAGATGCTTTGGACATATCCAACATAGGCCTTTGGACGCTCCGGTGAAAAGAGGCGACTTGTGCCAAATTGATGGAGTATAAAGAGGTAGGGGCAGATCGAAAACAACTTGGGTAGAAACAGTAAGGAAAGACTTGATAGCTAGGAACATAACAGAGAACATGACCTTGGATAGGATAGAATGGAAGAAAATGATCCACATAGAAGAACCCAACTAGATCCAGGATTAGACCCGGGTAGATTCATTGTACATTCTTCATGAATTTTTTCTAAAGGATTCATTTAGCCGACCCCAACTAGTTAGGGACAAAGGCTTTTAATGAGTTGAGTTGAATCTCATAGAAGGGAAAATTATGGAGAATATTTATACCTACCCAAAGTCCATATCCTTAAATGCAGAGAGACAATCAATGTATCTCAAGAAAATATACTGCAGTCGGTGCTGCATCGATTATTATACCATAAATTAGATGCTTTCTATACATTCAAAATTGTTTTGAAAAATGAAAGTGGTCGAGAACATACTAATTTTCCAGTTGAGGACAATTTGATTCTTCAATGATAGGCCACGAGTCAGCATCAACAGTAGCCAAGATTAAAATATCTTTAACCTTATCCAACTACAAACACAATATAATAAAAATTAAATCAGAGAAAAGCTATAAATATTTCTAGGCAGTGAAAACATTAATAAGTGACGAGCTTCAGCTGCAACAACCGATACTCACAGTGTTTCGGACTTCTCTAACCTCTGACCACTTAAGTTCTTCCTTAAATAATAAATTGTGAAGCATGAAAGTCTTTTTTCTCAATGTCGATCAATACAAGTATGTAATGGCTTTCATGAAGAATTGGGATCAAAACTCGGTGAACCATTTGTAATATTTCAAAGGCAAAGCCGTCTGAACATGCATGTTAAGATTAAAAGAAATTGTCGTGCCCTTCCCATTAAAATTCTGACCTTTCTTTTTAGGCAACTTGGGCGGGCAACCATTTGCTGCATAGACACACGATCAGAAGGTTGATCTGAGGTTCCGCACATCCATATAAGCATTCTCATCTCCACTACACTCATCTTTTGCACATGCTGCTTCTTGGTGACCCAACATTCTGACCCGTACAGCATGGCTGCCCTCACAACGATTCAAAAATCATTTTACTAAGACTTGTAATAAACAACTTATTTACTTGGCTAAAATATTAGAGGAGAAATTTGGAAGTAAATATGGTTTTTAAATCATTAAAGAAAAATTATGTAGAAGTCAGAATAGATATTATTGGTACATTGAAAATAAGTTTTAGTTAGTATGCGAATTTTAAGAAGATTTAGGTTAAGAAACAATAGTCAAGGGAGGACCTGGTAATTTTCCCAAACAATAGACCTTTCTGCTATAAGCCATTCTTGAAAAGCCAATCTAGTGCCCACTAGGTTTGGCAAGCAATATAAGAGAAGGCCGAGGAAAGAGAAGGCCGAGGAAATAGGATGTGCTAGTGGGTCTAGGCAGGGACCATAACTCTATTTCTAGTCTCGAGACCTTTGGGTGATCACTACTAGATGGAAATGATTTTGGGGATCTCCAATTTAGGAAAAAAAATCTTTGTTTCCAATTTTTAATTTTAGATTTGTGTTTTGCAAATTTCTAGCTTCCCGACGCTTCCCTTGATGCTTCTTATTCCCAACCAACTCGCCCCAGCCCCAGTGGTAGACGTACTGCCCTACACCGGCTAGTTCAAGCCATCCTCTTGGGAAGAACTCCATCACACTACTGTTTCGATCCATGTAGAACTTGTTCGTCAACTGGGCCCCGTGTGACGATGCTAAGATATCCGTATTGGTCATTGGTTTCGCTTACGTTTTCAGCTGGCTTCAAAGCCCCTATTAGTCAGGCGCGCAGTGAACTGTAACGGTGAAAAGGTTGGAAGATCTGGCCAAAGAAGGTGATAGCCCTGTCAATGTGAGGTCCGACCAAAAAACGTTTTTGGAATGAAAACGGTTTATTAGGGGAAAAAGGGCAAAGCCTAAAAATTGAGAAGTTCAAAATACAGAACACAACATCTTAACTAAGTCTAAAGAGGACCAACAACAAACTAGTCAGCACAAGTGCTTGCATGCAAACAAAAAAAAGTAGATTGCCATTCAAAAAAAAAAAAAGTAGACATCAAATAAAGAATCTCCAACGCATTTGCAAAATCTCTTTCAGCCTCAGAGATCCAATTTTGTGATTCGATGTTTATTCTTTGAACCTCGTCCCCAAAAGCTTATTGTTGTCTTCCATGTTCTGCATATATTGTCTAATTGTATGTCAAGTCTTCTAGCAAAGCTATTGTAGTCAAATTCTCCTTTAGGTTCACCATATTCTCCACCTTCATCGCGTACAACATAAAAGTTATAATGTCCCTTTAATTATATGAATACCTATTCAATTGAAGGTAACAATAACTGATATGTTTGAGCATTAAGTTCAAATAAATTTCCATAGGGATTGTTTGCAATGAGTCCCTAGCACGGATTTAAATTTCGATCTTCACGGCAACGTTTTAGTTGTAAATTTTGATATAAATCCCATAAAATCATGAAAACATATAGAAACATAAGTTGTGCTAATGATAAATTTTTAAGATGAAACCAAGGTTTTAAATTTTGGTTTCGTAAAGCATTTTGGACCTCATCGAAATTGAAATTTTTGGCCAAAATTTCGAAATTTCAGGCGAAATCCACTAAACCAATTGAACGGCTATTTTTTCTCGTATTTTATTTCAATCGAAATTTCCGAAATTTTGGAAATTAATATTAAATAAATATCAAAATCCAAATTTTTGGGTGAAATCACTTAAATTTCGGGGAAGAAGAAATTTTGAAATTTTGGTCGAAATTTAATACAGTTTCACGTTTAGGCGATTTCAGTTTCGGTCGTTCTCGACCGAAACCCGAAATCTCAGTCCAAATTTTGGATTTTAGTCAAAATTTAAAACCTTGGATGAAACTTCATGAAATGCAGGAATAAGCACAAATACACACTTGTAAACTATCACATAAGCAAAACAACCATCCATATTGGTTTAAGTACATTGAACACTTATGGTATGTGTTGTCATGCTTGATAATGCAATGCATACATTTCACATGTAAATCAAATGTGTATGCATAATACATTTGTTGACTTTTATTTTAAAAAGTTCTTTGTAATTCAAAAATTACAAGAGGGGATTCTATTTTGTCTTTTTGTGGTTTATTCTCTCGGATTGGGGTCCACAGGCTGGCGACTCTGTTGGGGAATACTCTTTCGAGATATTGCCTAACTCTGTTAAAATGCCATTTATTACTAATTTTGAAGAATTTTGGGCCAAAATCATATGAAATGAGAATTTAATCGTTCAGACTCCAGGGGCACCAAATAGGTGTTTAAAACAAGGGATTCACACACTGCACAGCATACATCATTTTATTTTTTATTTTCTTTTATTGATTTTATTATTATTGGCTCCATAGGATAGATACAGTACATGCCAGCTGGGATGTCATTACCTGGATGGCATTATTGTATCTATTACCAAGCTATGCGCCGGTGCTGCAGCTGTAAACACTAAGCGTACTTGTGTTTACAGCAGTCGATGAGCAATGAAGCATACTATGTATAACACTAGGCGTACTTGTGTTATACATTTTAAGTATGGATCATAAGCATAGTACCCGATATATTGAGTCCAGAGCTCTACTTTCATTTTACATATTATGTATATGGATATATTTGCTTACTTAGTGAAACCCAATTAGGATCTGCATGTGCTTATATCTATATTGCATTCATATAAGGACGAACATGTGTTGCTTATACATGTTGGAGCCTAGATTTAGAGGCCTTATCCTATTTTTAGACTAGGGTAGCTCACCTTATGTGGCTACAGCGCAGTCCTAGCACACTCACGAGTCTGTCATGAATCGAAACTCTCTCGACTCCACTAGATTAGATTTAGGGCTGGTGCCCCTGGTTAGGATATACATGTATATATCTATATATTGATTATTAGATTAGGGCTTACTCCTTTGTAATGTTTCCTATCTAATCCAATCAGTCATATTCTTTGAGATTTAGATTTGGTCGATGATTCTACTTGTCATCGTTATGACCATGGTCTTTTTTCTGATCCTTTGATCATAGATCTGATTCATATCTTGCATCATTGATCCATATTCCATACATTTAGATTATGGCCTATTTCTTAGTTAGGTTCTCCTTCGTAATATAATCAATTCTTTCTATTTATCCATTCTGTGGATTATCATTAGATTATTGGTTCTTTATCCATAATCTATTCCTTGATCTATTGGTTTTAAAATTGATCCGTGTTTTTCATTGTTAGATTAGGGTTTACCACTTAGTTAGGTTTTCCTCCCTAATCTAATCAATTATCCCTATCTATTCATCCTTTTGGAATATGATCAGATCGATGGCTTTTCATCATCATTCTTATGGTCACGATCTATCCTTCGATCTTTTGGTTGCAAATTCAACCCATCTATAAATGTCGTCATTCATGATCAATCCCCAGCAGAGTCGCTAGCCTGTGGACCCCGATCCGAGAGAGGGGCAGCGGGACGTGCCCCACGCGTGAAGTCTCTCAGGATCATCCACGTGAATGGAGAGCTCTACCAAGGAACTCTCGAAAGAATGTGCCTCTCACAGTATGAGTGCCGATAAAAGGTGAGATACCTCTCGATTCGGGGACTAACCCAGATTTGAGGCGTACCTTAAACAAAAAAGAGTCGCCATCCAAGGAAGTGGGCCAAGGATCCCATACTATGCTCTGTTGCCGCGGATAACCAGAGATAAAGGAATAAGGTTCGTGCCTGGTTACGAATTCAGAAGGTCCAAAGAGCACCTCATCCGCCCAAGTGAAAACACCTGGTCTCTCATGCCATTTACTTAATAATTTTGAAGAGTTTTGGGCAAAAGTCATATGAAATGGGAACGAATATCTCTGAGAAGACGTCTATCTAATCATGCATGTCTCGGAGATGAATAATAAGCACACATAAAAGAAATGAAAGAAGTGTCGCCTAATAATAGCTAGGTTATGAGTGTCATACCTAATTGGTGTCTGAGTTCTGGTGTGTAAACACATGCATGCTACAGCTAAAGGTATAGGATCTGTACATGAAAGTAAGAAAACACAGCAAAACATATAACACAAATCAACTCTATACATGACTGGACAAGATGAATCCTAAAACTCTAATGCGACTTGACTCGGACCAAGATGGCCGTCCATCCCAGCTGCTCTACGTATCCCGGCCTCGGGAAGAATCGGAGTCAACGTAGTTTGATGACCTATTCTAAACTACAATGCCTAACCATCTAGAACCGCTATCCTAGAGTCGATCCGCTAGACTCGACTGATTTTTAAAGCTTTTTTGTACGATTGCTTAAATTCAAGTGAATTGTAATTTTTAGGACTCTCTATATGCCCTAACTAATGCAAGTTGGTTATCCTTAAGCTAATGCAGGTGGGCCTTACATCCTATGTGTAACTAGGCTGTGCATCCTAAAGAAAACCACGGGCTGACTATATGCTTCCTAGTCTAGCCATCGGTTCGACTAAGTGTCTAATCGATCAACTTGAGGCCTCATAACTCTAGGGACACTCACACGACAGGACACACCATATCAATACAAATCAAGACAGACTCCTAACTCTAAAACATCCCAAATAGCTAGGACAGACTCCTAACTCTAGAGGAAGATCTTTTTTTGAAAAGGGTTTGAATATTTTTGTAATTTTGAAAGATTTAAAATGTTTATTTTGAAAGGTTTGGCTGGACTTGGGATGTGAATCCCAAGCTGCACTACGTACCCTATTGAAAGGGATCAAGCCAACGTAGTTCGAAACATAATTCCTAACTACTCTCCTAATGACTCAAGATTTTTGAGATTTTTGGTTTTTCAGATGTTTTGATGTTTTTGACACAAGAGGACATAATCCTATCATCATAAGGGGAGGACAGACTCCTGATATCCCGCAAAGGTTGGACAGCATCCTATGCTTTGCGGGGGAATGAACAGAATAACAACTCTGTAAGGGTTGGACAGCATCCTATACCTTGCAGGAGCGGATAGAAAAACACATGATTTGATGAAGGGTTGGATAGAACCTTAACCCTTATGATGATAGGACTGACTTTCTAGCTAAGGACAGACTCCTATGCTAATAGAAAAAGACTGACTCCTAGTGCACAAACCTAAGAAGGGAGTGCTAACGAGACTAGGTTAGTCTCCTAAAAGAAATTGAGATAAAGAAGAGTGCTGGTGAGACTAAGTAAGTCTCCTAAAAGAGAGGACAACTATGACCAATGAGACAAAGCCTGTCTCCTATAGGATTTTGGTTTTTCTGCAATGATAGAGAGAAACCTAATGTCTAGGGGATACACATATAAAAGGCTGGTCAAGTCTTTTTGAAAAGAAGAGGGGAATGCTACTTGAACTGAGCAAGTCCCCTAATGATGGGCTTGGGCTAGCGCCTTCATCGCCCTGGATCAAAGGGTGTCTAAGAAGCTAAGAAACTTCTATCTAAAGAAAGAGAGAATAAAAGGAAAGAGGGTACTACCACGACTGGGTAAGTTCCTCCAAAGATTATGTAAGCCCAATGGTTTTTACCTTGGCATTCCCATCTTGTTTTGATGATTCCAATACACAACTGATCTTTTATCACTAATGTGGTTGATTGTCTAAGTTGTAGATTATGATAAAGTAAGATCAAAGATGCTTGGATTGAAGGCCAAGAAGCTCACATTGGACCACCAATTGGAAGGCCAAAGTCATCAAGCATAAAGTCATGAAGACTTAAAGACATGAAGAAATTTATATTGAAGACCATTTTTTGTCTTTTAGAATGTAAATGATCCAAACCTAGATTAGGCTTTTAGAGGCATAATTAAGTTAATCTCACACACCCTAAATAAACAAGTGATTGTATTTGTGGAGTTCCAACACCTTGGAACCCTCATAGCAATCCCATCTTGGTTGAGAATTGGAAGCCCAAAATAGAATTGAAAATCTGCTCTGCATAGGCTTCTCGGAACTCCGAGAATTCTCGGAACTCCGAGAAATGGTCCAGTAGATCATTTTCCAACTTCTGTGTGTATTCTCGGAACTCCGAGATTTATTCTCGAAACTCCGAGAATTCTCGGAACTCCGAGAATTATTCTCGGAACTTCGAGAACACTCCAACGGTCTGAAAAAGAGCCGTTTGGAATTTTGCTGGAATTACCTTAATGCCATTGAACGGTCATATTTTGGTTTTCCTATAAATATGGGTGTTCTAAACATACAAACTATCAATCCTAACAATCTAAAACTACATTTGAATATCCAAGAGTGAATCAAACATCAATTGTGCCTCTCATCTCCATCTTTAGGATTTGGATCATAGGCTCAAATTTGTACATCCATTTGTAACCCTTGTGAGGGATTTTTCATTTCTTTCTTTCAAACCTTCGAGTGTTGTATTAGGGCGAGTATTCGGAGAAGCGTAGCCTATTCTCCGTGGTGAGGATAGCCACCGAGGTTAAAGCTATTGGGGTGAGGATAGCCACCAAAGTTAAAGCTATTGTAATTGGCATTCGATCTTCGCCAAGGTTAAGAAGATCAAATAGTGAAGCCATCAACGGGTTTAGTTGGTGGAGTGGAGTAGGCCTCGGATTTGAGGACCGAACCACTTTAAAATCTCGGGTGCACTCTTTCTATCTCTTTGCTCTTTTATTTGCATTGCACCATTAGATTTAACTTGTATGCTTGAATATTGATTCTTGATCTCTTAACTTTAAAATCGGTTTAAAGGTTTTAAAATTGGTAGATTCTATTTCTTAAACAACCATATTCTCCCTCCTCATTGTGTTGCCAATCTAGTATAACTTGGGACCCCCCTACATCGGATTTTCACTTGGTATCAGAGCCGTGGCTCTTAAAAGATTTTAAAATTTTTGTGAAAGTTATTCCAAAATCTAACTAGGGAAAGATTTTATTTGGCAACTTCTAATTGTGAAATGGCACACCAAATTGGAACCGGACTTCCGGAAGGCCATTCCACAACTAGACCTCCTTTCTTCAATGGGTCAAACTATGGACATTGGAAAACAAGGATGCGCATCTATCTTCTTTCGATAGATGTGGAACTTTGGTACATTGTTGAAAATGGATACAATGTACCTTCCAAACCATTTGAAGAATGGAATGTGGTAGAGAAAAGGCAAGCTAATTTGAACTACAAAGCAATAAATTCCTTGTTTTGTGCCTTAGCTACCGAGGAGTTTAATAGAGTTGCTCTTTTTGATTCCGCCAAGACTATTTGGGATACCCTTGCGACTACCCATGAGGGAACATCACAAGTCAAGGATTCCAAAATAAACTTGTTAAAGAGCAAGTATGAAATGTATAGAATGAGTCCAAACGAGAGTATTTCGGAAATGTATACTCGTTTTTCTATTATTTCTAATGAACTAGCTAATCTTGGTAAATCTTATCCTAACGATGAGCTTGTGAGTAAGTTACTTAGGTCTCTTCCTCCCCATTGGGATCCAAAGGTGACCGCGATTCAAGAGTCAAAAAATCTCAAGACGCTAACCATAGAGGAGCTTGTAGGATCTCTCATCACCCATGAGATGCTCCTTACTAGCCGACAAGAGGAAAAGAAGCCAAAGGAGAAGGAGAGGGAATTTAGATCCCTAGCACTCAAGGCTTCCAAGGAAGACTCATCAAGTGAAGCGGATAGTGACGAAGAAGAAGCTTTACGAAGATTCAAGAGCTTGTGGAGAAAGAAGCATAAGAAAGATAAGAAAAAGAAAGAAGAAAGTGATGTTGATGGAGCCTTAAGATGCTTCAATTGCAAGAAGATTGGACACAAAAGACCGGATTGTCCACTTCTAAAATCAACTTCCTCTAAGTACAAGGGTAAGAAGGATTGGAAGAAGCATAAGGCTCTTGCCGCCGGTTGGGATGCGTTAAGCACATCGGGCAAAAGCTCAAGTGAAGGGGAAGAAAATAAAAAAGATGATCTTTGCTTCATGACATTCACCCATGAAGTTGAGGTAAACTCTAACCCCTCATATTCTTCATCTAGTAGTAAAAGTGATAGCATACCTTATGATGAATTATGTGAAACCTTGCATACCCAAATTTCCAAAAACAAAGTTCTTAAAAAATCCATTTTAAAGTTAGAAAAAGAACTTGATTTTTTGAAAATTGATTTATCTTCTTCCATATCTCAAGAACAAGTGACACTTGAAAATCATAAACTTGAGATTAATACCCTTAAGGGTAGTTTGGATGAGAAATCTTGCCAACTTTTAAAACTTCAAAATATGGCAAGCTCCTCCAATTCTTATGAAGATGAAAGAAATGAGCTTTTAGTTCAAACATCCCATCTTCATAATGAAAATGAGAGACTTAGATTATGTTTACATGGATTTCTAAATGGAAATAAAATTATTGACATAATCCTAAGTAAAACTAGTCTTAGACCTCAACATGCTTATCATGATAGGACTAGTGTATCTAACCCTCTTGTTAGATGCCATTTTTGTGGAATGAATGGTCATTACCAATTCCAATGTGCATCCAAGAGTAGGGCTAGATGTGGGACCAAGAAATCTTGGGTTCCCAAAACCCCCATATGATTTTATTCATATTGTGTAGATTAGGGGTTTTTGAACTTAAAATTGAATATATTTCATTTGTATGGTTTGTGTTAACCCCTCTTGTATTGTAAAATTATTTTAACTAGGGTGAGTTAAAATTGAATTTTTCTTTGAAAAAGGGGGAGCTTTAAAATTGTAAATTTTAACCCCTTTGTTTTTCTTACCCCTTCTTTTTGTTGATGACAAAGGGGGAGAAGAATCTAGAGTAAAGTCTCTAGAATAAGAAAAATGTGAAAAGAGTATATGCTTTGATTTGTAAATCTCTTGTGCTTGTCATCATCAAAAAGGGGGAGATTGTAAGCCCAATGGTGTTTACCTTGGCATTCCCATCTTGTTTTGATGATTCCAATACACAAGTGATCTTTTATCACTAATGTGTTTGATTGTCTAAGTTGTAGATTATGATAAAGTAAGATCAAAGATGCTTGGATTGAAGGCCAAGAAGCTCACATTTGACCACCAATTGGAAGGCCAAAGTAATCAAGCATAAAGTCATGAAGACTTGAAGACATGAAGAAATTTATATTGAAGATCATTTTTTGTCTTTTAGAATGTAAATGATCCAAACCTAGATTAGGCTTTTAGAGGCATAATTAAGTTAATCTCACACACCCTAAATAAACAAGTGATTGTATTTGTGGAGTTCCG
The DNA here is from genome assembly GCF_043159265.1 of Tasmannia lanceolata. NCBI lineage: Eukaryota > Viridiplantae > Streptophyta > Magnoliopsida > Canellales > Winteraceae > Tasmannia > Tasmannia lanceolata. The sequence goes on along the minus strand of NW_027518679.1, from coordinate 36,345,380 downwards.
ACACCTTGGAACCCTCATAGCAATCCCATCTTGGTTGAGAATTGGAAGCCCAAAACAGAATTGAAAATCTGCTCTGCATAGGCTTCTCGGAACTCTGAGAGTTTTTCTCGGAACTCCGAGAAATGGTCCAGTTCCGAGAATTATTCTCGGAACTCCGAGAAATGGTCCAGTAGATCATTTTCCAACTTCTGTGTGTATTCTCGGAACTCCGAGAACACTCCAACGGTCTGAAAAAGAGCCGTTTGGAATTTTGCTGGAATTACCTCAATGCCATTGAACGGTCATATTTTGGTTTTCCTATAAATATGGGTGTTCTAAACATACAAACTATCAATCCTAACACTCTAAAACTACATTTGAATATCCAAGAGTGAATCAAACATCAATTGTGCCTCTCATCTCCATCTTTAGGATTTTGATCATAGGCTCAAATTTGTACATCCATTTGTAACCCTTGTGAGGGATTTTTCATTTCTTTCTTTCAAACCTTCGAGTGTTGTATTAGGGCGAGTATTCGGAGAAGCGTAGCCTATTCTCCGTGGTGAGGATAGCCACCGAGGTTAAAGCTATTGGGGTGAGGATAGCCACCAAAGTTAAAGCTATTGTAATTGGCATTCGATCTTCGCCAAGGTTAAGAAGATCAAATAGTGAAGCCATCAACGGGTTTGGTTGGTGGAGTGGAGTAGGCCTCGGATTTGAGGACCAAACCACTTTAAAATCTAGGGTGCACTCTTTCTATCTCTTTGCTCTTTTATTTGCATTGCACCATTAGATTTAACTTGTATGCTTGAATATTGATTCTTGATCTCTTAACTTTAAAATCGGTTTAAAGGTTTTAAAATTGGTAGATTCTATTTCTTAAACAACCATATTCTCCCTCCTCATTGTGTTGCCAATCTAGTATAACTTGGGACCCCCCTACATCGGATTTTCAGATTAAAAATGAAATATCTTCTTCTTCTTCTTAAAATCTGCTGGAGAGTGATAGAAGAGAGCGAGAGACTTGGTAGAATGAAAGGGGTTTGGTTAGTTGGGCTGCAGGTGAAGAGATGGGAGACGAGACTCTGATATTGAAGAGGTCAATGGCTATGATAACAATAGAGGAACTGAAGGTCAGTTGTAAGGGTAGAGATGATGGGTGTGCTGATGTTAAAAAAAAAGGATAATGACAACATCAATGACTGGTAACGAATGTCAGCACTACTTCCCTTTCTTGTGACATTACTAGCTTTGAAATCAAAACAGGGGATACTCTATCTGTAAATGACCATTCCATCATATTACTCAAAACAATAATTCCATATACAAAAACTGAATGGGAGAAACAAATCAGGTTCTTTCCTTCTACTGTTTAAATTGCCAAAATCATATAAACCTGAGATATATCCCAAAATAACATCATGAAACAAACATCAAGTATCCTTAACAGGAAGTCTCTAGAAATCAATTCCAACCAAAAATAGCAGCCATTTCACACATTATCAGAATTATTTATGCATTAACTAACTAAAAAAAAAAACTATACAAACATCAGCTCAAAGATTTTCTATCAACAAGTTGATTTCGCTTAAAAATTTCTAGCACAATCAAATCAAAGAATCTTCAGGTTAGAGAACAATCCAGACTTGAAATCTCATTGCATATAAAATCAATAAAAAAAATCAAACATCAATGATAACAAAAAAAACACATAGCATGCTCATGAATATACACTAAAAAAAATCAAAGAATTTATAGAAATGCTTACCTCCGAATATATTTTTACTCTTTTTTTTTTTTTTTTAGATCTGCGTCCTCGCCTCAGAATCGATGAAGATGATTAATCGAGCTCCAACGAAGCTTGATTCACCAGATCCGATCGCAAATGACCTTGTCTTGTTGAACAGATACTCTTTCCTCTTAGCAATTTGATTCAAATTACCAAACCCTAGGTCAAGATGAGCTAGATCGGAGAAGAAAATGTATAGTTAGGGTTTGAGGTGGTAGATCGGAGAGGATGACCGAAGCTTTGACGATCCCACCGGAAAAGGTTGATCGGAGAAGATGAACAATCAGATCTTAGGGTTTCGATTTTGGGGATCTCTCTCTCTCTCTCTCTCTCTCTCTTGCTCGTTGGCTACAAATGAAAGGAGGGTGGAAGATATGGCGTGAATTGCCCGGAGAAGAAGATCGGAGCTGGCCGGAGCATGATCCGGAGAAGGAAAAGGGAGAGGGTTATTGGATTTGGGGAAAATCTCTCGCTCTCTCTCTGTTAGGATGTGTAACCGGAGCTCGACCGGAGCTTGAGCGGAGAAGAAGGATCGGAAATAAGGTTTCGGATTTTCTCCCTTCTCTCTCTCTTTGATTTTCTCAGATCTGGAAAATGAGATCTCTGTGTAGATCCGATTCCTAAGAAAGAAAGAAAAAGCTGAAGCTATAATGGAGGTTGGCCGGAGCTAGGGTGCTGCCGGAGATGAGGAAGATGTGCGGCTGGCCGGAGAAAATGGAGATGGTTGCCGCGGCTCTCTCCCTCTCTGCAAAAATTCTTCTCGATCCCCTTTTTTTTAGAAAATGAAAATCCCTCTCCCTTCAACAAACCTCACTCGATGGGTTTTATAAGTGGGAAATGATAAATTTACACCCCCATTCTTGCTTTGGACAACCCCACATAGTGAAATATATGACCATTCTGTTAGACTATAAGATGGTGGCCCAGGTTGAAAGAGACCCTAGGGAAAAACTATATACTTGCTTCTCCTTTCACTCTTACGGACAACCCTCTCTAAAAAAAAATTGACATACTTAACCCCCTTTCTTCCTATGGACAGCCACTTTCTACCAAAATAAATGATATATTTTTGCCCCCATTTCTTCCTAGCCAACCCCTTTTGGACGCATTTATGACTACTCTTTTCAACAAAGAGGTGGCTCGGATGGGAAAAGGGATGGGATAAATTCTCTATTCTTCTTCCTTACTGAATTGATATGGGCACATCTTGCAGAAATTTTGAGATCGGGCTTCGAAATTTTATTCGATTTTGAGGACTAGGGTCCGGTCAAAATGGGGTGTCTACAGTCCTTTAGGACTTACTTTATGCTTTTGGAAGTCTCTCCCAAAATTTGAACTTCCCTCCAAAAGGGCTAAGGTCTTGTGAAAACCTTTAGTCCAAGATGGGAAGTTTATGAGGAAAAGAGTGTCCATATATATCCTTCCACTTCATTGTCTTGTGAATGAGAAAGAGGATAAAGAGAGACCCTCGCGCATGAGCCGGTGGGCTAGACCATACCACATACACACGCCGCCAGGCTGGCTCGGCCGGCCGTGCGCATTGTCCCGAAGCTCTTCTTTTATTTTTTTCTTTCTGTCACATTTTTCTTGAAACATAATTTAGAGATCTACTATGGAATCTGAGTTCATTGCTTTAGAAAAAGCAAGTGAAGAAGCCGAGTGGCTTAGAAACTTATTGACTAATATTCCACTTTGGGATAAACCAGTACCGGGTATCACAATCCATTGTGATAGTCAGGCTGCTATTGCAAGAGCATGTAACAATATATATAATGGAAAATCCTGACATATTCGTCAGAGGCATAACTCCATAAGACAATTGTTGAAGAATGGAGTGATAACCATTGATTATGTAAGATCAATAGACAATATATCATATTGTCTTACAAAAGAACTAAATAGAAACCTAGTCATGAGCACATCGAGGGGGATGGGGCTGAAGTCCACCATTTAGATCACCTATAATAGGAACCCAGCCTATCTGACTGGAGGTCTCAAGAAGTAGGTTCAATGGGAAAAACAAGTTATTTGAGTGATCTGTTTTGCACTAAATTGTATGTGAATTAAGTTCACTAAGCCTATCCCTATATGGTGTGGGTGCAACCTGTAACGGTAAGAGGGTGAGTCATACGACTCTTAATGATATCTATAGCTGACTAGATGGCTAGCTGATTGTCAGTGGGGTGTGTAGTTACAGGGCACTCCTAATAGATACACCTATATGAGTGTGGAAGTGTGGCCACTTCCTATGAGAATTGGGCTAAAATTCTCTAGAGCGCTCATGAAAGCAGGATATAGCACATGGCCGAAAAGTGCGACACCATATGAACTTGCTTATGCCTTCCTTGTTGTGTGTGTGGTGTCTTGTCTCAGTTTATTACTCAAAGTAATTGGTTCAAGACGTATGTTCACCAACTACTTGATAAACCCAATACACCTACACTAAGTAAAGGTTCAAGTCCAAAAGACACATCTACTGATGCATAACATATTTTGTCTCGATCAAATTAGTTTCTTTATGATTTCATTATTTTCTTGTAATTTTTAATTAGTGGGGGATTGTTGACTTTTATTTTAAAAAGTTATTTGTAATTCAAAAATTACAAGAGGGGATTCTATTTTGCATTTTTTGTGGTTTGTCTTTTAGGACTTACTTTATGCTTTTGGAAGTCTCTCCCAAAATTTGAACTTCCCTCCAAAAGTGCTAAGGTCTTGTGAAAACCTTTAGTCCAAGATGGGAAGTTTATGAGGAAAATAGTGTCCATATATATACTTCCACTCTCATTGTCTTGTGAATGAGAAAGAGGAAAAAGAGAGACCCTCGCGCACCACCCGGTGGGCTAGACCATACCAGACACGCGCGCCGCCTGGCCCTGCATAGCTCGGCTGGCCGCGCGCGTCGGCCTGAAGCTCTTTTTTTATTTTTTCCTCTCATATTTTTCTTAAAAAATAATTTTGTTACCGTTTGGAAACGTCTCCACCTGCTTAGTGGGCCGTTTAGGAAACATTAATTACGCAATAAGTATTGCAACGTTTCGATTCCCAACGGATTCTTTCCTTTCTATAAAAATCAGATTTAGAGAGAGGAAAATCTATCTCAAGCGGAAAGTCTTCCTCTCTTGTCGTTTTTCTCCCTTTCTTCTTTCTGCAACTGTTGTTTTTCCCATAAGCTTTCTGATCAAGGCATTTTCGGCACTAATAAGCGAGTTCTAAGGCATTCGGGTTGCGTGAGTGCACACCCCTGGAGCGAGAGTTGTTATATCCTGGAGGCATACGCCGAGACGCCCATTTGCACTGTTGATTCGTCATAGTGGGGGTGAGATTTGCCTTAAGGACAACGAAGATCCTTCCTGCCTCAACTCGATAAGTCATTTCTTCTTCTGTTTTGTCTGCAGATTAATTATTGCTGCTTTTCTACCATCTGTTCATATCAGTTCATCTTCTGTGGAGCTATATTGGTATATTTCGTATCCCAAAATTACAGATTACAATACTATTTTCTAGCAACACACACCACATCCCACATGCAATTCATTTGAATATAAGTATGTAACACATGCTGATAAAGTCTACCACAAATAAACATACGGTCTTGGTTTCAGTTTGAATTTCGACTTCAGTATCACTTCAATAGTGATGGAAACAGAAACATTTCAGTCGTTTCGTTTCGTTTCCATGAAAATTTAAAACCATGGTCCCTGTCAAGTAGCCACTAAAAATTATCCATTAAACAAAAAGTCAATATATTAGGACTTGTTCCAAACAAAGTAAAAGGGTGGTAAAAAAATTTACGCTCGTGTGCAAAATCAATTGCAATCCAAACGGCGTACAAAATGCCCTTGCGGCTGAATTTATTTACGAAACAGGCCCGACTTTACGATCGAGGCCTCTAGAGTAATTTCACTATAATAGGGGCATGAATTGATTTCCAAACCCGACTTCTGTAGGTCGACGTCTCAAAACTTGTCAAAACGCCCTTATTTCTCTCAATGTCTTTGAAAAAGCAGCAGATGTCTTCGGAAAACCTCAACCCCTACCATATCTGCTCTCCATACGATTCAAAGCTTGTAATTTCCATCAGACCTTAGCTTCTTTTTTTTTTGCATTTTAACTCAAGATAGCGAAGAAATCTTTCGACCCTGAAACACACAAGTTTTTTCTATATATGTTGTTTCGAGAAGAGATGACATCCGGGAGTGATTTACTCAATATATTTTTCTTCAAATATATTGGTCCAGGAAGGGGTAATGAATAAGGGGTTCTCCTAGAGTTGAAGAGGTTTCTAGAAGATTTGAGGGGAAATGAGAGGCACCCTAAAGGCATGTTTTAATTTCCATCGAAACCGACACACAGAATGACCAAAATGTTTCTATTCCATCTCCATCGACACATACGGAACTAAAAGGCATAGCAGCCCCAAAGATATGTAGGCTTTATTGGCTGCTAATTACATATCTTGAATAAAGAAAATACATCTAATTATCCATCAAGAGGTTCCCTATCTAAATACAATTATTAGTCAATTATACTCTAGAAAGATCTAATTTTTTGCTAACAGATTCTTTTGGATGGAATTTCTTTGTCCTTGGGACTTTCTTCATTTTTCCAAACTTTCTTCGTCTTTTCTTTAGGGAGCCGTCATCTTTGTCATCATTTTCCTGGAGGAGAAAGGTGTTCTCCATTTAGGGAGTCTCTGGGAAGAGATCTTAAAGGGGCCTTTAGAGAGTTTCTAGAAACATATTCTAAAGGGATTTTCTTCCTTCTCCAGAAGGAGAAAGGCTTTATTTCTTTTGGGGGAACCGCCATCTTTATCCGTTGGGGGAAACCGCCGTCTTTATCATCTTTCTCTAGGAAGAGAAAGGTCTTCTCCCCTTAGGGAGTCTTTGAGAAAAGATTTTAAAGAGACCTTTAGAAAGTCTCTGAAAGAGATTCTAAAGAATTTTTCTCCTTCTTCCCTTCTTTCTTTTGGGGAAACCACCGTCTTATCTTTAGAGGAAACCACTGTCTTTATAATCTTTCTCCCGGAAGAGAAAGGTCTTCTCTATTTAGGAAGTCTTTAATTCCCAATTGAATGAGTATCTTGACATGGGGAGCATGACTATCTTGACAAATCCATTTTATTTGGACAGGCTTCTCTATATAAAAATCAAGTTCGATAATTTTGAAAAAAATTTAGATGTGGCTTGTCAAAAGAGACGTGCTCACACAATGAATAGAATAGAGAAGCCTAAACAGATGAAGAAAATGACCTTTAATAGGAGAGAATGGAAGAAAATGATCCATGTAGATGAACCCAACTAGTGTCAGGATTAGACTTAGTTAATTTGAGTCGGGTACATTCTTTCAACTTCAGTATGAAAATTTTCTAAAGGATTCACTAGCCAACCTCAACTGGTTTGGGACAAAGGCTGAGTTGAGTTGATGCATGCACCAATGCATGCTAAGCGTCATGTAGCGTTTTCTAGTTGTGACTCCACCAATATGCCGCATGAGAGAAGCTTTCTACCAACTTAGGGTTTGAAGAAAATAAAAAAAATTGATAGCTAAAAAAGAGCTTTGATTTCATAAAAAAATGAGTCTTAAAAGGGTTGTGAATCTCAAAACAATGGAAGAGGTTCAGCTCTACTGCAAATCATAAAAACAACCCTTAAACTAAAAAAAATTCCACCTAAAAAATAACATTCATAGCGTTTGAGATAGGAGGACTTCTTCATAATACTCTTTCCGCGGCGAATATTTGGGATCTCAGTGGATGCAGCTGCTACATCAGGAATCTTCACCATATCCTTGGTTTTCTTCTCAACACTCTTAATGCTCGTCCAAATTTTCTATTGGGTGGGAATTGTTGAATGTTCTTGTAAAGGTTGCGCCTTAGCCAATGACTTAGTCTTCACTAGTTGGAGATTCTCAAGATCTATTACAAATTGTTTTAATTTTTCGAGCATCGTCTTTCCTGGTTGTTCTTGAGTGTTGTTCGATACTATCTCCTGGTTGATATCTCCTATCAGTTCATTAATTGAAGTTTGCAAAGCATTTGCAACATCCCCTTGTGATGATTTATTGTTAATTAGCTCATGAAATCCGTCTTCCGTATCAAAGAGTCTAGCCATCAACCTTCCTATCTCAAAGGCTACGTATGTTAGTAAAATCTCTTCTCAGAGACTCCTTAAAGGGAGAAGACCTTTTTCTTCCTGGAGAACGATGATAAAAACATCAATTTCCCCCCAAAAGATAAAGACGACAGTTCGTACTTTGATCAATCCACTTTGATTGGCTCAACTAAAAAACATCAATCAAGGTTTTAAATTTCGACCGAATTCCGAAATTTCGGGTTTCAGTGGAGAATGAAACAGAAATGGGGTTAACTCGAAACCGTACAAAATTTCGACTGAAATTTCAAGATCGAAATTTTGTTTTTTCCTGAAACTGAAATATCAGGAAAAACCCAAAAATAAGCAATTTTAAGATTTTTTTAATATTCTCCTAAACTTTCAGGCGAAATTTTGGTAATTTCCCCAAAATTTCAATAATTTGGCCCGAAATTTTAGGGTGAGATGAAATAACAATTAAATGCTTTCGTTTGATTCCGCCAAAAACTTTGAAATTTAGGTCGAGGTGAGGACAAAAACGCATTCCGAAACAGAAATTTAAAACCTTGACATCAATCAATCAAACAGCTTGATTGAGGAAAGCAAATCGGCCACTCTAACTGGCTTCTTTCATATGAAACGAACTCGATTCAGCCATAGTAAAAGAAATTAGCTTGCTCCATAGAAACGAAACCAACTTAACCTAGAAACACAATCATTCTAAGCAACTTGCTCCATATGAAGTGCAGTTGGTTCGACCAAAGTAAAAGATTCACCATTTCAATCAGCTTGTTCCATGGGGAACGAAGTCAATTGGGCAAAACATGAAAGAGCAACCATGTTGATCGTCTTGTTCCATAAGGAACAAATGCAATCTGGCCAAAGATAAAAAGGTCATATCGATTGACTTGTTCCCTGAAATTAGAGATATAGTATTCGATATAAAATTAGAGATGTCTAGGAGGTTCTAGAATCTTCTCCACATCCAAGAGAAGTCTACAATATTATAAAATCTTCTACATGATTGAAATACAAGTGTGGCAACCCAAGAGGGGGGTGAATTGGCTAATTAAAAATTTTGGGCTTAATTAAATGGAAGATTAAAAGTTAATTTATTAATTAAGCACTAGTTAATATTCTAACCCTTGTTCAAGTAAACATGAAGATGAAAGCTAGGGTTTTGATATTACTTTCTGATGCATTCACTAACCCTTGTTCAATTAAAATATAAGCATAAGTAAGGGTTAGAGATTACCAATCACCAGAGAGAAGGAGAAGAGAGATAGAGTGAGGAAGAGACCATAGGAGGTACTCCACTCTTCAAGACCTCCTTGAAGCTTCACTAAGCGATCATCCACTCTTAACGGGCCGGATCAATGAGCCCTCGGTTACAAATGCCTTCTCCACCTCCGAGGGGAGAAACCCTCTTCACTCTAGATTCATCTTTCTTATCGGGCCGAATCGAAGACCCTGAAATACAATCAAGCTTCTCTTTAAGGCCGAAGCGAAAACCCCTCTTACAACTCCTAGATTCACTTTTCTTATCGGGCCGAATCGAAAACCCTCAATACAAAATGAAGAACAAATGAGAAACTCTCTGAGCCTCTTAATATGCTTAATACAAAGAGAATAGCTCACTACTCTACAAGAGAATAAGAAAATGAAAGCCCTATGGAGGTCCTCTTGTTGAATGTAGATTCAAAAATCAAAGCACAGAAGAGGAAATTAAAAATCTTTAGATTTGAAAGTTTAGGCTTGATAGATTTGGAAATGAAGTGCCAAAAGGTTGTCTAGTTAGGTTTAGATAGGGTATAAATAGCCCATTTGAAAATATGACCGTTTGGGGGCAAAACCGTAAAAAACGGAATTGAAAAAGTCAAACTGCGCAATCCCCAATGGCTACTTTTCAATACCAGCGCAGTCGACCGGGGTATCACGGTCGTCCGCCCTATCGGGCGCTCTCTTTTGATTTTCAAATTTCAAACCGGCGCGGTCGACCAAGTCATGGCGGTTGTTCGGCGAGAGCTACCTGGACCTTTTTTATTTTTGACCAGGTTCCTATCCGCGGTCGTCTGGCCATATGGCGGTCGACCGGCCCAACGATGCTGGATTGTTTCTGTTTAGACAGAAACATATCCGCGATCGACCGGGATGCCCCGGTCGACCGGCCCACTAAAATTCGGTAGGTGCTGGATTCCAGTCACCTTACCATGGTCGCCTGGGGAACGCCGGTCGACCATCCCTGTTTGAAATTCCATTTTAAAGTTAAAATCCAAGGGACTTTGGGCCATGGTCTTTGGGCTTTTGTCCAAGGTTTTGTACCATATTTTGGGGAGTGTTGATGGTTTTCAAAGATGTTAAATTTAATTATGAAAATTATTTGGAAACCTATGAAAATGCAAATACAAATAATAAGAGGACTCCAAATACAATCTAAAAATATGAAATCTTGAGTCTTCTTGAATTACTTGGCTTCACCGCACTTTCTTGGACAACTCCGACTTACGAGTGAACACTTCAACTTGCTTCGGGACATATGAATTCCTCCATCCTTTGAGTCATATTGAATGGTACATGAGGATGCCACCAATGCTAGTTCAACTCCAAGCTTTACTGGCACTCTGCTAGGCAACTTGTGGGATCTTTGACTTGAACATCTTCCGAGGATGATGTCTTCAATGTATGTGCAAGCTCTTTCCTTTGCGCATGTTGATCCTCAAGCCATGTGTTGTGTTGTGTAATGGCGATATGACATATGACTTTCATGTGTAAAGCACAACACTACGAAGCAACACATTAGTCCATAAAGACTAATCAATTTAGGTTTGCTAGCATCAAAACAAGAATGTAAAGGTGAATGTATGAACCCTTATGAACCCTTGGGCTTACATTCTCCCCCTTTTTTATGGTGGCAAACAAAAATTGATTAGGAGGCAGGAGATATCAAAACAATGGATAAATAAGCATCCCAGGATATAAACAATGAAGCATAGCTCCCCCTCACTATATGCACAATTGAAATAAAACACTAGAAACCAAATAATACATATAGACTATGGACTGCCTAATCAATTCCCAAAATTCGCCCCATTTTGGCAGCAGTAAAAAGGAATGGTTTTAACAGTGAAAGTTTAAAAACACAGTGCCATTATTACTCCCCCTATCTACTTATCATAAATATGAGATGATAAAAGTGAGATATACATGATAAGAACAACCAAACATAGACAAATGAAATGACACTGTGAAACACTTCTATGTTTGTGAATGGGCAAATGAAAATGGTACATATTAGAAATAACTTCTATAGCCCATGAAACTAATAAAGATATAACATTTAAGCGCATATATGCTCTGTTTGGTTGCCTTTTGTTGAGAAAAATAGCAGGGAATGCAATTCTACTGATTCGCTGAAGGGTGTTTGGTAGGGACTTTAGCAAAATTTGGGAGTTTGACCACCAGGGATGTCGGGCGCTTGTCGGTGACATGGAACCCTCAAAATTCGCTCGATGAATTTCTCCAAATCGAAGAAAAAAGGAGAGAAATTCTCGGGCAAATCTTATTTTTTGAGTTTTATTAGGAAGTGGCAAATCTTTGGCAAATCTTGGCCAAACCAAACAACGTCTTTTAGATTTGCTTTTAATCTCCCTTTGACTTCTTCTCCAAATCCTCCCAACATCTACCAACAACCAAACAGAGTAATAAGGCTTATCATAAAGATTTAAGAAGAAAAAGCAAGCACAGTGCATGATAAGCCGTTATTTTTATTTCTGGTCTATAAGATTCACAATTTAAGCTCAACAAATGGGGCAATGGACATTGTGAGCACATCACTAAGGTCCATATAAGCATGAGAGTTTGACAATTAGGCTCTCCCCCTAAGCATTTTTCATAGGCCTTAGATGAAACCTATAAGGCAAGGCATGACACTACACAATGGCTCAAGATGTGACTGTGAACACATAGTCACAGAGACTTATCATGAAAATTAGGTTCAAATGACTTATAATGTACATGATAAGTGATGAATTCATAGGTAATGAGATGATCAACTCAAGCACTATCCTATGAATGGGAGTTCTAGAGAGTTTTTAGAAATTGAACTCTAGAACAAGATACTTATCCTTAGAAATGATGACACCATATGAGTTCATCCAAGATAAGTCTAAAGCCTAAAAGGATATGAAACTAAGGCTTAGGCTAAGGTACTTGTCATAATTGAAATATGATCTCAAAATGAAAGCATGAGACAAGCCCCAACAACAACACATGGAGCAATAGGGCTCCACATGAGTGTACTTATCATATGGATTGTAGTATACATATCAACTAACATGTGATAAGATTGAAAAGGACAGATATGACATATATAGCTCCTCCTTTGTTAAAGACTCATATAAGGTATGAATCCAAAAGGCTGTCCAAACAAAGTCACCAAGGGATTTAGAAGTGAATGATTGAAAAACAACCCTTGGGCTACAATTGCATGATTGCTAGGGGTAGTCAAATGATACCAAAAGAGATGACAACCTAGCGGACCATGCTCATCCTAACTATGTGCATATATGGTATATATATATATATATATATATATATATATATATATATATATATATATAACAATTCAAGGCACATATAGCTTATCATGGTTAAGATGTTGGCAAGAAGCCAAAGTGATTAGATGTTTTAATCAAAGTGAAGGTACAGTCTCCCTCTTAATTAGTAAGAAGGCTAAAAGCACCAATTGAGTAGCTTTTAACTTTAAGGTTTAACATTTTACCATGTAGCTAATACCATACAAGGGGATATATATATATATATATATATATATATATATATAGTGCTTATAATCAATCAAACAAAAGCACACCAAGGGCAGCAAAATCAAATAAGTTTGATGGGACACACTACCCTAGGATAAGCAACTCTATCCTATTGTGAAGATAACTAGTTCTAGAAGATTTCCTTATAAGGGCACACTAGTTTTTAACTTTTAGGGAATGATCATTTTTATTTTCATTTTTCCTATTTGCTTGTTAGATGTGTTTTGATTGATTGAATTTAATTAAATTATTAAGAGTGATTTTCAAAACACATTTCATTTCAATTTTAAGCTTTTTAAAGCCAATTATATATCTATTTCAATGTTGAGAATATTTTTGGCTTATTAGGCATAATCTCATGATTTTAATGATATTCACAATTTGCAATGAACTCATAAGATACAAGTTTGAGTATATGATGAAAATACTTTCAAATAACTCAAACTTATAATGATCTAGCTTAAGAAAACTTAAATGTTGATATCCATAGATCACATATAAAGACATAATGTGTATATGTATACTATTTAGATCACATGCCTCTGACTAAGTGGATTGTAATAACTGTTTCATTTAATGATTCCACTTTAGTTTGAAGTTCACAAGTTTAGAGTTTTTGTGAACTTATCAATGTCACATGGATGATATAGATGACAAAATATCAAGCATATTCCATAGTAACAGTATATTTAAATGTGCACGCTTGGAGATTTTGACTAAATTTTTATTTTTGTAGTGAACATAGGTTTGATGTGAAGGATTTAAGATGATTACAAATTTTTTTATCACTTCACAGTCATTTATCCAAATTTCACTTGTTTGTTTGATTTATGGTTCAACTTATATATATATATATATATATATATATATATATATATATATATATATTATAAAACAAGTGGGTTGCATGTCATCAGTGAATGATCACATTGAAGTTTTTTAGACATGATTAGTTCGATGATTGGTTCATATAACTTTTATGGATTTCTCACATTGAGCTAAGTTTTAATTTTCTTTAAATGTTCTAAGATTTCAAGTTCAAGGGAATTTCATCAAAAGCCAAGGATCCTTAAGAGTGTAAGGAGTGATACACCTTGGGCTAATGAATCAACTTATGAATTTCTCATGATATTGACCATAGCTTTTGAAAATTCACTAAGTTTTGTATTTTGACCCGACCTTGATTGTTTCTTGATTTTTCATTGTTTCAAGGTATTAAACTTAGGAATCTAGCTTGAACCAAGCTAAGCTATTTCTATGGGTCAATAGGGGCACTAAGAGCAAGAGTCAAATTTTATACCAACACTTAGATCAAACTTCATGATCATACCAAAGAAGGAGTGTGTGATTTATTGTGCACAATAACATGATATTTTAGATATCAATGCAATATATCATGTTATCAATGGTATGAACATCAAATATATAGATACAAATAGATAAAGCAAGGTAAGTACATATGTATCTATAATACACTTTTAAAAAGATATAATCTTTAAGCACAAATATCTAGACATATGATATTCAATCATTACAACATGTCTAGTGTGAAATTTAAATGATTTATCTTTTTAGCATAAATTAACTAGATATAAGATTTTACATCAAAATTGAGTGCAAGGTATCTAGAGAGATATTTTAAAATAATTTACAGATTGATGCACAAATATAGACTAGATGCCGACATGGGACATTTAGGGAAGCTTTTCTAATAGATGTAACAATTGAGCACAATTCACTAGATACAATAATTTCTTTATATCATTATTAAGTATGTAGTATTTAGAAAACAAGATCAAAAGATCTAACTTTTAACCACAAGCAATTTTTAAAATATTTTCAATTTTATAACATATACCCCAAAATCTACTAAGCATATAAAATGTCTCAAGTAGGGGGTTTTGGAACCCAAACCACTTTGGTTCCAACCAAGTTTATTTGTGGGAGTGTATCTTTTTTTATCCAAACAAACTTGTTAGATTTCACAAATCTATGCTTACACCTAGATTTGTGATGTCCAAATCTACCACAATAAGTGAAATACAAGTGTGGCAACCCAAGAGGGGGGTGAATTTGTTAATTAAAACTTTTGGCTTAGTTAGATTTGGTATTAAAAATTAATTCATCAATTAAGCACTAATTAATCTAACCCTTGTTAACTAAGCAAGACAATGAAATTAGGGTTTAGACATTACCAATCATTTATATTTTCTAACCCTTGTTAATATAGATTAAAGATAAATGCAAGGGAAAGAAGTTACCAATCACCAAAGAAGAAGGGGAGAAGAAGAGTCATACCACAATGAGGACACCAAGATTTATTGTGGTTCAGTCTATCAACAAGACTTACGCCACTCTTCCAAGTTTGGCTCCTTCGGTACTCCATTTTTGCCCCAATTTTTACCCTTATTTCCCCCACCAAACCACCGTTGTTACCTATAAATAGAGGATCGCTCTCACATTTTGGGAGAGGGGGGACTCTTATTTTCGCTCAAACAAAAGAGAGAGAGCATGAGCAAAGAGAGAGAGAGAGAGAAAAAAATTCAAGAATGTGGCTTTTCTTCTCCTATCGCTTGTTCCGGTGGCCTCGCCGGAGATCTGGCAAACCCTCCTTCACTTCTAATACCTTTGCAAACCCTAACCATCGTTTTCACCATTTTAAGCCAAGAAACCTCAGCTTATAACTCTTAACTCTAGATCAAGTGTGGTGGTTACTCTCCCTTTCCCCCTTGTTTGTTTCTCTCGAATATGAAATCCTCCTCATTGCCCTAATTCGATGGGTATTTTTAAATGGGGAATGATAAATTTGACCCCCCCCATATCTACTAGGACAACCACATTTAGTGTATTGTGACTATTCTTGTACACTACAAAGGAGGTGGGTCGAGTATAAATGGGGGTGGCATTTAGATGTTGTTTTTATGTAATACAAAAGGATTGGTATTGGCACTCCCATGTCGGATGTTTCACCCTCCCTTCTGCCTTTTACACTACACAACTTAAACCCAAGACATAGGTTGGGGTGCGACTTGGGTCAATTTATAGGGTTTGGGTTTCAAGTACTCATTCGATTCCAAGTTTAGGGTCCTGTCAAAATGGGGTGTCTACAATCCTCTAGATCGAATATATAAAAAAATGCTTGTCTTGCACTATACTTACTAAAACTCTATGATAAGCACTAAGAGTGCTCAAATGTCAAAATATTTTTACTCATAGACTTCTTAGGGTTGTATTTAGAATGTCAATGCCAGAAATCACTCTTTAGTTGTGATTAAATTACATATTTTTACTTGCCTTACAAAAAAAAAACGGGTGATCACTTCAGTTTCATAGGTTGCTTTACTCTTATCATGCATGTTTCGCTTTAAGCATCTTCTAATCATTATAAGTAGATAAAGGGAGTGCTTATTGCAAATCTTGGCATATTAGTTTGAGCTTTCACTATTGAAACCTCCCTTTTTGCTGTTGCCAAAAGGGGGAGAATTTTTAGAATTGATTAGGCAGTCCATAACTTATATCCATCACTTGCTTTACATTTATATATTACACTTGTGCATATAGTGAGGGGGAGCTACGCTCAATTGTTATATCAATTGATGTCTATTTATTTAACATTTTGATATCTCTTGCCTCCTAATCAATTTTTATTTGCCATCATAAAAAAGGGGAGAATATAAGCCCAATGGTTCTCATGGGTTCAATCATTCACCTTTTCCTTCTTGTTTCGATGCTAGCAAACCCAAATTGATTAGTCTTTATGGACTAATGTGTTGTCTTTGAGGGCTGTGCCTTAGATAGGAATTTGACATGTCATATCGTCATTACACAACTCAACACAACACATGGCTTGCGAATCAACATGCACAATGGACCAAAGAGCTTGAACATACATGGAAGAGATCATATTTGGAAGATGTCCAAGCATAGAGCTCAAGTTGAGGATCCCACAAGCATGCTTAGCATATGCCAAGAGGAGCTTGAAGTTGAACAAAGTGTTGGTGTCCTTCTCATGCCTCAAAAGTGAAGATTCATTCAAGAAGAGAAGTCACATGTACCAAAGCATTCTCAAGTGTTCACTTATAATCCAAAAGACCAAGGAAGACATTTGAAGGCAATACGATCAAGGTGCTAAGTAGTTTTACATTTCTAGATTGTATTGGAGATCTTTTTCATGTGGTTTTGCATTTCATAGTATTTTTTAAACATCCATCAAAACCAAACTTGAAACCTATTTGTATTTCATGGAAAATCATTTTCAAATGTCCTAAACATTAGTAAAACAAAAGTCCATAGCCCAAGGAACCAAAGCCGAAGTGCCAACCAAAGTTTACAAATAGAAAAGAATAACATTAGCACTTGAATTGTGAAAACAACACTTTAAAACTGATTTAAATGGTTCAAAAAAATTTCAAATATTTTTGAAAATATTTTTAACATATAGCTCTCATTTTGCTAATATCCGTATAGTATAATAACTTTAAAATCCGATGAGAAGTGAGGGAGATATGATTTTTACAAACCGGGCAGAAAATATGCACTGTGCTGAAACAAGATACCAGTGGCGAGCTACCGCCAAGCCCTGGTCGACCGGGGCAGTAAAATTCTATTTTTTAAAAAATTTCAGATGACCCTTGGAGGTCGACTACCCTACCCCGGTTGACTTCCACGTCACGAGAAACTAGCCGTTGGGGCATAACGGCTAGTTGTTTTTTTGACCCATTTTTTTGTCTTTTCTTGTCAAAACTACCCCCAAACGGTCATGAATCATTGTGGGCTATAAATATGTTGTTCTATCATGGATTAAAAGACTTTTGGACTTATTAAAAATCTTATTTGAGCTTTAACCTTCAAATCAATTAATTTCTTCAAAGAGCTTTGAACTTGCATATTTCATTTTGAAGAAGATCTCCATAGGGCTTTCATTTGTGTTATCATTTGGAGAGTTTTGAAATCTATTATCTTTGTAGCAAGCCTATCAAGAGGTTAAAGAGAGTTTTTATTTTATTTTTGTTCTTCATTGTATTGAGGGTCTCCGATTCGGCTGGGTAAGAAAGGTGAATCAACATTGTGGAGAGGGGTTTTCGCTTCGGCCTTAAGGAGAAGCTTGTTTGTAAGAGGGTCTCCAATTCGGCCCATTAAGAAAGGTGAACTCGGAGCAAAGAGTGTTTGTCCCCTCGGAGGCGGAGACGACATTTGTAATGCTTGTAGAATAGGCGTGAGCCCTAGACCCATACATCTTAGGCTCAAATCTGCTCATCTCTAACTCTAATTTCAGTTTTCCCTAATTTTGGACAACTTTTATTCAACTTCGATCAATTTTCAGCCAAAGTAGATCGTCATTTTCATCGGAGCTAATGATCTTGTAGTTTTACTAATTGTCTTGACAAGTTGCTTTGAGTCTTCTACAACACTTCAGGTAATACTTCGATTTTCCTTAATTGTCGGTTTTAAAATTAGTGTATTGACCTTATGTTTTCTTTTTCTTTCAATTTCTCTTTAAGAAGAACAATTTTTGATGCTTGATTATATTCTGAATGGATGTATTGATACTAAATAGTTCTGATCTCTGAATTATATGAGTTCTAATACCTTTGGATCAGACCTTAGTTTCTTGATTTTATCCTATTTTGTTTGATTTTGAATGCACTGTTTCTAGTTTTTTTAAAGCTAATGTGTAATACAAGATCTGTACACCCTTAGCTTTTTAAGAGTTAATTCGGTCAAAAAATGCTTGCTCACATAGTAAACATATTATAGACTTTGAAAAAAATTGGTCATTGAAGGACTTTCTCTTACTCATGCCTTTTTGTTAGTATGAGTCTTTTAAATGTCTCCATCACACACTGTGTGGTTGGAGATCTATATTGTTTAGTCAATTATAAGGAGAGTATTTGATGTTGAAAATAGTTTAAATGTAAAGATCATTTTAAATGCTTGCTTATGCCCCGTTTGTCGAATGGACTCAAAGGATTTGGATATATTCTCTTGTTTCTAGTGCATTGATTTCATCTTAGTTTTTGAGATTTTTCGATGTAACTGTCCTAACCATACAAATATAGGATTAGTTTTCCAGGTCTTGTTTTTGGCATGGCTGTAGCTTTTTGGGCATGGAGCTAGGATTTGGCCTCCCCTCTATAGTTTTACTTTGACCATGTTTCTTAGTGTGTGCATCCAAGTGAATTTGGAATATAGTCAATTTCCCAACCCATGTTGTACATGATTTTATTTGCTAGGCATGTACTTTCATACTCCAATAAGTTCCCCATTTCTTTTCATATTATCTGACATGGGAAATGATATCAGTATGGTAACATCCAGTTAATTGTGAATTGGGGGGATCATTAATTCGTTTCCTACATTTTACACATGTTGTCTGTCATTTTGCTGTTGAAAATTCTTCTCTATTATTTATGCCTGAGTAGAAATGATATAATGTTAAAGTCTATATTGCTGTTTTTGTTAGCAGTTGAGAGTCTGTATTCATTCAACTTAAAGGTCACGTATATTTATTTTATTTTTTCGATCCATTGAAATTCCGTTTACTTGAGGGGTTATATCTGTTGTAGTGGTTTGTGTTCTTATGATAAGAAATGATGATACTGAGGTAGTGAGAGTAAAAAAATAAATTAAGAAGGGGTAAATATTTTGAATGAGGTTGTTGAGATGTTGTTCCTACTAGGCAAGAATGGGGAGCTTAGTTATTAGGATGCTAGCAGTGGCATTATCTTAGTAGTCATCTCTGTGACTGATTTCTTGATGATAATGTAAGCCCAAGGGTCTACTCTCCTATCTTGTTTTGATGATTCTAAACATAATTGATTGTGTTTTTTGAATACTAATCAATTTGCTTTGAAGTGTTGTGTTTGAGATAGGATTGATCATTGAAGAAACCAACACACAACATGGTCATGCTTGGAGATATCCCATACAAGAGTCAAAGGAGCTAAGTGAAGCTCACCTCATCTCTCAAGCAAGCATACACAAGATGGAAGATCAATTGAAGACCAAGACTAAAGAGAAGTTGAAAGCTACATAGGTATCATTGTACATCCTTTCTCTTTAGATTTCCAAGTCAAGGCAAAGTGTTTTCAAAATGTTTTTCAAAGAACACTTAAGAACTTAAAATGGATTAGTGAATGCTTATGTGGTGGACCAACATGTTGGGACCCTCATAAACATTCCAAAATAATCATAGGAGATGAGTTCCAAAAGCCAAAAATCAAACAAGAAATAAAATCTCAAAATATGTGGATTTTTAGGCTTCTCGGAACTCCGAGATTTTTTCTCGGAGCTCCGAGCTCGGAACTCCGAGAAAAGGTCCAGTAGCGTCTGGACATTTTCTCGGAACTCCGAGAAATGGTCCAGTAGAAAAATTCCATTTTCTGGCCGTTGTCTCGGAACTCCGAGAATATTTCTCGGAACTCCGAGAATTCTCGGAACTCCGAGAACCTTGCGACAGCTCAAAAAAGAGCCGTTGGGTTTTGATTTAAAATTTGATTTTTGTTATCTACACCCCCAAACGGTCATATTTTGAGGAGAGACTATTTATACAATATCTAGAGGATTATTTCCTCTCTCTTGATTTTAAAAAAAACCCTCTTAAGCACTCAAGCAAACTTGCAACCCTTTCAAGCTTAAGATTTTTTATTTTTCCCAAACTTGCCTTTCACTTGTGAACCTATTGAGTTTGGATATTTTAGAGCTATCACTTGCAAATCCTTGTTGAAGAGCAATCAAGGAACTACAAAGGGCATCAAGCTTTCAAGAAGAAGCCAAGCTATCAATCCTTCATATCTTGTATAGGTGGCTAGGGTATTCCGTTTTTAATTCCCTAGAGAGCAACCGCTTAGAACTCGGCGGAGAAGGAGAGTCTTTGTAAAGGTGTAAGGGCATCCTTGTTTAATATCCCTTGGAATTGTAACCGCCTCGGAGCCGGGCATCGTGGAGGTCTCCAATAGTGGAATCCCTCAAGTGCGACCTTGAGTAGAGTGGAGTAGGCCGTTGGCCGAACCACTATATATCGGTGTGTCATTTCTCACTCTTGCATTTCCATTATTGTTTGGCTTGGCATTTTCACTTTGTTTTTCAATTATATTTGCACTAACCAAATATTTAATTAAGTGAAGAAAAATTCCAATTAGGGTTCATAGGTAATTTTCAAAAGGCCTAATATTGAGTTAAATTCAATTCAGCCCCCCTCTTGACTATTTCAATTGGTATCAGAGCCTCGTCTCTAATTTTTAGAAAACCCTAACCGGTCTAGAGTAAAGATTCTAAAATGGCAAACTACCCTCAACACCATGAAGGTTATTCAAACACTAGGCCACCCTATTTTGATGGAACAAACTATGGTTTTTGGAAAACCAAAATGAAAATCTTTTTAACCCAAGATTATCAAATGTGGAGAGCAATTAATAATGAATACATCTTACCCACAAGAAATTTAAATGATTGGACCGAAGCCGAACAACAAGCTTCGAATTATAATGCCAAAGCCATGAATTCTCTTATTTGTGCTCTATCTCCCGGAGAATTCAATAGAGTATCAAATTTAAATTCGGCTAAGGAAATTTGGGACACTTTAGAAGTCACCCATGAGGGAACCAATCAAGTAAAAGAATCTAAAATGAACCATCTTTTTCGGCAATACGAACTCTTTCAAATGACACCCGATGAAACAATTGCCGACATGTACACTAGATTCACCAATCTTGTAAATGGATTAAGGGGTCTTGGAAAACAATTTTCCAATAGAGATTTAGTGACTAAAATCCTTAGATCCTTACCTTTGTCTTGGGAATCCAAAACCTCCGCAATCACCGAAGCCAAGGACATGAACACATTGAACCTAGATGAACTAATAGGGTCCTTGATCACCCATGAAATGATTTTCAAAACAAAAGCACCCGAAATCGAAACTAAAATCGAAAAAGGAAAAGGAATTGCTTTTGCTTGTAATGTAGGTGAAAATGAAGATGCAAAAGAAGACATGGAAGATGAAGTTGCCCTCCTAACAAGAAGGATCAAATTCTTGCAAAGGAACATGGGAGGGATGAGAAATAGAAGGACAAACCCTCCATTCAAGAAGAAAGAAGAACTCGGTGATGGATCTTCTCAACCACGATGTTACGGTTGCAAGAAGCTTGGACACATTCGCCCGGATTGTCCACTCAACAATGAACCCACTTCAAACAACCGCTTCAAGAGAAGAGAAGGCAAGAAAGGAATGACCGCCACATGGGATGAGGAAATTGAAAGCGAAGGCGAACAAAATGATGGCGAAGATTGCTTGATAGCAAGGAACGTATGCTTCATGGCCTCAACAAACGACAACAATGAGGTAAACACTTTAAATGATGTTATTGTTTTAAAAGAAGTTCTTGATTCCCTACAAAATGCAAATGATGAACTTGAAATTCAATTTGATAAAATTGCATCACTTGAAAATTCTCTTGCTAACATGACAAAAGAATTTGGTTGGTTAAAAAAGGATCATGAATTTTTAGATGATAAGAATGAAAAATACAAAGTAAAAATTCATGAGTTAAATGCTTCTATCAAAATCTTAAATAAAAACCGACAAGAACTCTCAAATGAAAACAACAATCTAAAGCATGAAAATGGTAGATTATCTTTTGAGTATGATGAACTAAAGAAACTTTTTGAAAAATTTGAAAATAGTTCATTAAAATTGGATAGGCTTGTAAATCTTCAAAGAATGTCAAGTGACAAAAGTGGACTTGGACATAAATGGAACACCACAATATTCAACTATAAAACTAAACTTGAAAAGGTTTCTTCTAGCGGTACCAAAATTTGCTTTTATTGTGGTCTAGAAGGTCATTACAAGGTTGCTTGCTTACATGCTAAACAAGATAAGATTAAGTTGAACTCTAATGTGAAAACAAATGAACATAGCAAGATTAGGAAGATTTGGGTACCTAAGGGATCTCACTTGCCTATTCATATGTAGGTATGCCTTAAAAGCCATAAAAAGAAGAACACATGGTACCTTGATAGTGGATGCTCTAGACATATGACCGGAGACCTTACTCAATTCGCGTCCCTATCGCTCAAGGATGGTGGAGACGTTACCTTTGGAGATGATAAGAAAGGAAAAGTCAAAGGTGAAGGCACCATAGGTAACTCTACCTCTCCCATACATGATGTACTATTTGTTGATGGCTTGTCCCATAATCTTATTAGCATTAGTCAATTATGTGATAATGGTTTTGAAGTTGTCTTCAATCCCGATAAATGCATTGTTAAAAATAAGATAAATGGAGAAGTAAAATTCATAGGGTCTAGAGACAATAACATTTATACAATTGGACTAGATGATCTTAGACTCCAAAATGTGACTTGTCTAAATGCCATTAGTGAGGATTCTTGGCTATGGCATAGGAGGTTGGGTCATGCCGGAATGGATCTCATTTCGACCCTCTCCTCAAAAGAAAGTGTTAGAGGATTGCCTAAGTTCAAATTCATCAAGGATCACATTTGTAGAACTTGTCAATTAGGAAAACAATTGAAAAGCTCTTTTGCACCTAAAAATATGATTTCAACTTCCTACCCCTTGGAGCTACTTCATATGGATCTTTTTGGACCAATGAAGACTAGTAGCCTAGGTGGAAAGAGGTACGTGTTTGTAGTTGTTGATGACTACTCACGATTCACATGGGTCATATTTCTAGGACATAAAGATGAAACTTATGAAAACTTTCTTACATTGTGCAATCAAATTCAAAATGAAAAAGGTATTGCCATCTCCCACATTAGAAGTGATCATGGAACTGAATTTGAAAATGTACATTTTGACACTTATTGTAATGAACATGGCATAAAACATAATTTTTCCGCACCTAGAACACCTCAACAAAATGGAGTAGTAGAAAGAAAGAATCGAACTCTCCAAGAAATGGCTAGAACTATGTTGCATGAAAATTATCTCCCTAGATATTTTTGGGCGGAAGCGGTTAGCACCGCTTGCTATATCATAAACAGGGTATATCTAAGGCCAATTTCTAAGAAAACACCTTATGAGCTTTGGAAAAACTTGAAACCAAATATAAGCTATTTTAGAGTGTTTGGATGTAAATGCTTTATTTTAAACATTAAAGATAATCTACACAAATTTGATAGGAAATCGGATGATGGAATATTCTTAGGGTATTCTTCTCACAGCAAGGCATATAGAGTATTTAATAGGAGAACCCTAGTAGTAGAAGAATCCATGCATGTGACATTTGATGAAAGAGAGCCAACATCACAAGAAATGCCACATGATGAGGATGAACCCATTGAACATCTTTTTCCAAAATTGAGTGCTCCTCCTCATGCATCAACAAGTCATACATTACCTAGTGAGGAAGTAGAAAATGAAAATGATGACTCATTGCCTAGGGATAGGAGAACATTGGTAGATCATCCTGAATCCCAAATTTTAGGTGATGCCACATTGCCAGTAAGAACTAGATCATACTATCGTAGTGTGAGTAACAATTTGGCGTTCCTATCCGAATTAGAACCAAAATCCATCAAGGAAGCTGAAAAGGATGAATATTGGTTGATGGCCATGCAAGAAGAGCTAAGTCAATTCGAAAGGAACAAAGTGTGAAGGCTAGTACCTAGACCTAGTGATCATCCAGTCATTGGCACGAGATGGGTGTATAGAAATAAATTGGATGAAAATGGAATTATCACTAGGAATAAAGCTAGGCTTGTAGCCCAAGGGTACAATCAGGAGGAAGGGATAGATTATGATGAGACATTTGCTCCTGTTGCCCGTATGGAGGCTATTAGGATATTTTTGGCATATGCATCTCATAAAGGATTTAAACTATATCAAATGGATGTCAAAAGTGCCTTCCTAAATGGCTATATCCAAGAGGAAGTGTATGTTGAGCAACCTCCAGGTTTTGAAGACTTCAAACATCCAAATCATGTCTTCAGGCTTGATAAAGCTTTATATGGATTAAAGCAAGCTCCTAGAGCTTGGTATGAGAGGCTTTGCACTTTCTTAGTTGAAAAGGGATTCGAGATGGGAAAGGTGGATAAAACCTTATTTATCAAAAGAGAAAATCATGATATCCTCCTTGTCCAAATCTATGTGGATGATACCATCTGTGGCTCAACTAATCAAAAATTGTGTGATGAATTTGCAACCTTAATGAAAAATGAATTTGAAATGAGCATGATGGGAGAGTTAACCTACTTCTTAGGACTCCAAATTAAACAATACAAAAATGGAATATTTTTAAATCAAGAAAAATATACAAAGGAGTTATTAAAGAAGTATGGCATGGATAGCAGTAAGACATCAAGAATTCCCATGAGTACTACTGCTAAGCTAGAAAAAGATGAATTTGGCAAATCTGTGGATCAGAAACTGTATAGGGGTATGATAGGTAGTTTGCTCTATTTGACAGCCAGCAGACCAGACATTATGTTTACTGTCTGTCTCTGTGCTCAATTTCAATCGGATCCTAAAGAATCTCACCTATCAGCAGTTAAGAAGATCTTCAAGTACTTAAGAGGAACCCAAAGTCTAGGACTGTGGTATGAAAGATCATCTTCCTTCACTCTCATCGGATATTCAGATGCAGACTTTGCTGGATGTAGAGTAGATAGGAAAAGCACTAGTGGGACTTGCCAATTCTTGGGTAAATCACTTGTTTCATGGTTTAGCAAGAAGCAAAATTCAGTAGCTCTGTCCACAACAGAAGCAGAATATGTGGCAGCTGGAGCTTGCTGTGCTCAAGTCCTATGGATGAAAAGCACATTGATGGACTATGCAATCAAAATGGAAAATATTCTCATCCAATGTGACAATACTAGTGCTATATGCTTAACAAAGAACCCCATACAACACTCAAGAACAAAACACATTGAGATTAGGCACCACTTCATCAGAGATCACTCACAAAAAGGGGATATTTGCTTAAAATATATCAACACTGAAGATCAATTAGCGGATATCTTTACAAAACCCCTTAGTGATGATAGAATTTGTTATATCCGAAGTGCCTTAAACATTTGGAGTGCGGATCAAATTAAAGAAATTGCCAAATAAATACTTTGTGCCTTTAACCAGCTTATTTATATAGTATTTATATATATAATCTTTGTTTGGTAGTATCTGCATGAATGAGATGTCAAACTTTTAATCTTAAAAATCACTCAATTGATATTCTTAGCCTTCTTAGTTTTTCTAAGTTGGAGAGGTATCTTCACTTTAATTAAAATACCTAACATCTTGACATATGTCAACATCTCAATCATGAACAGGTATATGTGCATTACTTGGTTAAATATTTTTATACCATAAGCATTGATTTAGGGGGAGTTATCTACTCCTAAATTTTTTTTTACACCCTTTCTGTCGATGACAAAAGGGGGAGAAGGTTTGAAATTGATTATCTATTCAAATTTACTATATGCACCTCATGCTTATAACTTGTATCATGTATATGTGTGCATATATTGAGGGGGAGTTCTAGTATTCAATTGCCTACTATGTCACTCCACACACACCTCATAATCAATTTTGTTTGTCATCATCAAAAAGGGGGAGATTGTAAGCCCAAGGGTCTACTCTCCTATCTTGTTTTGATGATTCTAAACATAATTGATTGTGTTTTTTGAATACTAATCAATTTGCTTTGAAGTGTTGTGTTTGAGATAGGATTGATCATTGAAGAAACCAACACACAACATGGTCATGCTTGGAGATATCCCATACAAGAGTCAAAGGAGCTAAGTGAAGCTCACCTCATCTCTCAAGCAAGCATACACAAGATGGAAGATCAATTGAAGACCAAGACTAAAGAGAAGTTGAAAGCTACATAGGTATCATTGTACATCCTTTCTCTTTAGATTTCCAAGTCAAGGCAAAGTGTTTTCAAAATGTTTTTCAAAGAACACTTAAGAACTTAAAATGGATTAGTGAATGCTTATGTGGTGGACCAACATGTTGGGACCCTCATAAACATTCCAAAATAATCATAGGAGATGAGTTCCAAAAGCCAAAAATCAAACAAGAAATAAAATCTCAAAATATGTGGATTTTTAGGCTTCTCGGAACTCAGAGATTTTTTCTCGGAACTCCGAGAAATTTTCTCGGAACTCCGAGAAATGGTCCAGTAGAAAAATTCCATTTTCTGGCCGTTGTCTCGGAACTCCGAGAATATTTCTCGGAACTCCGAGAATGGTTCTCGGAACTCCGAGAACCTTGCGACAGCTCAAAAAAGAGCCGTTGGGTTTTGATTTAAAATTTGATTTTTGTTATCTACACCCCCAAACGGTCATATTTTGAGGAGAGACTATTTATACAATATCTAGAGGATTATTTCCTCTCTCTTGATTTTAAAAAAAAACCCTCTTAAGCACTCAAGCAAACTTGCAACCCTTTCAAGCTTAAGATTTTTTATTTTTCCCAAACTTGCCTTTCACTTGTGAACCTATTGAGTTTGGATATTTTAGAGCTATCACTTGCAAATCCTTGTTGAAGAGCAATCAAGGAACTACAAAGGGCATCAAGCTTTCAAGAAGAAGCCAAGCTATCAATCCTTCATATCTTGTATAGGTGGCTAGGGTATTCCGTTTTTAATTCCCTAGAGAGCAACCGCTTAGAACTCGGCGGAGAAGGAGAGTCTTTGTAAAGGGGTAAGGGCATCCTTGTTTAATATCCCTTGGAATTGTAACCGCCTCGGAGCCGGGCATCGTGGAGGTCTCCAATAGTGGAATCCCTCAAGTGCGACCTTGAGTAGAGTGGAGTAGGCCGTTGGCCGAACCACTATATATCGGTGTGTCATTTCTCACTCTTGCATTTCCATTATTGTTTGGCTTGGCATTTTCACTTTGTTTTTCAATTATATTTGCACTAACCAAATATTTAATTAAGTGAAGAAAAATTCCAATTAGGGTTCATAGGTAATTTTCAAAAGGCCTAATATTGAGTTAAATTCAATTCACCCCCCCTCTTGACTATTTCAGATAATACTTTAGCTCTTAATGAAGAAAGGATTGACTGAGCTAATAATGTCATTACCCAAATGTTTGGTTGCCAGTCTTGACCTCTTTGCCAATACCAACACTACCATGCTTTGGATCTTAATGTTTGTATTGTTGAATTGTAATGGTTATATGAGATTTAAATCTGTGGGAGTTCTTTAGATAAAAAAAAAAGTTACAACATAAGGATATGAATTACTTGGATACTTATATTGATTGTACTCTGATTCATTGCAAGGGCAATGAAAGCGTTAGCCCAAGCCCATCTTTAGGGGACTTGCTCGGTCCATGTAGTACTCCTCTCTCTTATTTTTAGACTTGCCCAGTCTTTAGAAGCCCTTAGATTCTCCTTCTCATTGCTAGGGCAATGAATGAGTTATCTAAAGCCCATAATTTAGAGAGCTAAGCTATATCTCAACAAAAAAATCAAATCCCTTTTAGGAGATAAGCTATGTCTTGGTAGAAAAATCAAATCATTTGGAGACAGGCTTTGTCTCATCAGTAAGTTGCACCCATAGGAGACTATTCAAGTCTCACAAAGTTGCACCCCTAGGAGACTAGCTCAGTCTCATGCTAGAGCATTTCCCCCTCATTAGTCAGAGGCTAGCTTAACCTTTTAGATACATATCTATCTATCATTGCAAGGGTAATGATAAGGTTGCTTGGAGCCCATCTCTATGTTTTTCAAGACATGCTTTGTCTCATTAGCACCCCTCTTGGAGGTTATGCAATAGGAGTCAGTCCTTAGTATATGAGTCTGTTTTTAGCTAGAGAGTCAGTTTTTTGCTAGGAGTTAGTCCTTCAGTTTCAGGAGTCTGTCCTATCATCGCAGGGAGTTAGGATTATGTCCAACCTCTCATCAAGTCATGTGATTTTATCCAATCCTTGCAAGGCATAGGATTCTATCCAACCCTTGCAGAGTCGTGATTCTGTCTACCCCCTCGTAAAGTATAGGATTCTCTCCAACCTTTGCAAGATATCAGGAGTCTGTCCTACCCTTATGATGATAGGATTCTGTCCTCTTGATTCAAAAACATCAAAAGCATCTGAAAAATCTGAGTCATTAGGAGTGGTTAAGAGAGTCTGTTTTCGAACTACATTGGCTTGATCCTCTTTCACGAGGTACTAGGCAGCTTGAGATCCTTATCCCAAGTTCAGTCAAACCTTTCAAAATAAACATTTCAAACCATCCAAAAATATGAAAATCCTTCAAAACCTTTTTAAAAATATCTTCCCCTAGAGTTAGGTGTATATCCTAGATGTTTGGGGTGTCATAGAGTTAGGAGTTTGTCCTTGTTATGTTGATGCTTTGCGTGTTTTGTGTGTGAGTGTCCCTAGAGCTAGGAGGCCTCGAGTCGTGGTCGGTTAGACACTTAGTCGAGCCGATGGCTAGACTAGGATGCACTTAGTTAGCCCATCATTTTTCTTAGGACATACAGCCTAGTTACACATAGGATATGAGTTGAAACAAAGACATTATGAAACTTTCACTTCCTTCATCCGAAGATGGAGAAGAAAAGCAGCTCAGATGACCCATAGATGTCAGATGAGGATCAAATCAAGATTGTTGTAAAAAACTTATCTCCTCAATACTATCATCACATGGCCATTCAGTATTTCATTAACTTCAATCACCTTATCAAAACTGGAACCCAAGTAGAGGATGCACTGACCAAAGGCCTAAAGACAAGGACCTCAACTGATGTTAGAGACCGAAAGAGGACTATGGTAGCAGCTAAAGAGGTTAGCAATGTGGAGACCTCTTGTCAACCTTTCAAGAAGTTAGCCCAGAAAGGAAACAAGCCTATTCAGAAGCCAAATAAAGAAATTCCTCCATTACCAACGAATCTTTGAAAAAGCTTTGAGAGAATTGGTCGAAGTGGGTAAACTTGAACTTTCTGAACCTTCTCCTCCTCCAAATTCTCTTCCTAGCAACTTTTATGAATAAGACTTCTGTGAATATTATCGAGTTCATGGACATTCAACCAACAGTTGTCAAGCCTTGAAACATAAGATCCTAAAACTTATCAAGAATGGTACGGTAGTTGTTGGAGAACCCAGTGCTACTAGAAAACTAGTGCAAAGGTCAGTTGGCCCTTTACATATGGTAGGAGCTATCTCTATTGATGAACCATTATTGGATCCTACATCCCTTATTCGTCCTATTTCAGATACACCACCTATTCCATCAAACTTTCGACCAATGGAGGAATCGTTTGAAAGGTCGGCCCTCATCAGAATGGAAAACTGGATGGTTAAACTTTGTGGTCAGATAGCCATGCTAACTGAAGAAGTGGGGGAGATGAAAACTCAGATACGATACCTGTCCACCAGATGTGATTTAGCTCCTAAGCAGTTTGTCAATGAGGGGACTATGACAGAAGAAATATCAGTTCAGAGTTTAATTCTTGTCAGATATGTTGATTTGCATAGTGGGACAAAGCCTGTCATTGTTCCCAGTGAGGTTAAGAATGTTGAACCATCTCACCAACCCCTTAAGAAGCCAACAGTAGTGGAAGGAAGGATGGGTCAAAGACTGATGAGGGAATTCACTTACCTACCTTGTTCTCAGGAAGTTCTCATGAAGAAATGGGTCAATGAAGGTCGTTTGACACTTTTAGATCTAAAGCCTCTTCCTAACCCACTCCCCAAACATTGGAGAAGAGATCAGTATTATGAGTACCACGGAGGTATTGGTCATACAACAGAAAAGTGCATGGCATTGAAACACAAAATTCAGGACAAGATAGACGGAGACTCTTCCCTTCTTCCTAACTCCATGCTTTCATGAATTATGCACCGGTTAGACCCATTCAACCCTTCAAAGGTTCCACCACCTTTGCTTATGCCACCTCAGAGCAGAGAAATGAATCGAAAGGAAAAGAAAAGATGTCAGAATTTGAGCTTCCGAAGAATGTCAGGGCAGAGAGCATGATACCACCAGCAGGTTTTCAAGGGCAGTTTGGGCCTCTTCCAAGTTTCCTAAACCAGGGTCGAACTCCTTAGCCGACAACATCATGGAGGAAGGCGTATCACTCATGAACTTGAGTGCCAGTTTCTTCCCTCTGCATAAGTGTCATGATCCAAGCATCATGTTTTTATGTTCTAAGTGTCATATTTCAAGATTTAATTTCTATCAAGTGTATACCAACTCTTGTGTTGAAAGTTGGTGAGTCATAGTGTCAATGTAAAAAAAAATATGTGTAATGTCTGTCAGTCTTTCTCATTTAGAGTCAGTGTTTTGTTTTCTGTCAAGTCTAATGTAGAGCTCACTAAGGTATGTTGAGAACTATCAATGTACTTGAAAGTTTTCGATTCAATAAAATTCGATTTCAATGTTATCAGTATTCTTATGATTCACTCTTAGTTCTAATGTTTAAAATAACAAAAGATACCCCCCTTGGATGAGGATGCATACGAAATTCCCCTCGAGATCTGAAAGATGATCAAACGAGAGGAAGAGCGTCGAGTATAGCTACTCAAAGAAGAAATCGAAGCTGTTGATAGTGGTATCGAAATTCAAAACTCGGGAAAGATGATTTGGCAAAACTTTATCTCCCGATGAGAGCGGGGAATTGATAAACCTATTTATAGGAGTTCAAGGTAGTCTTGCTTGATTCTATAAGGATAAACCGGGTGAACACCCTGTTGTTGTGCAAAGCAAGACTCCATCGGCTTTAAATATTAGTCAAAAAGCAAAATTCAAGAGAGTGAAGCATCAGACATCCAATCGAGCTGATGAGAAGTTTAGAGAAGACTTTCAGAAAATGAAGTCATCAATGTGAGCCCAAAAAGAGCACTTGGGCTACATGTTTTCAATGAGATTCCGAGGTGGAATACTTCAAGAGTAAGGACATTCCTAATGTCTAAAAGCAAAAAAGAATATGTAAGAAAGACAAGAAGGAGAAGGAAATGTGTTCCTAAGACAATATCTTAGAAAAATCAAAGACCCAAGTGATGGAGTCTATGAGATAGATTGAATATCAGAATTGTCTCCAACATTTGGAGACTATCGAGAGCTGTATAACCTTGAGCATAAATTCAAGATATTCGAGAAGGACATAAGTTTAAGTGGAGCACCGTGGTTGAAGTCTTGCTTGCAAATACTGTCAGACTACTCGACAAAAACATTCAAAGCTGTTGAACCTTATTCCTCAAAAGAGCTTGCACGTCAAAACACCAGGAGGTCATCCTTAGACACCTGAGCCTTTACAGCCAAAATCCTAACATTTAAAAATCCTTGTGTGAGCCCTTTGAGCCAACACTTTAAAACCAAACAATTCTTTCAACCACATTATAACCAGGGGCATTTTTTATGACTTTCATCGTAAAAGATAAGCAACCCGAACTACGCAGACCTGATCCCCACCTCTTTAGGAGTACGTAGGCAACCTTTGGGATAGAAGAAAAAATTTCCCTTACAATTCTTTGAAGCTGAAAAGTTAAACCATTCTTTGTCAAACCCCAATAAACGAACTACACCGACCCGATCCTCCATTTTTTGGGTACGTAGGAAGTCTGGCTAGACCAGATTCGGTCCAAATCATTTGAACCAAAGAAATATCCAACCTTTTTGAACCTAAGCCTACCTAGAAAGTCCTTCTCGTGAAACAAGCATAGTTTCAAGGCGAACAAATAAAAACAGAAAGAAAAGAAAAGAACGAGAGTTTGAAGACCCACTAGGTTGAAAACCCGAAATAGCGGCCTAAACAAAAGCGATTATCATTTACCTCCTAAGTCGACAATCGACGGAGTTGGCTTATGTAACAGTAAGGGTAGCGGTCTGCTGGATTGAAAACTTGAGGAAGCAATCTAGTCAGGGGCAAGGACTTCACATGAAGAGTAAGAAGATAAGATTCAGAAGGAGTTCCTTAATCATGAAGAACTCCAAAGCTTGAGTAGTACAAGTGATCCAGGCAAAAGTCAAAACAATTAGTCTGCAAGACCGAAATCCTGAAAAATAATAAGTTATGGTTTCTTACGAGAGGAGAAATCAATGAGATGGAGAAGCAGTCTTCAAACAGGGCAGGATCCTAGAATCCGAGTAGTGTCGGCAAGACTTACTTTGATACCTTTCTAAACTACGAAGGGGATAATAACCATGACAGAAATTCCGATGGAGGAAATTAGAACCTTTTGACATGGTTTTCGAAATTACTCTGAGAGCGGCTAGCCTTACCATAAAAAATAACACATTTGATCTAAGGGTGAATCAAAAGTGAGTCAAGTCCCTTGAATAATCTAAGTTTTCTTTGATCGAGTCCTTGAAAGTCTGTTCCTCATTCTTATTCATTTCTTTCAAGGTCGAGAGTTGTCTGGCACTGGAAAGAACGAGAATACACTTTTTGAAATGCGGGAAAAATGTAAAGAAAATCCTGATTTAGGAATTAAAGAGGGGCAAGAGACATCTTGTTCAGACCTGCCAGACACATCAAGGCCTCAAATAGTGAGCAGCGACAGAAGGAATTCTCAGACTCAGCCATTGTAGAGATTATTCTTCCTATTCCAAAGAAGGAACCCATGCAAATTTAAATTTTCCTTACCTATCCTGGTTCTGCTTTCTTAAGACTCTTTTCATGGAATCATAACACACTAGGGGCATCTTTTATGACTTGTATCATAAAAGATATCAAGCACATAAAAGCCAATCAGTGCCAATGTCTATAGCAAGTTGAGATAAAAGAGGCACGAGTATATCTCCAACAAAACCTCTAAACTCCTCAGAGGAGTTCACTCTCCGAAGAGTCGACTTCCCCAGAAAATCAGTTTCCCCAGCGGAGTCTAGAATTTGCTCCTGCAGCCTTCAATACCTAGCAGAATACAGTTCTCTTGGTACAAAAAAAAAGAGAAAGTCAAAACCAAATCCCAGCATGTTATCTGAGTCTGGTTCTCAGTAAGGAACTCATACTCCCAATTATTCTCAGCAAGAGATAGCTATTCCATCGAGAATCTGGCTCGTCCTTCAATTGAGAGTCGGTCTCACAATTCCATTGAGAGTTTGTCTCTCCATCTTTTGAGCCTCTGACTCATTCGCAGTCTCGCTCATATCATCGACCTTTCGGTTCATTCGCTACCAGGTCAATCCTTTGAGCCTTTGATTCATTTGCAATCTAGCGCATATCCTCGACCTTTCAGTTCACTCACTACCGAGTCAATCCTTTGAGCTTTTGACTCATTTGCAGTCAAGCTAGTGTTCCCGATCTTTCGGTTAATCTGTAACCGAATCAACCCATCAACTTTTGATTCTGTATGACTATTACCTTTCTGGTTAGTTCGCAACCAAGTCATCATTCCGACCTTTTCGGTTCATTCGCAACTGGGTCGATCTCTGGGCTTTTTTACTCCTTCGAAGTCAAGTTTAATCTGTAACCGAGTCAATCCTTTAACTTCTGATTCTGTCAGGATATTACCTATGTGGTTCATTCATGACCAAATCAACGTCTTTCTCCTGATTCATTCGCATTCAGGTTAATACCTTTTACTCTCCTGCTCATTCGCAGTCAAGGGAAGTTTGCAGATACTCAGTTATTCAAACAAAATCCCAATGACATCTGGTCAAATTCATATCAAAAGCTCTCGGCTTTCGGCTCATTCATAGCCAGGCCAACAGCTTAGGCTTTTCGGCTCATTCACAGTCAGGTCCACTTTCTAATTTCTTGACTCATTCGCAGTCAAGTTAATCTCTTTGACTTCGGTTCGTTCGCAACCAAGTCACCATTCCGGCCTTTCTGGTTCATTCGCAACCAGGCCAAAATCTTAGACTCTTTGGCTCATCCGCTACTAAGTGTCTCGCCAATTTCTTGATTCATTCACAATCAAGGTAATCTCCCCGACTTCGACTCACTCACAGTCGAGTCAATCTTCCAATTCTTAGCTCACTCACAGCTAAAATCAAATTCCGGCCTTTTGGTTCATTCGCAACCAAGCCAAAATCTTAGACTCTTCGACTCATTCGCTGCTAAGTTTCTCGCTGATTTCTTGATTCATTCGCAATCAAGATAATCTCCCCGACTCTGACTCCCTCACAGTCAAGTTAATCTTCCAATTCTTAGCTCATTCGCAGCTAAAATCAAATTCCTAACTTTCTGGTTCATTCGCAACCAAGTCATTATTATGGTCTTATAGTTCATTCGCAACAAGGCCAATATCCCTGACTCTAGCTCTTTCGTAGTCAAGTCACCCCTTTGCGTTTCGGTTCGTTCGCAACCAAGGAAATTTCTGACCTTCCGACTCATTCGCAGTCAAGTCCATCATCCGATCTTCTGGTTTGTTCGCAACCAAGATAATATTCCTGGTTTTCTGACTCCTTCGCAGTCAAGTCAATTATCTGGTCTTCTAGTTCATTCGCAGCTAGGCCAATTCCTGACTCTTCAACTCATTCGCAGTCAAGTAAGTGCTCTGATCTTCTGGTTCGTTCGCAACCAAGCTAATTTCCAACTGTTCGACTCATTCGCATTCAAGTCAATTCCCCGTCTTCTAGTTCAATCGCAACCAAACCAATAATCTTCCCGTCTCTCTCGTAGCCAAATCAATCTTTTAACCTCGACTCGCTCGCAGTCAACCCATTTCTCTTCAATTTCCAGCTCGCTCGCAGCTAAAACATTGCTTTCAATATTTTCAGCTCATTCACGGCCAATCTATCCTGTCGATACCTTTCGCAAGGGATGCCAGAGCAATGTCCCTCCAAATCTTTTCAATCAGATGCCAGAGTAGCACCATCTATAACTCTTTTCTTGGAGCCGCTTTCACTATACCCTTTCATTTCACCCGGAATCTCGGGCCGGCCAAAATGTGTTGTCTTATCAGCTTTGCCATTTGTGTGACAAGCACACTCTCCAAAGAGGGGCATATGTAGACACCCCATGTTGACCAGACCCTAAACTTGGAATCGAATGAGTTCCTGAAACCCAAACCCCATAAATTGACCCAAGTCGCACCCCAACCTATGTCTTGGGTTTAAGTTGTGTTAGTGTAAAAGGCATAAGGGAGGGTGAAACATCTAACATGGGAGTGCCAATACCAATCCTTTTGTATTACATAAAAACAACATCTAAATGCCACCCCCATTTATACCCGAGCCACCCCCTTTGTAGTGTACAAGAATAGTAATAATACACTAGATGTGGCTGTCCTAGTAGATATAGGGGGGTCAAATTTATCATTTCCCTTTTAAAAATACCCATCGAATTAGGGCAATGAGGAGGATTCCATATTCGAGAGAAACAGAGAAGGGGGAAAGGGAGAGCAATCACCACCACCTTCTTCCATTTTTGCCCCAATTTTTACCCTTATTTTCCCCACCAAACCACCATCGTTACCTATAAATAGAGGATTGCTCTCTCATTTTGGGAGAGGGGGGACTCTCATTTTCTCTCAAATAGAAAGAGAGAGAGCACGAGCAGAGAGAGAGAAAAATTCAAGAATGTGGCTTTTCTTCTCCGATCGCTTGTTCCGGTGGCCTCGCCAGAGTTCCGGCCAACCCTCCTTCACTTCTAATACCTTTGCAAACCCTAACCATCATTTTCACCATTTTAAGCCAAGAAACCTCAGCTTATAACTCTTAACTCTAGATCAAGGTTATAAAGCCCTAGATCCATACATTTCAGGCTCAAATCTGCTCATCTCTAACTCTAATTTCAGTTTTCCCTAATTTTGGACAACTTTTATTCAGTTTCGATCAATTTTCAGCCAAATTAGATCGTCATTTTCATCAGAGCTAATGATCTTGTAGTTTGACTGATTGTCTTGGCAAGTTGCTTTGAGTCTTCTACAACACTTCAAGTAATACATTGATTTTCCATTATTTTTGGTTTTAAAATTAGTGTATGGATCTTATGTTTTCTTTTTCTTTCAATTTCTCTTCAAGAAGAACAATTTTTTATGCTTGATTATATTTTGAATGGATGTATTGATACTAAATAGTTCTGATCTCTGAATTATAGGAGTTCCAATACCTTTGGATCAGACCTTAGTTTTTTGATTTTATCCTATTTTGTTTGATTCTGAATGCAGTGTTTCTAGTTTTTTAAAGCTAATGTGTAATACAAGATCTGTACACCCTTGGATTTTTAAGAGTTAATTCGGTCCAAAAATGCTTGCTCACATAGTAAACAGATTATAGACTTTGAAAAAAATTGGTCATTGAAGGACTTTCTGTAAGCCCAATGGTTCTCACCTTGGCAATCTTCTATGTTTTGATGATTCCAAATACAAGTTGAAATGTGTTGTATTTCTAACGTGTTTGATGTTTAAGTGCATGTATTGAAGATTCAAGCATTTCAAACCCTTAGATCAAGGAAAATGGCATGGATCGAGGCTTGTGCATCCTTGAACACCATTGGAAGCCAAAGGATGATGAAGGCTTGGAGCATTCAAGGAGAGATCTTAAAGAGCCAAAGAAATGGAGGTGATCCATGCAAGAGTTCAAGACTTGAAGATGTGCTTCAAAGTAGAAGATTTGAAGGCTTAAGTCTTGTGTTAGATTGTACATCTAATCCCACTTAGGCACCCCACCTTGAGGCATAATGGAGTCACCAAACAACTAACCCTAATTGGTAATAACAATCCCATCTATGTCTTAATTTGGAAGTCCAAAAAGCCCAAAAATTATCAGTATAAAAATCTCAAAAATCTGCTGAAATAAGCTTCTTGAAACTCCGAGAATATTCTCGGAGCTCCTAGCTCGGAACTCCGAGAAAGTTCTCGGAGCTCTGAGAAATGGTCTAGGGACTATTTTCCAACTTCTGTTTCAATTCCCGGAACTCCGAGAACACTGTGTCGGCAAAAACTTATAGCCATTGGGAAAATTCACAGAATTACGACTATGCCCCTGTAACGATCATATTTGGGTTTTCTCTATATATATGTATTCTCTATGCCTTAGAATACATCTCTCTTATTTCTAAACATGTTCTAAACATATTATAGAGTGGTAATCACCCATGTACCTCAATTTGGGATATCCAAAAGGATTAGACCTAAGCTTGAATTTGTACATCTTTTTCAAGAGTGAAATTTGTGTGAGCTTGAGGCTATCTACCCTTGAAGAGGGAAGTTGTATTTTTCATTTTATTTCATTCTAATTGGGCAAGTGTTCGGAGAAGCGAAGCCCTCTCTCCGTGGTGAGGATTGCCACCAAGGTTAAAGCAATTGGAGAATGTAATTGGCACCGGTCTTCGCCACGGTTAAGAAGATCAACATAGTGAAGCCATCAACGGGTTTGGTTGGTGGAGTAGAGTAAGCATCTT
Source organism: Tasmannia lanceolata (assembly GCF_043159265.1). Classification (NCBI taxonomy): domain Eukaryota; kingdom Viridiplantae; phylum Streptophyta; class Magnoliopsida; order Canellales; family Winteraceae; genus Tasmannia; species Tasmannia lanceolata. The sequence continues at coordinate 36,307,441 of NW_027518679.1, read as the reverse complement.
GTGTTTGAGGACCAAACCACTTTAAATCTCGGGTGCACTCTTTCTTGCCTCTTGCTCTTTACATTTGCATTGCACTTTAGATTTAACTTACTTGCTTAAAATTGTTTTTGATCTCTTAATCTTTTATTGGAGAGTTTAAATAATTGGGTTAATATTTCAAAAGATTAAAACTTGTTTTATGAACCTAATCTCCTCTTAAGTTGCCACTTGGGCCTATCATTGGAATTTCACTTGGTATCAGAGCTAGGGCTCTTGTTTCAAAAGCCTTAACCGGTAAGAGTTAAAGATCATTTTTGGCAAAACCCATGGATTTTAAAGTTGGTCATGACATCTCTATCCCTCCATCCTTTGATGGAACCAACTATGGGAAATGGAAAACCCGTACGAGATTCTTTTTAGGATCCTAGGATTTAGAGATCTTGAGTCTTGTAGAAAATGGTATTTCTAGAAGGGGGAAAATAGGTTCCAAATTGCATGCATTAAATATTAGAGCTTTGATTGAATTTTGTTGCTCGTTGTCTCCCCATATTTTTGAGAAAATTTCAACATGTAAAGATGCACATGAGATTTGGATTAAACTTGAAGAAATCTCTAAAAATCATACTTATCATCTTTCATTAGTAGACTCTAATGTTTCTCATTTACATGGTAGTGTTATGAATCCTTGTTTAAACACTTTTGATATAAGGATTTCAACTCCTCAATTTCCAAACTACAAAATAAGATTGATTCCTTGCATTTGGAAATTGATAATTTCTCGGTCAAGAATGAAGCTTTAAATCAAATGAACAATGATTTGAATAATATAAACAAAGATTTGATTCAAAGATGTAAATCATTTGAAAAAGAAAATGAAATATTGGTTTTTGAAAACCAAAATCTACAAGAAAAGAAAATTGTTGAAACTCTTAAATCTTCTTGTATTGTTACATGTCCTTCTACATGTTGCACAAAATGTCATTTTTGTGGTAGATTACGACATTTTAAAAATGATTGTAAGGTTAGAATTTTGCTGAAAAGTAAGCTAATTTGGATTGAAAAGGGTTCTTTAGGCAAATCTAAACCCATTGGACCAAAGTTAGTTTGGGTTCGAAAGGCCCCAACCTAGTCTTCTTTGCTTTTACATTAGATTAGGGGCATGTGCTTAATTTGAATATCTCTATGATTTTTGGTTGTTTGTGCCCAAGACTATTACTTAGATTGTTATATCTTTATCTTGGGAATTTGTTTTGGATGATCCCCATTTATTGATGTTGTATTTCATTTAGGGGGACATTTGATTTAGGGGGAGCTTAAAATTGAGTTATCATACAAAACCCCATATGAGTTTTCAAATCCCTCCTTATTTTGAATTTTGCTTTTATTAAGCGGGAGTTTTGATATGATTTATTCCTTGACAAAGGAGGAGCTATACATTGTATAATTTGTCCTTTATGTTTAAAACTTTTATCCCTTCTTTTTGTGATGACAAACGGGGAGAAGTTTTATGGTTAGTATGCTTAAATGTGGCAATCACCTTGTGTGTTGTCATCATCAAAAAGGGGGAGATTGTAAGCCCAATGGTTCTCACCTTGGCAATCATCTATGTTTTGATGATTCCAAACACAAGTTGAAATGTGTTGTATTTCTAACGTGTTTGATGTTTAAGTGCATGTATTGAAGATTCAAGCATTTCAAACCCTTAGATCAAGGAAAATGGCATGGATCGAGGCTTGTGCATCTTTGAACACCATCTGAAGCTAAAGGATAATGAAGGCTTGGAGCATTCAAGGAAAGATCTTGAAGAGCCAAAGAAATGGAGGTGATCCATGCAAGAGTTCAAGACTTGAAGATGTGCTTCAAGGTAGAAGATTTCAAGGCTTAAGTCTTGTGTTAGATTGTACATCTAATCCCACGTAGGCACCCCACCTTGAGGCATAATGGAGTCACCAAACAAGTAACCCTAATTGGTAATAACAATCCCATCTATTTGTTAATTTAGAAGTCTAAAAAGCCCAAAAATTATCAGCATAAAAATCTGGAAAATCTGCTAAAATAGGCTTCTTGGAACTCCGAGAATATTCTCAGAGCTCCTAGCTCGGAACTCCGAGAAAGTTCTCGGAGCTCCGAGAAATGGTCCAGGGACTATTTTCCAACTTCTGTTTCAATTCCCGGAACTCCGAGAACACTCTGTTGGCAAAAAATTATAGCTGTTGGGAAAATTCACAGAATTACGACTATGCCCCTGTAACGGTCATATTTGGGTTTTCTCTCTCTCTCTCTCTCTCTCTCTCTATATATATATATATATATATATATATATATATATATATATGTGTGTTCTCTATGCCTGGGAATACATCTCTCTTATTCATAAACATGTTCTAAACATATTATAGAATGGTAATCACCCGTGTGCCTCAATTTGGGATATCCAAAAGGATTAGACCTAGGCTTGAATTTGTACATCTTTTCAAGAGTGAAATTTGTGTGAGCTTGAGAGCTATCTACCCTTGAAGAGAGAAGTTGTATTTTTCATTGTATTTGGGCGAGTGTTCGGAGAAGCGAAGCCCTCTCTCCATGGTGAGGATTGCCACTAAGGTTAAAGCAATTGGAGATTGTAATTGGCACTGGTCTTCGCCAAGGCTAAGAAGATCAACATAGTGAAGCCATCAACGGGTTTGGTTGGTGGAGTGGAGTAGGCCTCTTGTGTTTGAGGACCGAACCACTTTAAATCTCTGGTGCACTCTTTCTTGTCTTTTACTCTTTATATTTGCATTGCACTTTTAATTTAACTTACTTGCTTAAAATTGTTTTTGATCTCTTAATCTTTTATTGGAGAGTTTAAATAATTGGGTTAATATTTCAAAAGGTTAAAACTTATTTTATGAACCTAATCTCCTCTTAAGTTGCCACTTGGGCCTATCATTGGAATTTCACTTGGTATCAGAGCTAGGGCTCTTGTTTCAAAAGCCTTAACCGGTAAGAGTTAAAGATCATTTTTGGCAAAACCCATTGATTTTAAAGTTGGTCATGACATCTCTATCCCTCCATCTTATGATGGAATCAACTATGGGAAATGGAAAACCCGTATGATGTTCTTTTTAGGATCCTTGGATTTAGAGATCTTGAGTCTTGCAGAAAATGGTATTTCTAAAAGGGGGAAAATAGGTTCCAAATTATATGGATTAAATATTAGAGCTTTGATTGAAATTTGTTGCTCGTTGTCTCCCCATCTTTTTGAGAAAATTTCAACATGTAAAGATGCACATGAGATTTGGATTAAACTTGAAGAAATCTCTAAAAGTCATACTTGTCATCTTTCATTAGTAGACTCTAATGTTTCTCATCTACATGGTAGTGTTGTGAATCCTTGTTTAAACACTTTTGATTTTAAGGATTTCAACTCCTCAATTTCTAAACTACAAAATAAGATTGATTCCTTCCATTTGGAAATTGATAATTTCTCGCTCAAGAATAGAGCTTTAAATCAAATGAACAATGATTTGATTAATATAAACAAAGACTTGATTCAAAGATGTAAATCATTTGAAAAAGAAAAAGAAATATTGGTTTTTGAAAACCAAAATCTACAAGAAAAGAAAATTGTTGAAAATCTTAAATCTTCTTGTATTGTTACATGTCCTTCTACATGTTGCACAAAATGTCATTTTTGTGATAGATTAGGACATTTTAAAAATGATTGTAAGGTTAGAATTTTGCCTAAAAGTAAGCTAATTTGGATTGAAAAAGGTTCTTTAGGCAAATCTAAACCCATTGGACCCAAGTTAGTTTGGGTTCCAAAGGCCCCAACCTAGTCTTCTTTGCTTTTACATTAGATTAGGGGCATGTGCTTAATTTGAATATCTCAATGATTTTTGGTTCTTTGTGTCCAAGACTATTACTTAGATTGTTATATCTTTGTCTTGGGAATTTGTTTTAGATGATCCCCATTTATTGATGTTGCATTTGATTTAGGGGGGCATTTGATTTAGGGGGAGGTTAAAAATGAGTTATCATTCAAAACCCCATATGAGTTTTCAAATCCCTCCTTGTTTTGAATTTTGCTTTTATTAAGGGGGAGTTTTGATATGATTTATTCCTTGACAAAGGGGGAGCTATACATTGCATAATTTGTCCCTTATGTTTAAAACTTTCATCCCTTCTTTTTGTGATGATAACGGGGAGAAGTTTTATGGTTAGTATGCTTAGATGTGGCAATCACCTTGTGTGTTGTCATCATAAAAAAGGGGGAGATTGTAAGCCCAATGGTTCTCACCTTAGCAATCTTCTATGTTTTGATGATTCCAAAAACAAGTTGAAATGTGTTGTATTTCTAACGTGTTTGATGTTTAAGTGCATGTATTGAAGATTCAAGCATTTCAAACACTTAGATCAAGGAAAATGGTATGGATCGAGGCTTGTGCATCCTTGAACACCATTGGAAGCTAAAGGATGATGAAGGCTTGGAGCATTCAAGGAGAGATCTTGAAGAGCCAAAGAAATTGAGGTGATCCATGCAAGAGTTCAAGACTTGAAGATGTGCTTCAAAGTAGAAGATTTGAAGGCATAAGTCTTGTGTTAGATTGTACATCTAATCCTACTTAGGCACCCCACTTTGAGGCATAATGGAGTCACCAAACAACTAACCCTAATTGGTAATAACAATCCCATCTATGTGTTAATTTGTAAGTCCAAAAAGCCCAAAAATTATCAGCATAAAAATCTGAAAAATCTTCTGAAATAGGCTTCTTGGAACTCTGAGATCATTCTCGGAGCTCTTAGCTCGGAACTCCGAGAAAGTTCTTGGAGCTCCGAGAAATGGTCCAGGGACTATTTTCCAACTTCTGTTTCAATTCCCGGAACTCCGAGAACACTGTGTCGGCAAAAAATTATAGCCGTTGGAAAAACTCACAGAATTACGACTATGCCCCTGTAATGGTCATATTTGGATTTTCTCTATATATATATATATATATGTGTGTTCTCTATGGCTTAGAATATATCTCTCTTATTCCTAAACATGTTCTAAACATCTTATCGAGTGGTAATCACCCGTGTGCCTCAATTTGGGATATCCAAAAGGATTAGACCTAGGCTTGAATTTGTACATCTTTTTCGAGTGAAATTTGTGTGAGCTTGAGAGCTATCTACCCTTGAAGAGGGTCGTTGTATTTTTCATTTTCTTTCATTGTATTTGGGCGAGTGTTTGGAGAAGCGAAGCCCTCCCTCCGTGGTGAGGATTGCCACCAAGGTTAAAGCAATTGGAGATTGTAATTGGCACCGGTCTTCGCCAAGGTTAAAAAGATCAGCATAGTGAAGCCATCAACGAGTTTGGCTGGTGGAGTGGAGTAGGCCTCGTGTGTTTGAGGACCAAACTACTTTAAATCTCTGGTGCACTCTTTCTTGTCTCTTGCTCTTTACATTTGCATTGCACTTTAGATTTAACTTACTTGCTGAAAATTATTTTTTATCTCTTAATCTTTTATTGGAGAGTTTAAATAATTGGGTTAAAATTTCAAAAGGTTAAAACTTATTTTATAAACCTAATCTCCTCTTAAGTTGCCACTTGGGCCTATCATTGGAATTTCACTTTCTCTTATTCATGCCTTATTGTTAGTACGAGTCTTTTAAATGTCTCCATCACACACTGTGTGGTTTGAGATCTATATTGGTTATTCAATTAAAAGGAGAGTATTTGATGTCGAAAATAGTTTAAATGTAAAGATCTTTTTAAATGCTTGCTTATGCGCTGTTTGTCGAATGGAGTCAAAGGATTTGGATATATTCTCTTGTTTCTAGTGCATTGATTTCGTCTTAGTTTTTGAGATTTTTCGATGTAACTGTCCTAACCATACAAATATAGGATTAGTTTTCTAGGTCTTGTTTTTGCCATGGCTGTAGTTTTTTGGGCATGGAGTTAGGATTTGGCAGCCCCTCTATAGTTTTACTTTGACCATGTTTCTTAATGTGTGCATCCAAGTGAATTTGGAATATAGTCAATTTCCCAACCCATGTTGTAAACGATTTTATTTGCTAGGAATGCACTTTCATACTCCAATAAGTTCCCATTTTTATTTTCATATTATCTGACATGGGAAATGATATCAGTATGGCAACATCCGGTTAATTGTGAATTGGGGGGATCATTAATTCGTTTCCTGCATTTTACACATGTTGTTTATCATTTTGCTGTTGAGAATTCTTCTCTATTATTTATGCCTGAGTAGAAATGATATAATGTTAAAGTCTATATTGTGGTTTTTGTTAGCAGTTGAGAGTCTGTATTCATTCAACCTAAAGGTCACATATATTTATTTTATTTTTTCGATCCATTGAAATTTGTTTACTTGAGGGGTTATATCTGTTGTAGTGGTTTGTGTTTCTATGATAAGAAATGTTGATACTGAGGTAGTGAGAGGAAAAAAATAAATTAAGAAGGGGTAAATATTTTGAATGAGGTTGTTGAGATGTTATTCCTACTAGGCAAGAATGAGGAGCTTAGTTATTAGGATCCTATCAGTGGCATTATCTTAGTAGTCATCTCTCATTGTGACTGATTTCTTGACGATATTACTTTAGCCCTTAATGAAGAAAGGATTGACTGAGCTAATTGTGTCATTACCCAGAAGTTTGGTTGCCAGTCTAGGCCTCTGTTGCCGATACCAACACTACCATGCTTTGGATCTTAATGTTTGTATTGTTGAATTGTAATGGTTATATGAGATTTAAATCAGTGGGAGTTCTTTAGATAAAAAAAATAGTTACAACATAAGGATATGAATTACATGGATACTTATACTGATTATACTCGGATTCATTGCAAAGGCGATGAAGGCGTTACCCCAAGCCCATTTTTAGGAGACTTGCTCGGTCCAAGTAGAGCTCATGTTGTGAGGGGTATTCTTTTGAGAGTTCTTTGGTAGAGCTCTCCTTCACGTGGATGATTAGAGAGACTTCTGGAGGGCTCGTCCCCCGCCTCTCTCGGATCCGGGTCCTCAAGGATTTTCATTTTAAGCACAACTAATGGAGCGATGGACATTGTGAACGCATCACTATGAACCATCTAAGGATGAGAATAAGACAATTTAGCTATCCCCTAAGTATTTGTTATTGGCCTTTGATGAAACCTATATGGCAAGGCATGACAATACATAATGGCTAAAGATGTGACCATGAAGACATAGCTATGAAAACTTATCATGAAGATTGGGTACAAATGACTTATAATGCACATGATAAGTAAGAATTCATAGGAAACAAGATGATCAATTTGAGCACAATCCTATGAAGGACAGTTCTAGAGATTTTTGAGACTCTAGAACAAGATACTTATTATTGGATGAGATGTCATATGAGTATATCCAAGATAAGTATAAAGCCTATGAGGATTTGACACTGATGCTAAGGCAAAGGGTACTTGCCATACATGAGAGATGATCTAAAATAAGAAGGAATAGGACAAGACCCAACTACACTACAAATGGAGCAATGGGACTCCAAATGAGTACACTTATCATATGCAATGCGATATATATATTAATCAACATATGATAAGATAGATGGACAGACATTTTACATATATATGGCTCATCCTTTGTTATAGACTCATACAGTGTATGAATCCAAAGGGCTGTCCTACACACATGCTCCAAGGAATTTAGAGGTGAATGATTGACAAACAACCCTTGGGCTACTAATGCATACTTGCTAGGGCTAATCAAGTGATATTGAATGAGATGACAACCTAGCAGACCATGCTCCCCCTAACTATGTGCATATATGGTATATATAAGTAGCAATACAAAGCACATATGACTTACCATGGGTAATATGCTAGCAAGAAGACAAATTAATTAGATGTGTTAATTTAAAGTGAAGGTACAATCTCCCTCTTAACTAGTAAGAAGGCTAAAAGCATTAATTGAGTAGCTTTTAACTTTAAGGTTTAACAACTTACCAAGTAGTTAATACCACACAAGGGGAATATCTTATATATATAGAGTGCTATAAGTAAACACACAAAAAGCACACCAAGGATAGCAAAATCAAATAAGTTTGATGAAACACACTATCCTAGGACAAGCAACTCTATCCTATTGAGGACAACTAGTTCTAGAAGATTTCCTATAAAGGTACACTGGTTTCCAACTATTAGGGAATGCTAGATTTCAATTTTATTTTCCTGTTCATGATCCCTAATTGCTTGTTATATGTATTTTGATGGATTATATTCAATTTAAATGATTAAGTGTGATTTTTCAAAGCACATTTCATTTCTTTTCTTCTCATTTAAAGCCAATTATATAAATAACTTAATTTTTAGCACATTCCTGGCTTTTTAGGCATAATCTCATGATTTTAATGATGTTCACAATTTGTAATGAACTCATGAGATACAAGTTTGAGTATATGATGTAAATATTCTCAACTAGCTCAAACTTATAGTGATCTAGCTTGGAAATATTTCACTATGTTAAACATAGATCACATATTTAGGCATAATGAATATATACATATAAATCGCATGCATCTTACTTAAGTGGATTTTGATGATTATTTCATTTAATGATTTCACTTAAGTTTTTAATTCACAAAGCAAGAATGGTTCAAGTTTTAGTCACTTTGTGAACTTATCAATGTCACATGGAAGATATATATATATATATATATATATATATATATATATATATATATGAAAAATATCAAATGCATTCTATTGTGACAATGTGTTCAAGTGTGCATACTTATGAGATTTTAACTTAAGTTTTCATTTTTCAAGTGCACCAATGTCTGATGTGAAGGGTTTAAGATGATTACAAATTTTTATCACTTCACATACACAAATGAGTTTATTTTCACTTGTTTTTATATTTCAAAATCATCTTACTTTTTATCAAAACAAGTGATGTACATGTCATATATGAGTAATCAGATTGAGCATCATTGACATACTTAGTTTAATGAGAGAGTAAGATAACCCATGTGGGGATTTCTCATATTGAACTAAGTTCATAATCCCTTGAATGATCTAAAGTTTTGAGATAGAAGGGATTATGTCAAAAGCCAAGGATATTCAAGAGTGTCTCATGAATGAAAACAGCATAGGGCTTAACTTATGAATTTATCAAAATACTAACAATCGTTTTGGAAATTCACCAAGTTTTGTGTTTTGACCCAACCTTATTTGTTTAAAGAAATCTAAGGATTGATTTTCAATAATTTTGCTTAGACATCATATTTTGAAATTAATTTTCCTATTTTCTTTCTATTTCTCCTATGCTTGCTAGAATGACATGATTAAAACTTCTAGAATGATAGAACCTAGCAATAGCAAGACAATACTTAGGAATCTAGCTTGAGCTAAGCTAAGCTAATCCTATGGGCCAATGGGGGTACTAAGTGAATGAGCAAATTTCAAGTGTGACACAAAACACTTAGACCAAGGTACATGGTCATACCACAATAAGAGTGTGAAATCAATTGCGCATAATAACATGAGCTTTTAGATATAAATATAATATATCATGTTATCAATGGTATGAACACTTATATATAGATATACATATAAATAAAAGCAAGATAAGTATATTTGTATCTATAGAATATTTTCAAAAAGATGTAATCTGTTAAGCACAAACATTTAGACATGATTTTCAATCATTACAAAATGTCTAGAAAGAATTCAAATGATTTATCATTTTGGCACAAATCAACTAGATACAAGATTTTATATCTAAAATAGAGTGGAAGGTATCTAGAGATCAAACTGAAATAATCCACATTGAAACACAAGTATAAACTATATGCTAACATGAGTCATCTAGAGAACATTTTCCAATAGATATAACAAATGAGACACAAACAACTCAATCCAAAGAGATTTAATCGATCTTAGGAATATGGAATCTAGCATGCATGGTCATAAAAGATATAACTTTTAAGCACAATATGGATACAAGACAATAATCAAGAATGAGCACATGTATCCCATATCTCAATATTCAAATGATATTACAATTTAAGCACAACCCCTAAATCTACTAAGCATAGGAAATGCTTCAAGTAGGGGGTTTTGGAACCCAAACCATCTTGGGCCCAACTAAGTTATTGTAATATAATGAGTTTTTTCTAACCCACCCAAACTTAGAACTACTTACAAGTCTAAATTTGCATTTAGATTTGTAATGTCCAATTCTGCCACAATAATTACATGAAAATGAAGAGCAAGTAGATGGACTAAAAGAATATAAGATGAACTACAAGAGCATTTACAAACATGTTTAGTATTCTTATCTTGTAGTCTTTTATATTCCAGAGAGAGTTTTTTATTTTCTAATATCATCTCTTCTATTTTATTTCCAAGAATTTGATGAGATGAATTAATTCTTAGTTGTTCTTCATTTTCTTTCAAGAAATTAAATTTTTCAATAAGCTTAGTATTTTCATTTTTCAAGTCTTTACATTTTTGAACTAAGTCAACATTTTTATTTGTCAAGATTTTGTTCAATTGACCTAATTTTTCATTTTTGAAAATGGTTTCATCAACTTCCATTTTCAATTCGATTTTGCAAATTCGAAATTGACTTTTGAAACTATTATCATTTGCAAAAGAATTTTGAGAGACTTTGTTTTCTCCACAAATAATATTTTCATCATTAGATGCACTAGGACAAACATTTTTCTCATAGATGTTTTCAAGTGTAGTCCAAATTTCTTTTGCATTAACACATGAAGAGATTTTTTATAAAAATATCTTTTGAAATTTCACAACACAATGCAATCATAGCTTTAGAGTTCAAGGAAACCATTTTCAAAGCAAGCTTATTGCATTTTTTAGGTAAGGTGAATTCTTCTTCAATTATATTCTTTATTTCATAATCTAGGGATTTGAGAAAGAACAACATTTTGACTTTCCACACTCTATAGCTTATTCCATCAAAGAATGGAGGAGCAAGGAAGGATTGGCCTTTCTTAAAATCCATAGGGATTGCCATAGATCTTTTCTCTTGTAGAAATTTGAAAGCTCAAAGATCTATATAAGAGCATGTGCTTTGATACCAAATGAAATACAAGTGTGGCAACCCAAGAGGGGGTGAATTGGTTAATTAAAACTTTTGGCTTAATTAGATTTGGTATTAAAAATTAATTCATCAATTAAGCACTAATTAATCTAACCCTTGTTAACTAAGCAAGATAATGAAATTAGGGTTTAGACATTACCAATCATTTATATTTTCTAACCCTTGTTAATTAGATTAAAGATAAATGCAAGGGAAAGAAGTTACCAATCACCAAAGAAAAAAGGGAGAAGAAGAGGCACACCATAATGAGGACACCAAGATTTATATTGGTTCAGTCTATCAACAAGACCTACTCCACTCTTCCAAGTTTGGCTCCTTGGGTACTCCACTAATGTTGAGATTTTATACGCTTAATCTCCAAGCGTTACAAATGTCTTCTCCGCCTCCGAGGGGACAAACCTTCTTTGCTCCGGATTCACCTTTCTTAACAGGCCGAATCAGAGACCCTCTTACAAACAAGCTTCTCCTTCAAAGGCCGAAGCAAAAACCCCTCTTCACAATGTTGATTTACCTTTCTTATTGGGCCGAATCAGAGATCCTCAATACAATGAAGAACAAAAATGAAAACAACACTCTTCAATCACTTGATAGGCTTGATACAAAGATAATAGCTCTCAAAGCTCTCCAAAAGATAACACAAATGAAAGCCCTATGGAGATCTTCTCCAAAATGAAATATGCAAGTTCAAAGCTCTTTGAAGAAATTAATGGATTTGAAGGTTAAAGCTCAAATGAGACTTTCAATAAGTCCAAAAGTCTTTTAATCCATGATAGAACAACATATTTGTAGCCCACAATTATTCATGACTGTATGGGGTAGTTTGGGCAAGAAAAGACCAAAAACGGGTCAAAAAAGCAACTAGCCGTTATGCCCCAACAGCTAGTTTCTCGCGCCGTGGTGGTCGACCGGGGTAGGGCGGTCGACCTCCGAGGGTCATCTGGAATTAAAAAAAACAGAATTTAACTGCCCCAATTGACCGGAACTCAACGGTAGCCCACCACTGGTCTGCTGTTTCAGCACAGTGCATATTTTCAGCCCGGTTTGTAAAAATCATATCTCCCTCATTTCTCGTCGAATTTTAAAGTTCTTATACTCTACGGATATTAGAAAAATGAGAGCTATCTATTAAGAATATTTTAAAAAATATTTAAAATATTTTTAACCATTTAAATCAGTTTTAAAGTGTTGTTTTCACAATTCAAGTGCTAATGTCACTCTTCTTTATTTGTAAACTTTGGTTGGCACTTGGGCTATGGACTTTTGTTTTACTAATGCTTAGGACATTTGAAAATATTTTTCCATGAAATACAAATAGGTTTCAAGTTTGGTTTTGATGGATGTTTAAAAAACACTTTGAAATGTAAAACCACGTGAAGATGATCTCCAATACAATCTAGAAATGTAAAACTACTTAGCACCTTGATTGTATTGGCTTCAAAGGTTTTCCTTGGTCTTTTGGCTTGTAAGTGAACACTTGAGAATGCTTTGGTACATGTGACTTCTCTTCTTGAATGAATCTTCACTTTTGAGGCATGAGAAGGTCACCAACACTTAGTTCAACTTCAAGCTCCTCTTGGCATATGCTAGGCATGCTTGTGGGATCCTCAACTTGAGCTCTATGCTTGGAAATCTTCCAAAGATGATCTCTTCCATGTGTGTACAAGCTCTTTGGTCAATTGTGCATGTTGATTTGCAAGCCATGTGTTGTGTTGAGTTGTGTAATGGCGATATGACATGTCAAGTTCCTATCTAAGACACAACACTAGAAAACAACACATTAGTTCATGAAGACTAATCAATTTGGGTTTGCTAGCATCGAAATAAGAAGGAAAAGGTGAATGATTGAACCCATGAGAATCATTGGGCTTATAATAAGTACAAGAATGATATTTGGTAGATAAGGAACAAATAGAATCACAAGACTTTGAAATTAAACAAATATGTTTATCTTTTTCTTCTTGCAGTCTTTGATTCTTAATTGAGAGTTCTTCTTTTTCTAATTTTATCTCATTTAATTGATTTTCAAAATAGTCTATTTGATGAGATAATTTAGCTTTAAGTTGTTCTTTATTTTCACAAACATGTTTATATTTTTCATTTAATTCAATGTCTGTGTTTTCAAGGCTTTCTTTTTCTTTCTCAAGGGCACTGCATCTATAAATTAAGTCATCATTTTTATTTATCAAAATTTTACTCAATTGACTTAATTTTTCATTTCTTTTCAAACTTTCATTAACTTCCGATTTCAAATTTTCAATTTGCTTTTCCAAATCGAAGATTGAATGTTTGAAAGAATTTTCATATGCAAAAGATTTTTGTAAAGTCTCTTTTTGTCTAAGAACTTTATCATTTTAAGAGAGACAAATATCTTTCTCAAAAATATTTTCTAATGTGGTCCAAATATCTTTTGCATTGATGCAAGTAGAAATTTTCTTAAAAATGTTTGGAGATAAACCACAACATAATAAAATCATTGCCCCTGAGTTCAAGGAAAATAGTTTTAAATCATTTTTAGTACATTTCCTTGATAAAGAAAATCCCCTTTTAATGACATCTAAAATGTCATAGTCTTTGTATTTGAGATAGGCAAGCATTTTTTACTTTCCAAGCTCTACAATTCGTTCCATCAAAGAATAGAGGAATTAGAGCGGATCGGCCTAACTCAAAATCCATTTGTATTGTCACGGATCTTTTCTTTTGAAGATTTTGAAATTAAAAATCTCTTTAAGAGCCTTAGCTCTGATACCAAATGAAATACAAGTGGGGCAACCCAAGACGGGGGGTGAATTGGCTAATTAAAAATTTTGGGCTTAATTAAATGGAAGATTAAAAATGAATTCACTAATTAGGCACTAATTAATATTCTAACCCTTGTTCAAGTAAACATGAAGATAAAAGTTAGGGTTTAGATATTACTTTCTCATGTATTCACTAACCCTTGTTCAATTAAAACACAAACATAAGTTAGGGTTAGAGATTACCAATCACGAAAGAGAAGGAGAAGAGAGATAGAGTGAGGAAGAGACCATAGTAGGTACACAGTGATTTTATAGTGGTTCGGGACTAAGCCCGACGTCCACTCTTCAAGACCTCCTTGAAGCTTCACTGAGCGATCCTCCACTCTTAACGGGCTGGATCAATGAGCCCTCGGTTACAAACGCCTTCTCCACCTCCGAGGGGACAAACCCTATTCACTCTAGATTCACCTTTCTTATCGGGCCAAATCGAAGACCCTGAAATACAATCAAGCTTCTCTTTAAGGCTGAAGCGAAAACCCATCTTACAACTCCTAGGGCTGAATCGGAAACCCTCAATACAAAATGAAGAACAAATGAAAAACTCTGTTAGCCTCTTAATAGGCTTGATACAAAGATAATAGCTCACTACTCTCCAAGAGAATAAGCAAATGAAAGCCTTATGGAGGTCCTCTTATTGAATGTAGATTCAAAAATCAAAAGCATAGAAGAGGAAAACTAAAAATCTTTAGATTTGAATGTTTAGGCTTGATAGATTTGAAAATGAAGTGCCAAAAGGTTGTCTAGTTAGGTTTAGATAGGGTATAAATAGCCCATTTGAAAATATGACCGTTTGGGGGCAAAACCATAAAAAACGAAGTTGAAAAAGTCAAACTGCGCAAGCCCCAACGACTACTTTTCGATACCGGGGCGGTCGACCTAGGTATCGCGGTCGTCTGCCCTATCGGGCGCTCTCGTTTTATTTTTAAATTTCAAACCGGCGCGGTCGACCGAGTCATGGCGGTCGTCCGGCGAGAGCTACCTAAACCTTTTTAATTTTTGACCAGGTTCTTATCCACGGTCGTTCGGCCCTATGGCGGTCGACCGGCCCAACCATGCTGGATTGTTTTTGTTTAGACAGAAACATAATCGCGGTCGACCGAGATGCCTCTGTCGACCGGCCCACTAAAATCCGGTAGGTACTAAAATCCAGCCACCTTACCGCGGTTGCCCGGGGAACCCCGGTCGACCGTCCCTGTTTGAAATTCCATTTTAAAGTTAAAATCTAAGGGACTTTGGGCCATGTTCTTTGGGCTTTTGTCCAAGGTTTTCTAACATATTTTGGGGAGTGTTGATGGTTTTCAAAGATGTTAAATTTAATTATGAAAACCATTTGAAAACCTTTGAAAGTGTAAATACAAATAACAAGAGGACTCCAAATACAATCTAAAAATATGAAACCTTGAGTCTTCTTGGATTGCTTAGCTCCTCCGTACTTTCTTGGACAACTCCGACTTGCGAGTGAGCACTTCAACTTGCATCGGGACATGTGACTTCCTCCATCCTTTGAGTCATGTTAAATGGTACATGGGGATACCACCAATGCTAGTCAACTCCAAGCTTCACTGGCACTCTGCTAGGCAACTTGTGGGATCTTTGACTCCAGCTCTTTGACTTGAACATCTTCCGAGGATGATGTCTTCATTGTATGTGCAAGCTCTTTGGTTCATTTGTGCATGTTGATCCTCAAGCCATGTATTGTGTTGTGTTGTGTTGTGTTGTGTTGTGTTGTGTAATAGCGATATGACATATGACTTTCCTGTGTAAAGCACAACACTACAAAGCAACACATCAGTCCATAAAGACTAATCAATTGAGGTTTGCTAGCATCAAAACAAGAAGGTAAAGGTGAATGTATGAACCCTTGGGAAGCCTTGGGCTTACAATGATTCTAGAGATGCCTAAAAGATGGTTCGTGTGGCGTCTGATTTGGGAACTGTCTGAGGAGTTGGAGGGTTATAGCAGTGACCAAGTAGGGAAAGGTGTTAGGGACCATGTGGACCATTTTGATTGTGAGCAAGGTGTTGGGGTTCCCTTTTGAAGCCTTAGAGATGAAGGCTATGAAGTTGTTCATTTAGGTGAAACTTTGAGATTAACATTTGAAAGAGACGAGTCGGATAGAAGTGAGGGATCCATGAGGTGCGTATTCTAGCTAATATGAATTATGATGGTGGGTCCTAGGAGGTCTGGGAGCTCCAAGGACAGAACTGACGAGTGCAGGAATGAGAACAGAGACCTTCATCTTGTAGTTGTTCAAGTATTATTATGAGTTGGAATGTGCAGGGCCGGGGCTCCCCAGAGAAGTTAGCTCATGTGAATGAGATTATTCGGGCCAACAACCCTCAAATATTTAGCTTACAAGAAATGAAGATGTCGGACTTCTCCAGATCCTTGCCTAAATATATGGGGTGTAGGCCCAGCTTCCACTTCTCAGCCCTCGATTCGTTGGCGCCTTCTGGAGTGATTTTTGTGGCCCGGAATGGGTCTCATTTTGTTTTGGAGGAAGACTGTTGGAACCTTTGATGTGTCGGTCTTGCTTAGGGAAGTGATTGATAGATCCTTTGGGTCTTCTCTAGAGCAAGCCAGTTTCTTATCAGTCCTATTGGGACCTGGATGAATTCTTGTGTTAGCTGGGAGGTTTTTTACTGGGACTTGGGAGAGTCCCTTGTAGGAATGTAGGGAGCCGCTTCAACCACTTCTCCTTATGCACTCCTTTGGAAGCTACACTCGAGAAAGACACAAGCGACAAGTTTCAACGAATGTCCCATATAATGATAGTGTTGGGGAGATATGCTGGGGGTAAAAATCACGCTCATCAAATAATCATAACCTTTAATACTTCAATTCCATCTGGCCAGATTTGTGGTCGCCTGTTAATCGAACTGATCTGATTACATCCAAGGTGGGGAGCCGCTTCAACCACTTCTCCTTATGCACTCCTTTGGGAGCCACACTCGAGAAAGACACAAGCGACAAGTTTCAACGAATGTCCCATATAATGATAATGTTGTGGAGATATACTGGGGGTAAAAATCACAGTCATCAAACAATCATAACCTTTAATACTTCAATTCCATCTGGCCAGATTTGTGGTCGCCTGTTAATCGAACTGACCTGATCACATCCAAGTGACATGCGCACTCCCAGTATCATACATTGAGTCCCATTTTCCACTGATCTAAACCGTCCATTTCATAGGCTTTGCTCTGGATCCCCCTATGAGCCCCCAAAAAAGTCAGTCAGTTATGCAATTGTAACATCAAATAATCATACCTTTTTTTGTTGAACATTGACAGTTTGAAACTATATAGTATATGGTTCAAATTCAATGAATAAATGTATAGGTTGTTAGATGGTTGAATTGAAGGATCTGTTGAGCTAACATCAGAGAGGAGTAGAAGATGATTTTGAAGGGGGCTACGCTCAGCTGCTATGGGAGTTATTCCTTGGAGATATATCTTGGGTTGGATTTGTGATCTATATATAGATCACAAAGCCAACCACCATATTAAATCGCAGCATGTTGCTCCGCCCCTTCTTTATATGTCGCCCATACCACAACATAACTCACGGAAGGGATAAGGCCATGTGGCCACACACATCCCAACATCTCCCACTTGGCCACATTGGCCGAGTGTATTTCTTTTGTGTTTCATTTTCCTTTTTGGGATATGCTCCCAAACAATTTACCCTGGCTCATATATCCCTGAGTCCCATTAAGCTATGCGCTTAATGAATTCCCGCACGATCCAAGGACCAGCTAGCTATGTAACACAAAGGATTTCTGTCTAGGATATTCTCCCAAACAAGTTACCCTTGACTCAAATATTCCAGAGTCCCATCAAGCAATACACTTAATGAATTTCTGCACGAACTCCTTTTAACCAAGGATTGGCAATATTCCATCTGGGATATTCTCCCAAACAAATTTCCTTTGACTCAAATGTCTCTGAGTCCCATCAAGCTTAATACTTGATAAGAGTTTCCGATCGGTAATTATGCAGTTTGAGATATTCTTCCAAACAATCTTTTATTTGACTTAGACACTTCTAAGTTCCATCAAGCCTACATGCTTGATAAAGGTTTCCGCACGAATTCCTTCCGTCAAAGGATCGGCAATCATATCACAGGTAGGTATATAACTTACCTTCAATTCCTATTTTTCCACTATATCTCTAATATAGTGATATTCCACGCGTCTATGTTTTCCATTAGAGCTATTCGCTTCACTGTATATCAGGTTTATTGCAGCTTGATTGTCACAATACATTTCTATTAGTCCTTCAACCAGACCAAGGTCCAAATCGACCAAAAATCGTCTAATCCAGACGGCATGAGTAGTTGCCATGCTACAAGCTATGTACTTAGCTTCCTGTGTGTATCTTGCCACACAACCCTGTTTCTTACTTGACCAAGAAACAGCTGCACCTCCAAATAAAAAGACATGTCCAGAAATGGACTTTTCGTCATCTGTGTCACCTGCGAAATCCGCATCAGAGTAACCAAGAACCTCAAGCTCTTATGCCTGAAAACACAATTTAAGGTGCTTTGTACCTTTGATATATTTTAATATTTTTTTCATTGCTTCCCAATGAGCAGGACCGGGATTACTTTGATATCTACTTACTAGGCCCACCGGATAGACCAAATCCGGTCTAGTACACAACATGGCATACATCAGGCTGCCAACCGCTTGAGCATACAGAACATTGAGTCTTTCATGTCCTTCAGCTGGACATTGACTCAAAGATAATTTCTTACCTACCACTAGGGGCGTTTGCGCAGGATTACAATTCTGCATTCCAAAACTTGTAAGCACTGAATTTAAGTACATTTCCTGGCTTAAAGACAGCGTTTTGTTATTCCTGTCCCTAGTGATTTTAATCCCGAGCACATAGGATGCTTCTCCCATGTACTTCATCTCAAATCTTAACCTAAGTTCCGACTTAGTTCTTTCAATCATTTCTAAGTCATTTCCAGCTATGAGTATATCATCCACATACAGGGACAAGATAGTAAACTTGCTCCCATTCTTCTGGACATATACACAATAATCAAGCTTGTTAATTACATAGCCTAATTCGAGAATGAACTAATGAAACATCAAATACCATTGGCGTGAAGATTGTTTTAAACCGTTTAAAGATTTCTTCAATCTATATACTTTATCTCCCTGACCCGTCACCTAAAAACCTCAGGTTGGTTCATATAAATGGTTTCCCTTAATTCTCTGTTGAGAAAAGCAGTTTTTACATCCATGTGGAAGAGCTCTAAATCCAAACGAGCCACCAATGCCAATATTATCCTTATCGAAGCAAACTTGGCAATAGCTGAGTAAGTTTCTTGATAATCTATGCCCTTTCTTTGTGTAAACCCCTTGGCAACTAACCGGGCCTTGAACTTGTCAATGGTCCCATCCGATTTATATTTCTTCCTCAACACCCATTTACATCCTATGGCATTGCTGCCATCAGGTAAATCACATAGTTCCCATACTTGATTCTTTTCAATAGAATCAATTTCCTCTTTTATGGAATTAAGCCATTTTTTTTACTCTCATGATTTTATCGCATCATCAAAATTTAAGGGATCTATGATTTCATCTGTGTCTATGTCAGCCGAATAGGCGCATTCCATACACAGATTAAGATGATAATCGTCTAAATAGGATGGTGGTGCTCGAGGCCTCTTGTTGCTAGACATGATGGGATCTTGATCAGAAATTGCTAAGTCTGGATGCATATCAAGTGTATTGGGATTTTATGCATGTCCTTCAGACCTATAATTATCATCTCCCACTATTACCAGAGGTTGTTCACTCTCTTAGTGAGGTTGTTCCTTTTCTAGATCCTCTAAATATTCTGCATCCTGACTTTCAATCAACCCTCTTTCTTTATGAAAGAATCGATAACCCTTAGATTGTTCAGGGTATCCAATGAACTTACATTTCCAAGTCCGTAGATCTAATTTGTTTCTTTGTTCTGCCGGAATCATTACATGGGCTATACAACCCCACTTTTTCAAGTTTTTTAGATCCGGTTTTCTTCCAGTCCACAGTTCATAGGGGGTTGTTTCGACTGTTTTAGTCGGAATTCTATTTAATATGTAGATTGTTGTACTCCTCTCCCCAAAATATCTTAGGAAGACTGGAGTGGGATAACATACACCTCACCATGTTAAGTAACGTTCTATTTCTCCTTTTTCAGCTACACTGTTTTGTTGCGGCGTAAAAGGTATGGTGGTTTGTCTCTTAATTCCAAAATCTTGACAATATTCGTCAAATTCTCTGGAATTATACTCACCACCCCTATCAATCCTGAGAACCTTAATTTTTCCACCTAACTGATTTTCTACCTCAGTTTTGTAGATTTTAATGATCCCTAAGGCCTCGGATTTCTTACTTAACAGGTATACATTTCCATATTTGGAAAGGTCATCGGTAAATGTTATAAAGTACTCCTTTTGCCTGTGGGTCTTAATACTTAAGGGCCCACGAATATCAGAATGAACTACTTCAAGTAGTTCTCTTGCCCTCTCTCCCACTGGAAAAGGCTTTCTGGCCATTTTACCGGCCAAACAGTGTTCACACGTTTTATAGTTTACTTCTCAATTACTACCGCTCCGTGGGGCCTCTCCGACCTCGGTTTAGTCTGATTTCATGCGAACTGCTAATGCGGCTGTGGCTGGTTAAGTTACCACTCGTCTTAGCCTCTTTTCGCTCTAACGCACCACTTGTTGGTGTGGTATTGTGCAGATAAGGGCTACACTCCTGGTGTTCGCTTTACTAACTATGCGATACTAGTGGATGATGTTGTGATTGCTGATAAGGCAGTCGCGCATCAGTACCTCCATGTGCTAGGTCTCTTAGGGGTTAAAATATCTGAAGCTAAATCCTTAATATCTAGGACTGGCGCTGCCGAGTTCACTAGGAATTAGTTCCCTTTGAATTATTTCATTCATTTTCTTTTTACCAGGATGCCCTAACCTAGCATGCCACAGATAATCATCCACAATGTAAACACTATCAAAATAAACAGAACTGGAAGCTTCCTTATTTTCAGTCATTAAGACATTGTCTTCGACTACATTAAGTAAAAACAGACAATGTTCTGGGACAAAACGCCCCACAGCAAAAACAGACCATTTCTTTCCTACGGTAACCCGTCCGTTGTAGAAACGGACTTCCAACTGCTTCTTGAGTAGTGCTGGAACGGAAAGAAGGTTACACCTCATGTATGGTGCATACAACACATTATTTAGCACCATATCGGTTTCTCCAACGTTTAAGCGGTATGTTCCAATACCTCGCACATCGTTGTAGGTATTATTTCCCATGAAGATTTTCTGTTCTGCTGTCGGTAGCTCCTCCATTTTGATGAGCCCGCCCCTTCCTGGTCCAGGCTATGAGTTTGGTGGCTCCGGAATCCACCCACCAGCCTTCAAATTGCTCACCACTAAGGTTGCACTCAACGGACCCTGCAAACTGCCTTCTACAGCTCCCACTACTAGCCGGAGGATCACGGTCGTCACCTGATCCATGTTTTTTCGGGCAGTTGATCTTGAAGTGACCGAACTTCCCACAATTGAAAGGACGCTTAGCCTGTCCTTTCGGTTTGTCCTTGCTATGACTTGGCTCGCCTTGATATTTTGGAACACTTTGAGTCAAAAGTAGCCTATGACTCTTGTTAGGCTGCATGCATTCTTGTTCTAATGCGAGTGTCAAAGGCAAATCTTTCAAACTTTTCTGAGTTCCACTGCATCTGATTGAAGTCGTGACGGTGCTCCATGAAGGAGGCAAATTGTTTAGGATTTTTTATACTTGTAACTTCTCTGGAAGCTCACTTCCAACTGCTGCAAGATTTTTTCCATGACTATCATCTTGTTAACATGTTCAATTACATTCTCTCCTTATTCCATCTTAGAATCATTATACTTTTGGTGTCATATTTACTCTTTATAGCTTCTAGCATTTCCCTCGCAGTCTCGTGATGTTCAAAGACTCGGATTAAGTGATTATCCATGTACATGAGCAGAATGCTTCTTGCGATCTCATCATCTTCCAACCACTTGGCATATTCCCTTTTTTCTGCAGCCGTCGAATTCTCACGTAACTGAGGCTTCTCGCCTTTGGTTACATATGCTTTGCCCTCTTTAATAAGAGCATAATTCAATTTTCGACGCCACATGTCGTAGTTTATGCCATTTAGATGTTCGATCCTAGCTAACTCAGCCGAGATGAGTCTACTAGCTATTTGAAGTAAATCTGGTTTTGACGACAATCAACGAGGAAAAAGAAACCAGAACTTGGTGAGGTGCGGCGACGAAGGGCTGCTTACGAAAAATTGCACCAGATAAGTTTAGGTCTTCGTCCGATCAAATCGGGTAACCGGAAAGGTGCCCAAAAACGAGCGGTCAAATCTCTTTTGATCTAGAAAGTTGGCAGCGAGAAAAGAAATTGGTCACTGGGCTATGTGTTTGGCAAAGTTGATCGGATCAACGACGATAAAAATTGGACACTGGGCTATGTGTTCGGCAAAGTTGATCGGATCAACGACGATAACAGTAAGGTTGGATCTCGTTGTTCGCCGAAAATACTAAGGCCAAATCTATTGTGCTCTGATACCAATGAAGGATCTGTTGAATTAACATCAAAGAGGAGTAGAAGATGATTTTGAAGGGGGCTACGCTCAGCTGCTATGGGAGTTATTCCCTGGAGATATATCTTGGGTTGGATTTGTGATCTATATATAGATCACAAAGCCAACCACCATATTAAATCGCAGCATGTTGCTCCGCCCCTTCTTTATTTGTCGCCCATACCACCACATAACTCCCGGAAGGGATAAGGCCATGTGGCCACACACATCCCAACATGAATTGTTGAATTTCATGATTTTTGAGCCATATGTAGTCTGAAGAATATCAGATGGATGGTTCAGATACCTCAAAGATGGGACTCACTTGTCTTTTTTGGGCCTTGGTTGCCTCATTGACAATTCAATAACAAGTTTCCTCCAATTGAAGGGTTGGGATCATACAACAGATGACGAGACAATCGAGTGCAAAACACGGCTCATTGTTTCCTACGCAAATAAGGAATTGAAAAACTACTATAAACTCTTTCTCACTTTTAAAGCGGGCTAGAAATCGTCACTCTTAAACTGGAAGAAATCTCTTGAAAATAACGCAAACGATTTTGGGTTATCTTTTCCTATTCTTTCTATTTTATCTCATTGTTTGTTTGTTTTTTCTCTTTCATGTTTCCTGTCATTTTTGGATAGTTAAATGATTAGGTTGCTTTCCTTGTTCTTAGCTATTTGATTTCGTCTTCTTTACTGTAAAGCACGCCATGAAGGAAATCTAATATTTCTGTTTTTGTTTTCTGAATTCCAAAGAGAATGGAAGCTTTGAATGCAAAAAGGGTTGAGATGGTGCTTCTTTTCCATACGGAGGTGGCTACATTCCATATGTTGATTATTGAGTGTGGGAAAGAGTCATATGAAATCAGGAAGGAGAAGCAGGATTTGTTCATTTCTGAACTGATGGCATCACGGCATAGAGAGCAGGCGGAGTCTCAATTGGAGTCGAAGTGCAGCAGAATAAATGAATCATTGTCTGAAAAGCAGAAGGTTCTGCATGAAAGGAGGCGGCTTCTCACCGAACATGAGAATGCTCTGGACCGAAAGCAAACTCAGGTGCTCGAAAGGATATATTCTCTGATACAACAATGGGATCCTGTCTTAAGTCGCCTAAGAAGAAAGGAAAGTGCTAGTGCTGAAATAGAGTTGGAGACCGGAGAGGAAAGTGATTCTATTGAGAACAAGTTTGCGGACGGAATGAAAAGGTTACATGATATGCTAGTGCTACTGACCCTGTCCTAGCAAAACTCATGGCTCTTGCCAGAAAGGAAAGTGCTCGTGTTGTAACAGAGTTGGAGGCCGGAAAGGAAAGTGATCCTGTTATAACAGAGTTAGGTGATGATGCAGCTTGAGATTTAGATGGTGACAGCTTGTCCCATCACAAGTGGTTAGAATTCTGTTTGGATTGCAAGAAAAGCATTTCTGGTAGAATAAGGGCAGATTTACTTTCCATAATTTAGAGGGAAATGATGTGATTATGGTTAGTTTAGGGGGATATTTTCATAAATTCGAGGTCCTCCCGAGTAAAAATTGACAAGGGCTGGTTTTTTTTTTGTGTGTGTAAAAAGAGTAGGAACTTTTTGAAGTATTTTTCCTTTCCAAAATTTTTCATAACATTCCTGCAAGAGAGAGAGAGAGAGAGAGAGAGAGAGAGTTTCGATTAATCCCACCCAAGATTTTTTTTTGATCCCCTAAATCTAATTGGGATTCACGGTGGTGGACGGAATCGAATAGTAAAAAAGAGGGATTCTAGTTGTAGGATACCTGATGAAACTACTTCTCGGTAAAACAGATTCGAACTGTTTCAAAGACCCAACGTTCATTTTTCCACATTGGGCTACCCTACCCTCATTAGATGATTCTGGACCTTTGATCAAGTTTTATGAAAAAAGACATCCTAAAGATGTCTTCACGTGATGATTTTTTAAGTCCCAATTTTACGAATAAGATTTATTTTCTGAATCAAACCTGGCACGTTCGGATGGCCATCTAAGCAAATCTCTGACCAAGTTAGCACATATTGGACATGTGCATTAGATTATGGTAATTTCGTTCAATAAGGCGAGGTTTCCCTCCAAAAATGTTTTTCCTGCGATCCAAACAAATGAACAAGGCCTAAGATTATATGCCAAAAAAAGTAGGGGTGCAACTTGGGTCGGGTTGGATCGGGCTGAGGGCAACCCTAACCCAACCCTAGATAGCATTCCCTCAACCCCAACCCAAGCCTCGGGTTGTGATGCTCAACCCTAACCCAACCCGCCTCTAAATCTCTCAATCCTAACCCAACCCATCTAACCTGAAATCCGGTTGGTTTTCCGGGTTGAGTCGGATTCACCTTGGGCCACATAGAAAAAATACAATAACTCAGAGAAAATTTTCCCAACCCAACCCAAGGAAATGCCAGCCTAACCCGAACCCAACCCAAGTTGCACCCCTACAAAAAAGGAATAGACTACCAAAATAGTCCCTCTTAGATAATGACACGGCTAATTTGAAAAGTGCAGAATGAAAGCTATTTATGACTAGGGGTGCAACTTGGGTCGGGTCAACCCAATATTTTGGGCGGGTTGGGTTGAACTTTTCCAGGTCGGGTTCGGGTTTGGGTTGAACTTTTCCAGGTCGGGTTCAGGTTTGGGTTGGGAATTGTCAACCCGACCGAAAATCGGGTTGGGCTGGGTTGGGTACTGGGCAACCCGACCCAACCGGTAACCCGACTTAATGTGGTTCTTTCATGGTCATTCCCCATGTTTGAGAATTAATTTTGAGTTTAAAATAGATTGTTGAACTCAGAATTAAGGACCTGTTTGATTTGGTTTTGACTGGAAAACTGATTATTAGATTAGAATTAAATGCCAAATGTTTCCTAGGGAGATTTATATGAAAATGATTTTTTTGGAGTTCTTGAACACCATTTTATATGCCAGATGCTCCACCATTCCTGACTCTCATCACATGCATTGTAAAACACCAAAATAGTGGAGCCTGCCTCAGCGACCCAACCCGACCCGACTTAGGAAATCGGGTCGGGTTGGGTCAGGTTCGGGTTGGGGAAAAACAAATCCGGGTTGGGTCGGGTTAACCAAACCGGATTAAGAGGCGGGTTGGGTTGGGTTAGGGTTGGAGGTTGAGGTTTTCGTGATGGGTCAGATCGGCCTCAACCCGACCCGACCCGAGTTGCAGCCTAATAATTATGACAACAAGTGGGCGCACATGAAGGGTTAGTATTTGATTCTAGCAACAACGGATCATTCCCCTCCAAAAATATCCTAATCTCACATCCACGTGGCGGCAAATTTAGATTTTGAAATATCTTAATGCCTCGTCCAAACTTCAAAGGGTAGAACGGGAAAAACACGGAATTAGTTCGGGGGACCATCGAAATGGTGGACCCTAAAAAAGAACCCAATCGGATGATAATATTATGCCAATAATGACGAGGGTGCAACTCGGGTTGAGTTGAGGCCAATCCTAACCCCGAGTCGAGATGGCATTCCCTCAGTTCTAACCCAAGGGATGGTCAGCCCTAACTAAACTCAGCTCTAAATAATTCATACCTAACCCAACCTGTCTAACCTGTTTTTTCCAAAATCCGATCAGGTTGGGTTTGGCTCAGGTTAACCTAGGGCGAAGAAGAAAAATAAGAAAAAAAAACATAACCCTAAGAGAAATTACACTAAAATTAGAGGACGGAGGCTGGGTTTCGGTCACGTCAGATTACCTAAAGCCTCAACTCTAAACCAACCCAAAATTAAATCGGGTTCGCCTTTTTCAACCCTAACACAACCCAACCCGAGGAAATGCAGACCCAACCCCAGCCAAAATTGGGTTGAACTCATTGGATTCGGGTTGAACTCAAGCCAAGCTGCACCCCTAAATAATGAAGGGGTGCAACTCCGGTCGGGCTCAACCCTAGCCAAGTAGATTCAACACAATCAATTACAGTTTAGGTTGAGTTGGGATTGGAAAATCCAACCCTATTTATTTCCGGTTTAGGTTGGGGTTGAAGCCTTGGGCAACCCGAGCCGGCTGAGCCTAACCTTGTCCCTCATAATCTTATCCCCTAATCATATTGTAAATTTATTACAATTTTAAAATTTTAGGATTTTTTTTTTTTTTTTTGAAATTTGTTTCCATTTTTTGTCTCCGGACAACCCAAATTCAATCCAATCCAGCCCAACCCAAGTACCCAACATGACCCAATTTGAAAAATCAAGTTAAACAAATGAAGTTAAGGTTGAGGGATTTAACGGAAGTATGGGTTAGGGTTGACCATCCTTGGCCCGAGGCTCGGGTTGAGTTGGGTTAGGATTGAGGCCTTGGGCAACCCAACCTGGCCAAACCCGACATCGTCCCCCTAATTTTAATGTAATTTTATTGCGATTTCAAAATCTTAGGATTACGGGTTTTTTTTTTTTTTTTTTGCCCCCTGGGCCAACCCAACCAGGCTCAATCTGGCCCAATATGGAAAATTAGGTCAGACGAATGGGTCAAGGCTGAGTGATTTAAAGGCGGGTTTTGGGTCCTCTTATTGGTCTGGGGTTTGGCCTCAAGCGGACCCAACCCGGGCCAGAGTTAATGGACGTGAGAACCACCTTAATAGGTAAACCTTCGGACCAAAAGTATACCATTCGATAGTGAGATGGTAAATTCGCTCCCACTGTTAGATAATTCACACCCCTTATGACGTTAGTTGTGGCAGACTTTTAACGCCTTTTGACGCATCATGTGATGTATGTGTTGCCTTATGACCAATTGTTCTCTTTTCTAGGATTCGAATTATCTCGTTGAATTGTGGAATCATTTCCCTTTTTGCAAATTAGGGTTGCAAATGATCCCTTTTTTCCCCTTTTTATGTTTGTATCTGTTATATGCTTTCGGTGATTTCAAATTGAATTCATTTTCTTTTGAAACGTGCCTGATAGTTTTTCGGTAGCTATAGCTTCATGAATTTGGGGTTTTCTATATGCGAATGTATGAGAATTTGGTGTAGAAGATAATTTATGACAGATCATTTTGAATTATGATGTGGAAGTGATGATTAATTGTTTGTATTGAAAGATCGCTATTTATGCCACTTTTTTTTTTTTCATATTTGCGCTTTTGTCGGTGTGAGATTAGTAGAGAGATGAATATTGTTATAAATTGAAGTTCACTCAACTCAACTCAACTCAACTCAACTAAGCCTTTGTTCTAGTTGGGGTCGGCTAAAATGAATCCTTTAGAAAAAATTCATGAAGAAGGTAAAAGAAATCTACCCGACTCTAATCCTGGTTCTAGCTGGGTTCTTCTACGTTGATCATTTTCTTCCATTCTATCCTATCCAAGGTCATGTTCTCTGTTATGGTCCTAGCTATCAAGTATTTCCTCACTGTTTCTACCCAAGTTGTTTTCAGTTTGCCCTACCTCTTTTTACTCTATCAATTTGGCTTGAGTCGCCTCTTCTCATCGGAGAATCCAAAGGCCTACGTTGGATATGTCCAAACCATCTTAAGCGGTGCTCTCTCATCTTCTCCTCAATTGGTGTCACCCTCACCTTTTTACAACTATCTTCATTTTTAATTCTATCTAACAATGTGTGGCCACACATCCATCTAAGCATTCGCATCTCCGCTACACTCATCTTATGTACATGCTGCTTCTTGGTGGCCCAATATTATGAGCCGTACAGCATGGCTGGCCTCACAGCTGTCTTATAAAATTTTCCCTTCAACTTGGTAGGGATTTTACGATCGCACAGAACTCCTGAGGCAAGCTTCCACTTCAACCAACCTACTCTTATTCTATGGTTAACATCATCTTCAATCTCTCCTTCCTTATTTAGAATTGAACCAAGATAGTGAAAGATATCCCTCTTAGATACCTCCTGTCCCCTCATATTTACTACATCATCGTCCCGTCTCCTTACATTATTAAAGTTGCATTCCATATATTCTATCTCAGTCCTACTCAGTCTAAAACCTTTGGATTCCACAGTAGTTCTCCATAACTCTAATTTTGCATTTACTCATGCTTTGGTTTCGTCGATTAATACTATGTCATCTGAAAAATAACATACACTACGGTACCTCATCCTGGATACCTTCCGTAAACTCCGCCTGTGTTTTTCACAGCCTGTCCCAAGCCTAAACGGTTTAGGTCCAGAAACGCATGGCATAGGCTACACTCTCCTAGCTAAAGATCTACAGAATAATCTCGTTTCCTCACCTCCCTCACTCTAAATCTAACTAAGGACTCAAAGGAGGACCTGGACGCACAAATTATAGTAGTTATAGATGGCACTCAATGTCACAATTGTGTTGTCACATATTCAATTACCACTTATAAGAAAAATAATTGGTCATAGTAATTAAGGTTCAATCTTGGCATAAAGATATCTTCCTTTTGCCATTTAATCTGATTTTCATTTTCATTTTCATTTTCTATGCTTTGCTTTTTGTGATCGGCTATCATGTATGCCCAAGACATTCTAGGCGTTTCTGTAGGCCCATGTCAAATCACATGCCTATGGTATTAAGGATCAGATAAGTGAAATGAGTTTTCTTTTTCTTAATCTGTTCAGATTTCGTAAATTTATTCCCCATTGTGTTTATCATAATTTCTTTTTCTACTCACAGTCTGCAAAATTAACTATACCGCAAATGTTATGTGTACTAGTAATTGAGGAGCATCTTTAGGTATATGGATTTGATTTTTGTCCGGATGTCCCCCTTTTTAATTCAAGGCTCGATTCCAGTGCATAAATTTGTACTCTCAACTCAACTCAACTCAACAAAGCCTTTGTCCCAAACTATTTGTACGCATGAATAAATATTTGATGTTACTTTTATAAGTTATATGACCTATTTGGTTGTTTAGATAGGCACATGAAACTTCCCCCCATTTCTTTGCATGTCTGGGTAACCCTTGTACCAAAAAAAGAGTTGTAAACAAGAAGGAAAGGATGAGGCGTTGGCACTTGTCACGGGGAAGACCCTGACCAGTCAAATGACCATGAACTCCTGAAAAGCCAGAAGGATATTGCCGATGGTTGGTTATTTATCTTTTTTATTCACACATATGCAAGCACAAACCGGTCCATGAAAAATGACTGGGCCTGGTCACTCACTCAATATATATCTGAAGTGTTAGAAGTAGTCAAGACCTTTAAGAAAAGTTATTTCTTGTGCGTCTTGAGGCCTGCAGTTTATAGAATTCATTGATTTTATGCAGAATTTGTGATGATGGGGACTTAATTTGTGTAATTATCTGTCATGGATACTGGTTGACTTTACTCGGCACTGGATTTGTTCCATTTTCTATTTTGAGTGTGGTAGTTATATACTTATATCTGTATTTGATGATACTAAATTCAGACAAAGTGCTTCCTGATATGAGTGGTACTGGCAAATGGAAATAGGAGCACACGGAGTCGGCAGTGAAGGTTTGTTATAGATTATAGAATTGCTATGTTTTGCCTCTAAACATGATTAGAAAATTATCACAAATTCTGGGTCAATTTAAATTGTCTGTTTGTTTCTTCTATATCGATTGTAATATGCTCAGGTACTTCTCGGTCTCTATTTTTTGGAATGAATCCTATTTACCATTCAAAAAAATGTCTGTTTATAAATGCAGATAAAAAGTTGCCAAAGCTTTGCTTCCCAAGTATTTTTTTCGTTCTTAAATTAAGAAGCATCCTACTTGTCTCCCGGTAGGTGTGTTTATTGGTGTTTTTAAGAACAACCAAAATGACCACCACTCTGCATGGAGCAGCCGATGTGGAAGCTTATTCCTTATGTTTGAATGTGGAACATTTGGAATGAGAGAAACAAGAGGATTTTTGAATAAAAGGAGAAGAGATGGTATCAAAACTCTCTTGATATCAAGCTTGCTGAAAAAGCTTGGACAAGAGAGAAGTTTGACATATTTTAAGTGCAGGGGAAATTCTTACAAATTATTGGCACATGGTTATAATGGAGAGAGAAAATCATGCCCGAGTAGAAGGCCCCTCTTGGTGGGTTGGTTTAACCTAAATTTTGACGGAAGCTCTATCGGCACTCCGGGTTCGAGATGCTAACGGTGTTGTATTGATGTCCTTCTCAGGTCCGATGGTCTTTTCTGATGCTACTGAAGCCGAAATGAAGGCCCTCTTGTTTGTACTAAGATGGCATGTGAAACACAACTTGGGCCCTTTCATCACTAAAGGTTACTCATTGAATGTGTTAGCTTGGGCCTCTAACAAGTGTAGGGAACCATGGAAACTTGAAAATCTCACTGTTGAGATTCGGGATTTGATTCGTGATGCTTTGGCACTGCGATTGGGGTGGGAAAGATATAGAGCATGGGGACAACTATTATAGTTTCCTTAATTTGGTGGGCTCACTTTTTTCCACCCATGTACAAGAATGCTAGTATAAATAGAAATGGTATTACGACACCCTTGATTTAGAACTACTCATTGAATGCCATGGGTATTTCGGTCCTATTACAAGGTAATTTTTGTGTTTACTTAGCTGGTGAACTATCAATGTGACCCGAGTTGCACCGGTAGGTGTTCATTTAGATAAAGGAGTTCTTATATGATTGACGCTGAGGGGGAAATTTTGAGCCACAAAAGTAGAGGAGGAACCACTTTTTAGATGATCCAAACAGCTTGTCTATAAGCACTACAAGAAAGTTCACCTTCAGCGGCGTTCTTTTACCGACGTTCCAAACAAACATCCCTAAATGATATAATTACCGGCGTTTATTTGGTTAACTCCGGTGCATGTAAATTTCATGCGGTCCCGTTGGTAGGAATAATCACTGGCATTCACTAAACGTCCCTAAATGTTGCCAATCAGTGGCGTTTGCTATCAAAACGTCGCAAAACATGACTTTATCCCACGGCTCGGACCAAATTTTGTCTTTGTTTTCAATGACGTTTAACAAAACGTCGGTGAATCGTGGAATAATCACTTTCTGGATTTGTTTTCAGCTACGTTCAATGAAACGTCGGTAATTCTAATTACACCGACAGGTTTTATTGACCGTCGGTGAAGGTCTTAGTAAAAACCCAAAATTAAAAGAGATGGACCACGTACGCATATCCTTTTTCTCCCTCCCGCGCACTGTTTTCACCCTCCTCTGTGTGGACTATCTCTCCGGTAACCCTCGATTTCTCTCCATCAAGTATCTCTTTGGCATCTTCCTCAAAAGGTAGGTATTTGTGATTTTATTTCTAGGGTTTTGATTTGCTTTTAAGGGTTTTGATATTCATTTTCAATTGTCTTTTTTCTAGGGTTTTGGTTTATTTAAGAGAAGGGAAGGCGAAGGAGAACGGGTATGAATCTCATTTATTCACATTGCCCTAGGGTTTTGAATCTTGTTTTCTTTTTTTTCCCTTGGAAAATAAGGGTTTTGAATCTCATCTTCTCAGATTTATCTTAAATCTAGGGTTTTGATTTCAGTTTCAATTGTTTTTTCTAGGGTTTTGGTGTCAATAGAAGGGGCTTCCCTTCACAAAAGAAGGTGAATAAGAAAGAGTATGAATCTCGTTTATTTACAGTGCCCTAGGATTTTGAATCTCATTTTCTATTTTTTTTTTCTCTTGGAAATTTGGGTTTTGAATCTCCTTTTTAGAGATTTATCTTAAATCTCTAATCTCTTCTTTACTCTTTTGGAAAGAGTAAAGAGATGGAGCAAAGAGATGAATTTTATTTCGTACCAACCATTTCTACCCGCTGCATGTTTGTAGAAATGGCGCAAAGAGATGTTTCAATGCTCTTCTCCATATGTTTTTTGAAGCAGTGCCATGTTGTGCTTAAAGTTTGATTAGACTCTTTATATGATTACTTTGTGTTATAATTGTGATTTATTTGTGGGTTTTTTCCATTTTGAAATCCTGTTTTAAGGATTTCTTTAGTGTTACAAATGCGATTTGTTTGTGGGTTGTTGCATTTTTTAGTGTGGATTTGGGTGTGGGTTTTGGACTATCCCTTTTTTCAACACAAGTTCCTTCTGGCATTGTTTCCAGCACAAACACACGATTATCTCAGAATTTTGGCACCAACTAGCAGCCCATTTATCAAACTCGACAAACATTGTTATTACTTATGTTTGGTAAGCAATCAAGGAGCCATGTTTCAATATTTATTATGTGCTACCATTTTAACATGGATTGGTTGGTAATAAATGTCAAACAACCTAAATATAAAGCAATCCATGCTTAATTTTTTGCAAACTGACTATGCATTCAAAATACTTTATGAACCCAATAGAATTTCAGCAAATGGTCAATGGAAAACCATGATTTTCTAGAACTTCAATAAATCATTGTGCGAAAATGTTCCAACTCACATCTCTCACCTTCCCCATTTTTTTAGTGCATACTATAATTTTATCAAAATGTGATGGTGAGAATGTGTGTGTATAAAACTGCTTATTCTTGCATGTCAATTTTTCCATCTCGGATATAAAAAATTATCAGTAGCCTGAGCTCCCTGTCCAACACTAGATTTCGAGTTCTGTTACCATAGATTACGGGTTGGACAATGTTTTATAGACTAAAGAGATATGACCCTTGATGTCTTAATGTTTTGTGTTAAACAACCAGTTAATGAACTTGGGCAGCCCAACTGTCCAAAAGCTTGCAAATTGGCGAATTTCCTCGAGACTGTAGCCAGAATGGGCGATAAATTGCCGCTTACTATTCTTGACTGGAGGAAGATACCTAAGAAAAATAAAGATGATGCATGGGATATTGTTATAGTATACTGGAGACATTCGTCTTTGTTTCTTCATCATCAAATTGCCAATTATAACATACTCCGGTCTTATTTTTTTTACATGTAATGTAGGAAAATGGGCTTTTGGTGATAGCCATAAGGTTTGGGTTGTTGCAAACATCGGAAGGAAGTGGAGGGGAAGGAAGTGGAGGGAATGGAGGTGCACCTTGAATACAGTCTATTTTGACGAGGATCTTCCACCGCCACTAGATAGAGTTATTGAGTCGCAGTACCGAGTCCTGTGTGCCCACTGGAGTACACAGGCATCAAAGGTAAGATTCAATGTTAAATAAATTTTGGGTTCTTCTACTTTTAAAAGAATGAAATTGAATATTTTTTTGATGTCATGATTTAGGACCTTTGCGCTCAAAACAAAGCGAATGGCGCCTTACAAATGACAAAACACACCGGTGGGACAAAAAGCAACGCAGTATATTGGGAAGAGGAGGTAATTTCAATAATTACTTTAATTGATTACTTCTCTACTCTTCGATATTGACCAACAATGATATTTCTTACATTGTTTCATATGGCAAAAACCGTCCGAATTAAATAACATCTAATTTTATTTCTGTTTATTTGACTTGGTTGGGGTGGTGATGGTCGTGGGGGTGGGGGTTTACTAGTATGTTGTGTTGTGGGTGGGGGTTTAGTAGTATGTTGGCGTGGGGGTGGGCACTTGTAGTAGTATATTGGTGGTGGTGATGGAGGTGGGTAGTTGTACTAATATGAATGAAACATCTTGTTACTCAACCTCCGATTCTCCAAATATATGTAAGTTTATAACCCTTTGTTTGTACATAGTTTATTTAGTTATTCCTCCTTTATTTACAGTTTATTTATTTATTCTCCTTAATTTATAGGTTAGCAGTGGCTCTTCTTCCTCACTGTATTCTAGACGCAGCTTCAGTGGTAGTGGATACTTGGGCAGTGGGGCCTCTGGATAATATTATTGAGGTGCCTATTCTCTACTCTTGTGTTTATATCCTTTGTTGCATGTCAAAAAGAGTAACCTACTATGTAGTATTTGTGGGAAGAGTAACATGGTTTTCTAATTTGCAAAAAGAGTAATGACATTTGGCCAATTTTTGCAAATGGGGTAAACTTAACGGTCTATTGACGGAAATCAAACGTAAGATGATTTTAAATTTCAAAATGACAAAATTACCCTTTATTCAAAGAATATTAGGGGTTGCATTGTGATATTCCCACAACCCCCTAGATTTTTAGAGGTTTTATATGGTGTAAGCTTGCATAGTTCAGTTTTTTCCAAAAAAAAGTATTGTACGACACACCATAGGTTGACCCAAACTGTCCATTTGATGTCCCACAATGTAAATAGGTTGTGCCCCCAAAAATGCTTTCCTTAAGATGATCCTAGCCTTCTGATCTACAGGGGAACTGCATGTTGTGGAAATCTCGATAGATCTGAAGGCTAGGATCATCCTATGGAAATAAATTTTTTTGGGCACAACTTTCTATTGCAGTTTTGCTTAGCTAATTTGAGGTCTGTTATGTGTTTCATATACATGGGCAGTATTTTATTGACTATATATTGTATACGTCATTCTCTTTTGTACAACACCCGTTTACCAGCTTCTTTTTTCAAAAGTTTTCCCGTCTATCTTGTTGTTGGGGATTCCGCATCATGAGTAAATTAAGGTAGTCCACAGAAAAGTAATAAGAGCTCTAGGCTAAGGTAGTCCACTGAAAAGTAATAAGAGCTCTAGTAGTCCACTGAGAAGTAATAAGAGCAGGTATGTGAGACTTCTACTTGATTTTTAATCTGTGATTCATTTATCACTAGCTCCATAATATCAAGCGTACATAAATGGAAGATAAACCAACTCAAGATCTACCCTTTACTACACTAAATGAGTTATGCTAATGCTACCGTCAAAAGGCTCAGCTTGTTTTGATAAAGTCACTCCTTTGTTAATTTTTTTTTCTATTTTTCTGTTCTGTGGGAAGCGTATTTGCCTTTGAAGAGCTAATTAGGAAAGTGTAAAATAAAGAGTGGGGTTTCATTTAAAAAAAATGAGGAATTCAATATTTTCTTCTATGAATTTCCATTTTTCATATCATGGAAGTGATTTTATTTTTTATTTTTTTGGTGAAATTTTGGGATGATGCAGTGGAGAACATGAAGTCCTTTGTGTGAGAAGGAAACTATTGCTTCAAACCCTTGTAAGGGAGCTTCTACCTAGAACCATCAGGTTTGGCTCCAAGGTGGTTTCTATTGAGGAAACAGGGAACTTAAAACTGGTGCACTTAGCTGATGGATCTATCCTCAAAGCTATGGTAATGATATATGTAATGAACGTACTAAGGAAATGTATGAATCATCTTTGCATCAACCTGAAACTCTTTGGTGTATTTCTAATGCCACCATGTTGCTTATGAACTTTCTCCGTTATTGTTTGGATTATTTGGTTAATGCTTGTATCATTTCGCTCAATGGTTATACTTATCAACTTTTTGGTCTTGCAGGCACTTGGGGATAGAAAATCGATCAACTGATTTGGGGACTTTTCTTGTAGTTAAGGCCCTGTCCGTTTAAGATTGTGACAACCGATTGTGAGTGGTAAACCATTGGACTCAAATTCAAACATAATTTTGAGTAGCAAATAAATGAACAGCACCTTCAGGGCCACAAATTAAGGGGATAGAATCATCCAACGAGAGTATATTTTGTTGCATGGCCTTCGTAGCAAGACCTAAGGAACTGTTTGGGTACATGGATTTTATAATCCACGTTTGTAATAGCCTGGATTTTACAAAGTAAAACTTTGATTTTAGCTTGTAATTTTACAAGCTAAAACATGGATTTTATAATCCACATTTGTTATAGCCAGTCTTCCTTGGAAAAAAAAATCGAAATTTGAATTAAAAAAATCCATCGAGGAGTTGTTTGGAGGCAAGGAAAGGTGTTTTTAATAAGTAAGATATTATTTAGATGATGTTTTGGAAAAATCCACGTTTTATTGCACACCGAGTCACGGACCAATAGGTTCAAATCAAAAGAGAGAGAACCCACTATTTGAGCGACTTCTCTAGAAAGGGCAATTATGTAATTAAATACCTATTTCTCAATTTAACAAAGATTGTAAACAACTATGTTGTGCGGGTAGTTTTGGACTTTAGTTTTAGACACACATGAATCTTGGAAAAGTGGAGGAAAAACGACCTTGTTGCCCTTCTTGACACCATTAGAGCCCAGATAGCCTCCTCGGATTTTGTGGAAGATAGTACACCTCGGTCATTCTCTTTTATTGGGTTTAAGTTATTTAAAAGTTGGGATCAAATGAATAACCAGATGGGTCGACTAGTGAATGACGTTGCCATCCCTATATTGAAGACCAGGAAGGGATTGACTACCTTAATCAACAACGGATTGATCGGGAGTTAAAATGGGTCAACTAGAAAACATTGCCGGTTTTGGATCTAGGGTTTCGATTAATGGGTCCGTATGTAGGATCCAATGGACTACTGTATTCAATCCGGCTTAATTAGAAAAGATGTTGTCGGTATGTTAAATAGTGTTGTTGTTCTACTACTATTTCATTCAGAAGCAAAGCGGAAAATGTACTTTTTAATTATTTTAAGGAACGGGTCGACTACCTTAATCAACAACGGATCGATCACGAGTAATAACGGCTCAATTAGAAAATTTTGTCATTTTGGATCTAGCTAGGGTTTCCATTAATGGGCCTATTTGAAGGAACCGAATCACCTATTCAACCTGGGTCGCGATGCCGGTATTTTAAATAACATTGCCGCTCTTAAACTACTGGAATACTACGGAACCAATCGACTATCTTAAATAACACTGTCGTTTTCAAATAACATTGTCGTTCTTAAATAATGTTAACATCTATTTATAAACGACACCGTCATTTCATTTATTTTTTGGTTTAAAAGAAAAGCATTCAAAGGCAAGATTGATGTTTGCAGACAACAAGAGTCTCATGCATTTATGTGGGACGCGATATGTATTAAATGCAAGCGAAAAGAAATAATAAGAAATAGTAAAATTTTGGAAAGGGAGGCTCCAAAGAGAATGATTGTAGTGTACTCTGTGCAACAAATCCGAGGTTGCTACACAAGCTCTGATGTGTCAAAAGGGGAAAAGGGACTTTTTCCATGCACTTTTCCAAGTTTCTCGCGTGGAGTTTTTATATGGTGTAAGCCCTTATAGTTCCTTATTTTTCCAAAAGTATTGTACAGACCGTACTATAGGATGATCCTAGGTGTAACCAACCCGCTCTTAAGAATATGGCAGAAACAAATAATAGAAAAAGAGCTCCAGTACAAACCGTCCTGTGATGGGCCACAACGTAAATAGGTTGTGCCAAAAAATAACATTTCTATAGGATGATCCTAACCCTCCGATCTATGGAGGTTCTTAATGTGCAGCCCATCTATAGATTGGAGGGTTGGGATCATCCTATAGAAATTTGTTTTTACCTATTTATGTTGTGGCCCATCACATGGACGGTTTGGATCATCCTATATTATGGTCCATACAGTACTTTCCAAAAAAATCCATCAATCTTTATTCTCAACAGTCGGATCCTTTTCAGATTTCTGTCGTGATCAATTTTGAATCGGGACATCCATCAGAGTGTCCTAAGTCCCACTGAGGTTGTCACTTTGGTTGCGGTAGTTACCTCGTAGAGTAATAGTGTAAGTAGTCAACAGGGAGGAAATAAGCCCTATGGTTACCTGGTAGTTACTTAATAGAATAGTAGTAAGCAGTGGTGAGTAGTGTTTGGTTGTCAAGTAGAGCAATGGGAGGGGTCCTTTTTGGCATCTTCTCCAAAAGATTTTTCTAAAATCTTTGAAAATGGTTCCGTACTTACTAGTAAATAGAAATGATATTCCCAAATCCTTAAATGGGAACTTATCATTGAATGTCATGGTAATTTTTGGCAGTCCACGTATAAGAGGAATGGGCCATTAGCAAATTGTCAAATTGTCAGTCCAGGTACAAGGTAGGTAATTCAAACGTCATGACTCCAGCCATTACCAAATTGTCAATCTAGAAGATTCTTTTTCCAAATAAAGCAAAGTACAAGACTTCCTGGCAAACGCTCAATATTAAACCTCCACCCAATAAGAAGAAATCGTGAAAATGGAAAAAGGGGTGGAGATATCACTACCCTTAGGATTATTATAAAAGGACACCTCCTCTTCTCTTGTTCCACATTAGGGCTGAGAGAGAAGGAAAGAGAGTAAGAGATGAGGAAGAAAAAGAGATGGAGTCATCTTGGTGAGGATTTTCATTTTCTCTGGTAGATATTCAACTAAGTCTGCCCATTTACCGAGTGATAGATCTAGGGTTTTTCATATTCAAGTTTTTCATCTGTTTTTCTCTAGTCTGTCATCTGATTCTTTTGTTTTACTTTGTATTGGAACTTTCTTTTTCACGTGTTAATGATTAATTATTCATTTTGGAACTGGGCTTGTTAGAGTCTCTATAGACTTTTGGATTAAATTTTTTTAGAAAGTGCACAAACATATTGTTATGATAATGATGTAATCTGTTCAAAAAATTATTGGCACTGTTTAGATTGCAGGAATTTTTTGGAAATCTTTGAAAAAGAAATTTTTATTTTTCATTTGATTGATTAATACTGAAAAAGTTAACTTTAACCACAGCAGTTCAAGTTTTATTTAGAGGATCTTTTTATATCAGTTTCGATCGATCGATCGACGAGGCAAAAATAATTTTCTTAGTAAACTTTTTTCACCAGAAATATTTTCTGCAATCCAAATTCCAAACACGGCCTTTGTGAATCATCATTTGCATATTTAAGCATGCGGCAATACTTTTATCGGGTTAGACAACAAATAACTTACCTAATGAGATTGGGGAGGAAGTCAAGTTAGAAAAACAGATAACAACCAAGACTACCTTGCCTTCAGGGTAAAGTGTATTGCACTTGAGTTTGTAGTTCTTAGCCCTTCATGTTCAACCGAAAAAAAAATACATTTTTAGACATTGGAATTACGTGGATGACATAGTTTTTGAAACATAATTGTACCGGGCACATCACATCAAAACCAGCATTCCACACTTCGTTGGAATTTTCTGGAAAATTTTCGAAAAAGGAAAAATATTTCTAAATTTTCCTAATTTTTTACGAGGGATTTGCCCCGGACTTTTGTAGATATGCATTTCACGGCTGGCTGTTACATGAGAGAGCAGCCACACAGGCTGATTTTTTGGCAGATTTTGGCTTGTTCATTTAAATCTTCTGAGGTGGCTGCTCTCTCATGTAACAGCGTGACACTAAATGCATTTCTTTGAAAGTCCCTTGCAAATCCCTTTTTACGCACTTAAAAAGGTAATTTGATCGAACCTTGTTCCATTTTTATCTAAAAGGACCTTCAATTTACAATGGTAACAAACCTACTAAATTAATTATAATCATATTATTTCCCTTTAAATTATGAAAAGGAAACCCATCACTAATAGTTTCACATCACATCACGCTGTAGATTCAGACTTTAGCTTAAATTGTTTAACATCATACACCACACGGTTACCTTAATTCAGAATTAATTACATGCAGATATGCTTGAATGACCGTGCGTCCAATACTTTTCATTATAAGCAAGCTTACATGAGTGTAAATCCTATCTCCACCCTTCTTTTTTTCTCCATAACAGAGAGCATGAAAATGAAGAGGGTGGACATATCGAGAAATTATATGGTAAAGGCTCATGTAGATCGGTATTGGTGGTACAACAGAAGTATCGCTGTTGATATTTGTTCCTTCGGTGTTGGATCAAATATATAAGGTGGTACCGCCAGTACCGACTACATGCGCATCCACCATATAAAATCTCAAAAATATCACCTTCCTTCAATAATTAAAATATAAAGACAATTGCCTCCCATTTTTTTATCTTTCGGTGCTCTCTGAAAATTCTTTCATTCATTCTAACTGGTCAATTGAAGCTCTAACAAACGAGCTTGAGTAAAAGAGAAATGGTAGAAGTAACCAAAACAAGAGATGAAAATACCGTTGTCTTTTCTTTCTTCCTTGTGCTTATATGTATGTTTCAATGACAGGATTAACATGTTGAATGAAATGGGTGATATAGGAAAAAGAGGTACGAGTCTAAACTTCTTTACTATTTAGATGTGGATGGAGTATCGATTTCTTTGTTTTTTAATACTATCTGAATTATATGATATTATATGGTGATGGAGCGTAGGCGGTGCATAAAAATTTCCGCACTTGGTATTCGATCCAACAGCAGCCTCTTAAAGTCGGCTAAAAAAAGGAGAAAATTAGGAAGATGGATTTTAACCTAGAGTGAGCTCCTCCTACGTGGCAGAATCTGCTAAGCCACGCTGGCAATCTCTCTCCCTATGTATTCACAACCTTTTCTATGCTTGGCTCTCATTCCTTGGCTATTTTGTTCTCTCTATTTTCTTTCTAGTTCATGGAGGAAATGGGAGAGGAATGTCGTTGGAAGCGTCCGATGTCTGACCATGTCATCAGGGAGGCTGAAAAGGATGGCGAAGATTCATGTTGTATCGGATATTAACGTATGGGATTATCCGATTCATGAGATGATAAAGAGAAAAGAAGTCAAGAGGCCAGAGGAAGATATTAACGGTGGAGATCTTCTTCCAAATTTCGTTTCGGAGCCTTCATCAGCTTTAGTTTCCGTTAACGGAAACAATAAGAGCGGTGAGGCGTCCGAAGACTCTGCTTCAGCCGTGTCAGCTAAGGTCGATGTTGGTGGGGCCGATATTTCTTTCATGATGGGGCCCACCGCCACTGATACCACCGACCCATTGGCTCTAGTGAACCTTCCGTTGCATGTCGATCTCGACGAGGAACTACGCATGTTACTTCATGTTAGGAAAAAGAGGTACGAGTCTAAACTTCTTTGCTCTTTATATGTGGATGGGGTATCGATTTCTTCATTTTTTAATATTATCTGAATTATAAGAGATATTATATGGTGCTGGAGCGTAGGCGGTACATCAAAAGTTCCGCACTTAGTATTCGATCCAACAGCGGCCTCTTAAAAAAGTGGGCTGCCTTAGGATCAAATATCATGGGTGGTACCGCCTGCATGTTACTTCATGCTGGGGCACCGTATAAAAACTCAAGTAATAAAACTTTTAAACAAATGTACATTAATGCTGATGCTAAGAATATTAGGACCTCTTGGGATTCACTGTGCATTAGTATCTGTTTATTGATAAGATTATTTGAATTTAATTTTTTTTTGTAAATAATTACATTAATTAGGAGTTCATTAGGTCCTAATATTCTTAGCATTAGCATTAATGTACATTTGTTTAAAAGTTTTATTACTTGAGTTTTTATATGGTGCCCTAGCATGAAGCAGCATGCACGCGGTACCACCCTTGGTATTTGATCCTAACGCAGCCCACTTCTTTAAGAGGCTGCTGTTGGATCGAATACCAAGTGCGGAACTTTTGATGTACCACCTACGCTCCAGCATGCGATTTCTGAAAGAGGACTTCCCTGCAAAATCTACTTTTACTATCATCAATAAAAGGTACCTTAACTCATTATCTCACTTTGAAGCTGACCCATTCTGAACCTCACGTTTGGAAGGGTCAACCTTAACCCAACCTGCCTCTAAATCTCCCAACCCTAATCCATCCCATCTGACCTGATTTCTGGAATCGAGGCGGGTTGGTTTTGGATTCGCCTATGGCTTAAACTGAAAAATATAAACAAATAACTTTGAGAATTTAAAAATCTCAGTAAAAAAATTAGGTGGACGTAGTTGGATCGAGTTGCCCAAGACCTTAGTCATAATCCAATCGGGTTGTCTTTTCCCCACCCAATCAGATGGAACCTGTCAATTCGGGTTGAGCCTAACCCAAGTTGCGCTCCCCTAGTGACGCTTGAGCCACGGCTAATTCAAGACAGGGAATCCAAAACTAGACAGAACCAGAACAAGCTTCCATCTATCCGCAAACTGTTTTTTAAGCTACTCACATGGGCTATCGTTGTCAAATAACCAACTGTCATTAAGCTTTTAAAAATATTCACTGGATCTTAAGTAAGCATCTTTGGAATCCAGTTTCCTATTGGCAAATAAGCATACTTTAATCTAATCTTATTTGCAGATGGGATTTTGAGAATTCTTAGGAAGGCATTAACTATATCATTTCTAAAACTGTTATAAACATTATTTGCAAATAATCGTATTTAACTTCAGGGCCATTTCAATGCAAGATTATATACAAATAATTATTAGAGATATCCAAAGAGACCCATAAACATTTTCCGAATTTCAAATTCTGCTACAAATTCATAAGACCCATCTTATCCGATCATCGATCTTGATCACTCATCTTGTGTACCCTACCTTAGGTTGGAGGTGTTAGATCTTGATCCTATGATCATGATTTCCTAAGAGAACAATTCTTGGCTGTTGGGTAATCCAATACGGCCCACACTAGGTGATAGCCTATACAATATATCTCCTCACTTAAGTGAAAGAATTTGATTGGATATACTTGATTGGTCCTTTTCTTTTGTAGATTTCAATATTTGTTGGTCTTGGCTTAGATTTTCTTATTGCTCTGAATTTTGACTGTTGCAATTTGAGTTTGAGCGAAATGGATTTTTATTGTTTTCTTTGAATTGGTTGCGTTTGGAATCAGGAAATTCTGCCGTGTCTTCTTTTCTGAGGAATGGCTATTGCATTGAGAATGGTGCAGTTTGTTTAACGGCGTTAAAAGATGACAAAAATGGTTTATGAAACTACTTTGAGAATTGAATCAAACCGTTCCTACCAATGGGTTGTAGATGGTAACGAACTGGAGTCGGTGTCCAACGAGAGGCAGGCTGTTGAAAC
Source organism: Tasmannia lanceolata (assembly GCF_043159265.1). Lineage (NCBI taxonomy): Eukaryota > Viridiplantae > Streptophyta > Magnoliopsida > Canellales > Winteraceae > Tasmannia > Tasmannia lanceolata. The sequence goes on along the minus strand of NW_027518679.1, from coordinate 36,264,332 downwards.
ATCTAAGAGACCTAGTTTCGGAGTTTTTTGACGGGGACGATTCTTTGTGGGAAAATGGTTCGAGCTGGGGAACCATATTGCGCCTAGTTGATGAACAGTGACCGAGATCCGAGATGCTGAACAGTGTAAATCTTGGCTTCGATAATGTCAGTACAGAGAATTCGACAGAGGGGCATTGTGGAAGTGATTATTTTGCTCCCTCTCAATCTCTGCTGATAATAGAAGATTCCAACTTGTGTATTGTGGATGGCAGAAGTGAAATTAATTTCCAATTTAGTAATAATTTGGAATGGGGTAGCAGCATTTCCACAACAAAAGGCCTGGCAATGAATAATCTGGATGACAGTGGCCCCTCTAACGGTGTCTCATATAGTTTCAATAATCTAAATAATTTCTACTGGCATCTTAACAGTTTCAATAATTGTGTGAATTATACGTAGTAATCATACACTTTTCGTTAGTCTGGATCTTTGATCAATTTCGGTTTATATGAATGACAATAGCCTAAAAGTCACATGCATGTGATGATCTAGTCATCCAAGCAACTGCCTAGAAAACAACGACTAACCAGCATTCTTTTTTTTTTTTGAAATGGCAAATATTATAAAAGAAACAGAAGGGACACCCGAAAGGGAATACCAACATTCTAGTTTCAAGCCAATCCATATGGACACTAAAATACTCCATAGCGTTGAATCAATGCAGTGGGTCGATCCAAATAATGATTCTCTCTCTCTCTCTCTCTCTCTCTCTCTCTCTCTCTCTCTCTCTCTCTCTCTCTCTCTCTCTCTCTCTCTCTCTCTCTCTCTCTCTCTCTCTCTCTCTCTCTCTCTCTCTCTCTCTGAGTGTATAAATGAGAAAAGTGCATCTACTCGACCGGCCAAGCAATACAGTAATCCCATATATATAGTGTGTATGTGTGTGTCTATATATATATATATATATATATATTTGACAAAACATTTCCTACACACTTGTGTAGGTAAGTTACCTACGCACTACCTTAAAATATAGTGAGGGCCCACATTGTTTGGGTGATCCAAACCATTCATTTGAATGGTCCTCACATACATAGGGTGTCCACAAAAAATCAGATCCATAGGATCATCCTAACCATTCAAACTATGGAGGCAAAAAATGGACTAATTTGTGAAGGTTTATACACGTCCATTTTACCTCCACAAATCGTAGGGTTGGGATGATCCTATGGGTCTGATTTTTTGTGGACACCCTATCTATGTGAGGACCATTCAAATGAATTGTTTGGATCACCCAAACAATGTGGGCCCCCACTGTATCTTAAGGTAGTGTGTAGGTAACTTACCTACACAAGTGTGTAGGAAATGTTATATATATAGAGGGAAATGATTGTGAGCTTGAAGCTCATATAGCTTATATGAGCTTGAGGGCCCAAACACATGTGGGCCCAAATTGTTAGGATGATCCAAAGCATTCATTTGAAAGGCCCTTACATAAATAGGGTGTGTACAAAGAATCAGCTCCATAGGATTATCCTAACCCATCCAAAAGTGGAGGGCAAAATGGACAGATACCGTTTGCCACAAATCTGCCCATTTTTGTCCTCAGCTTTTGGAGGGGTTAGGATGATCCAATGGAGCTGATTTTTGGTACACACCCTATCTATGATGGGGCCTTGCAAATGAGTGGTTTGGATCACCACAAAAAATGTGGGACCCATGTGTTTGGGCCCTCAAGCTCATATAAGCTATATGAGCTTCAAGCTCACAATCATTTTCCACACACACACACACACACACACACACACACACACACACATATATATATATATATATATATATATAGAGAGAGAGAGAGAGAGAGAGAAAGAGAGAGAGAGAGAGAAAACGGTTCCTACACATATGTGTAGAGAGTTGTTCTCTACACACTAGCTTAAAATACAGTGGGGGCCCACATTGTTTGGGTGATCAAAGCCATCCATTATAAAGGCCCTCACATAGATAGGGTGTCTACAAAAAATCAGATCCATAGGATCATCCCAACCCTACGATTTGTGGAGGTAAAAATGGATGTCTTTAAACTTTCACCAATTAGTCAATTTTTTGCCTCCACAGTTCGAATGGTTAGGATGATCCTATGGATCTGATTTTTTGTGGACACCCTATCTATGTGAGGGCTTTAAAAATGAATGGTTTGGATCACCCAAATAATGTGGCCCCCACTGTATTTTAAGCTAGTGTGTAGATAATTTATCTACACATATGTGTAGGAACTGTTTTCTCATATATATATATATATATATATATATATATATATATATATATATATATATATATATAGAGAGAGAGAGAGAGAGAGAGAGAGAGAGAGAGAGAGGGGCAATAACTTAACTCTGAATACGATATCAATTTTATTCTTGAATATGTCATCCAAATTTGGTTCTTCTAGCTTGAGGAGGTTGAAAAGCACTGTTTTTTTTTTCCAATTTTAATTGAAAAGCGTTGTTGTTGATGAGAGTGTGCTAAATCTTGGTGCTTCGTCTTCGAGACAGGGTTTGAGCCTGAAGAACAAGTTAACTACCCTCATTGTGGATGAAAATAGGATTAATTGCAAGATCCACAGGATGCTCTCTAACCAGCCTTTGTGTGTGAATCGACAAGGTAGAGAAAGGCCAGGAGACTGTTAATTTTTGAGCGGTTGCAATGGTCTTTGATCATCCTCAGCGACATGGAGATGCCTATCATGGATGGGTGCAGGTAAAGCATTCTAGTTCTTGTAGGGATAAAATTGCCATTTCATTCTTGTTGGCGAAATTGTTGCGGCAAAATTGTCATTCCATCACATAAACTCAATGAGCGAGGGCGCTGATATTCTCTCCCCCCCCCCCCCCCCCTCTTGACGGCTGGCTAACGTTAAATGTTAGGATTCACCTATATGTCACTTTCCCACCATTTGACCGGTCTCTCTCTCTCTCTCTCCACACACACACAAAACAGGAATAGTTGGTGGGCCCAATAGAAACCATTGGTGTAATCGTGGGCCCATCTTTGAACAACGTAGGCCCCGCTCATACCACACCATAGATAATCCAAACCGTCCATTTGATGGGCCATAAACGTAAATAGGTTGCGTCGCAAAATATCATTTCCATAGGCTGATCCTACCCGTCCAATCTAAATAGAAACTACATCTCATGCAACCTCTATAGATTGTAGGGTTGTGATCATCCTATGGAAATGATTTTTGGGGCACAACCTATTTACATTGTGGCCCATCAAGGTTTGGATCATTCCATGGTGTTGGTCGTAACGTAACATTAAGGCCCGTCCACAACATAGGACGATCCAAGCCGTCCATGGTTTGGGTAATCCTATGGAGTTGGTCGTACAGTAACATTAAGGCCCAATCGTAGGCCCCACCAATATTTTTTCAAATTGAAGCGTACTGTCCACAACATAGGATGATCCAAGCCGTCCATGGTTTGGATCATCCTACGGTGTGGTTCGTACAGTAACATTAAGGCCCAATTTAGGCCCCACACATATTTTTGAAAATGAAGTGTACCGTCAAGACCATAGGATGATCCGAGCCGTCCATTAGGCTGATCCAAGCCGTCCATTTGATGGGCCATAACGTAAATGGGTCGTGCCCCCAAAAGGGTTGGCCCATCAAATGAATGGTTTGGATCATCCTGTGGTCGTACAGTAACATTAAGGCCCGTCCACAACATAGGATGATCCAAGCCGTCCATGGTTTGGATGATCCTATGGAGTTGGTCGTACACTAACATTAAGGCCCAATCGTAGGCCCCACCGATATTTTTCAAATTGAAGCGTACCGTCCACAACATAGGATGATCCAAGCCGTCCATGGTTTGGATCATCCTATGGTGTGGTTCGTACCAATTTAGGCCCCACCCATATTTTTGAAAATGAAGTGTACCGTCCAAACCATAGGATGATCCGAGCCGTCCATTTGATGGGCCACAATGTAAATAGGTTGTGCCCCAAAAATCATTTCCGTAGGATGATCAAAACCCTACAATCTATAGAGGTTGCATAAGATGTAGTTTCTATTTAGATCGGAGGGCTAGGATCAGCCTATGGAAATAATATTTTGGGACGCAACCTATTTACGTTTATGGCCCATCAAATGGACGGTTTGGATTATCCTATGATGTGGTGTGGGTGGGGCCTACATTGCTCAAAGATGGGCCACCATTCCACCAACGGTTTGTTGGGCCCACCAACTGTTCGTGTTGTGTGTGTGGAGAGAGAGAGAGAGAGAGAGAGAGAGAGAGAGAGTGAGAGAGAGAGACCGGTCAAATGCTGGGAAAACGTTAACCAGCCGTCAAGGGGGGTGGGAAATAGCCTACAGGGGGGGCGTAAAATGACTAGAAACTTTACCCCATAGCGGCATCTAATTTTGAGTCCAAGAGATTTGTTCTCAAAATCAATTATCAAAGGAAATGATATCAGGACAACCAGGTTTTGATAATATGAATGTACTCACCTTGTCCTATATGCTTAACCAGTTTTACAATTCCTAAAAAGCTTTCAACCGCCTTTAACAACTGGTTATAGCATATGCGACAATATGAGTTCATGCCTATATCATTTAGCTTCTCAAACTAGTGCCTAAATGAACAATATACCCTTAATTTTCGTGAAAATGTTCATGTTTATGATTTGATTTATTTTAATAACAGAAATGCAAAGAACATACACGTGTGACACAAATTTCCATCTCTATTCTGTCTTCTTTTCAAAGATTGAACATGCCTACTTAGCCTGTAAAATCGACACAACTAATAGTCAATGAATCCATAGAAGAACAAAAAGGAAATGCTAAAGAGTGGGTTCCGTAAAACACCAAGGTCCGAAGGTGTTAGAGAATTTCAAAATAATATTGGAAAATTAAATGATCAGCAAGTGAGATTTGGACTCCACTTGAAACCAAGTACATGGCGGAAGATGCAAGTAGCAAGAAGTTTACTGTAAGTCGTTTCTTAAATTACCACATGTTAGATGATAGGTCGGTCATTGATCAGTTGCATGAAATTCAACATATAGTAAGTCAAATATATTTGCAAGACATTCTTCTTGATGATTCTTTCATTGTTCCTTCAATAATTGACAAACTTCCACCAACTTGGAAAGACTTTAGAAAAAGTCTCAAGTACAAGAAAGATGAAATATCTCTTGCAGACTTGGCTCAATGCCTCAGGATTGGTGAATAGTCAAGTAAACGAGACAACAAAGAAGAGCATGAACCTCTATCCTCTAAAATTCATTTGGTGGAAAATGTCAAGGACTCAAACCAACAAGGGAAAGGCAGTAGGAAGAGAAATAAGAATCGTGAAAAGAAGTTCAACAAGAACAAGAAAATACAAGGGGCTTGTTTCAATTGTGACAAATCTGGCCATTACAAGAGTGAGTGTCGACTTCTTAAGGATAAGATGTCAGGCGCACCAACAGACCAAGAAAAGTTTGTGGCCATGATTTCTGAGGCAAATGTCCTTTAAGACGGCAATGGTTGGTGGATTGACTCGGGTGCGACGAGACATGTCTACAAAGACAAGAACCTATTTTCATCTTATAAAATAGTTGAAGATGGAAGTGTGCTCTACATGGGCAATTCGTCAACAGCAGAAGTTAACGGAAAAGGAAAGGTGGAACTTGAATTCACATATGGAAAATGTCTCACTCTAACCGATGTCTATCATGTACAAGAAGTTAGAAAGAATTTAGTGTCTGGAAGCATTCTTAACAAAAATAGTTTCAAATTTGTGTTTGAATCCGACAAATTTATTCTTTCCTTTAACCTTTTTAAAATTGTCTCTTCCGTAAGAATGAAAGTGTTGGATTATTTCCAGAATAACGGAACCAGCATTTTCCTTTATTGTTTTTTTTCCCATTAAAAAATATCAAAAGTTAAAATCTCATCTCTTTTAACCCCCGAGTGAGCAAGCCGATCAGCATCTCTCTGTGATCAGCTTTGTGGTGTACCTATTTGACTTTTGAGACCTCGGTCTTGGTCTTCCTTTTGAGGTTAGTTTTTTTATGTATAGCATTATTTCAAGGGCAATGATATTTTCACTCCCCCGGGAGTACGCATTCGCTCCCCTTTTAACGTGATTTGAAGTCAAAAAGAGTTAAAGTTGCCCATTGTTCACGTTATAAGGGGCGCGAATGCCTACTCTAGGGGGAGTGAAAATATCAGTGCCCTTATTTCAAACCTTGTATTGTTGTGGCCTCTCTTGAAAAACTTGACTTGTCAGACAGACATTCTAGTTGCAGCGGTGCATGCACCTTTAGGCAAAGAGGGAGTTCTGATTTGGAGGTCCTTAAATATGAATTTCCTTGCATTATTTTGTTTGTGGTGTCTATCAGGTGAAATGCTTTTACTTCTGCACTCAACTTTCAAACTGTAGAATACATTTTATTTTTCTAGGTGACAAGGTTCTGGAAAAAGACTATGCTTTATAGTTGTCTCAAAATTGGTTCATTTAATTATTTAAGCGGCTTCATACTCCTTTTCATTCATTTTAGAGATATGCATCCCATCTTAGTACCCTTTGTTTGGTCTCCTTTATGTCCTTTTTGGAGACTTGGATCTTATCATATACCATCATCCTTAACAACGGTTTGCTTGTGAGATCACATGACCTTATAATGCTTACCATAAGTCTCATAGGAACCATATAAGGCTCATTTTGTTTTTTGAGACAAGTCTATTTTGAGTGTGGTTATAGACACATGATTTGGCTTCCTTATATCCTTTTCTATATTTTGAACATTTACCGACTCAAATACTACAATATCTAACCGAGTTTGATACTGAAAAGATGTTATTCAGTTTTGTTCAGCAAAGCATGCATTTGTGGGTCTTTATGGTTACATTTCAGGGAACTAAAGAGGCTCAAAGCTGTCTGCTCTAGCCAAGAGTGAACCACAAAAAGCACCCACTTCGATCGAAGTTCCTGCATTATCTCTAGATGAACTGAAAGAAAAGACCAACAATTTTGGGTCGAAGTCTTTGATTGGGGAGGGATCCTATGGAAGAGTATATTATGTGAGCTTAAACATAGGAAAAGCTGTGGCAATTAAAAAGCTTGATATTTCATCCGTGGCTGAGTCCGACGTTGAGTTTTTGACCCAGATTCGTGCAAATTTTTTGTTCTGTAATCTTAGTTGTCAATCACTCTGTTTTTTTAGTTGTCAATCTGTCATTGCTAACAAGTGAAATTTGGACAAGAAAGACAATTTGGTATGTGAATATTTGTGCTCTCTTTCCGTTTAGCTTTTCTCTTTTCAAATATTACCATATTCATCTTCGTGACTTCAGCTTTCAGTGGTTTCAAGAATGAAGCATGACAATTTTGTGGAGTTTAGCCTATGCAAATTACAACCACACTGTCAAAGGCTGTATTTGGATCTTATGGAACCCAAAGCTTGTCTCTGTCTCTATCATAAATGAATCCATCCAACACATTCACTTTGAAGCCCTCTTCCACCCCTCAAACACACACATCTCTCTGACAGCCATTTATGCCCTGAACTCAGGTATTGGTAGAAGACCTCTCTGGGAAAGCCTCAAACAAATTTCATCTTCTAATACCCTCCCTTGGGCGGCATTTGGAGACTTTAATGTCACACGATTCCCTTGTGAAAGGTATGGAGGGGCAAATCCTGTCCTTGAAGATCTCTCTGAGTTTAATTCCTGCATTTATGACTGCTACCTCAGTGATCTCAAATTTATTGGCCAACCTTTGTCCTGGTCAAATAAATCAGCTCACAATCTAAAACTGAGGAAGTTAGACAGAGTTCTTGTCAATGAGGAATGGTTATGCGATTTCCCTTACTCTGCAGCCCACTACAAGAACCTGGCTTATCAGATCATGCTCCAATCACCATCCACAACCCCACCCCATTGCCCCAACCTCTCAAAAGACCATTCAGATTCTTCAATATCTGGTTAGATGAAATGTCATTATGTGAGGTAGTTGAAAGAGCTTGGTCGATTAAAGTAGAGGGTAACCCCATGTTCATTGTTACTCAGAAGCTTAAAGAAACAAAAAGGTACATAAAGATCTAGAACAAAGATATCTTCGGCCGGGTGGATATCATACTTCCCATCATCAAAAGTCAGCTTGATAACATCCATACAAAAATAGCCATATCCCCCACAGATACCAACCTCAGAAAAGAAGAACTCAAGATTAGGGAGGAATACTTTAGAATTGCAATTAAAGAGGAATCAATGGCGAGGCAAAAATCTCGGATCCAATGGCTCAATTGTGGTGATCAAAATTCCTCTTTTTTTCCATTCAGCAATGAAATCTCGAAAACACCATAATTCCATAACCATGTTAACTGATGAAGCAGGGGATCCTATTTCAGAGCCCACTAAGATTGAAAGTACCATGGTCAACTTCTTTCAAAAAACCCTCAACAACAACAACTCTGTTCCTGACCCCTGGATTCCCAAACCTGGAACAAAATTAACCTGTGAAGAAGCCGAATCTCTTTCAAAGCAAGTCACTGCTGAAAAGATAGAACAAGTCATAAAAGAATCATATAGGAACAAAGCCCCTGGCCCCGATGGTTTCAACAAAAATTTCTTCAAAGCATTCTGGTACCTTATTGGGAAGGATGTAACTAAAGCTATCTCCCAATTCTTCAAATCAAGTAAGATGCTCACCCAGCTAAATTCCACTTTCATCTCTTTAAGCCCAAAGTCTATTGATGCATTGTCCCCCGAGATGTTCAGACCCATATCCCTCTATAATTTTCTCTATAAAGTCATCACCAAAGTCATGGCAAACCGTCTAAGACCTCTTATGGATAAAATCATTAGCCCAAACCAATCAGCCTTCATAAAACACCGGATAATCCAAGATAATATTCTCCTTGCTCCTGATGTCATCCACAATTTCCATAGTGTTAGAAATGAGATTAGGGTTAGAAGAGAGGAAGAAGAAGAGGAATGAAGGGTGGAGAGTCTGAGACTCTCCACCCTTCATTCCTCTTCTTCTTCCTCTCTTCTAACCCTAATCTCATTTCTAACATGGGCTGATCCTTCAAGAAGGAAAGAAGAAGAGTATCTCCCTCCATGCCATCATCCCTTTCTCTCGTATCTCTCTCGTATCTCGTTTTCCTCTCTTTATCTCTCTATAGTTTCTCCCTCAACTCGTGTCCTTACCTTCTGCTCCTCCTCCTTCCACTGCCCCTCTTCCCTTTCCCCTAACCCCTCCATTCTCTGCTACAGTAACCCGCTACAGTACCGCTACAGTAAATTGCTACAGTAACCCGCTACAATACCCAAATAATAAAAAAAAAACCATTTCTATACCCTAGAAATCTCACTCTTTCTCTTTCATTTCATCAAACCCATTTCGTTTTTAACCCATTTTTTCTCTATCATATATCTCAAAACAAAACAAAAATCATGTTTGTATTACTTGTGTAAACCCATTTTGGGTTCTCCACTCCAAAGCTCTCTTTATTTTCTCTTCTCTATAGCTTTTTTGGTCTATGGCCTTTGTCTTTCTCTTCTCATCTTCAAGGTGCACCCCAAGTGTTTGATCAAATGTCTCAAAGGGATTTTGTGCTTTGAAAGTGTTCTTTTTTTTTCAAGTTGACAGCCTTTGGCCTCAACTTGAGGGGAAGTGTTGTCTTGTATTGTTTCTTGTTGTTCTCTTGTGCTTGTCTTGTTGTCGTCTTCTTTTCATCTCTTTCTTTCTATTACCTTCTATGTCTTTTATGTAGTTCTTCAAGACGCGCACCAAGTATTTGATAAAATGTCTAAGAGAGGTGTGGTACCTTGTTTGTCATCTTTCCTTTGTCTTCTTCTCTACAACGAACACCAAGTGTTTGATCAAATGTCCGAAAGCGGTGTAGTGCCTTATTTGTGTTCTTTTTATTGCAAGTTGAAGGTATTTGACCTTCAACTTGAGGGGGAGTGTTTTCATGTAGTTCTTTGTGTCTTTTCTTAGGAGTGTTGTCCACTTTGTTGTTTTTTCTTGAGGGGGAGTGTTGTTAGTGTTGTCTTTGTCTTCTTGAGGGAGTGTTGTCTTGTTTTCATGTCTATTCATGTTGTTCGGCTTTTTGCCTTATCCCTTCATGTTATCTTCTTCCTCCTTTTCCGGGCGATGGCTTCCATATCCATCATTGGTCGGCTCTCTTACAGGCGACTGTCTTTTTCCGTCGACCTCTCCTTTCCGGGCGATGGTTTCTCCATCGTTGGAATGCTCTTTTCAGGCGACGATGTTCACGCCGTCGACCTTGTCTCCAGGCGATGATGTCCCCATCGTTGGTTGGTTATCTTCCTCTTCTTATCTTCAGGCGACGATGTTCATCCCGTTGACGTTGTCACCAGACGATGGTTTCCCCATCGCTGGTTGGTTATCCTCTTCCTATCTTCTTATCTTTTCAGATGACGATGTTCATACCGTCGACCTAGTCTCCAGATGATGGTTTCCCCATCGTTGGTTGGTTATCCTCTGTAGACACCCCATTTTGACCGAACCCTAATAAGCGTCGGTAGGATGAAAACCCTACCAAACTAGTGCTTTAGAGTCCCAAATCTGTTCCCAAGCTAGGTTAGGGTCCCACTAGAATCCCCATAAAATTTCATCAAAATCCATCGTGGTTTGCCTAGCAAACGGACGACATTTGTGGAGTAGGGTAGTGTAGGAATAAGGGTGGCGATTCAGCCAGAAGCGGGGGTGTGCAGGAATCTAGAAAACCAGCTCAAATTTTCTGTAATGGGTTGTCCAGGCAGAAGCAGGGGTATGCGGATTAGTGTACAGCTTAATTGAGGGGTGCATTATCCAGAAGTTGGGCAATTCTGTAATTAAGAAAGATTCTTTTCTTTCTTTTCAAGTAATGTTTAGGGCTTAATCTAGCTTAAGGGGGGGTTAAGGACTAGAATTAGCCAGAGAAGGAATCCTAGGTAATTAGGCTTCCTTTGATCCTAGCCCTTAAACAAAAGTGGATTTGAAGGGCTAGGATCAAAAGGAGGGAGATATTTTCCATAAAATTTTCCCCCTCCGCCATTGCCCGAGACCCCCCCTCTGTAGGTTAGGAAATGTACAAAATGCATTGATTGGAGGCTGTCCAAAGGAGAGGAAGGGGGGGCAGAATATATCATCTTTTTATGGACCATTTCTTTCCTGGGCCCCCCCTGTTGAGAAAGGAGTAGTCATAAATATGTATAGAGGAGGGTTGTCCTGGGGGAAAAAGGGTCGAATTTATTATCACCCTATATAATCACCTAATGAATTAGGGTTGAAGGGGGATTTTCTCTTTTTTCGTTCGAAGCAGAGGAAAATAAACAGAGAAAAAAAAAAACCCAGAGAGAAAAAAAAGAGAGGAAGAAGAAGAAGGAGAAGGAGGCAACCACCTCCATACTCACCTCCCCTAATATCCAAAACCACCTCCGGCAACCCCATCGGAGCTCCGACCAAATCAACACCATCATCCCCTTCTTCTTCTACATTTTTCTCCTCTTCTCTAAAACTCAATCCCCATCACCCATTTTCTCCGGCCGACCCATTCCCGCCGGCAGCTCTCGTCTCCCACCTCGACCTCCATTAAATCCACCATCTTCCTTCACCAGCCATCTCTATTGCCCCCATCTTCATTGTTTCCACCATCAATAGAACCCAAACCCATTTTCAAGACCACCTCCATCTTCTCCGGTGTGTCACCAGAACTCCGGATTCCCAAGCTCCATTTCCGCCTGTGGGACCCGATCCCGCGAGAGGGGTGGTGGCGCGAGCCGCCACGCACTATCTCTTGGTCTCTCGTACCCACGCGATTGGCGTGTGCCTTTTATTATTAATTTTAATTCATCTTTTATGTGAACTTGGGATCACTAAGGCAATCCGAATTCCACACAAAAGAGACTGACAGAGTCGCCACCTAGATGTGGGATCTAGGACCCATAATTAACCAGAAATCTAGACTCGCTACCTGGTTACAAGAATGGAAGGTATGGGGATTTATCCACCACATGCACCATTCCTGCCCGATAATCGGTCTTCAATTCCAAAAGTTAACTCTTTTAAATTCATTTTTAATGGCTCATTCAACTCTCTGTTAATGTGCTATCTATGTGACATGCATCCTATGATCTAATTTCAATGTGAATCCTAAATGTGTATCTTGATTTCTTAATTGGTTTGGATTCAATCTAAGTGAAAGTTCTCCTAAAATTCTAATTTCATGGAAAATCCTAAGTGATTTGATTGTTTCAACAGTTTTAAAAGTGATTAGCCCGAGTCCTCAGATGATCTGGTATTCATCCAAAGAAGCCTACGTATCCCCGCCTCCACGAGAATCAAGGCAACGTAGTTCTTCGCGCCTATTCTAAGCTAGGATGCCTAAGACACCTAGACTTCTATCCTAGACTCGATCTAAAAGACCGAACCGGTTATTAAAGTTTCTTGTACGATTATTTAAATTTCAGTGAATTGTGGATTTTATGACACCCTATATGCCCTAACTAAATGCAGATTAGCCCTAAGCTAATGCAGGTGGTTCTTACAACCTATGTGTGACTAGGCTGTATTTCCTAAGGAAAACCAAGGGTGGACTAGCGTATCCTACTCTAGTCATCACTTGGCGATATGGATCGCCGACTGACCGGACGGAGGCGCTCCTATAACTCTAGGACAGACCTCTAACTCTAAAACAAGCACACAGCAAACAATCAATCAAACAACCTATCAAAAGAAAAACCCTAACTCTAAAATTCTCTATCGAGGAGAAACTCCTAACTCTAGAGGAAGGTCTTTTGAAAACAATATTTTAAAGGTTTTTGAAGAAGGTTTAAAACGTTTATTTACAAAAAAAGTTTGGCTGGACTTGGGATGTAAATCCCAAGCTGCACTACGTACCTCGGAAGAGGATCAAGCCAACGTAGTTCGAAAATCGAACTCGCCTAATACGCTTCTAAAAGAAACACTCAACACTTTAGATTTTTTTTAAGGTTTTTGATGTTTTCAAATGTTTTTTGAGTTTTAAATTTCTAATGTTTTTGGATTTTAAAGCTTTTCCAATGCTCAGGACCTTAAAATATTTTTAATCTTAAAGGGAACACGCAAGTAATACCACAAACTAGGGCAAAGCCCTAAAGCAAAAAGGGGAAACCCCGAATAAGCAATTAGCGTCTCAAAGAGACAAACCACAACAAGAAAGATAGCGTCCCAAGAAGAGAGAAAACGATCCAAGATCCCAAGCAAGCAAAGCTCTAATAAGACTGAGTTAGCCTCTAATCAAAAGCGAAGTAATCAACAACTCTAAAGGAGAAACTCCGAACTAACAACATTAAAGAGGGGAACAAATGAGTCAGAGACTCTCTAATACTACAACTTAGAGGAGGAATGAGTCAAAGACTCCCAAATAACGCCAACAGAAGAACCAATGAGTCAAAGACTTCCTAGTAATACAACAAAAGAACGAATGAGTCAAAGACTCTCTAAAAGAAATGGAAACATGAGTCAAAGACTCCAATAACACCAACTAAAGGATAGATGAGTCAAAGACTCTCTAAAAGAAAAGGAAACACGAATTTGCACATTTGGCAGAGGTAAAACACCAAGCCGGGCCGGACAGCTACCTAGCCCTAGGGTGCAACAAATGTGCAACCCAATACCCATAAGGGTAGGGGTATGAAGCCAAGCCGAGTAGGGTGTTCTCCCAAAACCAAACGGCGCACAAAGAGGACTAACGAGAGAATGAGACCGGGCGGGTCTCCCAAACACACAAAGATGAAGGTGCTTTAGAGATTTTAAGATGATTTTCACTTAATTTTTATTTTTTTAATGGATTTTACCAATTTTTAACCATATGAGTGATTTTACAAGTGAAGCTGTTGCAAACGAACTCGAAATGAGTTGAAAATTCTCCAGCAACAGGATATGATGAGATGTAATTTACTGGAAGATTTTTACAGATTTTTACATTAAACTCATATTTAATATGGATTTAAAAATTAATTAACCAGATTGCAAAAATAACACATAAACTACTAGAAATAGATATCTAAATTCCATGAAATTTCTACAGTAGTAAGAGATAAGTGAAAATAGCATGCTGTGAGATTTCCATGAATTTAGAAAACTATTTACTATCAGTTTCGGATTTTTCAAATTTCAAACCAGATTATGAATTAACACTACAGCTCATATGAAACAAGATCCAAATCACTTGAAAATTTTACAGAAGCAAGAAGTATAGAATTTAGGACTACTGTAAAAATTTGGAGAATTGTATCTGTGATTTGACATCAGTAACAATTCTCCCAAAATCTGATAATTTTCAAAGAATGCGTAAAATAATATACCAAACAAAATCCAAAAATGCTCACAAATTCATGGTAGAATGTATCATTATCATATTATTTTCCCACGAAATTTCATTATTTTTGGAATCTGTTTAGTATATCTTTTAGTTTTCTTCGTTAAAAATCATACAAAAATCCGAAAATATACCAAATAATTCTAAACAATTCCGAGAACGGTGTACCTACCTGTGATCGAAATCCTCGCCGAATCCGAGAGCCGAAAAACTCAAAAATTCCGCCTCCGTGCGATCGCTTCCGCTTTCTTTCTCTTTTTGCTTCTTTTTTGTTTCTTTTTCTTCTTTTCTTGTTTCTTTTCTTTTTTTTTCTTTTCAACCCCTCATAGCAACTTTGTTAGAACACATGATAGAAGAGAAATGAGTTCTCCCTCCCTCTTACTCACCCTCATTGAACCATTTATAGCAAAGGAATGGGAGGGTGGTGGCCACCATTGTGGACTTATTCCATGGTAGGTGGCCACCATTGTGGACATATTCCATGGTAGGTGGCCACCATTGTGGACATTGAATTTTGACATGTGTGTGGCCCCATGCATGTTTTTTAAAGTTCTTTTGAGTAGGTAAAAGATAACCCAAATGGGTCCCATATGTGACCAAATTCCCAATTGTGCATAAAATCATATGCCCCACTCCAAAGTATGATCGGAACCGTTCATTTGATGGGCGACAATGTGATTTAATTTGTGCTCCGCTAATCAATCCTATGGGCTGATCCAAGCCATCCAATAGATCAAAATGTGAATATGTTACCCCATTTTTAAATCACTCCTATTTGATGATCCGAACCGTCCATTTGATGGGCGACAATTGATGATCTTGACCGTTCAAATAGTGGGCTGCGATGTGATTTAATTTGTGCTCCACTAATCAATCCTATGGGCTGATCCAAACCATCCAATAGATCAAAATGTGAATATGTTACCCCATTTTTAAATCACTCCCATTTGATGATCCGAACCGTCCATTTGATGGGCGACAATTGATGATCTTGACCGTTCAAATGGTGGGTCGCAATGTAAATTGGTTGTGCCCCCTTAAATCATTCCTCTATGACGATCCAGACCATCCAATTGATGGGTCCCCTACCTAAGTAGGTTGTGTCCTCCTAAATCATTTCAATGGGCTGATCCGAGTAACTCAACCTGATGATCGTAACAAAATTGGTTGTTAAAACGACTTCTCTGAGATCTTGACCGTTCTCTTGATGATCATCTTTAGGTGTTGGATCGAAGTAGGTTCAAAACTCATTTTTCACTAAAACAATGCGCGGGCCACCCTGTTTGATCCAAATCTAAACAAATGCTCAAGACGGGCCCATCAATCGGATCCAAATTCTCTCTTGCTCGAACTCTTGGGAATAATCTCTCTCAACACTTAACGGAAAAGTGCGAAACATGGCGGAAATGATTGGATGGGGTTTCGCCCAAGCATAGCGAACTTCGGTCCGATCAAAATGGGGTGTCTACAGATGCCCCTCTTTGGCAGAGCGTGTGTAACACGCGAATGGCAAAGCTGAACAGACGACACATTTTGACTGACCCAAAAGCAAAGCAAATTTTTGGGTTCTCGGTTTCTAAGGGTGGTATTCACAAGGGCACACAACAAAGTAACATTAAGAGACTCATAAACAACAAGCAAATGGGAGATAACCTCTCACCGACCCGTAACTCGGCAATCACGACATCTCAATGAGATGGCTTCTCTCTAATACTCACAACTCAACTATTTAAATCAATACGCAAAGACTCTTTTAAAGCAAACACAAACATACTCTGTTAAAATAAAGCTTTTAAGAAAACGAACCCAATGAAATTACCTCAAAGAAAGCAGACCACTATCGATGCAGACGTAAATCAACCCTTCAAACAATATCAAATCAAATTACTCAAAGAGTATGTAACACTCATAGAGTCTCAAATCAAACACTCAGAGAGCTTCAAACACATAGAAATCTTTATACTCAAAGAGCCTCAACTACCCGAAGAGTCTGTAACACTCAAAGGGTCTCAACTGCTCAAAGAGTCTCAAACGCACACGAAAAACCTTTATACTCGAAAGAGTCTCAACTACATAGAGAAACCTTTATACTCAAAGAGCCTCAACTACCCGAAGAGTCTGTAACACTCAAAGGGTCTCAACTACTCAAAGAGTCTCAAACACATCAAAGAAACTTTTATACTCAAAGAGCCTCAACTACCCGAAGAGTCTGTAACACTCAAATGGTCTCAACTACTCAAAGAGCCTCAAATACATCAAAAACTATTTATACTCAAAGAGTCTCAACTACCCGAAGAGTCTGTAACACTCAAAGGGTCTCAACTACTCAAAGAGTCTCAAATACATCAAAAACTATTTATACTCAAAGAGTCTCAACTACCCGAAGAGTCTGTAACACTCAAAGGGTCCCAACTACTCAAAGAGTCTCAAACCAACACAAAACATTTATACTCAAGGAGTCTCAACTACCCGAAGAGTCTGTAACACTCAAAGGGTCTCAACTACTCAAAGAGTCTGAAATCAACAAAAACATTTATACTCAAAGAGCCTCAACTACCCGAAGAGTCTGTAACACTCGAAGGGTCTCAACTACTCAAAGAGTCTCAAATCAACACAAAACATTTATACTCAAAGAGTCTCAACTACCCGAAGAGTCTGTAACACTCGAAGGGTCTCAACTACTCAAAGAGTCTCAAATCAACACAAAACATTTATACTCAAAGAGTCTCAACTACCCGAAGAGTCTGTAACACTCGAAGGGTCTCAACTACTCAAAGAGTCTCAAATCAACACAAAACATTTATACTCAAAGAGTCTCAACTACCCGAAGAGTCTGTAACACTCAAAGGGTCTCAACTACTCAAAGAGTCTCAAATCAACACAAAACATTTATACTCAAAGAGTCTCAACTACCCGAAGAGTCTGTAACACTCAAAGGGTCTCAACTACTCAAAGAGTCTCAAATCAACACAAAACATTTATACTCAAAGAGTCTCAACTACCCGAAGAGTCTGTAACACTCAAAGGGTCTCAACTACTCAAAGAGTCTCAAAACAAATCAAAACATTTATACTCAGAGAGTCTCAACTACCCGAAGAGTCTGTAACACTCAAAGGGCCTTAACTACTCAAAGAGTCTCAAATCAACACAAAAATATTTATCGATCTTATATCGAGTTCATTGATAGCATAGCGATCTCCTGCCGAGAATAAATGGGAGTGCATGATCTTTGCTGAAAGCAAAACTCAAGTAGATTGATGAGATTTTTAGGTGCTGACTCTCTTTAACAGATGAAAAGCATTCTAATGAGGTTTGAAGGATGCAGGAGTAGATTATATACCCCGCTGGGAATTGAAGTTTATGAAACTTTGACTCCAAAAGAAACAACTTGATCAAGGGAATTCAACTCAAAGAGTATGTTCAAGCTTCTCTGGTTTCTATTTGCTAAGAATAGATATCCCAGTTATCATTGTGTAATATCTTTTATGACGCAAGTCATAAAAGATGCCCCTAGTATGATGTGCTTCCATGACAAGGTTTTAAGAAAGCAGAACCAAGGTAAGTAGGAAAAATTTGAGTTTGCATGGGTTCTTTCTTTGGTATAATGGTAAGACCACCTTCACAAAGGCTGAACGTAAGAGTTCTTCATTTTGCTCAGTGCTTGAGGCTTTGATGTTTCAGGCAGGTCTGAATAACAAATCTCTTGCCCTTCTTTGATTCTTAAACCAGGATCTACTCTAGATTTTTCTTTACATTTCGGAAGGTGTACACCCATTCTCTCCAGTGCCAAACACTTTTGATTCTAAAAGAAAACAATGAGAAACAAGGAACAAACTCCTGAGGACTCTTTCAAAGAAGACTTACAATATTCATGGGACTTGACTAAATTTTGATTCACTCTTAAATCAAATGTGTTATTTTTAAATGGTAAGGTCAGCCACTCTTAGAGTAGTCTCAAAAACCATGCCAAAAGGCTCTAGTTTCCTCCATCAGGACATCCGTCATGGTTATACCCCTTCGGATTGCTCGGTTTTAATGCCCCTAGTTTAAAAAGGTGTCAAAGTAAGCCTTGCTGACACTATTCGGATTCCAGGATCCTGCCCTATAGAGGTTGCTTCTCAGTCTCCTTGATTTGTCTTTTCGGAAGAAGTCAAAATTAATGTCTTCCAAGTTTTCAGTCTAAAAGACCACTTATCTCAACTTTTGCTTTCCAAGCTTTCAGTCTAAAAGACTACTTATCTCAATTTTTGCTTGTACTCAAACTTAGGAATTCTACGTAACTGAGGAACTCCTTCTGCTTCTATTCAACTCAACTTTTCATGGGAAGTATTTGCCTCTGACTAGATTGTCTCTTCAAGTTTTCAATCCAGCATACCACTACCCTTACCTTCTGATAAGTCAATCATTTTGCTTGTTGACTTAGCAAGAAAAACGACTTTCACCTTTCTCTAGGCCGCCCTTTCGGGTTTTCAACCTAGCGGGTCTTCAGACTCTCATTCTTTTCTTTCTGTTTTTCTTTTCATTCGCCTCGAACCTTTACTTGTTTCACCAGAAGGACTTTCTAGGTGGGCTTGGGTTCAAAAGGGTTGAATACCTAAGGTTCTAAGGATTTGGACCGAATCTGGTCTAGCCAGACTACCTACGTACCCCAAAAATGGAGGATCAGGTCCGCGTAGTTCGCTTAAGGATTTTTCAAAGAATGGTTTAGCATTTAGCTTCAAAATTTTGAAAAGGGATTTTATCCCAAGGTTTGACCGAACCTGAATTAATCAAGTTGCCTACGTACCCCTGAAGAAATGGGGATCAGGTCCGACGTAGTTCGGGTGCATAAATGCCCCGGGTTTATAATGTGTTTGAAAAGAAACATTGGCTTTAAATTGTTGGCCCAAAGGGTTCTCAAAAGGATTTTAAAACGTTGGATTTTGGCTATTAAGGCTCAAACGTCCAATGATGGCCTCCTGATGTATTTGATGTACAAGCTCTTTTGTTTAAGGTTCAAAGCCTTTGAAAATTTTTATTCGAGGAGTCTGGCTGTTTTCTGGCAAAACTTCAACCATTGTGCTTCACTCCCATCTTGCCTTGAAATCATAATGAAAATACACAGCCCAATTTTTCTTTTAGGGCTCAAATCTATGACTTCATTTCGAGAAAGTCTTCTCTCACTTCTTCATCAGCTCCACAGGATATCTGATACTTATCTCTTTAAAATTGTACTCTTCAACTGGATGCCTAAAGCAGATGAAGTCTTGCTTTGCTCAACGACAGGGCATTCCCCTGGTTTATCCTTATAGGATCAAGCAAGACTACCTCAAACCCCTCTAAACAGGTTTATCAATTCTTTGCGCTCCTTAGGAGATAAAGTTTTTCCAATCCATTTCTCCCGAGTTTCGAATTTCGATACCACTATCAATGGCTTCGATTTCTTCTTCAAGTGGCTATGCTCGACGCTCTTCCTCTCGTTTGACCATCTTTCAAATCTCGAGGGGAATTTCGTCTGCATTCTCATCCGAGAAGGGGGTCTTGTAGTTGTTTTAAACATTTAATCCAAGAGTGAATCATAAAAAAATTGAAGATACAGACTCAAATGCTTTATTGAATTGAAATACTTTGAAGTACATAGATGACTTTGAACGCGCCTCAGTAGGCTCTACATTGAATTTAATCAAAAAGCTAAACACCGACTCTGAACGAGAAAGACTGATTGACATGACACATTTTCTTTTCTTTTTTTAACATCAACATAACTGAACTTTTCCAACTTCGAGAGAAGAAAGTTGATGTACACTCAATGAAAGACAAATCTAAAGACACAGGACACTTCTTCAAAGGTAGTGAACCGGCACTGAAAGTTTATAGGTGATACACCTTTCTTCATGATAATGATAATTACAAAGTTCGATCCCGAAGTAGGAATCCCAGAAAAGGCAACTCCACAAGGTCTAGGTTAAATGGGGCAACAAAAGGCTTATGCTGACAATGTGGGTAAAGCAATAGACTGATGTATCGAATGAATTCAGAAATGGTCAGTCTTTTGGAAGAAGGGCTTTTTGTTGAACACAGACTTTTGACTTAGAAGCAATCACACTATCTCAATAGTCATGGGATAAAAATTCTAAACAAATAGAGAAAAGAGTAATCTTGAAATACATCAACGGGTATGTTAATTTGGAAAGAATCCTCAATCTATTCCTTAAGATGTTCTTTGGGTATAACCGTTCTTCTTTTGGGAATGAAAGAGTCAGGAACGATAAACATCCCTAATCAGAATAAGTTTCGATCTCAGCAACGATCATGCACTCAAAGAATACAGGTAAGATCAAACTTTTCCATCAATGATTTCGATATGATCCAAAGGTAAAAGATATATGATAGGTAAACATTGATCAATGAAAAATCAATGGCTCAGATAATAGACCATGGCCATAAGAATGACAAAAGTAGAGTCCAGGGCCAGATCTAAAATCTGAATGATGGATATCAACAACTGTAGATCAATATGATTAGATCAAGATGAGATGAGATAGCATAAGATTGCTTTCAACGGATGGATCATGAATGACTAATCCTATGAGATCTTTGGAAATGAATGGGATTTACATCCTAACCCCAAAGGAAAAGTTTTTTAATCTTCGCACATTTTATCAGTGTTACCTGAAGGCATCAACCCTAACCCTAATCTAGCGGAGTGGAGAGAGGATCTCGACTCATGACTTTGTTTGTGTACCTAGGACCGATCGTAGCCATTGAAAGATTGACTACGGCCTAATCTAGACACAAATGGGTAAGATATCCTAAACTAGGCTCACACACGTGATGCACATGTGTTCGTATACTACATGCATGTGTGGGTTAATCTAGGGGTAAGGCCAAGAGTTCCCTTAGCGCGAATCCATGTTCGATATACTGTACCAGTGTCCGGCGTATCAGTACGTGAACAAGAGATCCGTTTACGTACCATAAAGGTACTAGGCTAAGGGTGGAATGCTTCTCTAGCACAGAGGCACCAGGTGATGAAATCCCAGTCAACCATGCTAGATAACACTCCGGGTTCCTAAAATAGGACGTGTGTGCATGTGAGATGCAGGGGTTTAGATGAAAGTGATGTAAGTGTGTGCAATAAGTTCGCGCAATCTATGATGCCTTCAGGTTTTGTTAGATTAAGTTTGAGTAAATGTGATGAGAAAATAAAGCATACAAACTAATCTAACAAGCATAAAAGAGATAGAGTTTTCATGAGCCAGTTGAAATAGATTCAAATGAGTAATCCTTTGGAATTGTAATGAAGTTAGGTTATCCCCAGCAGAGTCGCCAGTCTGTGGGACCCGATCCCGCGAGAGGGGTGGTGGCGCGAGCCGCCACGCACTATCTCTTGGTCTCTCGTACCCACGCGATTGGCGTGTGCCTTTTATTATTAATTTTAATTCATCTTTTATGTGAACTTGGGATCACTAAGGCAATCCGAATTCCACACAAAAGAGACTGACAGAGTCGCCACCTAGATGTGGGATCTAGGACCCATAATTAACCAGAAATCTAGACTCGCTACCTGGTTACAAGAATGGAAGGTATGGGGATTTATCCACCACATGCACCATTCCTGCCCGATAATCGGTCTTCAATTCCAAAAGTTAACTCTTTTAAATTCATTTTTAATGGCTCATTCAACTCTCTGTTAATGTGCTATCTATGTGACATGCATCCTATGATCTAATTTCAATGTGAATCCTAAATGTGTATCTTGATTTCTTAATTGGTTTGGATTCAATCTAAGTGAAAGTTCTCCTAAAATTCTAATTTCATGGAAAATCCTAAGTGATTTGATTGTTTCAACAGTTTTAAAAGTGATTAGCCCGAGTCCTCAGATGATCTGGTATTCATCCAAAGAAGCCTACGTATCCCCGCCTCCACGAGAATCAAGGCAACGTAGTTCTTCGCGCCTATTCTAAGCTAGGATGCCTAAGACACCTAGACTTCTATCCTATACTCGATCTAAAAGACCGAACCGGTTATTAAAGTTTCTTGTACGATTATTTAAATTTCAGTGAATTGTGGATTTTATGACACCCTATATGCCCTAACTAAATGCAGATTAGCCCTAAGCTAATGCAGGTGGTTCTTACAACCTATGTGTGACTAGGCTGTATTTCCTAAGGAAAACCAAGGGTGGACTAGCGTATCCTACTCTAGTCATCACTTGGCGATATGGATCGCCGACTGACCGGACGGAGGCGCTCCTATAACTCTAGGACAGACCTCTAACTCTAAAACAAGCACACAGCAAACAATCAATCAAACAACCTATCAAAAGAAAAACCCTAACTCTAAAATTCTCTATCGAGGAGAAACTCCTAACTCTAGAGGAAGGTCTTTTGAAAACAATATTTTAAAGGTTTTTGAAGAAGGTTTAAAACGTTTATTTACAAAAAAAGTTTGGCTGGACTTGGGATGTAAATCCCAAGCTGCACTACGTACCTCGGAAGAGGATCAAGCCAACGTAGTTCGAAAATCGAACTCGCCTAATACGCTTCTAAAAGAAACACTCAACACTTTAGATTTTTTTTAAGGTTTTTGATGTTTTCAAATGTTTTTTGAGTTTTAAATTTCTAATGTTTTTGGATTTTAAAGCTTTTCCAATGCTCAGGACCTTAAAATATTTTTAATCTTAAAGGGAACACGCAAGTAATACCACAAACTAGGGCAAAGCCCTAAAGCAAAAAGGGGAAACCCCGAATAAGCAATTAGCGTCTCAAAGAGACAAACCACAACAAGAAAGATAGCGTCCCAAGAAGAGAGAAAACGATCCAAGATCCCAAGCAAGCAAAGCTCTAATAAGACTGAGTTAGCCTCTAATCAAAAGCGAAGTAATCAACAACTCTAAAGGAGAAACTCCGAACTAACAACATTAAAGAGGGGAACAAATGAGTCAGAGACTCTCTAATACTACAACTTAGAGGAGGAATGAGTCAAAGACTCCCAAATAACGCCAACAGAAGAACCAATGAGTCAAAGACTTCCTAGTAATACAACAAAAGAACGAATGAGTCAAAGACTCTCTAAAAGAAATGGAAACATGAGTCAA
This sequence comes from Tasmannia lanceolata, assembly GCF_043159265.1. NCBI lineage: Eukaryota > Viridiplantae > Streptophyta > Magnoliopsida > Canellales > Winteraceae > Tasmannia > Tasmannia lanceolata. Next base: position 36,240,908 of record NW_027518679.1, on the reverse strand, counting down.
AGACTCCAATAACACCAACTAAAGGATAGATGAGTCAAAGACTCTCTAAAAGAAAAGGAAACACGAATTTGCACATTTGGCAGAGGTAAAACACCAAGCCGGGCCGGACAGCTACCTAGCCCTAGGGTGCAACAAATGTGCAACCCAATACCCATAAGGGTAGGGGTATGAAGCCAAGCCGAGTAGGGTGTTCTCCCAAAACCAAACGGCGCACAAAGAGGACTAACGAGAGAATGAGACCGGGCGGGTCTCCCAAACACACAAAGATGAAGGTGCTTTAGAGATTCTAAAAGAAACACTCAACACTTTAGATTTTTTTTAAGGTTTTTGATGTTTTCAAATGTTTTTTGAGTTTTAAATTTCTAATGTTTTTGGATTTTAAAGCTTTTCCAATGCTCAGGACCTTAAAATATTTTTAATCTTAAAGGGAACACGCAAGTAATACCACAAACTAGGGCAAAGCCCTAAAGCAAAAAGGGGAAACCCCGAATAAGCAATTAGCGTCTCAAAGAGACAAACCACAACAAGAAAGATAGCGTCCCAAGAAGAGAGAAAACGATCCAAGATCCCAAGCAAGCAAAGCTCTAATAAGACTGAGTTAGCCTCTAATCAAAAGCGAAGTAATCAACAACTCTAAAGGAGAAACTCCGAACTAACAACATTAAAGAGGGGAACAAATGAGTCAGAGACTCTCTAATACTACAACTTAGAGGAGGAATGAGTCAAAGACTCCCAAATAACGCCAACAGAAGAACCAATGAGTCAAAGACTTCCTAGTAATACAACAAAAGAACGAATGAGTCAAAGACTCTCTAAAAGAAATGGAAACATGAGTCAAAGACTCCAATAACACCAACTAAAGGATAGATGAGTCAAAGACTCTCTAAAAGAAAAGGAAACACGAATTTGCACATTTGGCAGAGGTAAAACACCAAGCCGGGCCGGACAGCTACCTAGCCCTAGGGTGCAACAAATGTGCAACCCAATACCCATAAGGGTAGGGGTATGAAGCCAAGCCGAGTAGGGTGTTCTCCCAAAACCAAACGGCGCACAAAGAGGACTAACGAGAGAATGAGACCGGGCGGGTCTCCCAAACACACAAAGATGAAGGTGCTTTAGAGATTTTAAGATGATTTTCACTTAATTTTTATTTTTTTAATGGATTTTACCAATTTTTAACCATATGAGTGATTTTACAAGTGAAGCTGTTGCAAACGAACTCGAAATGAGTTGAAAATTCTCCAGCAACAGGATATGATGAGATGTAATTTACTGGAAGATTTTTACAGATTTTTACATTAAACTCATATTTAATATGGATTTAAAAATTAATTAACCAGATTGCAAAAATAACACATAAACTACTAGAAATAGATATCTAAATTCCATGAAATTTCTACAGTAGTAAGAGATAAGTGAAAATAGCATGCTGTGAGATTTCCATGAATTTAGAAAACTATTTACTATCAGTTTCGGATTTTTCAAATTTCAAACCAGATTATGAATTAACACTACAGCTCATATGAAACAAGATCCAAATCACTTGAAAATTTTACAGAAGCAAGAAGTATAGAATTTAGGACTACTGTAAAAATTTGGAGAATTGTATCTGTGATTTGACATCAGTAACAATTCTCCCAAAATCTGATAATTTTCAAAGAATGCGTAAAATAATATACCAAACAAAATCCAAAAATGCTCACAAATTCATGGTAGAATGTATCATTATCATATTATTTTCCCACGAAATTTCATTATTTTTGGAATCTGTTTAGTATATCTTTTAGTTTTCTTCGTTAAAAATCATACAAAAATCCGAAAATATACCAAATAATTCTAAACAATTCCGAGAACGGTGTACCTACCTGTGATCGAAATCCTCGCCGAATCCGAGAGCCGAAAAACTCAAAAATTCCGCCTCCGTGCGATCGCTTCCGCTTTCTTTCTCTTTTTGCTTCTTTTTTGTTTCTTTTTCTTCTTTTCTTGTTTCTTTTCTTTTTTTTCTTTTCAACCCCTCATAGCAACTTTGTTAGAACACATGATAGAAGAGAAATGAGTTCTCCCTCCCTCTTACTCACCCTCATTGAACCATTTATAGCAAAGGAATGGGAGGGTGGTGGCCACCATTGTGGACTTATTCCATGGTAGGTGGCCACCATTGTGGACATATTCCATGGTAGGTGGCCACCATTGTGGACATTGAATTTTGACATGTGTGTGGCCCCATGCATGTTTTTTAAAGTTCTTTTGAGTAGGTAAAAGATAACCCAAATGGGTCCCATATGTGACCAAATTCCCAATTGTGCATAAAATCATATGCCCCACTCCAAAGTATGATCGGAACCGTTCATTTGATGGGCGACAATGTGATTTAATTTGTGCTCCGCTAATCAATCCTATGGGCTGATCCAAGCCATCCAATAGATCAAAATGTGAATATGTTACCCCATTTTTAAATCACTCCTATTTGATGATCCGAACCGTCCATTTGATGGGCGACAATTGATGATCTTGACCGTTCAAATAGTGGGCTGCGATGTGATTTAATTTGTGCTCCACTAATCAATCCTATGGGCTGATCCAAACCATCCAATAGATCAAAATGTGAATATGTTACCCCATTTTTAAATCACTCCCATTTGATGATCCGAACCGTCCATTTGATGGGCGACAATTGATGATCTTGACCGTTCAAATGGTGGGTCGCAATGTAAATTGGTTGTGCCCCCTTAAATCATTCCTCTATGACGATCCAGACCATCCAATTGATGGGTCCCCTACCTAAGTAGGTTGTGTCCTCCTAAATCATTTCAATGGGCTGATCCGAGTAACTCAACCTGATGATCGTAACAAAATTGGTTGTTAAAACGACTTCTCTGAGATCTTGACCGTTCTCTTGATGATCATCTTTAGGTGTTGGATCGAAGTAGGTTCAAAACTCATTTTTCACTAAAACAATGCGCGGGCCACCCTGTTTGATCCAAATCTAAACAAATGCTCAAGACGGGCCCATCAATCGGATCCAAATTCTCTCTTGCTCGAACTCTTGGGAATAATCTCTCTCAACACTTAACGGAAAAGTGCGAAACATGGCGGAAATGATTGGATGGGGTTTCGCCCAAGCATAGCGAACTTCGGTCCGATCAAAATGGGGTGTCTACACCGCCCATTTCATTTACCCCAAACCCATTTCACTTTCCCTCACTAGCAACCACCGCCATCTTCTTGAGCCACCTCTCCACCGTCTCAGCCGCAACATCAACCCCTCTAACCTTCCTCCTCCGGCAAGATCTCATTAAATCCGGCAAACCCACCTCTACCTCTCATTTAGGCAAAACCCATTTCCATCAGAAACAGAGAGTGAGAGAGCAAAAGGAAGAAGAAGAAGAAGAAGAAGAAGAAAATCCTCTTCTCCAGCTTGATTTCCCACCAGAAATCTGTACCAGAAATCCATCAAACCCCTCCATTCGCTATCTTCTTCTCACCACAACTTCGTCTTCTCCGGTGGTTCCTACCGGATTCCGACGAACCTCCATCCGCCATTCAGCCAAGCCACCACAACCATCATCTCTGCAATTTCAAACCCAAAACCCACAAACCCTCTACCATTATTACTGTTTGCTTCCCAAAACTCCACCATCACCTGAGATTGGCCCCAATCCGATCCTCATTCCTTTAATCAGCTACCTTCATTTTCGCATTCCCTTGTTCTCACACACCCTTAACCCATTTTCATTTCTAACCCTTACTATCCGAGCCCAATTTCCGGCAAAACCCATCCCAATCCCTTCATAGCCATTGCCACCATTTTCCGCCACCATTACCCCTGGGACGGAAGAGATAGAGGAGCAGCTTTGCTTCGCAAGTTGAACGAGCGGTCGTAGCTAGGAATTCAAGTTGGATTTTGCAAGCCTTCGACCACCTTCCCTGTGAGTATTTTTTTTATTCATTTCTTTCTACTTTGGTGTGCAATTCTGATCCTAGATTTGTGCTCTTAGCTCCCTCCCTCTGATTTAAGGATTTCTACATTATTTGGTTTTGGATGATCATATTTGATGTGCCTGATTTTTTCTTTTATCTAGAAATGAGCAGACCTCGTTTATCTTTATTTTAACCGTTTTGGAGAGTAGGTCCAACGTTTATAATGGTGTTCTGATCTTGTTTTGACCCCTGTTAGCTCAAGTTTGTGACATTTGATTGTTAATGCTGAACCTGTTATTGGACCCAAATCTAAGTGTAGTTTTGGGTCTGATAATAGGCCATTTATTCACAATTGGCTATCATTATCTAAGATGAGCAGACTCATATTGACAAGTTAAGAAAGTGTGACCTTCTTGATATTAGTAGCTCCAAATTTCTTTTGATTTTGAGGCTAAAAATCCAACCAGATAAATGAGAAACAATGAAGGTATAGAGCAGGCCTGCAGTTGCACTCTTATTTTGGTCATTTGTTTATTTTAAGCATGAATGTGATAGCGTGGGAATATGAAAGATAGTATTTGGGTCAAGTTTTCTCTTCCTGTTTTATGACTGTCTGCTTGGTACCCAAAAACTCAGGTTATCATCTTGAAAGAAGAACCCATAAATTTAGTTGGTAGCTTTCTTTTATCCAAGACAGTTGTCCTTAAAAGTAAGAAAGCGCAGGTTTTCCACATCCTTCATATTTTTCTCTGGTATTCGGGATACATGTAGGGTTTTGGGATCCTCATTTACACTTGTGTTCTCCATTGGCCTTTTGGGATTTCCTTCCTTTCGTGATCTATTTCTATTCTTCGGGATTACTCTCTATGCACTTTCGGGATCCTTGTCGAGTTTAGGGATTCCATCGATTTTGGGGAACGTTCCGTAGGGTCTAAGCGATGAAGGAATGTTTCTTGAGCCATCCCTTCACCCTTCATGTCTCAGTGCTTATCCTTTCGTTCCCATCTCTGACACCTCACCCAGGGACGGGGCGATGAAGGCGATAGCCCAAGCCCATCTTTAGGGGACTCGCTCAACCCAAGTAGCGCTCCCCTCTTTTGTTTAGTAGGCCTACTCCACCTTTTGGTTTTCTTTTAACCATTTTTTTTTTAAAAGAACCCTTCTCTGGGCAATGATAAGGTTACTTGGAGCCCGTCTTTGTGTTTTGTGGCTCACCGTTCTTTTTGCACTTGAATCGGCACGAGTTGATGCCCCCTGTTATGCACCAAAATTATAAAAATCAGAAATATCATTGCATACATTTGTATAATTTGTTGAGAATTTAAGATTCTTCTTTTATGTTAAGTTTTGAGTTAGGTTCTGAAGATGAATGGACTGTTCAGGTGAGACTATCTTGAAAGCTTATTATACTCATTCCTTTTCATTTAAATAAATTGTTTAATAGGAAGAAGGAGATCAGATGACTACTCTATTCGATATTATCGACATGAGTACTGTCTGATTTCAAGGCGGGATATAGAAATATTATCATGTGTATTTGATATCAGATGATTACTTTGGCATCATCTGATTTCATTGGAGTCCCCGTATTAGGGTTTGTGGTTGGCATAGAAGTGTTTGATATTGTTTTCTTTTACTTTATTAGGCTATCCAGCGGCTGGTCTGGACTAATAAATGTTGTTTATCATTTTATGATTGCTATAGATTGTGTATTTTTTTTTATTATTGAAAATTCTTCTTTGCTTAGCACTTGATTTATTTTTAGAAGAATAGAATGAAATTTGCGATCATCTGGTAGCCTTTTCTTCTCTCTTTGATAGACTAACACAGTCTTATAGATTTCTGTTAAATTTCTTTAGATACTAGAATCCCCTCTCATTGCGAGGGCGATGAAGGCGCTAGCCCAAGCCCATCCTTAGGGGACTTGCTCAGTCCGAGTAGCATACCCCTCCTATGTATATAGGAGACTTGCCCAGTCTCATTCTCTTGCTAAACCTCCTCTTTGTGCGTCGTTTGGTTTTGGGAGAACACCTTACTCGGCTTGGCAGCATACCCCTACCCTTATGGGTATTGGGTTGCACATTTGTTGCACCCTAGGGCTAGGTAGCTGTCCGGCCCGGCTGGGTGTTTCACCTTTGTCAACTATGCACAGGGTCTTCTATTCCTTTTTACTTGTGAGCGTCTCCTTATTCGATAGTCCATTCGCATAGGAGTCAGCCCTGATTAGAGAGTCTTTGACTCATTCATCCTTTGTAGTGTTATTAGAGTCTCTGACTCATTTGTACTTCCTCCCTAGTGTTATTAGTTAGGAGTTTTTCCATTAGAGACTAACTCAGTCATATAGAGCCTTCCCTGCTTAGGATCTTAGATTGTTTTCTCTGTTCTTGGGGCACTATCTTTCTTGTTGTGGTTTGTCTCTTTGAGACGCCGGTTTCTTGTTGTGGTTCGTCTCTTTGAGACCTTTGTTGCTTGTTTGGGGTTTCCCCTTTTGGATTTAGGGCTTTGCCCTAGTTTGTGTTTGTTCTTGCGTGTCCCCTTTAAGATTGCAAACATTTAAAGGTTTAGAGCATTGGAAAAGCTTTAAAATCCAAAAACATTAGAAATTTAAAACTCAAAAACATTTGAAAACTTTAAAAATATCAAAAATATTTGAAAATATAAAAAACCTTAAAAAATCTGAAGTGTGAGTGTTTCTTTTAGAAGCGTAGTTTGAGAGTTCGTTTCGAACTACGTTGGCTTGATCCTCTTCCGAGGTACGTAGTGCAGCTTGGGATTTATATCCCAAGTCCAGCCAAACTTTGTAAATAAATGCTTTAACCTTTTTTTCTTCAAAACCTTGTTTTCAACAAGATCTTCCTCTAGAGTTAGGAGTTTGTCCTAGATAGAGAGTTTTAGAGTTAAGAGTTTGTCTTTTATTTGTTGTGTGCTTGTTTGTGTTGTTTTAGAGTTAGGAGTTTGTCTTTCGTTTTGTGCTTGTTGTGTGTTTGTGTTAGAGTTAGGAGTTTGTCCTAGCTAGGAGCGCCTCCGTCCGGTCAGTTGGCGATTCACATCGCCGACTGATGACTAGGTCTTGGATACGTTAGCAATCCTATTGTTTTCCTTAGGGCACAGCCTAGTTACACATAGGTTGTAGGAACCACCTGCATTAGCTTAGGGCTAACTAGCATTTAGTTAGGGCATATAGGGAGTCCTAAAATCTACAATTCACTGGAATTTAAATAATCGTTCAAGAAGCTTTAATAACTAGTCCGGTCTTTTAGATCGAGTCTAAGATAGAGGTCTAGGTGTCTTAGGCATCCTAGCTTAGAATAGGCGCGAAGAACTACGTTGCCTTGATTCTCGTGGAGGCGGGGATACGTAGGCTTCTTTGGATGAACATCAGACCATCCGAAGACTCGGGCTAAATCGTTTAGAGTCTTAGGATTTGTTGTGTTGTGTTATATTATATATTTTGTTGTATTTTCTTACTTTCTTGTGCAGACCTATACCTTTAGCTGTAGCATGCATGTGTTCGTCCACCAGAACTTAGACACCCTTTAGGCATGTCACTCATAACCTAGCTATGCTTGGGCAACACATCTTTCATTTTATTTTATGGGTGTTTATTATCTTTGTCCTCAGGAAATGCATGCTTAGGTAGACGACTCCTGAGGATTGTTCCCATTTCACATGATTTTTGCCCAAAACTCTTCGAGGTTAATAATAAATGGCATAAGAGACCAAGTGTTCGCACTCGGGCGAATTGGAGGCGCTCTTCGGACCTTCTCCATTCGTCATCAGGCACGGACCTTCTGTATCTCTGGTTATCCATTGCAAACAGAGCATTTGTTTTGGTTCCATGGCGTGTCCATGGATGGCGACTCTGAGTTATTTTTAGGTACATCTCGGTTTCGAGCCCTGGCTCCTGATCAGGATGTATCCCATTCGTTTTGTATCGCCACTCATGCTATGCTGTGAGGGTGGCACCTGTTTCGAGAGTTCCTTGGTAGAGCTCTCCTTCACGTTGTGGAGATCTTAGAGGATTGCAAGAGGGATCTCGCGTCCCTCGCCGCACTCGTCCTCGGATCGGGGTCCACATCCTCTTTCTCTCTATCCCTTCTCTCCAGGCAACAGTTTCTCCGTCGACCTTGTCTTTGATGGTTTCCCCATCAGTTGCTATCCTCTTCACTTGGCGTTGTGCTGCTTCGCCAATGGTCTTTGTGCGCACCTTTGGTGTGCCCCCTTTGCTTGCTGAATTGTAGCTACTCTTGCCATGGCGCCTCCATTGCCCTCGATATGTGGATATGTTCGTCGTGCTCTCATTCAGGGAGAGGCCCTATTTGATCACTCTCGTTGTTGTACTACTTCAGGGGAGCTACTCTTTTGATGGACATTGATCTCGATGCTGTTCATGGTGGCCTTTGTTTTTTTGTTTATGTTTTTCATTATGTATGTACCACACCAGCTTGAGGATGAGTGTTATACCAAGCTGGATGTGTATGAGCTTCTTGTACTTTTTTAGTTGTTGACGTAGTTCTTTGTAGCAAGCTGGAGCTTCATAGTATATACACTCCAACTTGAAGGGGAGTGTTGAATAACGTATTAGGTTAGTTTAGACATTACTTGTATTAGTTAGGGGTATTGTAGTCATTGTATGTTGTTGCCCTAGTTTGGGCCTATATATACATCATATTCATGAGGAGCTCCCAATTGGAGACTCTCCATCCTTCACTCCTCTTCTTCTTCCTCTCTTCTAGCCCTAATCTCATTTCTAACACATAGGAAAAACTCTCCCCTGCCATTTGCCTCAAAATCGATCTAAAGAAAGACTTTGATAATGTTTCTCATAACTCCCTCATTTCCTTCATGAAAAAGATGGGATTCAATGAAACAAGGTGTAATTGGGTTAAACAATGTATCCAAACTGCCTCTTTCTCGGTGATGGTTAATGGTTGTCCTTGTGGATTCTTCAAATCCACCAATGGGGTAAGACAGGGGGATCCCTTATCCCCTCTGCTTTTCTGCATCTGCATGGAGATGTTCTCCACCATCCTCAATGATGCCACCTCCTCTGGGCTCATAGTTTCCCCTTACTCTTGCAGAAAATTCCAACTCTCCCACCTTCTCTTTGCTGATGACATTCTTATATTTGCAATTCCCAATCCTGTTGCTAGAAATATCACAGATTACATCAAAAAGTTTAATCAATGCTCTGGCCTACATATGAATGTTCAGAAAATTGAGATCTTCTATTCTGAAAGCTCCATGCATCTCAAAAGTCTCATTGCTCCAATTCTTAGCTTCCCCGAGGGCCATCTGCCAATAAAATACTTGGGCCTTCCACTCACCTCCAACAGCTTAACCTCAGTTGATTGTAATCCCTTGATTGGAAAGATTGAAAAACGATTGGCAAGCTAGTCGAGCAAACTCCTCACTAGAGCTGGGAGGGTTGAGCTCACTAGAACAGTTCTCAATTCTTTCCAACTCTACTGGTCCTCTTCTTTCAATTTGCCTATCGGAGTCCTTAATAGAATTGATAAGATAACACGAAATTTCATATGGGCTGGGAGTACTGTAAAAAAGAATTACCACCCGATAGCATGGCACAATATCTGTACTCTGAAACTGGAAAGAGGGCTTGGGCCCCGAAAAACCAAAGAAGTCAACACTGCCTACCAGCTGAAGCTTCTCTGCAACATCATAAACAGCTCAAGATCCCTTTGGAAAGCTTGGTTTCACTCCAAATACCTAAAAAACAAATCCATCTGGCAAGCTCCAATCCCTTGGAATCCCTCATGGGGTACCAGAAGCATTTTCCGTGCAAGAGATCTTGCAAAACCTCACATAGCTATCAAATAGGTAAGGGGAAAGGAATAAATTTTTGGAAAGACCCTTGGCACCCAAATGGCCCCATCATATCTTAGTACCCAGATGGTAGACCTCTCATTGCCATCTCTCAAACCTCCTCAATTGATCAAATCTACTCTAATGGAGAATGGCTCCCTTCATGTCTAGCTTCACTCCCAAACATCAACTCCATTCTCAATGCAGCAATTCTGATTCCTGGTTTTGAAGACTCCCCAATTTGGAAACCAAACCCATATGGGAGGTTCTCCAATAAGAGTGCCTGGAACATCACTCGAATCTCTCATCCAAAAATTCCTTGGGCCTCCACTGTTTGGTTCAAAGGCTCAATCCCAAAGCAGAGTTTTACCTCCTAGCAAGTTCTCCTATACAAACTCAGCACTAGGGACAGATTACTTTTTCTTGGATCTTCCAGAGAAACAAGATGCCCTCTGTGCCTGAATGACAAAGAAACTCATGATCACTTATTCTTCAGATGTTCTTTCTCCTCATGGATATGGAGATCGATACTATGGCGCTTCTCCGCCCGAAGGAAACCTCTCAAATCATCGAAGAGGAGGAGGAATGGATCAGAAAAGAATTCCCAGGTAGGAACAGAATTGATACCGCAATGAGAATAGCATTCAACTCTGCTATTCATCACATTTGGCTCGAAAGAAACAACAGAATCTTCGAAGGAAAGAAAAACCATAAGCAAATCATCCTAAGGGAGATCCTAACTAATATTAGAGTTCAAACCATTCACTTGGGATTGACAGATTCCCCCAACCCCAGAAGCCTCCTGTTTGCAAAGTCTTTCAATCTCAATGCCGGCCCTTCAGACATTCCTGAGAAATTCTCTAAATGGATCCCTCCAACTAAAGGCAGATCCAAACTGAATACTGATGCCTCTCTCGAAGAAAATAGAGCATCTATTGGAGGCATCATCCGAAATGAAAAAGGTATGGCCTCCATTGCATTCTCTATTAACATCTCAGAAAAAAGCATCCAACAGCTTGAAATGGAAGCAATTCATAAAGGAATCCATCTGGCCTCCGATGAAGGAATTGAAAAACTCTGGATTGAATCGGACTCCCTCACTTCAGTTCTAAACATCTTGGGCACAATCAGATGTCACTGGAAGCAGAGACCACTCCTTCATTCAATTCACTCCAAGCTGATTAGTTTCAAATCCTGGGAAATCACTCATGTCTGGAGAGAATCTAATGGTGCTGCTGATTACCTCTCAAAGGTTGAGTGCCCCATCAAAGGAGATAGACTTCTACCCTCTTCATTCACGGCGGATCTTCTCCAAACCATATCCAGTGACGCTCAAGGAACTCTCTACAAACGGCCGAAATGACTCCTATCCTCATCATGTTGTGGCTACCAACAGAAAGAGACCTATTCTCTTGTTGCTTTAGATGCCTCCATTGCCCCCTCTGTCTTGCTCAATCCTTGCCTGAAGTCATGGGAGTTTCTTCTCAGTTGATTATTCCTATTTCTTATAGCTTTCTTTTACTTCTTTTTGATATATCATTTCTAGCTTGGCTCCAATTTAGGCCCCCGTGTATCTCTCTTTTATATTTATTTTAATGAATCTCTGGTCGGGGTCCGCCTAACCCCAGCTTACCGATCAAACAAAAAATTGTGGAGTTGCTTGGTTACTGTGTCGAAGGAAATCTCTGTGCATTAGCATATGAGTTTGCAACCATGGGCTCTTTACATGACATTTTGCATGGTATGGTGTGAATTGTGAATTGACTACGTAGTACCGCATGTTGATCATTATTGATTTTTATGAGATGGTACATGTGAAACGACCATTTACTCCAGAAGCTTAAGCTGTTAGAGATGGTGTTATTTAATATTTTATGCTTTAACACTCCCCCTCACGTGTGGCCCACTTTTTAGGGTTGGCCTATACGTGGCACATGTGCCCTTCTTTTGGGTTGGCCATTACATGTGGATTTCTAATGCCAAGGAGTTTTGAATCCAAGGCAATTTCTCTTATACCATGTGAAATGACCATTTACTCCAAAAGCTAAGCTGTTAGAGATGGCGTTTTTTCATCTTTTGTACTTTAACAGTACTGATTTAGACTTCTCTCTGCAATTCCAGGTAGAAAAGAAGTCCAAGGTGCACAACCCAGCCCCACTCTTGACTGGATGCAGAGAGTGAGGATGGCAGTGGATGCGGCAAAGGGGCTGGAGTATCTGCACGAGAAAGTTCAACCTCCCACTATACATGGGATATAAGATCAAGCAACATTCTCTTGTTTGGAGACTTCAAAGCCAAAATTGCCGATTTTAACCTTTCAAATCAGGCTCTTGACATGGCTGCTCATCTTCATTCTCTCGGGTGTTGGGAAACTTCGGATATCATGCACTAGAGTAATTCCACGGAAACTTGGATAATAATCATGGTTATATTTTGCTATAATTATTTGACAAAGATAATTAATGTTTTTCATAGTTATTAGAAATGAGATTAGGGTCAGAAAGAGAGGAAGAAGAAGAGGAGTGAAGGATGGAGAGTCTCCACTAGGGAGCTCCCATGTAAAATGATGTATATATAAGGCCCAACTATGGCAACCAAGTACAATGACTACAATACCCTCTCTCTAAAAATAATGACTAAATTACCCTCAATACATGTTATTCAACACTCCCCCTCAAGCTGGAGTCTATATACTATGAAGCTCCAGCTTGCTACAAAGAACTATATCAACAACTAAAAAAGTACAATAAGGTCATGCACATCCAGCTTGGTATAACACTCATCCTCAAGCCGGTGTGGTACGTACATAATGAAAAGCATAAACAAAAGACAAAGGCCACCATTAACAACATCGAGATCTACGGCCATAAAAAAGAGCAGCTCCCTCTGAGGTAGCACAACAACGAGAGCAGTCACAACCGGGCCTCCCCCTGAATGAGAACTCAACAATAAGTCTGAAATCATGAAGATTCGAACTAAGGCACCTCAGATGGGGAATATCAACGATCCACCAAACAAAAAAGGGGGCACACCAAAGGTGCGCACAGCGAACATTGGCAAAGCATAACAACACTAAGTGAAGAGGATAACAACCGATGGGGAAACTATCGGAGACAAGGTCGACAGAAACATTGTCGCCTGGAGATAGGGCTGGCAATTTCACCCGAAAAAGCGGGGATCCGCCCCGCCCCGCCCCGTTTGGGGAGGGGATTCCCCGATTTGAAAGGGGAAGGGGATTATAAAAATTCCCCGGTGCGGGGAGGGGAAGGGGAAGGGGATGGAGTTGTCCCCGCCCCGCCCCGCCCCACCCCGCCCCGCCCCGCTACGCCCCGCTAATCAATGCCATTTTTTTGTAAATTTTTAAGTGTTTTTTTTAAGGAAAACTACTATAAACTCTGTGGATCGGCTACAAGATTCCCCCAAACATAAACTTAGTTTGTCTTTTCCTTTTAATTAGCTTCTGAGAGCATTTTGGGAACTATAATAACCTTTTCACAGATGTTGAAATAATAAAGACAAGCTGAGAGCCTGAGACGCTGAGTGTATGCAATTATCAAAAAATCGTAGTGCCAACAAAATTTTAGGGTTGGATTGCAGGTTTTAATTTTCAACAAGAAAAATTTAGCTACTAGAAATTTGTTTCATGCCAGCACTAGACTGAATTGCAGTTAAAGAAATAAGTCATTTGTTGATTTTGTTCTCTTCTCCATTCTCATTTCTCATGCTCATCTGGGGGTTAACATGCTATACAGAATGAACTAATGAACATTATTTTGCGTGTGTGAGCGCCCACTTATGGACTTTTAAAGTTCATTGTGACTACTGAAATAGTTACTTTTTGCACATTGGCTGTCTGTTAATGAAGGTAATCCTGGTGCTCATTTCCTATTTATCATTCCATAATTTATGCAGAAAATTGCTGAAAGATGAGGTCCTGTTGTTATTTATGTTTGTTGTCTCATCCATGCATTTCTGATTTTGTCCATCTGTTTGTTGATCACATGAATAGAATCATAGCATTCATCACAATATTGTCTGTAATGGACGTAGAAGAAAGAAGCTCTGTTTGCTGGTTTGATTGGGTTCCAAAGAGGGGGCGGGGCAGGGATTTTGTCCCCGAAGGATGCGGGGAGGGGAAGGGGAAGGGGATTAGATATTCCCCGCGGGGAGGGGAGGGGGATTCCCCACCATCCCCGCAGAGGGGAAGGGGAAGGGGAGGGGGAAAATTCCCCGCAGAGGGGAAGGGGAAGGGGACCCCAACATCCGGCCCCGACCCGCCCCGTTGCCACCCCTACCTGGAGAGAAGGGAAGAGAGAGAGAGAGAGAGAGAGAGAGAGAAACAAGGATAACCAACCAATGATGGGAAAATTGTCTGGACACTAGATCGACGGCATGAACATCGTCGCCTGAAAAAAAAAGAATAAAAAGGGAAGAAGATGACCAACCAACGATGGGAAAATCATCGTCTGGTGACAAGGTCGACGGCATAAACATCGTCGCCTGAAGATAGGAAGAAAGGGAAGGAAAAGATAAATCAAGGACACCATCGTCAAGAGACTAGGTCGACGGCATGAACATCGTCGCTTGAAAATAGTCGACCAACGATGGAGAAACCATCGTCCGGAAAGGAGAGTTCGACGGAAAAAGACTGTCGCCTGTAAGAGAGTCGACCAACGATGGATATGGAAGGCATCGTCCGGAAAATGAGGGAGAAGATAACCAACCAACGATGGGGAAACCATCGTCTGGAAAGAAGGCTGACGACATGAACATCATCGCCTAATGAGAGGTCGACGGGGAAACCATCGCCTCAAGATAAGAATAAGAAAAGGAAGAAGATAACCGACCAATGATGGGGAAACCATCGCCAGTGAAGATAAGGCATAAAGTCGAAAAGAAAGATGAATGCGTAATACTACGCCAAGAGAAGAGATGAAGGAGAAGACAACATGAAGAGATAAGGCATAAAGCCGGACAACACGAAGAGACATGAAAACAAGACAACACTCCCTCAAGAAGATAAAGAGGACACCACTCTCCCTAAAGAAAAGACACAAAGAAGTACATGACAACACTCCCCTCAAGTTGAAGCCGACAGGCTCTCAACTTGCAACCAAAAGATGACAAGCAAGGCACAACACCTCTCTCAAACATTTCACCAAACACTTGGTGTGCGCCTTGAATAACAATATAAAGGACATAGAAAAACACAAACAACACATATAAGGCAATGGAAATAAATAGATACGAGATGACAAGAAGACAACTATAAGGCAACAAAAGAAAATAAACAACACTAACAACCACAAAAGAAGACTTCCAAGGAAGCATACCTCTATCGGACATTTCAGCGAACACTTGGTGTGCGCTTTGGATAACAACCCAAAGAAAGAGAAAACAAAGAGACTTGGAGGGAGTTAAGGGGTATTGGGAGCCATTTTGGCTTACCCAAATGGGATGGTTGTGAGAAAGTATGGTCTAAAAGGGGATTTGGAATTGTGAGTTTTGAATGGAGAGCCGAAAGGGGATTTGGGACGAAGATTTCTTCCCAAATGAGTTCAAAAGAGAAAGAAAGGGAAGATTTGGGGTTGGAATGGATGCCGAAAAAGAGTTTGGATAAACCGTGAGAGAGAGAGAGAGAGAGATTTGTGTTTGATTTTTTTTTCGTTTTGGGGATTTACAGAAAGAGGAGGGGAGTGATGCCTTACGACAAACAAGAGAGAAAGAAATAGTTGGCACAACAGCAGGTTTTCTAGGGAGTTTTTTTTCTCTTGATTTACGGCAAATAGTCGGTTGTGCACATATGCACACCACAAATAGAGAGAGTCTCTGAGAAAAAGGGGAGAGAAATGTGAGAGAATGAAAGATTTTAGGGCTTTCAAGGTTGCGCAAGAATAAAAAAAGAGAGTGGCGTGATTGATGAGAGAGAAATGAGAGAAAAATCTAAAAGAGATATTGTAGGGATTTTTGGAGAGAAAATATGAAATGGAGATAAAATAGGGTTTGAAAACCCAAAAAAAAATGCCGTGAGATGTGTGTGTGTGTGTGTGTGTGTGTGTGTGTGTGTGTGTGTGTGTGAGAGAGAGAGAGAGAGAGAGAGAGAGAGGGAATGCGATGATCTATGAAACAAGAATAAACTCTTCTTCTTTCTTCTTTCCCATGGACCTTTGCTCTGATACCATGTTAGAAATGAGATTAGGGTTAGAAAGAGAGGAAGAAGAAGAAGAGGAGTGAAGGATGGAGAGTCTCCACTAGAGAGCTCTCATGTGAAATGATGTATATATAAGGCCCAACTAGGGCAACCAAGTACAATGACTACAATACCCTCTCTAACATATAATGACTAAACTACCCTTAATACATGTTATTCAACAATATCTTGCAATTCATTGTATCGAGAAGTGATCTGTCTATGTCACTAATACATTCCAAATCTGTGAAATGTTTTTTGGGAATTGCTTGCTCTCCATAACTTGTATTACTCAAGTTTGCAAATTTAAGTTGGCCACAAACTGATAATGTAAATGCTAATTTATAAGGTTTTGCTGCAAAGTTTGACATTGATTTTTAGATTTTTTTTTGCTGCAAAGTTTGACATTAATTTATAAGGTTTTGCTGCAAAGTTGGCCACAAATTTGTAAACCGTTTATTTTAATTTTAGATTTTTTTTAAAATTCCTTAGTTTACCCTTCATATAATTCTTTCTTGAATTTCAGAGCTTTTTTTCCTTTTTCATATTCTTTTCTATTTTCTCCATCCTCTTTTATTATGTTTTCTTCTTCCTTTTTGCTTTTCTTGAGCTAATTTTCGAACAACATATTATACTTCTATCAGCGTAAAATCTTAAGCAGAGTAAAATACTATTTGTATAAATTCTCTATTAGAGTAAGATATCGCATGTCCACTTCTATCTCATATTGATGAGTTCCAAAATTCGTTAATGTAAAATGTAAATTATTCATCTTCTAAATCATCCAATTCATCGAGTCATGTCGTATTGCATGATGAAAAAAACAGTGAAAATTGAAAAAAAAAAAAAATTTAGAGAGAGGAATAAGATGGAAAAGTTAGGGTCTGAGTCGGGAAAAGTTCGGGTCGACTAAGAAAAAGTAGAAGTCGACTAGAAAAAGTTAGCCCCTTATTTTTACTTGGGACAACCGCCTCTAGTGTATTTATGACTACTCTTTTATACTAGAGGAAGCTGCCCCAATTTAAAAAGGGGGGAGGGGGCAAATACTCATTTCCCAATATTTTTTCATTGTTGCCAAACATGGGATAAATGTGATCGGCCAAGATCGTCTCTCTCTCTCTCCAAGCCGCATAAAGTGAGGTTTGGGGCATCTTTACTTTTTTGCAATTTCATCCACTCAATTCAATGTAAAAGTGAAGCAAAAGAAAACACTCATTTAGTCATTATTAAATTCGATTCAAAGAGAACTTTTGGAGTCTTCTTTGTGCCTTACTGCACGATTATATGATGGTTTTCTTGGTCTTCGAAAGCTCCTCCGATGAAGAAGTTGCTTTGTAAGTTGCTTCAACGCATCTTTCCAATTGTGACTTTGGATTCTCAAAACACTAAAATCCTCTTTGAAGCATCCACTAAAGTTAAAATGTAATACCTTTAACTGGTCACTTCTTTATATAGCTTATGTTACGAGTGGGAAACCTTTCTATGCAAAAGGAGCTTGTCAGATTGTCTAAAAAAATATTTTCACATAGAAATCTGGTGAGAATCAATTTTTTTTATGAAAAAACCCCTTATAATTGTTTTATGACTAGAGAAAGCGTTGTCTTTAGTCATATATAATGATATATCACCCCCCACGCCCCAAGTTTACTCGGAAAGTACCCTCGAGTAGTCATAAATTAATACTCTAGACGGGGCTGTCCAAAGCAGTATAGTACCCACATAGTCTTGGTCCCATCTTGAACGAGCATCTCATGTGTAAGATCAAGGTTTAACTTTCATTGGCAAAAACCTAAATGAGGATGGATGGATCAAGGGTCTAGGATTAAAGATCAAGGTCTTCTCAAATGTACTTTCTGACCATGTTTGGCAACCATAGGGAATTTGACACAGGGGGGACTAATAAAAGACATAATATCAGAGGGGTCAAGTGTTTGTTGGAAATGACAGAAGGGGGTCAAAATTTGGATTTCGAAATTTCGAATGACGAAAATGCCCCTCTGGCAGAAACAGTGAAATGACTTAGAAAAATTAAAAAAAAAACATTTACGTTTTCCCTCTTCTCTCCTCTCGTCTCTGTTAAATTTTTTTCGTCCTCTCCTCCCTCCGGCGATCTCTACGGCAATCACTCCGGCGATCTCGACGGCGATCTCGACCAAGGTGAAGTACGTATCAAACCTCGCATTTGAAGGAAACCCTACCTCGTACGTCATTTCCTTCCCTTCCTTTATTCAATCTCATTTTTATTTATTTTTGAAGAGGAAAATCAGGTTGACAGAGATGCAAAAGGGGGGGGGGAAATCCTTTTTCATGCTATATGTTTTTTATTTTTTTCAGTTCATATACATGTCAGTTACTGCATTTCCTCCTACAGAGTAAAATAGTTGTAAATGCTTTTAAATGTTGTTTGTTGCTGCTAGGGTTTTATGTTTTACATTAATTTGTGAAATGGAGAAACGTTCTGCTGTTTATTTATTCTAGGGTTTTATTTTGTACATTAATTTGTGAAATGGAGAGATGGGATTTCATTTCATATATGCGTATCCACCTACAGAGTAAAATAGAGTTGCATGCTACGGTATTTGTTGATGCTAGGGTTTAATTTTTGACGTTAATTTGTGGAATGGAGAAATGCGATTTCGTTTCATGTACATATGTTAATGCTGGGCTTTTAATTTTACAATTTGTGGAGTGGAGAAATGGGATTTCAAAAACACCTTCTTGAAAACCATGTAGAGCTCCCCTATATTGGCCTTGAAAACCCTCTTTTGGTACTAGTAGCTGGAAACCCTTTTCTGTGAACTTGGGGACCATGTTGGGCAGTTGATGGCCCCTCTATGGCTACTTCTTCTAGGTACTAATAACCCCTTTTTTGTAGCTGAAAACCCATGACTTTCAACTTGACGACCATCTTCTGGATTTGATGGACCCTCCAAGGGTACTTCTTCTACCCCATTTGAGGGCCCATAATCCCTTCTCTAATACTATGTATAGCTTCCCTCTATTGCCCTTGAGAAGCCCCCCTTAGGTACTAATAACCCCCTTTTTTGTAGGTGAAAACCCATGACTTTCAACTTCAAGACTTTCTTCTGGATTTGATGGACCATCCAAGGGTACTTCTTCTACCCAATTTGAGTGCCCATAATCCCTTCTCTAATACCATGCATAGCTCCCCTCGGTTGCCCTTGAGAAGCCCCCCTTAGGTACTAATAACCCCTTCTTTGTAACTCAAAACCCATGCCTTTCAACTTGAGCACCATCTTTGGATTTGCTGCACCCTCCAAGGGTACTTCTCGTACCCCATTTGAGGGTCCATAATCCCTTCTCTAATACCATCCATAGGTCCCCTCTATTGACCTTGAGAAGCCCCCCTTAGGTACTAGTAACCCCTTTTTTGTAGCTGAAAACCCATGACTTTGAACTTCAGGACCATCTTCTGGATTTTATTGACCCTCCGAGGGTACTTCTTCTACCCCATTTGAGGGCCCATAATCCCTTCTCTAATACCATCCATAGGTCTCCTTTGTTGCCCTTGAGAAGCCCCCCTTAGGTACTAATAACCCCTTTTTGTAGCTGAAAACCCATGACTTTCAACTTCACGACCATCTTCTGGATTTGATGGACCCTCCAAGGGTACTTCTACCCCCATTGAGTGCCCATAATTCCTTCTCTAATACCATGCATAGCTCCCCTCGGTTGCCCTTGAGAAGCCCCACTTAGGTACTAATAACCCCTTTTTGTAGCTGAAAACCCATGACTTTCAACTTCACGACCATCTTCTGGATTTGATTGACCCTCCGAGGGTACTTCTCCTACCCCATTTGAGTGCCCATAATCCCTTCTCTAATACCATCCATAGGTCCCCTCTATTGCCCTTGAAAAGCCCCCCTTACGTTCGAATAACCCCTTTTTTGTAGCTGAAAACCCATGACTTTCAACTTCAGGACTTTCTTCTGGATCTGATGGACCCTCCAAGGGTACTTCTTCTACCCCATTTGAGGGCCCATAATCCCTTCTCTAATACCATGCATAGCTCCCCTCGTTTGCCCTTGAGAAGCTCCCCTTAGGTACTAATAACCCCTTCTTTGTAGCTGAAAACCCATGACTTTCAACTTCACGACCATCTTCTGGATTTCATGGACCCACCAAGGGTACTTCTTCTACCCCATTTGAGGGCCCCTAATCCCTTCTCTAATACCATCCATAGGTCCCCTCTGTTGCCCTTGAGAAGCCCCCCTTAGGTACTAATAACCCCTTCTTTGTAGGTGAAAACCCATGACTTTGAACTTCAGGACCATCTTCTGGATTTGATGGACCCTCCAAGGGTACTTCTTCTACCCCATTTGAGGGCTCATAATCCCTTCTCTAATACCATGCATAACTCCCCTCTATTGCCCTTGAGAAGCCCCCCTTAGGTACTAATAACCCCTTCTTTGTAGCTGAAAACCAATGCCTTTCAACTTGAGCACCATCTTTGGATTTGCTGCACCCTCCAAGGGTACTTCTCCTACCCCATTTGAGGGCCCATAATCCCTTCTCTAATACCATGCATAGCTCCCCTCGGTTGCCCTTGAGAAGCCCCCCTTAGGTACTAATAACCCCTTTTTTTGTAGCTGAAAACCCATGCCTTTCAACTTCACGACCATCTTCTGGATTTCATGGACCCTCCAAGGGTACTTCTTCTACCCCATTTGAGGGCCCATAATCCCTTCTCTAATACCATGCATAGCTCCCCTCGGTTGCCCTTGAGAAGCTCCCCTTAGGTACTAATAACCCCTTCTTTGTAGCTGAAAACCCATGACTTTCAACTTCACGACCATCTTCTGGATTTCATGGACCCTCCAAGGGTACTTCTTCTACCCCATTTGAGGGCCCATAATCCCTTCTCTAATACCATCCATAGGTCCCCTCTGTTGCCCTTGAGAAGCCCCCCTTAGGTACTAATAACCCCTTCTTTGTAGCTGAAAACCCATGACTTTGAACCTCAGGACCATCTTCTCTATTTGATGGACCCTCCAAGGGTACTTCTTCTACCCCATTTGAGGGCCCATAATCCCTTCTCTAATACCATGCATAGCTCCCCTCTATTGCCCTTGAGAAGCCCCCCTTAGGTACTAATAACCCCTTCTTTGTAGCTGAAAACCCATGCCTTTCAACTTGAGCACCATCTTTGGATTTGCTGCACCCTCCAAGGGTACTTCTCCTACCCCATTTGAGGGCCCATAATCCCTTCTCTAATACCATGCATAGCCCCCCTCGGTTGCCCTTGAGAAGCCCCCCTTAAGTACTAATAACCCCTTTTTTGTAGCTGAAAACCCATGCCTTTCAACTTCACGACCATCTTCTGGATTTCATGGACCCTCCAAGGGTACTTCTTCTACCCCATTTGGGGGCCCATAATCCCTTCTCTAATACCATGCATAGCTCCCCTCGGTTGCCCTTGAGAAGCTCCCCTTAGGTACTAATAACCCCTTCTTTGTAGCTGAAAACCCATGACTTTCAACTTCACGACCATCTTCTGGATTTCATGGACCCTCCAAGGGTACTTCTTCTACCCTATTTGAGGGCCCATAATCCCTTCTCTAATACCATCCATAGGTCCCCTCTGTTGCCCTTGAGAAGCCCCCCTTATGTACTAATAACCCCTTCTTTGTAGCTGAAAACCCATGACTTTGAACTTCAGGACCATCTTCTGGATTTGATGGACCCTCCAAGGGTACTTCTTCTACCCCATTTGAGGGCACATAATCCCTTCTCTAATACCATGCATAGCTCTCCTCTATTACCCTTGAGAAGCCGCCCTTAGGTACTAATAACCCCTTCTTTGTAGCTGAAAACCCATGCCTTTCAACTTGAGCACCATCTTTGGATTTGCTTCACCCTCCAAGGGTACACCTCCTACCCCATTTGAGGGCCCATAATCCCTTCTCTAATACCATGCATAGCTCCCCTCGGTTGCCCTTGAGAAGCCCCCCTTAGGTACTAATAACCCCTTTTTGTAGCTGAAAACCCATGCCTTTCAACTTCACGACCATCTTCTGGATTTCATGGACCCTCCAAGGGTACTTCCTCTACCCCATTTGAGGGCCCATAATCCCTTCTCTAATACCATGCATAGCTCCCCTCGGTTGCCCTTGGGAAGCTCCCCTTAGGTACTAATAACCCCTTCTTTGTAGCTGAAAACCCATGACTTTCAACTTCACGACCATCTTCTAGATTTCATAGACCCTCCAAGGGTACTTCTTCTACCCCATTTGAGGGCCCATAATCCCTTCTCTCATACCATCCATAGGTCCCCTCAGTTGCCCTTGAGACGCCCCCCTTAGGTACTAGTAACCCCTTCTTTGTAGCTGAAAACCCATGACTTTGAACTTCAGGACCATCTTCTGGATTTGATAGACCCTCCAAGGGTACTTCTTCTACCCCATTTGAGGGCCCATAATCCCTTCTCTAATACCATGCATAGCTCCCCTCTATTTCCCTTGAGAAGCCCCCCTTAGGTACTAATAACCCCTTCTTTGTAGCTGAAAACCCATGCCTTTCAACTTGAGCACCATCTTTGGATTTGCTGCACCCTCCAAGGGTACTTCTCCTACCCCATTTGAGGGCCCATAATCTCTTCTCTAATACCATGCATAGCTCCCCTCGGTTGCCCTTGAGAAGCCCCCCTTAGGTACTAATAACCCCTTTTTTGTAGCTGAAAACCCATGACTTTCAACTTCACGACCATCTTCTAGATTTCATAGACCCTCCAAGGGTACTTCTTCTACCCCATTTGAGGGCCCATAATCCCTTCTCTAATACCATGTAAAGCTCCCCTCGGTTGCCCTTGGGAAGCTCCCCTTAGGTACTAATAACCCCTTCTTTGTAGCTGAAAACCCATGACTTTCAACTTCACGACCATCTTCTAGATTTCATAGACCCTCCAAGGGTACTTCTTCTACCCCATTTGAGGGCCCATAATCCCTTCTCTAATACCATGCATAGCTCCCCTCGGTTGCCCTTGAGAAGCCCCCCTTATGTACTAATAACCCCTTTTTTGTAGCTGAAAACCCATGCCTTTCAACTTCACGACCATCTTCTGGATTTCATGGACTCTCCAAGGGTACTTCTTCTACCCCATTTGAGGGCCCAAAATCCCTTCTCTAATACCATGCATAGCTCCCCTCGGTTGCTCTTGAGAAGCTCCCCTTAGGTACTAATAACCCCTTCTTTGTAGCTGAAAACCCATGACTTTCAACTTCACGACCATCTTCTGGATTTCATGGACCCTCCAAGGGTACTTCATCTACCCCATTTGAGGGCCCATAGTCCCTTCTCTAATACCATCCATAGGACCCCTCTGTTGCCCTTAAGAAGCCCCCCTTAGGTACTAATAACCCCTTCTTTGTAGCTGAAAACCCATGACTTTGAACTTAAGGACCATCTTCTGGATTTGATGGACCCTCCAAGGGTACTTCTTATACCCCATTTGAGGGCCCATAATCCCTTCTCTAATACCATGCATAGCTCCCTTCTATTGCCCTTGAGAAGCCCCCCTTAGGTACTAATAAGCCCTTCTTTGTAGCTGAAAACCCATGCCTTTCAACTTGAGAACCATCTTTGGATTTGCTGCACCCTCTAAGGGTACTTCTCCTACCCCATTTGAGGGCCCATAATCCCTTCTCTAATACCATGCATAGCTCCCCTCGGTTGCCCTTGAGAAGCCCCCCTTAGGTACTAATAACCCCTTTTTGTAGCTGAAAACCCATGCCTTTCAACTTCACGACCATCTTCTGGATTTCATGGACCCTCCAAGGGTACTTCTTCTACCCCATTTGAGGGCCCATAATCCCTTCTCTAATACCATGCATAGCTCCCCTCTATTACCCTTGAGAAGCCCCCCTTAGGTACTAATAACCCCTTCTTTGTAGCTGAAAACCCATGCCTTTCAACTTGAGCACCATCTTTGGATTTGCTGCACCCTCCAAGGGTACTTCTCCTACCCCATTTGAGGGCCCATAATCTCTTCTCTAATACCATGCATAGCTCCCCTCGGTTGCCCTTGAGAAGCCCCCCTTAGGTACTAATAACCCCTTTTTTGTAGCTGAAAACCCATGCCTTTCAACTTCACGACCATCTTCTGGATTTCATGGACCCTCCAAGGGTACTTCCTCTACCCCATTTGAGGGCCCATAATCCCTTCTCTAATACCATGCATAGCTCCCCTCGGTTGCCCTTGAGAAGCTCCCCTTAGGTACTAATAACCCCTTCTTTGTAGCTGAAAACCCATGACTTTCAACTTCACGACCATCTTCTGGATTTCATGGACCCTCCAAGGGTACTTCTTCTACCCCATTTGAGGGCACATAATCCCTTCTCTAATACCATCCATAGGTCCCCTCTGTTGCCCTTGAGAATCCCCCCTTAGGTACTAATAACCCCTTCTTTGTAGCTGAAAACCCATGACCTTGAACTTCAGGACCATCTTCTGGATTTGATAGACCCTCCAAGGGTACTTCTTCTACCCCATTTGAGGGCCCATAATCCCTTCTCTAATACCATGCATAGCTCCCCTCTATTGCCCTTGAGAAGCCCCCCTTAGGTACTAATAACCCCTTCTTTGTAGCTGAAAACCCATGCCTTTCAACTTGAGCACCATCTTTGGATTTGCTGCACCCTCCAAGGGTACTTCTCCTACCCCATTTGAGGGCCCATAATCCCTTCTCTAATACCATGCATAGCTCCCCTCGGTTGCCCTTGAGAAGCCCCCCTTATGTACTAATAACCCCTTTTTTGTAGCTGAAAACCCATGCCTTTCAACTTCACGACCATCTTCTGGATTTCATGGACTCTCCAAGGGTACTTCTTCTACCCCATTTGAGGGCCCATAATCCCTTCTCTAATACCATGCATAGCTCCCCTCGGTTGCTCTTGAGAAGCTCCCCTTAGGTACTAATAACCCCTTCTTTGTAGCTGAAAACCCATGACTTTCAACTTCACGACCATCTTCTGGATTTCATGGACCCTCCAAGGGTACTTCATCTACCCCATTTGAGGGCCCATAGTCCCTTCTCTAATACCATCCATAGGTCCCCTCTGTTGCCCTTGAGAAGCCCCCCTTAGGTACTAATAACCCCTTCTTTGTAGCTGAAAACCCATGACTTTGAACTTAAGGACCATCTTCTGGATTTGATGGACCCTCCAAGGGTACTTCTTATACCCCATTTGAGGGCCCATAATCCCTTCTCTAATACCATGCATAGCTCCCTTCTATTGCCCTTGAGAAGCCCCCCTTAGGTACTAATAAGCCCTTCTTTGTAGCTGAAAACCCATGCCTTTCAACTTGAGAACCATCTTTGGATTTGCTGCACCCTCTAAGGGTACTTCTCCTACCCCATTTGAGGGCCCATAATCCCTTCTCTAATACCATGCATAGCTCCCCTCGGTTGCCCTTGAGAAGCCCCCCTTAGGTACTAATAACCCCTTTTTTGTAGCTGAAAACCCATGCCTTTCAACTTCACGACCATCTTCTGGATTTCATGGACCCTCCAAGGGTACTTCTTCTACCCCATTTGAGGGCCCATAATCCCTTCTCTAATACCATCCATAGGTCCCCTCTGTTGCCTTTGAGAAGCCCCCCTTAGGTACTAATAACCCCTTCTTTGTAGCTGAAAACCCATGCCTTTCAACTTGAGCACCAGCTTTGGATTTGCTGCACTCTCCAAGGGTACTTCTCCTACCCCATTTGAGGGCCCATAATCTCTTCTCTAATACCATGCATAGCTCTCCTCTATTGCCCTTGAGAAGCCCCCTCTTACGTACTAATAACCCCTTTTTTGTAGCTGAAATAGAGTTGACTTTCAACTTCAGGACCTTCTTCTGCATTTATGCTAGGTTTTATTTTTTACGTTAATTTTTGGAATGGAGAAATGCGATTTCATTTCATGTACATATCAGTTACCGCATTTCTACCTACGGAGTAAAATAAATGCAAATGGTCGTCTGCTATTTGTTTATGCTAGGCTTTTATTTTTACAATAGGTGGAGTGGAGAAATGGGTTTTCAAAAACACCTTCTTCAATACCATGTAGAGGGCACAGTTTATAGTTGATGGGCCTTCTTTAATACCATGTGGAGACCCATGTTCATTGTTGAAGCAGTCATGGTTCACTTGTTTTATCTTCGATTTCATTTATTAAATTATTGGTCCAATGGTGGTCATTGAATTCCAATACCTAGTGCTTATCTGCTTTGTTTCTCAAAAGGTCTGATGCTATAAGTTTTTTTTTAAATGCATGTGAGCTAATACTCGCCTGATGCCCATGTGGATGAGAATTTTAACAGACCTCCTAATCTGTTTTGGGGGTTTGTTCTTGTTGTTGTGCTTTCAGAAAATTCATATAGAACACTGATCGTTGCACTTATTGGTTAGCTCTTTTATTTCTTGTTTGCTTTGCTTCATATCTAAGAAGCCAGACCTTTTACAGACATGATACATATTTTCAGGTAAGTATGAGAATTGTAATAATTGTTGGTTTGCTTGGTAGCTTTTCTTCATAATAGTACTGATTGGGAATATGAGTTTAGGCTATGGGTTGGATTTTATTGATTTTCTTGGTAATTTATTTTAGAGATGATGAGGACGAGATTTTTAATGATTGTCAATATAACTGAGTTTTTGGGTTATGAATTGATCTCGGTGATTTTGATTTGGTTGTTCATTGTTATACAGTTTTTATGCGGTCAGGAGCCATTCAAAGCCTTGAAATATGGTGATGCGAAAAAGTGATAGAGTGAAAGTAACAAAGCCTCCAAGAAGGACAGAAAGGAGTTTAGAAGGGGAGGAGACGAAAACTGCAGCTCTGAAGAAGAGAGGAACAGATGTAAGTGTGTATGTTGTTAATTGTATCAATCATAGTAAGTTAATTCATTTACCACTGTAGACACCCCATTTTGACCAAGCCCTAAAAACAAAACAAAAACAAAACAAAAATCGATCAAAACAAAAAAATTGGAAAATCCCTGGGCAGCTGGGCCCAGATAAGTCATCGAGTGCAAATGTATATATATATATATATATATATATAAATAAAAATAAAAAAATTAGCAACTCAAGGCTCTGGGGTTAAACCTTGGATAGTTCGAGACCGTAAGTAGGCCCCATGAAGTTTCATCGAGATTCGACAGAATTTACCTAGGTAATGGGGTTTATTCCAAAAAAAAAGAGTGCAGAAGAGGGTTGAATTAGTCAAGCCGGGGGGGTGCCTTGGGCAGAGACAAGCCAGTGAAAATAATCCAAAAGGGGGGTGTCCAGATAAGAATGGGTTGGCAAATATGTTGCTTTTTCTATAAAATGGGTAGAAGAGTAAAACCCCCTCTCAAAAGGGGCATTCTTGGAAGCTTGTATTGCTTTCTTTACAAGCAATGAAGATGGGCTGTTGGATCAAAAAGGTGAGATATAGGGCTTAGATTAGCTAGAGCATTCTAAGTTTTTAGGTTTTCTAAGATAGAGTTAGGGCTAAGGGTAGTAGATCAATGGCTGGAAATAACCCAAAAAAAAAAAAAAAAATGAAATAGGGCAAATGGAGGGTGGAGATTAAATGGAAGAGGGAGACCTAGCTATTTAACCCCAAGAGAGGCCTCATTTTTAAAGGAGGGGAAGAAAAATCAACAAGCAGAGGGAGAGAGGAGACCAGCCACCGACCATCTCCGGCCATTTCCCTTGCCTCCGACCACTCCTCCAGCTAGCTTCTTCCCACCCCCACTTTCTTCTTCTTCCCCTCCTCCCAATACCTTGAAAGCCCACACCCAAGCCTTTGTCTTCTCCGGGCACCCCGCCGGAATCCGGCACCCATTTTCTGCCCAAACCCATTTTAAAACACCCTTCAAAATCACCAAGCCTCTCCACAGCCACTTCCTATACCACCGAAACCCCACCAAAAACCCATCTCTACCACCGGCCAACCCCATATTCGGCCGGCCACACCCACCAATCCCCAATCACAAAAACCCATTTCTCTGTAAAACAGAGAGGGGAAGAATAACAGAGAGAAACACAGAGAGAGAGAGAGAGGGTGCTCCGGCAACCTTGCCGAAATCCGGCAACACCACTTCAGCCGCCACCACCTTCTCTGCAGATTCTCGCCCCCAACCACCTATCCCCATCTTCTCCGGTAAGCTTGCCGGAATCCGGCAAGCTCAACCCCACTCCTCCACAGCCACTCTCCACCGGCCGCAACCTCCACCCCTCACAAACCATTTTTTTTTCCTCTTCACCACCCCCTCTCCAAAACCGTGCCACCCTTACCACAACCACCTCCACTCCCACCACCAAATCCCACCCAAACCACCACCTCTGCAACTCCTCCACCCCAAAACCCATTTTACCCAAACCCAATACCCATTTTCGAACCAAACCCATTTCAAAAAAAAAACAAAACCCAAAAACCAGCCACCGTCGTCCCCCATTTCTTCCACCTCCACCGTCGTACCCCACCACCTCTGCGGTTTCGTTTTTTTCTTTGCATCAAAACCCATTTCAATAAAATCAAAAAAAAAAACAACCCAACCACCGCACCCCACCCAAACCACTTCCACCTCCTCCGGCCACTCCTCCGGCAAGCCGCCATCTTCTCCACCCTCTCTACATCCACCATTTTCATTCCCACCACCACCATCACAACCCTCTCCACCAAGCCTCTTCCACCGAGCCTCCAAAACCCCCATCTCTATTCAAAACCACTTTGAACCCTCTTTATTTCTACCACAATCGAAAAAACCGAGAGAGAGAGAGAGAGAGCAGAGGAAGAGAGGGAGTTGCAGAGGGAGAAGAAGAAGGAGATTGAGAAAAAAAAAATTCTCTCTCAGACGAGTTCTATATATATATATATATATATATATATATATAAATATATATAAATATATAGCACATATATATATAAAAAAAAGAAAAAAAAAAGAAAGGAGACCTTGAGGGTAGGAAGCCCTTGCTGATCGGCAGATAAGGATAGAAAGAGGGGAGCAGAGAAGGAAAGGTAAGAATTCGATTCATTTCTTATTTTATTTATTTATTTCTAGCATAGTTTTCTATAGGTCTCTTATTTTGTGTGAATGATTGATTGATTTCTGTTTCATCTTCTAGTCTCCCCAAATCTCAGCTCCTTAATCCCCTGTTCAGTCTTATAAGTGCCTGTTGATTCGCCACTCTCTCTTTATTTTCACCTGAGAGCCCTCTTTCTGTAATTCGAGAGCGAATCAGTATCTTGATCTCGTTTGATTTCCCTGAAAAACAAAATTTATTTTTGCTAAAATGGCTGAAAATTTAGCATCAATATGTAGAGATTCATTTTCTATACATATGGAGAGCTCGCTTACTTTTAAGTTTTTTTGGAAACAGGACAAATTTTTCATCCCAGAATTTTCTTATAATGTTTTGAAAGTTATTACATTCTTCATTAAAAAAGGATTTTTCTTGTTGACAATAATCTATATCATCGAATTGATTGGGAGAAGGATACTGGGTATCAGAAAAGGATTTCACTACGCTCCCATTTCCTCTCTTTCCAAATTGTCCTTTAGTTTAAGTCGAGATTTCTTACAGTTTCGGGATTCCTATCAGTTTTAGGGGCTCATTCATTAATCTTAGGGGCTTTCCCTCGGATCCGGCTATGACGGAACATTTCTTGAGCCAACCCCTTCCCTTCCTGCCTTAGAGTCTTCGCAGGTTAAGGGATTTCTTCCTCTTTAGAGTCAGTCCTAGAGAGTTTAGGAGTCAGTCTTACCATCCTAGGGTTTAGGTGTATGTCCTACCCCTGTAGAGTTTAGGATTCTGTCCTATCCCTTCATAAAGTTTAGGATTCCGTCCTTCCATTTTCAGAGTCAGTCTTCAGCATAGGAGTCAGTCCTTCAGTCTTTCAGGAGTCAGTCCTGTCATCATAGGGGTTAGGATTCTGTCCATCCCCTCATCCAATCACGTGATTTTTATCCGCTCCTGCAAGGTATAGGATGCTGTCCAACCCTTGCAGAGTTGTTATTCTGTTCGATTCCCCCGCAAAGCATAGGATGCTGTCCAACCTTTGCGGGATATCGGGAGTCTGTCCTCCCCTTGTGATGATAGGATTTTGTCCTCTTGTGTCGAAAAAATCAAAAAACATTTGAAAAATCAAAAATCTCAAAAATCTCGAGTCATTAGAGTGTAGTTAGGAAAATCTGTTCCGAACTACGGATGGCTTGATCCCTAGCTGAGGGGTACGTAGGCAGCTCAGGCGTGCTGCTGGCATCCTGAGTTCAGTCACCATTTTATAAATATTTCTCACAATTTCCACAATTTCCGCAATTTCCACAACTTCACAACTTCACAACTTTCACAAATTTCAAAAGCTGCCATAAGCTTTCAAATCTTCCCAAAATACAAAAATTCTTCAAAATAACCTTGCAAACAATTTTCAAAAGATCTTCCCATAGAGTTAGGAGTCTGTCCTAGGCGTTTGGGGTGTCTTAAAGTTAGGAGTCTGTCCTGATCTTGTGGATTTGTCATGCCTGGTCGTGTGAGTGTCCCTAGAGTTAGGAGGCCTCAGGTCGTGGTCGGTTAGACACTTAGTCGAGCCGATGACTAGATTAGAATGCGCTTAGATAGCCCATGGTTTTCCTTAAGACGCACAGCCTAGTCGCACATAGGGTGTAGGGTCCACTTGCGTTAGTTAGGGCATATAGGGAGTCCTAAAAATTACCATTCACTTGAACTTAAGTAATGGCACAAGAAGCTTTAAAAACCAGTCAGGTCTAGTTGATCGAGTCTAGGATAGCGGTCCTAGAAGGTTAGGCATTGTAGTTTAGCATAGGTCGCCGAACTACGTTGGCTCTGATTCTTCCCGAGGCCGGGATACGTAGTGCAGCTAAGGTGGATGGCCATCTTGGTCCGAGTCAATTATCGCATTAGAGTTTAGGGTTTGTCGTGTGGAGTCGTGTTGTGTTGTGTGTTTTGCTGTGTTTTCTTACATTCATGTACAGATCCTATACTCTTAGCTGTAGCATGCATGTGTTTGTCCACCAGAACTTAGACACCAATTAGGCATGACACTCATAACTTAGCTATTTTTAGGTGTCATATCTTTCATTTCTTTTGTGTGTGCTTCTTATTCATCTCCGAGATATGCATGATTAGCTAGACGTTATCTCGGGGATATTCGTTCCCATTTGACATGATTTTTGCCCAAAACTCTTCAAAGTTAATAATAAATGGCATAAGAGACCAGGTGCTCGCACTTGGGCAAATCGGGGGCGCCTAATCCCTTCCCCATTCGTCATCAGGCACGGACCTTTTATATCTCTGGTTATCTGTTGCGACAGAGCACAGCATGGGATCCAGGGCCCACTTCCTTGGATGGCGACTCTTTCTTTGTTTAAGGTGCGTCTCGAATCCGGGCTAGTCCCCGAATCGAGAGGTATTCACATCGCCGCTCATGCTGTGAGGGGCACTCTTTCGAGAGTTCTTTGGTGGGGCTCTCCTTCACGTGGATGATCACGAGACTCGCGTGGGGGCATGTCCCCCGGCCTCTCTCGGATCGGGGTCCACAGATTGGCGACTCTGTTGGGGAGTTTTTGAAACATTGCCTAACTCTGTAAAAATGCCATTTTTAATTAATTTTGAGGAAATTTGGGTCAAAACCAAGTTAAATGGGAACTTTATCGTTAGAAATCCAGGGGCACCAAGTAGGTGCGTAAATAAAACAGGGGATTCACACACTGCACATCATGCATTATCATATTCTTTATTTCTTTCATTATTTTCATTATTGGCCTCAGGGAATAGATATGACGCGTACCAGATGGGTAATTATGACCTTGAGGGAACCGTTGTATCTATTTCCGAGCTATGCGCCGGAGCTGCAGCCGTAGACACTGGGTGTGCTGGTGTTCTACAGCAGCCGATGAGCAATGAACATACTTTGTATAATGTTGGGTGTGCTGGCGTTATACATCAAGGGTATGGTCATAAGCATAGTACCCTGCAGAGATGGCTGGGCCCTACTTTTACTTCATTATATTATGTATGTATATATTAGTTGCTCCCTTTAGAACCAAAATTAGGGAACCCTTGCTAGGACACTATATATATGTACTCATATAGGACGAACATGTGCGACCAGCATATGTGAGCCTAGGATAGAAGTCAGCCTACCCATGTAGTGTAGAAGGGTAAGCCACACCGTGGTTACCCGTCGCGTTATCTAGTACACTCACGAGCACTTTTGAGTCAAGATTTTCTTGGCTCCGCTAGATCAGGTTAGGGCCGGTGCCCCTGGTTAGGATATGTATGTATATATGTACGTGTATGTGTTGTATTTATTCTCAGATTAGGACCTGTCTCCTAGATTAGGTTTCTGCGTCTGTCGCAGTCGTGCATTCCTTCAGATCTGATCGATGACCCTTACTCTTGCTTGGTTGTCAGCTAGATCATGATTTACCCCTGTAATCTCTTATCATATGGTCCCCCCCGGTGTGTTGGGTTCATGTGTTCGAGTTGTTCTGATCCATTATCATCAGGTAGAGTCTATTCCTTCTTTCAGTTTGGGTCTGGCCGACGGTTTTGTTCACCGCCTTTCATGGTCATGGTCCAGTCCTTGATTCCTTATTTTCCTGATCGGTCTTTGTGCTAACCTGTTAGACCAGGGTCTGTCTATCAATAGAATTTTCTGGTCTAACTATCAGCTACATAGTTTCATTCCCCAGTCTTCAAAATGGTTAATCATTTTCCCTGGTCTTTGTCCTGATCATGGTCTATGTTTTGTCTCCTGAGTGTACGGTGGTCTTGTTCCTTTGTACATGTATTATTCGCTGAGTCGATGTACAGTTTTGCCATCTTCTTGTACATACCCTATTTGTCGAGTCGGTCGTTCAGGTCAGGCTCCCTTTTGCAGTAGGTGTTTCAGGTCTGATCCGTCCTATCTGCACTCCTTCGATGCAGTCGATAGTATTTCTTTTACCTTTGTTGAGACTATATCTGTCGTTTTGTCCTCATATTGTACAAATCTCTTTGGTATGTTCTGTTTTGTCGGTTGGTTAGATCAGAACCCTCTTTTCCAGTGAGGGATTCCTGGTTCAATCAATCATATGTACATTCTTTCAGAGTCACCTAGTTAGTGGTCTATACTCATCACTCTCATGGCCATTCATGTGTCATAGATCCGTGTTGTGTGTGGATATTACTCATTGGGTTAGATTTTCGCTACTTGCATGCTCTGTCTTAGATGTGGTTGATGGCTTGTCCGTTGTCTCTATGACCATGATCTATCATTATCGATCCTCTTGATCATACAGTTGTCAATGTCCATCATCAGATTTGAGATCCAGTCTATGACCTACTTCTGTCATTTTGTGGCCGTGGTCTACCTTTCTGATCTATTCGAAAGTCTATGATTATTGATGAACAAAATCAGTGTCACCCGTTGTATCCTTCCCATATGATCGGTCAAATTTATCCCTATTATTTTGTTAGTCAAGGGTATCTTCACTCTCTTCTGATCTTATCCTATCTGTGATTAGGTTAAATCATGTCGAACAAAGTGATGAGGGTTTGGATAAGTGAGTCAATTCGAGCTCTCCCGCGCGAGCACGCAGCGTGGAGTATGGCCGACAGGTTCATCAGCACGTTTAATAATTTAAGCGCATCCGGTGTGAATTGGCAATTTCTTCAAGCAGCTGCAAGACTCTGGGATCCTATTCTTCATGTTTTCCAATTTGGTCCCTTTGAAATCTGTCCTATATTCAAGGATTGGTGCGCCCTATTAGAACTCCCACCCGAGGGACTCTGGATCCAACCATCGAGTATAGCGTCTCCTCGTTCCCTTTTCTGTAAGCTTTTCGAGAACAAAACTGTTGATGCTATGCCTTATTTCAAGGACACGTACGTGCAATTCGATGACCTCATTGGGCGTTTTTCTAAAAACATTGACCCTATCGATTCCCGTTTTCAAAATTGTCGACGTAGTACCTTAATCTTTGGTGTCCTTGCACGTCACGTTGTCCGTGAAGACTCCAGTATTGCCCCTGTGACCTTACTGAGTGTAGTCGATCAAATTAGCGAAGGAAGGAATCCTGTCCCAATCATGCTAGCAGAAACCTTCTCTGGGCTGGATCTAATTGCTCGGCAAGAGGTGAAGGATAATTTCCATGGGTGCGTCAAGCTACTTTATTTATGGCTCAGTGAAAAACTCGCCATCCTTCGGCCACAGAGCTCCCTTCAATACACCCTCAAGGATCATCTTTCGTGGCAACCAATGGCCAATAAACCCCAATCCATTGATGAGTGGCATAATTGGTTGCAACACGTGGAGACGGATCAATTTCACTGGGTGAGTCATTCATGCTTACATGTCATCACTAGCACCTGCCCGCATCCATTTGTGTATCTTATGGGTTTGGAAAGGTCAACCTTTTATGCACCCACTCGTTTGCTTTATCAGATCACGGGAAATCCATGTCCTCCCGGATTTGTAACCCCTCCTCCTTGCGAAAAGCTTACTCCCGGTCTCATAAAGTCTATTGTAGCTGCTTGGGGAAACAAGGTTACAGTTAAGAGATTCGCCCTATCATCTAAAGTCAAGCGGAAGGAGTTACCAGAAGAGCCTGCGGGAAAGAGAGCTCGGATCATGGAGCATTGAAGACCCTTTTCATACAAATTGTCATTTTAATTTCAAGTTTCATTATGCTCACTTGGTTCCATTTACTTGTAATTAAAAGTGACATGTTTTATCAATCGTAACTGCAGTTTGATTTATGATCAATGAAAATTTGTTCTCTTCTATTTCTCTCGTCTTGAATTTGTGTGAAGTGTTCCATCTCAATTATCAAATGTGCAATCTAACTAATTAACTTCCATTCAGGAGTCTTAGCGGGACATCATCGCTCCCAAGAAAGTCAATTCGAAATCGGCCTGGTCCCGTCAGTCTTCAGATTCCAGGCTGAATAGACTTTCTTTTTCCCCAGAATCCTTCACCTCTCCTGCGCCGCTTCTCCTTGGTCGTCCAGAAATTCTCTCATCCTCTCCACTTGCATCTGAATCAATGGAAGGGACCGGAAACAACAGTCCTGATACGAATGAAGTGATGAAGGCTATTCTCCTTCAGTTGAGTGCCATGAAGGATGATATAGCCCTCCTGAAGAATGATCGTCTTTCTACCTCTAAAGACCCCGCCAATCAGCAATCCCCAGTTATACCTTCTGTTCCTCTTGTTTCTCCCAGGCCAGCTGTATTGCCTGAAATCGAAGACTTTGATGAGTGCCAATACGCAGCAGAGAACTGTCTTCCTAACCTAGGAACTCCTGATAAAGCACAGGAATTGGCTGACCAAATTGAGAAGCTGACCCGGGATATGGAAACCATGAAGTGCCAAGGTCCCAAAAATTTGGATATGTCTGAATTCATGATAGCTCCAGGGGTCGTACTTCCGCCCAAGTTCAAAATGCCAGACTTTGACAAATACGACGGAATGGGGTGCCCTCGTAGCCATCTCAAGTCAGTCATTCCTCTGTTGCAGCAGCACAGTTTATCCCCAGAGCAGATTGCTTTAGTGTTCCCTAGGACTTTGACTGGGACAGCCAAGAAGTGGTTTTTGCATCTGAAGCCAGAAGAAAGCAGGACCCTTGAAGGTGTGGCTAACAAATTTGTCCAGCAATTCTCCATGGAAGAGGGGATTGACGTGACAAAAAGGGACCTGAAATCGCTGAAGCAGGGACCCAATGAGACCTTTACTTCCTTCATTCGGCGATGGAGGAGAAAGGCAGCCCAAATGACCCACAAGTTACCGGATGACGATCTTATCAAGATTGCCGTCAAGAATCTTTCCCCCTTCTACTTTCCTCATATGTCAATCCAGTGCTTCAATGACTTCGATCATCTGATCAAGACCGGGACTAGAATCGAAGACATATTGGCTAAGGGCGGCCTGAGAACTAGGGCCTCCTCATCAGATGTCAGAGAGGGGAAAAGGCCTATGGCGCCTCCGAAGGAAGTTAACAATGTGAATACTGCTCGTCCAGTTAGGAGAGAAGGTCCCGGAGGCGTTCGTCCGGAAAGAAATGAGCCCAGACAATTCACTCCTCTACCCTATTCCTTATCTGTGGCTCTCAAAAAGCTATTGAGGGACAAGAAGATCACTCTACTAGAACCCCAGGAAGCCCCAAATCCTCTCCCGAAATATTGGAGAAAGGATCAGTACTGCGAATATCACCAGAGTGTTGGGCATTTGACTGACAGATGTATGGCGCTAAGGCATAGGATCCAGGATAAGATCAAGGCAAAAGAAATTGCGGTGGAAGCTCTCCCTAATGTCACAAGGAATCCATTGCCAACGCATACTATGCCTCCTCCAAATGTCTATGCTATTCTCACTGAAGAGGTTGTCCTGGATCATTCCCGTATATGTGCCGTTATTTCTGATGAGCCGTATATCCTGAGATGGGAATCCGATGATGAGGAAGTTAAACGCGAAGAGCCTTATGTCTTGTCCTCTGCGCAAGAAGTTGGGGAATCCTCTGGATGCCCTTATGTCCTCAGATTCGAGGGGGAGGAAGAGAAAGGCGAAGTCCCGTATGTCCTTAAGCTTGAGGATGATGATTTGCTTCTGTTGAACGATCCCTGTGATGAGGTTCGCCATGTTACTCGTGGTGGACGCGTCTTTAAGCCTCCCGAGCTGAGAGCAGAGAATCCCGCTGAGATTGCCAGAGCTGTTGAAAATCAGAATCAGAGGTTGCGTCCTGAAGAAGATGAAGACGTTTTGTTGAAGCAGCTTAGAAAGACCCAAGCTAATGTTTCTATCTGGGGTCTGTTGATGTCATCACCTAAGCATCGTCAAGTTATACTTCGCGAACTGAATACAGCACAGGTGTCTGTGAATATAACCCCTGACGAGCTGGTTGGGCTCGTATCTATGGCCAGAGCAGCTATGACCGTATCTTTTTCTGATGAAGATCTGACTCCGGAAGGTAAGAATCATACAAAATCCCTCAGAGTTACCGTCATTTGCAATAAGAAGAAGGTACCAGAGGTTTTGGTTGACAACGGGTCAGCTCTGAATGTGTGTCCTTTGAGCACCGCTACTGCCTTGGGGTTTGGGCCAAATGACTACATTCCGTCAGAGCAGGGGATATTGGCTTACGATGGGACCAGAAGGGATGTCATTGGAACTTTGGTCACCAAAATCGAGATTGGAGGTGAAATGTTTGACATAGAATTCCAAGTTCTGGATATCAAGACCTCCTTCTTTCTCCTTCTCGGCCGACCTTGGCTTCATAAAGTCGGAGTGGTTCCTTCCACTGTCCATCAGAAGCTCAAGTTCGTCAAGAATAACAGAATTATCACCGTTAGAGGGGATCCAGAACCAGAGGTTAGACAGATTTCCCAAGAGCAGATCGGTTCAAGCACCATAGATGTCAGTCTGACTGGGTTTTCACTCGAAGTTTCGACCATTACTATGGAAGAAGCTATGAGTGAAGAAATTCTGTTTATGTCCAGTGCAAATGCGCAGGTAGCCCGAATAATGCGCAAATATGGGTATATTCCTGGAACTGGTCTAGGGAGAAATCTGCAGGGTTTAACTGAGTGGCCGGAGCTGAAGGTCGCAAACAACCTGTTTGGGTTAGGATATGAACCCACCAAGAAAGAGATCAGGGAAAGAAAGCAGTACATGCTGAAGTGGGCAGAGCTGCGTCGTCGGGGCCTAGAGCTGCCTATGGGACCGTTCAGTCTGTTGATGAATGGTAGGTACAGGAAAGAAGGAGCTGATCGCCTGTTCTGTGGTTTCCTCGAGCCGTGGTTGGATGAGTCTGGGAAAGAGCTGCCAGGTTTTGAAATCTTTTTCGCTGATGAATTGCCGGATGAGTACTTCCATAGGCAGATTACAGCTGTCGAAAAAATAGGAATCTGATTGGGCGGAGAACTTAGAGCCGCGCCTTCTAGACTCCCTCTTCGAGGTTGAGGCACCGGTCATTGCCATGATCGGAGAAGATGCGCACATCCTGAACCCTAAGGGCCGAATTATCCCAGCTGAGGTACCCCTTGATAACTGGACCTCTCAGGTCATTCCTCAATTAGTCCTTCAGCATAGTCACGTTCCTCCAAAAGAGTCTAAAGTTTCTAAGTATGTGTCTGTTTCCGAGTCAAATATAAAGTCTGTTATTTCTAACAATTCTTTGGATGCAGGTCCCTTAGGAAGCTTAGACATTCCTGGTGTGGGGGCGAGTCCTCCGGTATAGATGCTGTCTATGAAGATGAGTCTGTTATAGAATATACCACAAAGTCCATACATAGTCCAGTTGAGTCAGGTGTCAACATTTCAGTTGACGATACAAACTTTTCTTTTGAGCATACTGTAAAGCCTGTTGTGGGCCAATTGATCAATGATGTAAATTTTGATTCTATGAATGAAATGAAAGACTCGTTTCAGTATCTTCCTGTCTCTGTCTCTGTTTCTGCTTCTCAAATTGATAAAACTAATAACAATGATCAAGACTCCCCCTCTTATGAGGATGCCGACGAAACTCCCCCTGAGATCAAACACATGATTACTCAGGAGGAGCAGCGTCGCGCTAAACCACTTGAAGAAGAAATTGAAATCGTCAACATAGGTGATGAAACCTTAATCCGGGAAATACGGATTGGCAAAACGTTATCACTGGAGGAGCGTGAAGAATTAATCACTTTGCTTAAGGAATACAAAGAAGTTTTTGCTTGGTCCTATGATGACATGCCGGGATTAAGCGAAGACATTGTCCAGCATCGTCTTCCCCTAATCCCAGGTGCCAAGCCGAAAAAGCAAAAACTTCGAAAATTAAAACCAGAATGAGAATTGAAAGTCCATGATGAAGTCAAGAAGCTGTTAGATGCGGGCTTCATTCAAGTGGTTGAATATCCGGAATGGCTGGCTAACATAGTACCGGTGCCCAAGAAGGACGGAAAAGTCAGAATGTGCGTGGATTTCAGAGATTTGAACAAGGCGAGTCCCAAGGATGATTTTCCTTTGCCGAGCATCGATCTCCTGGTGGATAATACAGCTGGTCTTTGCTATCCTTTATGGATGGGTTTTCCGGATATAATCAGATCAAGATGGCCCCTGAGGACATGATAAAAACTTTGTTCACCACTCCATGGGGAACATATTGCTACAAAGTGATGCCGTTTGGGCTGAAGAATGCAGGGGCAACCTATCAGAGGGCGGCTACCACCTTATTGCATGACATGATTCACAAAGAGGTCGAAGTTTACGTCGATGACATGATTGTTAAATCCAAGACTCGACCAGAGCACGCCATAGTCCTGGGGAAGTTTTTTGAAAGGATCCGGAAGTATAAGCTTTGCTTGAACCCGAGCAAGTGTGTATTCGGGGTCACCTCAGGGAAGTTGTTGGGATTCATGGTCAACGAAAGAGGGATCGAGGTAGATCCTCAAAAGATCAAAGCAATCCAAGAGATGGAGCCACCGAGGACCGAGAGGCAGATCCGTGGTTTCCTGGGAAAGGTTCAGTACCTCAGAAGGTTCATAAATCAGTTGACAATGACGTGCGAACCCATCTTCAAGCTATTGAAGAAAAATTCTCCAAAGAAGTGGAATGATGAGTGTCAGGAAGCATTCGAGAAAGTCAAGCAGTGTCTAACTTTGCCCCCTGTCCTGTCACCAGTTATTCCGGACCAGCCACTGTTGCTGTACCTATCTGTCACCGACACAGCTATGGGTTGCATGTTAGCCCAGCAAGACCCTGAGTCGAAAAAAGAAAACCCTATCTACTACATCAGCAAGAAGATGCTGGAGTACGAAATCAAATATTCTATCTTGGAAAAGACTTGTCTGGCACTGGTTTGGGCAACTCAGAGGCTCAGGCATTACCTGTTATCGAACAAGGTTCTCTTACTCTCACGTATGGATCCGTTGAAGTACTTGTTCGAGAAGCCCGCCCTCACCGGGAGAACATCCAGATGGTTGCTGCTATTGTCTGAATTTGATATTGCCTATGTAACCCAGAAATCAGTTAAAGGGCGTGTGATAGCTGAGCAGTTGGCTGATGCGCCTGTGGATGAGAATGCAGTTCTGACGGCAGATTTCCCTGATGAAGAGATCATGACTATAGAAGATGAGGTCCCAAGCACCAGGTGGTTGATGTATTTTGATGGTGCTGTGAACAACCGAGGTCAAGGGGTTGGGGCAGTGTTGATATCTCCGAAGAAAGAGTACATCCCCGTATCCATCAAATTGCAGTTCAAGTGTACCAACAATGAGGCCGAATATGAGGCGTGCATTGCTGGTCTCGAAGCAGCTTTGGCTTTGCATATTCAAGAGATAGATGTTTTCGGAGACTCAATCTTGATCATTTGTCAGATCAATGGTCAATGGAAAACAAAGGAGGATAGATTGACCCCGTATCACACACATCTGGACTCTGTGGTCAAGAGATTTAAGAATGTTACATTCACTAATCTGTCGAGGACAAGAAATCATTTCGCGGACGCTTTGGCTACACTGGCCTCAATGTTAGATATCTCTGCATCAATGGAAGTTCAGCCTCTAGCAGTGCGGTTACAATGGGCTCCAGCGCATGTGAACGCTATAGAGATAGCAGCTCGATGTCCAGATGGAAAGCCATGGTACACTGATATAAAGAATCTCATTCTAGGCCAAGGGCACCCCCCTGAAGCGTCAGGAAAAGAGCGGAGGTCTCTCCAGAAGTTGGCGGCTAGCTTCATTATCTGCGGCAATGAGCTCTTCAGGAGGTCATTTGATGGAATCCAGCTTCTTTGCGTAGATGAAGATCGAGCAGCTAATCTCGTAGAACAGACGCATGAAGGAGTCTGTGGGCCTCACATGAACGGGAAGATGCTGTCAAGAAAGATCCTGAGACTTGGGTACTACTGGCCAACCATGGAAGCTGACTGCTTCGCATTCGTGAAGAAGTGTCATAAATGTCAGGTTTACGCCAACCTCATTCATGTGCCGCCTTCTGAGTTACATTCTCTGACTTCGCCGTGGCCGTTTTCAGTCTGGGGAATCGATATTATCGGAAAGGTGTTTCTGAAATCTTCAAGTGGGCATGAGTACATCCTGGTAGCCATCGATTACTTCACTAAGTGGATCGAAGCCGCATCGTTCGCATCGCTGACTTCAGCCTCAGTTGCCAAATTCATCCGAACAAACATCATCTGCAGATATGGGGTACCGCATGAGCTGATCTCAGACAATGGATCGCACTTCAAGAAAGAAGTGGTACGCCTATGTGAGGAGTTCAAGATTAAGCATCACAAGTCCTCACCATACAGACCCCAGACAAATGGAGCCGTCGAAGCTGCAAACAAGAACATCAAAACCATCATCAGCAAGATGACAGAGTCGTACAGGGACTGGTCAAATAAGCTACCATACGCTTTATGGGCTTACAGAACATCGATCAGGGCCTCTACGGGAGCTACGCCATATTCACTAGTGTATGGGATGGAAGCGGTCCTACCAGTTGAGCTGAGAATTCCTTCGTTAAGGGTAATGATGGAAGCTGGTTTGCCAGAATCAGAATGGGCAAGGGCCCGGTATCAGGAGTTGCAGATGATTGATGAGAAGAGGCTCAGAGCTCTGTATCATGTCCAGGGATATCAGCGTCGAGTTGAGAAAGCCTTTAACAAGAAGGTGAAGATCAGAGATCTCCAGAAAGGTGACCTCGTTTTGAAATCCTATAGGGCACCGGTCCATGATCCCCGAGGGAAGTTCAGACCAAACTGGTCGGGTCCTTACATTGTCGATGAAGTCCTGCCTGGAAAAGCCGTCAGACTCCTTGATCAAAATGGTGAAAAACTAACATAACCCACAAACCTTGATCAACTTAAAAAGTATTATGCCTAAGACACCAGGAGGCCGTCCTTGGTCGATTTGAGCTTCAAATCCAAAAATCCAATTGAAAAACAAAAGAGAAAAGTCAAAGACCACTTGCAAACCCTTTGAGCCAATAAGCAAAATCAAAATTTCTTTGTCACCCTCAAACCAGGGGCATCTTTTATGACTTACGCCATAAAAGACGCAAAGCCTGAACTACGCCATGACCTGATCCCTTTCCACGGGGTACGTAGGCAACCTGACAAAGCCGGGTTCGGTCAAATCTTTCAAAGCGGTTGAAAAAAAAAAGAGGGAGAGAACTTTCAAAAAGAAAAAAAAGA
The DNA here is from genome assembly GCF_043159265.1 of Tasmannia lanceolata. Taxonomy (NCBI): domain Eukaryota; kingdom Viridiplantae; phylum Streptophyta; class Magnoliopsida; order Canellales; family Winteraceae; genus Tasmannia; species Tasmannia lanceolata. Next base: position 36,198,805 of record NW_027518679.1, on the reverse strand, counting down.
AGTCAAATCAAAACAATCTCAACCCAAAGTCCCCAATGGGCGAACTACACGGACCTGATTCTCACTCTTTGGAGGTACGTAGGCTATCTGGAAGGGTCCAGATTCGGTCCAGTCAATGCAAACACCCTGATCCAGTTCTTTCAAACCCTAACCCACCTAGAAGTCCTCCTGGTGTGATAAGGCAAAGGTTTGTGGAGAAACAGAAAAAGAAAAAATAATAATGGAGTCTTAGACCTGTTAGACTGAAAACCCGAAAGGGCGGTCTAGGCAAAAGTTAGGGTCATTCGCCCGCTAAGTTGAAAACCCGAAAGGGCGGCTTAGGCAAAAATTAGGGTGCGGAGCCTGCTGGATGGAAAACCTGCAAGGGCAGGCAGTCCAGGCAAAAATTAAGGCAAGCGGTCCGCCAGATTGAAAACCCAAAAGGGGCAGTCTGGTCATGGCAGTGACTTCTCGTAAAGGACTAAATTTCAGAAGCTAGCAAGACTTTCATACCTGTATCGGCATCACTTCAAGGTCTGAATAGTGCCGGCAAGGCTTCCTTTGATATTCCTCTAAGCTAGGGGTTAAAACCGAGCAACCCAAAGGGTATAATAACCATGACTAAATACCAGAAAGAGGCGAAATCACCTTAAAACGCGGTATTCAAAGAGTTCCGAGAGTGGTAAGCTGTACCCTCTTAAAACAATTATCAAATTAAGAAGCAGATTCGGTCTTTCCTGAAAGTCAGTCTTGTAACTCGGTTGTGTACTCACCAAAAGTCCTTCGTCAAGCAGTTGTCAAGGTCATTCTTGTCAAGTCAAAGTCATGTACTCAGTCGGGTCAGGTATGTCCCAAAATGACCTGTTTGGGTCCAGTATCCTTTCAAACGCTGGGGTAACAGGTGGTCGCATCTCCAGAAGGCGAAATGACATATACATGGTCTAAAAGCGCGGCAAGCTCTCAGGCCCATTTGAAATTTCTGCAGCAGGCAGGAGGTTGAAGATGTGTCAGGCAGAATCAGTCTGCTTGGAAGTTGAAAACCATTGCAACCTGAAGTTCTGACAGTTGGTAGAAAATTGAAAGTGTTTCAGACAGAATCAGTCTCTTGTGCATTTTGAAAGCCTTTGAGGCCCGGAGCCCTGCTATTGGCATAAAAGTGGTAGACCTTTCGGCAAGAGTCAGTCTCTTGTACCTTCAAAATCTTTGTAATCCAAGTTTCATAAAAGAAAGCTTGAATCTGTTTGAGTTTTGTTAAGACTCCTGAACTGGAAGCGAAATTATACTAGGGGCATCTTTTATGTCCTGATGAAAGTCAGACCATAAAAGATACCTAGCATGCATTGATGTTTGAGATATCAGTTTTAACGAATCAGGATTTGAGAAAACTTAAACACATTTTTCAAATCAAATTTTCAATTTGGGGAATGATCATGATGATTGTCTAATCATTCTGCTTTGTTTATCTGTCAAGATGTTGTCTTCTCAGATCCTAATTCAGGTTTGATCATGATGCTGTCTAATCATTCCGCTTTGTCGATCTGTCAAGATGCTGTCTTCTCAGATCCTAATTCAGGTTTGATCATGATGCTGTCTAATCATTCCGCTTTGTCGATCTATCAAGATGTTGTCTTCTCACATCCCCATTTAGGTTTGATCATGATGCTGTCTAATCATTCCGCTTTGTCGATCTGTCTAGATGCTGTCTTCTCAGATCCCAATTTAGGTTTAATCATGATGCTGTCTAATCATTCCGCTTTGTTAATCTATCAAGATGCTGTCTTCTCAGATCTCAATTTAGGAGTGATCATGATGCTGTCTAATCATTCCGCTTTGTCGATCTGTCAAGATACTGTCTTCTCAGATCCTAATTCAGGTTTGATCATGATGCTGTCTAATCATTCCGCTTTGTCGATCTGTCAAGATGCTGTCTTCTCAGATCCCAATTTTGGTTTGATCGTGATGCTGTCTAATCATTCCGCTTTGTTTATCTATCAAGATGTTGTCTTCTCAGATCTCAATTTAGGAGTGATCATGATGCTGTCTAATCATTCCGCTTTGTCGATCTGTCAAGATACTGTCTTCTCAGATCCTAATTCAGGTTTGATCATGATGCTGTCTAATCATTCCGCTTTGTCGATCTATCAAGATGTTGTCTTCTCAGATCCCAATTTAGGTTTGATCATGATGCTGTCTAATCATTCCGCTTTGTCGATCTGTCTAGATGCTGTCTTCTCAGATCCCAATTTAGGTTTGATCATGATGCTGTCTAATCATTCCGCTTTGTTAATCTGTCAAGATGCTATCTTCTCAGATCTCAATTTAGGAGTGATCATGATGCTGTCTAATCATTCCGCTTTGTCGATCTGTCAAGATGCTGTCTTCTCAGAACCTAATTCAGGTTTGATCATGATGCTGTCTAATCATTCCGCTTTGTCGATCTGTCAAGATGCTGTCGTCTCAGATCCCAATTTTGGTTTGATCATGATGCTGTCTAATCATTCCGCTTTGTTTATCTGTCAAGATGCTGTCTTCTCAGATCCCAATTTAGGTTTGATCATGATGCTGTCTAATCATTCCGCTTTGTCGATCTGTCAAGATGCCGTCTTCTCAGATCTTAAATCAGGTTTGATCATGATGCTGTCTAATCATTCCATTCTGCAATTTGTGAGAGTCTGTCTCACTATCCCTTGAGAGTCCATCTCAGTTTTCTTTTCGAGAATCTGTCTCCTCAATTCATCTTATCATTCTTTCTCGATGAGAATCTGTCTCGTCGACCCATCTCGTCCCCCCTTGCATCCCTTCCGTTTGAAACCTTGGGCCAGTCAAAATGTGTTGTCTGTTCGGCTTTGGCTTCCGTGCGACAAGCACACTCGGCCAAAGAGGGGCATCTGTAGACACCCCATTTTGACCAAGCCCTAAAAACAAAACAAAAACAAAAAAAAAATCAATCAAAACAAAAAAATTGGAAAATCCCTGGGCAGTTGGGCCCGGATAAGTCATCGAGTGCAAATGTGTATATATATATATATATATATATATATATATATATATATATAAATAAAAAAATTAGCAACTCAAGGCTCTGGGGTTAAACCTTGGATAGTTCGAGACCGTAAGTAGGCCCAATGAAGTTTCATCGAGATTCGACAGAATTTACCTAGGTAATGGGGTTTATTCCAAAAAAAAAAGAGTGCAGAAGAGGGTTGAATTAGTCAAGCCGGGGGGGTGCCTTGGGCAGAGAAAAGCCAGTGAAAATAATCCAAAAGGGGGGTGTCCAGATAAGAATGGGTTGGCAAATATGTTGCTTTTTCTATAAAATGGGTAGAACAGTAAAACCCCCTCTCAAAAGGGGCATTCTTGGAAGCTTGTATTGCTTTCTTTACAAGCAATGAAGATGGGCTGTTGGATCAAAAAGGTGAGATATAGGGCTTAGATTAGCTAGAGCATTCTAAGTTTTTAGGTTTTCTAAGATAGAGTTAGGGCTAAGGGTAGTAGATCAATGGCTGAAAATAACCCAAAAAAAAAAAAAAATGAAATAGGGCAAATGGAGGGTGGAGATTAAATGGAAGAGGGAGACCTAGCTATTTAACCCCAAGAGAGGCCTCATTTTTAAAGGAGGGGAAGAAAAATCAACAAGCAGAGAGAGAGAGGAGACCAGCCACCGACCATCTCCGGCCATTTCCCTTGCCTCCGACCACTCCTCCGGCTAGCTTCTTCCCACACCCACTTTCTTCTTCTTCCCCTCCTCCCAGTACCTTGAAAGCCCACACCCAAGCCTTTGTCTTCTCCGGGCACCCCGCCAGAATCCGGCACCCATTTTCTGCCCAAACCCATTTTAAAACACCCTTCAAAATCACCAAGCCTCTCCACAGCCACCTCCTATACCACCGAAACCCCACCAAAAACCCATCTCTACCACCGGCCAACCCCATATTCGGCCGGCCACACCCACCAATCCCCAATCACAAAAACCCATTTCTCTGTAAAACAGAGAGGGGAAGAATAACAGAGAGAAACAGAGAGAGAGAGAGAGAGAGAGATGGTGCTCCGGCAACACCACTCCAGCCGCCACCACCTTCTCTGCAGATTCTCGCCCCCAACCACCTATCCCCATCTTCTCCGGTAAGCTTGCCGGAATCCGGCAAGCTCAACCCCACTCCTCCACAGCCACTCTCCACCGGCCGCAACCTCCACCCCTCACAAACCATTTTTTTTTCCTCTTCACCACCTCCTCTCCAAAACCGAGCCACCCTTACCGCAACCACCTCCACTCCCACCACCGAATCCCACCCAAACCACCACCTCTGCAACTCCTCCACCCCAAAACCCATTTTACCCAAACCCAATACCCATTTTCGAACCAAACCCATTTCAAAAAAAAACAAAACCCAAAAACCAGCCACCGTCGTCCCCCATTTCTTCCACCTCCACCGCCGTACCCCACCACCTCTGCGGTTTCGTTTTTTTCTTTTCATCAAAACCCATTTCAATAAAATCAAAAAAAAAAAAAACAACCCAACCACCGCACCCCACCCAAACCACTTCCACCTCCTCCGGCCACTCCTCCGGCAAGCCGCCATCTTCTCCACCCTCTCTACATCCACCATTTTCATTCCCACCACCACCATCACAACCCTCTCCACCAAGCCTCTTCCACCGAGCCTCCAAAACCCCCATCTCTATTCAAAACCACTTTGAACCCTCTTTATTTCTACCACAATCAAAAAAACCGAGAGAGAGAGAGAGAGAGCAGAGGAAGAGAGGGAGTTGCAGAGGGAGAAGAAGAAGGAGATTGAGAAAAAAAAAATTCTCTCTCAGACGAGTTCTATATATATATATATATATATATATATATATGAGAAAACGGTTCCTACACATATGTGTAGAGAGTTCTCTACACACTAGCTTAAAATTCAGTGGGGGCTCACATTGTTTGAGTGATCCAAGCCATCCATTTTAAAGGCCCTCACATAGATAGGGTGTCTACAAAAAATCAGATCCATAGGATCATCCCAACCCTACGATTTGTGGAGGTAAAATGGATGTCTTTAAACCTTCACAAATTAGTCCATTTTTTGCCTCCACAGTTCGAATGGTTAGGATGATCCTATGGATCTGATTTTTTGTGGACACCCTATCTATGTGAGGGCCTTAAAAATGAATGGTTTGGATCACCCAAATAATGTGGCCCCCACTGTATTTTAAACTAGTGTGTAGATAACTTATCTACACATATGTGTAGGAACCGTTTTCTCTCTCTCTCTCTCTCTCTCTCTCTCTATATATATATATATATATATATATATATATATATATATATATATAAATATATAGCACATATATATATAAAAAAAAGAAAAAAAAAAGAAAGGAGACCTTGAGGGTAGGAAGCCCTTGCTGATCGGCAGATAAGGATAGAAAGAGGGGAGCAGAGAAGGAAAGGTAAGAATTCGATTCATTTCTTATTTTATTTATTTATTTCTAGCATAGTTTTCTATAGGTCTCTTATTTTGTGTGAATGATTGATTGATTTCTGTTTCATCTTCTAGTCTCCCCAAATCTCAGCTCCTTAATCCCCTGTTCAGTCTTATAAGTGCCTGTTGATTCGCCACTCTCTCTTTATTTTCACCTGAGAGCCCTCTTTCTGTAATTCGAGAGCGAATCAGTATCTTGATCTCGTTTGATTTCCCTGAAAAACAAAATTTATTTTTGCTAAAATGGCTGAAAATTTAGCATCAATATGTAGAGATTCATTTTCTATACATATGGAGAGCTCGCTTACTTTTAAGTTTTTTTGGAAACAGGACAAATTTTTCATCCCAGAATTTTCTTTTAATGTTTTGAAAGTTATTACATTCTTCATTAAAAAAGGATTTTTCTTGTTGACAATAATCTATATCATCGAATTGATTGGGAGAAGGATACTGGGTATCAGAAAAGGATTTCGCTACGCTCCCATTTCCTCTCTTTCCAAATTGTCCTTTAGTTTAAGTCGAGATTTCTTACAGTTTCGGGATTCCTATCAGTTTTAGGGGCTCATTCATTAATCTTAGGGGCTTTCCCTCGGATCCGGCTATGACGGAACGTTTCTTGAGCCAACCCCTTCCCTTCCTGCCTTAGAGTCTTCGCAGGTTAAGGGATTTCTTCATCTTTAGAGTCAGTCCTAGAGAGTTTAGGAGTCAGTCTTACCATCCTAGGGTTTAGGTGTCTGTCCTACCCCTGTAGAGTTTAGGATTCTGTCCTATCCCTTCATAAAGTTTAGGATTCCGTCCTTCCATTTTCAGAGTCAGTCTTCAGCATAGGAGTCAGTCCTTCAGTCTTTCAGGAGTCAGTCCTGTCATCATAGTGGTTAGGATTCTGTCCATCCCCTCATCCAATCACGTGATTTTTATCCGCTCCTGCAAGGTATAGGATGCTGTCCAACCCTTGCAGAGTTGTTATTCTGTTCGATTCCCCCGCAAAGCATAGGATGCTGTCCAACCTTTGCGGGATATCGGGAGTCTGTCCTCCCCTTGTGATGATAGGATTTTGTCCTCTTGTGTCGAAAAAATCAAAAAACATTTGAAAAATCAAAAATCTCGAGTCATTAGAGTGTAGTTAGGAAAATCTGTTCCGAACTACGGATGGCTTGATCCCTAGCTGAGGGGTACGTAGGCAGCTCAGGCGTGCTGCTGGCATCCTGAGTTCAGTCACCATTTTATAAATATTTCTCACAATTTCCACAATTTCCGCAATTTCCACAACTTCACAACTTCACAACTTTCACAAATTTCAAAAGCTGCCATAAGCTTTCAAATCTTCCCAAAATACAAAAATTCTTCAAAATAACCTTGCAAACAATTTTCAAAAGATCTTCCCATAGAGTTAGGAGTCTGTCCTAGGCGTTTGGGGTGTCTTAAAGTTAGGAGTCTGTCCTGATCTTGTGGATTTGTCATGCCTGGTCGTGTGAGTGTCCCTAGAGTTAGGAGGCCTCAGGTCGTGGTCGGTTAGACACTTAGTCGAGCCGATGACTAGATTAGAATGCGCTTAGATAGCCCATGGCTTTCCTTAAGACGCACAGCCTAGTCGCACATAGGGTGTAGGGTCCACTTGCGTTAGTTAGGGCATATAGGGAGTCCTAAAAATTACCATTCACTTGAACTTAAGTAATGGCGCAAGAAGCTTTAAAAACCAGTCAGGTCTAGTTGATCGAGTCTAGGATAGCGGTCCTAGAAGGTTAGGCATTGTAGTTTAGCATAGGTCGCCGAACTACGTTGGCTCTGATTCTTCCCGAGGCCGGGATACGTAGTGCAGCTAAGGTGGATGGCCATCTTGGTCCGAGTCAATTATCGCATTAGAGTTTAGGGTTTGTCGTGTGGAGTCGTGTTGTGTTGTGTGTTTTGCTGTGTTTTCTTACATTCATGTACAGATCCTATACTCTTAGCTGTAGCATGCATGTGTTTGTCCACCAGAACTTAGACACCAATTAGGCATGACACTCATAACTTAGCTATTTTTAGGTGTCATATCTTTCATTTCTTTTGTGTGTGCTTCTTATTCATCTCCGAGATATGCATGATTAGCTAGACGTTATCTCGGGGATATTCGTTCCCATTTGACATGATTTTTGCCCAAAACTCTTCAAAGTTAATAATAAATGGCAAAAGAGACCAGGTGCTCGCACTTGGGCGAATCGGGGGCGCCTAATCCCTTCCCCATTCGTCATCAGGCACGGACCTTTTATATCTCTGGTTATCTGTTGCGACAGAGCACAGCATGGGATCCAGGGCCCACTTCCTTGGATGGCGACTCTTTCTTTGTTTAAGGTGCGTCTCGAATCCGGGCTAGTCCCCGAATCGAGAGGTATCTCACTTCACATCGCCGCTCATGCTATGAGGGGCACTCTTTCGAGAGTTCTTTGGTGGGGCTCTCCTTCACATGGATGATCACGAGACTCGCGTGGGGGCACGTCCCCCGGCCTCTCTCGGATCGGGGTCCACAACCACATATATTTTGGCGATGTAATTTGTTTTGCAGGCTCCATACGTCCCAGCACGATGTTCTCCAGCTTCTTCCAAATCGGCAATGGACAGGATAAAGTTCAAGGCAGTCCATTTTCATGCCATAGAAAAGACTCCTTTCCGACATCTGTTTGGCATGGAGGACATTATGATGCACAAGCCTCTCATAAGAGCTATCCACGATAAGTGGACTCCCGGCACTAACACGTTCAAGTTAGGGAGTATAAATGTCCCCTTCCTTCCAAGAGATGTGGCATTGGCATTAGGACTGCCACTTAGTGGAGAGCGAATGGACGTGGTGAGGGTTCTGTCATTCGACAGGACAAAACCGCAACCTAAAGTGCCTGGCTGGCCATTTCCAGAGGCCAACGTCAAGGCATCGGTTATTGAGAATGAAATTACAGCATTAGTTAGAGAACGCAATAAAGTTTCGATAGAGAAGACAGTGAAATATGTTCTCCTGCATCTTTTTGCCTCTGTCCTTTTCACAAAAAGCGCACATCGAGCTGACGAGCTCTTCTGGCCCTACATCGACGACATAGGAAACATTGGCAACTATAACTGGGCGATGGGAGTGTATGACTGGCTCGTAGATTACCTAGACAGAGTCAGCAAGGGTGGCAGGTACCTTGGTGGGTGCTCGTTGGTAATTCAGGTAATTTGGACTCATGACATTTAATATTCTAACCGTGCTGTTTATAGTTTGATTAACATGGTGTTTCGTATGTATGCAGGTATGGTTATACGAGCATACCACATTTTGGATTCCCACCAATCCAACTGCTCGTCCACGTGTCCTTAAATGGGACTGGAAAGCAAACGAATCAAAGACATATCGATTAGTGGAGCAGAAGCAGATAAAGAAATCGGAGGTGAGATATGAAAAATTTGTTAACGTATATATCAATACTAGTATCTTGATAACTGACTATGTTTTCCAAAAATTCAGGTGGTGGTGACATTGAAAGTATCTCTGTTAGAGAAGTCACAGTACCTACAGGATGAGGTAATGCAGTCGAGCAGGACTATGTTGCGTACGTTATTTTATTTTACTTATTGATTTTTTAAATTTGATCATTGACTGTCATGTTTAAACATTAGGATGTTGATGAGACAATGGAAGTCGATAAGGAACAGTTGGAATCCGAGGGGATAGTTTTGGGAGTAGAAAGTGAAATGGAGAAAGGAAGTAGTGAAGATGAGTCGAAGCATATAAAATTTTTGGTGAGAGAGGAAGATGTAATTGATAGACAGTGGCAGATGATTACAGCAGCATGGGAAGAAATAAGAAAAAGAGAGGAAGATGTTGGAAAAAGAGAGGAAGATGTCAGAAAGAAAGAGGAGGATTTGAAAAAAGGATGGGAGCGTATGCGGAGAACAAATGAAGGGACTGGGGGAAGAATGGAGGGGGTTGAGGTGGAGGGGGTTGAGGAGCAGAGGAAGGGCGAAAATGCATCTCAAGGTGCACGATTCTCTTCGCAGCTGTGCGAGGATTGGACGGATTTAGCTGACCTTGGATGTGACATGGATGCAGCCGCCACCCTAATAGATGTATCGGCTCAGAACCCCAAGTCACATGAAGAAATATTCGGCACCACAGACGGGGTGATCCTTAACCCTTTACAACGATTGTTCGAAATGGAGGTGACCAAGGAAGAGGCACCATCTACTGAAGTTGAGATGAAAGTGAGTGGTGTAAGGGATGAGATGGTGGATTCCGAATTAGGGAGCATTGTGAGGGGTGTGAAGATGGATGGAAGGAGTAGGAAACCTGGGAGAGCCGGAAAAAGCCCCTACTATTCAGGGAAGACCCGAAAGAGGAGGCAGAAGGAAGGGAAGAAACAGGGGAAGGACCCCAACATACCTAAACCACCGCCCAAGAAGAAAGGGGATGACGGAAAGATGCGTAAGGGAAGGAGAACAGCTCTGATAGAGAGACTTCTAAAGCATGATAAAAGGCAAGTAGATGTGAATTATATTATACCATGATTTAAGTTGATCAGAATTGAAAATTATTAACTAACAATTTAATACAATTTTGCAGTGATATCCTCATGGAAACGGATGATGTACACCTAATAGCTGAAGACCTACAACATCTTTGGAATGTCAGACAATACCTGACTGGCACTGTAAGTGTCATTTTTTATCATTAATTTCTACATTACTGTAGGGAATAATGTACATCTGGCATTTACTTCTCTTCCTTGAAGATTGTCGATATATATGGGAAGCACGTGCAGTCCTCCAACGACGATGGGTTAGCAGATCCTACAATGGGGGGAATTGTCTTCGTTCCATCGGTGGTACATGTAAGTGTTATTTCTATCATCCCACATTGAGGTTTACATAAGATTTTATCTGTAGTATCCCATTGAATTCCTTTTTTTTATAGGGAACTCTTACTGCAGTAGGGACCGAAGTCACTGAGGTCCAGAGGGTAGAAAAGTGGAGGACAGCGAAGGACGCTCTGCACAGTAGACTTATAAACCACCACCTCGAAGCAGTAAAAATGGTACTATTACCATTATGTGAAGACAACCATTGGGTTCTCCTCATTGTCGATATGATCAACAAAATCTTCCACGAATGCAATTCCTGTAAAGGAATTGAGTTCCAGGAAAGAGCAGGATTGACCGTAAGTGGGTTAGCATCTTTAATGTTTTCCTACTTATAAATCTATACGTATAACACTTATGTTTCCTAAACCTGTCAATGTTAACCACTTGCAGGTTGTGTTGTTGAAGGAGTACTTAAAGGAAAGGGGCTGTGATATAGACCACTTTCAATATGCGCAGATGGAAAATTTCCCACAACAGGCCAATGGGTCAGTATATTAGTATATTTAAATGTTTATTTTTCTAGGCTATGATTTTGATTCGCTCAATACAACTGTTGTTATGCAGGTTCGACTGTGGTTTGTTCGTGCTTAAAGCGATCGACCATCTGTATGCAAATGATCCATTTACTTTCAGCAAGTCTGACATTCCCGCTTATCGGCTGCAGCTGTGCGAAAGATTCTTGCGCGGAGAGTTTGGGGACTGTGGTGATTTCCTTAAGGGGGATATATGACTGAAAAATGAAGAACCTCTCTTCAAGTTCTGATGGATGTTGTAAACATGGTGGACATTGATGGTCTTTCCAGTGAAGTTTTCTGTGTATTTGTAAGCAAAATGGGGTAAAATGGGCTAAATTTATTTGTAATTGTTGGGCGCATATGTGTAGGACAGAAAGCAGGGTGTAGAGACACAGAGGGAGGGTTTGTTTGTATCTCAGCATACTGACAACTATGTATTTGTAATGAAAAATCAAGTTCTGTGAAGTGATGGTGGTTGTGGCATTGGGTTCATTGCGAAATATGGTAAAGGTCTTTGAAAATCATCAAATATTTGTTCATAAAGTTTTGGGGGAATTTATATTTCTATTGGATGGAAATATGATTTATTTGTAATTGTGGTTATTCTCTCTACTTTATATTTTCATCGTCATAGTTGGCAATGGGACCCCTGTTTTTTGTGCTTTTCCGGTTTTGTTTGGTTGGTTGAACTGTTGGGAAGAAAAAAATTCTTCCTCAAAGTTGTTCATAAATTGCACACTTAATTTCTTACAACAGCCACCCTCTTCTTTCGAAATGGACTTTCCACCCCACACCATAGGATGATCCATAACGTCCATTTGATGGGCCACAATTTCAATAGTTTGTGTAGCAAAAGACAATTCATACAAAATAAAAATATAAAATAAATGGGTTAGCAGATCCTAAAGTGGAACCTCCAACGATTCTCGGAATTCCGAGACAATGTCTCGGAACTCCGAGATTTCCGCCACGTTATTCTCGGAGCTCCGAGATATTTTCTCAGAACTCCGAGATTCGGTCCAATATAATATGAAAAAACCCGTCTATTCTCGGAGCTCTGAGAAATTTTCTCGGAACTCCGAGATTCGTTCCAGTAGCATATCAAAAAAACATGTATATTCTCGGAGCTCCGAGAACATTTTTCGGAACTCCGAGATTCCTTCCAGTAGCATATCCAAAAAACCTGTATATTCTCGGAACTCCGAGATTCGTTCCAGTAGCATATACAAAAAACCGTCAATTCTCGGAGCTCCGAGAGTAATTCTCGGAACTCCGAGATTCGGGCAATGGAAAAAAAATATTTCCTTTTGTTCTCGGAACTCCGACACAGTGTCTCGGAACTCCGAGAATCGGCCCAGGAGCTTCATAACCCTGGACCCGGTTCCTTTTTTTTACTTTACTTTTCTTCTCTTCTTTCCCTATACCTAAACCACTTCTCTTGAAACCCTAAGTCCACTTTTTCTTTCGTTCCGTCATTTTCTCCCTACATCTTCCTCCAAAACCCTCTTCTCCCTTCCAAATCCCTCTCTTCTTCCTAAAACCCTAGCATTTCACCCCTTTTTCGTTTTTTCTTTCTTCCCTTATCTATTTCTCTTTTTGGCCTCCATTTTAGGGCTATTTCTCTTCTTCTTTACATATCACTTTTCTCTCCACCCATATTTCCTCTCACCATGCCTCCTAAAACCAAATATCTCAACATCGGAGGCTCCTCCCAAGTTGAAGACCCCGAATACGTTCGTGAAGAAGTTCCCGACGAAGAAGGGCCTTCACGGAAGAAGTCCAAGGCCAAGGCTGTGGCTGCCGAGGTTGTGGCCAAGTCCTATTTCACTGGGGATAAGGCGAAGAAACTCTGGGACGACGTGGGCACTAGGCGTGTCCTGACCGGTAGGTACATTGATCCCCCTGTCCTTGAAAATTTTGATTTAAAGGCCAAATTTGATGCTCTTCATTGGACACCCATCCTTCACATTAACGAACCCGTTTACCTTCGATTGGTGCGTCTCTTCTATGCCAATCTCACTATTTCCCCTTCCTTCTTCAAAATCGAATCTAAGGTCAAGAAAACTGTCATCAAACTCACCTATCAGACTTTTGCCACAGTATTTGGGATTAGCCATGAGGGCCTCTTACACTATTTTTGGCCGGACGATGGGACGCATGAACTTGATGATATTGATCATGACACTGTCTATGGGCGGATAACATGGCGCTACCACCCTAATATGCCCGTACAATCTGCCGACCTCATTCCGGTTGCGCGCGTGCTCCATAACTTCATGTACCACATCTTCATACCTCGTGGTGGGATGCGTGAAGCCGTAAGACCCTTAGAGGCATATATTATCTACAGCATCCTAGAGGGCCGCCAGCTTTGTCTGCCATATATCATGTTTCACTTCATGTTTCAGACCCCTGAACGCTACCGATCTTCCTTGCCATATGGCATGATTCTGACCCGTGTCTTCCGGCACTTCAGCATCACCTTGGATGGAGAGATGACCATGACTCCTACTGCCCCGTTTGATGTTCCGACCTTTAACCGCATGGCTCTTAATGAAGCAGCGATTGACATCGATGTTCACGATGGAGGAGGCTACGAAGCCGAGGACCAGCCTGCACCGGCACCTCAGCCTTCAGAAGATACATCTTAGTTCTGCACTCGCCAGGATTTGGCTCACATGCAGGAGGCCATTGAGCGATCCATGGCCTCTCAGTTTCAGCAGTTGTCTACCCATGTCGACTCTGCGATTTCGACTCGCTTCCACACCATGACTTCCCACTTTGATGACCAGTGGGCCGCCTATTATCGCTACATCTCCAGTGGTCAGTGGGGCCAGGCGCCGGGCAGTTCTTCTCATCACCCACCGCCTCCTTCGGAGCAGTAGATGGCTCTAGTTCTCTGATGATGGATCCTGTCTTGTTAAGATTTTTTTTTATATTAGCCTTATCTATATGTTTCTATAGTGTTTGGATTATGAGTTGGTTATATGGATCATATTTAGGTAGTTGCTTGGACAGTCAGTTGGATCTTTTTGGGATGTATTCCGTTTTATATAATTCTGTCACTGTTATGATGTGTCGTGGATGCTATGTCCTTTGAGTGGTTGTATGCACTTTCATTGGCTCACACCTACTCTCTTTCCTTTTGTTCCACCTTTTTTGGTGATGACAAAAGGGGGAGAATATTTGAGCTCCCAAGTCATAATAATATGCATATATTAAGGGGGAGTAAAGCTCTATGCTCCATTTTTTTGGGACATCAATGCCCATGAAACGAACAAAAAGGTCAATAAATAAAGGTTGCAAAATGACAAACTTTATTTCGCCCTTTCTTACCAGCAGGGAAAAGCTTTTTGCAAACTTTTTTGCAAAATGACAAACTTTTTGCAAAATGAACAAAAAGGTCATATATATATATATATATATATATATATATATACAACCAATTTAATTTTCCAGTTCTTGAATTTTCTTACCAGCAGGGAAAAGCTTATTTTAACAATGCTTGCAAGGTAGAACTCATTCGAGCTTCAGAAAACTGGGCAGCCTTCAACTATGACAACCCATTCCACCTTAAGAAAACAGGGTTTCCCTCCAAAAATTACAGTATACCAGTAATTACAGTATACCATTAATTACAGTATAACAAAGAATACAGTATTCCACCTTCAAAAAATTGGGTTTCCCTCATAAAACTGGGCAGCCTTCAACTATGCACACCACTAATTACAGTATACCATTAATTACAGTATAACAAAAAATAGAGTATTCCACCTTCAGAAAATTGGGTTTCCCTCATAAAACTGGGCAGCCTTCAACTATGCACACCACTAATTACAGTATACCATTAATTACAGTATAACAAAAAATAGAGTATTCCACCTTCAAAAAATTGGGTTCTCCTCAGAAAACTTGCCAGCCTTCAACTATGCACACCACTAATTACAGTATACCAAAAAAGGGTTTCCCTCAAAAAATTATTATATACAGCAACTAATTACTGTGCACACTTTCAATTAATCCACTTCTCCTCCTTCATCCAACTGGAGCCTCCAATGCATTCTCCGCGGAATAATTACGTGAAAAAAGGAGTTGCACAAGGTACACCCGACCTACAACACCACCACCACACCGAATAAGTATGGAATCGGGGATGTTCTATACTACTTATTGACCTCAATATATTACGTATCATGTACCTATTGAAAACGGGGGCAGAGGGTCCAATGGAAGATTCATCAGGGAGTTGTCTCTCCATGGGAGGTTCTCTGCAAGTCCTTTTGTTGTGGCCTAGTTTTCCACAGATCGTACATTTGCGATGCACTCCACTCTGCAATTCGCGGTCAGATCTTCTCGTTCGCGGCCGTCCAGGTGGTCTTTTCGCTATTGGAGGTAATACAGTCTGCAGAGGTTCTGGAGGCAGTTCCCAATGAGTGCGATCTACTGTAGGGTGAAGCACCTCACAGTACGTTTCCCGATACATCTCTATACGAAACCATTTATGGCAATAATCGTACTCATCAAAATCTGTGATGGCAATGGCTGTCATGGCATGTCCGCACGGAAGCCCAAGCGTTTGGAACTCACGACATGTACAGGTTTGTTGCAGCAAGTTTACGACATCATGATGATCACGGGACCTTACTTCAAATTCGTGCACACCTACTCGATAAGCAGTATATCCGCGACCCTGTTCCCTGGCCAGTCCCAAATGTTTTTCTGCATAATGCGTGCACTTTGTTTCCCATTGAAGGCCCATCGCTTGACGTTTCTGTATGTATTCGGAGCTCTTAAAACGAGTCAGCTCCACCGCAGCTGCAATCGGCAATTTTCTGGCATCCTTTAGCACTGCATTGTAACACTCCGATCTATTGGTGGTCAACACATCATATCTTTCCCCCTTGAAGTAGAAACTAGCCCAGTTTTCCTTCGGAATAGCGGCTATCCAGTTGTGTGCATTTTCATTCCTCGCCTTAATTTTTTCCATTGTGTCTATGAAAACACTCTCTCTCAAAGCCCTACCAGCTCTCTACAACAATTTCTTAAGTAAAGGGTCTTTGAAGTCGGTGTACAGATTGGCGGCGAGGTGACGTATGCAGTAGCTATGGTTTGCAATAGGCATTACTTTAGGCACTGCTTGCATCAACCCCTTTTGTCGATCGGAGCACAGGGTCAATGCGCCTATCCCCTCAGGCAATACGTGCCGCTTCACCAAATAGAGGAACCAGCACCAGCTATCTTCGTTCTCAGTCTCGACAACGCCAAAAGCTAATGGAACTAAGCCGTTGTTCCCGTCTACCCCAACTGCGATCAGTAAGATTCCAAGATACTTTCCACGTAGATGCGTCCCATCGACCAAAACTATCGATCTGAGTGTTCGTTGGAAAGAACGTATGCTGGGACCAAATGCCCAGAATAAGTTAGCAAATTTATCATCTCCCCCTGGACGTAGATCTCTCGCTCGAAAAACACGCATGTAGGTGCCCGGGTTTGTTCTCATCATCTCAACTATCAGTGCAGGGAGCAAGCGGTACGAGTCCTCCACATTTCCACACTTTATTTCAAGGATGATGTTCATCGCAAGGTGTGCTCTACGGTAGGTCATGGTTATACCCCAGTGTGACTTCATGTACTGTCTTATGATCCTTGTCCCCACATCTTCTGGACGGTCAAATAGGGGTAAGCATGTCTCGGCAACCCATGGGGATGTAGCTAGATGATTATCATTGCCCTTTAAGTGAGATGTACACGTATGGTCGCTCACAAACTTCTTCACTAACACATAAGTCATACGGGTAATGCCTGATATACGCCACTTGCAACCTGGTTCCTTGCATACAACGGCATACTTCTTGGGAGTTGACCGTGACTTCTTGAACATGAATCGTTGCCGAATTGCATACTCCTTAACGGCCTTCTTGAACTGCTTCATATTTGGATACATAGCCCCAACAGTTAACTCATCGAACTGAAGATTATCTGCATCTACCTCATCAGCCCCAACATACATGTCGTCTACTTCCAGTGACCGACTTGTGCCAGCAGGTAGAAATGGCCAACCATTGGCAGTAGGGGGAGCCACTTCTGTTGGCCTAAGATTTTCACCAGAATCTTCGTTCTGATTTTCATTTCCATTATAATTTTTAGGATCATGGGCGGCCTCATCACCCTCCTCATCCTGAACCTCAGCCTCGGGCTCAGCCTCGTCATCATCCTCATCATCATCCTCTGCAGGATCATCATCATTGTCATCTTCAGTTCTAAATTCTTCGAAATCACAACCGAAGACATGAAAATCATCCTCCAAAACGTTAATATGCTCCAACGGCACATCTGCATCATTCCCGGGGACAATGACATCTTCGGAGGTAGGGTTCTCATACATATCGTCCGAGAAGTTTTCATTTAGGCCAACTCGTACCCTACACAGTTCAACAATATAAAATTAGGATAGTAGATTGAGTACTTCAATATAAATAAAATTGTACAAGACATACCTTGAACTAAATTGTGCCGAGTCACCTCCTATGCTTGTATTACCCAATTCTGTTTCATATTCTCTTTCTAAGTCTACTTCAAAACGAGAGTCGGGAGTGATAGTTACTCGTTCCGATGGATATCTTAGGTGTGGAATCGGTGGAACGGAAGTAGGAGGTATGCATGCATTATGAGAGGGATTTTGAGAGGGAATCGGTGGTACAAAAGTCAAACGTATGGGCAGGTTATGAGAGGGATTTCGAGGTGAAAAGGAAGTAGAAGGTATGACATTGTTTGTGGGCAGAATTGAAGAATAAGATGAATTTAGGCCATTGTCAATTTTTGTTATGTATAGCATCACAGAGTTGAAATTATCTTTCTCAAGCACCTCAACCAACGATTGGAAGATTTCATCGCTATCGACGTCGATTAGAGTGCTTATATATGGATCAACAACATATCGACATTTGATGGATAGTGACACCCCTCCTCCAATACTCCCAATTCGACTGTGGATTAGAGCCTCCAATTCTTTAAGATTCATTCGGGGACTTACCAATAACAATTTCTTACTCCCACCAACATATTCCCAATTAACTTCATCCTTCAGTATGCCATCATAGTGTAACACCAGAGAAAGCATTGTGCGTGCCAGTTTACGAAGACCTGCAAAGGGCAGACAAGATATGATAAGAACCAGTACGTAAAGGGGGCTTCTCAAGGCGAATAAGTAGAGGCTGACATAAGCAAAACCTTCGGAGGCACACGTTGAAAGAAGAAAATATGACCTTCCTGATTGAAAACTTGTCTGCAAAAGGAGTATATGATATGGTTAAGACTTAAACATGAGAAGAAGATGATAACATATTTTTTCTCAGTACATTTAATACCAGACTGAAGCATGGAAATAATTTAACATAAGTGAACATTGCATTTCAAGTACACAGGTCACAGTACGAAATATAGTTTAAAGACGAAATCTACGAGAAATTAGTTTAACATGTTACATCTGGCAAGGATATAATATTTTCTTAATTAAATTACAGCAAAACGGATTATGGGCCATCAAATGGGGTAGAAGAAGTACCCTCGGAGGGTCCATCAAATCCAGAAGAAGGACTTGAAGTTCAAAGGCATGGGTTTTCAGCTACAAAGAAGGGGTTATTAGTACCTAAGGGGGGCTTCTCAAGGGCAACCGATGGGAGCTATGCATGGTATTAGAGAAGGGATTATGGGCACTCAAATGGGGTAGAAGAAGTACCCTTGGTGGGTCCATCAAATCCAGAAGAAAGTCCTGAAGTTGAAAGTCATGGATTTTCAGCTACAAAAAAGGGGTTATTAGTACCTAAGGGGGGCTTCTCAAGGGCAATAGAGGGGAGCTATGCATGGTATTAGAGAAGGGATTATGGGCCCTCAAATGGCGTAGAAGAAGTACCCTTGGAGGGTCCATCAAATCCAGAAGATGGTCCTGAAGTTCAAAGTCATGGGTTTTCAGCTACAAAAAAGGGGTTATTAGTACGTAAGGGGGGCTTCTCAAGGGCAATAGAGGGGACCTATGGATGGTATTAGAGAAGGGATTATGGGCACTCAAATGGGGTAGGAGAAGTACCCTCGGAGGGTCCATCAAATCCAGAAGAAGGTCCTCAAGGTGAAAGGCATGGGTTTTCAGCTACAAAGAAGGGGTTATTAGTACCTAAGGGGGGCTTCTCAAGGCCAATAGAGGGGACCTATGGATGGTATTAGAGAAGGGATTATGGGCCCTCAAATGGGGTAGGAGAAGTACCCTTGGAGGGTGCAGCAAATCCAAAGGTGGTGCTCAAGTTGAAAGGCATGGGTTTTCAGCTACAAAGAAGGGGTTATTAGTACCTAAGGGGGGCTTCTCAAGGGCAACCGGGGGGGCTTCTCAAGGGCAACCGAGGGGAGCTATGGATGGTATTAGAGAAGGGATTATGGGCCCTCAAATGGGGTAGAACAAGTACCCTTGGAGGGTCCATCAAATCCAGAAGATGGTTGTGAAGTTGAAAGTCATGGGTTTTCAGCTACAAAAAAGGGGTTATTAGTACCTAAGGGGGGCTTCTCAAGGGCAACCGTGGGGAGCTATGCATGGTATTAGAGAAGGGATTATGGGCACTCAAATGGGGTAGAAGTACCCTTGGAGGGTCTATCAAATCCAGAAGATGGTCGTGAAGTTGAAAGTCATGGGTTTTCAGCTACAAAAAAGGGGTTATTAGTACCTAAGGGGGGCTTCTCAAGGGCAACCGAGGGGAGCTATGCATGGTATTAGAGAAGGGATTATGGGCACTCAAATGGGGTAGAAGAAGTACCCTTGGAGGGTCCATCAAATCCAGAAGAAAGTCCTGAAGTTGAAAGGCATGGGTTTTCAGCTACAAAAAAGGGGTTATTGGTACCTAAGGGGGGCTTCTCAAGGGCAATAGAGGGGAGCTATGCATGGTATTAGAGAAGGGATTATGGGCCCTCAAATGGGGTAGAAGAAGTACCCTTGGAGGGTCCATCAAATCCAGAAGATGGTCGTGAAGTTGAAAGTCATGGATTTTCAGCTACAAAAAAGGGGTTATTAGTACCTAAGGGAGGCTTCTCAAGGGCAATAGAGGGGAGCTATGCATGGTATTAGAGAAGGGATTATGGCCCCTCAAAAATTCAATCCCTACACTCTTCAAACTCATGTCTTTCTTCTTTTCGCAAGCACTTTCACATTTAACACCAAAGCTAAATGGGATAGCATGAGTTTTGAAATACTAATAATAGCAATATCTTATGGAGCACAACCACCCTTTGCGCATTATCATATCACACTGCCACATTTCTCTTAAATAAAATCTTTGCAAATTATTTCTTTCAGATAGTAAAGAAAATAATATGAAAGATAACAAGGGGGTGAAGGCAACGGAGAAAGATATGTGATTGTATAAGAATGCCATCTGGAAACATGTACCCCAACTGTAAGAACGGTGTGTTTGCCACAAATGGTTTATTTTTTCTCTAAATATACACTCAACTCCTATTGTTAAAGCATCAATTTCTTTAATGTTTATCTTTTCAAGAATTTGTTGCTCAAAATAAATGGATGTTAAGAAAGCTTTTATTCATGGAAAGTTCAAAAGCTTTTAGTATGAGAGGTGAGACTACAAACTACATCTACATCTCTACTATGACAGGTGAGAATACAAATTTGTCAACTGACTACAAACTACATCTCTACTTCGTACTCACACCGAAGACAAATCATGAAAAATAAACTGAGACCAGGTAGGGTTTACTGTTTTCCAGGTTTCATACGTGCTTCACCTTCGTCGAGATCGCCGGAGAGATTGCCTACGGCTCTGTTTGGTTGTCAAAAATCAGGCATCTCATTAGAATTTCGTGGGAATTTTAGATGCCGGCACGTCGTTTGGTTGTGTTTTTCAAACCCCGATGGTCAAAACACCCACAACAATGTCGGGATACGGTCGGCCCACGTGGCTCTCCAATGAGAACCGAATGGCAAACCCCCAAAACCGAGTTTCTGTATTAGAATTTCAACAGGAATGACCTTCTCAAACGACGGATGAGGCTCCACGCACTGCTTCGTCGCATATCTTCCGCTAAATTCTTGTAACCAAATGGCATTTGGGAATTTAGTTCCAACAAAATCCTACTAAGCATCCCTACAACCAAACGTTACTTCAAAACCCCACCCCCATAAGGTCCTTTCATTGCCATTCTGCACAAATCCCCTTTCACTTCCCCTTCCCGCCGAGATTCACGAACCAAACAGACCCGTAGAGATCGCCGGAGAAGAGGACGGAAAAAAAATAAACACAGACGGGAGGAGAGAAGAGGGAAGAGAGAAGAGGGAAGAGAAAGAGAGGGAAACTGAAATGCTTTTTATTTCTTAAAAGTCATATCACCTATTTCTGCCACAAGGGCATTCTCGTCATTGAAAATTTTGAAAACCAAATTTTGACCCCCTTATGTCATTTTTGCTATAGCTAGACCACTGTGTCATTATACGATTTATTTGACCCCCCTACGTCAAATCTTCAAAAAAATTTTAGGGAATATAATTTGTCTGAGTGGCTAGTAAATGGTGGGGAGAGGGAGAGAATTGAGAATTGAGAGGGAAGGAAATATGAGATGATGCCCTCGTTGACGAAAAAATAGGGAAAATAAAGGCAGATGATATTTTCACCCCCTCTGCAGTACGCATTCAGCCCCCGTATAACATGAACAGTGGGCAACTTTAATATCTTTATGTCAAATCACGGTAAAAGGGAGGAGGAGAAATTATAAGGTGTACGGTGGTTGTGCATGTATGAAAATGATAATTCTGCCCCTTCATGCTAACCAAAGATGCCTTCGAGCTAAGAACGAAATGTGCCTTGCTTTCCAGGAAATTGTATACGAAGAGAAATTGTATGGTGCAGGCTCATGCATGCGTAGGCCAAAAATATGGTGGGATCAGCATTGTTTAGGTGATCCAAACGTTTGATTTGTTGGGCCTTGAGGTACATAGGGTGTGCCTACAAAATCTTCTCCATAAGATGATCATAACCCTCCATTTTGTTGAGGTTTAAAATGGACGGCACAGTACAGAAACGTACAAATCACTATTGATCAGAGGGTTAAGATCATCCTATGGAGAAGATTTTCTGGACACCCCCTACCTATGTAAGGGCCCAACAATTGAATGATTTTGATCACCCAAACAATGTGAGCCCAGGCCTCCCTTACACCTAGAATGTCGTCTAGGCTAAGAGCCTTAGTTATTTGTTGTTTCCATTTTAGTTGTTTTTTCTTCTCGAGGTTGATACCGGCGAGACCCAGTAGCTAGATGAAGAGAAATAGAGATAGGTGCTAGCCTTGCTATAAGAATGGGAACTAACTATTGGAACTGCTTCCCCACGCTGTTAGGGAAATATAGCACTAGGGCTTTGTGGAAAACCATTCTTCGTAGACCCCAAGGGATTTTTCCGTCCTTAGAGGCATACCGGGGTCATCGAGATCTTCACCGAGGGATATTTCCATCAACAGAGGCACACCAGGGTTACCACTGCCTAGCTCTGGTACCACTTGTTGGGAACCAGGTAGAACTCGCCCTTGAAAGGTAGCCGCTGAGGGGAGGCTGCCCAAATCCTTATAAAGCCCATCCACATCTTCTACTTTTCTGATGTGAGATCTTTTGCTTTCACTTGGAACCCCCAACAAACTGGCTAAAATAATCACTGAGGTTATGTGTGAGATTGTGTCAATTTTTGGGAATTCAGGTCGAGCTTTTACCATAACGCCAAATTTGGCCACTATGAAAAAACATTCCATGGAATATTTGTAGGGGCAATTGCTTTTGGGTGGGTTGGAGCATGAAAAGTTCCTAAAACCCAAGAAAACAAAAACCTGATATTTTCTTTATGCATCTCTAATCCCTCCCACTCAATATTCCATTCAATGCTGCAGAACATGGCCTAAAATCAAGTAGGGTTCGGATTGATTCCAATTCAAGAATAGTTGTACAACAAGAATAGATAAAGCTCAACCCGACCCGACCCAAGTTGCACACCTATGTCGAGCTAATTCCAAGAATAGCTGTAGGCCTTTGATCCAACGCTTAGATCAAGATTTTTGGTTGTTTGAAGTTTTGATCTTTCCCGCTTGACTTCTTCTGATTCTGGTCATTTAAAATTTGTTCTAGCAATCCTGGACCAAATTCCGACTAGACTTCCAACATTAACCAAACCGAATTGACTAGTCCGGAATTAAACTCAAATTGAAATTTTGGAATGGGAGATGATAGAAAGCCCCCCTTAAATGAGACACTCCCACCCCATGATATCATTCTTTGAGTTTTAAAACAGGTGAAGGATAAATTCAACCCCTTTGACATTATTCTTTATTTTTTTGAAATGGTCCCTTTGACATTATTCTATGGCTTTAAAACTCAAAGAATAACGTCCGCGGGGGGCTAGCTATCATCATTTGGCATGAAAATTAGGTTGGTTAGTGTTCTTGCGGAAAACATTAAACAAGGCCATAAATCATAATGCATAATGCCAAGAGAGCAACGGCCTTACGGGGTGGGGGCGTTTCCTTTTTTTCCTGTGGAAAGTTCATGTGGAAAGTTCAATAGCAAACAATTCAATGGTTCAACTACCGGCGGTTTGATTTTTTTTTTCACAAAAAATGTTGTTTTTCCTTAACTGAAGTGCATTTTGACAGGTGGTGGTTAAAGAAAAACCTTCTAACAAAAGGATAACTCTACCATTCAATTTTCCCAACTCAAAATAAAGATGATTACAGATGAGTTTTTCTTTAAAAGTAGCTATCTCCAATAAGAGTATTAAAAAAGAAAAAGAAAATGAAATACCTCTTACTTTCGGCTGTGTTCGCTTGCCTTCCCGCGGTGTCGCGGGAAAGGAAAGTCGCGTATTTTTTCCCGAGAAAGTCATTTTTTAGTGTTCTCTTGCTTACACGAGAAACAGACTTTATATTACGTGGAAATTAAAAAAATGACGTGGAAAATATGATTTTCTCGTGCTCACGGGGTTCCATTTCCGCCCAAAACCGTGGGATTTCTTTTCCTTTTCCCACGGGAAAATAAAACTCAGGTTTTGTTTTTCGTCACTCCCTCTCTCGCGACGAAGCAGACGACCAACGGTGAGGTTTTTCTTCTCCGGCTCATCTCTGGCTCCTCTCTCTCTCTCTCTCTCTCTCTCTCTCTCTCTCTCTCTCTCTCTCTCTCTCTCTCTCTCTCTTCGTCACTCCCTCTGTTGCTTTGACGAAGCAGACAACGAAAACGGTGAGGTTTTTTTCCTTTTGAAGCATCTTTTCCGGCTCCTCTCTGCCTCCTTCTCCGGCTCCTCTCCGCCTCCTCTCCGGCAAGGTACCCCACTCCCTCTTCTCTCTCTCTGTCCCTCCTTTTTGTGATTTTTTTTCCAGATCTAGGGTTTTTTTTTGGGGGGTTTTTCACACATTTAACAAATTTGGGTTCGGATTTATGGGGTTTTTGTAATAGGGTTGCAGATTATGAATTTCTACACTAATTTTGCAATGGGGTTGCTGATCTGGGTTCGGATTGTTGGGTTTTTTATTGTTTCGAATTTATGGGTTCGGATTGTTGGGTTTTTTTTCAATGGAGTTGCAGATTATGGGTCTTTGTGTACATTTGGGTTCTGAATATTGGGGTATTTGCAATGGGATTGTAGATTTTGGGTTTCTTTTCACTGATTTTGATTTTTTTGGGTGTTTTTTGTAGAGTAGGGGTTCATATTGTTTTGTTTTTTGCAATGTAGATGAATCATTATGTGTTATATCATTCATTTGTAATTTCTTTTGTCTTTTTTTACATTTGGGTTATGAATTTTGGGGTATTTCCAATGGGGTTGTAGATTTCACTGATTTTGAACTTTTTTGGGTTTTTGTTGTACAGTAGGGGTTCATGATTTTCGATTTTTTCACTATTTTTCAACTTTTGTTGCTGTTTTTTTTACAGTAGGGTTCGGATTGTTATGTTTTTGCAATGGAATTGCAGCTTATGGGTTACTGGACTGATTTTTAAGATTCTTGTTTTCTGCATTGGTGGTTCTGATATAATAGCTTCGTTGTTGGGTGTGGATGATATGTGGGTGGATGGGTGTTGATGATATGTGGGTTTGGATGATATGTTGGTGGATGGGTGTTGATGATATGTGGGTGGATGGGTGTTCATCGAAAACCCTCGCTTGTTTTGTTGGTTAAGGGTACTAATTTGATCTTTTACAGCTTCTTTTCTAGAGCTTTTTTCTTTTTTTCTTCTTTTCTTGTGTGATTGGTAATGTTTTTTGCTATGTTTATCATAATGAATGGTTGGGTGTTGATGATACGAGGGTGTTTCTGATATAATGCCTTGGTGGTTCGGAGTTGAAGATTTGTCGCTGTTTTCGATATAATGTTTTGGTGGTTCGGTGTTGCTAGTATTTAGGTTTCAAAGTATGGTTTTTAGTGGACTGGAACTGAAATCTCTCGATGTAGGGCTACCATCAATCATCATGGCTCAAGAACTACCAAATAGGAGGACATTGATTATTCGAACTGTAGCTCTAGTAATGGCTGCGGTAGCTACAGCGACGGTTAGGGTTAGACTTTACGTTGAAGAAAATATGACAAGGGGCCCTTATGAAAGTGGGTACAAAACTCGTAGGACATTTGTTACACGTGTTACGAATGCAGAGAATCATTGTATTGCGCTTCTGCGAATGGATGTTCAGTGCTTCCGCAGCTTCATCGCGATATTTAGAAACACGGTCCTACTTGAAGACACAATACACTGTTGTGTTGAGGAACAAGTGGCGATTTTCTTACAAGTAATTGCCCACAGCCAAAGGAACCGTACTATTAGAGCATCCATTAGACGGTCAGGGGCCACTGTTTCGAAGTATTTTAACAAGGTTCTATGTGTTGTGCTCAAACTGCAAGAGTTGTTCATATTACCTCCATCAAGGGACACACCACATCACATTGCTGACAACCCGAATTTTATGCCGTACTTTAAGGTATCGTTTATTACCTTGTAGTAGCATGTAAGTTGCATAACAAGTTACTCATATGTCAGCACTGACGGGTGACATTTTAAATGTCCATATTGTAGGATTGCATTGGTGCAATTGACGGGACACACATTCAAGCAACAGTAGCTGAGGATCTGAAACCTAGATTTATTTGTCGTAAGGGGTGGCCCTCTCAAAATGTGCTAGCTGTATGTGACTTCGACCTGAAGTTTACTTACGTGTTAGCTGGGTGGGAAGGGTCGGCATCAGACTCTAGGGTCCTAGCATCTGCTTTATCAAAGCCGAATGGGATTCCTTGTTTACCAGGTACTACTGATTTTGTCTTTTACTCCGTACCACTGTTGTTGTTCTCGGTTATGAAACTTATATATATCCCTTCGTGTGTCTATAGGAAAGAGGGGTTCATATTGTTTTGGGTGTTTTTTGTAGAGTAGGGGTTCATATTGTTTTGTTTTTTGCAATGTAGATGAATCATTATGTGTTATATCATTCATTTGTAATTTCTTTTGTCTTTTTTTACATTTGGGTTATGAATTTTGGGGTATTTCCAATGGGGTTGTAGATTTCACTGATTTTGAACTTTTTTGGGTTTTTGTTGTACAGTAGGGGTTCATGATTTTCGATTTTTTCACTATTTTTCAACTTTTGTTGCTGTTTTTTTTACAGTAGGGTTCGGATTGTTATGTTTTTGCAATGGAATTGCAGCTTATGGGTTACTGGACTGATTTTTAAGATTCTTGTTTTCTGCATTGGTGGTTCTGATATAATAGCTTCGTTGTTGGGTGTGGATGATATGTGGGTGGATGGGTGTTGATGATATGTGGGTTTGGATGATATGTTGGTGGATGGGTGTTGATGATATGTGGGTGGATGGGTGTTCATCGAAAACCCTCGCTTGTTTTGTTGGTTAAGGGTACTAATTTGATCTTTTACAGCGTCTTTTCTAGAGCTTTTTTCTTTTCTTCTTCTTTTCTTGTGTAATTGGTAATGTTTTTTCCTATGTTTATCATAATGAATGGTTGGGTGTTGATGATATGAGGGTGTTTCTGATATAATGCCTTGGTGGTTCGGAGTTGAAGATATGTCGTTGTTTTCGATATAATGTTTTGGTGGTTCGGTGTTGCTAGTATTTAGGTTTCAAAGTATGGTTTTTAGTGGACTGGAACTGAAATCTCTCGATGTAGGGCTACCATCAATCATAATGGCTCAAGAACTACCAAATAGGAGGACACTGATTATTCGAGCTGTAGCTCTAGTAATGGCTGTGGTAGCTACAACGACGGTTAGGGTTAGACTTTACGTTGAAGAAAATATGACAAGGGGCCCTTATGAAAGTGGGTACGAAACTCGTAGGACATTTGTTACACGTGTTACGAATGCAGAGAATCATTGTATTGCGCTTCTGCGAATGGATGTTCGGTGCTTCCGCAGCTTCGTCGCGATATTTAGAAACACGGTCCTACTTGAAGACACAATACACTGTTGTGTTGAGGAACAAGTGGCGATTTTCTTACAAGTAATTGCCCACAGCCAAATGAACCGTATTATTAGAGCATCCATTAGACGATCAGGGGCCACTGTTTCGAAATATTTTAACAAGGTTCTATGTGCTGTGCTCAAACTGCAAGAGTTGTTCATATTACCTCCATCAAGGGACACACCGCATCACATTGCTGACAACCCAAATTTTATGCCGTACTTTAAGGTATCGTTTATTACCTTGTAGTAGCATGTAAGTTGCATAACAAGTTACTCATATGTCAGCACTGACGGGTGACATTTTAAATGTCCATATTGTAGGATTGCATTGGTGCAATTGACGGGACACACATTCAAGCAACAGTAGCCGAGGATCTGAAACCTAGATTTATTTGTCGTAAGGGATGGCCCTCTCAAAATGTGCTAGCTGTATGTGACTTCGACCTGAAGTTTACTTACGTGTTAGCTGGGTGGGAAGGGTCGGCATCAGACTCTAGGGTCCTAGCATCTGCTTTATCAAAGCCGAATGGGATTCCTTGTTTACCAGGTACTACTGAGTTTGTCTTTTACTCCGTACCACTATTGTTGTTCTCGGTTATGAAACTTATATATATCCCTTTGTGTGTCTGTAGGAAAGTTTTACCTTGCTGATGGTGGGTACCCATGCCTGAGAAATTTTATAACTCCTATCCGAGGCATTGGTTACCACCTAAACGACATTAGAGGGCGTAGACCTCGAACTGCAGATGAGTTGTACAATCAAAGGCATTCATCAGCAAGGAATGTAATCGAGCGGACTTTCGGTGTCTTGAAGAAGCGATTCAACATAATTAATACGCCACCCATGTACCCATTCGAACGACAGGTCGACATAGTGTTAGCCTGTTGTTGCGTCCACAATCACATAAGGAGGGAGATGCCGAACGATACATACATTCCAATTGTAGACAATGAGTTGGGGCTAACTGTAGCGGAGGAGGAGGACGAAGAAGAAGAAGATTGTTTTCTTACTAGGGCTGAAGATGTGAGAGCGGGCGGTCTACTTCGAACAAGAATAATGAATCATATGTGGAATGGTTTTCAAGCACAACGACGTGGTCGTCATTAGGATGACATGTTTTTGGGTTGTAATAATTTTATGACTATTTCGATTAGACTTCTGCAACTGTGTTTCATCATATGTTGTTTGATTGTATTAGGATTTGGAATTTTTTGGGTTGTAATAGTAATCTATTTCATCGTACTCTATTTAATTATATATTATTGTGATTCATTATTTGGATATTTTTCTACTATGTTCAATGGTACTCTATTTGATGATATATTGTTTCACAATGTTGTAGATATAATGGAATCAACTTCAGTAGAGATGAGGAAGAAAAATAACTCCGACGATATGGATAGGCATCTCATAGTAGCCATACAGCATCAGATTGCCGAGGGCCAGAAGGCCCCCAATGGTTTTAAAGATGCTGCGTACAGTGGTGCAGCACAGGAGCTTACTACTGTCCTTAAAAGGCAGATTGTAAGCCCAAGGGTTCCCCATGGGTACATTCAATCATCTTGTTTTGATGATTAACAAACGCAAATTGATTAGTTGTTTATGGACTGATCATTTGCCTTGAGTGTTGTGCTTTAGACAGGTCCTACACAAGTCAAATCGTACTAGCACGCACCTTGTTGGCCTATGCTTGAAGATGAACCAAACACAATGGCAAATGAGCTTGGAACATACTTGGACCAATCACACCTTGGAAGTACCAAGGAGAAGCTCATCATCAACCATCTCAAAGCATTGAACAAACAAAGGAAGTTCATGAAGGCCAAAGGTGGAGGATCAAGAACCTAATGCAAAGGACCAAGGAGCTTGTACCACACCTTGAAGATGTCAAGCATGGAAGCTCAACCATAGAAGATCCCAGCTCAAAAGAAGAGTTCAAGAGAGTGATAGAAAGGGTAGAATGTATTCCTATCTCTCTTGCATATTCTCTTGTCAAGGCACATTGTTTAAACCCCTAAAAATATGTTTTTCAAAGATACTAACACACCCTTTAAGGACTTAAATGGATAAGTGAATGGCCATGGTGGTGTACCAATATGTTGGGACCCATATGGCATTCAACACAAGAATGAACAAAACAGAGTTCCGAAGCAACAACCTGGACCAGCAACTAAATCCTATCAAAACTTATTTAAAACATTTTCAAATATTTTTGAAAATATTTTTAACAGATAGCTCTCATTTTTCTCATATCCGTAGAGTATAGAAACATCAAAATCCGACGAGAAATGAGGGAGATATGAATTTTACAAGTTCGACACTGTTTGCTGGAAACCAGTCTCGGAACTCCGAGAATTATTCTCGGAGCTCCGAGCTCGGAACTCCGAGGACATTCTCGGAGCTCCGAGAAATGCACCAGATTCTAAACTTAAAGGCTCTGTTTGAATTCTCGGAACTCCGAGAATTTGCTCGGAACTCCGAGAATTTCGCTCGGAACTCCGAGAATTTTTCTCGGAACTCCGAGAAATGTTTTTCTTCAAAAAAAAATATAGCCGTTGGGGTGCAACGGCTAGTTGATTTTTTGACCCAGTTTTGACTGTTTTACCCCCCAAACGGTCACATGGAGTTGGGACTTTATATATACCCATTCAAGGGTCCAAAACACAAGAGGAACATTGTCCAACTTCTACAAACCCTAGAAAATCACTTGTGAACTATTTTTGGGTTAAATTCTCTCACCAACCAAACTCTTTGTGTCTTGATTTGAGAAAATCTTTTGAGATTGGTTTAGGCTTAAACTTGTTTATTCTTGAGAGCATCCTTGGAGCTTCAACTTGCATTGTAGCCTACATAGAGGCAAAGCTTTTATCTTCTTCTTTATTCGATCGGTGGCAAGGGCATCCGTTGTTTTTAATTCCCTTGGGTGAACCGCTTAGAACTCGGCGGAGAAGGAGAGTCATTGTAAAGGTGGAAGAGCATCCTTATTTAATTCCCTTGGAGTGTAAAAGCCTCGGAGCCGGGCGTCGTGGAGGTCTCAATAGTGGAAATCCTCAAGTGCGACCTTGAGAAGAGTGGAGTAGGCCGTTTGCCGAACCACTATAAATCTTTGTGTCACTTGTGTGATTGGTATTTCTCTCACTCCCTCTCACTCTCTTATTTGATTATTTGTGCTTAGAATTGAGTGAGTAGTTAGCATTGATAATCAACCTAAATATCTTAACCTTGCTAACTAGGCTATATTAAAATTACCTAATTAAGTTTGCTAATCAACAAGGGTTTTGAACTTATATTAATTTGTAATATTGTTTAAGTTCAACTATTTAAAACTTAATTAAACAAGGGATAAGTCTTTGGTGAAATCTTAGGAAAAGTTTTTAAAAGGTAAAGATTTTATAAACATCCTATTCACCCCCCCTCTAGGTTGCCAAACCAAGTCACTACTTGGATTTCAATTGGTATCAGAGCTTGGGCTCTTGATTAAGACCCTAACCGGTTAAGAGTTAAAAGATCAAACTTTTTGGCAACTTAAAAGATGGGATCTAGACTACCTATTTTGGATGGTTCGGATTATGGATCATGGTTGATCCATATGAAGACATACTTAAAAGGTCTAGATAAAGATATGATAAAGATAATTGAAAATGGATTTATGTTAAATTCTAGATCTAAAGGATTAAATGAATATAATAAAAAATTATCTTTACTAAATACAAAAGCCCTAATTGCAACATGTTGTGCATTACCACCACACATTTATGAGAAAGTATCCTCTTGTAAAAATGCTAAAAATGTTTTGGACTCTATTGAAAATCTTCAAAATCAAAACATGTGCTTAATGGGATTATCTAATGAAGACCCCTTGGATAATGCCGAATTCACACTTGAAGAACTTGTTGAAAATGTCCAAGAATTACATAAGAAACTTGAGGATCAACTAGCTAAGAATTCAAACTTGAAAAATAATTTAGCTAGTATTCACAAGGAGTTTAGGTCACTAGAAATAGATCATGCACATCTTAGTGAAGAAAATGAAATTTTTAAAAAAGATTTTATTAAACTAAGTAATACCATTGCTTCACTAAGAGAGGAAAATCAACTCCTTAAAGAAGAAGAAGAGAAAATCAAAATGCTTTCATCTCTTGAATTAATAAATTTTAAAACGCAAATCAATGACTTAAACATCAAGAATGAAATATTAAGGTTGGAAAATCATAAGTTACAAGAGAATGTAAAATTCAATTACCATCATGATCACTCTTGTAATTCATCATGTTCATCCCGTCCATCTACCTACTCTTATGCATCTTGTGACTATTGTGGTAGATTTGGACATTACAAGTTTAAATGTACTTTTAAACTTGTAAAAAGTAGTAAGTTTGTTTGGGTTAAAAAGGACTTATCACCTAGGACAAACTTGCTTGGAACCAAGATGGTTTGGGTTCCAAAATCCCTAACATGATCTATATTGTGTTTATTTTATATTAGGGGATGTGCTTTAATTGAATATCATTTGAAAATATATTTGTTGATACAATGTGCTTGTTCTTGTTTAATTTTTTTTTGTATCAATACATGTTGTGCCTAAAATTGAAATTCATTTCAAAAACATGTGTATATAGATATCATATGCTCATATTTGATTAACATATATCTATATATACCACCTTAAAATTCAAACTCTATATGATTAAATGTAATTAATTTGAGACTTTGATATGATGAGCCTAATTGAATATCATTTTGAGTTTCCTAGTTTAAGTGCCCACATATACTTAAAAATCATCATGCACTTAAAATATGTCATTCATCCACATGACAACCACAATAGAGCATTCAATGTGAAAACCATAAATTGATCCTTATAGAATATACAACAACATCTCTTGCCCATGTGTTCAAATTAAAAGCTTCAAGTACATCTTTAAAATTTGAACCCGTTTTGGTAATTGCTATGAGTTAGGCTAATTGATCACATCATTCTAGAAAAATCAAAAGAAAAGAAACCCATAGGTTTTAAGGCTTGAACTTAAATGAAATTATTTTTGGCAATCAAATAATATTTGAGCAAAAATTGAGAAAATGCCAAAGTACTATTCTTTGAACTTTATTTTGGACAAACATGGAACTTGCTAGACAATTGAGTATTTAATTGTTTTAATATATCATTTCTAGCAAAACTAAGGTATTAGATGCTATGTCTAAGAATTCACTTCAAATCCCTTCTTAGACAACTTTTTGTGCCCTAGGTGAACGAACATGCACCTAATTGTCCTATCAAAATCCATTCTATTACATGCTTAATGATTTTCATCAAATCTAATAAGAATCATAGATGGGTTAAAAATTAGTGTATTTTCAAAGAGCTTTAATTGGATAATCTCATGATTAAGATGAACCTTAATATGTATAGATATGTTATATGTATTTTGTTCAAGTAGTCATGAAAGTTCATAAATGGAATACATGTGTCCAAGGTAGTTTGCATCATTTGATACATATATATTATAAAATCCTTGGATCTTTCCTTAAGTTCATAAAAGGATATATATTATATAGGAAAGTTAAATCATGAATCTAGATTCAATGTATGACTTCAAATGAAAATATCATAGAAATCTAGAATCATATTTGGGCATTTACTCACTTGAGTAAAATTAAAATTCACTAAGGTGGTTGTATACATTAGATTGTGATGGGAACATGTGCCTCCCACACATTTTTGGTTTTCAATGGGCTTATGCACTTTTATGCCCAATGCCTTGTCATTTTACATGTGGTTGTGGATGTAGATGTAATGTTTGGACCTTGTACTTCATTTGTCATGTTCACTTTGTCCAAACATAGTAGACTATCCATGAAGGCCTTGATATGGATCATATCCTTCTTGTAAGGTATACTCTCACCTTCATGATTCATGGATGTCTCTCTAAGACATGGTACTTTATTAACCATTTTCATTATGTCTTAGTCCTATAGAATTGAACTCAAATTGGTTTATATATATTCTATAGGTATCACCCCTTGTTTGATAATATCTACACGTATGAGATGTTAAACTTTAATCTTAAAAGTCACTCAATTGGTGCCCTTAGCTTTCTTAGATTCTAAGAGGGAGATGGTACATTCACATTAATTAAAATATCTAACAAATTGGCCTTGTGCCAACATCTCAAACATGAATAGGTATACATATATATGTGATCTCCCTAGCTAGTAATGTACGTTACATACTTAAGGAAGTAACGCGTGAATTTGAAAATATGATATCACATTTAGGGGGAGCATGAGCCAAAGATTGAAAATCTTTTGTGCTATTCTTATTTATCATGATGAGCTAAACTATGGCTATCATTTTATCATGATAAACCGACACTTGGAGAGTAAGTGTCATTGTAGCCCAAGGGTTGAGTCTAACATGTCATCTTTTGGAAAATATATCCAAAAACCTTTGGAGTCTATGCAAGGACATCCCTTTGGATTCATGCATTGCATGATTCATTTTCAAAGGGGGAGCTTAAAGGTAAATTTGTCCTTAGTTACTTATCATATGATTCCTAATGTGGTTATCACCTCACATATGATAAGTTCACTCATTTGGAGCATGATTGCTCCATATGGGGTGTTCGGGCTTGTCTTGTGCTTTTATTTGTGTTTTAGAATTTAAGACAAGAAGCCCATACCCTAGGTCTTAGTGACATATTCTTCTAGGCTTTTTTACTTATCTTGGATGGTCTAATATGATATCATCTATTCCAAGAATAAGTTTTGGTGGCCAAGTATTCCATTGTCATATCTTTGGCCTATTAGGTCATGTCATGCCTTAAATCTTAGGTTTATCTAAGGCTAATGACAAATTATAATGGGGAGAGCTAATTATTGCTATCCTTATGTTTATATGGATCATTGTAAGATGCTTACACTATCCATTCAAGCATTTTCCCACTAATTATGCTAAAAATTGCATATCATTAAATTTAAAAAAGAAAAGAAAAGGGGGCTTATCATGCTAAACTTTAAACTTCCTTGTTTTCTTTCATAATAAGTAAAATATAAGCTTTAACTTGCTAATCTATTATTATATTATGGGTCATAGTGTAAAATTATATTGGATATATATATACTAAGATACACCATAAAAATTTGTGCTAAAATTGAAATGTCTCTTTGTTTTGCCAACATAGGCTTGATTTATTTTGTGATTATTCATTTCCTATGTTGATTGTCTCTTATCATGCCATATATACTTTGGATTACACTTTGATTTTAATTGCTAACTCATGATAAGAAGTTAGGGGGAGCATCATATTTTTATTGAATATCTTTGATGCTTTATGTAATTGTGCTTAAAGGCTTAATCCTTCCTTTTTGCTAATGCCAAAAGGGGGAGAATTTGTATAATTGATTAGATCCATTACCATATGCATTCTTGTATTATAACTTTTTAAATATAACTCATGCATATGTTGAGGGAGAGTAGTAATGATTAATTTGTCTATCTTATCCTCATAAGAGGTTCCTCCCACCTATCTAATCAATTTGTTTTATCATCATCAAAAAGGGGGAGATTGTAAGCCCAAGGGTTCCCCATGGGTACATTCAATCATCTTGTTTTGATGATTAACAAACGCAAATTGATTAGTTGTTTATGGACTGATCATTTGCCTTGAGTGTTGTGCTTTAGACAGGTCCTACACAAGTCAAATCGTACTAGCACGCACCTTGTTGGCCTATGCTTGAAGATGAACCAAACACAATGGCAAATGAGCTTAGAACATACTTGGACCAATCACACCTTGGAAGTACCAAGGAGAAGCTCATCATCAACCATCTCAAAGCATTGAACAAACAAAGGAAGTTCATGAAGGCCAAAGGTGGAGGATCAAGAACCTAATGCAAAGGACCAAGGAGCTTGTACCACAACTTGAAGATGTCAAGCATGGAAGCTCAACCATAGAAGATCCCAGCTCAAAAGAAGAGTTCAAGAGAGTGATAGAAAGGGTAGAATGTATTCCTATCTCTCTTGCATATTCTCTTGTCAAGGCACATTGTTTAAACTCCTAAAAATATGTTTTTCAAAGAGACTAACACACCCTTTAAGGACTTAAATGGATAAGTGAATGGCCATGGTGGTGTACCAACATGTTGGGACCCATATGGCATTCAACACAAGAATGAACAAAACAGAGTTCCGAAGCAACAACCTGGACCAGCAACTAAATCCTATCAAAACTTATTTAAAACATTTTCAAATATTTTTGAAAATATTTTTAACAGATAGCTCTCATTTTTCTCATATCCGTAGAGTATAGAAACGTCAAAATCCGACGAGAAATGAGGGAGATATGAATTTTACAAGTTCGACACTGTTTGCTGGAAACCAGTCTCGGAACTCCGAGAATTATTCTCGGAGCTCCGAGCTCGGAACTCTGAGAACATTCTCGGAGCTCCGAGAAATGCACCAGATTCTAAACTTAAAGGCTCTGTTTGAATTCTCGGAACTCCGAGAATTTGCTCGGAACTCCGAGAATTTCGCTCGGAACTCCGAGAATTTTTCTCGGAACTCCGAGAAATGTTTTTCTTCAAAAAAAATATAGCCGTTGGGGTGCAACGGCTAGTTGATTTTTTGACCCAGTTTTGACTGTTTTACCCCCCAAACGGTCACATGGAGTTGGGACTTTATATATACCCATTCAAGGGTCCAAAACACAAGAGGAACATTGTCCAACTTCTACAAACCCTAGAAAATCACTTGTGAACTATTTTTGGGTTAAATTCTCTCACCAACCAAACTCTTTGTGTCTTGATTTGAGAAAATCTTTTGAGATTGGTTTAGGCTTAAACTTGTTTATTCTTGAGAGCATCCTTGGAGCTTCAACTTGCATTGTAGCCTACATAGAGGCAAAGCTTTTATCTTCTTCTTTATTCGATCGGTGGCAAGGGCATCCGTTGTTTTTAATTCCCTTGGGTGAACCGCTTAGAACTCGGCGGAGAAGGAGAGTCATTGTAAAGGTGGAAGAGCATCCTTATTTAATTCCCTTGGAGTGTAAAAGCCTCGGAGCCGGGCGTCGTGGAGGTCTCAATAGTGGAAATCCTCAAGTGCGACCTTAAGAAGAGTGGAGTAGGCCGTTTGCCGAACCACTATAAATCTTTGTGTCACTTGTGTGATTGGTATTTCTCTCACTCCCTCTCACTCTCTTATTTGATTATTTGTGCTTAGAATTGAGTGAGTAGTTAGCATTGATAATCAACCTAAATATCTTAACCTTGCTAACTAGGCTATATTAAAATTACCTAATTAAGTTTGCTAATCAACAAGGGTTTTGAACTTATATTAATTTGTAATATTGTTTAAGTTCAACTATTTAAAACTTAATTAAACAAGGGATAAGTCTTTGGTGAAATCTTAAGAAAAGTTTTTAAAAGGTAAAGATTTTATAAACATCCTATTCACCCCCCTCTAGGTTGCCAAACCAAGTCACTACTTGGATTTCACAGATCACAAAGGACCACGTTACGAACCGTTTGAAGACAATGAAAACCAACTATAGGTTTCTTAACACTATCGTCAACCTAAGCGGATTTGGTTGGGATCCACAGCTGAAGAAAATATCCGTTGAAGAGCAAGTGAAGAATGACTATTTGGCGGTAAGTATAAGTCGTCATAATTCCTTCATTACTTGAAGACACAATTTCGTCATAATCCTTACAATGCCTCGTTTTGTTTTCAGAGGAATCCTGAGCATTTACGCTTCTTTAATAACCGTTGGGAGCTATATGAGGAGATGAAAGTAGTGTTCGGGGAAGATTATGCCACTGGAGAGTTCGCTAGGGACAGACATGCCCCTTCTCAAGACACACAGGATGTTGAGGGACTTTGCTCATCGAGCCAGGCAATAGGGCTCGATGATATGTTCGACGGTACGACCCCTGCTTTTACTCCTCCCCCAGCTCCTCGTGTTTCCAGGTCACGTCATTCATCCCCAGTTAGAGACACCAGCATGGGCTCTAGTGACTCATCGCCACTGAAAACCCCAGCATCAGGTAGTAAAGGGAAGAGGAAGAGGCGAACAAGTGGTGGACAACTTTCATCTGATATGACTTACTTGTCAGATAGTGTTAGGATGGTTGCTGAGGCCATCATTACGACTGGTGAGGTCCATAGCCTTGCTGAATTGAAAGCCGCTGTGATGAGCACCTCTGGTTTCACCATGTTGGAGCTGCTTAGGGCCTATACGTACCTGCACAAAAATCACAAGGATGCTGAAGTCTTCCTTTCCCTTTCCGAGGAAGAGCGAGTGGCTGTGATGGGTGATATTGTGGCGCGTTTGGCGTAGGTTGCTATGGTTTGGGGACCTTTTTTTGGGAATCATAAGATCGTATTATATGATCGTAGTATGAGTCTGCTAGTTTTCTGCATCTTTATTTTGGACTTGTTATGTTGTTGTTGGACTTGTTATGTTGTTGTTGGACTTGTTTTGATGTCGTTTTTCTCTTGGGCTTTATTGTAATGTTGTTTACTTTGTTGGACCGCTTATTGTTCTTGGTTTATAGTTCTTGGGTCTTGGAATTATTTTCTTGGACTTGTATATGTTGTTACTTTTTAATACTTTATGTTGTTACTTTTTTTATTTGCATTTCTGTAGGTTAATGGCAAAAAACAAGTTTTATGTGGTTTTTAAGGGAAGGCAGGTGGGCTTATATGACAGTTGGCAATACTGCCATCTTCAAGTTAACGGGTTTAGTGGAGCGTGCTTCCGTTCGTATGGGAGTAGGGAGGAGGCAGAAGCTGAACTTACTGTGTTTTTACATGCCATTAGTGGGCCCAACAAAGATAGGAAAGAAGAGACCAACATTCCTACGCCCCAAGCTTCAACAAGCTCTTCTGTGATGAGTTCCTCTTCCAATTAGGTTTTATTCTAGTTCCAAGAAAACATCCCACGACTTCTTCTCCGTGATCGCGTTCCAGACATCTGCTGTGAGTTTCTTCTTCTTCTTCTACTCTTCTTGCACTAGGCTTATATTTAGTCTAGAAGTATTGTCTTACTAAATTGATATTCTCATTCCCTTTGTTTTAATATTGATATTACCATATTCTAATGTTTAAACTTGTTTCAATACTATCTTTTGCTTTTAATTCTAATGTGTATTTTCTTTCATATGGTTACCAGTTACCATGGTATTCAACTTTTTTTTTTTTTTTGCTTTTAATTCCCTGTGACTGAATGGAATTGGGTGGTGGAGCTTATTAAGTACTTACGTAATGTGTGATTGATTGCTTGAAATCAATATTAGTTGTATCACTTAATTTGATAAGAACTTTTCCTTTGGTGCGGGTTAAGGCTTACGCTGACAATTTCAAATGGAAGGGTCCCCCAAAGACTGAAGAAGATTGACTTTGTTTCCTATCTTTGGTGTCCCTTTTTTCTTTTCTTTTCCTCTTTTGAAAAATCTGTAGGCAAACTCTGCTTTAAGATAATAATTTGGAAATGCTTGATTTCCTTAATCAAATAGTAAATTTTATGTGTCCTCTTATTTGTTAACTGTATCTGAAGAACTTTTTTATCCATCTGAACTCATGATAAATCATGTCACAAATAAATGAAATTGATTATCCTTGGAATTCTGCAGGGGAGTCTAATTACAGCACAGGGATGAGTGACGAAGATCCCATTCTATCTTTACCCTGCAGGAGAGCCCATTAGTGCCATGACCAAAATCCTATAAAAAATTCTTGCCTTGTGTAGTAGCAGCTCTGGAAAAGAATTTGGGGAAATGGGTCTTTGCTTTCCTGTGGGTAGCAGATGAATTGCTATTTTTATTCCCCTTCCTGCTTCTGGGAAGGCCTACACAGAGGAGATTGTTGGTGTGGGTGATAGCAGTATTGAGACAACATTCCTTCTTGATCTTGCTATCCTCTTCGTCGGATGGGTCACTTAGATTGATTGGAGTGTTTGTTTAGGAGCTTAATTCAAACCAGAGTCAGTCTCCTCAACATCTTCACCCACTAGAGATGTTGTCAGCCCCTTCTAACCCTCAACCCCATCATTAGAATCCACATTTTAAAGGATTTTCTGATGGGTTTCAATTTCCAAACATCAATGTTTGTACATGGTTGTAACTTGTAAATGTATGACATATTATTTCAATATAAATCCAAATATTCAACTATATGCGCTTTTGCAATTTTATGGTCTAATTATGAATCAATATTACAAGGATAGGGTAATGATTGGTGGAATTTGTCTTGGATTAACTTTTCATAATCATGGAGATTTTTCACTTTATTTCTTTAATCATTTTTATAAATTTTTTGTATATCGAGAAAAAGCATGAAAATGTTGATCAAAATTTATGTTCTCTTTGAAGAATTGGGGCATGTGAGACACTTTCTAACGATGTATAACTCACTAGAAAGATTGCCATACTTTGACTCATTAGAAAAAAAAATGTCATTCTTAGTCATTCTTTGACTAACTAGAAAGAAGTTCATGTTACTTTGTGATAAAATGGTTGAATCATGGCAAGATCAAGAAGGAATGTTGTCTCAATACTGTTATCACCCACAACAAGCTTAGTCAAGGGTATCATAGATCCAAAGTAAGGCCTACTAATGTAGAGTTAAGATCATCCATAGGTGGGTCCATGGTTAGAAGCACTAGTATGGGAAGAAGGTGAGAAGCCCATTGTGGACCGACCCACGGAACACTAGCATGATCGATTCTAAACCCACCTTTAATGTGACTTTTCTGCTTAGTTTTCCCAATACAGTTTACTTGGCAAGTGAACAGGCTTAGGAAACCTTTTCTCTGGATTTCTCAGATTTTCCTGCGCAAGTGAACAGGCACAGGATTCCTTTTCCTGCACAGTTTCCCTTCCTTTCCTTTCCTTTCTGCCACGTCAGATTCCTTTCCTTTCCTTTCCTTTCCTTTCCCGAGAAAACAAGTGAACGGACCCTTAGGGGGAAGAGGAGGTGAGGGGGGATCTTTTCAAATTAGATAAGGATAAATCTCGGTCTGAATGACTTCATGTTTACTTCTACCAAGAGAATTGGGATTTGGTTAAGGAGAATGTAATGAAAACGGTCTTTCTTCAACAATGTCTTCATTAGCAAGGAGGAATGGGGAATTGGAATTAAAGGATTTTACACCCGTAAGTTTGGCGAGTAGCACGTATAAATGGCAAAGATTTTAGCCCCTACGTAGGTTGCATGGGGTCTTGGGTGAGTTAATTTTACCGAACTAAGGGGCTTTTGTGGAAGGTTGACACTTCCTAGATAGTTTGTTCATTGCTAATGAATGCTTAGAGTCAAGGAAGAAGGAAGGGAAGGCATGGATCTTTTGCAAGGTGGACGTGGGAAATGTGTATGACATGGTAGATTGTGGGTTTGCTTACTACATCTTAGGAAGAATGGGTTTTGATGAGCGGTGGAAAAAAATGGATTGTATTTTGACATCTCACTTTTCATCAATGATAAAGCTGTTAGTTTCATTAAGAGGGCTGTGACTAGGTGATTCGCTCTCCCCCATTATCTTTATGACGATTCCATCTCATTTCAGGATTCTTGACGAAGAGAAATGGTCTCGAGATTTCCCATCTCCAAGTTGTGGATGACACTCATCTTTGTGATGATTTGCTTGAGCAAGTGAAGAATCTTGGTTGTATTTTGTAGTGGTTTGTGGAGGTTTTAGGTCTAAAGATTAATTGTAGAAAAAAATTCATGACGGGTGTAAATATGGAGGATAGAAGGTGATGCAACAGATTGGCACCAATTTTCCAAAGTTTCCTGTAGGCTGTAACAACTAAAATTCCAGCAGAGATCTAGGAATTCTTGGATCTTCTTGATGATTCTTTTGCAGAAGTAGGTCTGATATTCGATTTTATCCTCCGCGAGGATCTCTTGGAATCCAGCAAGCTAGGCTCTAATACCACTTGAGGCAGCAGATTGGCACGAATTTTCTGAGGTTTCTAGCAGCTTGCAACAATGGCTAAAATTCCAGGGCAGATCTAGGAATTCTTGGATCTTGATGATTCTCTTGCAATTCTTCAATGAAATTGATTCGATCCAGTTAGGAGACACTAGGATCTTCGAAGTACTTTGATAGAACCTTGATTAACGAGGGAAGGATAGGTTGATTTGAGGAGAGAAGTTGGAAATTCCAGCTTGCAAAGCCTTCAACTACTTGAAAATACAAGCAAAATATCTCTTTCAAGGGAGAAATTTCCCTCCAAATTCTCAAACCTGGGATTCCTTTTTCAAATTCAATTTCAAATAAAAAACTAGTTACAAATGATAGGGAGTGACCTTATTTAGGCAGCCCATACAAAGTAAAAAATAAGAATGCCCCAACTTAAGTTAAAATTACTAAAAAGGAATTAAAAATAACCAAACTATCCCTACTAATGAAAAAGACTATTAAAGACGTATGGAAGTAACAAAATTACGAACATGACACTATATGAAACAAAGGCAAAACTACATTAAGGAGACATAAAGGCTGACGCAGAAATCCAAGGGCTGCTCTTGCATTAGCAATTTGGCATTTTGGAGAAAACTTGCGGGTGAAACACATGTATCTTTCGTCCTCTTACATTGGCTTTCCTGTCAATTTGGGCATCTCCTAGGAGTCATGGAATTCGGTGATCTAGAGAATTGAGAAAAAGTTGTTCATTTGAAAGGTCACATTTTCCTTTGGGATTTGCATTACTCTCATGAAAGTGGCTCTTTCCACTGAAACCGAAATGTTTCGGATTTGGGCCGACATTTCGGCTGAAATCATGTAAAAATTATGATAAAGATTTCGTTTTTTTTTAATTTCGACAGAAATGTCTAAAATTTTGGTGTGAATTTTGGCGATTTGGGTAGAAATTTCTTTTATTTCGGTGGAAATTTTGTAAAAATGGCTAAAAATGAAATTTCAACCGAAATTTCTTCAACCGAAATTTCGGCGAAATTTTGCTGAAATCTTGTAAAAAAATGGCTTCATGTAAATTTCGGTCATTTCGTTTCGGCCGAAATTTAAAACCATGATTCCAATGAGTGTAACAAAGTGAATTGGTAAGGTTCGGTAATATGGAGAGGGTTGGGATGGGTGGGAGGTGAGAGACTTAGGTAGAAATAGTTGCTTGGGGGGCATGGCAGTCGGTTTGTTGACAGCGAGGTTTTTCCTTTTATTAGATTTGGGTTGGACAAGGGTGAGGTATATTTTGGGATGTTGTCTGGGTGCGTAGTGGGTACTCTCCGGAGGCCCACGTACCCGTGTCGGGTGCGTATTGGGTGCAGGTACTCTTGGGTACTTTTTGGGTGCGTACCGGGTACGCACCCGAGTTTGTGTACATATCGAGTGCGCACCCGGTTCAAATTAAATCGAAAATTACAGATTTACAATAGAGGGGCTGCCCCAATAAACAAAAGGGGGGTTGAATATATCAAAATATCTATAATATATAGGGGTGCGCATTAATCGGTTTAAACCGAATAAACCGACCGAACCGAATTAATTCGGTCAATTCGGTTCGGTTTCAGGGTGTGTCGGTTCGGTTTCGGTTTATACCAATAAGAATTTCAGATTTCGGTTTCGATGTCGGTTTCGGAAGGAACAAAATTCGGTTTAACCGAAAACCGAAATTTCAATTTGAAGCTTTTAAATTTCGGTTTTCGGTATCGGTTTCCGGTTTCGGTTCTAGAGACCGAAATTAAGAATGGGATCCACGCCCCCTTTTTTCTCACTTTGGACAGCCCCCATGGCCCCATTGGTCATTATATATTTATATGAATATGAAATTCAAGCCTTCCTTCAAGGCAAGAAGACAAAGAGTCAAAGACAACTAGACAAGTAGGTTGTCCCTAGTAAAAAATAGGATTCATAATTTTCTTTTCTTTTTTTCAAAACCCACATTCATAAGTGTAAATTGCAAAATAGCAAAAGACTTTTAGGCAAAAGGCAAAAGCTAGGGTTTTTTGTTGTTTCTCCTCATCTCCTCTTCTCTCTACGACTCTACCGCCGCGGCGGCGCCTCATGCCCTCCTGATCCTCATCTCCTCATCTCCTCATCCTTTTCCATTTAAGAAGAAATATTGAAAGGAAGAAGCTTTGATTTTTCTTCATGTAAGAAGAAATACCCAAAGCTTTTCTTTTCTTTTATTTTATTTTAT
The DNA here is from genome assembly GCF_043159265.1 of Tasmannia lanceolata. Lineage (NCBI taxonomy): Eukaryota > Viridiplantae > Streptophyta > Magnoliopsida > Canellales > Winteraceae > Tasmannia > Tasmannia lanceolata. Next base: position 36,155,323 of record NW_027518679.1, on the reverse strand, counting down.
TTTCCTTTCCTTCTCTTCTCATTCCCTCTCTGTTTTCCACAGGAACGCCCAGATTTGAGCAGAGAGAAGTGCCGGAATCTGAGAACACCGTCAAACCCTCTTCTTCAACGTCTCTCTCAAAGCTCACAGAGGTACGCAACTACGCATCTCTCTCTCTTTAGCATTATCCTTCTTTTCTCTTTCTCTCTCTCTCTTCTTTTTTTCTTTTTTGGTTTTGGATTTGTGCTTTTCTATTTCTCTACCCGTAAGGATAGTAATACCTTTCCGGTTTTCCCCTTCTTTCTTTTGCATCCATAGAAAATTAGAAATCACCACAGCATTGTGTTTTGTATTTGTGATTTTCCCCCATCAAAGGATTGGAAAAAGATTCTAAACAGAGTACGATTCAAGGTATCTCTTTATTCTTTTCTTTTATTTTAGATTTTATTGTCAAATAATTTTATTTTGCTAAATATTTTTTTGAGTATTTGTGTTTTGTATGTTATACCCAGATGAAGAAGTGAAGGATTTAGGGGTACAAGCGGCATTATCTCTTCTGAAATTCTACAAAAGTGGGTTCCATTTTTTAATTTTTTTTATAACCTAAAATACTGAAAATCACAATAAAATTAGAGGACAGATGTTGGGGACGGGTTGGGGTGAGCTTTTGCTAAAAAAAATGAATATGAATCAACTCAAACTGACCTGATTTTATTGCAAAGCTCAACAAAAGTTCCGAAAAATGGACTGAGTTGCACCCCAATACCAAATAGGCTGGGGTGCAATTTGGGTCGGGTCGGGTTGAGCCTTTGCTAAAAACTGAATTGGAATCAACCGAAACCTGAACCGATTTTATTGAAAAAGCTCAACCAAAATTCCCAAAAATCGATCACAGTTGCACCCTTAATACCCAACAATGGGGTGGGAGTGTACATACCAATCATATTCAAGAAATATCAAATATACTTGATATGGGGTAGTTCTTGTGGGAATTTTAGAAATATCAAACATTAGAAAAATACTTCTTCTGGGAATTTTTTTCTCAGGAAAATATAGACAGTGATTAGAAATTGCACAAAAAGATACTAAACTTTTGTCCAATTTCTAGTCATAAAGGTGAGGCTCTTGGTAAGGCCATTGAGAAGTGTCTTTTGGATTGGGGGATTGATAGAGTGTTCACAGTTACTGTGGACAATGCTAGTTCAAATGATGTCACGGTTGGATACTTAAGGAGAAGACTTATCAACTGAGGGTCTAGCATTTTACAAGGAAAATTCCTACATGTGAGGTGTGTAGCACACATAATTCATCTTGTTGTGTGTGATGGACTAAAAGAAGTGGAAATTGCTGTTGATCGTGCTCGGGCGGCGGTCAAATATGTGAGGAGTTCACCGGCTAGGTTGAAGCTCTTCAAAAAGTGTGTTGAGAACGAAAGGATCCAGAGCAAGAGTTTGTTGTGCCTAGATGTATCTACAAGATGGAACTCAACATACTTGATGTTAAAGTCAGCCGAAAAATTTGAAAAAAACATTTGAGAGGTTTGATGTTGAAGATCCTTTTTTCAGTGGTGAACTTGATTCCGGTGATGTGGATGGGATTAGGAAGCCAGATCATGAAGATTGGGAAAAAGTTAGAAAGATGGCTACCTTGCTTCAAAACTTCTATGAGCTCACCATACGTGTTTCAGGATCAGTGTATGTTACATCCAACACTCTCTTTCCTGAAATTGTTGAGGTTGAATACCTTTTGCAAGAGTGGCTTCAAAGTGAAGGCTTTAACTTGGTAATGATGGCGAGGAGAATGAAAGATAAGTTTAACAAGTATTGGGGTGACATTGACAAGATGAATAAACTAATTTATATCGCTGTTGTTCTTGACCCTCAACACAAAATGGAATTTGTTAAGTTTGCTCTCATTGGTATGTATGGAGAGGGAAAAGGCAACGAATTGAGGGAAAAAGTGTTCCATGCCACAATTGAATTGTTTAACGAGTGGAACAATAAGAACACAGTCAACACACATCAAGAAAATCAAGTAAACTTGGGCCAATCAACTTCAAGAGAGCATTCTCAAGAACCGAGAGAACATGTGAGGATGATGGTTAAGGAAAATTTTAAGAAGCATAAGATTGAATCTGGAGGTGGTGATAACAAATCAGAGTTGGAAAGATATTTAAGTGAAGAGATTGAAGAAGGTCCCGACGAATTTGATATTTTAGGGTGGTGGAAAGTTAACAGTTGCGATTTCCTATCTTGTCAGAAATGGCTCGGAATGTGTTAGCGGTTCCCATATCCACTGTTGCTTCGGAGTCAACATTTAGCACGGGGGGGCGTGTTCTTGATGCATTTAGGAGTTCTTTGACTCCTAAGATAGCAGAAGCTCTTATATGTGGTCAAGATTGGCTTCGATCACCGTCAATGCCGATTAATGTCGAAGAAGCATTAGAGGATCTTGAAAATTTTGAAAATGGTAAATTTGCATTTATTTTATTTTTTATTTTTTTATTGTGTTTCTATATATTGCTTTTGACTTGAAACTTGATGTTTGTTATATTTAACTATTTGTATTCCTATTTTTCAGGTTTTTCAAATGTTGGGGATGATTCCTCAAATATTGATCTTTGAAGCATGGAAGAGTGGAAGACGGTTTCAGGTTTGTAATTGTGGAGTTCCTACTCTTCATATCTTGTGAATTGTGGTACCTTCTTTGCTTTGTATGATTTCTTGTAATCTTTGCTTTATACAATTCCTTGTATGTATTGAATTGAAACTTGATTTGTATCTTTAGTTCTTGAATACTGGAATTTTTTGAATTACTTACAACTTGGCATTGGTAGTTATTGAATCCACAGCAGAATAAGATGGGGAAAATATTTGGTGTTAGATATATAAAGCTATTTTCCAATTCATTTGCAACCTGTTCTGTTGGAATTCATTTAGTTCTTGAATACTTTGTAACCTATTCTATTTGCAAATGTAACTTTGGAACTTTATTTTAGACCCAAATGTTATCAGCTATACATGCATAGCCTGCAATGGTATTGAAAACATGATTTGTAAAGCCTGCAACTACAAGGGAATTCATTCAGCTTATTAAAGGGACATAATTCTTATCTGCTTAACAAAAGACCTTCAATGTATAATTTTTTATCTTTTTTTATCTGCAAGGAGCATCCCTTTTGCATTCTTGAGGATATTCAAGGGAGATTTGTGAAGACAGATGGCCTTGCTGCCCTTGCTGTTATGCAATGAATTCTATCCATACTCTTGCTCGTTTTTTTTTCTCTGTGTAATTGGCTTAAAACTTGTATGTGATGAGTGATGAGTGATAATATAAGGAGAAGTTGGTTGCTATTGCTGACTTGCTGCAGTGTGAAGTTTTGATCATTGGTGGATTGCTAGTAGTATTTAAATTTAGTGATTTTTGAACCCATTGGCCATTGGAGCTTTGGAGGTCTTACTGTCTTAGCCTCTTAGGTCTGAACTCTTAACTACATATGGATCCGTTTGAAGGATTACTTGAAGGGGAGCAAATTTTTTATGTATGACTTATGATAGCACGGTCTACTTGATCTTATGTTTGCTTGTAGTTGTAGCCTTGCAAGTTCTACATGCTCAGTTGCTCTTATGATTGCTTGCAGGGTCTACTTGCTCTTACACTCTTACTAGAATTTACAAATTAGTGAATTACATGCATGATGCATCTACTTTTGTAGTTTTGTTAGTCTTTTACTCTTTTATGATAGCAAGATGACAATTGACAATTTCACAGGGTCTACCAACTCTACTGACTCAGTCTTATAAGTAAATGCTTGCAATTTTTAACAAAAATACAGGGGAAACTGGAAAGGGGCATTTATATCATTTTCAAATGATTACGAAATTGTATTTCACACTTCATTTGTTGGATTTAATCTGTTAAGCATACCCCTTGCATTAGGAAATTGCAAATTTGCAAGGATTAAGGTCATTAAGCTATTTCATTTCTTACAAGATAGGAAATCGGTGGTTCTTTAATGCTGGTGAGTGCTTCTTTAATGCTAATGAGGACAATAGTTTGGTTGAAGCAATCATTCGGGCATTAATTGAGCTTGACCAATTTGATAATTTGCTTCATATGGATTCCCTATTTTTCTGCAGGGCAAGGTGGAAGGTATGCTGTATTTTTATACTACCATTTCGGCCCTCTTGTACTCCTGTATCATCCATATAGCAAGTTTCGTAACCTCTTTTTTCACAAGGTGTTAGTTGTCAAAACCACTTCTCTTGTCAGATTCACTTATTTTGAACTTGTCGCATCATGCCCATGATGCCTGTGTTTGGACATAAATCACTTCTTTTGTGTAAAACTGTAACGTATATTTGTTTTTCTAGCTTTTGGCATAGTTGAAAAATGCCACCTCAAGTAGATTTCTATGTATTATCCGAATTCACTATCATCTAGCTTTTATTGTGTTAATTGTTCAGGAGACAATTGGAAACTGATGGTTCTCATGGTTATTAACTTCAGAAATTTAGTTTATTTCTTTTCCAGTTTTTATTGTTTAATCCATGTGTATATAAGAGCATATCATTTGGCATCAATAATGAGCCATATCACATGTTGGATTAAAACTATTATTGTTGGATACTTGGATTTAAAGTGCTTAACAAGTTAACAGAGTTATTTTTCCATCAATGGTGGCTACTTTGTATCATATAATCACCTCTAATGGCGTTTTAATCTGTTGGATGATGTAAAACAATTTTAATTGGAGAGGTTTTCACTATTCGGTTTCGATACAGTAGGAAAACCGAACCGAAACCGGATATGATAGCAGGGTTATCACTATTCGGTTTAAACCGAAAAAACCGAAATAAAATTTTGCTTTCGGTTAATTTCGGTTTTCAACTATTCGGTTTCGGTTTCGGTTGGAATTTTTAGGAACCGAAATAATTTCGGTTCAACCAATTCGGTTTTTTCAGTTCGGTTTAAACCGAATAAGCACCCCTAATAATATATCTATATCCTATAATTAAAAACCTAACAACTTAGAAGTAATATTAGATTTTGGTGATGTTATTGTTATTTGATTGTTCACCAATTAAATTGTTTGAATTCTTTAACAAAATATTTAATTTTTTATTTTTTTAAATATAAACAAAATATAAAAATATATTATATTTAGCGTACCCCCAACGTACCCGTATCCCCTTCTTCTTTTTTTAATCATGTATCCACGTACCCGTATCGTGTCGTACCCGCACCCCATACCCGTATCCGTGCTTCATTGGTTAGTGTCAGCCATGCATATCCGAGCATTTATAGTTTATCAAGTGAGGAAAAGATTCGCGTGGACTATTTGAGAGTGATGATTATGTTTGTGGTGGTGTCTCTTTAGGAGTAACATCCAAGGGATGAAGAATCATCCAACCATCTATTCATCCATTGCGATTTTGTTAGACATGTGTGGCATATGATTATCAAGCTGTTTAGTATTCATTGGGGTTTCCCCAAATCCTTTATGGATCTTTTGGATGGTTGGTGGGCTAGGCACTTGAGGGAGGAAACTCATATACTATAGTCAATTACTCCTTTTGTAGTTATTTGGGTGATTTGTAGGGGCTGAAATCGGAGAACCTGTAAAAATATTTAAGATGGAGCAATCAAAACGATGTTAACCATTTAAGATGAAATAATTCACGTGGCCTGCTATTCACATCACAAGCAAGGTTTTAAATTTCGGTTTCAGTGTCGGTTTCGGCAACCACCAAAACTGAAATATTTCAGTTGCGGTGTTGGTTTCAGCCACCATCGAAACTGAAATATTTTGGTTTCGGCCGAAATCATGTAAAAATATGATAATGATTTTGTTTATTTTTTGAAATTTTGACTGAAACGTTTAAAATTTCGGTGAAAATTTCGGCTATTTCGGTAGAAATTTCATAAGTTTCGATGGATTTTTTAAAAGGCTAAAAACGAAATTTCAACTTAAAATCCGGTGACATTTCGGTGAAATCTTGTAAAGAAACGACTTCAAGTAAATTTCGTTTTGGCCTTGGCCGAAACTAAAATATTTCGGTCATTTCGTTTTGTTTCGGCCGAGATTTAAAACCATGATCACAAGAGTTAGATGCTTCAGTCTTGCCTAAGGCCACACCGGCCCTCTTAAAATACTGGACACTCCATTAACTCTTGGATCACCAAAACAATGTGGGCCCATTGTATTTTAAGCCGGCGGTGTAGCTAACTTAGCTACACCGCCGGCTTAAAATACAATGGGCCCACAATGTATTTTCACACCCTCCAAGAGTCTTAGTTCTATATTACTTGAATGTTTTCTACCCCTCCTAACTCCAACAAATAGTTATATATATCTACACATTTTCACACCCTCCAAGAGTCTCAGCTCTATATTTCTTTAATGTTTTCTACCCCTCATAGCTTGTATTTGAGCCTACTTTAGGCCTATGAAGTGGGATGGAGTGCAACTCTCACCCCTTCACATGGTACTTATAATTCAAGACTCCAACACCCATCCATTAGATAATTCATATTTCTTGTACCTGTTAGCTTATATTTTTTGTAGGTGAATGCAACTTGATCTAGTTTGAAACTATTAACCGCAACTATATTATTGACTCTTACTATATTGTCATGTTCTTACCTCCTTTCATTTTGTACCAAGTTGTCTTTCTTGGTTTATGTTTTGTCTTTGTTGATCTCTCATGCTTTCATCATTCCCTTTACTTTGCTTGCGGTTTGTTTAGTACTTGTATCACAAAAATAGTGTTTTGCAGATGTATCCAACAACCCAGAGTTGCTAGCTAAGTTGACCTCCATGCTGCAAGATGGAGATGACTTTGACTGTCCAGTTTGCCTCTCCCCGTCTAGCGAAACCACAATCACCTGCTGTGCTCACATCTTCTGCCATGCCTGCATATTAAAAGCTCTCAAGCACCTCAACCACTGCTGTCATCTTTGCCGTAGACCCCTATCTGAAAAAGATCTCTTCTCCGTTCCGCCACAAACTTCAAATGAGGACAATCCTGCAAGCCCTTTGCTTGGGAGACACGTCTCTTCTAAAGTTTCAGCCTTAGTGAAGCTTCTGGTAGCATCCAGGGAAAAGAACCCTTCTACAAAGTCGGTCGTATTCTCACAATTCAGAAAGATGCTGATCTTACTCAAAGAACCACTAAAAGCGTCCGGTTTTGAGATCTTGTGTCTGGATGGGACAATGTCTGCAAAGAGGAGAGCTCAAGTGATTAAAGAATTTGGTGAAAATAGTGAGGATGGACCGACGATACTATTATCAAGTCTCAAGGCTGCAGGTACTGGAATCAATCTGACCGCAGCTTCAAGGGTTTACTTGGTGGAGCCATGGTGGAACCTGGCAGTTGAAGAACAAGCTATGGACCGGGTGCACCGGATTGGACAGAAAGAGAAAGTAAAGGTGGTGAGGCTGATTGTCAGTGTTGGAGTAAGTTAGAGTATGGATCTGATCTATGGTTTATTCGAACCCAAAAAATCTGCAACTTGAAATAAAAAACTCTTTCTGTTTGGAAATCAGAAATAAAATGGAACTTATCTGTTTGGTTGAAAACCCTTTGGAAATTGGATTGAAAAGAATAAGGCTGAGTCGTGCCACTGGTCACTCTCCTTAAGAATCGTATCCGCCCCCTACCGCTGCAACCGAGATTTGCGAACCGACGCTCCAAGATAAAACAGCCGAAATTGGCCCCTGCACTCGCTGACTGGCCCACCCAGAATCACCAACAGAACTGTGCTCAGAAAGAACGGAACAAAGGAGGAAGAAGAACAGAAAATCTTGAGTGCAAAAACGTCTGTGTATTTTTCTGTGTCTAAAACAATCTGTCTCGTCCCCTTTTATAGACCTGAAAGTGTCTGTTGGGGAGAGCCACCATTAAAACACACCCTTAAAGGCCAGAAACATTTTTTCTCCCATCAGTCATTTTTGTGACCGTTGAGATTCTAAACGGTTATTTGCAATTAAGGTGGTGTGTCCATATCAAAACCAAAGGGTAAAAATCAAAACAGTTTTTTGCAATAAAAATAACCTCAGACCTCGGACCACGGGCCACGGCCTGGGCAGGCCAGGCGAGGCGAGGCGCGCGTGTGTGTTTTTTACTCATGGGCTTGTGCTCTTCTAGAAGCCCAAGACCCAACAAATTCTAAAGCCCCTTGAAGGCTCAAGCCTTTCTCCAAATCTCCATCTTATATGGATGAGAAAATTTCTCTCAAGCTCCCATGTGGGACTATTTATTTTGCCTTGGTTTTAGAGAGCACAATGTTCACACACACATCGAGGTCTTGGGTTCAAGTCCCCATTCAAGCAAAAGACTTTTGCCTTCCACATAAGAGAGGGAAAACTTTAATTTGAATCTTCCCTCTAAGTTTTGATTTAAAAATACTAACAATCCCCCACAAGATTCAAAATACAGTTACAGTTTTGAAAACGGAAGTATCTGAGCACATTAGAATAATAGAGCGGATTCATACCGGTGTCTTTTGGACTTCAACCGATATTTAGGATAAACAGATTACGTTACCGAGTACGGGTAGAGTTAGACTCCTTCAACCTTTCCTCGTAGGTGTAACCGACTAACCTGTCACCCACACCCTACCATCGATTCCTTGGTGATTTGTAGACACCCCATTTTGACAGGCTCCAAAAGTCCCAAAGTTGAGTCGAAGCTTTGAAGTTAAATAAATTCCCGAGGAAGCGGACCCCAAGCGAGGAGAAAACCCGAATTTTACCAGCTTATTGTGTACATTTATAGGTGCAATTCTCCCAAAAGATTGTCATAACCCCAAGGAATGCGCCCGCAAAATCGAGTGAGAAATGGCAGACAAGACGAGCCAAATTCGTGCACTCATCAAGGGTGGGTTTTGGTGTGCTTATAGGATATGGGTGTGCCAATATCATCCTCAAACCCTACCTATATATGACAAAGAGAGGGGAAAAAAATTCGTTTGACCCTTGTTAGCTGCAAAAAAAAAAAATAGAGAGGGAGAGAGCTTGAGCCTCCTCCTCAGCCACCTCCCTTTTACCTCCAACCATCCACCGGCCGGAATCCGGCAGCACAATTTCTGCTATTCCCACCGGAATCCGAACCTCCACCACCCCTCTCATCTCCCTCCTTCGACCACCACTCCTCCGGCAAAACCTCCACCACAACCCACCTTCTTCTCCGGCGGATTCTGCCGGCCATCCTCTCCAACCCCAACCTCTGCAGATTTTCCTCACCTCCAGCACCACCACAGACCACCACCTCTGCAGATTCTCTTCACCCCCATACCAATCGCCACCATCTTCTCCCTCGTCCCCAAGAAAAAGAAAAAAAGGGGGTTTTCTCATTAGCAAGAGAAAACGCACACATACACAGATATATATATATATATATATATATATATACACACGCAGAGAGAGAGATTGGGAGTTGTCTTCTTCGGCCCCGTTCTTGCCAGCCATTTGCTCCGGCCACCGACCCTACCACCATTTTCTTTTACCCATCAAACCCACTTGGGTTTTCTTCCATTTGCAGCCACGATCCCACTCTCCGTTGATCTACGCCCCAAATTCGATCCGTCATCATCTCTGGCAATTTCGCCCCGATCCGCCGTCTCTGCCCAATTCAGAAGAAGAAGAAGAAGAAAGGAGGAGCAAAAGCCTGAACCTACAAGGCTCCAATTTCAAGTAATTCTCCCAATCTTTTCCTTCATTTCATTCTTGGTACTCTCTATTTCTCTGTTTCTTTCATTTCCGATGGTCTTAATTCCACGTTATTTTGTTTTGGTCTTGGAAAACAACAAATGATTGGTGTGTGCTTTATGTATGTCCACAATCTATTTGATTAAAAGCCTCTAAGTGTCGAACATTTATTTGAGTTTTCTTGGGCCATCTTAGATGTGCCGATTGTGATTTGAGGCTCTATTCTTTGAAGTCATAATATTTTGCCTTTAAATTTTTAAGATGAGAAAACCATCTATACTACCATGTACCTGTCTCTTTTGGGATGTGTGTTCTCATGCCTACCCTAATTCGCTAACTTTTGCCATCATACACATGTCCTCCGGTTCTATGTCTAGTAGTATTGGAAGTTATTATCTGTGTTCGGGGTCTTCTTCGGTTCTTCAGGATTTCCATCGCCTTTTCAGAAACTTCTTCTCGGGCTAGGGCGATGACCGAACGTATCTTGAGCCAACCCCCTCCCTTCCTGCCTTAGAGTCTTCGCAGGTTAAGGGATTTCTTCCTTTTTAGAGTTTGTCATAGAGAGTTTAGGAGTCTGTCCTTCCATCTTTCAGAGTCAGTCTTCAGCATAGGAGTCAGTCCTTCAGTCTTTCAGGAGTCTGTCCTATCATCATAGGGGTTAGGATTCTGTCCATCCCCTCATCAAGTCATGTGATTTTATCCGCTCCTGCAAGGTATAGGATGCTGTCCAACCCTTGCAGAGTCGTGATTCTGTTCATTCCCCCCCCCCCCCCCCCCGCAAAGCATAGGATGCTGTCCAACCTTTGCGGGATATCAGGAGTCTATCCTACCCTTATGATGATAAGATTCTGTCCTCTTGAGTCAAAACATCAAAAACATCTGAAAAATCAAAAATCTCAAAAATCTCGAGTCATTAGAGTGTAGTTAGGAAAATCTGGTCCGAACTACGGATGGCTTGATCCCTAGCTGAGGGGTACGTAGGCAGCTCAGGCGTGCAGCTGGCATCCTGAGTTCAGTCACAATTTCCACAATTTCCACAATTTCTTAACTTTCACAAATTTCAAAAACTTCCATAAGCTTCAAGACCTTTCAAGTCTTCTCAAAATACAAAAATCCTTCAAAATAACCTTGCAAACAATTTTCAAAAGATCTTTCCATAGAATTAGGAGGCTGTCCTAGGCGTTTGGGGTGTCATAGAGTGAGGAGTCTGTCCTGACTGTGTTGCTTTGTGTGTCTGGTCGTGTGAGTGTCCCTAGAGTTAGGAGGCCTCGAGTCGTGGTCGGTTAGACACTTAGTCGAGCCGATGACTAGACTAGAATGCGCTTAGATAGCCCATGGTTTTCCTTAGGACACGCAGCCTAGTCACACTTAGGGTGTAGGTCCACCTGCATTAGTTAGGGCATATAGGGAGTCCTAAAAATTACCATTCACTTGAACTTAAGCAATGGCGCAAGAAGCTTTAAAAACTAGTCAGGTCTAGTTGATCGAGTCTAGGATAGCGGTCCTAGAGGGTTAGGCATTGTAGTTTAGCATAGGTCGCCGAACTACGTTGGCTCTGATTCTTCCCGAGGCCGGGATACGTAGTGCAGCTAAGATGGATGGCCGTCTTGGTCCGAGTCAATTATCGCATTAGAGTTTAGGGTTTGTCGTGTGGAGTCGTGTTGTGTTGTGTGTTTTGCTGTGTTTTCTTACTTTCATGTACAAATCCTATACTCTTAGCTGTAGCATGCATGTATTTGTCCACCAGAACTTAGACACCAATCAGGCATGACACTCATAACCTAGCTATTCTTAGGTGGCATGTCATTCAAGTATGCACTGCAAGTAACATACCACCCAATATAGGTTATGAACTGATTAAGAGCATATAACTCATCCTTTCTCATTTGTAGTGAACACTATCTTCCAACATTTTGCATCTAGGAGTAGGGGGTGATAGTGTTAACAAACCATCCGGTGACTTGTTAGTACCCATTGAACCAAATTCCAGGGATCTCCTTTCACATTGGTTGGGTGTCCATCACTAATGGTTCATGCTACGAGCTTTAACCCCATTCCTTGCGATGCCTCATAAACCACCTTGTTTATCTGTGGCTTTGTCAGAGGATCTGCCAGATTCCTCTCCGACCTTACAAAGTCGAGTGCTATTGTTCCCTCACTCAAGTATTGCTTTACCAAATTATGCCTCAGGCGAATATGCCTTCTTTTGCCATTATAGGTCTTATTTTTTGCCTTGGCTAAAGCAGCTTGGCAGTCACAGTGTAGAAACACCAAGGGAACTGGCCTTGGCCATAAAGGCACATCTGCCATAAAATTCCTGAGCCATTCGGCTTCAGCTCCTGCTAGGGCTAAGGCTATAAATTCTGCTTCCATAGTGGAACTTGTACTACATGTTTGTTTAACCGATTTCCAAGAAATCGCACCACCACCAAGGGTGAATACATATCCACTGGTAGACACTGAATCTCTTGAATCAGAGATCCAATTCGCATCACTATAGCCTTCTAAGACAGCAGGAAACCCCCTAAAATGTAGTCCAAAGTTCATTGTACCTTTTAAGTACCTCAACAACCTAGTCAAAGCCCGCCAGTGTTCATGTCCTGGTCTATGTGTGTGTTGACTGAGTTTTCCAACTGCTAGTGCAATGTCAGGTCTAGTACAGTTCATTAAATATGACACTGAACCTATAATACTTGAGTATTCCTTTTGGGATACCAACTCACATTTGTTTTTCTTTAGGTGAACCTGACAATCTAAAGGTGTCTTTGCAGGTGAACTATCATATTGTCCAAACTTCCTAAGAATGTTTTCCACATAGTGAGACTGAGACAATATTATTTCATTTTCTTTTCTAATGATCTTCATTCCTAGAATTATATCAGCTTCACCCATATCTTTGGTTTCAAATTTTGACATTAAAAATCTCTTAGTAGATTTAATTATGTTCAAACTAGTACCCATAATCAGTATATCATCTACATATACACACAAAATCACACCTTCATCACCATTAAACTTACTATAAACACATTTATCAGATTTATTTATCTTATAGCCATTTGTAATTAAGACACTATCAAATTTGCCATTCCACTGTTTAGGTGCTTGTTTTAAGCCATATAGTGACTTAATTAATTTACAAACTTTGTTTTCATGTCCAGTTACAATGAATCCTTCAGGTTGTTTAATGTAGATTTCTTCATCTAAATCTCCATTTAAGAAAGCTGTTTTTACATCCATTTGATGTATTACCAATTTATGAATAGAAGCTATAGCTAATAAAATCCTAATGGTGGACAACCTAGCAACAGGAGAATAAGTATCAAAGTAGTATATATCCTTCTTCTGTCTAAAGCCTTTAGCTACTAGCCTTGCTTTAAACTTATCAATTGTCCCATCAGGTCTTAGCTTCTTTTTAAATATCCACTTGCTATCTAGTGCTTTAGTTCCAGGAGGAAGGTCCACTAGTTCCCAAGTGTGATTTTCTATTATGGAGTCTAGTTCACTTTTTATAGCTTCTTTCCAGAATACAGCATCTGGAGAAGTTACAGCTTCAGAATAAGTTACAGGATCTTTATCTATTAGATAGGTGAACATCCCATCTCCTAGATTTGTTTCTTTCCTTTGTCTTTTACTTCTTCTGAGTTCTTGAAACTCAGAGTCCAATTCCTTTTCAGTTTCAGTTTGATTTCTTGAAACATTACTAGGTTCTTTAGGAATTTCTTTCTTCATAGGGAAGTGATGTTCAAAGAACTCAACATCCCTAGATTCAATTATAGTGTTATATTCTAGGATATTTTCAACTGATTTCAAAACCAGAAATCTATAGGCAGTACTATTTTGAGCATATCCTATGAATACACAGTCACAAGTTTTAGGTCCTAATTTTCTTTTCTTAGGTTCAGGTATTCCAACCTTAGCCAAGCAACCCCAAACTCTTAAGTGAGATAAACTAGACATCTTATTATGCCATAAATCATATGGTATTTGGCCCTTCTTCTTTGGAGGTATCCTGTTATATATATAACACGCCGCCAAAAGTGCTTCCCCCCACAAGTTTAAGGGTAAACCAGAACTTATTAACATAGCATTGAACATATCCTTTAAGGTTCTGTTCATCCGTTCTGCTATACCATTTGATTCAGGTTGGTATGGGGCTGTGATTTCATGGATAATACCATTATCATCACAGAACTTAGTTATAGAGTATTATGTTCCTCTATCTGTTCTAAGTCTTTTAATTCTTTTATCTAACTGATTTTTCACTTCATTTTTATATTTGATAAAGGCTTCTTCAGCCTCATTTTTAGATCTAAGAAGGTATACTTTAGTGTACCTAGAGTAGTCATCTATAAAGGTTACATAGTACCTTTTACCTCCTCTAGATTCAAGATTTCTAAAGTCAGCTAGATCACTATGAATTAGCTCTAATAATTCAGTTTTTCTTTCAACACTAAAGTGAGATTTCTTAGTGAATTTTGCTTCAACACAAATTTCACATTTTTCTTTACTAGGTTCAATCTTTTCATTTATTAAACCTAAGTTGCAAAGTGTTTTAATATAAGGTGCACTTCTATGACCTAGTCTACCATGCCATATATCAAAAGATTCAACTATGTAAGCAGAAGAGGTTTTTCATTCATAATTTCAAGTAAATTCAGTACAAACAAACCATTGGCATTATAGCCCTTTCCTACAAATACATTACTTTTACTAAGGATCGCCTTGTCTGCTTCAAAAGTGAGCTTCAGTCCATTTTTGTTGAGGAGCGCGCCAGACACCAGGTTCCGCCGTATATCCGGCACATACGGCACTTCTTGCAATGCAAGTATCTTTCCTGAAGTTAACTTCAGAAGGACCTTGCCTTTGCCCATGACTTTCGAGGTCTGTGAGTTGCCCATATAGACCTGATCTCCTCCATCAACTTTAGTGAAGTTGTAGAAGGAACTTCGGTCTCCACATATGTGGTTAGTAGGACCTGTATCAGCACCCACTCTTTTGGATTTTCCACCAAGTTCACCTCAGTCACAACTGCTGCAATCATATCTGCCTCGGTTAGATTAACCTTAGCACTGGATGAACCAGTCTTTCGGTGTCGACAATCCTTCTTGTAGTGTCCGGGTTTCCCACATTCAAAACAGACTCCTTTCTTCTTAGGTCCAGATTTCTTGAAGTTCTTATCTTTCTTCGGTTTCAGATTCTTAGATCCATCATTCTTGGTTTCAACAATGTTTGCCCTAGAGGTGTACTCTTTGGCCTTTAGTTGCTTATCCTTAAGTCTGTTTTTCTCTTCAATTTTAACCCGAACAACCACTTGGTCTAAGGTCCATTCTTTTGTCTTGTGTTTCATTCCGATTTTAAAATCTTTCCAAGACAAAGGCAATTTCTCAATGAGAGAACTAGCCACGAATGTATCAGGTAATTTCATACCTTCCTTAGCTAATTCACCAATAATAAACTGATACTCATCTATTTGGGCAGAAATAGGTTTCACATCTTCCATAGTAAAGTTTAAAAAATTTCCTATCACATATTTCCTATTTCCAGCATCCTCTAATTCATATTTAGTTACTATGGCATTCCAAAGATCAGCAGCATGCTCATAGGAATAATAGATATTATAAAGTTCATTTGACAAACCATTCAACAAATGATTTTTGCAGATATAATCTGCATTATCCCATTCAGCAGTTTCTTCATTTGGTTTTGGTTGGGTAAGGACAAAAGCAACACCAATTTGTTGCAAAGCAAACAAGATCTGTTGTTTCCACCTTTTGTAATTCAATCCAGTTAGTCGTTCGATTTTTGAAAAATCAGGAACAGTATTGAGAATTATGTTCCCAACAGGTGTTCGAACGACAGAATTTGGATTGGAATTCTCACCAGAGATGGGAAGAACAGAAATTGGGTTTTGATGATCAGAAGCCATAAGATCAGATCTGTTTTAATACGATTCTTAAGACTGTTGGAGTAAGTTAGAGTATGGATCTGATCTATGGTTTATTCGAACCCAAAAAATCTGCAACTTGAAATAAAAAACTCTTTCTGTTTGGAAATCAGAAATAAAATAGAACTTATCTGTTTGGTTGAAAACCCTTTGGAAATTGGATTGAAAAGAATAAGGCTAAGTCGTGCCACTGGTCACTCTCCTTAAGAATCGTATCCGCCCCCTACCGGTGCAACCGGGATTTGCGAACCGACGCTCCAAGATAAAACAGCCGAAATTGGCCCCTGCACTCGCTGACTGGCCCACCCAGAATCACCAACAGAACTGTGCTCAGAAAGAACGGAACGAAGGAGGAAGAAAAACAGAAAACCTTGAGTGCAAAAATGTCTGTGTATTTTTCTGTGTCTAAAACAATCTGTCTCGTCCCCTTTTATAGACCTAAAAGTGTCTGTTGGGGAGAGCCACCATTAAAACACACCCTTAAAGGCCAGAAACGTTTTTTCTCCCAACAGTCATTTTTGTGACCGTTGAGATTCTAAACGGTTATTTGCAATTAAGGTGGTGTGTCCATATCAAAACCAAAGGGTAAAAATCAAAACGGTTTTTTGCAATAAAAATAACCTTTTCATTTAAACCCAAACCCGGACCCCGGACCTCGGACCACGTGCCACGGCCCGGCAAGGCGAGGCGAGGCGCGCGCGTGTGTTTTTTACTCATGGGCTTGTGCTCTTCTAAAAGCCCAAGACCCAACAAATTCTAAAGCCCCTTGAAGGCTCAAGCCTTTCTCCAAATCTCCATCTTATATGGATGAGAAAATTTCTCTCAAGCTCCCATGTGGGACTATTTATTTTGCCTTGGTTTTAGAGAGCACAATGTTCACACACACATCGAGGTCTTGGGTTCAAGTCCCCATTCAAGCAAAAGACTTTTGCCTTCCACATAAGAGAGGGAAAACTTTAATTTGAATCTTCCCTCTAAATTTTGATTTAAAAATACTAACAGTCAGGCATAGCATCGAGGAACGGATTTTGGAGTTGCAAGAGAAGAAGAAGAACTTGGCAAGAGGGGTCTTCGGTAAGAAGGATGATGAGGAACAAAGACAGATGCGTGTGGACGAACTGCGCACCCTAATGCGCATGTGACCTCTTCCTTGATGCACATTTTTTGACATAACAGTTTGTCCAGACACCGAGGATTCTAACAGTTACTTCTGCAGCAGCCACGAATCGGGTTTTCCCTCTTTACACAGACTTGTATTTTGATAGTAATGGGGTGCGATTTTCATCGCCCCCTTTCATCACTAACTTATTGGCGACCTTGGTTCTAATCCTTTTCAATCTTTTTGTCGAGAAGGGTCCGTTCACTTGTTTTCTCGGGAAAGGAAAGGAATCTGACGTGGCAGAAAGGAAAGGAAACTGTGCAGGAAAAGGAATCCTGTGCCTGTTCACTTGCGCAGGAAAATCTAAGAAATCCAGAGAAAATGTTTCCTAAGCCTGTTCACTTGCCAAGTAAACTGTATTGGGAAAACTAAGCAGAAAAGTCACATTAAAGGTGGGTTTAGAATCGATCATGCTAGTGTTCCGTGGGTCGGTCCACAATGGGCTTCTCACCTTCTTCCCATACTAGTGCTTCTAACCATGGACCCACCTATGGATGATCTTAAATCTACATTAGTAGGCCTTACTTTGGATTTATGATACCCTTGACTAAGCTTGTTGTGGGTGATAACAGTATTGAGACAAAATTCCTTCTTGATCTTGCTATCCTCGGCGAAGAAATTCGACTGCAGCTTATCTATCTCAATAGGCCATACAAGCCATGATTCAACCATTTTATCACAAAGTAACATGAACTTCTTTCTAGTTAGTCAAAGAATGACTAAGAATGACATTTTTTTTTCTAATGAGTCAAAGTATGGCAATCTTTCTAGTGAGTTATACATCGTTAGAAAGTGTCTCACATGCCCCAATTCTTCAAAGAGAACATAAATTTTGATCAACATTTTCATGCTTTTTCTCGATATACAAAAAATTTATAAAAAAGATTAAAGAAATAAAGTGAAAAATCTCAATGATTATGAAAAGTTAATCCAAGACAAATTCCACCAATCATTAGCCTATCCTTGTAATATTGATTCATAATTAGACCATAAAATTGCAAAAGCGCATATAGTTGAATATTTGGATTTATATTGAAATAATATGTCATACATTTACAAGTTACAACCATGTACAAACATTGATGTTTGGAAATTGAAACCCATCAGAAAATCCTTTAAAATGTGGATTCCAATGATGGGGTTGAGGGTTAGAAGGGGCTGACAACATCTCTAGTGGGTGAAGATGTTGAGGAGACTGACTCTGGTTTGAATTAAGCTCCTAAACAAACACTCCAATCAATCTAAGTGACCCATCCGACGAAGAGGATAGCAAGATCAAGAAGGAATGTTGTCTCAATACTGCTATCACCCACACCAACAATCTCCTCTGTGTAGGCCTTCCCAGAAGCAGGAAGGGGAATAAAAATAGCAATTCATCTGCTACCCACAGGAAAGCAAAGACCCATTTCCCCAAATTCTTTTCCAGAGCTGCTACTACACAAGGCAAGAATTTTTTATAGGATTTTGGTCATGGCACTAATGGGCTCTCCTGCAGGGTAAAGATAGAGTGGGATCTTCGTCACTCATCCCTGTGCTGTAATTAGACTCCCCTGCAGAATTCCAAGGATAATCAATTTCATTTATTTGTGACATGATTTATCATGAGTTCAGAGGGATAAAAAAGTTCTTCAGATACAGTTAACAAATAAGAGGACACATAAAATTTACTATTTGATTAAGGAAAACAAGCATTTCCAAATTATTATCTTAAAGCAGAGTTTGCCTACAGATTTTTCAAAAGAGGAAAAGAAAAAAAAAATAGGGACACCAAAGATAGGAAACAAAGTCAATCTTCTTCAGTCTTTGGGGGACCCTT
This sequence comes from Tasmannia lanceolata, assembly GCF_043159265.1. Lineage (NCBI taxonomy): Eukaryota > Viridiplantae > Streptophyta > Magnoliopsida > Canellales > Winteraceae > Tasmannia > Tasmannia lanceolata. Next base: position 36,136,710 of record NW_027518679.1, on the reverse strand, counting down.
CCATTTGAAATTGTCAGCGTAAGCCTTAACCCGCACCAAAGGAAAAGTTCTTATCAAATTAAGTGATACAACTAATATTGATTTCAAGCAATCAATCACACATTACGTAAGTACTTAATAAGCTCCACCACCCAATTCCATTCAGTCACAGGGAATTAAAAGCAAAAAAAAAAAAAAAAAGTTGAATACCATGGTAACTGGTAACCATATGAAAGAAAATACACATTAGAATTAAAAGCAAAAGATAGTATTGAAACAAGTTTAAACATTAGAATATGGTAATGTCAATATTAAAACAAAGGAAGTGAGAATATCAATTTACTAAGACAATACTTCTAGACTAAATATAAGCCTAGTGCAAGAAGAGTAGAAGAAGAAGAAGAAGAAACTCACAGCAGAGGTCTGGAACGCGATCACAGAGAAGAAGTCGTGGGATGTTTTCTTGGAACTACAATAAAACCTAATTGGAAGAGGAACTCGTCACAGAAGAGCTTGTTGAAGCTTGGGGCGTAGGAATGTTGGTCTCTTCTTTCCTATCTTTGTTGGGCCCACTAATGGCATGTAAAAACACAGTAAGTTCAGCTTCTGCCTCCTCCCTACTCCCATACGAACGGAAGCACGCTCTACTAAACCCGTTAACTTGAAGATGACAGTATTGCCAACTGTCATATACGCCCACCTGCCTTCCCTTAAAAACCACATAAAACTTGTTTTTTGCCATTAACCTACAGAAATGCAAATAAAAAAAGTAACAACCATAAAGTATTAAAAAGTAACAACATATACAAGTCCAAGAAAATAATTCCAAGGCCCAAGAACTATAAACCAAGAACAATAAGCGGTCCAACAAAGTAAACAACATTACAATAAAGCCCAAGAGAAAAACGACATCAAAACAAGTCCAACAACAACATAACAAGTCCAACAACAACATAACAAGTCCAAAATAAAGATGCAGAAAACTAGCAGACTCATACTACGATCATATTATACGATCGTATGATTCCCAAAAAAAGGTCCCAAAACCATAGCAACCTACGCCAAACGTGCCACAATATCACCCATCACAGCCACTCGCTCTTCCTCGGAAAGGGAAAGGAAGACTTCAGCATCCATGTGATTTTTGTGCAGGTACGTATAGGCCCTAAGCAGCTCCAACATGGTGAAACCAGAGGTGCTCATCACAGCGGCTTTCAATTCAGCAAGGCTATGGACCTCACCAGTCGTAATGATGGCCTCAGCAACCATCCTAACACTATCTGATAAGTAAGTCATATCAGATGAAAGTTGTCCACCACTTGTTCGCCTCTTCCTCTTCCCCTTACTACCTGATGCTGGGTTTTCAGTGGCGATGAGTCACTAGAGCCCATGCTGGTGTCTCTAACTGGGGATGAATGACGTGATCTGGAAGCACGAGGAGCTGGGCGAGGAGTAAAAGCAGGGGTCGAACATATCATCGAACCCTATTGCCTGGCTCGATGAGAAAAGCCCCTCAACATCCTGTGTGTCCTCAGAAGGGGCATGTCTGTCCCTAGCGAACTCTCCAGTGGCATAATCTTCCCCGAACACTACTTTCATCTCCTCATATAGCTCCCAACGGTTATTAAAGAAGCGTAAATGCTCAGGATTCCTCTGAAAACAAAACGAGGCATTGTAAGGATTATGACGAAATTGTGTCTTCAAGTAATGAAGGAATTATGACGACTTATACTTACCGCCAAATAGTCATTCTTCACTTGCTCTTCAACGGATATTTTCTTCAGCTGTGGATCCCAACCAAATTCGCTCAGATTGACGATAGTGTTAAGAAACCTATAGTTGGTTTTCATCGTCTTCAAACGGTTCGTAACGTGGTCCTTTGTGATCTGCTTTTTAAGGACAGTAGTAAGCTCCTGCGCTGCGCCACTGTACGCAGCATCTTTAAAACCATTGGGGGCCTTCTGGCCCTCGGCAATCTGTTGCTGAAGTTGATTCCATTATATCTACAACATTGTGAAACAATATATCATCAAATAGAGTACCATTGAACATAGTAGAAAAATATCCAAATAATCACTCACAACAATATATCATTAAATAGAGTACGATGAAACAGATTATTATTAGAACCCAAAAAATTCCAAATCCTAATACAATCAAACAACATATGATGAAACACAGTTGCAGAAGTCTAATCGAAATAGTCATAAAATTATTACAACCCAAAAACATGTCATCCTAATGACGACCACGTCTTTGTGCTTGAAAATCATTCCACATATGATTCATTATTCTTGTTCGAAGTAGACCGCCCGCTCTCACATCTTCAGCCCTAGTAAGAAAACGATCTTCTTCTTCTTCGTCCTCCTCCTCCGCTACAGTTAGCCCCAACTCATTGTCTACAATTGGAATGTATGTATCGTTCGGCATCTCCCTCCTTATGTGATTGTGGACGCAACAACAGGCTAACACTATGTCGACCTGTCGTTCGAATGGGTACATGGGTGGCGTATTAATTATGTTGAATCGCTTCTTCAAGACACCGAAAGTCCGCTCGATTACATTCCTTGCTGATGAATGCCTTTGATTGTACAACTCATCTGCAGTTCGAGGTCTACGCCCTCTAATGTCGTTTAGGTGGTAACCAATGCCTCGGATAGGAGTTATAAAATTTCTCAGGCATGGGTACCCACCATCAGCAAGGTAAAACTTTCCTACAGACACACAAAGGGATATATATAAGTTTCATAACCGAGAACAACAATAGTGGTACGGAGTAAAAGACAAACTCAGTAGTACCTGGTAAACAAGGAATCCCATTCGGCTTTGATAAAGCAGATGCTAGGACCCTAGAGTCTGATGCCGACCCTTCCCACCCAGCTAACACGTAAGTAAACTTCAGGTCGAAGTCACATACAGCTAGCACATTTTGAGAGGGCCATCCCTTACGACAAATAAATCTAGGTTTCAGATCCTCGGCTACTGTTGCTTGAATGTGTGTCCCGTCAATTGCACCAATGCAATCCTACAATATGGACATTTAAAATGTCACCCGTCAGTGCTGACATATGAGTAACTTGTTATGCAACTTACATGCTACTACAAGGTAATAAACGATACCTTAAAGTACGGCATAAAATTTGGGTTGTCAGCAATGTGATGCGGTGTGTCCCTTGATGGAGGTAATATGAACAACTCTTGCAGTTTGAGCACAGCACATAGAACCTTGTTAAAATATTTCGAAACAGTGGCCCCTGATCGTCTAATGGATGCTCTAATAATACGGTTCATTTGGCTGTGGGCAATTACTTGTAAGAAAATCGCCACTTGTTCCTCAACACAACAGTGTATTGTGTCTTCAAGTAGGACCGTGTTTCTAAATATCGCGACGAAGCTGCGGAAGCACCGAACATCCATTCGCAGAAGCGCAATACAATGATTCTCTGCATTCGTAACACGTGTAACAAATGTCCTACGAGTTTCGTACCCACTTTCATAAGGGCCCCTTGTCATATTTTCTTCAACGTAAAGTCTAACCCTAACCGTCGTTGTAGCTACCACAGCCATTACTAGAGCTACAGCTCGAATAATCAGTGTCCTCCTATTTGGTAGTTCTTGAGCCATTATGATTGATGGTAGCCCTACATCGAGAGATTTCAGTTCCAGTCCACTAAAAACCATACTTTGAAACCTAAATACTAGCAACACCGAACCACCAAAACATTATATCGAAAACAACGACATATCTTCAACTCCGAACCACCAAGGCATTATATCAGAAACACCCTCATATCATCAACACCCAACCATTCATTATGATAAACATAGGAAAAAACATTACCAATTACACAAGAAAAGAAGAAGAAAAGAAAAAAGCTCTAGAAAAGACGCTGTAAAAGATCAAATTAGTACCCTTAACCAACAAAACAAGCGAGGGTTTTCGATGAACACCCATCCACCCACATATCATCAACACCCATCCACCAACATATCATCAAAACCCACCTATCATCAACACCCATCCACCCACATATCATCCACACCCAACAACGAAGCTATTATATCAGAACCACCAATGCAGAAAACAAGAATCTTAAAAATCAGTCCAGTAACCCATAAGCTGCAATTCCATTGCAAAAACATAACAATCCGAACCCTACTGTAAAAAAAACAGCAACAAAAGTTGAAAAATAGTGAAAAAATCGAAAATCATGAACCCCTACTGTACAACAAAAACCCAAAAAAGTTCAAAATCAGTGAAATCTACAGCCCCATTGGAAATACCCCAAAATTCATAACCCAAATGTAAAAAAGACAAAAGAAATTACAAATCAATGATATAACACATAATGATTCATCTACATTGCAAAAAACAAAACAATATGAACCCCTACTCTACAAAAAACACCCAAAAAAATCAAAATCAGTGAAAAGAAACCCAAAATCTACAATCCCATTGCAAATACCCCAGTATTCAGAACCCAAATGTACACAAAGACCCATAATCTGCAACTCCATTGAAAAAAAACCCAACAATCCGAACCCATAAATCCGAAACAATAAAAAACCCAACAATCGGAACCCAGATCTGCAACCCCATTGCAAAATCAGTGTAGAAATTCATAATCTGCAACCCTATTACAAAAACCCCATAAATCCAAACCCAAATTTGTTAAATGTGTGAAAAACCCCCAAAAAAAACCCTAGATCTGAAAAAAAAAATCACAAAAAGGAGGGACAGAGAGAGAGAAGAGGGAGTGGGGTACCTTGCCGGAGAGGAGCCGGAGAGGAGCCGGAGAAGGAGGCAGAGAGGAGCCGGAAAAGATGCTTCAAAAGGAAAAAAACCTCACCATTTTCGTCGTCTGCTTCATCAAAGCAAAGAGGGAGTGACGAAGAGAGAGAGAGAGAGAGAGAGAGAGAGAGAGAGAGAGAGAGAGAGAGAGAGAGGGACGTACCGACCGGAGAGGAGCCGGAGACGAGCCGGAGAAGAAAAACCTCACCGTTGGTCGTCTGCTTCGTCGGGAGAGAGGGAGTGACGAAAAACAAAACCCAAGTTTTATTTTCCCGTGGGAAAAGGAAAAGAAATCCCACGGTTTTGGGCGGAAATGGAACCCCGTGAGCGCGAGAAAATCATATTTTCCACGTCATTTTTTTTATTTCCACGTAATATAAATTCTGTTTCTCATGAAAGCAAGAGAACACTAAAAAATGACTTTCTCGGGAAAAAATACGCGACTTTCCTTTACCGCGACACCGCGGGAAGGCAAGCGAACACAGCCAGATATTCGCAAAAAGAAAGTCGGGGATTTTTTTCCCGTCTAAAATTCGGAAAAGTGGAGAAGAGATGTTACGGGCTTACCTGGTTCAAGTGTGCTTTAAGACATTTAATCCCATCCGTTCAAACAATCCTACGGCCATGAGACGGCCAAGATTCCCAACTCACTCTCTCACGGTAACTATAATTAAACCCTAATTTTCATTGGTTTTTTTGGTTTTTTCTTTGGTTTTTATGGAACACATAAACCCTAATTTTAACCTATGCCAAGAACAAGAGATGCAAGAATCTCCGTCTCCTGGTGCTACTGATTCTTCAGGGATTTTCATGGTGGGTTTTGTGATTGTTCACATTGTGGGGCTCAAGCGAACTATTACTGGGCACGAGTTGGTAGGCTTGATTCGCGAGCCGCTCAACTCTTATGATGGGAATGCGATCAAAGTCATCAACACCCAAGCCGTCCAAGTTGGGTATATTGACCGCTCTTCTGCTGCCCTTCTTGCGCCTCTCATGGATTCCAATCTTGTAATCTTGAAGGTCTTGTTCCTAAACCTCCTAAGAATATAAACCCATATAAGCTTCCTTGCCAAATTCATTTATTCACATCCTTTGATGAGATTTCAATTGTTCGGTCCGCAATAATGGCGAGTGACTTGAAGTTGTTTCATCATCCCAACCCCGCATTGGTCTTATCGGAGGCTGCCATTGTTTAGGAGAAGAAGTTTAAAAAAGATGTCGATGAGATTTTTAAGTTGGTAGGTACAGATGTGGGGGAGAATGGGAGGAAAATTGTTGAGCCTCCTAAAGAAATTATTAAGTCGGAGCTGTTTTTGCACCAGAATGAAGGGTTAGCATGGTTGCTTCATAGGGAAAATTCTTGTGAATTACCACCTTTTTGGGAAGAGAAGCACGGGGTTTATAAGCATCTGTTGACGAATTATGCGACTAATGACCGGCCTGAGCTGCTGAGAGGTGGTATCTTTGCTGATGACATGGGTTTGGGAAAGACCCTCACACTGATTTCTTTAATTGCAATGGATAGACGAGGTAATGTTCCACCTCTCTCGCTTCACGTCGATGGTGATGATAATTTAGAGAAGTTGCCAAAAGATACTTCATCTCTTTCTATTCATAAGAGGTCCAAAACGGAGGAATCTGGCCCCAAGAATGATGTAGGATCATATAAAAAACATAAGTTGAATGATGGAAGTAAGGGAGACTTAAAGGATGATGTAGTGGATGGCCCCAAAACTACATTAATTGCCTGTCCTCCTTCAGTATTCTCGACGTGGATAACTCAACTGGGTGAACACACCAGACCCGGAAGCTTGAAGGTGTACATGTATCATGGTGAACGTACTCAAGTAGCCAAGGAGCTTCAAAAATTCAATATAGTGTTGACGACGTATAGTACGTTGGCCGTAGAAGCGCATTCGATGGGCGGGGGGGGAGGGGGGAGGAGCTCGACTTGCCTTTACTCAATAGGACCTATGAGATAGAATTTCTTATTCCCCCCTAAGTCTCATCTTCCTCACCGACCGAAGCCGGTCGCGTACTATATAATAAGGGGGGGATAAGGAAGAATTTCGATTTCTATGAGGAAAAAGGAATTTCCACCTTGTTGAAGATCTGGTGGTGCTACCCGAAGACTTGAATGAATAGCCATCGCTGTTAAGAACAACTGAGATCCAATGAGAATTTGCGTGTAGCTTCTGGTCTTTGACATAAACAAAGAAGGTTGTAATAACGAAATGGACATGTGGGCATTTTTTCCTAATAATCACTAAAAGCATCTTTCTTTCAATCGACCTCAACGATCGAGCCCTCTAAATGTAAGGGGAAAAGGGAGGCAGTTTGGAAGTATCCAAAATCACTTTCTCATCCACGATTGACCAATCCGTACTTGATATCGGCTATGCCAGCCTTGAACTTGAAGTAGATCTCCTGTCTATATTCGACAGCTTGAAGAGGGCAGATAGTTCCCTTGCATGTGCATGACAGGTTTCCCGGGAAAAAAAGGATTTGCTTCCGGTTATTGAATGAAAGAAGAGGAGCAAGTCGAGGCATAAGTAGAAATAGAGGTGGAGAATAAGTGAAGAGCATTCCATAGCTATCGAATATGGGCCATGGAGCCCCAGAGGGAGTCTAAACTCTTTACGTTCTAATTTGATTCCCTACTATATTAATAAGGGCTTTTAGGTGCCACACTGAGCGGGTCCTTCTTGTGGTGGACTACTACTACTACTAATACAAGGTGTAGCGATGATAAAGGAACTCATTTTCTCGGACGAGCAGATCTTTTAGGATGAGTTGGTTACCATTCTTTTAGGATGAGTTGTGTTCAGAAGGCGTCCATACCGGCTCCTGTAAAGGGGTATGGTATGGGAAACCTCCGTCTTTCAATGGTGAACCAGTGTTGGGCATAGTTCACACACCGATCGAACTTGGTTCATCGCCAAGCGCCATCCCTCGACTACTTCAATGTGGTAGACTAGGGGAGGTGGACGGTTATAGACCTGTATAAATAGGATAACAAGATCTCCAAGCCATTGAAGCCCACCTGTGCTTCTTAACTTGCTCTTGCCGTGCACCGCTTTAAGCCCATCTCTCGTGATCAGCCTGCATCACGAGTATCCGAACACAAGGTCCTTAAGCCAAGTGCAAGTCCATCCAATGCGAGTTTTCCGCAGTTGAGTATTATCATGCCAGTGTGATGAACAAACTAACTACCTTGCGAAGCAACACGCCCCCCTAATCACACTGCCTGTGTGAACAAAAAAAAAAGTTTTCCCAACCAAGGTAATGGGGATTAAGCAGGAGAGAGGAGGCTTTCGAGAAGGAGGAAAAGCCACAATTCTTTATGGCTTTCCGATTCTATCTCTTGCTAAGGCACTTTTCCAACCTGCGAACCATGCTAGCGTGCTTGCGAGCGTTCGATAGTAGTGCGAGGGAGGTCGGTAAACCTTTATGTACATAAGCATGAATCCCTTCGCCTGTCCAGCTTCTCGTTCTTCATGTTCTCCCGCGGATCCCAAGAGGCATAAGCCCACTTCTATCCGTTCGGCCTAATCCCTACAGTCCCATCGAACATAGGGATGTTCCTCACGAACTCAACTCGGAGATTGCCTGGTCTTTCTCGCCTTTTTCTACTATGCCTTCATCGTGGAACCTCTTTATTTTGTCCTAAAATTGCCAAACCAAAGTGTCTTTGCTTGTTCCCAGCTCGCCTCACTCTATGGCAATCCTTTCCACTTCACTAAGTTTGTGGCATAAGTTCACTCTCTTGCTCATATAGCTAAAGCCCACCATGGAACGAGACATTGAGTTCACCACGTCCCGATCCTCCAAACCCGAAGGCTTGGTCATCCAAGGAGCAAGCATGCACCATGGACTAATCCGCAAGACTTCTTTTGTATATGGATCTAATCTTGATGATGATAGATCTCTTTTGTGGAAAAATTGACTATTTCATGCTGGTATTTGGAAGAATAACACCTAATTTTGGGAGATTTTAATGCTATAAGGTTTAAATCTGAAAAGTGCAACGGAATTCAGTTTCTCAACTGACTTTAAAAACGACGTGGATCCATTCAAGGGCCCTTCTCCGGCCCTTGCATCTATCATTCCTCTATTTATAAAAGTATTTAGGATCAGTAAATAAATTTACATTCTAAATGTATCAATACATATAGGGGAACTAACATTTAAAAGGATGTAAACAACCTCAGGCTAAGCTATATAATATATTGAAGGAAAACATAGATTCCCAAGGTTTTAGATAACTTTGAGGTTAGTTATGTCCACACTCAAAAATCACTTTTACCATCAACGATAAAAGGCAATTTTGGGGTCCTCCAAGGCTACATAAGGGGACTTGTATGTGAGATCATGACAGTTGATCTTATAGATGATGAGGCTACTCATATGGTCTTGGCCCCATCCCAAATGGAAATCCTTTGGGTCAGATAACGGACTATAAAAATCCTTTGGGTCAGAATCCTGAATGAGACTTGCTGGATCAAAAGCCTATCAAGGTAATCTCAATGCCATTCAATCAGGCTTATGATTGTCGTTTAGATCAATTGATTAGATCGCCCAAGCAATGCAGAAGTGGGCTCTAATACAGGTTTTTAAGGAGCGTAAAACATGCTAAAATAGGCATTGTCACATTCCTTAAAATGCACTTATTAGCTTAGCCCCACCTATTTGTCATGTATGTGATTAGATATTTTGATCTGAAAATAAACCTGGCAAAATGCCATTGAGAACACGTTAATCATATAATAATCTTTGGCCGTCGATCCATCAAGCAGTATTTAGGTCTCCATTAAGAAAAACTAAAATAATAATTTTGGGTGCACCGATACCACTTCAAAAATAAATAAATAAAAATTGGGTGCAGCGATATATCTCACCCTTTTCTTCTGTAGGCCACCCCCTTTCAGTGTATTTACGACTACATTTTTACACTAGAACGGGGTGGCCCTAGGAAGAAAAGGGGGGAATATATCATTTCCCTAATTTTTGTAGCCCATATCTTATGCCCCATATGGAATCAAAAAATTGTCTTTCACTATTGATCGTGAAAGTGACTTTCTGCCTAAGTTGTTCTCATTATCTACTCAAAGCATTTAGTAGGCGGGGTTTGATGGCAACTATAGTTTTCTCTTAATATAATGTGTAGATGAATGAAGTCAAAACACGTCGAGTGAGAATAAGGTAAAGAGAGTTGGAATCCAACAAAACTCCACATTTCTCTATTTAAAACTGCAAGTATGATTGTTGATATAAATAAACCTTGACCGAAGAAAACTATGTATGAAACCACTTTCTTTTCACACAAGTTGCTGGCTATCCAACTGTGTTTTCAATTTATCTGAATTGGACTAAAACAAGTAGGAAGTTTGGAAATGACTACTAGTCTACTATGCATATGCATTCAAACGAGACCCAAAATTTGCCTATTACACTTGGTCTGGATTGCAGGAAAAACATTTTTTGAGGAAAAATTTTACTTATCTTTTTTTTTTTTTTCAGCAATTTATAGTGACGTGATAAATTTTAAAGATACCATTTTAAAGGTCTCTGTAAATAACACTTGAACCCCAGTGGATAAAGTCAAAAAAAAAAAAAAAAAATCAGGTGTAATCAAACAATGGAAAAGTAAGATATTTTGGAAAAGTTTCTTTTCCAAACGTTCCCAAAAAATTCCTGCAATCGTTGATCCCCGCACCTTGGGGTGCAAGTTTGGCCCTGTCAGCCTTGACCCGCCCTGAGCCCGAACAGGGTCAGGGCTGGATTTTCCAACTCTGAGGGCGGGTCAGGGTTCATTTTTTTAGACCCTGAGTCAGGTTGGGTCGGGTTCTGGGTTAATGCCTCGGGTACCCTGACCCTACCTGACCCTAAGTTTTCTATTATAGAATTGAACCATCTATGCATGTTTCTTTTGCTAATATTTTTTATTATCTTAGATTGATGTTTCTTTATATTATTATTATTAATTGTCTCCGTTACCCGTCATGTTGTTGAATTCATATTGTCTTATTTTGTTCCCTTTCTCTGTTTATTATTCATTTTATTCTATATGATAAGTGATTGCTTTATTTTTGGCACTGTTAACAAGTTAACAAATATTTGCACTAGGGTCAATCCGGCCCGGCCCGGCCCAATCAGGGCGAATCAAGGCCAACACTGAGCCCTGTAGGGCAGGCCATGGGTTGAGGTTCTTCGGCCCCAACTCAGGGTCAGGGCAGGTCAGGGCCGAGATAATGGGATCCAGGGTTGGGCTAGGGTTTTGAAAAGCCTGACCCTGTTGCAGCCCTACCCGCCGCACCTAGTTGTTTGTCTCTAATCAAATTCTTGATCTTTTAGCCGTATGGATACGTGAATTTTAGAAGCTTGGATTTCCTCAAAATCATGGATGGAAGACCTTGTTTGTCACTAATCAAATTCTTGATCTTTTAGGGGCCCTACCCAAAATACAATTGATCTTTTAGAAAGGAATATATCATATACAACAATACAATTGCTATTTTGCATATTGGTTCCTGCATGGTTGGAACAGTGGGAAGTTAAGATCAAACTATTATTTCTTTTCGGCATATGAATAGCTATCCCTCAGGCCACTGATGTTTGCCTGATTCCACAGATAGCAATCCTAATGCTGAATACTAGTCTACTATGCATATGCATTCAAACGAGCAGAGCTAAAACAGACAATTTTTGGAATTCACTTTAATGAGATGATCCAGTGTTTAGGGTGCTGCCAAGGAAAGCTAAACCGTTATTTTTCTACAATATCAACAGATAACTGTCTCGGTTGGGCATACCATCTCCTCTTGTGGTACTCAAAATTTGCCTCTTTAAATCCCTAAAAAATCAGCACCTCTTTCTACTAAAATCTATCCCTACAAATATTTGGTCAATATTTCCTCCCCACTTTCTCTCCCATCTCCACCAGAATTCCATCATACTTTTAAAATATATCTATCTTAAAACAAAACAAAACAAAAAAAAAAAGGGATACAGAGCTGCCACATGGCACACCCTCAATGTGCGACATTCAGCCAATTGGTTACAGGATGGACAGTGCGAAGATTCGGCATAGAAATAGCTATCCCTTGATAGCTAACCCTCGATAGCTGACTGGACCAGCCAATTGCCATAGGTAAACCTTGCAACACAGCTCTCTACAGACCGGTATGAAGAAATCGTGAAGGATTTTCCCTTTATCTTCCTTCACTTACTCATGTGAGTAGGAGGTAACTGATTGACAGGTTCACCCTCACAATTGCCAAGTGACCAGCTCTGTTTTTGGTTGCAGGTATTTACCTCAGAGTAGTGGCGTAAGTAATCAACTGGGATGAGATATGCATTGGATTTACCTGGAGCTTACCTAGTGGTAAGTAGTGTTTGGTTGTCAACCTTGTAGTAAAATGCAACCTTTTTGTGGTTTTTGGCTGGGATTTTATTGGAAGTAAAGGGTGACTGACACATTAGCAGGCCAGGAGACATCCCTATTTGTCTCCAAGGATTTCAATGCCATATTATTGGCAACCGAACAAGTGGAATTGCTGACATGGCACCCAAAATGCCAAGCAAAATCCCTAAGCCATCCCCTTTTTTGTGCAACCAGACATCCCATAAGTTGCCACTGATAATTACCCAATTTCCGTAAAAGAAAGAACCTTTTCTCTTATGCTCTGTTTGGTTGATGGTAGATGTTGGGAGGATTTGGAGGAAGAAGAAGTCAGAGGGAGATTAAAGCAAATCAAAAGGAAATCAGTCAACGGGGTGATTGAGAGCAAATCTAAAAGATGTTGTTTGGTTTGGCCGAGATTTGCCGAAGATTTGCCACCACTTCCTAATAAAACTCAAAAGATAAGATTTGCCCGAGAATTTCTCCCCCTTTTTTCTTCGTTTTGGAGAAATTCATCGAGTGAATTTTCAGGGTTCCACGTCACCCGACAAGCGCCCAACATCCCCGGTGGTCAAACTCCCCAATTTCGCTAAATTCGCTACCAACACCCTTCAGCGAATCAGTAGAATTAAATTCCTTGCTATTTTTTCTCAAAAAAAAGGCAACCAAAGAGAGCATTACATAATCTCCAAGAGATAGTTAAATCATTTGCATTAACAAACAAGAAGGTTACTATGCTTGGAAGAAATCAACAATGATACTCAGTTTAGCTACCACTCAGAAAGCAGAAATCTGGGCACTGACATATCTGAAAGAGAAAACTGGAACAAGTCCTACCTGATATATTTATAGCTGTAGCCATCAGATGTCAAACCACGATGTAGTTTCCAGTTACAAGCTGAGTTCTTTGAGCAAACTTTGGTGACGGCCCACCTCTCAGTGGCAACACACTAACAACCTGCACATACAAAAATATGCATCAAACCACATGAACCACAAAAATACAAGGGGAAAATAGTTATATGTTGAAATGTCCTTTTCACAACCATTGGCATTAATTGAAATAATCACGGCATTAATTTCATTTTTTTTTTGAAAAGTGACAAAATTTATTCAGAACCCAAAGATAAAAGGAACAACGGAGGGGACAAGCTGTCCCCAAGGCTGCTAACAGAAGCCTGAACAACAAAAGCAGAAAGGTAACATAAAAAATACATCTTCCTTCCACCGGAGATCCAAAGAGTGACAAATATATCAACAGAAACAACGACCAAAATAAACATGGCAAAGGGCAGCATTTTGCCAACTGGATCACAACTAGCACCTCCGTCTTCTCCTACGGGATCTTGAATCAACTCTACATCCTCCTTCTCCGTGCCTTACTTCGCCAATATATCAGCTTTTTCATTTGCCGATCTCCTCATATGTTGAATTTGTGGAAATAATTTCGCACAAGATTCTTTAATTTCTGCAATGACATCTTCCAGCTTCCACAGTCTATAGGCTTTGCATGATGCCCAAGCCAACGCATTTTTAGAGTCCCCTTCAATGATTAAAGGGCCCAGCCTATGATTCACAAACCATTTTAGTCCCCATAGCAAAGCTCTCACTTCCGCCTCATTTCCATCACAAAAACCAGCTGGACCCGAATAGAATACCAAAAATTTTCCACTAGGACCACAAATTAGCCCGCCAATGCCTGCTTGACTCGGATTTCCTTTAGAACTACCATCAAAATTCAATTTGAACCCAAAGGTGCCAGGGACCATCTCGGGGTTGCTTTCTCTTCTTCTCTCCGACATCACCGTATTCCAATTCCTTAAAATGTTGCCAACATAATAGCTAGAATCCACCTTTGCCTTTCCCCCAGCTATAATGTCTAATCTGACTTCAAGAGCTAATCTTGCCCACCTTTTCTCCGATTCATTGAAGATTCCATTGTTTCTTTCCTTCCATAACCGCCAAATTAATGCATATGGTATTAATTTCCACATGGCCAAGCCCGCACTGCCAAAAGGTCCGCCCATCCAAACACCCAACATACACCAAAGAGTTTAATAAATCCCTGGCAGAGTTTAGGAAAAGGGGCAGCGCAACAATACATGATACAAAAACTCTCCCCCCTCCTGCAAAACATCATTTTAGGGAAATTATGCGTTGGCAGATTATCATCAGTTTCGGGAACTGGGTTTGGCGGATTTAGAGGTTGAAACAGGATGTAGTGGCCCTACAAGCTCCACCAGCAATCCCGTTTCACAGTTCAGAGCCTCTAAAAGCTATAGCCGAAAGAATCAGTCTCAAAACCGGATTTTACTGATGTACACAGCAGGATTTCATGCTAAGATCAGCAGTGGGTCCATTGAGATCAATTAAGGCAGAAATTTAGGGAATCTCACCGTTTTGAATTATTAAGAATTATGGTGTTTTGTCCAGGAAGTTCATGAGGTTTCAATATGAGAGGGGAAGTAGGTAGATTTGTAATGAGAATATGGACAGTTCCATGATTTTTGTGTAGTTTCAGCATTGCTACTGGCCGATCTCGACATATTGAAATGTAATCTCTCTACCTCTCAACCGATCCCGGATTTCTTCTATGGCATTTGCAAATCTTTAAGGAAGCAGATTCCTATGATGCATGCATCTAATCACATTCAGGGAATCTCCTGCCACGATCAAACAATCTAAATCTCCATTTTATGTGAGCCTAGTACCATGTAAAATAGCTGTAAATGCAGAGATTTCTGCTAATCTGAGATAATTTTCATTAACCATTAAAGGTGCTAAAATAAACAATTATAGATCAACACAGAAGGAGATAAAGATAAGGATTAGGAAAAAATAAATCTAATCTAAAGTATAACCTAATATAACTACCTAGCTCATCTATAACTAATAAATCCAACGGTGAGATCTCTCACTCTAACATGCCCCCTCAAACGTATGTGGATTGAAAAATCGACAAACGTTTGAATTACAATGAAATTTCCAAATTTGATGCACCGATATGCTGATCTCTCACTCTAACATGCCCCCTCAAACATGTGGATTGAAAAATCGACATACGTTTGAATTATAATGAAATTTCCCAATTTGATAAACTGATATGCTGAAGATGTCACCGATGTTGCTGAAGACATTTTTTGTCGGTTGCCTGATTACTAATGCTGCTGGCCGAAGATGGTGTCGCTTGGAAGATGAGCCTTAATAGGCTTGGCGGGACTCTAGCCTCGATGGGCGAGTTTTCATTGACCAATTCTAGATATCGATCTTCAAGGATTGATCGGTTTTAGATACTGATCTTTAAGGAAATGGGTCACAATAGTTACCAATCCTCATGGAATTTGACTCTCTCAGGCACAAACCTCAAGGAATCGAGGCTCCTCAATTAAGTAGAGCTCAAATTTCATGCACACCCCTCAAAGAGGTACCTCAACTGAAATAGGCGAAAGAATGATAGAATTGAGAGAAAAATAAATGTAGAGAGGGGAGCGACAATTAGGGCTAAGAATGATGGCAAATGTGAGCAAAGAATGACAACTCCGGGTATCAAGACAATGCATTTTTTAAGAGTGTGCCATTATGAACTTTGAGGGTGGACCTTTAAGCAAAAGCAAAAGAGGGTGTCTTTATCAACTTGTGGGTAGGAATCATGCTAAGAACAACTCAACTCAACCAAGCCTTTGTCCCAAACTAGTTGGGGTGGGCTAAATGAATCCTTCAAAAAAAAAATCATGAAGAAGGTGAAAGGAATCTACCCGGCTCAAATTGACTAAGTCTAATCTTGGCTAGGGCTGCAACAGGGTCGGGTTGGGTCAGGTTTTAAAAAAGCAATTATAGATAAACGCCGAAGGAGATAAAGATAAGGATTAGGAAAAGATAAACGTAATCTCAAGTGTAACCTAATATAACTACCTACCTCATCTATAGCTAATCAATCCGGTGAGATCTCTCACTCTAACAATAGCCACCACCTCCACCTCATTTTTTTTTTTGATGACATAGGGTATCCCCACCCCATTTTAGGGCGGGGCTACAATCCCTATGGATGCGCGCAGTCACCCCTAATTCTAAAGTGTAACCTAATTCTAATTGGACCTAATATAACTACCTACCTCATCTATAGCTAATCAATCCAACAGTGAGATCTCTCACTCTAACAAAAGCCATCACCTCCACCTCATTTTTTTTGTTATGATGACGTACGGTATCCCCACCCTCGACCTCGTTGGAATTTTTAATTCTAATTGGACCAAAGAACACCCACTTGTTTCACTTTGTTTGATAATGCTCGTCTTGAAGGTTCCCTTCAACTCCAGCTGCGCCCGGGTTATCTAAACTCGATCCATCAAAGTTGATTTTTAGCTCACCCAAGTCCGATAGAGTCTACTTGGGAGTAGGAACATCAATCCTTTCCATACCCTCAAAAGATGGATCAAGGCATAGCTAGAAACATCGCTAAAGCTCGGTAAGAATGCACCCATCCCTAATTTTTAATAGAATCAGAGGATCTCTCATTATTTTTTGCTAAATTATTTTTGGGAATTTCCCATCCCTAATATAACTACCTACCTCATCTATAGCTAATCAATCCAACAGTGAGATCTCTCACTTTAACAATAGCCATCACCTCCACCTAGTTTTTTTTGTTATGATAGCGTACGGTATCCCCACCGTCCACCTCGTTGGAATCTTTAATTCTAATTGGACCAAAGAACACCCACTTGTTTCACTTTGTTTGATAATGCTCGTCTCGAAGGTTCCCTTCAACTCCAGCTGCGCCCGGGTTATCTAAACTCGATCCATCAAAGTTGATTTTTAGCTCACCCAAGTCTGATAGAGTCTACTTGGGAGTAGGAACATCAATCCTTTCCATACCCTCAAAAGATGGATCAAGGCATAGCTAGAAACATCGCTAAAGCTGCACGCACCCATCCCTAATTTTTAATAGAATCAAAGGATTTCTCATTATTTTTTGCTAAATTATTTTTGGGAATTTCCCATTTCAGGCTGCATCAAAACATAAGGCACCAGTGGCAAAAGCAACATCGTGAAAGGACCTAAAGTGATCATCATTTGTTAGGCTCAAAGAAGAATGCACTGCATTTGCTCATTTCTAAAATTAGACTTGTTAATTTTTGTTAGATTACATGTGTAATGCCTAAGGGCAAAATTGACTTTGTACTTATTCTCTTTTACATAAATACTCATGAGGATGAGGTCTGGTCTCTCCTAATTCACTTCTTCTCTCATTCTCTCATCTAACATGGTATCAGAGCCCTAGGGTTTTGATCCCCAGGGACAACTATTTCAACCTCCTCTTCTCTCCTTCCCGACATCCATCTCTATATCTCTAGCCCCAACCCTAGCCCTCAGCCTATCCCTAACCCGCGACTCTTGTGCCCCCCCCCCCCCGGCCCGCCCCTCGCCCCACCCCGCGACACCCCCTTGTCCCCTTTCCACCCCCTACCCTCCTCTCAACCCCGCAACACCCCTTTGCCCCACCCGCAACACTCCCTGCCCTTCTTCCATCCCCGTGGCACCCCCCACCCCGCCCGCGACACCCAATTGCCCTTCTCCCACCCCCACGACATCCCTTCAACGAAACCCCAACTGTAGTTCCCCAAAAAAAAATAAAAAAATAAACACAAAAAAAAAACCATAACCCTGACCTCTAATGGCCTAAATTCTCCCTACCCCTATTGTCCGCGCCTTCAAATCTCTCTCTTTTGGCCATCTCTCTTTGTTCTTCTCTTTTTCGTAGCCGCAATATGATGTTTCCCCTCATCTAGTTGTTTCCATCGTTTTGTTCATCACTTGTCCCATTGCCGATTGTTGTGGTTGTTACCCTCTCCTCTGTTTTCATGGAGGGCTCATTCCCACAAATGACCACCGCTAAAGTGGATTGGACCAACTACTTGTAGTGGAAAGTTGTTGTCGAGGCATATCTCCTCGGGGCAAAGTTAGCCTTATTCGCCATGATCCTCCTTCTTCTACAGATCCCACCTATGCTTGTTGGAAGCAGAAGGACGCGTTGATTCGCACACTTCTTTAGCAGAGTATGACTCCATCTACTTCTGCCACGATGATGCTTCTTCCCACATCGAAGCAGATCTGGGATCATACTGCACTTCTGTATTTTGGGGTTGATAACCTCGCCCGCATCTGTGCCACATATTCTGAGTGGATGCGCTTCCGTCGTGGTGATATGTCCTTCGCTGCACATTATAGCCAATTTGTCTCTCTGCCAGCAGCTTTACGTCTTTATGCCTCTTACCTTTGATATCACCGTTCTTCGCCGCCAGCGGAACCAGTTTCGTGTTGTCCATGATCTTGACAGTCTGAGCTCTGAGTTCATCCATCTTCGTCAGCAAATCATTGGGTACGGATCTATTCCCTCCCTCACGGAGGTATATTCTAGTGCCCAGCAGTGTCTTGACGACTCTTCACGGATGTTCCCGTCGATAGTTCTATTATAGCAACCTATGATGGGGATAGTTGCTCTGCTCGTGGGGGTGGGGTGGTTCCTTTAGCCGTGGCAGTAGATGTGGCCATGAAGGCGACCGTAGAGGTAGTGGGCGTGGACGCCCATATTGTTCTCATTGTCAGAGAGAGGGCCACCATATTGACACATGTTACGCTCTTCATGCCGAGCTTCGTCAGCCTCCCTCGGCGCACCTCACTGTTGCTAGTTCGTCCGAGGCCCACCCTTCTCCACTCCCGCTACTGTGCCGGCTAATGATACATTCACTTTATCCCGCGCTAACTATGAGGAGTTTCAGAGACTTCGCTTGGGTGCCCGCCCTCCTACTGTGGGCTTTACCCAGCCACGTAGTTCACCTACTGCCCTCCTCTCTACCTCTAGGTTCTAGAGTATTGATTCGGGAGCCTCGAACCACATGATTGGTAACTCTTCAGTTTATCTCTTTTAGATCTTATTCCTTTGATTCTCAATCCATTACCCTTGTTGATGAGTCCACTACTCCCATCGTTGGTGTTGGTACTATTTGTCCCAATCCTAGGCTTCTATTATCTTCAGTTTTATGTGTTCCTAAGTCTCCTTATAGTTTGCTTTCTATTAGCTAGCTTACTAAAAGCCTACATTGCCCTGTCTCATTTTATCCCTCTTATTGTCTTTTTCAAGATCTCTCAACTGGGAGGACGATTGGATCGGGTCGTGAGGTGGATGGGCTCTATCATCTCGACCGTTGACCACCACCAGCTGCATAGTTTTGTGGAAGCTTATCAGTGGCACTGTCGTCTTGGCCACCCTTCTCTTTAGCGGCTTTAGGGGACGCATATTGCACCTTGCTCCATTTCTTCTTTTCAATGCGAGTCATGTGAACTCGGGAAACACCATCGTGTGTCTTTTCCAACCCAAGTAGTTCGTATAGTGTCTAGTCCTTTCCAGTTAGTTCATTTAGATGTATGGGACCCCTCTTGGGTTGCGTCTTCTTCTAGTTGCAAGTACTTTATTGTTGTTATAGATGACTATTCATGTATGAGATGGTTGTTTTTATTTAAAGACCGTTCTGAGGTCTTCTCTACTTTTTGTATTTTACATGCTGAAATTACAAATCAATATAATTGCACTCTCAAATGTCTACGCACGGATAATGCTAGAGAATATTTTCAGGATCACATGGCTTTTAGAATTATCTTTCCACTCATGGCATCCTTCATCAGTCCTCCTTTGCATACACCTCTCAACAAAATAGTGTTGCTGAGAGGAAACTAGGTTACTTAATTCAGGTGGCCCATACCCTACTCTTCCAAATGCGGGTGCCTAAAACCTATGGGAGTGATGCCACCTGCTTCCTTGCTAATCGCCTCCCTTCGTTCATTCTTCGTGGTGACTCGCCCTTTATGGTTTTGTATCCTCAACAGGATCCTTTTCCTCTCACCCCTCGGGTTTTTTACTGCATTTGCTTTGTTCACCATCTGAGTCCTGATCGTGACAAAATCGACTCTCGCTCCAAGGGTTGTCTTCCTGGGTTATTCTGGTACCCAAAAGGGATATCGTTGCTACAGTTATCGTCTCCGTCGATGGTTTGTATCTGCCGATGTTACGTTTTTAAAGTCTGAGCCATTCTTCAACCAGGCGTCTAAGTCTCGTACTTCTATTCTTGAACCGGTGATTTCCATTCCTCTTCCAAATCTTCACGATTCAGTTGTGGTACCTCCCATGCCACCATCTGTGCCTTGCTACACCTACCTCAGATTCTCCATCTCTACCAACTTCGGTACCACCTGTTCGTACAGTTACTATGAAGCACTATCAACGGCGTCGTCGCGACGATGATCCCACACCACATCCTCTCGCGCCGTCTTCTTCTCAGCCAGTGATCCCGGCCCCTACCTCTCAGGTATCATCTCTACCTTCCTCTGTTGTGCTTTCTGACTCTCGTATTGCATCGCGCACTCATTCGCATTCTACTGCACATCCTATTTCTAACTTCGTTTCCTATGATAATCTAACCCTTGCTTTTAGAGGTTTTGTTTCTTGTCTTCTATCTCCTAACCACAATTCCTGGCTAAGGCTCTTGCTCACCCAGGATGGCGTCCCACCATGGACCACGAGATGGGTGGCCTTCACACGAATCAGACCTGGGATTTGGTTCATTTACCTTCTGTTGCTCGACCTGTTGGTTGTCGATGGGTGTTCTCCATTAAATATTTGCGAGATGGTAAGCTTGAAAACACACATGGTTGCTAAAGGGTACACTCAGACTTTCAGTGTCGATTACACCGAGACATTCTCTCCTGTTGCGAAGATACCTTCAGTTCGTGTGCTACTTTCCCTGGCAGTGAATAATGGTTGGGCCCTCCATCAGTTAGGTGTGGAAAATGCCTTTCTTCATGGCAACCTCACTGAGGTGTACATAGAGCAACCTCCATGCTATGTTGCTCATGGGGAGATGTCCTCCTATGTGTGTCTCCTGCGGAAATCTCTCTATGGTTTAAAGCAGTCTCCGCGCGCATGGTTTGGGAGGTACACTGACGCTATGTGATGGCATGAAACAATGCGACGTGGATCATTCAGTTTTCACTCATCAGTCTGTGGCCGGTTGCATATTTTTTATAGTATATGTGGACGACATTATCATCACTGGTAGTAATTCAGAGGGTATAAACAAATTGAATATGTTCTAGCAAAAAGAGTTCTCCACTAAGGATTTGGGTCGCCTCAGGTACTTTCTTGGGATAGAGGTAGCATATTCATCTCGAGGTCTATCTCTATCACAGAGAAAATATGTGTTATATTTATTAGAAGAGTCGGGAGATCTTGGAGTAAAACCAGCTTCTGTACCCATGGACCCAAATGTGAAACTCAGACAAAAAGAGAAGAGGGACACCTGTTGGATGATCCTAGCAGATATAGGAGGTTTGTAGGCAAGCTCATATATGTCATCGTGACTTGGCCAAACATTTCATATGATGTAGGAGTAGTTAGTCGGTATATGAGCTCACCTCGCACCTCTCACTGGGATGCAGTAGTCCAGATCCTTGAGTACTTAAAAGGTGCTCCTCTAAGGAGAGGTCTGTTGTTTAAAAGGCACGGGCATATGAAGATTCATAGATTCGCTGATGCAGATTGGGCTGGATCTCCAACATATAGGAGACACACTATTGGATATTGTACCTTTGTAGGAGGTAACTTGGTGTCATGGCGTAGGAAGAACCAAGATGTCATAGCAAAGTCCGAAGCTGAAGCTGAGTACACGGCCATGGCTCACACGAGTAGGGAACTCATTTGGCTACGTTCTCTTTTGTCTGAGATTGATATATCTTCTTCTTCTCCTTCTCGATTGTACTATGATAACAAGGTTGCAATTCACATTGCTACAAATCCCGTCTTTCACGAACGAACGAAGGACATTGAACTCGACTGTCATTTCATTCGTCAGAAAATCCAGAAGGGAGAGATATCACAATTTTCACTCGATCCGCAGATCAGCTGGCTGACCTGTTTACAAAGTCTCTAAGGAAAGTAAGTTGAGTGATATTTGTAACAAGCTATGAATGCATGATACATACATTCCAGCTTGAGGGGGAGTTAGAATACATGTGTAATGCATAAGGACATAGTTGACTTTGTACTTATTCTCTTTTATATAAATACTCGTGCGGGGGAGGTCTCTCCTAACTCACTCTTTTCTTCTCTCATTCTCTCATATAAAAGTTTCTAACATTAGACTTGGAGGTTTCTTTTTTGCCTCAATCATAACTTTGCTCTCAAATGGACAAAAATAGAGAATTACAATCTTTGAGGAAACAAATACTAGTTTCGCAAACACAAAAAGTAGAATTTCCCAATGGGTCTAACAAAACTCTATGATTTGTGGAAACAAATACGAGTGTCGCATGACTATCGGATACGACAAACCCCAAAAATATAAAAACGGGGACACGGCTAAAATAGAGAGTATATATAATCATGATTTGTGGATACGGATTCGTGTGCCGAGTTTCAACATGAATACAGGTTGACTGATATGGCAGCATCTAAAAATCTAGAAATGGTGACATGATAATACATATAAAATTACTAATTAATATCATAATTTGTAACAATACAAATATGGTATTCAATTAATAAACTAATAAATCTTAGAATCAAATAAATATAATCTAAAACAAACATGAAATAATCAAATAACAATACATTCATCAATTTAAGATTTAATCTACTTCTCATCCATCTCCAATATACAATGAGAAAGGGAGACCAATATGATACAATACAATATAGTATTGGAATAAGAGTTTGTTTACAGGAGGGGATACCGCAACAAATATTAGTTAAAGAAGAGCAAAAGAAGAGTTTAAAATAAAAGACAAGTTAATAGTAAAAGAGGTAAAAACAATATTCAATAATAAAGTAGAATGTCACACTTAACACGCCACACGGCATATGGCACAAAAATATGTCCTACATTAAGTCTAACATTTCTAGCAGTACATTTAAAAGTGTCCAAAGGAGTGTGAGGTAAAAATAATATTCAATAATAAAGTAGAATGTCACACTAAACACGCCACACGGCATGCGACACAAAAAAACATGTCCTGCATTAAGTCTAACATTTCTGGCAGTACATTTAAAAGTGTCCAAAGGAGTGTCTACACGTGTGGACACACGTGTCGTGTCAGACACAGCGCGACACATGCCAACAATAAATTCAAAGTGTCGGCGAAATCGTAGAAAAATTTGAAGTTGCATTTATAGATGCTGGAAAAGTATTCTAGTAGCCCTGCTCCAAAAAATACTAAAATAAGCAATAGAGAGAAAAGTATTGTAACGGATAGGCAGCTCATTTTTCTTTTTCTCGCAATAAGAGAAAATTAAACTACTAAAATGTAAACTGACGCCAAAATTTCACAAACCTTTATGTCACTGAATGTCTTCGTAGCTGTAAATCTTACGTTGATGGGGAAGAACAGCAATGAATCAGCAGGAGGAACAACAAACTCCATCGATCCGCTGCCAAGGTTCAATGGTAGAAAATCAAGGTTTAGATGTTATTTTAATGAAGGTCAAGCTTTCAAAGAAAAAAAAAACTCCAATAGATAAAATTTATTCGACTCGCGCACTCACTGACCTGCGATTAGAGCTATCAATAAGAAGGATGGACCACTCCATGAAAGAACTCCTTGGCTCATACCTGCAAGCGAAAAAAGTGTCAAGGTGTCGAACGTCCGTGCACTACCAACAAACTATAGAACAACTTATGATCATGGAATTTTGACTGGCTTTAATTTTTTATTTCATCACTTTTTGACTGGACTAAATTTGTTCAAGGAGATCCAAACCATTTGGCAGAAAGCCCAATTGAACTTAGCAAAGAATGGTGCACAGGCTTTGTGACTTTACGGGTGCAAATTAAACCTTGTTTCTACTACGTAGTCATCACATAGCAGCTATTTACATTCATAATTTATAAAGCGGAATAATGACAAGCGGAATAATGACAAATTTTAAGAGAACATAAATTTTAGTTTATAGCAGCTATACTTTTGTTCTCAATCAAATCTTTAAACTTATGAACTAGTACATTCAGAAGAATTCCATGAACTCTGGAAGCTGGTCCATTTCAGAACCAGGTATATTCATTTTTATTTTTATTTTTTGAATCGTAACAACAGGAAACTTCATAAATAAAAGGACTTATCTCCTTTATTTATTTTTTCTTAAGATTTTATGCAGTAATTTTACTCAATGCCAATGACAGCAACAAAAAAAAACAGTCGGCTGCTTAGCTATTTAGAGTGGATTCATCGAGTTGAAGTACATTCAAATATCAGAACAAAAAATAAAGTATTGGAAGCACTCACCTCCATTCGCCATCAATCTGCCGAACATTTGGTGGCTCTCGAAGTGCAGGAAGTGGTACCGAGATCACGACATTTTGTAGGTCAAACATCCCCGAAGCTTTATATTCAATGTTGACGTGCGTCTCACTTCCACAAACAGAGGGACAGCAGTTGACTGAAAATAAGAACAGAAATAAAAAAGTTGGATATAAGAAAAACAATAGTATATCTGGGAATAATTGTAACAAGAAGAGAAAACCTACTGGTCAATGGCACAATAGACACATCCCTGCTCTGCATTCTCCACTTCAGAATACAGGCTGCATCATCAGTTAGACCAGTGGGAAAAGGCCTGTTAGGATCCTTCAGATCAAGAATATTTTCATTGGAAAATAACTCCCTGTTGATCATAGGGTGTGCTCTGAAGCGGACGCCAGGATTTCCACCGGTTTCAATCTGCAAATAAGATGCAAAACAGTGACATTTCATTAAGACAAGCAGGAGAGATGTGCATAGAAACAACATTTAAAACAAGTGAACACTAAGCGACCACAGCCAGAGACAGTAGGCCTCAGTAGAATGTGCACGCCAATATTTGCTTCTCCATGATTACTATAAGAGGAAAGTTTGTTTCTCCTCTATGGTTTCAAAATGGTCCATCCAAAGACCTGGACAGCAGCTCAAAGCCACCAACAGGATAAGCAATTTGACACGTAGGAAGATTGATGGGAAGAGCATCGGGGGGTAAATGTGTTGTGGGTCGGTTGTTTTCAGATTCTCCCCACATCTTTTTCTTGTAGTCATTAAACCGTGCTACTTCATATGATTTGAATTTTGAAGCATGTATCTTGGTAAGGAAGAGTGAGAAGCTTTTAGAATGGAGTGTAACACTAAGGATTAACATAGACATCAGCATTTCAAATGTGAGGAACGAAATTGTCCAGAGACTTCAAAGAAGGGTGTTGCAGTCTTGTTTAAATGGAGTGATGTAAAACCAAGGGAAGAAAACTAGTTCTTGTAAAACTAACTTCCAATACTAGTTCTTGTAGCCCGCACACAAAAAATGATGCAAAACTGATAGAGGGAAGCTATTTTTAGAAAGTTCATACAAACCCTAGATCGACTAGATTTGGGTGGTTTCTTGCTAGTTGAAAATTAAAGTGCTTAAACATGCCCCTGCGGTAAATTACTGGCCCATCCACCAACTCCTAGGTTGGCTGGGAGAAGAGGAGGCAGAAGTATCAAGCTATTTGGATTCAGGAGGGTGATCACATCACCAATTTTTCCATGCTACTACTGGATCGCCTCTTTTTGGGTAAATGGCCATGGTTCACTCAATGAGGCCAATGGTCCTCTACAGCATATTACTCCACCTACATACTGTATTGTATTTTAGAAGATATGTGATTTAACACGTTATTTATAGAAACTCGCTCAAAAGCTACACCTCCAAACTTTAGCATAACTTACCAATTTAGCAGGGAGTCAATGGTTCGTCAGAGTTTCAAATTCATGGAGAATAATTTCTGGTAAAAATGAATAGAGAAAAAAAGAGAAAATCAATCATATAACCATTTGAAATGGACATCGTGATGCAGGTAGGGGAAGAGAAATAGAAGAAGAAGAAGAAGAAAAGAAGAATTAGATGAAGAAGAGAAGAATTTAGGGAGAAGAGAAGAAGAAAACTCAAGAGGGGAGAAATATCACTCAATTAATCTCAATAATCATCAAAAGTTAACAAAAAGCTGTAGCTTGGCCTATATATAGGCTTTTAAGTTTTTAACACTCCCTAATAGACTAAAACTTAATAATTTAAGAGTCCCTAAAAGACTAAACTATCCTGAAATCAATAAAGACTAAAATAACCCTAATAACATCAAGTAATCCCAAAAATATCCCTAAAAATAATAAAATAACACTAAAACAATAAAAAGATCTTTACATGGGCCCATGAGTGCGGCCCCGTCTAGAATAAACGCGCCATGAGCGTCGATCCCCATCAACTCCCCTGCTGAAAAGAACTCTCCTCCGGAGCGTGAAGAGTGTGGTACTACTCCAAAATGTCGGGGTCCAATCGGCGAAGCTCCTCCTCTGTAAGCCAAGTAGAGTCGGGATCTGGCCGGCGTCGCCACTTGACAAGATAGCGTTGAAAACCACCATGGCGTGAAGAAACAATCTCATTGGCAAGTATAGCATCAATCTGGTTGGCAGGATGTGGTGGAACTGGTGGAACCACTGGTACTGGAGCTAGAAAAGCAGAGCTACCAGCTAGCAGTCAAACCTGTAGAAACATCTGTCGGCATAATAGGAGGCTCGAAGGTACCTTGATGTGATAAGATCTTCAATATTGAATACGGGACTAATATTCATATCAGGAAATAAGTCTATTAAATATGCATTAGGGCCATATTTACGAAGGATACGAAAAGGTCCAATGGTTCGAGCATGCAACTTTCTGAAAGAATTGCGAGGGTAACGCTCAGGACGAACACGAACCATAACATAGTTGCCTTCATTAAATTCAAGGTTCCTACGATGTACATCAGCGGCTAGTTAGAAGTGAACATTACTGGTAGCAAACCTACGACGTATATCAGCATGTAGGTCACGGATGTGCTGGGAAAAAGAATCGGCTAACTGAGAGGGACGGGCATCGGGGGTAAAGGTATAAGATCATCAGGCTGACGAGGGTTGGTGCCATGAACACTCTCAAATGGGCTCTTTCCAATAGTCCGATTAACAAAACTATTGTATGCGAACTCAGCGGTCGGTAACAAAAAATCCTATGTACCTGGACGGTCTCCTACCAAACATCGCAACAAATCACCCAAGCTACGATTAACAACCTCAGTCTGACCATCAGTCTGTTGATGAAATGCTGATGAAAACTTCAATCGGGTGCCGAAGAGTTTCCAAATTGTCCTCCAAAAATAACTAACGAATTTGACAGCTCTATCAGACACAATGGAGATAGGTAGCCCGTGAAGTCTGACGACCTCTTTATAGAACAACTTAGCAACCTGCACAGCATCAGCTGTTTTGCTACACGGAAGAAAGTGAGCCTTTCGTGAGAATCGATTGACCACAACTAGTATAGAATCATATCCTCTAGTTGTCCTAGGCAGACCAAGGACAAAGTCCATGCTGACATATTTCCAAGGAGAATGGGGAATAGGCAAAGGCGTATATAATCCAGTGTGTTGCTTCTTAGCCTTTCCCAATTGGCAGGTGCGACACTATGACACAATTCGCGCTACGTCTTTCTTTAACAATGGCCAATAAAATCTATCATCGACTAACACGATCGTCTTATCCCTGCCAAAGTGTCCTGCTGGGCCTTCAGCATGCAATTCTCAAACTAAGAAATCTCGAACGGAAGATCACGGAATGCATAGCCTAGATCCTCGAAAGAGATAACCATCGTGTATTAAGAAATCAGCATGGCCTCGATGGTTACCATCTTGGACATCTTAAAAGATGACGCCAAAATCGGGACACGTGGTATATTCTTCCTTCAGCCTATCAAAACCTATGACTTTGATACTCATAGACTGTAAGACCATGACCACATGACTTAAGGCATCGGCGACTTTATTTTCGACTCATGCTCGATGATTGAGGACGAATGTATATTCTTGTAGAAATTCTATCCACTTAGCGTGCCTTTGATTTAATTTCTTTTGGGAATGAAGGTATTTCAACGCTTCGTGGTCAGAATACAAGACAAACTCCTCAGGTAATAAATGAAACAACGCTTGTATGACAGCGTATGTAGAATATGTAGAATATCATTGTTTAGCCTCATTAAGTTTCTCGCTAAAATAGGCTACAGGGTGTCTTCCTTGACTTAATACACCTCTTATCCCTACTTCCGACGCATCACAAGAAGACTTTAGAAAAGTCAGGGTGAGCTAGGACAGGAGCCTCAATCATCTTTTGTTTGATATTCTGAAAAGCTCGGGTGGCAGTAGGGGTCCAACGGAGCTCTCCTTTTTTCATGCATTCCATCATTGGAGCCATAAGGGTACTGAAGCCCTTAACAGATCTCCGATAAAAGGTGACCAATCTATGAAAACTTCTAACCTCGGAAAGCGTCTTAGGAATCGGCCACTCATTAATCGCCTTTACTTTCTCAGGGTCTGCAGAAACACCCTTTTCCAAGACAATGAAACTAAGGAATATCACTTGGGTTTGCATAAAAGAGCATTTCTTAAGATTTGCATGAAATTTGGCTTCTCGAAGAATTTCAAGAACTTGCTTAAGGTGATCTAGATGTACTGTTTTTGATCGACTAAAAATTCAATTATCGTCAGCGTAGACCACCATAAATCCACAAATTTGCCTAAAAACAGACATAATAACTGAGTCATTACCCTCATGAAACTACTCAGCGCATTTGATAACCCGAAGGGCATGACTAGCCATTCATACAATCCATCTGGTATTTTAAAGGCGGTTTTCCATTCATCACCTTGACAAATCCGAATCTGGTGGTACCCACTTCGTAAGTCGATCTTATTGTACCAACGAGACCCTGCTAATAGATCTAACATATCCTCAAGACGGGGTATTAAAAACCTGTACTTAATTGTGATCTTATTGATGGCGCGACTATCAACGAACATTCTCCACGACCCGTCTTTCTTGGGCGTTAGCAACGCGGGTACAGCATAAGGGCTAAGACTGTCTCGGATCACACCTCGCTCTAGTAAATCCTAGACTTGTTTGAGCAACTCAATTCGCTCAAGAGGATTCATGCGGTAGTGTGGAAGGTTGGGCAATTGAGAACCTGGTATCAAGCCAATCGCATGTTGGACATCCCTCATGGGTGTTAATTTTGCAGGGAGCTCATCAGGATCACATCGTGGAATTCCTGTAATAACTGGTTGACCTCAGGTGGTAGATTAACTGGCTGCTCCGATGAGAGTTGCAGAGCTCCTTCATCAACTAATGCCAACATATGTCCTGTCTATTTACTGGCACCTTCAAATTCTTTGCGAGTCAAAACATGGAGATTTCGTTTGGTTGGCTTCGAAGATGAAGTAGGTTTGGAAGCCTTAACCTTATCCGTAGGTTGTGCAGGTTTCAACTTAATTGTTCTACCACGATATTTTAAGACATAGGTATTTTCACGCCCATAATGAACTACGTCCATATCACAAATCCAAGGGCGGCCAAATAAGATGTGGGCAACATCCATGGGGAGGATATCACGCCATATCTTATCTGAATAATCTCCCATTTTAACCCAAGCGACCTTGTACGGTTGCAGGTGTGGTTCAGGTTTGAGTTTCATTTTAGCAACACCAGCTTGGGAGACTACATTCATTGAACTCCCACCGTCGATGACGATTTTATACATTGTGCCTCCGCATTCAAGATAAGTATGAAAAATGTACGTGCGTTGGCAATCCTCTTTTGCTGCAGGTATAGACAAGATGCAACGCAGTACACCAACATGCAGGCCATCATATGTTTCTTCGAAGTCATCTTCATTTGTCAAGTCAACAGGATCAAGTGGATCGACTTCTTGCTCGTCATCTTGGTCTTCTACATGATCATCATGCTCCTCGTCCAAGGTAAGTGTACGTTGCGGACAATGGGATGCAATGTGACCTTTCCTATGGCAGTTAAAACACTCAGGACCTTATTGAATTTGACAGGAAATGATGCGCGGCGCGGCGACGGCACAGGGGAAGCTCCGGCACGGCAGAGGTTGTGGATGGCGGCAGTGGGACGAGAGAGAAGAAGAAGATAGGATCTGATTCTTCGCTCTCTTCTTTCTTTTTTTTTGGTTCGGCTAGAGGAAGAGGTTTCAACACGCAGGCCATCATATGTTTCTTCGAAGTCATCTTCATCTGTCGAGTCGACAGGATCAAGTGGATCGACTTCTTGCTCGTCATCTTGGTCTTTTACATGATCATCATGCTCCTCGTCCAAGGTAAGTGTACGTTGTGGACAACGGGATGCAATGTGACCTTTCTTATGGCAGTTAAAACACTCAGGACCCGATTGAACTTGACGGGAAGTGATGCGGGGCGCGGCGCGGCACGGCGGCGGCACAGGGGAAGCTCCAGCACGGCAGAGGTTGTGGATGGCGACAGTGGGACGAGAAAGAAGAAGATAGGATCTGATTCTTCGCTCTCTTCTTTCTTTTTTTTGGTTCGGCTAGAGGGAGAGGTTTCTAGGGTTAGGGTTTAGGTTTGGTTACGGCTCAAGTAGTAGGGTAATTTGAATAGAGGGTTAGGGAATTGTGTGGCTGAAATTTAAGGGCAAAGGGGCTGTTGTAAAGGGAAAAGAAGGGTTCTTTTAGGGTTTGGGAGTTTGGGATAGATGAAAGAGACAGTGGTGGAGTATGTGATAGGATTTGTGGTTTGGGCAGCAGGGTACTTGAAGGCAAAGGCCGTACAAAGGTTGAAGATGGGTTTCGTGCTTACTGGGGCTGTTTCGTGGAGAACTTTTGTGGAGCGTGTTATCGGCTGTTTTTTCTTGGATCTTTTGCTCTGATACCATATTTGATGCAGGTAGGGGAAGAGAAATAGAAGAAGAAGAAGAAGAAGAAGAAGAAAGATGAAGAAGAAGAGTAGAATTAGATGAAGAAGAGAAGAATTTAGGGAGAAGAGAAGAAGAAAAACTCAAGAGGGAGGAAATATCACTCAATTAATCTCAATAATCATCAAAAGTTAACAAAAAGCTGTAGCTTGGCCTATATATAGGCTTTTAAGACTCCCTAATAAACTGAAACTTACTAATTTAAGAGACCCTAAAAGACTAAACTATCCTGAAATTATTAAAGACTAAAATAACCCTAATAACATCAAGCAATCCCAAAAAAATTCCTAAGAACAATAAAATAACACTAAACAATAAAAGCATCTCTACGTCATCCCCATGAGTGGGCCTGTCTAGAATAAACGCGCCATGGGCGTCGATCCCCATCACATCAAGTTTACATCAAGAGTAAATTATGGAGGGATGGTAACCTCCATCTATTGATATCTTAAACTTGATGTCAACAGCATCTCATCTGGTAACCCATGTCTTGTACAGGGCATTTCCTAGGGTCATTTGGATGGGTTTTGTGTGGCTTTTAGGTATTGCACTCAAATGAAACAGGTTTCTGTTTGTTTTGGCCTTGGAGTCTTTTATTGGATTAGTTCAGCCCAATACTAGTCCTTGGCAAGGCCCTCTTAATGTTCTCAGACGGGGTAGTGATGGCGAGAATTGCCTATTAAAGGCATGATATATTGATATCGATATTGTTCGAAGTTTTAAAATCACGTCTTTCTAATCAAGACGTTTAATAATGGCTTTAAACCATCCAATCACAATGGGACCAGAGGTAATGGGCATACTATCACCCACCAGATCAAAGGAGCCGATCGCCATACATGTGCAAATGTGCCGGTGACTGAACCGGGTTACCAAAAAACAATTAGCACGCAGTGCCTTCCTATTATAACTCTTGTTGCATATCTTTTAGCATATAATTAACAAAAATATGACTATTCATTAATTTTTAATAAACAGGCATTTATGTCATCAGATACTAAATTTAGATAGGTAAATCACAAAGGAATTCAATGAGGGAAAAATGACACCGTTTTCCAATGACATACTCTATTTTCTTTGCAATAATTTCAAGCTGAGCAGTCCTGGTTAACACTTAGGAGGAGTATGAAGCCAAAATATTAAGGACATCTAGAACAGAAAAAGGCATCAATCCTCCATTAAAAAAACTACCTTGCTGCTCCGATTTCCACCTCTAAATAAAGATGTAAATCTGTTGTTACTTTAGAAGGACTCAGAACTCTGAAATCAACACTGTTAGCACTTAGCAGCCTCTTTTCTAACTTTGACCAACCGCTTCTACCTAGTAATTAGACTTGTCAGCTACACTTTTGGGTTCAAGAATTTCTTATATCCTAAAAAAAATTTTGATAGTTTTTTTTCTTTTTTTTTATATAAGATGGAGAAGATTTATTAAAGAGAAATAACCCAACGAATAAGCTAGTCAATGTTTGTTTGTTAATGAGTTGTGCAAGTTCTATTCACACATGCACGCAGACATATGAGAGAAAGGGAGAGAGAGGACCTGAAGTCGGATGAGCCCATCTTCGTGGTTCAAAATTTCAAGCGAAAAGGTACCATGAACATCAACGTAACAAACCCGGCCACCCCTCTTGACTGCCACATTAAGCACTTCCTCAGCTGTAAATGTAATGGGATCTGTTGGCGGAATGAATGAGCTTGCAAGAATGGCAGTTGATTGTACGTCCTCATGAATCACTTCTCCTTCAGCTTTTAAAGATTCCAAACATTGGTCTGTCTTTTGTGGTTTCCTAAGTTGCATACCAAGATCTTTTGGAGGAGCAGTGGCAGATGATGCAGGGGGGCGACCTGATCATAGTATTTCAACTTTTAGGAGAAAAATTATAAAAATACAAGTATTTCAACAAGTCGAGAATTTTGTAGTAAATGACTGTTATACATTTTTTTTTTCCTTTCGCAAATAAACTTTTTATTGTAATGAAGAGAAACCATATGAAGGATGATACAAATATGGCCGAGATGGTGTGTACATTTATTCTTCAAAAGATGATCAAAACACACTTTATCAATTTCAAAATGACTAAATTGCCACTGTCTAATCAAGTAAGGACTAGAATACTCTTAAGAAAATTTTCTCATATATACTGACATCGTGTTAATGTATAGGTAATAGGGGAGTGATATTCCCCAGTGAGATATTTCAACTGCTTGAGGATAAAATCAAGCAATTTAACGTTTTAAAACTTAAGGAGTGGGGGAATATCATTTCCCAAATGTATATTGTTTTTGGGAGCTTGGAGATTATTTCTAGAGGTCAGTCAATTTATGCTTAAGAAATTCTAAAGGATAATGAAGCACAAACCTTTAGACTTGCTAGGAAAGGACTCCACATCAGCACCCAATCCAAACCCACCACCACCACCACTAGATATACTCATATCATTAAAGCCACTTTCGATTCTTCCCTGCAGAGCCATAAATCCTCCTTTATCACTTCTACTCCTATTAATCTGCAAAATTTTAATACATGATTTACAAATGAAATTAGTACAAAATATCTGTGCAAAAAAATTGATAAACAAGATCAGATCTGAGAAAATATTAAAACAAAAATAGAGATCTGCCCCAAAACTAAGACCAAATCACTGCGAGTGAAAGAAAAAAATCCTGGAAAGTTCTTAAACCAAGAGAAAACCCTTTTCTTTGTTTAGAAGAAAGAACAAATCGGTGTTACCCAGCGAAACGACAGAAAAAAAAAAGTATTATAAATAAGTAGGGACAAAAAGTATTACCCCTGGTAGAAGAAGTAGGGTCCGCTTTGAGGGCGAAGCGATCTCCAAATCTTGTGTGGAAGAGGAAAATACCAAAAAAAGAGAAAAAAGGTTTTGTATTACGCCCTAAAAGTTTTAGGTCACACGTTTTTACTGGGGCTGGCAATTTCACCCGGGAAAGTGGGGATCCGCCCCGCCCCGCCTTTGGCCCATCAAATGGACAGTTTGGATCATCCTACAATGTGCCCATCAAGTGGAAGGTTTGGATCATCTTATGCCTATGGTAGTATGGTGTGCCAATCAAATCGACGGTTTGGATCTTCCTATGGTGTGGCATGTGCAGTACTTTTTGGCAAGTGGGATTGGGAATTAGGGATCTGCTAGGGACTATCGATCAATTAAATGAATCTGAGAGCAATCACCTTTGTCCCCAGGTTAATAAAATGAATAAGACAAAATCTTAGACTGTGTGGGTTGTGTGGCTACTCTCACATGCAACCGGCAAGCCGCAACATGCTTGAAGTGATTGTCCCTAGCAAATCTTTAGTTTTAAACCTAACATTTAACAAAGTAAAGTGATTGTCTCTGAAGGATGCGGGGCAGGGAAGGGGAGGGGATGGGGATTAGATATTCCCCGTGGGGAGGGGAGGGGGATTCCCCACCATCTTCCCAGTGGGGAGGGGAAGGGGAGGGGGGAAATTCCCCGCAGAGGGGTAGGGGTAGGGGACCCCAACATCTGACCCCGACTCGCCCCGTTGCCAGCCCTAGTTTTTATAGACAAAAGGAAAGGACGGCTGAATATCACAGGAGGCAATTCCTATAATAGCTAGGACTCTTAAGAGGTAACTTTTAGGGAAAATTACATTTACACCCTCTCTAGTTTCTGACACATACACTTCTACCCGTGGTTCTAAACGTGACATCTACACCTCATGTGGTTCCATTGGGTTTTTTTAACTGGATGGAGTGGACGGCACGGGCGAAAAGCCTAATTTGCCCTCTGTTCTAATTAGAGTGGAAAGATGAATAGTAACTGATAGGGTTTTTCACGTTTTCATCTAGGGTTTTCACCGAGTGAGAAAAGGAACTCTCATTTCCTCTCATCTTCAACCTTTGGTGCCATCGATTCTAGGGTTTCTAACCACCATCGTCTTCTCCAACCGTCCATCATATCTACAAAGCTTCAGGTATGTATTTTAATATGTTTTTTATAGTTTATTGTAGAAAATGAATGTCTATTAAAGTATTGAAGAAACCCTTTTGTTTCTGAATATTTTTATGAGCTTTGAATGGCCTTTTCCAAACTTCACACTAAAAATGAAGTTTCTGTGACTTTTTTACAGGAAATTCCTTGATGTAGGTGTTCTGTCCGACTAAACCCTAATATTATTTAGGGTTTTTTCATTATTTTATTGATTCTTGTCAAATGTGAGCTTTTTTCAGTAGAAACCCTATATTGTTGTCCCAATTTCTGAAAAAGATGACATTTGGTCCTCTTTTAGGGTTTTTTCTCATATCCGTGTTCCATATGGTGTGCCTGTGGTCCCCACTTAGATTTACATTGTTGATTTTCAATTGTTGTGCATACCATACTCATCTGGGTATGGTTTCTATGTTATGCTTTCAAATTAGGCTTATGCAGAATCCAAACGATTGTGTGTTGCTTTCAAAATGAGTATATTTGGTGGTCCCCCACTGAAAATTCAATGTTTCTGCTTTAAAAGGAGGGGTATTCCACTGCAAATGAGCATATATTGTGGTCCCCCACTGGAAATTCAATGTTTCCACTTTAAAAGGAGGGGTCTCCCACTGCAAATGACCATATGTTGTGGTCCCCCACTGGAAATTCGATGTTTTTTGCTTTAAAAGTAGGGGTCTCCCACTGCAAATGAGTCTATGTTGTGGTCCCCCTCTGCAAATTCAATGTTTTTGCTTTCAAATTAGGGGTCTCCCACTGCAAATGAGTATATGTAGTGGTCCCCTACTGTAAATGAGTATATGTTGGTTTGAAATTATTATATGTTGCTTTCAAATGATCCCCATGTACCACTGTTGAGTCAAATACAATGCTTATATGTTGTCCCTTTCAGTCATTCTATTTTAACTTAGTTCTATACCTTTATATGGCAGTGATGGCCCCTGGGTTTCTTACTTTCGAGGTGCATCATGGTGGAAAATTTGACAGTAATAAGAGGGCATATAAAGGGGGAACTGTGAGCCACATTAATAACATCGACCCAGATTTGCTATCACTGTTTGAAATGCAAGACATGATGAGAGAGATACTTGGGGTTCCTATCCATTTGTTTACGTATCATAGGGTTCAAGGGAGAGGTAAGAAAGGTGATTTTCGAAGTATCAATTCTGATAGAGATGTCCTAGAAATGATAAACCTTAATAGAGGGCATTCTACAATTCACATATATGTTGACACTTCCCCATTGCCAACGGATGTAGTTGATGTATTGGGAGGGACATCACAGAGAGATGTCTTGGGAGGTGATAGAGGTTTGCATGGGCAAGTTGTGGCCCCCATTGAAGAAGAACAAGTTGATCAGAGTTTGGGTAGGCTAGTTGAAGTTGATGAGATTTTGGTTAGGCCATCGAATATCCCATCTCAACATACTGATGTTGAGGACTGTTTGGTTAGCCAATTGGAAACCCAAATTCCTAGAAAGGCAGTTGAAGAAAGTTTGGGAGAGGAAGTGGAATCCCCCATTCACGGAAATTTAGTTGATGATTCCTTGACCTTGCATACTCCAATTCCAACAGCTACCAGTGATGAGCATGGTGAAGCTTTGGATGATGGAGTGCACACCCCTATTCCACCAGGTACTAGTGATGAGCATGGTGAAGCTTTGGATGATGGAGTGCACACCCCCATTCCACCAGGTACTAGTCATGAGCATGGTGAAGCTTTGGATGATGGAGTGCACACCCCCATTCCACCAGGTGGTAGTGATGAACATGATGGGGATGATGAAGATTCAGATTCAAAGGATGATGATTTTGTTGTCTCTAGGACGTCAAATTACAGTGGGAGTAGTTGTGGACTAGGTAGTGAGTTCGATTATATTGATGATACTGCTGATTTTTTTTTGGAGAAGCTAAATTTGGGGGTGAAGTAGATGTTGTACCTGAGGAGGAAGATGTGCCTGGGGCATGTCCAAAGGAGGTTATACTTGATTATCCTCTGAGGTCAAATGTTGTACATGAGGAGGAAGACGAGGAAGATGAATATTACCTTAGAAGTCCAATATCTTCTTTAGAAGAGAGACAACCCAGTGCAGAGTTCAATGAGCATGTGGATATGAAGAAGCCAGTGTTGGCTGTGGGGATGATTTTTAGCTCCTATATAGTCTTTAGAGCTGGATTGAAAGAGTATGCAATTCAGCATGGGTTTGACTTCATGTGAAGAATGAGAGTTCCAGAGTTACTACAGAATGCAAGAGTAAATTTGGTTGGAGAATACACGCTTCTTCTATGCAGAAGGGAGATGGATTTCAAATAAAAACCTTCAATGCCATTCATAAGTGCCCAAAATCATATAACAATCACCAGGTAACTTCTACTTGGCTGTCTTCAAAATATCTTGAGAAGATCAGGGATGATCCCAAATGGAATGTGCATGCAAGACGAAAGAGTATCAAGAGAGATTTCAAGGTTGATTTTCCGAAATCAAAGATTTATAGGTTGAAGAGGAAGGCTATAGAATGCATTGAGGGAGGGTATGCTGAACAATATGCTAGAGTTTGGAACTACTGTGACCTTGTTAGGGTTAGAAACCCAGGCAGTTGTGTGAAGTTGAAGGTCGATAGGCCTAGTTTGGATGTGTTGCCAACCTTTCAGAGGCTATATGTCAGTCTCCATGCTATGAGGTTAGGATTCTTGGCCGGTTGTAGGCCTTTTATAGGTTTGGATGGCTGTCATTTGAAAGGTCCATGGGGAGGCCAAATTTTAAGTGCAGTTGTGAAGGATGCAAATGAACAGATGTTCCCAGTAGCCTATGCAGTAGTAGAGGCTGAATTGAAGGACTCATGGACTTAGTTTTTGACAACACTCCTCAATGACATTGGTTCAATTGAGACTCATGGTTGGACCTTCATTTATGATAGACAGAAGGTATACATTAATTATTTGCAGTTTCCAATGTTTATATGATACTCTAGTTATCATTTTATTCTATAATTGTACATGATCACCTTGTGATTGCAGGGATTGGTTGAAACTTTTGAAGACATCTTGCCAAATGCCGACCATTGATTTTGTGTGAGGCATATGTATGCTAACTTTAAGGCTGAGTTCAAGGGGAAGATTTTGAAGGGTACTATGTGGGTAGGACTGTCAATCGGGTCGAGCTTGGGCGGGCCTAAGGTGCTCAAGCTCAGCCCATGTCTATACAACGGGCTACGAGCCGAGTTCGGGTCTGACTAAATTAGAAAATTTGCTTGCCTAAATTCCACAACGAGCTTCGAGCCGAGTTCGGGCTTGCCCATCACCTCTTATTTTCTGCAAGAGAAAAGACTATAAGGCAAGCACAGTGTAAGGAGACCAGGTACCAGCTCAAAGACAAGTTAACAACCAAAAACCCGTTGAACATTCCATAAAAAAAAACATGTTGAACGTATTCATGTTTAAGTGTTGAATTGATAGCATTAACCGTGTATTTGTGTCTTGCATGCTTGCAGCTTGGGAATGACTAAACTAGAGAGCCAGAGAGAGGCAGCTGCTTTGGAAAATGAACAACTGTAAATGATTCATTGGGACTCATTTAAAGATCATCTTAAAGGGTGATTCTTGGGCTACCTCTATTCTATTAATGTTTAAGTACCTATTTAATTAATATCTACTGTTATTTTTAAGGGTGTAAAAAATCCTGAAAAATTATATAGTGAATATATTATCGGGCCGGGGCCTATAAAGGGCTCGACAACCCTTGATCAAGCTCAGCCCATATTAGAGTTCAGGCTTCAACTTTTGACCAAACTTGGTTTGACTTTCTCATTTTAATTATGGGCGGGCTTTTAGCGGGCCGAACGGGCGGGCTTCGAGCTTGCCCATCCCGATTGACAGTCCTATATGTGGGCAACAGCAAAGGCTACCACTCCCATTGAATTTCAAAGGCACATGGCACAAATGGAGAAGCTAGATAAGAAGCTCATGCTTATATTAAGAAAATTAATCTTACATTGTAGTCAAGATCAACATCTAGCCCTAGGCCAAAATGCAATCTTCTAGTGAACAACCTATCAGAGACAGTCAATTCCTTCATTCTACATGCTAGGGATGCAAATGACCTTCGAAGACCCACAAATCCATTCAAGGTAACAAGAAAGCATGGCTCACTAAAATGTAGTAAGTGTGGTCAGTTTGGACACAACAGTCACACTTGCAAAGGGCCAATCAAGGACAAAAGGAAGTCGGCTTCTAGAGGGAGAACAAGACCATCTACTGGTGATGCAGCTGCCCCGGGTGTAGGGCAACGTAGAGGAAAGGAACCAGTCACCAAGGGTCAAGGCCGAAGAGGTGGTAGTACAGAGCAGGTAAAACCCAAATCCTTTGGAACCAATTTCCTTACAATAACCATATACTAGTAATTTTCTTGTAATATACAACTGTGAATGGTACTTGTGGGGACATGTTGTTTCTAGAGGAAGAAGTGAGAGACCTGATAGCAGTGTACTTGGGGATTGCGCTCACCTGGTGATAGAGTTTTGCATTTCAAGCTATTTCCTTCATTATTATTGTTTTGGGTTAAATCAGTTGTTGTTGTTCTTTTACTCATGTATTTGTCTGAATGATACATGTAACCTACTGTTGATATTGGAGGAAGTGGAAGAAGAGGGAGAGGTGAGAGGTACTAGAGGTACTAGAGGTGGAAGAAGAGGCAGCAGAGGTGAACCATTTGGGGTTGGTCTCTATCAAGGCCACTTTTTCTCTTATCCGACAAGACAAGTAAGTAAGCTTCCTAGTTCTTCTTCCCACATAAATTAGTACATATCACCTAACTTCTTCTTATTGGCAACTTTGCAGTCACCTTGCAAATCTAGTTCATATGGTGCTAGTACTTCTGAAATATGTGTAAGGCAAACAAGAGGGGGTGAATTGGTAATTTAAAAATCTTTCACTAATATGGTCCTAATGCTTAGAAATTTGACATTTACAATTAAGCATTCAAGTTAATTCCTAACGCTTGTTCAAATATTAACAAACATAAATATAAAAGGGTTAGAGATTACAAATCACCACAAGGAGAGAAGAAGAGAGAGAAGGAGACCACACAATCATTTAAAGTGGTTCGGCCGAACATGCCTACTTTACTACCAAGGTACTTGGTCCTTTCCCTTGGGTTTCCTTCACTATGAATTGAGATGCCGAAACCTCGGATCTTCAATTTTTACACCGACTTCTTCTTCTACTTCCGCCTTCGCCTTCAAGGAACTCTTTCTTCTTGGTGGTCACCTCTAAAGATCTATCCACCTCGTAGCTCGCGGCCTCCTAGGAATCTCTTCCTTCTTGTGCACCGCCTTGAAGAAAGCTGCTCCTCTTCTTGCGAACGATTCACAATTCTTTGGGCCGAATCGTAGACCCCTAGATTACAAAGATGAAGATAATGTTTACGCTCTCAAATGCCTCTAGATTAGGCGAATATACAAAGATAAGCTCACTACAAACTCTCTCAAAGATACGCAAAATAAATCCTAAACCAACACTCTTGAATGATCAAGATCACGGCATGAGTGAGTGTTGAGGAGAGGTTTGAGGACCCAAAAAATGACAAGGTTTAAATCTATGGGTCTAAGGCTATTTTTTATTGAATCATCAAGTTAAAATGGAGTTAGAAACTCCTTTTTATAGCCTTGAAGAGAATAGATCCATTTGAGGGCAATACCACAAAAATTGCGCACTTTTGAAAAGCTTGGCAGAGCCCCAACGAATCTATTTCTATGCAGACTTGGTCGACCGGGGTAATGGCGGTCGCCCGGGTGTTGGGCCTAATTTCAAAACTGCAAATTTGAATTCGTGGGCGACCGGCGGTACCCCGTTTGGACGAAGTCAGTGTTCTGACTTGGAAACATTTCAACAAAAATTATCGGCAGGCGACCGGGAACCGGCGGGCAGCCGAAATTAAAGGTCTGAGTTGAAATCGTTTTTTGTTTTGAAATGGGCGGGCGACCGAGGTTGGAAATGCGTGCAAGGCAATCAAGAGGGGGGGTGAAATGGTAATTTTAAAAAAAATTCTTTAAATAATGGTCCTAATTTTTACAAATTAGGCTTTTCAATTAAAGCATGCAAGTTTAATTCCTAACTCTTGTTCAATTCAAAAGCACAAGTATAAGTGGGTTAGAGATTACCAATCACCATGGAAGAAAAGAAGAGAGAGGAGACCACACAAGCATTTATAGTGGTTCGGCCGAACGGGCCTACTCCACTACCAAGGTACTTCGTCCTTTCCCTTGGATTTCATTCACTATGAATTAGGAGTCCGCAACTACGGATCTCCACCTTTTACAATGTATTCTTCTACTACTTCCACCTTCGCCTTCAAGGAACTCTTCTTCTTGGAGGTCGCCTCTAAGTACTTATCCACCTCATAGCCCTCGGCCTCGGAGGGATCTTTTCCTTCTTTGCGCACCGCCTTGAAGAAAGCCTCTCCTCTACGTTGCGAACGATTCACTCTTCTACAGGCCGAATCAGAGACCCTTATTTACAAAGATGAAGAATAAGTTTAACCTCTCAACCCTCTAGAATAGGCAAATATACAAATCAAGCTCACTATAAATCCTCTCAAAAATATACAAATGAATCCTAACCAACACTCTTGAATAATCAAGATCAAGGCATAAGTGAGTGTGGAAGAGAGGTTTGAAGACCCAAAAATGGCAAGGTTAAGATCTATGGGTCTAAGGCTATTAGGATCAAAATCATCAAGTTAAAATGTGTTTTGAAACACCCTTTTATAGCCTTGAAGAGAATAGAGCCGTTGGAGGGCAATACCGTAAAAACTGCGCACTTTTGAAAAGCTTGGCAAAGCCCCAACCGATCTATTTCTGCGCAGGCTTGGTCAACCGGGGTAATGGAGGTCGTCCGGGCCTTGGCGCTGGCCTAATTTCAAAATCGCAAATTTGAATTCGCGGTCGACCGGCGTAACCCCGGTTGGCCGAAGTCAGCACTTTAACTTGGAAAACATTTCAACTAAAATATATCGGTGGTCGACCGGCGTAACCCCGGTTGGCCGAACTTGAAGGTCTGAGTTGAAATCATTTTGGTTTTGAAATGGGCGGACGACTGGGGTTTATGTCCGGTTGACCATCAGTTGAAAAACTACAATTTTAAGTTAGAAACTTTGGGATTTTTTTTCAACTTTTAGGCCTACACCTATAGGACAAAATCAACCTATTCTAAGTGTCCTATGGTGTGTGAGCATGCCATGACTTTGAAGACTCAAGAGGGTTAGAAATACAACCTAAGCTCGTGACTCCTCTTGATGTCTTGTACTTGATCTTCATTAAGCTCCGATTGGTGCTTGACTTGTGTGAGATCTTCAAATCTTCACTCCAACTTGTGGGATCTTGTAGAGTATGGTATTTTGGACTTGCTCCCATCAAGCTTGAGATCTTCCAAGATGTATACGTGTTGCTCTCCAAGTCATGCACTGTGTTGTGTACTGAATCTACCAATGTTTATCCTGTTTCATCACAACACTCAAGGCAACATATTAGTCTTTAATGACTAATCAATTTGCACTTGCTCATCATCAAAACATAGGTAGACATGTGAGACACCATGGGTGGAACCCTTAGGCTTACAATCTCCCTCTTTTTTATGATGACAAACCCAAATTGATTAGTAGGCCGGAGGTACCTCCACAAGGCATATATAAACAATGTAAAACAAATATCCTCCCCCTAAACATATGCACAAGTATAATATGACAATGAAAAGCATGTGATGCATATGTTATAAAGACTACTAATCAATCCAAAATTTCTCCTCCATTTAGCATCAGTCCAAAAAGGGCAGAATTAGCAAGTTTAAGCATGGGTTGAGGCGTGAATTTTAGATAGACAATGATTATAACCCTGATTACCTTTTAGACATATAAGATTTAGCATTTAAAACATGTCTAGAAGCTTATCATGAAGAAATGTGATTGCAAGATCAAGTCAAGTCATGAAAAGCATGTTTTTTATTTATTTCAAGTCTCTTGTGGTGTGTGATCTACAGGATACTAAAGAGACTATCTAAGCATGTCAAGATATGCAAGATGACATGATTCTAGGAGTCTATCACTCCGTTGGTGTTTGTCAAGCCTTTTGATGAAATCAACGGGTCATATGGCCTGACCTTTTGCCCCACACTATAATAAAAAATTAGGGTCAAAATCAAAGGGATTCTTGAGATATTCAATGATTATGAATCCTTTGATTAGTGTGATATCAAGATATACAAATAATGATCAAATTTCACACAGGGACTAACTTTCCCTTTGACAGATGAGTGTGATACTAGATGAGGGATCTGTCAAGGGACTGAACAAGGTGTATTAATAAGGAGAACCCTTGGGATTTAAGAGAAAACCCGTGGGCTTTAACCTTATCTGCAAGATATGATTAACATAATTGCAGATAAGTCTCTCCCTGGACTTTGTCATGTCCAACCATCTATAAACAAAACAACCTTGTTCGAGTTTTACTTCCCAGATGATGAACCAGTTGGAATTGCTCGGGAAGGGAGATTCAAGGTTTCCAGATGGGGATTCCAAACATGATTTGACACTTGGTTTTGTTTGGATGCTCCCCCTGCTTAAGATATCCTCCCCCTAAACCTATGCACTAGATGCTAGGGAGATATCAAGTATTTGATGGTTAGGGATCCTGGCACTAGGCCACAATCATTAAGTGTCTTAATTAAAGTGATTGTGATGTTCCTTCAGAAGAAGGCATAAGCACACATTGAGTAGCTTTTAATTTTAGTTTAACTTCCTTAACCAATCAATTTTAATTCATCAGAATAGATTTTACAATTTAGAGGCTGATGAATGAGTGTGAGACAATGAGATGGAAATATGAAGGGTAGATCTGACACAAGTACATGGAGACAGGATAAATGGAATGCAAATCCACCTCCATGACAATAAAGATGACATGAATATTATATATATGACTCTGGAAGGTTCAGATACATGTCACAACAATGTGAGAGGCAGTCTCTCTTCACATCATAAAATCTACAGAGTTCATCATATGGGTGTGAGTCTAGTGCTCCTCATCATCATTACACGATGAAGATCAAGTGAACTCTA
The DNA here is from genome assembly GCF_043159265.1 of Tasmannia lanceolata. Classification (NCBI taxonomy): domain Eukaryota; kingdom Viridiplantae; phylum Streptophyta; class Magnoliopsida; order Canellales; family Winteraceae; genus Tasmannia; species Tasmannia lanceolata. Next base: position 36,092,599 of record NW_027518679.1, on the reverse strand, counting down.
ACCCTACTAAGAAATCAAAAAATAAAAGACCTCTAAAAGGTCGTATCTGCAATATCTGCACAAGCAAAATGCCTCTCTGACCAACCTATATATCCACAAAAGAATGCCATCCTGGCATATCTACATCCACCAAGCCCATCTCGGGCATATCAACATCCATTCAAAAAGAATAAATCTAAACCCCTGCTGGGCATAGTCGGCATCCAAATAAACTATCCATATCCAAACTCCCATACTAGGGCACCAAAAAGAGGAGGAATACTCTAAAAGGCTCAAGGGCCTCGAGGCTGATCACGAGTAGGGCTACTAGTGTAGTACCTAACCCCCTGGTATCTGCAATGGCCCTCATCAGGGCTATATCCTCAGAATGATCTGTGGCCCTCTACTTATTGATGCCTTTATGAAATTAGCCTTTAGTTGCTCAAAGTCTGTCCTCAAGCTAGAGACTTCCTGAGCAAGCTGGCTATAGGACCCTTGATCTCCAGTGGCAGGAATATCATGATGTGCGGGCTCCTCATCCTGTCTCTCCTCTCTCTCGGCCTCAGGCATGGCCTCCTCAACCTCATCACCACCTGCTGCACTAGTGTCTTCTCCTGAGGCATCTTTCTTCTTTTTGATCCCCATCAGTCTTACGGTGGTTTCATTGATTGGAGCCTCGGCTTTCACCACGGGGGTATTGTCCAGTTTGATCTTGAAGTGTTTCAAGATGTCACGCCCCAAGCCACTCGCGAACATATTAATTTACAATCACAAGGCCTAGGGGTGCGACAACGCCACATACCTGCAAAGTCGCCTTCACAATCATGGAAGGCTAGCAATAAACAGAACCATGCTCAAAGAAACTAAATCCAAATGACTATTCAACCTCAAAATAAATAAATCCATTACAATCCATATTCAATTTCTCTCATCCCCATGCTAAAGAAAATAAATTAAATGAATCTAAAGCTCTCTAATACTCACTAGTAACCTAAGAAAGCAAATAATGAAATCTTTAGATAATCCTCCCTCGCTGCTCCAATGTAAGCTGGAATCACAACTCAGGATCTGAAATTTGTTAAATAAGGGTGAGCTAAACGCGCTCATGTGATGTAATAAGAAAGTACACTAACAGATATGGCATCAAAAGCAAAAGCAATCCAAAGACGGTAAGGCATTCAATGGTAATGGTAATTCGTAGTTCAATGGGCATCAATTTCAAAAATAAGGCATCATTCAATTTCAATATTCGATATAGATGTCAAATTCGATAGGTCAGAGTTTCTTAAGACATCGATAGTGCTATGTTTATTGATTCAATTTCTGTCTACTATATGACAGTAATTACACTGGCCAGTGGTATCTAAGTGCCAAAGGTATTATGCATTCCCCCATTGGCTAAGGGTCCAGAAATAAACTGGATCTCAAGAAAAACCGATTCGATATTCAGAAGGTTAGGTATTCAATAACATATGGTTCAGAAAGATTCATAATGGGTGTACAGTCTCAATCTGTAAGGTATCACCATTTTTTATATTCAATAGGGTGCAATAATCAACAATCTGAATTGGTTTTCAAACAGTAAAGCATGTGAACAAAGAGAACATTGTCAAAAAGGGTTTGGGGTAACCCATCAGTATAGTCCCTTATTACTCACCTCGATTGCAATTCGATTCCTTTTCCCAGAACACCTTGGTTACCTATAGTCAATATTAGGAACATTCCCCATGAGTTCCATTATCAATATCAGTTCTATGGTTCCTTTTTACTATTTTGAAATTATCATTATTATAAAGTCCCCAAACATTCTTGAATCTATTTTTATCTTAAAGTACGTCATCTGCTGAGTCCATAGAGCACAAGAGCATCGAAAACGGATAAGAGATGAAGAAGTTATGACTTTTCTAAGTTTCACAGCATTTCAGGGTAATTCTCCTGGCACCTCTTCGGAAGTCTGAAGGTCACAGACTGGGTTTTTCGGAAAAAATTCAGATTCGTCCCGAAAACTTCAAAAGGCCATAACTTCTTTGTTTTAGCTCCGATTCGCGTGTGGTTGGATTCATTGGACTCGTATCGACGAGAGGAATCCATCTAATCCAATTTCAAGCTAAAAATCCTCAAATCTAATTACCAGAAATTAATCAAAGCTTTTAGGGTATAATTCTAAAACTAAATGCATAGGGTTCTATACCCGTTCTTGATATCTTAGGGACCTATAGATTCATCCTTTAGATCATCGTATATCATCCAGACTTCTTAATCCTATTCTCAATCCTTCAATTTCTTGTTTTAGCTTTCTTTAATTACACCTACGGATTATAAATTTGAGTTTAATTTCTTACCTCGATTCGCGTCTCCGATTTCTTGACCTCGATCTTCGTCTCCTTCCATTTGCTTCTCTCTCTCTCTCTCTACTATGGATGCAGAAACGATTAGGGTTGGAGTTATGTTCTCCAGAACCCTAAAGGATGTATTTATAACTTTCTTATTAGAAGTCCTAACCCTAATGGGTTTCTAAAAGACAAAAACACCCTCCCCTTTCAAAGGGGTACGAAATTTTAAGTAGGGGTATTTTTGGGAAAAATTTCGGGCGTTCACACAAGATCCTTGTGATAATCATTCCAAATGGCAATCCCCCTTGCCCTCTCACACTTGCCTCATGCATGTACCAAAAAATGATGTAGCCCAAGTTTAGCTTGACTTTCTTCATGATACAATGGATCATGAGGGCGTCAAAGGGCCTCACAACATCAAAATTCCCAGCCCGTGGTGTGATGTTGTTGGCAACTATCTTGTGGATGATCCTAGCTTGATGATTCATTCGGCTAGCTAGGATGTTATGGGTCCTGCTTTCTTTAGGTGGGGGCACCGTTCCTACGGTGGCATAAACGTCTTTTCTGACAAATTCTCTCTTCTTTATTTCATCTATGCCCTAGAAAAACATATTTGTCCCTTTGTTTGGGACCACCAATAACTTACAAAACTCTGCACATGTCAGGGCAATTTTTCCTCCACACAAAGATTTTATGCTCTCCATTCCCTCTCCCTCAAAAGCGATGAGATTAGGAAGAACTTTACATACTTAGGGTAGAATTCACACCTTGATTCTAACAATTTTACCCATCCTTGAAAGAGGAATAGAGGATAAAGGTGATAAAGTATTAACTCATCAAAACTAACCTTTTTTTCCTGGGATAACCGTCCAGGTTTTGAGATTATCATATCTCTTTTGAGCATCGTCATTCCGAATGAAATCCGACATGTTTAATGCCCTGGGATCGGTTTGAGCTTTCTTGGATGGAGTTGCCGCTTTTGACGCCATTGAGATCTAGGTTTCTTGAGATAGGAAAGAGAAGATGCAAAAATCAAACCTAAATAGATGATGGATCACAAATAAAATCCAAAAATCGATCTTGCTTGCTTGGATTTGCCCTAGGATTCCTTGTGGAAGGGAGAGAGGTAAAAGCCCTAGGGAAGGAAGAGAAGAGGAAATGAAGAAATAGACTCGCGAACGATGGATATAGGCTTCCGCTCAATAATCGCGGTCGCCTGCGGTTCCCCCGATCAACCGAGTACAAGGGTCTGTCCTTTTAAAATTTTTGACTCGTTTCTTCCGCAGTCGCTCGCCAGAAGCCCGGTCGGCCGAACGTCAGTGTTTGGAAAATTTTAATACAACTAGAGTCTTCTCCTCGATCGCCCGCCACTTGGCCGGTCGACCGCCGGTGTATTTTTCCAATTTTTCATATTTTCCAGATTTTGGGGGAAATGAATTCTCTTCATTTTCTCCTATTTTTCTCTTTCCCTATGACACATGGTGATCCTATGGGTGTGTCCTATGGGTGCCTAAGAATTTCCAAAAAATCTTTTTCCATTTTTGTATTCTTTTGTTTGATTTTTGGATTGGATGCCTGACCTATGAATTTTGTGGATGTTTTCAATTTATCATGCTAGATGATGTGTGATCTAGAATCCTGGCAAGATGTGGACAATTTAAGCTCTTTGTGGATGCTAAGTGCATGGTGATTCTTTGCACTTAGTGTGGATTTTCAAAAATGATTTTCAATAAGCTCAAATATAGTCTAGATATGATATGATCCTGTGTTCTTCTTAGACTATGGTTTTCAAAATGATGTGATCATTTAAGCACATTTGTGATAGATACTCTTGAAATTTTACATTGATGTTCATTGTATCTATGTTCTAGATGCATTTGAATTATCAACTACAAGTATATCATCTAGAGATTATTGATTCAAAAGAATATGGAAATAATGCTCAATTAAACTAGATACATGAAAAGTTACCTTTAAGCATGGTATCTAGTATGAATGTACAGGATATTCAAAGGATATTCAATTTAAGCACAAATATTCTAGATGTATGATGATTGACCATTATACATTTAACATCTAGAAATGAAAAATTCATAAGATATAACATTTAAGCTCAACCCCTAAGTATAAGGTATTCACTTTTGAATAGGGGATTTTGGAACCCATATAACTTTGGGTCCACATAAGTTTGTTTGAAGGAGTGTATATTTTCTTATTCAAACAAACTTGTTTGACCTTACAAATCTAAATTTGCATCTAGACTTGTAATGGCCAACTCTACCACAAAAATAACAAGATGGTTCATTGGTAGAGGGATGATTTAGACTACTAGAGTGATTGTGTAAACATTTGTTTTTGTTCTCTTCGTGTAGTTTGGTAATTTCTAGCCTTAATTTTTGTTCTTCTAACTTCATCTCATTCATTTTAACCTCAAGATTTTCAATTGGTAGAGATGAGTTAGTTTTCAAATTTTCTTCATCTTTTTGCAAAGTATTATATTTTCATATAGTTTGCAATTAACACTTATAAGACATTTATTTAACTCAAGTATTTATATTCTTTAGATTGAGTTGTTCTATATCATTTTCTAAGGTCTTGATTTTACTCAACATGGAGTCAACAGACTTTTGATCAATAATAAGCCATTTTTGTTTCTTTCTATCAACTCCTTGTTTAGCTCAAAATACTTTGTTTTAAAATCCTCACTATTATGTGTATCTTTGAGTTAGGTGTTAATACAAATATTGTTGCTTTTATAAAGATTATTAAGTTTATTCCAAACTTCCTTAGCACTTATACAGTTTGAAATGTTCTCATAAACATTAGTGTTTAAGGAGCAACACAAAGTAATTAGAACTTTTGAGTGCAAAATGATTTGTTTGGTGTCTTTTTCACTTAATTTTCTAAAATTAGGGATAATGAGTCCCTTTTCAATAGTTTGTCAGACACAAAACTCTAGACTTTTCAAATATGTCGTCATACGAATCAACCATGATCCATAATCAGAACCATCAAACATAGGTAGTTGTAGACACCCAATTTTGTCAAGGCAATATTAATGATAGGTGACGCGAGGAAGAACCTTATGACGAGTTCCGGAGCACCAGTTGTGTTTCTCTCAATCTCTCTTTAGGGTGCCAAATAATTTTCGAAAGCTGTTTTTAGCCACCGAAAGTTTGTTTACACAGCACCCTCCATTTACGGCATTCGTCGGTAAGCCCGTCTGCATACGGCATTCCAATCGGTAGGTTAACTTTGGGTCTGAAACTCTCATTTGGCACTCAAAGGACACCCGGCTTCCCGAAACCACACATGTTCTAGTTTATTGGAAAGCCCAGGAAATAAGGAATCCAACGGACCTGATCGCGTGCAAATCAGAGTCCAATCGGAAGCGATATGAACGATCGAAGTTACCGATAAGAGATGAAATTTACTACGAGACAAAAAGAAGTTCTAAACCACCGGAAAGCCTGTTTTCACATAGCAAACGTCTTTTTCATCGAACCAAAAGCCTGTCCACTCAGCACACACCTTTTACGGCATAAATCGATTAGCACGTCTACCCACGACATTTCCAATCGGTAGGTCAATTTTGAGTCCAAAACTCTCTTTTAGCACCCAAAGGGCACCAGGTCTCCTGAAAGCACCCGATTTCTGATTCACTGAAAATCCTTGGAAACAACGAATCCAACAGACCTGACCACGCGCGAATCAGAGTCCAATCGGAAGAGATATGGACGATCGAAGGTACCGATAAAAGACAAAAACACTACAGAACAAAACAGACAGGAGACAAAACAACGTAAGGGTGGGGTGTGACATCATCCTACTTTTTGGGGGTCACGTCACCCCCTTAAATTCGTCCCAGACGAATTTGCCAAAAATTACAAAACTACCCCCCTCTGCCTATAAATAGGAGAGGGGTGGGGGGTAAGGGTTAAAAACACAACTCAAGGCTCCCCCCTTTTCCATCTCTCTCCTCTTGGGCTATACACCCTTTTCAGGTGTATATCTTCCCTCTTTTGGTGAATCCAAACCCCTGCATAAAATAAGAAAGAAACTCTAGTTAGTTTACTTAAGAAGAGAGAAAGTAGAGAAACACTAGGTAGCTATTTTCGAACGTCGGCACTCCGCCAAATTTTCGAAGGTTCAGAGCGTCTTTCCTTTTTACGCCGTTGTTCTGCCGAATTTTGCAGAACTACGAGCTACTTTTCAATAGTAGCGTCATTGTTCTGCTGAAATCTCGACAAACTCGGAGACAATTCGGCTGTACAGAACCGTTACGCCACCGATTTCTTCGCAGCCTCGAAGTTCCTTCTCCAACAAGCGCGGTTACGCTGCCCAAATCCCCACTGGTAAGATGCAATTCATTTACTTTTCCAGTTGTGTATTTACAAAATGGGTAGGGTGGGTTTCATCATTGTTTATGTCAAGCCCCTCTACCTGCCACTTTACTACTTTTCTGTTGTGTATTTACAAAACGGGTAGGGTGGGTTTCATCATTTTGATGTCAAGCCCCTCTACCTGCCACTTTACTACTTTTCTGTTGTTTATTTATAAAACGGGTAGCGTGGGTTTCATCATTTTGATGTCAAGCCCCTCTACCTGCCTCTCTACTATTTTCTGCAATTTACAGCCTTCTGCAGCAAGAGGGTACGAGATGGTGTTATCATAAAATCCACGGGCTAAGGCTAGGCAAATTAATGATACAAACACCTCTGCCTTTCTTCTACTTTCTGCAATTTACAGCTTTCTGTACTATCCTTTACAAAGTAAGGTACGAGGTGGTGACATCATAATCTCGTTCCGTTCGGCCGAGCGCTTATGACATAAACCCCTTTGCCTTACTCTTACTTTTTGTACAGTCTTTTTCCGTTTGATTTATGGAGAGCTGTGATTGGGTAGAGCTCCATAGCCCATCTTAAAGTGCAGAACCACGAAGAATATGATCTAGTGAGACACCTCCTTCTTAATACTGTAAGCATTACAGCCCTGTTCGTTTAAGATTATGGCAAATTACTGATTATTGGAATCAAAATTACGTTTAAATTTGAGTTCAATAATCAGTCTGGCACTCACAAATCGGTTGTCCTAATCATAAACGAACAAGGCCTACATGGAGGTCCAACTTTTTGCTCATTTTGAAATGGGAAAGTGGTACTATATTCAGCCCCTTTTCTAACTTGGGATAGCCGGCCCCCTCCTCTAGTGTATTCTTGACTACTCTTTTTACACTAGAGAGGGGCTGTCCCAAAGGGGAGAGAATTTTGAAGTGTTCATCTGACTGGTCCCCACTTTAGTTCATTGGAGATCATTTTGAACCGTTAAGATTATGAATTGCACACCTCAATGGATCCCACAATATGAACGGCCTAGATCTATCATAGCAAGAGGCCCACATATGTTGTCATGGCCTCACATTCTTGTATTCGGCATTTCTAAACTACAGTAAAAAGAGAACCCCTGTGATTCTCTCTCTCTCTCTCTCTCAGTTTGATGGGTCTGGGGTTTTTCAGTAATGGCAAGCAAAGCACCCAAGTGGGATGGATTGCTAAAATGGAGCCTTGCTCATTCAGAAGGTACTGGGCCCCCTCGAAATCTGAGGTACGCCCCCACTCTCTCTCTCTCTCTCTCTCTCTCTCTCTATATGTCGAATCTCTCTTTTTTTCCGATTAAAATGAAATTGCAGAGCAAATGAATGTTACAAGATTTTGGTTGGTTTGGATTACTAGGCTATGTTTTGCACGTTTATGTGTAATGTTTATTTATAGTCATCTTTTTTTTCCTGACAGATTTTGTCTGTTAGAATGCTTGCTTAGGGTGGTTATGGTTTTCAAGTAGATTTATATACATCTTATTTGTTTATTCTCTCGTTTTAATACCTCATACCCATGGGGTTAAATCCCATAAACATGCAAGGCTCAACTTGATTTCAATTTTCACAAACATTCATTCTATTAGTTTATGCCATACATAAATATTTAAAATAACCCCATTTATTGGCTTTCATGGCAGAGCAATCTAAGGTTCTCAATAATAATTCAATAACTCCATCGTAATTAATTGTTAACAAAACTCCTAATCCTAAGTTCCTAACTATGTTATACATTGCATGACTAAATTACTATGTTCAAGAGGACTAATTGATACGACTCTAGTCCTTAATCATCAAATCCTCACACTTCCCAAGATTCCGCGACACAATCAAGACTCATTCCTCAGTATCTGTAACTGTAAATAAAAGAATTGGCTAGACAGCTTAGTAACCAGCACTTGTATGTCAGTTCGATCAAGTAGATGTATACATATAATAGGAAATGATTCAAAAACATCTCATAAAGTTATTCCTCATAAACAAAATATCCGTCATAACTGAAAACATCATTAAATCATATCCATCACGTATCTATTAAGTCACGTCATGCTTATCAGTCTAAACTCTGGTCAATGTCTAGCCCCCATTAACAGTTAGGGTGCCCAATAGTGATCTCACTATTAAATCAGTGTGCAAAATCAAAACCCCCGTGTCCAGCCCCACTGGCAGGTAAAAATACCTGTCAAACGTGATCACGTACCCGTGTCCTACCCCGTTGGCAGGTAGGGTACCAAGTGATCACTTATCATTGTCCAACCCCACTGACAGGTTAGAGTTACCAAAAAGTATTTCCAGTGTCCAACCCCGCTGGCAGTGAATACATAGCCAGACTGAGAGTGACGTGATTAGTAGCTTTTCATATTATTTTCAATATCACGATAAACCATTCTAATAGGAAATCCACAGTAAAACGATATCAAGAGCTATTTCAAAAAAAAAAGAAAAGGAAATCCACAGTAACCTCATTTTGTTCAAATCAGATTTTGACATCTCTCAATAATTACACTTCATTCTTGATCCAGAGTTAATTTATTTTGAGAAATGTTAATGAATCATTAATGAGAGAAATGGAATATGCAACTGCTACACCAACCGGGAGGGTCAGCTAAGAGAAAAGAAAAGAAAAGAAAAAGTAAAAGCCAAGGGAAAACATATAAACTCCATGAGGAAGGAAGTCAAAAAGTTCGAACTTCGTTCTCGCCACTCCTTCTCGAGCTAATCTATCTGCCTCTGAATTTGCCCATCTTTCCATGTGTTGGAAAGTTAATCCCGAGTCCCCAACACCCTCCATAATATCATCTACCCATCTAGAAAATCTCCATGGGTGCAAACTACTTCACTTCATCCATCTAATTACATTGAGGGAGTCTTCTTCCACTATCACCCTCACCATAATGGACGGCTCAATCAACTTAATTCCCTGGAGGACCGCCTTGACCTCTACTTCATTACAGTCTGCAATCCCAAGGGGCCCTGAGAAGGCCCATTGCGTGTCACAATCCTCATCTCTAAGAAGACTGCCCACCCCTGCTGGGCCAGGGTTTCCCAAGCCCGATCCATCAAAATTTAGCTTGAGGAAAGGTCGAGGAGGATGATCCCATCTTTGAGCCACTTGCTCTATCCGAGCTCCACCCAAACACACCTCCCTCCAACCATGCCAAAGGTCAAAAGCTGAAACAAATCTAAAGGAGGGGGCCCAAGATATTGTCAAAGCAATCACCTTCGTGAAAAATGAACTGAGGGCATTTGGCGACACCCTTGAATACTCTGGCGTGTCTTTCTTTCCGTAAGGACCATATCGTCGCAAGCAATGATACTTGCCAAAGCACTTAACCTTTCTTCTTCCATGGGACATACAACTACACTTCTAGGGGTTGGTTCAATTGAGCTGGGAATACCCAGGTGATGACGAACCTATTTATACCTCTACACAAAACCTCCCTGTCTATCTTACAGTTCAAAAGTAAATGCTCCACCGTTTCACCTGCTTCTATGCTAAGCGCGTAATGGTCCACTATCAGAAAATGGCGATTTCACAAGGGGTTTACAGTCAAAATTTTGTCTTGAACTTTCTAAGGAAGCAGGAATCGTTACTAGTTCGTGACCCGATTTGGAATCGTGGGAAACACAATTCCACTCTATGGGGAATGCGATTCCCCACTCTATGGGAAACACGTTTCCTATCTACCTTCCTTGTCTCTTAGTAGTCATCTTCTCTTCTTGGTGGTCCTCTTATCTTCCTCTTCTTTGTATTTATATGTAAAGTCATCTAAGTAACATATAAATAAGGGAATACGCCCCATTTGAATCTATTAAAAATAGTTTCAAGACCCAAATCTAAAAGGATAAAAAGTCAACTTTCCAGTTCTAGTACAAAATTCAGAAAAAACTGGTGGGGGAAATCTTAACTTCCAAACGATAAGGTATTTATCCAATTTTAAAAGTTCATAAATTCAGTAATGTCCAAACATTATTAAATCTCAAAAATCCGGTTAAAAAAATCTCATAATTTGGCCTCTAAATTTTTTTCATCTTGTCAGGCAATGGTCAACACACTGGTCAATAGAGTGGTCAACACTGGCATTTCTGCTTATTGGATCTTTTAATAAAAAGTGTTTTTTTAACATTTGGTTGGTTCATATAATTATTTCTTATATTTTTTTAATATTTTTTTACTTTTTTAAAAATTTTAAATATTTAACTATTAAAAAAAAATAATTCTCCGACCCTTCATGCTTCCCGCTTCCTACCTTCCTGAGAGCCTTCGCTTCCCGCTCTGGCAACCTTGCTGTCAACCAGCCAAAAGCAGGTACCCCTAGGGGTGTCGTGCAGGATTCGAGCCGATGATAAAATGATTCAACACCGAAGACCCCATAAGTGCACCAGATCCAAAATTTTTAATATGTACCCGAGCTTTTAATGAAATGGCCTTACACAATCTCCAATAGTTGTGCTAGCTGCTCAAGTTCCCTTTTAAAAGAAATTTCTTCTGAACTGGAAGTCCCAAGATAAGCCGTTTTCCCCTTATATCTTGTATTCCTTCACCCATAGCTCTTTCTTTGCCACTGCACAGAAATAGGGAAGATTTCACTTAGGGCGTTTTCACCAACCCACTTATCCTTCCAGTATCTGATTTTATCCCCTGAGTACACCCTGATGCTTATGCCTTCATTGAACTTAAATCCTAGTTTAAGGATATCTCTCCACATTGTCACCCCTATGGTTAAAATTATCTTCCGATTCCCACTTCCCTGGCATTACTCCGTATTTATCTTCTATGACTCTTACCCATAGACAATGGATTTCTTCGCCAAGTTTCCATAACCACTTACCCAACAGAGCTTTGTTTACCTGCTTCATTCTCCTCATGCCCAGACCTCCCGCCTTTACTAGCTTGCACACCTCCTTCCACTTTACCAGATTCATTTTCTGCTTATCATTCATTCCCCCATAGGAATCTTCTTTGTATCTGTTCTATTCTGTTAGTCATGCTCATCGGGCACTTGAAAACCAACAGTTGATAAATCTGGATATTTGCGAGGAAACTTTGATGAGCGTTATTCTACCTCCCAAAGATACCAGATTTCGCTTCCATGTGTCCAACCTTCTCTCCACCCTTTCTACAATAGGGTCCCACCGCTTCTTTACTGGCTCATTCCCCAACGGTAATCTCAGGGTGTACAGATGCAAGAGTGTCTATGGAGCAGCCCAAAATGCAAGCTATCTTTTCCATCTCGTTTGCCTCCATATGAATGGCAAAAATTTTAGACTTCAGGAAATTTGATCTTTGCCCGGTAATTAGCTCATAGCACCGTAAGACTGCTTTAAGCCTTATTTCCTTCTGTATATCTGGTACGGAGAACACCAGCGCTTCATCTGCAAACTGAAGATGGGACACCTCTTACCCTTGCTCACTTATTTTAAAAGCCTTCAATCACCTCCAAATCTTTTCCCCTTTCAATTAACTTGCTCAACGTTTCAGCTACTATCACAAAGAGAAACGGAGATAGGGGATCCCCCTTGCCTCAACCCTCTAGACGATTTGAAAAACTCCTTTGGCGAACCGTTCATCAAAATTGAAAACCAAGGTTGAGGTTAGGAGATGCTCTTCTTTATCCAATGACACCATTTTTTGGCCGAACCCCATTTTTTGAGTTAAATTTTCCAAACTGCTGTTAATCGAAATATCATAATTTAGAAATATTTATTTAATTTTTTTCACAGAAATATTCACAGAAATAAGCACATGTTGTAAAAATTATTCATTAAATTTTTCCGAAGCACAATTTACAACAACAATGACATGCTTAAAATAATACGTTTAATTTTCCAAGTAATGTTTTCAAGGTTTCAAACATATGTTTAAATTGAATCCTTGATCCCTTGGATGCTGACATGATTAGGATTGCCAAAACTCGAACCATCGAAGTTGGGCTTGTGATATCCAGGAGCGAGTGGACCACTAGTGGCGAAGTTACCGGTGGCGGAGGTACCGGCGAAGGTTAAAACCCTAGCGCCTTCCCTCCCTGTATCCCGACGGCGGCGGAGGTACCGACGATAGCGGCCAGATACAGTTTCAGTCGGCAGAGACCGGCAACACTGAGTGTAGACCGGCGGCAGCGAGCGGCAACGAGATTCAGGAGCTGGTGGTGATTCTCGCCACAAGGATTTTTGGATTTCGAGGGCCCATGCTCGTTCCTCCTCCTCCATCTTTCGAGACTTAGGGCCCAAGCCCTTCAAGATCCTTTCTCTCTGGTGGATGATGGCTATTTAGGGTTTGAAGAGGAGGAAGGATTGGAGTTGTCCCAATTGTGGGTACTATAACTTTAGTTGGCGGCGAAAATGTTGCTGGTGTCACAATACAACCCAGGAAGTACAACCCATATCGGCGAAATCTACCGTAAAGCAACAACCAAGAAAAGGAGGTGGAAGGAGTGTGGAAGGAGTGTGGCCTGATTCAGGAGAAATCTCAACCAGCACAGAGGATGGGATTCCAGCTATATCAATATTTGGGAAAGAGGTAGATAAAAGACGGAAATGTTTAAGCGCCTGTTTAATAGGAAGAAGAAAGGAACCTTGAAGAGATCTGGAACTGGGCAGTAACCAGTGGGGCATCCCGTCCTTGCCTAGGCCCTGCACTCTTGCTAAAAATGAAGTCCTGTTCATCTTTGAATCTGAAGACCTAGCCCTAAAAGTCCTCAACATGGGAGAAAAGGCTTGGGATGCGCACTTTTCATCCCTTAAATTGTGGGATTCAGATTATCAACAGGGGGCGGAAGAACTTTGGGTAAATTTTTATGGGATTCCTCTTCATGTATGGGCGACTTCGATTGTTGAAGCGCTGGGAAGTCTATTTGGACCGGTGCTAGAGATAAAAAATGGAAGCAATAGCCAGGACATGAGTGATGATCGGTGAAAATTTACACATCGAAATGGAAATTGTCATAGCCATTCGTACGTATCCGAGTTCAAAATTCCTGCTTCATTATAGGTATGGAAATCCAACATTCTCACTCTTCACCAAAGCAAGGGCTTCAAGGGGGGAAAAATACTTTTCCGGCGAGTCACTCATCGACAGACTCTAGTAGGAAAGTTGTTCCGGCGAGATCTGAGGTGGGCCCGAGGTATAATCATACTATTCTAGCTGTCAGGGAGGGGGCTAATGTTGGGATGGGTGGTCCAAGGAAACGACAAAAACAATTGGACTTTGGGGCCCAAATGGGAGACAACGAAGCGATTTCGAAATTCAAATTTCAAATTTAAATAGGTGGATCGGTAGACAGGTGGCATTGGGAAATAGAAACTCATGGCGTGGAAAAAAAGACGAAAATGATGTACCCTCGTCGGGGTTGCAGGCTAAAGTAAAAACGGCCCTAGGAATTCTTAAAGGAGTATTGGGTGGGGCCAAGCAAAAATGAGGGATCCAGAAGTGGAGAAATATTGAAAAAACAATGGAAGCGAAAAATTCGGCTTAACCTATCAGAAGCTCAGACTAAGACGAACTCCTCCGCAAAGAAGAACTTTAAGCAGGCCATTTCGGTTCACAGGAATAGGGACCTTCAATCTCTGCTTCCGATCGAGAATGCTCCTGATGGGACCTCTGGAAGGGTTGTTTCTCTTGGCCCTTCACTGAGGGTATCGATATCCATTTGATATAAAATTTGCCTCATTAGGAGATCGAATCCTCGCTCCCAATGAGGCTGGGATTCTGGAATATAAGGAGATTGGGGGATGATAGTAAGATATAATTAGTCAAGGACTTTGTTGTCCAGAGGAAGTTAGATCTAGTGGCAGTGTCTGAATAAAAAATATTGGGGGTCACGGATCAGCTTATCAATAAACTGTGTTGTTCAGACCAATCAGCTTAATTCACAGCATTCCAAAGATAGTGTCCAAAGTCCAAACTGCTCGCTTGAAGAGTTAAAACTTGTATGGGGAGTATTATTTCCCATTTTCGAGGTGCCTTCGTGGATTCGAGACAAATTCTTGATGGAGTCTTGATAGCTAATGAGACAATAGACTCGGTCAACAGAAGTGGCGATTCTAGCATGATATTTAAGATTGACATTGAAAAAGCCTACGACCACGTTGATTGGGAAGCTGTGGATTCCATTCAAGAACGGATGGGGTTTGGACCAAGATGGAGAAAATGGACGAAATCAGTAATATCTAATAACAACTTCTCAATACTCATCAATGGGTCGGCGGACGGCTACTTTAAGAGTTCTAGGGGTCTTTTGTCGAGGTGACCCCTTAGCTCCTTACCTTTTTATCATGGTGGTGGAGGTTCTTAGCCTAATGCTGATCAAGGCTGGTAATTCATGGTTGATCCGGGGCTTATCAGCAGGGCCTAAAGCTGACAAGATCACACACCTACAATTTGCGGATGATACTTTTGTCTTCCTGAAAAATAATGCCCTGGCTATTCCTAACATAATAAGAATATTCAAGTGATTTGAGGCCTTATCGGGTCTTAAAATTAACTTTGCTAAAAGTATGCTCTTGGGCGTCAATATGGATCAACAGACGGTTCAGAATATGGCGGGGAACAATAGGCTGTATTGCAGGAACCTTCCCAATGACATACTTAGGTCTGCCACTGGGTTTTGGTATCCCGTCAGCATCGCAATGGGACCCTGTCACTGGGGAAGAATTACGTTGATAAAAGTAGCACTAGCTAACATGCTGGTGTATTTCATGTCGCTCTTCAAAATTCCAGTAAAGGTAGCTTTGAGGATTGAAAAATTACAACGGGACTTTCTCTGGGACGGTAATGGGGAGTCCAGGAAATTGAGGCATCTAATGAATTGGGACACTGTGATCAGAACAAAAAAGGATGGAGGTTTAGGCATCGGGAAGGTAAGACTCCGTAACAAATCCTTATTAGGAAAATGGCTCTGGCGATATGGAAAGGAAAAGAAGGCTCTCTGGCATTGTGTGATTGGTTCTAAACATGGAACGGAATGGGGAGATTGGAACGTTAAGAAACCTGTAAGTGAAAGGGGATCGGGCTCTTGGAAATCTATTTGCTTAATCAAGGATGAATTTGACCAAAAAATTCTATATAGAGTGGGGATGGGTACGGAGGTTAGATTTTGGCAAGACCTTTGGTGTGGTAAATTGCCGTTCTCTGTAGAATATCCGAGGTTATTTCGGATCGCGGTGAAATCAGAGGCATCGGTGGCGGACTACCTGATTCGAGAAGGTCAGTTTGGAAAAGCGTTTTGGGACATTCGTTTACGAAGAAATCTTAAGGATGAGATGAACGAATTTGGGCACCGGAGCCAAATGGTGAGTTCTCGGTTAGGTCACTCTTTGCGGAACTAAATCAAGTCAGGAATCGGACAAGAGGCGCATTTGGAGATCGCTGGCTCCACCATGAGTAGTGGCCTTTGGGTGGACATTGGTGCACGAGAAAATAAATACTTGCAATCGACTTAAAAAAGACATTTTAGCCTAGCAAGTATTTGCGTCCTTTGTCACCAAGATGAAGAAACGTTGGACCATTTGATGCTGCACTGTCCTTTCTCTTCCCAACTATGGCTAAGGGCAATTGCTGCCTTTGGAATGCACTGGGTATGTCCGAATTCAATCTGTTCACTCTTGATCAACTGGCCAGATGGCCCATTTGGGGAAACAGGCAAATTATTATGGTCCTCTTTCCCCTACATATAGTCTGGAACATTTGGAAGGAAAGAAACAGGCGCATTTTTGAAGATCAAAAGAGGTCTTTGGGGCAATTGGCGACAGATATTAAGGTTGAACTAATTTCATGGGCCAAGAGTAAAAAGAAACTACCCTGCGGGGTAGGAGATCTGAGAAGGAATTCGTGGGCAATTATTTGGGATAGAGCGATCCGAACCAAGCCTAAACCAAAATGGATGGCTCCACTAGGTGGGTGGTTTAAACTTAATTTTGATGGGAGTTCGATAGGAAATCCGGGTAAGGCAGGAATTGGGGGTTTAATCAGATGATCAACAAATCACTATTATGCCTTTCTTGGGCCCGGCTGGGACAAGTGACGCGAATGAAGCAAAAATCAAGGCTCTTCTTTTTGGGTTACGATGGGCATATGAGAATAAATTGGGACCTATTATACTAGAAGGGGACTCGACTAACGCGGTGGGCTGTGCTTCGGGTATTTCAAAGGGATCCTGGCGCCTTTAGGATGCAATAGTGGAAACTCTTGACTTGATAAGGTTACCGAACCCTAGAATTGAGCACCGGTGGAGATCGGCAAACGAGGAAGCGGATCAGTTAGCTAAAATGGGAGTTTTGAGAGAGGAAATGTTAGTTGTAAGACCTTTGTAAATATTTAACAGGATAGCTATTGGATCTTGAATCCTTTTTGTGATATGGAGGGGACAACTTGTCCCAGCCAATATTCAATAAAATTGTCAATTTTTAAAAAAAAATGTTTAAATAATTAATCTAAAATAAACGCATCTATTACCAAGGATAAAATACCGGTACAAGGTAGGTTACTTACATCAAACAAAACCCTTTAATTGTTCTCTTAAAAGAAGGGAGGAGGGAGATGGGAATGAGTTTTAGTAGGGAAAAGGATTTAGATGCGGTGACGATATGAATTAGATGGTGAGAAATAGCCCAAGGTCAACTAAAATTTCTTGTGCTAAGGGGTTGCAAGGATAGTTTAAGTGATGGGATCAAGGGTGCTACAGTAGGTTAGATTTACTAATATTTCTGGTTCACGACCAGCAGCTGCTATTAGTTGGATGATAGGAGGTGCAAAAATATTGATCCACGGATGAAACACCGAAGGTTAATGGAAACAGGGAGTGCAGCCTACGACTCCGACTTGGGCAGCAAATTGGTGACTTGGGTACGCTGAATTTATGGAGTAGGAACAAATCTCAAACGAACACTTCGGGACTGTTCTTGTTGAACTTGAATCTAACGATAAATGAAGCTTGTATTCAACAGGTAAGGAGATAAAACTGATCTAGAACAGTCAGTTCTAGGCTGGGCTCTTCCACACAATTACACACCTTCACAAGAGAGTTTAACTTAGATAAAGAATGCTTACTTCTCCACCATAAGGGGGTATTTATAAACAAAGACCTCATTATAAGAAACCAAGGACAAAAGAACCCTCTGGACGTCCACTTACCATAGGAATTCTATTCTAATAAGAATAGAATTCTATTTCCATTAGCAACTCCTCATTTGACGTCTGTTTTTCTCACCCACCTTTGACGACCAAACATCCAAACAAAAACTGACTTAAACCAAAATAACTCCCTAAAGGTTAGGCACACATAAAATGATTGCAAAACAACTAAATCGGATCCTAGAGATTCTCTTTCACACGTCCAGACCTTAACAAAACTGATAAA
Source organism: Tasmannia lanceolata (assembly GCF_043159265.1). Classification (NCBI taxonomy): domain Eukaryota; kingdom Viridiplantae; phylum Streptophyta; class Magnoliopsida; order Canellales; family Winteraceae; genus Tasmannia; species Tasmannia lanceolata. The sequence continues at coordinate 36,074,555 of NW_027518679.1, read as the reverse complement.
GCTAAGGAAACTTCCTAAAAATCAAGCGATGGGAAAAATCCAAACGCCTCTCAATGCCCTAAATTTCTTAAACATATCCTAATAAACTCCCTAAAATCTCTCTCACTCTCTCACACGCCAAACAAAATAAGAGACCAAAACAAACTCTAAACGATTAAGTCATTGCTAATCAAAACGATATTTAAAAAAGAAAAATGGTTAACGGGCTTAGGAGTTACATCTGCCCTCCTTTAAAATAATTTCGTCCTCGAAATTTACATACCGGCATAAGTTGTCAAACTCTTACGAGTCCTACGAGTCCTACGAGTCAACTCTCGAGTCGAGTCGAGTCGCCCATGCGAGTCGCCTGGTGACTCTTACGAGTCGCTTCGAGTCGAGTAAATAAACTATTTCTTACGAGTCGAATCGAGTCGTTGGGCCTGAGCTTTCTTGCTTTGATGGTTGAAAACTTGGAAGTAGGAACTTAAAACTTAATTATTTTTGTAAGTTACAAGCATGTAGTTATTTACTAGTAAAATGGTGGGCCCCATGCCATCAAAACATGAGATGTAAAATGGCGGGCTCCAGTCAAATGCATAGGTTTGGGTAGGGATGGTGGACACCACCTTGTCAATAACATTAGGGGTAAAATGGTAGGCCCCACCAATCCTAGGCATGGTCATTAAATATTGGACCCCACCCCATCATAGCATGAGGTGTTAAATAATTAGTCTAGACCATTCAAAAAAAAAAGTTGGTCATATGGTGTATGCATGGGTTTGGATAGAGTTGATGGGCTCATTGGATCAAGGGTAAAATAGTGGACCCTACGCATGCTATTCTTGTGTATAGAATATGGGCTCCACCCACCCCATCAAAAGATCAAAACATGATGTAATGGAAAATACTTTACAGGAAAAACTTTTTCTGGAAAAGGTGAATGACATTTGGAAAGTTGCGTGCTTAGTATATATTATGGATGGATAGATGGATATTTTTGGCTTAGTGCTTTATCTATGTGGAATTGGGTTATATTTTTTTTATATGTTTCATCTTTTGAGATATAATGATATTTTTTTCAACTACAGTTCTACTCTTTTCAAAAACTCTTACTAGTCACGAGTCGAGTCGAGTCACGAGTCATAAAATTAAGAAATCGAGTCACGAGTCGAGTCAAGGGTTGACAACTACCGGTGGGTTCAAAGAGTTGTGCGTACTTTTCCTTCACTTCATCTTCGAGCTCCCAAGTGGCTTCTCTCTCAGAATGGTTCTTCCATTGAGCCTTAATATAAGGGATGATGAGCCTCCTCAGAACCTGCTGTACACACTGGTTGTTCCTCAGAAGTGAGATTGTCGTCGAGCCGTAAAGGAACAACCTCCACTACATGGTCAGGGTCTGGAACATATTTCCTTAGCATAGACAACGTGGAATACGTTATGTACACCTCCTAATCCGGGCGGTAGAGCAACTCTCTAGGCCACTGCCCCCTATCCTCTCCAAAATTTGGAATGATCTCCAACATACTTGGGACTCAATTTACCCTGAATTCCAAACCTCTCTACTCCCTTAGTGGGAGAAGCCTTGAGAAACACGTGATCACCTGGCTAAAAATCTAGTTCCTCCTACTATTTGCATAGCTCTTTTGCTTACTCTGAGCTGTATGGAGGCGTTCTCTAATTAGTCAAACCTTTTCCTCTGCGCGTTGCACGATATCAGGCCCCAATAACTTCCTCGCACCAATGTCGTCCCAACAAATAAGAGACCTACATTTTTTTGCACACACAGCCTCATATGGGGCCATCTGATAGCTATTGTTATATGTAAACTCTATAAGAGGCAACTGTTTATTCCAATCACCCTTGAAATCAAAGTCAGAAGCCCTCAACATATCCTGAAGGATCTGAGTAGTCCTCTCAAGTTGGCCGTTAGTCTGAGGGTGATATGCAGTATTAAAACTTAACCTGGTTCCCATAGCTCTATGCAAGCTCCCCTAGAATTGAGATATGAACCTATGATCTCTGTCAAACAGAATGGAAACTAGAACCCCTTACAATCTCACAATCTCTTTTATATTTTTTTCTGCCATCTGCTCCAAAGACGCGTCAACCCTATAGGCTAAGCAATGCACCGATTTCGTCAGTCTATCTACAATTACCCAAATGAAAGTTTTTCTTGGGTGTCCGAGACAAGCATGTCCCAAAGTCCATGGTGATATGTTCCCACTTTCACTCTAGAATGGGAAGAGGTTCGAACTTCCATATTGGTCTTTGATGCTCAATTCTTACTTGTTGACATACTAAGCATTGAAACAAGAAGCAACTTTAAGTGCTTGGCCGACTTATTATTGGTCATTCTGAGCTATGTCCTATGGTAGTGGCACTTTAATAACCCCAACGTATCCTGTCTGAAATGATGTAATATTGATACTCATTTTTTAATGTTTTGTGATACTTTTGTTTGTGGAATCAACTTTCATGCATTAAATATGGGGAACTGTTGTTGAATTGAAGATCATGCTTATTGTTTGTTAGAGTTGCATATTTGAAATGTACATTTTCAGTGGAAGTTTTTTAGATGCTGCAATCCCCATATTTAGTAGTTTTCCTTTTGAAGTTAGATCTATTTAAGTTTTCAAACTTTATTAATGTACATCTTGTGTCTTATTCATGCTATGGAATACTTGTATATGAATGTGTCTTGGATTTGTATTTCTATCTAGATATCATAGGATATGCCCCACTAAAGCAATATAGTTTATTGTTACATAATTTATTTGTCATGGTCTAGTATGGGAGGCCTTTCTCTTAAGTTGTTTAGAGTTTAGACATACGGCTAAATGGTTGAACAATAATTGGATTTATAATCTGGAAATCATTTCATTGTCATCAATTGTGTTTGTGCTTTGAAAAGTATGACCTACTACTAGACTCGTAAATTTGGATTTTTTTTTCCTATTTCTTAGTGAGGAGGACCGAAAATGGTTCGTGGAAGCCATGGAAGACCAAACTGTTGATGTTATAAAGCGGATGAAGGAGATAACTCAGGTTATGCAAACTCCAATGCAAGTCTTGGAGGCTCAAGGTGTCACTTCAGGAGATCTTGAAGGTAATTTCATCTGATCTAGATTAACATGTAGTTTTTTTGGTGATCTATATTACTGTGTTAGTTTTTTCAGTTTCTTTCTTTTCCTTTTTTTTTTTCATTTTCTTTTAATAACATTCAGTCATTTACCAAGCCAGTGGATATATCAATTGTGCAGACATGTTGGATGAGCTACAAGAGCATGTGGAGTCTATTGACATGGCCAATGGTAAGTTTTTTTGGTTTGCTTAATTATTTTACCCATAATTTTGATAAGGTGACTTCGAGGAATGAAAGACAGTAGTGGCTGTTTTTGTTATAGTTCTTCAGTTATGTTAGACAATGGTCCCTTGTGCCATATTTTAGCATGCATCATACATTAAAAAAAAAAGGGCGGCTCAGTGCACGAGGCTCCCGCCATTGCGGGGTCTGGGGAGGGCTAGATGTACGCAGCAGCCTTACCCCTGCTTTGCAGAGAGGCTGTTTCTGTGACTCGAACACGTGACCACCAGGTCACAATGGAGCATCCTACGTACAATCTTGAAAAGATCATAGCATTGCTATAAAATAACCATTACACTTAAGGTCACATTCAACTAGTATATGAACATGGGGCAAGGATGGTAGTATTTAGTTTAGTGCACCTCAACATGTTATGAAGATTGTTGGTTCTATATAAGGTTGGCCTTAGCGTCTTTTAGTAATTTTTTTTATGTTTGTCTTTGGGGCACTACTTATAGAGAGGTATATAACCATATATGTGACTTCTCATCTACTTTTAAGTGGTCGCCATAACTCATACGCTGTTCATTAGCATTGTGGCCATGCTTGTGTTTCGCTATATGAATAAGAATTTGAAACTCTTCTCAGATATTTTGGAAGTATGAGTTTGAATTGACTCAAAACTCAATTGAGTATTTGACTAATGACATCATTGGTTTTGCTAGTTTCTTGTATGTGTATACCTTCTTGGGAGATTGATTGAATACTTGTGCATGGTTAGATATGAACTTCATTTCTTAAGACTCGTCAAGGCTATGATGCTTTCCCTTTTTTTTTTTTTGAATGTTAGCTATGATGCCTTCCCATCAAGGAACACTATTGTCCGATAGGATATTATCAGTTTTTTAAGGGTTCAATATGATTTTTGTGCATGTCATCCTTACGCAGGGGCCATGCTAATCTTCTCTGGATCGTTCCAATTTTATCGGTATCTGAAAAAAATGCATTTGTATCGGTCTCGAGTCAGTTATGTTGGACCAATAGAGTGCATTGGCTGTATCAGTTTCGGGTCTTGTGATTTTGTCAGTGCTTTAGGCTTCAAGTAAAGATGTGACTTATATCCATATTTTTCACTCTTCATTGTTTCATGGTATTTTTCTCTTGTTATATCTGGGGTAATGGCTCGTATGACCAAATCTAATTAGGGTCTACTTGAATCAAGCTTAACTGCTTATGAAACTTGAATTGAAGAGAATTGACAGTCAACAGCAGATTTTTTTTTTTACACATATCAAAAGGAAGGATAAAAACGTCAAATCAGTGAGCAAAGAGCAACCAAAATATAAGAATCCCTCAAAGTGCCCAATTTGGCAAAAGGGTCGGCCAAATTACTGGTACTGCCTCATTTATGAACAAAGAAAAGCTTCTTCCTCTGCAATTCTCTTATCTGATCCAAAAAATGGCTAAACTCCATGGGCCTTTGTTATTTGCCCTTAGCTTGCAAAGTAACATTATAGGAGTTCGTTGGTCTTTCTCTGGTCCTATTGGCGTGGCGGATTCTAGCGAAGTGGAAGTCAGGGCAATTCATCAAGGAATTAAATTGATGGATTGTGTTTGTTTGGGTAAGATGATTGTGGAGGGAGATTCCAAGAATGTTATCAGGCGGCTCTGTGGTTCAGCTATTCCTCCATGGCGATACGCTCCCTTTTTTTATGAGATTTTCGATCGCGTGCATGGGTCTTCTGTAGTCTTCAGACATGTCAGAAGATCTGCTAATGAAGTAGCGGATAAGCTCACCAAAGATGGTGTGGAAAAGTCAGGATTGGAGTTTGTTGACATCGAAATTTTATTAGCGGTAGATGTGATCGGAAATTTCTGGCCATGGCATAATAAATGGTGGCTATCAATTCTATGGTTCGGCATGAGTGTTTTTAAGTTCGATCAAGACCATTGATCGCGGAGCCTTGAAATGGGCTAAATTGATGATCATACGATGAAGGCCATCTCAATGGATTTTAGCCGTACATGAGGTTGCCATTTGGATCAACGGATCTGATCACATATATGTGGCACAAGTGGGCTCTCACTTAAATCATCTAGATGTGATCGACGCGGTCGATCATATAAGCATCATATTAAAGAACTACAAAATCCAACGGCTTATCTTTTATTGGATCAATGGCCTAGGATCATCTGATAAAAAATAATCTTAATGGTTTTGGGCCACGCTTACTGTTACCATTTAAATCAACGGAGCTGATCACGTATACGTGGCAAAAGCCACATATACAAGGTAAAAGTGGGTGGCGAAAGTGGACCCACACAGTAATTGCCATGGAGAATTTATATAGTGTAAGCATGTATTCTCCAATATTTTTCAAAAAAAAGAGAGAGTAATGTATAGGCCACACCTCACACAGGATGATCCAAGCCATCCATTTGATGGGCCACAACGTAAATAGGTTGTGGCCCAAAAAATCATATCCATCGGATGATCCCAACCCTCTGTTCTATAAGAGTTTTCCTTAATATGCAGTTCACGGGCCACACATAGGATGATCCAAGCAATCCACTTGATGGGCCACAATTTAAATAGGTTGTGGCCCAAAAAATCATACGCATTGGATGATCCCAGCTATCTAATCTATAGTGGTTTCCTTAATATGCAGTAGTTCCTCAATGGAATGAGCTGTGCTCTTTTAGCATACTGGCATGTGCATGTTATATTAGGTTTGATTAAAGGAAACCAATATGATCAAATTTAAATGAATACAAGAACTGTTCCCACGTGAAGAGAGGTGACATGGGTGGTTTGCATAACCACCGACTAAGAAACCACCCCACTTAAATAAGAAGCCAAGTAGAAATTTCTTACTTATACTTCTACACATGGGATATGAGTGGTGGGAGGAAAGAGTAACAAATCCACCTGTAGCCGATCTTATATGGGAAAGGAATTGGAATAAAACATGTCTCACTGTCTTTCTCCAAGTAGAGATCCTAAATACATTTAAATAACAAAAAAGCAAAAGAAATACGTGGGGTAGTTATACAACCACACACCACTCCTTATAAGAAAAACAGAAGCTCAAGTTGCTGCTTCTCTTTGAAGCTTAAGGGGAGGAGTTCCTGGAGATAGAGAGGACTGGAAGGTGTTGTTGGGGAGAAGAAGAAAGGGTGCTGTTGGTCACAAAAAGAGAGGGGTTCCTAGAGATATATATGGAGCTAGGAAGAAGAGGAAAGCCTCTCTCTCTCTCTCTCTCTCTCCCCCCCCCTCTTGTATGAGAATCTTTGCTGTCCTCCAAAACCCATATTTTCCCTTCCTCTTTTGTTCTCCCTCTCCTTGTTATTATGTCTGCAATTCTTTTCGTGGGATTGAATTCCCTGGTCTTGCAAATATATGAGAATACCCCCTTGGAATATGTCTCCACTAGTCCCTCACAAGTTCTCAATGGTTCTGATAATCATCAGAAGACACCAACATATCAGATAGCATAGTAGCGAAGCCATCAAAAGCCGAAGCTGTGATAGCGAGGGCAGGTCAAGTCTCTGGCAACAAGGGCAGTAAATGCCATTACAGAAGATTCAGCTAGACATGTGTGCTATAGCTTCGTCCGGCGATGGGATGCAGCCCCAAAAATTAGTCATGACATGGCGGTAGCAGCCAACTGCAAATTGGACAGCAGCCAGTGACACCAAGAACAGATGACAGTAAGCGAGGCAACCGGTTTGGGTATCATTTTGAAGTACAAGGAGCCATACACCCACATCAATGCCATCCTCACTAATTAAGTTGCTCAAAATCCAAGACGGGTGATACGATAATCCAAAATATTCATCAACAGATTCATTTGGTAAACTTATCCGGAACTCAAGTTGAATCCAATAGTAACGGTTTGGTCAAACAAACACTTTCGGGGGTTGACTCAAACTGATGATTCAAAGGCGTTTCTATTTTGAGAGGACCCTTTACTAAAAAGTCAAAAATATGACTTAAGAGACCCTGTGAACCCTTTGGTGATCCGATCCTTTAGAAAAAAAAAGGTTACGCAAAAGAAGAGTAGAGCAAAAGAAGCAAGGAAATAAAGAAAGGAAAGGTAAATATTTCCAGAACTAACAGTTCTCTTTCCATTTTTTGCAGCCATCGTCTAAAAAGGAGGGAAGTACTTTTGAGTCTCTTCTAGGAGACTCAAAAGGAAGAAGACCTTTCTCTAGCGGGAACCGGGAGAAAGATGATAAAGACCTCTTTTGAGTCTCTTTCAGGAGACTCAAAAGGAAGAAGTCCTTTCTCTAGCGGGATCCGGGAGAAAGATGATAAAAACCTCTTTTGAGTCCCTTCCAGGAGACTAAAAAGACAAAGAACAAGGTTTTAAATTTCGGTTTCGGTGTCGGTTTCGAGGTGGACCATCTCGGTCTTCCTTTTTGTTGAATGAAATTGTTACCATTCAAAAAAAAAAAAAAAGGATTCCCCTTTGATCTCAATAGTGTCATCCATCTTATCGTAGAAGATTCTTAAACCCAAAAATGGAGATCCCTAACCTCGGCTTAAGTCGAATCTGCAAGACCAATCGGGCTAGAAAAGAGAAAGTGATGTTGCCATTAGAATTCTTAAAAACTCCTCCAATACCAGAAGAATTCTGAAAAACTCCTCCAAGCTGCGGATTGCCAAAAGTGCAATCTTCAAGGTTAAGTTTGTGAGTATTGGGGGGAGGGCCCACTTGGATACCACCTTCATCCTATGGAGTCTGCCTATCATGATAGTCTTCCATTTCCTAAGAATGCTGTCCAGAAAAAAACCCCAAAGTGCTTTGTGATATCTTGCCCAATTTGCCCCATTAAATCTTATTTTCCATGGCAATTGATGCAAAGAATGTCTATCCAATTTCAAAAAAAGAAAAAGAAAAAAGAATGTCTATCCTCTAAGGTTTGTGCTTTTCTCTCCATCCATATCTCTCACGTCACAAAATGTATGAGGTCCCAAAGAATCATCCATATGAATCCAAAGCTCATAGCTACACAGATTCTTCTGAGTGGGCAAAGTGCCCATGTCGGACACGTGTCAGATTCCAATACTTTAGGATTCTTGTTGACACTTCTAGATCTCTTTTATATGTTTTTTGTTCATGAATGCTACTACCACAACTTCACAATTACCGCATGTTTCGAGTTTTATCAATCCTAATTGTAAGTTTTTTTAATGAAAATATGACATTATATTTATGTAACCTATTTAAAATTTCAATTTATCATTTGTTATAGCCATCTTATTATTTATAAAGTTAAAATTTGAGAATTGATTAAAGTATATTGGCGAATCCATGAATCTTTCGTTTTGAGGTTGATCAAATTTGGCACTCAATTTCCGCTCATAACACTCGCGGTCATACTCCTATTGATTCAACATAGCCAACTCATTAGAAGGCTCTTGATCAGGTTATTGGTCTTGTTTAGCACACCAACAACCTACCTAATAGGGCGAGTGTAATCCTCCGGAATCGAGGATCTTCAATGCTTATGAACAGACTTGTTGAATAAATTGGGCCCCTTACTACTGAAAAGACACTTGACTGTAGAGGCAGGATTTCCTCACTTTCTGAAGAGCAGGACATAGTTTCACACTCGTGCCCTTGAGGAAGAAGCTCCTCCAAGGGTACAAGAAGCACTTAGGGATACGGCTACAATGTGGTCGTTAATGTAATGAACCGGATTTTTGGACAATATTGTTTTTAAATCCCAAAATCCGAATTGCTACCACCAAAAGGGACAAAATAAACTTCACTAGTTATAATTAAGAACTCCAATCAAATTGATTTTAAATAACAACAATTATCTGTTTAATAATCAACAACAATTATTAGAGAATTTAGCAAGATTGATTAACTTAAGGACCAAGGCAGGCCTCCCGTCGAAACTACAAGGGCATTCCACTAACTACAACCGACTGTGTCCTCGCTCTTGCACACCCTTTTAATTTAGGCCTCCTCATTGGCAAAGGCTCCATCATCCATGGTCGCAAGTCCTGTGGAGTAAACTATGTTAGAGCACAATCACTCAGCGACTGGATTGAGTATAAACAAACAATATAGTTGAATAACTGCGCAAGGTAAAGGATCATGTCAATATAAAAAAGGTAACAAGAGACAATATAGAGGATAACGGACAAACATAACGTAAATAAAAAATATCTATGCATGAACGTGCTCAGTGTGTGGTATGCAAGCATCATGTGACGGCTTAACCCCGGGTACTCTGGCTTTTTCCCCCAATCTTATTTTTTTTCTTTTCTTTTTCATATCTGTCTGGTACCCTGCCGCATGACTAATCCGCTACCCCGTCCTAAGGTAGCGGCGTTATGGTCTCGGATAACACGTTAACACACTCATAAAAGAGGATCTAGGCTATCTAGCGACTTTGTCGGTGTATTTCATGTCCCCTATACAAAATACAGTCAAAAGTGGCGTAAAAAGTGGAGAAGTTGCAAAGAGACTTTTTATGGAAAAAGGCATGCAAGTTAAAGACTGATGGGGTAATAGGGATTAGAAAATTAAGGCTGAATGAAAAGGCATTATTAGGGAAGTAGCTGGGGAGGTGAAGAAAAGGAGGTACTATGGCATAATATCATTGGGGAAAAAATGGGCAGTTTTTTTCCGCGTGTTTGGGGTGCGTGGGTTAGGGACCCATTGTTAGGAAAATGTTTGGGTGCATGGAAGTCCATGTGTGTGTGATGCAGATAGTTGTCCAATAAGTGGCATATTTGCCCATTAGGATTTATATTTCCTTGTTATTTAGTTTAGGAATTTTTTTTCATGTTATTTAGATTCTAGGATATTTATTTCCATGTTTTTAGTTGTTAGGACTTTTATTCTCCATGGAATTTTATTTCCATTCCATTGTCTATATATAGGCCTCATTGTATTAAGAATTATTAACTTTTGATGAATAAAGATTAATTGAGAGCTTCTCCCCTCTACAGGTTTTTCTTCTCCTCTTCTCCCCTAATTCTTTCCTCTTCTCCTCTTCTCCTCTTCCTCTATTCTCCTTCTATTCTTTCCCTCTTCTTCTACTTCTTCTTCTCTTCTCTTCTCCCCTAATTTCATCTTCTTCTTCCCCTACTCTTCTTCTATTCTTCTCCTCCTATTCTATTCTTCTTCTCCTTTTCTCCTTGTTCTTCTATTTCTCTTCCCGGTCCTACATCAAATTTGGTATCAGAGCGAAAGATCCAAGCCTCCGAAGCGAATAACCATCAATTCTTACTCTTAGCCCTAAAGGTATTTTCTTCTTCTAAACTCAGCCCCAAATTCCTTCTCTAAAACTACCCAACAGCACCTACTTTCCACAGATTTTTTCAGTCCATTACAACACCTTTATCGGCCAACAACTTTTATTTTCAGCCGAACCACCCCTCCCAAACCCACCGTTCTCCATCCCCTTTCTTTTCTTTCATCAGGACCCATCACTACACCTAAACCAACCCTATTAGAGTTATTAGATTCCCTGCACATCTAACTTATCCTTCAAGTTCCATCACCTAAAACCCATCACCAGCACCTTTTTTTTTCCCAGATTTTATCCAACCAATATCTGAAAATAAAAAACCAAGAAAACCGTAGTTCAAAAAAACCTATCGTACCTACCCTTCCCACCCTCCTCCGCGCAAATTTTCTGGAGTTCTGCTGTTTTCTGCGGTGTCGCATCTGTGCGTCCTTCACCGTGGTCTCCTTCACTAGCACGACTCTTTAGGACCTTCCACTTATCTGTTACCTTGTCACTTGCCATATATCATGGTTTCTTGGTAATCTGTTACTATACCTGGAAACGTACAGTAGTAGGTAACAAGAGTGGCACACGGCAGACCTCCTTTATTTATTGGGTATCTGGTTACCATAAAAAAAAAGAAAAGAAAAGGGGAAGTTACCATAGATAAGGGTTTCTTTGTTTTCCTTGGAAGGAGAATAACTTGCCTAGCAAGTTATCACAAAAAAGGGAAAAGGCAGTCACGTGTCCACTTGACACTTTTAGCAGTATTCGGATTGCAAGAAAGGTAATTCCGAGAGATTTTTTTTGTTGGGCAATTCTTTCCTATCAGCTATTAAGAGGGAAACTATACTGATGTGGTATATTTAAGGAAATAATGCCCTCTGCCATTTTTCAGTTCACCATTTCAAGCAACCTCCACTTGCCTATCCTTCTATGTCGAGTAATTTGCCACTTGTCCGGTGAGTTGCCTTATCCTCTTACTTTATTTTAATAGTTGGTTAATAAAACTGATGTGTGCCTTTTTTAGAAACAGCTCGGGGAAGGAAATTAGGAGATTTTTTTAGAGATATGATTCGTATGGTTTGATAAGTTTCTTTTGGTTATTTATCTAATAGGATTCTATAGCTGATTTGTAGGAGAGAATAAGGTAAGCTTTGTTGCTAATTTATAGGGAATAAGGCATGTTTTGGGAGACTTTTTGTATATAAGAAGTCATTCTGATGCGTTATGAGAATAATCGAAGTTCAGTATCTCTTATTTCAGTTTTTTTCTTTATTTCTCTCTTGTAATCCCCTCTTTGAGCAGTGTTTAAAAGACACCATAGCTCGAGGCAGCAAGAAGACTGGGTCGCAAGGACCTGTTCAGCATAAAATCAGTTTGGAACGTTACAACTTGGTATCAGAGCGATCTGATGGCTGATGGAACAAGAATATCTCACATGGATGAGAGGGTGTGGGCACTCCAAGCCTCTCGGGATACGCTCAAAGAAACAACGGAGCGACATGGTGCAATGCTACATGAGATCCTGGAAAAATTGAGTAAGTTGCAGCCAGCACCTAAGGACATAGAAGGCTCTATCGATCGCTCTCAAGCACAAGGAAGCGTAACTTCGGGTAGTGGCGCGACTGGGGCAACGGCCAGTCCTTCGGAACCAACGGAGGAATCCAAACGAGGTCGATGCGATTGGATTTTTCCCGCTTTGATGGAAAAAATCCAAACGGATGGATCCTTAAGGCAAGGCATTATTTTAAGTACCATCAGGTACCAGCGGAGCGATGGCCAATGGTGGCTGCTCTTAATATGGAAGGTGACGCACTTGAATGGTACCAATGGTATACCGATTATAAGCCAGAGGCAACATAGGATGACATGGTGGAAGCAATGGATGGCCGTTTCGGTCCCGCATGTAGCGAAAATTATGCAGGTCGATTGTCTAAGCTATGCCAAGATTCCACGGTTTTGGATTATCAGAAGGAATTCCAGGTGCTGTCCAACAAGGTAAAAGGGTTATCTGAATCCTATCTTATTGAGGTTTTCATCAGCGGCCTCAAGGACGAGTAAGGGTTGGTGTACAGAAGATGAAACTGGTTACACTTCCTGAAGTTTTCAACTTAGCAAGGCTCCAAGAGGACGAGGAGGCTATTCGACTTCAGGTGATGCGACCAAGCATGTTGCTTTCTGGTCCGACTACCACCATAAAGGATCCTTCGATTCCGCCCATCAAGTGCCTCACACCTGCCGAAGCTAAAGATCGAAGAGATCGTGGGTTATGTTACAACTGTGATGAAAAATTTCATCCAGGCCATCGGTGCAAGTTCCAACAATTATTTTTGGGTGGAATGTTTTGAATTCGATGATGAGGGAGAAGGCGTTCATTGTCCCACGTTTGGCCTTGAGGACAAGGCCGTTGCAAGGGGGGTGGGTTGATGTGTGCCTTTTTTAGAAACGGCTTGGGGAAGGAAATTAGGAGATTTTTTTAGAGATATGATTCATATGGTTTGATAAGTTTCTTTTTATTTATCTAATAGGATTCTATAGCTAATTTGTAGGAGAGAATAAGGTAAGCTTTGTTGCTAATTTATAGGAGAATAAGGCATGTTTTGGGAGACTTTTTGCATATAAGAAGTCACTGTGATACGTAATGAGAATAATCGAAGTTCAGCATCTCTTATTTCAATTTTTTTCTTTATTTCTCTCTCGTAATCTCCTCTTTGAGCAGTGTTTAAAAGACACCATAGCTCGAGGCAGCAAGAAGACTTAGACACCATAGCTCGAGGCAGCAAGAAGACTGGTTCGCAAGAACCTATTCAGCATTTCAGTTTGGAATGTAACAAAAACAGTCCCATTCTTCCCTTGGCCACCATCTGTTTCCTTTTCAACGAATATTAATAACCCCTTTCTACAATACCACCCCCGTTCTTTACTTGGACCACCCTTTCTCAGTCTTTTATAACCACTTCTTTGTCCTTTTGTGCACCCCCTACCTTTTAGCTATATTATCTACACCCCCTTGTTTCCTGTGGACACCCCTTTCCATTAAGAAGCCAGTTTTACTCACCTGTTTTTACCTTTAGGCACCCCCCACAAAAAGAAAATAAAAAAAAAGAAGGAAAAAAAAGAGAAATAGAAAATCTTTTCTTTTCTCTCTCTCCCTTCCCACTTTCTTTCTCCTCTTTCCATCTCATTTTCCCTCTCTTCAATCGGACCATTTCCGCTCAAAATTGGGTTTCACCATTACCACTAAAGTTGTTCGTGACAACTTTTCGAGTATATCCAGCCTATTTTCAGCAGTCAACAACAAGTGTAAGCACTACAACGGACAACTTCTGGCATCCGTCGATTTTGGTCTGAACCCCAATCCGAGCCATCCAGGAGTCCGATTTGAGATCCGAGACAGGCATTGTGTTCCATTTGACATGACAAATATATCATACGTTTGATTTCATTTATCGACGCCGACCTCAATGGCTTCGCCATATGTTCCACATTATTATGGGTATGACGATCGATATTTGGAACACTGTTACTACTGCTATTATGAGGATGCATGTCTACAGTGGATCTATGCTCTAGACGCATATCATGAGTCATTACGTGAGACGGATGATCGAGAGCATATTGTTGAGGATTGCCCTATCTCTGAGCCGGTTGAGCAGCTTGTCAAGCTTTGTGTTGACACAGATGAGCATCGTGGCAGTGTTGTGTCTCCCGTGGATATTCCGACAGAGGATTTTATCACACTGGTCGACAGCATTGAGCCAGATACTCCCCTAGCAGATGCTTTTATTGATGATTCCATTGAGCCTGATGAGATACTAGCGGGTGTTGATCTTTTGGAGGATGGTCATAGCTTGATACTACCTACTGCTATCATGCCGATCCAGGAGGAGTACGTTGCCATCTTCCCAGCTTGTTTGATTGTCAAGAGAGGTTCGCGTCTTTATGATTCTGCATGGATGATTTCTTCTGTATTACTACGCTCGCGTTCCATGCCACTTTTACAATCATCACGAGCGTTGTATAGCATTCCAAAGTTCGAAGGATTACGACTCCTACTGCTTGATTGGGTCATGTACTTATTTGCTCCAGGAGGACTAGAACTCGAGGTCGAGTTCTTTTCAAGCTGGGGAGAATGATGCAGATAGTAGTCCAATAAGTGGCATATTTGCCCATTAGGACTTATATTTCCATCTTATTTAATTTAGGAATTTATTTTCATGTTATTTAGATTCTAGGATATTTATTTGCATGTTTTTAGTTGTTAGGACTTTTATTTTTCATGGAATTTTATTTCCATCCCATTGCCTATATATAGGTCTCATTGTATTGAGAAATATTAACTTTTGATGAATAAAGATTAATTGAGAGCTTCTCCCCTCTAGAGGTTTTTCATCTCCTCTTCTCCCCTAATTCTTTCCTCTTCTCCCCTAATTCTTTCCTCTTCTCCTCTTCCCCTATTCTCCTTCTATTCTTTCCCTCTTCTTCTACTTCTTCTTATCTTCTCCCCTAATTTCGTCTTCTTCTTCCCCTACTCTTCTTCTATTCTTCTCCTCCTATTCTATTCTTCTTCTCCTTTTCTCCCCGTTTTTCTCTTTCTCTTCCCGGTCCTACATCAGTGTGTTTCTAAAACCTTATATGAGCCTCTTGTTAGATTTAGAGTTAAGGGGAGGGTACTATGTTTTGGGTAGATCTTTGTTTAGGAGAGTACTGTACTTTGACCAATAGAGAGGTCAAAATCTACCTGGTGAGGGGGACGAGGGTGGATGGGGGGATATAGAACATTAGACTTAGGTGTGACTTGAAGGATTGCATGATAGCTAGTTTTGCTTGGGCAATTACATTCATATTATTATTCTCCTAACTCTCTGGACTGCGGGGTTTGGATCCCAGACCCTTAGGGGGATTTGTCTGTTGATTGTTTGTTTGCGGATTGAACTCAAGGAATAGGAAAACATCAAGGCCTGCCAAAATCTGGAAATCGGCTGCCCCTCCCAGGGGAGTTGCATTTGCTTTGACATTGGCACGTAAGAAATCAATAAGTGTGATCGCCTCAAAAAAAGAAAGCTCCACCTTATCACTTGATGGTGTATTGTCCTTTCATATATCGAATTTGGCTGGAAATTATCAATAGCTTTAGACTTGTGTCAGTACTACAAAGAACAATTAAGAACATTTTGCTTAGTTGGAGTGATGGATCGTTTGGAGAAACGGGTCAAGCATTTGGAGGCTAGTTCCTTTGTAATACCTTGGCATATTTGGAAGGAAAAAAATAATTGGATATTCAAATAAATAAAGAAGAGCCGGGGAAAAGTCTTGGTAGATATTAAAATTGATACTCTTGTGGGGAGAAATGATAAATGTTTGCCTAGGTATAGGATGGGAGAAGTGCTTAGAATGCAGCAAACGGTAATGACAGAAAAGAAAATGAAGATCAAAGCCACACCTAAGTGGTCGCCTCCTCCAGAAGGACGGCTGAAACTAAACTTTCACAGGAACTCCATAAGTAATCCGGGTCGGGCGAGAATAGGTGTCATTCTTCGCGATTCAAGTGGTAGATCTATGACCTCATTCCCAGGAAACGAGAGTTTGCGACTCAAATGAGGCTGAAGCAAAAGCGCTCCTTTGGGGACTAGATCAGGAAATGTATAATAATCTTTATCAATCAGAAAATTAAATCGTGAAACCGTATATATTAAAATATATCAATGCAATTGTCTCTGTTAACAGAAGTTGCTCATTTTATATGGATGGTTTTTTTATGAGCAAAAGACCTTCACTCAATTCGCGGTTTATTACTGTTTTTACATTTGCAACAGCCCTCCACTCAATTGGCGGCTTGGATCCTCTCATTGGTTACCTTAAAAACTCCTATGCTGGCATTCGAGCAAAGGCTGCAGAGATTTTAGTCACCGTTGTGCAGAATAATCCAAGGAGTCAACAACTTGTTATGGAAGCAAATGGCTTAGAAACTCTCCTTTCTAATCTCATTTCAGATCCTGATGCTACCGTCCGGACAAAAGCACTTGGTGCACTATCCTGTAAATATATAACAACATTTTATTCCATAGAATTGTTATTTGGATTGCTTTAAAATTCTGAAGGGTGATGTGGTCAGGGTGGAATTTGATGGATTGCTTTTCTGTGTGTGACTTACCAGCTCTGATTCGTCACAACAAACCAGGCGTTGCTGCATTTTGTTTGGCAAATGGTTATGAAGCAGTGAGGGATGCATTGGGTTCAAAAAATGCTAGTCTTCAAAGGCAAGGAACTCTCCATCAATTTTTCCATTAGATTATTTTCCTATTTTCATACTTAGTTGGAAAATCATGATTATAATCTTTAGTTGTCTGAGTTGAGAAAAACACCGAATTAGCATCTATTTTTTCTTTTAAAAAAAAACTCACTGATTTGCATCTATATATTCTTATTGACATGTACATAGAAGTTTCATCTTTTAATGAGCAGTGGACGTTTTAACCTGAACGAATAGATCTTTTAGATGAGGAATAATACGGTGTACTCACTTGCATGGTTTCAAATTTCGGTTTCGGAAAGCGTTTTGGTCCTCACTGAAACTGAAATTTCGGCCGAAATCCTACGAAATCAAATAAAATAATCTTTTATTTCATACAAAATTTCGGTAATTTGAGCCGAAATTTCGGGAAAGTATTAAATAATGGAAAAAATTGAGTTTTTTGGGTGAAATTCATTTATGGGAAAACGAAATTTCAGAAATTTTGGTTGAAATTTTGTACCGTTTCGTGTATACCCGATTCCGGTTTCGGTCTCGACTGAAACCCGAAATTTTGGGCCGAAATTTCAGATTTAGGCCGAAATTTAAAACCATGCTCACTTGCACCTATTCTTCAGCAGAAGTGTTTATTATAACCAACATGATTGGATGTTTGTTACATGTGGGACCATAATCTGAAACCAATCAGGTGTGACTCCACTTGCAGGTGGTGATCTCCATATGTGACAGTAGTCTTATCAAGATTGGATTCTTGCTATTGTTTCCAGAACTGCAAAAATCTGTGGCCCTGTTCATTTAAGATTATAACAACTGATTGTGAGTTCAAAACCAGTTATTGAACTCAAAATCACGTTTGATTTTCAGTCCAATAATTGGTTTTTAACTCCCTATCAGTTTTCATAGCAGGGCCTAAATGGGATGCTTGTCAAGTGTACACCCAGAAATCAGTTTAATTGGCGTTGGCCTGTTTGTTTTGGATTTTGAGAACTGATTGTGAGTCCAGAACTGATATTGGACTCACTATGGGTTCTCAGAAGCCAAAACAAACAGGGCCTTAGTTTTTATGTTAGCCAACTTTCTGTGCCGCTGAACTGGTTAGTGTCTAGCTTTCCTTGATTTGTACCTATCTCACAAATATATCCGATATCTTCAAAATATAGCGATTTTATTGCGACATTTTGATAAAACAATAAAACCCTGAAATAATCCTACGATTAAAAAAAAAAATTGTAGCGATATTTTCGTTTTAATCATTTACCGCCATAATTTCGCGATATTTTTATGATATTTTTTATTTAATGTGTTTTCTTAAATTATATATTTTAAATAATTTTATTGTTATCGTTTTCCTAATATAAACCTAAAAAAATAAAAATAAAATGTCTCCCAAGATTTTCCCTTGCCGAGAAATTCCTGAGAACAATATTTGTGACTTAGATTTTATACCCATGATTTCATACTAAGTTGTAAACTGTTCCTCAGGAGGGCACTTAACTTGATCCAATACCTGTTACAAGAGAACAGTTCAGATTGCAGAGTTGTGACCGAGCTTGGATTTCCTCACATCATGATGCATCTGGCTTCCAGCGACGATGCAGAAGTTCGCCAAGCTGCACTTGAATGTCTTCTTGAGATTTCTCGGGACAAGGCAGCAGGGATCCGCAGTTTAGCCCAAGAGGGTGAGAAACTAAAGAAAATCCTTCAAGACAGAATCGACAGTATCAGCTCGATGGCTCCCGAGGATCTCGAGGCTGCTCACGAGGAGAGGCAGCTTGTGGAATCCATTTGGAATACCTGCTTTAATGAGCCATCATCTCTTGGAGAAAAAGGTTTTGTAGTACTTCATGGGAAAGATGCACCCACCTCCACCTGATGTTACTAGCAAGCTATTTGAACCACCCCTTTTGGGCATGGGCTGTAAATCTGGGCTCTGGTAAAAAGCTCTTTTGATAGTGAGGAGGAGAGTCCTTTGCTGCTTGGGTCTCTTATAAAGCAATTCAAAGTCGGGTTTTGAATTGCAGAACAGTCAATAGATAAAAGTTGCTGAATATTTTGTATCTACTAGGAGCTTCTATGCTAAGAGTTTTTGTTAGGGAAATTTTGATGTTTGCTTTTAGGTCTTATCTCTGTATTGAAATTGCAGGAACAGTGGAAGGGTTGGCACTCTGTACTGAAATTCCAATTACTATGAAAGGTCCCCAAGTTTGGGAGTTTAAGATTTACTCTAAAAATGAAAGAGATCATGGAAGAAGAGATCACCTAAAGCTGCACTGTGAAGCATATAACAGAACTGAGTGACATGGACGCCGGTCAGGCCACACACTGATTCATCTTTTGACGCTGAGCAGAGTTATGTGGGCCGTTGATGTTATGGGCCACCAGATCGAAGATGCTAACACTTTCAGATAATCATGAAAATCAATGTCAAATGCATTTTGAACTTTATGAAGACAACTATATATCATATACTATGAGGTGGCTCCTCTCTATAAATGTGGGGCCTCGGATTGGCTTTGTGCAAAATTGCCTTGGGTTCCGCCAAAAATAACTAAACAGCATGCATGAGATTTCTGTGTTGTATGGTATAAAATTATGTGGGTTGTGTCTGTGTTCTATAAATCAATGTCTTGATTGTACATATATATCGTGTAGAAGTCTTGTATTCTGGCAATGATTCATAAGTAGGCTAATGTATGCGACACACGCAAGTAGAGCTGCGTGGTCAGTTTGTTGGGGGTGTAGTAGCACCACACTCCTATTGGTGTTTTCGGGGCAGTGCCCCTAAATGAAAATGTAATTTCTAGTTTGCCCTATATGAGTTTTTTGGTATTTTCTTGATGTAATGACACTCATATATAAGTCACATGTTAGGGCATGGGTATGAAATTGATCATTAGCCTTGACCCCAAGGGAGACTTCCACCTACCTAGTTGTTCTCCCAATAAAATGAAATTCACCCAACACCAACCCCTTTATGGCATACGTACAAACAAATTACAGAAAGACAATTGGGACATCTCCAAACAATGCAAAAACCCATTTGAAGCTGCAATTTGTTAAATTCAAGCATCAAACTTGATATTATTCTTGTCATGGAAGTTTGGTAGGCTTTGGAATTCAGAAGAAAAGGAAGAGAGATAACAGAATCGGGATTGCTTTGGGTGGGAAGCCGTTGATTGTCCACAAGTGTAAGAAAGAGACCCATGAATGGCCAAGGCAAATATCCAACAGTTAGAGAAGCAACCTGGAGAAAGAAGTCTTGTATTTTGGGAGTTAGCATGTGGGCTTTCATTCAGTTTCTTAGACAATTTCATTTTCAATGCCATCTATGCATCTATAGATATGTTACTCTTCCTTCTATTTTCATTTCTCTAATTATCAACCAGAAAGCTATCAATAGCAATTCAAATTGGGCTCAATAAAATGAATGCCATTATCAAAATTAGAAAATGTCATCTGCTATGCGCCAACATTATTCAAGTGGAAACTATGTGCTTGTATGAAGATTTATGAGGTAAAAATAGAGCTTGAGCTTAATAATGTAAGATGATCAATAGCTATAAAAAATTAAAATAGATAAGGAATTTAATAACTACTGAGATACTTTGACGTATAAGATATTTAATTATCATAAAGACATTCACATTTATAAGGTATTTAATAATTAAAGAAAACTTTATGTTTATAAGAAGATTGAAATAATTCAGGGACCATCGAAGATTTTATATTATATATAGGATAGATAAGATTGTGGATAGTATTTCCTATAGTCTTGCTAGGAAAAGTCGCTCGTTTTAGGGAGATCCCTAGTATTTCATATAGTTTTGCTAGGAAAAGTCACTCATTTTGAGAAAAAAATTAACCTTTCAAAAAGGGCAGTTTCATTCTTTAAAAAGGGAAAGGTTATCAGCACTACCATATTTTGATGATCGCACTACCCAATTTATTAAAAAGTACAGTATGGCCCGCACCATAGGATGACCCAAACTGTCCATTAGATGGGCCACAGCCTAAATAGGTTGTGCCCCAAAAAATCATTTCCATACGTTAATCCTAACCCTTCGATCTATAGAGGCACTGAATCTTAGAGGGTTGATCATAACCCTCAATAGATCGGAGGGTTAGGATCAACCTATGGAAATAATTTTTGGGCGCAACCTAATTAGGCTGTGGTGTGGCCCATCTAATGGACGGTTTGGATCATCCTATGTGCGGGCCATATTGTACTTTTTAATAAAGTGAGGAGTGTGATCATCAAAATATGGTAGTGCTGATAACATTTCCCTTTGAAAATAAAAAGGGTAGTTTCATCCTTTTCAGTATCATCTTTATCTTTAGAACAGAGTCCGCTTCGAAAGTATTTTCCTTTATTTGAGGAAAATCTGAAGTGGCTGTGAATAAGGAAAAGAGAGAAATAAGAGAGAAATACAAGAGGTATAGATATACCTGCATGTCTTTTATAGATGTAGAAAACTCCTTATTCAATGAGGAGACAGGAAATTGCTGAGATTAGGAAAGATTCTTATCCAAGGAGTAGATAGAGAAATTATAGGAAACTGCCACGAATAAGTAGGATTTTGAGTAGGATGGATGTATTTGTAGATAGAGGAGAGAGATTTTAGCATACATTTTCTCGAGATCTTTCTATTAAGAGGAAAGGAAATGGGGAATAGAAGGGGTGCCACATGGCGCACCCACATTGTCCAGGATCCTGTTTTACATATATACTAGTTGCAGTCCCGTGCGATACAAGGCGCGAGAAAAATAGTATATTTAGTATTTAAAACGGTTTTTTTTTTAATAAAAAAGATGCATTTGTAATGAGATGAAAATTGGAAATGCCACTTGTGCCTGAAAAATGGAAAGAAAAGGATGAAGAAGGATAAATAGCTCTTATAAATTACAAATTAAAAAATAAGAAAGGAAATGGAAATGATAATTTGCACCTATCTTAGTTGACTTTCCTAAAAAATAAAGAGTTTCATTTCCCATATCATAAGAGATTTAGATATTTTAAGAAACAATAAAATATCTACTTTATTTTCCTTATTCACAGCCACTTCAATCCTACCTCCTCCTTTATGCTTTTTAACAAAGGCACCCATTAAAGCCACATAATTTCAATCCTACCCCCCTCCTCTATAGATTGGAGGTCTAGGATCAGCCTATGGAAATGATTTTACGGGCACAACCTATTGATGTTGTGTTCCATCACATGGACGGTTTGGATCAACCTATGATGTGGTCCGTACAGTTCTTTGTCGGCCCGTGCATCGCACGGGTTTTTTTTACTAGTGTGTGTGTCCCTCTCAATCTGACCCTACTTCGATATATATTTTTGATAAAATGCAAATATGACACTATTTCGATACATGGAAACATTAAGGTGATTGTCTGGGACAATAATAAAACAAGGGTGTCTTCATATCATTTTCCTATGTTCCTTGTATAAATGAGGTTCTAAATGTTCAATCTAGGAGGGATACTAACGAAACTGGATTTCATTTGGAAAATAACAATGATAGAGTCCAGTTGGTTTTGGTGAAATCCAATCTGGTTTTCTGTCCAAAACAGAGGAGTCTAGAGGAAGAAGAAGAAGAAAAACAGAGGCGGGAAAAGAAAAGAGCAGAGATATGAGAGAATATTTCCTTGTCATCCTTTTCTGACAGAAGGGGCTCTTTTATAGAGCATCACATCAGTTAGTTACAACACTCACATCATTGCTAACTAATTACTGAATTAAAGGCCTTAAGAGATGTCTCAACTAATCACTCTCTTATTTATACTAATTCCCTACATAATCACCCATCCAGCGTGGCTTACTCCTGACTCTTCGTGACCTATTGTTCCCATGCTCTGAACTAATTGGTTCATCCAGTGCTGACTGGTCTGGGTCCCTCTCAATCTGATATGGAATCATATCATTGCTGCCCTCTTGAAGAATAACCTTGTCCTCAAGATTTAAGTGCGGATAATCTCGTCGTAGTACCTTGACATCCTCCCAATACGTATCTTCAGGGAGTAGGCCTCTTCATTGAATCAGAGCTTGTTGAATGGGAATGTCATTTCGTAAAATAATGCGAGTGCCCAGGATTCCCAATGGTGAAATAACGGGTAGATTTTGAAAACTTTGTGGCGGCAATTCACAGACAATTGCAAGTGTGGGCCCATTGTATGGTTTCAGCAGTGAGATGTAAAACACAGGATGGATGCGACTAGATTCAGGGAGCTTTAATCTGTATGCCACTTCACTTAATTTGGACTCAATCTGAAAAGGGCCATAAAACCGTTTGCTTAGTTTCTGAGAAGATCTTGAAGCCACGGAATGTTGCCTGTACGGTTGGAGCTTTAAGAGGACCCAACTACTGATTTCCAACTGTTTATCACTGCGTTTTTGGTCTGCGAAAGACTTCATGCTGGATTGAGCTTGCAGGAGGTTAGTTTCAAGCTTGCGCAAAATTGTATCTCTCTGTGTGATTTCATCATCTGCTGCGGCAATTGATAATGACCCTGGAAAATATGATGGAATTGAAGGGGGTGGTCTACCATAAACTGCCTCATAGGGTGTCATTTTGATGGCTGTGTGAAAAGAGGTGTTGTAAGAGTACTCCACCCATAGTAAGTAAGCGTGCCATTGCTTTGGATGATCTAGAAAGAAAGCCCGTAAATACTGTTCCAAACATCGGTTTAGCACTTCTGATTGAGCATCGGTTTGTGGATGGTAAGCAGATGACATTCTGAGTGTAGTACCACTTAATTTCCAGAGTTCAGACCAAAATTTGCTAGTGAAAATGGGATCCCTGTCCGAGACAATTGATCTTGGGATACCATGGTGTTTGACGACCATATCAGTAAACAATTGCGTGACTTTTACTGCAGTATAAGTAGTGGGCAGACTTTGACAACAGATCAACTACTACCAAATCTGCAGTGAACCCATTTGCAGTAGGTAAACCCGTAATGAAATCCATGGCAATGTCCTCCCAAATTTGTTGGTGGCATAGGAGGCACTGTTTAATAAATTGCGTTACATCAGCTCGAAGTGTCAACCAATGAAAGCTAGCAGAAATGCGAAGAATGGTGCAAAGTACACCATTATGCCCTCCTGGAGGCGAATTGTGGAACTCATACATAATGCAGAAGCGGAGAAGTAATGTTGATCCAATGAACAATCGATGGTTATGGAATAGTAACCCAATTCGAATTGAAAATTCTGGTGCTGCTTTGCCTTGTGTAATTTCTGTATGTTTGGCGATGAGTTCCACATCTGTAGTGTTTTCCAATTGGATTTGGCTTCTTTATTAGATCTGTTAGTGAATAACACAAGTAGCATTCTATTTGGATTTTTTCAACATGTTGTGCACCACAACTAATATAGAGTTACATTTTTGGTATTATATTTTAATGACATTCTGTGCACCACAGCTATTAGGAATTCTTTTAGAAAAAGTTGCGTCGGATCGGATGCTAAGCTAACCTTATTATGAACCCATTAGCATTTTACCATTTTTTGACATTTGATAGTTATTATTAAACACTTTGTTTGAGCTTTCTTTTCTATTTACTTTATTGTGACATTGTAAAATCTGCATGAGGCACGGATATCTGATGAAGCTATTTATAGTTTTACAATATGTGTAGCAGCTAAAATAGCTGAATTAGGCGCCACAGACAATGGCTCAAAAGATAATTTCTTCCTATTTTAGTTTTTTTTTTTTTACTTTTTTTAAAAAAATTTCTTTCTATTTTGGCCATTTTTTTGCTGTAAATTCCTTTCTATTTTTGGCTTTAAATTTTGGTTGTATTTTTATTTATTTCATTTTTGCTTTATATTTATTGTTAATTTCTTCCTAATTTGGGGTTTATTTTTATTTTTTTAATTTCTTTCTATTTTGAGCTTTAAGTTTCCCAATATTTTTATTTATTTCATTTTGGCTTTATTTTTATTGTTAATTTCTTACTAATTTGGGCTTTATATTTATTGTTAATTTCTTCCTAATTTAGGGTTTATTTTTCTTTTTTTTTAAATTTCTTTCTATTTTGAGCTTTAAATTTTGCAGTATTTTTATTTATTTCATTTTGCTTTATTTTTATTGTTAATTTCTTACTAATTTGGGCTTTCTTTCTATGTTATTGATTTGTTTTCAATTTCTTTCTATTTTCGGGTTTACATTTTTTTAATGTCATTCTATTTTGGGATTTACTTTTGGTTGTTTTACTGTTTTTTCCTATTTTTTTTGTTAATTTCTTTCTATATTGGGTTTCTTGGCTGTATTTTTACTTATTTTTTGTTGTATTTTTATTCATTTTCTGCTGTATTTTTATTGTTAATTGCTCCTTAGACATTTAATTCTTTTTCTGCCCTGTGCATCGAATGGGTCTGCAACTAGTCATATATATATATATATATATATATAAAGCGGAATCCTACAAACTATGGTGCTGCCACATGGTGCCCTCCCTCTATCAAAGCCCCATTCACGCAACTCTCTCTCCCCTAAAAACTCTACCCTTTCTAAGTATTAATTGGGGCGTTATTACCCTCCTCAATACTGGAATATCCCTTAAAATCAGCAATTACATTATTCTTAACTATTTGTGAAATACCCCAAACGTGTAAACGTTTTGGGGGAGGGTATTTTTGTCCCAAAAAAATTATTAAATTATATTTAATTAATAAAATAAAAAGAGGGATAAAAATTAGTTTCCTAATTGGAATCGATTAGGGTTTCTAAAAGACTACTAAATTATGACTCTTAAAAACAAGAATCTATAAAAACACACTTAAGCTACAGATTTAGAACTTTAACCCTAAGGAGAGATTGGAGTTCATGAAGTCTAGGAAAGAGAGGAACAATAAAGCTTGTGGAGATCATCTTCTAAAGGTATGTAGAAATTAATTTTATGATTAATTCTATTCTCTTACATGATCCAAGATCTTTTAAAGAGAAGATTAAAAGTTTAATCTAGGGTTTGTTGGATTGAAAACAACAACCATAGATTCGAGGTGGAAATCTTGTATTCCTCAAGTAAAGAATCATAGATTAGGATTGTGGGAATTGATTTTCCGAAGATCTTCACGACCTTTCGTGTTTGATGCCCTAATCGATTGAGGAAATCAAGAGGGAATTTATTAAGATATTTTAATATGCTTAAAGAAAAGAGAAAATAGGGTTTTCAGGTAGAAAATCAAAGGAAACTAGTGTTCTTGCGTGAATTGGAAAAAAAACTCAAATCGCGAGTCTCGAACGCCCGAACACACCAAGAGGGGTTGATTTTTGGAGTGTTTTCCAATAAGTTTCGAGGGCACAGATCTGCCCCGGAGGACATAAATATTGATCCAAAATGTTAATTGGTGATTAATATTAATTGTAGGTTATGTTACGCACTGATTTAAAGATCTTGTACGTGGGAAACGATTCACACGAGTACCACAGGTGAGTAGACTTGTTCTACCACAGTTATTCTACTTATTGAATATGATTCATTATGCAAAGTTTATGTATGTTTTCATTGATATTGACTGTGTTAGTGTACACCAGAGTCAATATTCATGGTATGTTATTGACTCCTAGTTCGGATCTACCATATGCACGTATGTGCCAGTTAGACTTGATAGTTACAGTTTTGGCATCAGGACATGATGTTGTCCAAGTGAGGATGCAACAGTTAATGTCCGTTGAGACAAAGTATTAGGCTTGGTTACTATTGTACGAGACTTTTTCTGGACCGTCGAAGTAAAGTCATAGGTCAAGCTGCAGTATCACCGTTCGCGGAATTATAGAGGGTGAAATTCCGTACGAGATCGTTGGGATTCGGCTTCCTATGAGTTAGTAGGCAGGTTCCGTTGGGTATGTAGTCTAGCAGTACTAGTCTCACTACACTAGTCATTAGGCACAGTTAAAAGATACAGTTACAAATACAGTTATTCATGGTTATGCCAGTTATACAGTTTTGCTAGCTAGATTGCTATGCCAGTTACAGATCTACATATATTGCCAATTATTCTGTTTTTATTAGTTGGTAATATGTTATTAGTGTAGACATGCTTATTTCACTGGGCATTAGCTCATTCCACGCATTCTATGTTACAGGTGGAGAACAGTAGATGCTTGTTTTCATGGGCTTGGGAGTGAGCAAGGGCGATTGATTATGAGTTTATTGATTTCAGTTATTCAGACAGTAGTTTTAGTTGGAATGAACTTCTAGTTATTTTAAATTGGTTTTAATTGATGTAGTCCGTTGGACGAAGCTTCTTAGTTTCCGTAAGATTACTCTGATGATAAATTAATTAATTAGTTATTGCTTTAGTAGCTCTGTTTATTGCATGGTTCCAGTGTGAATGCCTTACATATTCGTGGTTTGATGAATATGTGGCGCTGTTATGTGCCTAGACCGAAAACTCAATTTGGGGCGTGACAGTTTTGTGGTATCAGAGAATAGGTTTGAAAACCTAGAGACCTTAAACACCTAGAACACATACGCGACGTGAGAGTGGGGATCACATGGAGAACGATATATGTATACAAGTATATGTATATCTAATATCTAATTTTGTTCATGTATGAATTTTATATATAAGGAACCCAAAATATACTTATGGACATTTATTTATTGACATAGGTCAGATGCCTCCTAAACAATACAAAAGGAACAAGAGACCGTTGTCTGTTCCACAGGGGACAGTACAAGAGGAGTCCTAGGAATCAGACAGACGTTCCATGGACACAGATGCGATAATTGGAGCAGATGTGAACCCATGGAACGTCTAGCAAGCTAGAGAACTTCAACAAAAGAAAAAGTGGCCAGGGTTCAGGAAATCAATACAAGAAGCAAAAGCCAAATCAAAGCAGAGATGGTCCATCCTAGAATCAAGGAAGTCAAAAGGGTGGAAACAAAAATGCATGGTGCCAAAGGTGTAAGAGAAGTCATGACGAGAATGGATGCCCCTTTGTGACGGGTGGTTGTTTTGTCTGTGGACAGCTCAGACACAGAAAAGCTGATTGCCCTCAGAAGAAAGAAGGGCAGGGTCAAGGACTTAGTCTAGCGGCACCTGCACAGCCAGTACCTGCAAACCAGAACCGACAAGTGAATCAAGGGCCTTGAGGGCAGGCAAGGGTATATAACATCAACGAGCAAGATGCTCTGGCCTCAAATGCTGTGCTGACAGGTACCTTATTAATTTCTTATGCATATGCACAAGTTCTGTTTGATTCGGGCGCATCCCATTCATTTGTATATGCTAGTTTCGTTAGAAAGAACAAGTTAAAAGTTGAGCCTATGGAAGTGGAACTAGTGGTAGACACTCCTATGAGAGATTTTATAGTGGCAGACAAGGTCTGCAGATCTTACACAGTTGAGATAGAAGGTAGGAAGATACCTGTAGAGTTGGTGATCCTAGAGATAAAGGACTTTGATGTCATTCTAGGGATGGATTGGTTAGCAACAAATCACCCAATCTTGACTGTCACAAGAAGATAGTAAGGTTTTGCATTCCAAACCAATCAGAGTTTATTTTTAGAGGAAGTATGAGAGTAGTACCTCCTCGAGTTATTTCTGCCTTGCAGGCAAGAATGTTGTTAAGGAATGGATGTCAAGGGTTCTTAGCATTATTTCTGCCAATCCCCCGACCCCTGTTCCCTGGAAAATATCCCAGTTGTTGCCGAAACCATTCCCTTAAATCCTAACAATTCGAGTAGATCTCCAAACCCAATCCCAAATCATCTAGACCTTACCAATAGTCCTACCCCAATCCCTGGTAACCAAATCTCTCTGAATTGTTCCATTGGGCCTTCTGATACTATGTCATTGGAGGACCAAATTAGGAACAAACCAAAGATCCCGGAATCAAATTCCCCCCTGGTCACATTTTTTGCACCTCTAGATCCAATCCCTCTGATCCCCCAGCTCAGTCAAATTCCCCTTCCAAATCGACTCAATCTCTCCTCATTGTTGACTCCAAAAGAGCCACCTTTTCCCAAATATCCCCCAATGTTTCCCAATGATTTTAGGATCCTGGAACATTAGAGGAATCTGTTCTAACCCAAAGAGAAAGGAGATCACAAACTTTATTCGATCAAAAAAATCTCCCAATCTGTTGCCTGCTTGAAACTAAAGCTAAAGCCCATAATCTTGATGAAATCACTGGCAAAATTTGTCAGGGTTGGAAATCTCATGGAAATTATTCATTTGTCATCAAAGGGAGGATTTGGATTCTTTGGGATCCTTCCATTGTAGAAATTAAAATAAAAGAAGAATCCAGCCAACTCATTCACTGTGAGATTCTTTTCCTTCAATCTAAGTTTTTGTTCGATCTAACTGTAGTCTATGCCCACAATTACTATATCTCCCGCAGATCTCTTTGGTCTGATTTGGAAGAAATAGCCTCTAGAATTTCTCGTCCTTGGCTGGTTGCTGGAGATTTTAATGTTGTCCGCTTCCAAAATGAAAGATTGGGAGGGAGCTTGGGATTCATTTCTGAAATGGAAGAGCTTAATAGTTGCATTGCAAATTGCTTTCTAGACGACTTATTCTCCATTGGTCACAATTATACATGGTCAAATAAACAAGTGCAGAGGAAATTTGCAAAGCTCGATCGGGTGTTAGTAAATGTAGACACCCCCATTTTGCTATACTTTAAAAAATAAAAGATTTGGTAGTTTGTCAAGTTTCGAGTCCGTATTCCACCTAGGATTAAGCATCTGTGCATTTTAGGGTAGATTTTGCCTTGTTGAAGGAAGTCTGAAGTTGATTCGCGATCCTAAAGGTTTCTATGGTGTTCCAATGGTATCTAGAAGATGAAAATTCAAGTTTCCAACCAACTGAAAAAAACCTGTTATTTTTAGAATTTTGGGATTTTCCTCATTTTTGCCTATTTTTACGCTACAGGGGTATTTTGGTCATTCCCGATGTGTCTCGTTGGACGCCTGAGTTATATTTGAGAAATCTTGAGTGATTTTACAAATTTTGAAAAAGCTACTATTTTTAGAAACTCATGGGGCTTCCACATTTTCATCATCTTATGGATATTTCAATCATTTCTCATATATCTAGAACCATCTCGAAGATATGGCTGATGGATTATGAGTAATTTCGTAAGATTTGGGAAACCTGTCAAATTTAGATCTCTCAAGATTTTCTCTTAATCTTGCACTTCGGGGGTATTTTAGACATTTTCAACATATCATATTTGGTCCCTAAGTTGTGTCTAAGAAATCTTGAGTCCATTCATAAATTTTTGAAAATCTGCTATTTTTAGAATTTCTCAGGATTTTCCCTAGTCTCGCCAAATTCTAGCACCTCGGGGTAATTTGGTCTTTTCCTGTATAATTCTTTTGATCCCCGAAATATGTCTGAGATATTATGAATGATTTCCTGAATTTTGGAAAACCTGCTAAATTTAGAATTTCTCAGGGGTTTCGCTTAATTTGGAAATTCTAAGTGTTGAGGGCATTTTGGGTATTTTCAGGGGATACCAAATGATCCTGTTTAATATTGCTCATCGAAAGGAGCAAATTTTGAAAGTTTCTATTTTTGAAGTTTGACCACAAAGACTTTCCATTTTTAATTTTTCCCTTTAGGGGTGAACTAATCTGAGGGTATTTTGGTCGCATTTGGATGTCTAACAGTCAAATAGGGGCATTTTGGTCCGAAAAGTTATTTTCCAAAAAACGATGGTCTGATCATGTGTGAGGGATGCACCATAAATGTCAAATGAGTTGTGTCTATATATATAGAATGTTGAATTTAGAAAGATTTTATTGAATTTTTACGGAAAAACCCGAAACCCGTGTGAAATGGCCCATTGGGCTAAAGCCCGCAAAGATGGAGCTCATGTGGGTTCACCCATATGGGTCGACCATTGGTGGGCACCCCACATGGCTGACCCACATGAGTTGAGCACCCAACCTTGATGATGTCATAATGGTGACATCATATTTGTTAAAAGAAAAATAGAAAGAATAAAAAAAAAGAAAAGAAGGAAAAAGGAAAAGATGAATGATTGCTTAAAAAAGTTTTCTTCCAAAGAAGCAATGTGGAATGAGAATAGCATGTCTTGATTGACAAGAAATTAAGATTGGAATCAAATCAGATTTGGAAACAAGAAAGAAAGAAAGTAAGAGGGGAAAATTGAAAACAAGCAAAAAATGAAGCTCTCACATTGGAAACTACTATTTCTCTCTTAACCCTAGCTTTTTTATATAAAAATCAAAGCAAACAATCCTAAGAAGGATCCAAAAAAAAATTCAAATTCGTCATTTTTTTCTCTCTTGAAGTGCGTTCATCTCTCTCAAAGGTTCTACACAAAAGAGATTCTTGAATTTCCTTTTCTTCAACGAATCACACATGAAGGATCTTTGGGGTGTTCTTTGGGCCTTCTTCATCATATAAAAGGGTGCGACAAAGCGTATACCTCGGATCTACGCACCCTAGAGACAAGGAGCGCGATCAACGGTAAGGATTCCTCATCTTTGTGAAGTAGAAAAAACATGTTAGGGTTTTAATTTTGATGGATCAAATCAACGAGTTTTTCTTTGAAATTCCAGTATATTATAATATAGATTATGAGTTTTCAAAATCCAAAATTTGATCCAAAAATTAATTTTCCTCCATTTAAAAATAATTTTCTTTTGTTTTTATTCAATATATGGATTTAAATTAGATTATCAAAGCAAGTGTTTGAAAACATGGTTCTTTTTAAAAAATTGATATTTTCTGGGTTTTATATAAAATACAAAACTACTGGAAACTTAATTTTCAACCGCGGTTCGACCGTTTTATTTTTCTTTCTATTTTTCAAAGAATAACCCCGAAAAAGGGTTATTTCTTGATGAATGGAGCCAAAGTATATCCAATCATGTCCAAATTTAGTGAAAGTTTGTTTTCCAGTAGTTTTACAAGGTTTTTAGATCACCCAAAAATTTTCATATTTTTTGGAGTTTATTTAATCTGATTATTAATTAGTTTAAATTTCAGTCATTTTTAATAAATACCAAATGATTTTAAAAATTGATGAAACTTTCTAGAATTAAAGCTTAATAATAAATGGAAGTTTCCATTGAAAAATATTTTAAAACAAATATGGTTTTTACTGATTTCCAATCGCTTCCCCGTTTTACGTGCCATAATTCTTTTTCTTATTAAATTAATAAAATTTCAAAATGTTTCTTTACAAACCAGTAACTTAGGTTACTGGAATGTTAGAGAAATATTTTCAATTTATTTTGCAAAGATTTGATAAGGTTTTAAAATTTATTTAAATAAACGGGTTTTAACGCCTAGGAAACAAATTGATCTCTTATATTTAAAAACCAATTTTATGGAGGAGATTTAATTTTTAAGTTTTGAAATTTTGATAAATTTTTTTATAATCTATTATATATCTACTGGAATTTTTTATTTGATTTTAGGATACCATTAGATTTGCCTTTTAAGTAATTCTTTGGTTTCATCTGATTTTTGTGTGAATTTAAATAGGTATCAAATCGTAATAAAAATCTATGAAAGTCATACAGTAGTCTAATATTATGAGTATCTTTATACTGTAAGAGTTTGAGTTGATTTGAAATTGATATACTATAGGTTGCTGTGTTAATCTATAATCTGATTTGAATTTTGAAAAATCAGAAATTGATATCAAATCTTAATGCTAATTCATCGTAATTTTTTCTTAAGTTTTAATCATTTATATATTTTTTCTGTGAAAGTTTGGAGTAATTTAAAATTGATATGATATAGGTTGCTGTGTTAATCTATAATCTGATTTGAATTTTGAAAAATCGGAAATTGATATCAAATCTTAATGATAATTCATAAGATATTTCCAGTAAGCCACAATCATCCATATCTTGTCACTGGAAACGGTTCAACTAATTTGGAGTTCGATTGCTTAGGGTTACTGTGTAATCCTAGCAATCTGGTCTTAATGATATTAAATCACAATTTAATAGCAAATCAACACAAAGGTCAGTAAAAATCTCCAAAAAACCTTAACTTTTCATCATAAATTCATTCCCTAACTTTTTTGAAACAGAAACCTTAGGGTTCATAGATTTCCTTTGTAAATTGGCTATGCTGTAACAATTTAACTGCCGAGATCGTAACCATAATCGTATACTAATTGCGATCGATCTAGCATAATTGGAGTGCGTAAATTATAGTATGTTATTCGCTCTGAGGTCCACTGTCCACAAAAATCCTGAGAAACATGCCAGGCAATAAGACACTATAACTTACATGCTAAATTATACAAGAGTTGAGAGCACGATTCCCTTCCATGGTTGCGATTCGAGGCCGAAACTTGTGAACCATAGAGCCTTTGGCATTCCTTAGATGTTTAGGAATCGAAAATTCTCAAAAATTAAAAATCATTAAGTTCAACAAATTGAATTAACTCGATCCGAGTCTTAAGAGCCGTTGGATTACGGTCTCCTATCGTAGGAACCTTAAGGGCCCTTTAAGAATACTTACGCCACGTTGTGTCTTAAGTTTTAGGGAGTCCTAGAGTTAGGAGTCCAGCCTCATCACGAGCATTTGCTATGGATAGTAACCGTGCCATAGATCTAGTCACACTAGTCACCTCACTTTTCTCATAGGACAAGCCTAGTTACCTAGGATGTAGGTTCACCTGCATTAGTCTAAGGGGTGTCTTGTACTTAGATAGGACCATATAGTATCTTAGATGAAGTCATAGGATAATAAAATCTTCAACTTGAACAAAATAATTTCACTTAAACTGTTAAAACAGTAAATCCAGTCTAGATCGCTGTCCTAGATGAGTTAGGCATAAGTAGCTTAGTTCAGGTGCACCGAATTACGATCGACTCTGATTCCAGTGAGGCTGAGATACGTATGCAACTTGGATACTTGAGTGACATACCAAGCCCGAGTCGGCTCCACACATAAGTGGTGGGGTTTTGTACATTAATCCTTAAATTAAAAGTAACTAAATCACTTAGGACTTTCCATGAAATTAGAATTTTAGGAGAACTTTCACTTAGATTGAATTCAAACAAATTCAGAAAATCAAGATACAAATTTAGGAATTACACTAAAATTAGATCTTAGGATGCATGTCATGTAGTTCACACATTAATATAGAGTTAAATGAGCCATTTAAAAGAAATTCAAAAGAGTTAACTTTTGGAATTGAAAACCGATTATCGAGCAGGAATGGTGCATGTGGTGGTAACTCCCCCTACCTTCCATTCTCGTAACCAGGTAACGAGTCTAGATTTCTGGTCAATTATGGGTCCTAGATTCCTCATCTAGGTGGCGACTCTGTCATTCTCTTTTGCGTGGAATTCGGATTGCCTTAGTGATCCCAAGTTCACGGAAAAGATGAATTAAATCACACCTTGCTAGGCTCGGTGGCTTACCCCTGCCCTTATGGGTACTGGGTTGCACGTTTGTTTGTACCCTATGGCTTGGTTACTGCCTGCTTGGTTAGGTAATTAAAATCAATAATAAAAAGCACACGCCATTCGCATGGGTACGAGAGACCAAGAGAGAGTGTAGCGCCTCGCGTGGTCGCGACCCTCTCGCGGGATCGAGTCCCACAGTGAATGATCTCTGGATCACTCAAAATTCTCAATCATTTGTCGAATTCTTAACCGAAGGAATTTCTGACCACTCCAAATTCAAGGTCACTCTTTCCCCCTATGTCAGTCTTGGTCCCAAACCTTTCAAATTTATGAACATGTGGCTTCAAGACTTGTCTCTCTACTCGGTTGTTGAAAGAGCCTGGAATATCAAAATTCTCGAAAACCCAATGTATGTGCTTACTAAGAAATTGAGAGAAGTTAGATTGAAAATCAAGGAGTGGAACCATCAGGTGTTTGGGAGGGTTGATAATGTTGTCCCTTTTATTCGAAGAGATTTGGATCACATTCAATCCTTAATTGCTTCAAATCCTGGAAATTCAAATCTCTATCCGGCGGAAGAAAATCTGTGTGCCGATCTCAAATTTGCCAGGGATAAAGAAGAGAGTTTCCTCAGGCAAAAATCTCGCATCCAATGGCTGAATCTTGGAGATTCAAATTCCAAATTCTTCTATTCTTCCATTAAGAGCAGTCAGAACAGAAATAATATCAGAGTTATTCTTAGAGCTGATGGTTCTATTGCCTCTGATCCTAAGGAAATAGCCCAAATTTTCGTCGAATTTTTCAACAAAGCGCTGAACAATGGAAAATCTCAGCAGAAAAGAAGCCCTTCTCCTTGCAGATTCCTATCCACCGAAGATGCAGATAGTCTTTCTATCCCGTCACCGACGAAGAAATCACCTCTGCAGTTTTTAAAGCAAATGGAGACAAAGCTCTGGGTCCCGATGGCTTCAATGCCTCATTTTTCAAACAATTCTGGTATGTTGTAGGTAAAGATTTCATTAAAGCTATCAAGAACTTCTTCAATCATGGCAAGCTTCTCTCGGAGGTAAATGACACTTTCATCTCTCTCATTCCCAAAGGCCCTGATGCCTCCCTGCCTTCTAAATTTCGTCCGATTTCCCTTTGCAATTTCTCTTACAAAATCATAACTAAAATCCTTGCTGATAGACTAAGAACCAAAATCTATAGTCTTATAAACCCCGCCCAATCTGCTTTCATTAAAGGTAGAAATATTCATGAAGACATCCTATTAACTCACGATATCCTTCATAAATTCCATCTGGAATCCTCCCATCCTTCTATGTGCCTTAAAGTGGATTTAGCCAAAGCCTTTGATAGCATTAACAGGGAGGCCCTTCTCTCCTTCATGTCAGCTCAGGGATTTAACAATACCTGGATTCAATGGATCAGAGCTTGTATTGAAAAACCCTCCTTTTTGGTCTTGATTAATGGCACCCCCCAAGGGCATTTCACTTCCTCAAATGGTTTAAGGCAAGGGGACCCATTACCCCCCCCTTCTTTTTACCATAGCTATGGAAATGCTTTCCATCTCTGTTGAAAAGGCTCTCACAAAAGGAAAAATTACTACGCCATTCCACTTCAAAGATATTTTCATCTCCCATTTACTTTTTGCAGATGATCTCATGTTTTTTCTCAATGGAGATTTAGCTTCAGCAAAGGGTATTCTATATTGCCTAAAATCTTTCTCTAAGATCTCTGGCTTGGAAGTAAATCTTGATAAAAGCGAAGTGTTCTTCTCTGGAACAAGCTCTAGAGTGAAAAGAAGAATTTCCGACACTCTCAATATCCAAGAAGGAAAATTTCCAATAAGATATCTGGGGATCCCTCTCTTTACATCAAATCTGAGAATTCAAGATTGCTCGTCGCTCATATCTAAAATCAGAAGAAGGATTTCAGGGTGGAGCACAAAATTTTTAAGTCAAGCGGGTAGAGTGGAACTCATAAAATCAGTTATTAACTCTTTCCAAATCTACTGGTCATCAGCCTTTAATTTACCTAAAGGAGTCATGGCAGAGATTGAAAAAATTTGCAGAGCCTTTATATGGAGTCATGATACAGGTCAAATCAAATACCATTCTACTGGTTGGGAAGATTTTTGTAGACCAAAGAATGAAGGAGGGATGGGTATCCAAAAATTCTCAGATGTTAACAACGCTCTTGAAATGAAATTGTTCTGGAACACTACCAATAAAGAAGATTCTCTCTGGGCCAAGTGGTTTAAAAGCAAATACCTTAAGGCCAGAAACATTTGGACT
Source organism: Tasmannia lanceolata (assembly GCF_043159265.1). Classification (NCBI taxonomy): domain Eukaryota; kingdom Viridiplantae; phylum Streptophyta; class Magnoliopsida; order Canellales; family Winteraceae; genus Tasmannia; species Tasmannia lanceolata. The sequence continues at coordinate 36,038,102 of NW_027518679.1, read as the reverse complement.
ATGAAAATGCCAGCTAAGCCTTCGTGGGGTGTTAGAGGTATGATTAAAGCTCGTAATCTTTCTAAACCTTTCATTTGCTACAATGTAGGTAAAGCAGAAGAGATCGATCTTTGGAATCAGCCTTGGCACCCCAAAGGCATCATTTCTTCCCTATTTCCGAGAGCTTGCATTGCATCGTCCCTAGCCTCTGCAAATATCCTCTCCCGGATCTTGAGAAGAGATGGTTGGATCAACTCTATGCGCAAAGACTCTCTTAAAGATGAATTCAAGCTTCTCCAACATCTAATCTCAAATGACGATAATAAAAACGATCCTATATAGATTCCCTCTACAGACAGAGCTTTTAGCACCAAAAGTGTCTGGAATTCTATTCGAGTCCACAACTCAAATCATCCCTGGACTGATATTGTGTGGTTCAAAGGTCATGTCCCTAAATATGCCATCACATCATGGAAGGCTCTCCTCAATAAGATGAGCACAAAAGATCGAATATTCAGCAGAGGCACCCAATCTGATTCCTCCTGTGTTCTATATAATTCGGCCACTGAATTAGTGAATCACCTGTTCTTTAAATGCGGGTATTCTGCTTGGGTCTGGAGACAAATTCTCTGGAGAGCTGGGCACCATAGAAACCTAAAGACCTCTCTGCTTGAAGAAGCAAATTGGCTCAAGAAGAAATGTCGTGGGAATTGTCAGTCCTCTATTGTGCTTAAATTCTGCTTTTCCAATGCCATTGCAAAAATTTGGAGAGAAAGAAACTCTCGTATTGTTGAAGGTACAAGAAAGCATAAATCCCTCATCCTCAAGGACATTCTCTTCGAAGCCAAGCATAAAATCAATTCTCTGAATATTATTGATACAGATTCTGCAGAAAATACCAAAATAGCATCCTTTTTCGGGTATAGATTAAATCTCCCTCACCTGAGTCAAAACTGGTGTTCCTGGATTCCCCCCAGTCTTGATGAACTAAAAATTAATGTGGATTCTTCTCTGGATGATGATGGAGGAGGTATCGGTGGGTTGATTCGAGACAATTCAGGCACCTGCATTTCTCTTTTCTCGCAAATTGTGAACAAAGAAGAAATCTTCGAGCTTGAACTCTATGCTATTGAAAAAGGTATTCAACTGGCTTCTACTTTCTCTGCAAGAAATATCTAGGTGGAATATGTTTCCAAGTTCGTCGTTGATATAAATGGTTCCTCGGCGATCCCATGGAGACAGACAATGAGAATCCGAAGAATTAAATTTGCTCTATGTGCTTTCATCCATCACAAGATAACCCACATCTGGAGGGAGGCAAACTCTGCTGCTGATTACCTCTCAAAGAGGAATTGTCCTATAAAAGGTTGGAATGTGCCCGGTTCGAGATCCACTTATGAGCTTTCCAACATTATTGATGAAGATGGAAAAGGATCCCAATATCTGCGCCTATAACAGTTCCCCCAGGCCTGTTCTTCGTTCTCTTTTGTTGGTTCTCCTTTTGTGTTTATGCTGCCCTTGCGGGCCCCCTTGTAACTCTCATTTCTGTTTTTAATATATCTGGTGGGGGTCCTGCCTAACCCCAGCTTGCCAATAAAATAAAAAAAGTTACAGGACATTCCTATTGTGAGGGAGTATCCGGATGTTTTTCCAGAGGACTTGCCTGGATTGCCACCAGACAGAGAGATAGAGTTTACTATTGACCTAGTGCCTGGCACGGGACCTATTTCGAAGGCTCCCTATCGAATGGCCCCAGCAGAATTGAAAGAACTCAGTATTTAATTGCAAGAACTATTAGATAAGGTTTATTAGGCCAAGTATGTTGCCTTGGGGAGCATCTGTATAGTTTGTGAAAAAGAAAGATGGTAGCATGCGACTTTGCATAGACTACAGGGAATTGAACAAGGTGATGGTTAGGAATAAATATCCGTTCCAAAGGATAGATGATTTGTTTGATCAGCTACAGGGGGCACAATTGTTTTCAAAGATCGATCTTCGATCTGGTTATCACCAATTGAAGATTAAGGCAGAGGATGTGCCAAAGACTGCGTTTAGAACTCGTTATGGCCATTACAAATTTTTGGTATTGCCATTCGGGTTGACGAACGCTCCAACAACTTTTATGGATTTAATGAATAGAATCTTTAAACCTCATTTAGATGAGTTTGTGGTCATGTTTATTGAGGACATATTGATATACTCTAAGGGAAGGGAAGATCATAAAGAGCATTTAAGGATTGTGCTACAGACCCTTAGAGAGAGGGAATTGTACGCCAAGTTAAATAAATGCGAGTTTTGGCTCGAAGAAGCATCATTCCTTGGGCATGTAATTTCCAAAGACAGAGTATCCGTAGACCCTTAGAAAATTCAGGTAGTAGTGGAATGGAACCGGCCAACCAACGTATCAGAAGTACGGAGTTTTCTAGGATTGGCTGGTTACTACAGGAAATTCGTGGAAGGGTTTTCAAGTATTGCAGTTCCGTTGACGCAGTTGACTCACAAGGGCGCCAAGTTTATATGGACAGAGAAGTGTGAGAAGAGTTTTTAGGAACTGAAGGATCGACTTGTGACAGTGATTGTGATATTAAATAACCGCAAGTGCACCGATCGCTGTAGATATGGGTCGAACTCAGGGAAGAGAAATCTTGTTTGTGAATCCTATTCTTGTATCACTTAGAACATAAACTATAATATATGTTGCCTGGTGTGGACCCCGATCCGAGAGAGGCGGGGGGACGAGCCCCCAGAAAATCTCTAGATCGTCCATGTGAATGAGAGATCCACCAAGGAACTCTCGAAAGAGTGCCCCTCACAGCATGAGTGGTGATGTAAAGTGAGATACCTCTTGATTCGGGGACTAGCCCGGATTTGAGGCGTACCTTAAACAAATAAAGAGTCGCCATCCAAGGAAGTAGGCCATGGATCCCATGCTGTGCTCTGTCGCAATAGATAACCAGAGATACAAAAAGTCCGTGCCTGATGACGAATGGGGAAGGGGTTAGGCGCCCCCAATTCGTCCAAGTGCAAGCACCTGGTCTCTTATGCCATTTATTATTAACTTTGAAGAGTTTTGGGTGAAAATCATGCGAAATGGGAACGAATATCCCCGAGATAACGTCTAGCTAATCATGCATGTCTCGGAGATGAATAAGAAGCACACACAAAAGAAATTAAAGACATGGCACCTAAGAATAGCTAGGTTATCAGTGTCATGCCTAATTGGTGTCAAAGTTCTGATGGGCAAACACATGCATGCTAAAGCCAAAGGTATAGGGTCTGTACATGAAAGTAAGAAAACACAGCAAAACACACAACACAACACGACTCCACACATGACTTGACATGACAAACCCTAGACTTTAATGCGATACTTGACTCGGACCAAGATTGCCATCCATCCTGGCTGCACTACGTATCCCGGCCTCGGGAAGAATCAGAGTCAACGTAGTTCGGCGACCTATGCTAAACTACAATGCCTAACCCTCTAGGACCGCTATCCTAGACTCGATCAACTAGACTCGACTAGTTTTTAAAGCTTCTTTCTATTACTTAAGTACAAGTGAATTGTAATTTTTAGGACTCCCTGTATGTCCTAGCTAATACAAACTTTGCCTTATATTAATGCAGGTGGGCCCTACATCCTATGTGTGACTAGGCTGTGCGTCCTAAGGAAAACCATGGGCTATCTAAGCGCGTTCTAGTCTAGCCATCGGATCGACTAAATGTCTAGCCGACCACGACTCGAGGCCTCCTAACTCTAGGGATACTCATACGACCAGATACAGTATATCAACACAATCAGAACAGATTCCTAATTCTAAGACACCCGAAACACCTAGGACAAACTCCTAACTCTATGGGAAGATCTTTTGAAAAATGCCTTACAAGGTTATTTTGAAGAATTTTTGTATTTTTGGAAAATATTTGGAATTTTCTTTTTGAGGTTTTTGGTTTATTTACTTACAAAATAATGAGAAATACTTATAAAATGGTGACTGGAATCGGGATGCCAGCTGCAAGCCCGAGCTGCCTACGTACCCCCCAGCTAGGGATCAAGCCATCCGTAGTTCAGACCTTTTCTAAACTACAAAGCCTAGGAACATGCAAAGACTGACTTTGAAAGATAGAAGGACGGAATCCTAAACTCTATGAAGGTTAGACAGACTCCTAAACTCTATAAGGGTTGGACAGACTCCTAACTCTATAAAGAGTAGGACAGACTCCTAAACTCAATGAGGGTAGGACAGACTCCTAAACTCTATAAAGCTAGGACAGACTCCTATGACACTATAGAGGTAGGACAGAATCCTAAACTCTATGAAAGGCAGGACCGACTCCTAACTCTATATGACGGTAGGACAGATTCCCAACTCTCTACAACTGCAGGACGGACTCCTAACTGTAAGCCCAATGGTCTACTCTCCTATCTTGTTTTGATGATTCTAAACATAATTGATTATGTTATTGAATACTAATCAATTTGCCTTGAAGTGTTGTGCTTAAGATATGATTGATCATTGAAGAAACCAACACACTGGATGGTCATGCTTGAAGATGTACCACACAAGAGTCAAAGGAGCTAAGTGGAGCTCACATCATCTCTCAAGCAAGCATACACAAGATGGAAGACCAATTGAAGACCAAGGCTAAAGAGAAGTTGAGGTTTTACCTAGAATTCAATATACATCCTTTCTCTTTAGATTTCTAAGTCAAGGCAATGTTTTCAAAATAGTTTCTAAAACCACTTAAGAACTAAAATGGTTAATTGAATGGTTATGTGATGGACCAACATGTTGGGACCCTCATAAACATTCCAAAATTATCATAGGAGTTGAGTTCCAAAAGCCCAAAATCAAATAAGCAATAAAAACTAAAAAATCTGCTTATTTTAGGCTTCTCGGAGCTCCGAGCTTGGAACTCCGAGAGTTCCTTTGGAACTCCGAGAAATGGTCCAGTAGTATTTTTTTACTTCTGGTCATTTTCTCGGAACTCCGAGAAATGGTCTAGTAGAATTTTCCAACTTCTGGCCGTTCTCTCGGAACTCCGAGAACGTCGCGACAACCAAGAAAAGAGCCGTTGGTTTTTGAATAAAAAATTAGTTTTTGATTTTTATAATTCCAAACGGTCATATTTTCTTGAGAGGCTATATATACACATTCAAGAGGATTATTTTTCCTCTCTTGAATATTTGAAAAACCTCCTTAAGCATTCAAGAAAACTTGCAACCCATTTGTGCATAAGATTTTATTTTTTCCCCAAACTTGCCTTGCACTTGCAAATCTATTGAGTTGGGATTTAGAGCTTTCACTTGCAACCACTATTCAAGAAGCAATCAAAGGGACAACATTGTGCATCAAGCTTTCAAGAGAAGCTAAGCAAATCTTCATCTTCTTTTCTTGTAAAGGTGGCTAGGGCATCCTATCTTAATACCCTAGGGAGTTTCGCTTAGAACTCGGCGAAGAAGGAGAGTCGGTGTAAAGGTGTAAGGGCATCCTCATTTAATATCCCTTGGAAGTGTAATCGCCTCGGAGCCGGACATCGTGGAGGTCTCACATAGTGGAAAACCTTAAGGACGATCTTAAGAAGAGTGGAGTAGGGCTTTGCCCGAACCACTATATATCGGTGTGTTCTTTCTTATTCTTGCACTTTCATTCTTAATTTTGGTTTGGTATTTCTATTTGTGTTAATCTCATTTGAACTAACCAAAATCTAATCAAGAGAAGAAAATTCAAATTAGGTTCAATACTTCAATTTTCAAAAGGCATAATTTAGTGTTAAAATCAATTCACCCCCTCTCTTGTTAATTTCAATTGGTATCAAAGCCTCGTCTCTAATTTATTTAAAAACCCTAACCGGTCTAGAGAAAAGATTCTAAAAATGACAAACTATCCTCAACACCATGAATGTTACTCAAACACTAGGCCACCCTATTTTGATGGAACAAATTATGGATTTTGGAAAACCGAAATGAAAATCTTTTTAACCCAAGATTACTAAATGTGGAGAGCCATTAATAATGAATATACATTACCCACTAGAAATCTAAATGATTGGACCGAACCCGAACAACAAGCCTCAAATTACAATGCCAAAGCCATGAATTCCCTAATTTGTGCTTTGTCACCCGGTGAATTCAATAGTGTTAAATTTGAATTCGGCTAAGAAAATTTGGGACACCTTAGAAGTCACCCATGAGGGAACCAACCAAGTTAAAGAATCTAAAATGAATCATCTATTTAGGCAATATGAACTCTTTCAAATGACACCCGATAAAACTATTGCCGACATGTACACTAGATTCACTAACCTTGTAAATGGACTAAGGGGACTTGGAAAATAATTTTCAAATAGAAAATTCTTAGATCCCTACCTTTATCATTGGAATTCAAAACCTCTGCAATCATCGAAGCCAAGGACATGAACACTTTAAACCTAGATGAACTAATAGGGTCCTTGATAACTCATGAGATGATTTTCAAAACAAAAGCACCCGAAATTGAAAATAAAATTGAAAAAGGAAAAGGTGTTGCTTTTGCTTGTAATGTAGGTGATAACGAAGAGGCAAAGGAAGACATGGAAGATGAAGTTGCTCTCCTAACAAGAAGGATCAAGTTCTTGAGAAGGAATATGGGAGGCATGAAAAATAGAAGAACCAATCCTCCATTCAAGAAGAAAGAAGAGCTCGGTGACGGATCTTCTCAACTCCGATGCTATGGTTGCAAGAAGCTTGGACACATTCGCCCGGATTGTCCACTCAACAATGAGCCTACCTCAAATAATCGTTTCAAAAGAAGAGAAGGCAAGAAAGGAATGACCGCCTCATGGGATGAGGAAAATGAAAGTGAAGGCGAACCAAATGATGGAGAAGATTGCTTGATAGCAAAAAACGTTTGCTTCATGGCCTCAACAAACGACAATCAAGAGGTAAATACTTTAAATGATGTCACTGTTTTAAAAGAAGTTCTAGATTCATTGCAAAATGCACATGATAAACTTGAGATTGAATTTGAAAAAAAATGCATCAATTGAAAATTCTCTCTCTAACATGACAAAAGAATTTGGTTGGTTAAAGAAAGACCATGAATTTTTAGATGATGAAAATGAAAAATATAAAGTTAAAATTCATGATTTAAATGCTACCATCAAAATCTTAAATGAAAATCGACAAGAACTATATATTGAAAACAACAAGCTAAAGCATGAAAATAGTAAACTGTCTTATGAATATGATAAACTAAAGAAACTTTTTGAAAAATTTGAACATAGTTTATTGAAATTGGATAGGCTTGTTAATATTCAAAGAATGTCACATGATAAAAGTGGACTTGGACATAAATGGAATACCACAATATCAAACTATAAAAACAAATTTGTAAAGGCTTCTTCTAGTGGTACCAAAACTTGTTTTTATTATTGTCTAGAAGGACATTGTAAAGTTGCTTGCATGTATGCTAAACAAGATAAAATCAAATTGAACTCCAAAGTGAAAACAAATGAATTTGGCAAGATTAGAAAGATTTGGGTACCTAAAGGATTTCACTTGCCTATTCATATGTAGGTATGCCTTAAAAGCCATAACAAGAAGAATACATGGTACCTTGATAGTGGATGCTCTAGACACATGACAGGAGACCTCACTCAATTCGCATCCCTATCACTCAAGGATGGTGGAGACGTTACCTTTGGAGATGATAAGAAAGGAAAGGTCAAAGGAGAAGGCACCATAGGTAACTCTACCTCTCCCATACATAATGTACTTTATGTTGATGGCTTGTCCCATAATCTTATTAGCATTAGTCAATTGTGTGACAATGGTTTTGAAGTAGTCTTCAACCCTGACAAATGCATTGTTAAAAATAAGATAGATGGAAAAGTGAAATTCATAGGTTCTAGAGACAATAACATTTACACTATTGGACTAGATGATCTTAGACTCCAAAATGTGACTTGTCTTAATGCCATTAGTGAAGATCCTTGGTTGTGGCATAGGAGGTTGGGTCATGCCGGAATGGGTCTCATTTCGACCCTCTCCTCAAAAGAAATTGTTAGAGGATTGCCTAAGTTCAAATACACCAAAGATCACATTTGTAGAACTTGTCAATTAGGGAAACAATTGAAGAGCTCATTTGCCCCTAAAAATATGATTTCAACCACCTACCCTTGCAACTACTTCATATGGATCTTTTTGGACCAATGAAGACAAGTAGTCTAGGTGGAAAGAGGTACGTGTCTGTAGTTGTGGATGACTACTCACGATTTACATGGGTCATATTTTTAGCACATAAAGATGAAACCTATGAAAATTTTCTTAAGTTGTGTAATGAAATACAAAATGAAAAAGGTATTGCCATATCTTACATTAGGATTGACCATGGAACGGAATTTGAAAATGTTCACTTTGACACATATTGTAATGAACATGGCATCAAACACAATTTTTCGGCACCTAGGACACCTCAGCAAAATGCGGTTGTAGAAAGAAAGAACCGAACCCTCCAAGAAATGGCTAGAACAATGTTGCATGAAAATGATCTCCTTAGATACTTTTGGGCGGAGGCGGTTAGCACCGCTTGCTATATCATAAATAGGGTATATATAAGGCCAATTTCTAAGAAAACACCTTATGAGCTTTGGAAAAACTTGAAACCAAATATAAGCTATTTTAGAGTGTTTGGTTGTAAATGCTATATCTTGAACATTATAGAGAACCTACACAAATTTGATAAGAAGTCGGATGATGGCATATTCTTAGGGTATTCTACACATAGCAAGGCATATAGAGTGTTTAATAGAAGAACCCTAGTTGTAGAAGAATCCATGCATGTTACATTTGATGAGAGAGAGCCAACAAATCAAGAAATGCCACATGATGAGGATGAACCTATTGAATACCTCTCACCTAAGGCAAATGCTCCTCTCCATGCATCTACAAGTAATACATTACCTAGTGAGGAAGTAGAAAGTGAAGATGATGACTCATTACCTAGGGATAGGAGAATATTGGTAGATCATCCTGAATCCCAAATCTTAGGTGATGCCACATTGGCAGTAAGTACTAGATCATACCATCGAAGTGTGAGTAACAACTTGGCGTTCCTATCCGAATTAGAGCTTAAGTCCATCAAGGAAGCCGAAAAGGATGAATATTGGTTGATGGCTATGTAAGAAGAGTTGAGTCAATTCGAAAGGAACAAGGTGTGGAGGCTAGTGCCTAGGCCTAGTGATCATCCAGTCATTAGCACGAGATGAGTGTATAGAAATAAATTGGATGAAAATGGAATTATCACTAGAAATAAAGCTAGGCTTGTAGCCCAAGGGTACAATCAGGAGGAGGGAATAGACTATGATGAGACATTTGCTCCTGTTGCCCGTATGGAAGCTATTAGGATACTCTTGGCATATGCATCTCATAAAGGATTTAAACTATATCAAATGAATGTCAAAAGTGCCTTCCTAAATAGCTATATCCAAGAGGAAGTGTATGTTGAGCAACCTCCAGGTTTTGAAGACTACAAACATCCAAATCATGTCTTCAGGCTTGATAAAGCTTTATATGGATTAAAGCAAGCTCCTAGAGCTTGGTATGAGAGGTTTTGCACATTCCTAGTGGAAAAAGGTTTTGAGATGGGAAAGGTGGATAAAACATTATTTATTAAAAGAGAAAAATAGGATATCCTCCTTGTCCAGATTTATGTGGATGACACCATCCGTGGCTCAACAAATCAAAAAATGTGTGATGAATTTGCAACTCTAATGAAAAATGAATTTGAAATGAGCATGATGGGTGAGTTAACCTACTTCTTAGGACTCCAAATTAAACAATACCAAAACGGGATATTTATAAATCAAGAAAAATATACAAAGGAGTTATTAAAGAAGTATGGCATGGATAGCAGTAAGACATCAAGAATTCCCATGAGTACAACTGCTAAGTTAGAAAAGGATGAATTTGGCAAATCTGTGGACCAAAAGATGTATAGGGGTATGATAGGGAGCCTACTCTATTTGACAGCCAGCAGACCAGACATTATGTTTACTGTCTGTCTCTGTGCTCGATTTCAATCGGATCCAAAGTAGTCTCACCTATCGGCAGTCAAGAAGATCTTCAAGTACTTAAGAGGAACCCAAAGTCTGGGACTATGGTATGAAAGATCTACTGCCTTCACTCTCATTGGATATTCAGATGCAGACTTCGCTGGATGTAGAGTGGATAGGAAAAGCACTAGTGGGACTTGTCAATTCTTGGGCAAATCACTTGTTTCATGGTTTAGCAAGAAACAAAATTCAGTAGCTCTCTCCACAACAGAAGCAGAATATGTGGCAGTTGGAGCTTGCTGTGCACAAGTCCTATGGATGAAAAGCACATTGATGGACTATGGAATTAAAATGGAAAATATTCTCATCCAATGTGACAATACTAGTGCTATAAGCTTAACAAAGAACCCAATACAACACTCAAGAACAAAACATATTGAGATTAGGCACCGCTTCATTAGAGATCACTCACAAAAAGGGAATATTTGCTTAAAATATATCAACACTGAGGATCAATTGGCGGATATATTTACAAAACCCCTTAGTGATGATAGAATTTGTTATATCCGAAGTGCCTTGAACATTTGGAGTGCGGATCAAGTCAAAGAAATTGCCTAATAAATACTTTGTGCCTTTCAATAGCTTATCTATAAAGTATACATGTATATCATCCTTGTTTGGTAGTATCTGCATGAATGAGATGTCAAACATTAATCTTAAAAATCACTCAATTGGTACACTTAGCCTTCTTAGTTCTCTAAGATGGAAAGGTACCTTAACCTTAATTAAAATACCTAATAATTTAACAATATGTCAACATCTCGATCATGAACATGTATATGTGCATTACTTGGCTACATATTTTATACCATAAGCATTGATTTAGGGGAGTACCTAACTCAATCTTCATTCACTCTTAATTGCTATACATTTTAGTTCACCCTTTCTGTCGATGACAAAAGGGGGAGAAGTTTGAAATTGATTATTTATTCAATTGCCTATATGCACTATATGCTTTTACTTTTTATCATTTATTACTGTGCATATATTGAGGGGGAGTTCCTGCATTCACTTGCCTATTATGTCACTCCACACACTCCTCATAATCAATTTTGTTTGTCATCATAAAAAAGGGGGAGATTGTAAGCCCAAGGGTCTACTCTCCTATCTTGTTTTGATGATTCTAAACATAATTGATTATGTTATTGAATACTAATCAATTTGCCTTGAAGTGTTGTGTTTAAGATAGGATTGATCATTGAAGAAACCAACACACTGCATGGTCATGCTTGAAGATGTACCACACAAGAGTCAAAGGAGCTAAGTGGAGCTCACATCATCTCTCAAGCAAGCATACACAAGATGGAAGACCAATTGAAGACCAAGGCTAAAGAGAAGTTGAGGTTTACTTAGAATTCAATATACATCATTTCTCTTTAGATTTCTAAGTCAAGGCAATGTTTTCAAAATAGTTTCTAAAACCACTTAAGAACTAAAATAGTTAAGTGAATGGTTATGTGGTGGACCAACATGTTGGGACCCTCATAAACATTCCAAAATTATCATAGGAGTTGAGTTCCAAAAGCCCAAAATCAAATAAGCAATAAAAACTAAAAAATCTGCTTATTTTAGGCTTCTCGGAACTTCAAGATTTTTCTCAGAGCTCCGAGCTCGGAACTCCGAGAAATGGTCCAGTAGTATTTTTTACTTCTGGTTATTTTCTCGGAACTCCGAGAAATGGTCCAGTAGAATTTTCCAACTTATGGCCGTTCTCTCGGAACTTCGAGAACGTCGCGACAGCGAAGAAAAGAGCCGTTGGTTTTTGAATAAAAAATTGGTTTTTGATTTTTATAATTCCAAACGGTCATATTTTCTTGAGAGGCTATATATACACATTCAAGAGGATTATTTTTCCTCTCTTGAATATTTGAAAAACCTCCTTAAGCATTCAAGCAAACTTGTAACCCATTTGTGCTTAAGATTTTGTTTTCTCCCCAAACTTGCCATGCACTTGCAAATCTATTGAGTTGGGATTTAGAGCTTTCATTTGCAACCACTATTCAAGAAGCAATCAAAGGGACAACATTGTGCATCAAGCTTTCAAGAGAAGCTAAGCAAATCTTCATCTTCTTTTCTTGTAAGGGTGGCTAGGGCATCCTATCTTAATACCCTAGGGAGTTTCGCTTAGAACTCGGCGAAGAAAGAGAGTCGGTGTAAAGGTGTAAGGGCATCCTCATTTAATATCCCTTGGAAGTGTAATCGCCTAGGAGCCGGGCATCGTGGAGGTCTCACATAGTGGAAAACCTTAAGGACGATCTTAAGAAGAGTGGAGTAGGGGTTTGCCCGAACCACTATATATCGGTGTGTTCTTTCTTATTCTTGCACTTTTATTCTTAATTTTGGTTTGGTATTTCTATTTGTGTTGATCTCATTTGAACTAACCAAAATCTAATCAAGAGAAGAAAATTCAAATTAGGTTCAATACTTAAATTTTCAAAAGGCATAATTTAGTGTTAAAATCAATTCACCCCCCCTCTTGTTAATTTCACTAACTCACCGAGGGTAGGACAGACTCTTAACTCTTATGATGGTAGGACAGACTCCTAACTCTCCCTAAAGAGGAAGAGACCCCTCAACCTGCGAAAACTCTAAGGCAGGAAGGGAAGGGGTTGGCTCAAGAAGCGTTCTATCATAGCCGAAACCCGAGAAAGAGGAAATTCTGGAGTTCGAGAATGGAACAGCAATGCCCACATAAAGTATTAATGGGGTCCTAAGGAAAACGAAGGGAGGATCCAACACTAAACATAACTCTATGACAAAGAAATTATTTACAAGAAATGTTATTACAAGAACGATAACTTTGAAGCTCTCAAGTAAAGCTACTTCCTTTTTAAGATTAAAGAAGAATTAATTTCTTTACTGCCATTCCATACTCAAGGCGGGGTGCAGACCAAAGCAAATTAAATTCTGCAACATCACAAAGAGAATTCCATAGAAATTTGTATGGCAAAATGCATGAAAGCCATACGCAACCAGCTCAAGTATTGATTTCAACAAGAACTACAAGACTTAACAAAAAACCTTGACTCCATAAACCATGATAACTTTAAATTGATAGTCCTCTAAGAAAACATTCAATGCGTATTTTTCTAGAATTCTTAAAAAAAAAACTTTAGATAGGCAATTGCCAATGACAACTTTGAGAAGAACACTATAACAAATAGTTGTAATGACAAATCAGCTTAACGAATTACAATATTACTCATGACGGTCACTTAACAAATTCTCAACACATTATAGACAGTCATCTTCACAACCACTTTCCCGAAATCATTTGAAAACATGAATCTCATCCTCTTGAGGTTACGTTAAACCATGGCCCATTACAATTGATCACAGGTAATTATGCAACACATGACTTATTAATCTCACTAAAGAAATGATCAGATGACAACTACATGGAACACATTTCAAAATACTAACAAAATACAAATCCGAAGTGAATGTGCAAATCACTTTAACTGTTGGTTACGACTATTGGACCTTTACACAAAATGATGATCAGTAATAGAGGATAAAGAAGTAAACCTGAGAGATAAGATCTGAGCTAGAGAAACAAATAGGCTCTACTCTTACAACCTAATACGTAATCAAAATCATACACACATCTGAGTATACTCAAGTTAAAATAGACATTGACAGAAAATTCTTCTATCCATTGAAATTATTCATGCCATTGTCAAAGAGAAACCAAGCCATAAGATTTTAAAGAGCAAACCCCATCATCTCTATTCTACCCTTTATAAAACAAACAAGGTATACTTAACTCAACAATCAGTAAATATAACACACAGCCAACACAATTTGGTCATGGAAACAACAAATGCTAAGAAGAAGCTAAGGATTACCTTCCTTTCCCTTTGCTGAAATTGTACGATTCCGGTCAAATTACCAGTACAGATGAAGAGGCTGAGTGATTGCTCAATTTGGGTAACAAATGACTCGATCCAAGAGAGGCCGGATCGACAAAAATGCATGCCAGAGAAGATGACGCTGTCGGAATTAATGGCTCAATGAAATCGATGCCCGGAATCCGACGAAATAACTTGAGAAAATATCTAGAATCCCTTTCTCTTTCTCTATATATTTCTCTATATATTTAGGATCTAGTGGTAGGAAGAAGAAAGGGGGTGGATATGGGGGAGATAAAGGTTTAAATAAAGTAACAGAGGAGGAAAATGAAGACAATGGAGCGAGTCGGAGGTGGCAAATGACCGACCGGAGCTTGGCCGGAGCTCGGCAGGAGAAGATGAAGAGGCTAAATTAGGGTTTGAACTTTTATGCTTTCCTCTCTCTCACCTTCTCTGATTTTTCGAACAAAAAATGAGAACCCCCTCTCTGTTTTAGCTTTTCTATTTTCTATTTTTTTTTTAAAGAAAGAAGAAGAAAAAGAAAAGAAAAGAAAAAGAAGATGATGAGGGATGGGTTTGGTGGCAAAGGAGGTAAGGAATGGGGTTCTGGATATGGGTTTTCGAAGTGGGTTTGGGAAAGGAGATATATATATATATATATAAATGGTTTCAATGGCTGATGGTGGTGGTTGGGCAAAAATGGTGGGCGATGGAGGTGATTCTTGATGGGAGTGGAGGTGGTGGTCTGTCGGAGATGGCTGGCCGGAGATGGGGTAAGTTGCAGAGGTGGAGAAGATGGCAGTGTAGATGGGGCGAAAGATAGAGGTTAAATGGAAGGAGAAGATGAGGGTTGTGGTGGCGGATGGTGGTGGGATAGGTGCCGGATTCCGGCACAACTTGCCGGAGAAGGAAGGTTTTCTCCTCTCTCTCTCTGCTCCTCTCTTGCTACGAAAATGAAGACCCCCCCTTTCCATTCGAGCCCTAATCGATGCTTATAAAGGGAAAATGATAAAATTCCCCCCCTTTATACTTCCTGGACAGTCCCACAGTGATTTACGACTACTCTTTTTAATTTATAAAGGGGTGGTCCAGGTAGAAAACGGGGCGGAAATTTTCTTCTTTTGAGATCATCCTAACCCTCTAATTCGATCCAAAGGCCAATAAAGATTGCTTATACCTTAAGTAATATCAGAATTATAACATCACCCTTCTAAAGATGGCAAATCACCATTTTACCAAACAAAAATATCTTGCCTTTTATAGAAAAAGAAGGGTGATATCTACACAATCAAGCTTTGATAATTCATACCCTATCACAACCTAGTTTTGATTATTGCAAAAACTTCGCCTGTCTTTCTTTACATTTTTCGTCCGATTGCCATGAAATTTAGCAGGGGTATCCCTGAGAATACTAACAACCTCCTGGGGAATTTGTACCCAGGAATACGCACAATAAGATGTTCAAAAACTCAAGCCTTCTTCTCATTTGGGCCCAGTCATTCAGGAATTTTTGAGATTAATTTCGGGATATTTTGGGACTCGGAATTTGGGAATTTCATTCGATTTTTGAAGTTCTTATTCGATTTTGGGGACTTTTAGGGTCCGGTCAAAATGGGGTGTCTACACCTGGCATGGACTCAGAATTTTCGTGGACGTCCATCGGAGCCAACAATATCTATAAGTTTGTATTCTAAACAATCTAAGGATCGAACACAACTAAGATTGCGATTTGAAAATCTTAATTTAGGCAAAGTGCACCAAAGTTCTAATGATCTCATTTAACTACTTATCTAATTTAATTAGAAAACCAAAATTCTAAGGGCCTAAGTTAATTGGAAAATTGTAAAAGTAATTTGGAACAGTGTAAAAGACCTTAATTCAATATAAAAAATTACTTAGGGTTAGAATCCACCATGGGTTTGGATTAGATTGATTAATTAAAACAATTCATTTGAATTAGGTTGAAAATCTAACTAAACAGTCAATAAATAATAAGATCTAAAAGATGTCATTATTTATGAGTATTTAATCGAATTAACCCTCTAATTTATATTAATTATATAGAACTTAATCTTTGTTAATCAACAATCATTCATACGAAAGGGGAAAGCCAATGGCATGGATGATTGGGTATGGATGATTGGGATTTGTACAAAAATAAAACCCTACATAATTCTTACAAAAAGTTTGGATGGAATTAATTGAATATTTTTCTCCTCCCCAATGGCTTCAACTAAACCCTAAGTAACTAGGATTTAGTTGTTCATGGAAAAAGAAGAAAAAGATAAAATAGAAGAGAGGAAGGAGAGACGAAGAAGTGCCATCAATCACAAATTAAAAAGAAAAGTAAAGAGAGATGCTTTCACTAATTAAACTTAAGACAAATTACATATATAAAATCTAGAAATTAAATAAAACAAAAACAAAAACTTATTCTTTTGTCTTCTGAGCCTGGGACAAGCCTTTCTCCTTTCTTGTGTCACCCTTGATTGGAGTTGGAATGGCCTTGGAGGTAGAGGATGTGAGAGATGGAAAAAGAACTTGAAAAAGAAAAAAGAGAGAACAAGAGAGTGAGAGCTTGAGAGTGGTAGAGAGAAAGAGATAATCTAGAGAATGTCTTCTTTACTCCAATATGTAGCTTTCTTCCCCTTCTATTTTCATCTCCAAGAAAAGACACAATCTTGGCATCTTTTTGTATTTTTGGCAACCCCACCTGTCTTTGGCAATTTCTGAAATTCCATCATTTGTTGGTAATGGCAAACTTCCTTTTTTTTATTCACAATTTCACCTACCTTTTACTCCCTTTTGGTAACTTTTCTCTTCTTTTTTAATTTTCCAATGTAGGAATATGGGTTGAGATTTTGCTACAAGACAAAATAGCATGATTATGCATACATTAGAAACCATATAAAATCTCATATATATAGGGAATGAATTTTAACAAATGCAAGTGGGTCCCACATAATTGCATATATATATTACATGCAATTAGAAAATACTATTTTCAAAGAAAATACGTGAGAAAGGTGGCAATTTCTTTGGCAATTTCCTTTTTCTTCCTTTTTAGCTTAGTATGCAAGCAAGTAAAACAAATAGCAAGTGGATCCCACTTTTGTTATAATAACAATTGCTATATTTTTTTTTCCAACCCAAAGAGAAACGTGGGCTAAAAAGACGTGTTGTGCTTGCTTTGGCAAGATGCCAAAATGTGTAAAATCACACCTCAAATGGGTCCCACTATTAAGGTAAGAGAGGAAACTGCTATGTTTATATTGGGAATTAAGGGTGTCAATTTTGGCTCGGGCTCGGAAGCTCGCTCGAGCTCGGCCCAAATCCTTAACGAGCCGAGCCGAGCCGGCTCGCTAGGCTCGTTAAGCTTAACGAGCCGAGCCGAGCCCGATTTAGGCCAGGCTCGGCTCGACTCGGCTTGTTAAGGCTCGTTAAGAATTTAATATATTTAAATATATATATATATATATATATATATATATATATATATATATTATATTAATATATACACTAAAAGGGTTGTCCAGGGAGTGAAATGGGGAGGCAAAATATGTCACTTCATTTTAGGAACCCCATTTGTTACTTGGACCAACCCCCACAGTGTAAACAAAGTAGTGAAATTACACTATATAGGGCTGTCCAGGGAAGATGAGGGGTGTGAATTTAATATAACCCAAGCTCGGTAAGGCTCGCGAGCCTGGCCGAACCTGACTGAGCCGAGCCGAGCTTTTGAGCTTAACGAGCCGAGCCGAGCCAGGCCAGCTCGGCTCTGCTCGCCTGGTTTACACCCCTATTGGGAATGAATATGCAAAAGGGTCCAATGTTCTCATGTACATGCATTACATGGACAATAGTATCTATCGACGCAAAAACGTGTACTGTTCTTGCTTTTTTAGCAAATAGAAAGTGGGTTGTTGGAGAGGCATGCAAGTGGGTCCCACCAACTTTGCATGGATTTAGATACAAGGTGGGTGCTTGTATGGGAGATCCCAAATCGGACACTTTTTGCTAGAAATAACACTTGCCAAAAAACGTGGGCTGCTTGGTTAGTGGGTCCCATTTATCTGACATATGAGTAATAGGAAAGTTGATTTGGGTCCCACTTCATGAGCTGCTTCGGTTGCTTTTGGAAATAGCCAAAACGTTGGAACCGAAAATTGGAAAGATACAAAAATCGTTGGTTAGTTCAAGTTAGCAACACAATGATTATTAGTAATGACACTCCTCATGTAATGTTTTCATACTGGTAGTTGCACTCCCCAGCGTGGATTTTCGGTCACTTTGTAACACTTAGAAAATTGATATTTGCACCACCATTTTTTATGGTCAAAGCTCCAATACAATAACGTGGGACCCACTATGAAAAAAATTTGCTTCAATTTGCAAAACCGCCCCTACATCACATACGGCCAAAATCTCCAAACTAATTTTTAGATGATGATCCAACCGTCCATTTAGTGGCCCCAAGGTGAATTAGTTACAACCCATAATCCGAATCACCTGTGGGCCCCATTAAATCAAGTTGAAATCAAGCCCACTCAAGGCATAAATAAGAGAAGTGATATTTACGCCCCTTTTTTTCACTAACGACACCCATATGCCAGTGTACTTTGTATCAAAGCCATTGGATTTTTCTAACATAAAGTACATTTGCCCCCTTTTTGCAATTGATACACTTACACTAGGTGTCCTTGGAAATAAAAAGGGGTGTAACAACATGGCCTCTTATCAAGTGGATCCCACCATTTAAAAAATTCAAATTCGTGCCCACTTTATAGAATGATCTAACCGTCCATTAGATGGCCTCCAATACGAATGGGCTGCGACCTAAATGATTTGTACGCCCAAATTATTTCCTTGGGACGATCCAAACCGTACAAGTGATGGTCCTGTAAATTTTTCTTTGGAATTTCATCTCTTTAGCTTTATTTTCTGAGAAAATCCATAAATAACCCTGAAACACCAGAAACACACAAAATACCTTAGTAGCACCGCTTTAAATGAGAAAAATGTGTGTTTTTTTCTACCTACAATTCACACATAAATGTGCTCATCAGATAGCTCCAGTGTTTACTATACCATCAGGGAGTGGAGGTTTTGTCGTATACAGTGATGCATCCAGGAGTAGCCAGGGGTGTGTGTTAATGCATAATGGCCGAGTTGTGGCCTATGCATCCAGACAGTTGAGACCATACGAACAAAACTATTGCACTCATGACTTGGAGTTGGCCGCGGTCGTGTTTGCACTCAAGATTTGAAGAGATTATCTCTATGGAGAGCAGTGCGATGTGTTTACTGATCATAAAAGCTTGAAGTACATTTTCACTCAGAAAGAGTTGAACATGCGCTAGAGAAGATGTCCAGAGTTGCTAAAAGACTATGACTTGACGATCAGTTATCACCCAAGAAAGGCGAATGTGGTTGCTGATGCTATAAGCAGAAAATCACAAGGGAAGTTGTTAGCTTTGATCACGAATAAGAGGCAAATCTTAGATGATCTGAGGAAGCTAGAAATTATAGTGATTCAGTTTGAGCCAAGGGCTCAGTTGGCAAACCTATGGGTTCGACCAACTTTGCAAGAGAGGATAAAATCTAGCCAGGCAAGTGATGAACTGCTTCAGAAGACTCGAGCAGTAATAGAGTCTGGAGCACATACATATTTCAAAGTCCATGAGGACGGATCATTAAGGTTTGGTAACAGGTGTGTGTGCCAAACAATGCAGATTTAAAGAGAGATCCTGGAAGAAGCTCATAATTCAGGATATTCGAATAATCCTGGAGGTACCAAGATGTACAGAGATTTGAAAGAGAATTTCTGGTGGAACAATATGAAACGTGAGGTAACACAGTATGTGGCACAGTGCCTAGTATGCCAGCATGTGAAAGTTGAACACTAGAGGCTGGCACGAGAGTTAGAACCACTCCCTATTCCCGAGTGGAAATGGGAGCGTATCACGATGGACTTCGTGATAAGGCTACCTCGGTCTCTACAGAAGAATGAAGCAATTTGGGTGATGTGGATCCCGTCCAGAGGGGGTGGCCCACGAGGGTGTGTTTTTATGATGATAATAGCGCCTTTGTCCATTGGATTTGAATACGGTTACTTTTTCCATAAATTTAGGATAAAGGTCCTAACTCCACAAAAGAAGCAACTGACCAGAGTCGCCACTTAGATTAGGGATCTAGGACCCATGATTAACTCTGTATATTTGGTCTACGATTTAAATTCTGGGTAAGTTACCTGGTTACGAGATCGGAAGGTGTACCGCACGAAGTGTACAACATCGATCTTGCCTGACGAAAGTCAGATTTTACCTTTTAAATGCTTTAGTTGTTTAACTTTAACTAAGGGGGTGAATGTGAATTTTATTAACCTAAATGCGTTATAATTGTTTAGCCGTTCACAGTTTAGACTCATGCGGGCCAGGAGTTCCAGTCCTAAATGCTTAGCTAAGATGCCTAATGCCTAGCATGAGTCCTATGTAATTGACTAAGCTTGAGAACTGATTGTTGATTGAGATATTTGAAAGCTTGTGAAAACTGAACTCTATATGCCTAGAATGTAGGTTCTATATGACCCTAGAACTAATGCAGGGAATCCTAAGAGCCTAAGCTGAGGCTTGGGTTTGAGGTGAGGGTTTCCTATGACAAGGTATCCTAATTTTGGATTTGGTAAAGTGGGATAAGGTAACCCCAGTTTCAGAGTCTAGGATTGGGTATCCTAGGTTTGGATTCTAGGATTTGGTATCTTAAGTTTGGGTTCTAGGATTAGGGTATCCTAGGCTTGGGTTCTAGGGTTAGGTACTCTGAGATAGGATATCCTAGGATAAGGCGTCATGGGATTGGGACTAGGTTTTTCGTAAGGTCTGGAATTGATCTTATTGAGTGTTTAACTCAGATAGACTCTGGGGTACTCTGGTTATGAAACTGGGCCACTCTCAAGGAGTTATGATATCTTCTGGTTCACTCCAGGGGACTATTTAGTGTATTTCATAAGCATTCTGAAGTACTCTGTGTCATTCCAGAGGAACTCTGGGTTGACAATATGAACTTCAGGTGAACTCTGGTTGTCTTTAATTCTTAAAATGTATCTTTAGGCTAATCACTTGAGTTCAAGGCTGAGTGGACCTTTAGGTTTTGGGAAAATGGTTAGTCTAAGTGGCTGCGGGGTTGAGCTCGGGTTAGGATAAAGTCATTTTCAAGGTTTAGACCGAATGTGTCCTTAATGGATTAGGGACAAGGTTAGGCCGAGTGGGCCTTTGGGTTTACAGTAGAGGTATAACTTGGGTTCGGTTTGGGTTGAAAGTTGGGTGTGGATCGGCCCTCTCCAGGATAATTCACCCCCCTTTTCTGTATTTGCACTACGACATTGCTTCACTTGTTCGTTAGGCAAACACGCTCGGATTTCGACGAAATTTCGCAGGGACCTTGGTGAGACCCTAACCTAGCTTAGGACGAAATTTGGGGCTCTAAATCATTGGTTTGATGGGGTGTCTATTTACGCAAAGCCAATTAGGGCTTAGTCAAAATGGAGTGTCCACAGATGCCCCTCTTTGGCGGAGCGTGCTTGTCGCGCGAATGCCAAAGCTGAACAGACAACCCATTTTGGCCGACCTGAAAATGAAACAAGTCAAATTTTTATTTTTGGTTTTGAAAACGGTATTCACAAGGGTAAAATGAATTTTAGTTTTAAAATTTCAACATTCAACATGACTTATAGGTAATTTGGTGAAATGCTGGACACATAACACAGCATTCAAAACATATTGATGACACAGCCTCCCACCAGAGATATAACTCGGATAACACATCGGTCACACAGGTATTTCTGACTCCGCACTTGGATGGCGGTACACTGTGGAACGACAGATCATGACTTGACTTTTCATTACTAATGACAAAATAACTAGATAGAGCTGAGGTCCAGCTTTTCACCAAATTAGATAAGAAAAAACAACAGTTGAATGAAAATTTTGATCAAGGGTCCATGGCAATAAGCCACGAAGAGCCTCTCAAGCAGGAATCGAGGGTCCACGACAACAAGTCGTGAAGAGCCAAGCAAACATGAGTTGAGGGTCTATGGTAATAAACCACGAAGAGCCCCACAAACAGAAATCGAGGGTCCATGATAGTAAGCCACGAAGAGCCTCTCTAGAAAGATATGGGGTGGTTGGTGGGTTAAAAAAAAACTAGGAATCAAGGGTCCATAGCCATAAGCTATGAAGAGCCAAGAAGTAATCGAGGGTCCACAGTGACAAGCCGTGAAGAGCCACACAATGAATCTAGGGTCCATGGCAATAAGCCATGAAGAGCTCAGCAGAAAAGAATAAAGGGTCCACGACAATACCGCGTGAAGAGCCAAGCATTGAATCTGGGGTCCATGGCAATAAACCATGAAGAGCCCAGCAGAAAAGAATCAAGGGTCCATGGCAATACCCCGTGAAGAGCCAAGCATTGAATCTGGGGTCCATGGTAATAAGCCACAAAGAGCCCAGCATGCAGAAACAATGACATGTAAAAGATATAAATGGAATGACTCTGAATAGTGGGTCCATGATATATCTGAAAGGACATATCATGAAGAGCCACAAAGGAGGCAAGGGTCCATGCCATACCTAACCGGTAAACCATGAAGAGCCAAGAAAGGACAAGAATAGTGGGTCCATAATACAGCGTAGAAGACAGATCACGAAGAGCCACTCAAGAAGTAAGGGTCCATGGTATACCTGAATAGTAGACCACGAAGAGCCTTGGGAACCAACGGGTATTGTTGAGAATTGATCGATTTTGAATGATGATTTTTTTAGACTGATTGTCTCTTGCCGAGAAAATTGGGAGTATGAGTTCCTTGCTGAAGACTGGACTCAGGTGACTTGATAAGGTTCTCCGAGTATTGGCCCTTCTTGAACAGGTGAAAAGCATTCTGTTGATGTTTGAAGGTTGCGGGAGCAAATTCTAGACTCCGTTGAAGAAATTGGTTTTCTTTGAAAGTTAACTCTTTTAGAAAGAGGGCTCATTTGAGGAGTTTAGAGATTTAGCTTGAGACATGTTCGCATCTCTCTTATCTCAATTTGTTGTAAACATTGGCATTGATGGCCTTTTCTGTTTGATATCTTTTATGACGCAAGTCATAAAAGATGCGTCATAAAAGATGCCCCCAGTGTGTTGTGATTCCATAACAAGAGTCTTAAGAAAATGGAACCAGGATAGGTAAGAAAAATTTGAGTTTGCATGGGTTCTTTCTTTGGAATAGGAAGAACGATCTCTACAATGGCTGGGTCTGAGAATTCCTTCTGTTGCTGCTCACTGTTTGAGGCCTTGATGTCTCTGGTAGGTCTGAATAAGATGTCTCTTGCCTCTCTTTGATTCCCAACCAGGATTCACTTTGAATTTTCTTCGCATTTTGGAAGGTGTACTCTCGCTCTTCCAGTGCCGACAACTTTAGGCCTTGAGAACTTTAGACCTTGAGAGAAAAATGGATAAGAATGAGGAATAGACTTCTAATGACTCGATCAAAGAAGATTTATACAATTCAAGGAACTCGACTCACTTTTGATTCACCCTCAGATCCAATGTATTATTGTTTTAGGGTAAGGCTAGCCGCTCTCAGAGTAATCTCGAAAACCATGTCAAGAGGTGCTAATTTCCTCCATCGGCATTTCCGTCATGGTTATTACCCCCCTTCGGATTGCTTAGTTTTAATGCCCCTAGTTTAGAAGGGTATCAAAGTAAGTCTCACCGATACTACTCGGGTTCCGAGTTCCTACCCAGTTTGAAGAATGCTTCTCCATCTCATTGATTTCTCCTCTTTCCAGGAAGTCACAACTGATGTCTTCCAGGTTTTCAATCTTGCAGACCGCTTGTCTTGATTCTTGCTTTGAGTTCTCACTCTAAACTCAATTTCTGAAATCCTCCATAACTGAGGAGCTCTTTTTGTATCTCACCAACTTTCTGTCTGTGGGAAGTCTTTGCTGCTGACTAGATTGCCTTCTTGAATTTTTCAATCTAGCAGACCGCTACCCTTACTTTGCATAAGCCAACCTCTTTGGTTGTTGACTTAGTAAGAAAAATGATTCTCACTTTTCTCTAGGCCGCCTTTTCAGGTTTTCAACCTAGCAGGTCTTCAGACTCTCGTTCTTCTCTTTTCTTTCTTTGTTTGTTTTCGTTTGCTTTGAACATTTGCTTGCTTTACCAGAAGGACTTTCTAGGTAGGCATAGGTTCAAAGGGGTAGGATGTTTCTTTGGTTCAAACGATTTGGACCGAATCTGGTCTAGCCAGACTAACTACGTACCCCAAAAGTGGAGGATCAGATCCGCGTAGTTCGTTTTAGGGTTTATCAAAGAATGGTTTGGCATTTTAGCTTCAAAATTTTGAAAGGGGGATGATTTAGCTTTTATCCCAAAGGCTGACCGAACCTGAATTGATCAGGTTGCCTACGTACCCCTGAAGAGTTGGGGATCAGGTCCGACATAGTTCGGGTGCATAAAATGCCCCTGGTTTATAATGTGGTTGAAAGAATTGTTTGGTTTTAAAGTGTTGACTCAAAGGACTCACAAAAAGATTTTTTTAAACGTTAGGATTTTGGCTATAAAGGCTTAAACGTCCAAGGATGGCCTCCTGGTGTTTTGACATACAAGGTTTTTGAGAAATAAGGCTCAACAACTTTGAATATTTTTGTCCAGTAGTCTAGCGGTATTTGCAAGCAAGACTTCAACCACAATGTTCCACTCTTCATCTCGGAGCTCTTGAATCCATCTTCCAGATTGCACAACTCTCATGAGTCTCCAAATGTTGAAGACGATTCTCATATACAATCTGTCTCACAGACTCCATCATCTGGGTCTTTGATATTCCTAAGGAGTTGTCTTAGGGACACATTCCCTTCTCATTTTTGTCTTTTTCTCATGCCTTTCTTTCTTTTGAATATTCTCTTTCTTTTAGACACAAGAACTGTCCCTACTCTCTAAATACAATGACTTGAAATTCCATCAAGATGTACAACCCAAATGCTCTTCTTGGGGATCAAGTCTATGACTTCCTTTTATGAAAGTCTTCTCTCAATGTCTTCATCAGCTTCACTTAATGCTTGATGTTCATATCTCTCTCGAATTTTGCCTTTTAACTGAATGTCTAAAGCTGATGGAGTCTTGCTTTTCATCACAACAAGGCATTCCACCGGTTTATCCTTATAGGATCAAGCAAGACTACCTCAAACCCCCTCTAAATAGGTTTATCAATTCTTTGCGCTCCTCGGGAGATAAAGTAATCCTTCTTTTTCGAGTTTCAGATTTCGATACCACTATCAATAGCTTCGATTACTTCTTTGAGTGGCTATGCTCGACGCTTTTCCTCTCGTTTGACCATCTTTCAGATCTCGAGGGGAATTTCATCCGCATTCTGATCCGAGAAGAGTGTCTTTAGTTTTATTTTAAACATTAGATCTAAGAGTGAATCATAGAACATCAAAGATACAACTCTGAATTAACATGACTAACAAACATGACACACATTTTTTTTTGACATTGACACAATAAGACTTACCAACTTTGAGAGAAGAAAGTTGGCATGCACTCAACAAAAGACAAACCTAAAACACAAAACACTTCTTCAATGGTAAATGAACTAGCACTGAAAGGTTATGGGTGACACTCCTTCCTCCATGATGTCCATAACTAGGGGTTCAACCCTGGTGTAGATCCTGTTGACCTGGCTTCAGCTGCTCTTTAATAACTGGCATCGGTAACGATCTCGCTGGCATATAACTACCTCCCGACATTTCTAGCTCTAACATTCCCAAATTTGCAGCTGAAGTACGTCCTAGTTCAAATGTGGGATGAATGATGACAGAGGGATCTTCAAAAGGCACAATCGTCAAGTTAGCTTTAGTAGCAGCTTGAGAAATATCAACACGTCTAGGTGAAGAATTCTGATTAGCATAAAACCCGGGCCAAATGGGACGGTCCCTATCTATGAGGTCCTGGATGGCAAATATGAGGGAGCGACAACGATTGGTGATGTGACCAGGGCCTTGGTGATATTCACAGTATTTATCCTTGTTGTAGAACCTTGGAAGAACCTTAGGAGGTGGCTTCTGAGCCATGAGTTTCAACTGTCCATCCTTAACAAGTTTTCGGAGAATGACCACTGGAGGTTTCGGTAATGGAGTGAACTTCTTCTTACGCTTCTGTGCTGGGTTCTCATCTCCTTGACCAAACTTCTGCATGACAGGTTGAGGTGCTTTATGAGATGACTCAATAATGTTGTATCTTCTTAGAATTAGCAACTGATTTGCTATTGTTCCTTGGATTCTTCACGCTTTGGTGATCAATGGTCAATTCTTCAATTTCTTTAACATGTTCTTTCACTTTTCCTACTGAGGTGGGAGATGGGAGACACTTCTCTTCGACATGTTGCTTGCCCTTGGAATTATTAATATGTGATACCGTGACTGAGACAGGAATAGGGATCATAAGAGATAGCTTCTCAACCTCGTTAGCAAATTCTTTCTCCTTTCCTACGACAGTGGGACGTGTAAAACACTTCTCTTTAGTAAGTTGTTCTTCTTCAGAATCCCCAATATATGCTATCATGGCCCTGATAGGATCAAGGGTCATAGGAGGATGATTTTGGACTACAGAGTCCTCAGAAATTACGAATTTACCATCATCTTTTGTTTTCAAAAATACCACTTCCTCCTTCGGACATTTCTCTTGATACTTTCCCCAGAAATTCTATCACTTCGAAAATCATGAATTTTCCATCATCTTTTGTTTTCAGAAGGGCCACCTCCTCCTTCACACTTGACATTTCTCTAGATACTTCCTTCAGAATTTCTACCACTCCCGCTAGGATTTCCATAGGTACAACCATTTTATCTGGGTAAAATGAAAGGAAACCGGTGCAACAGATAAGTGAGGTCAATTAGGTTGTACTCCTGTCATGAAAATGACAAACACTAACTTTAGTGTGAGGCAATCTCGTTGAATGTTATACACAGGTTGAAACAAGAGATAATACAAACACATCTCTCCTTTGGGTAAGAACCAACAGCATAACAATTGTAAGAAGCGTCATGGTAAGATAAACACATGATTTGTCAATAACCTTAAACAATAGCAATCACAATGAAAATGTGTTGGGTAAAATTTGGCAGCATGACGGCCACACAAAGGGACCACACAAGTCATCATAAGGGTATATGGATAAACTTGGTAGTATAGGACTCCCAGCAAGGATACTTGCACGCAAATGATGGTGACAAAATAGGCTCATGAGTGGTAAACAGAATATGGTCATCAGAGGGATGTGATCAAATGAGGGACTGACCATGAATGATAACATTTGGCCATGGGTCGGATTTACGACAAAAAGACCAAAGGATGGATCATGGCAATAAGAATGGAGATGAAAAGCCATCGATCTAATCATAATCCAAAAGATGAATGTATAAGGATAATTGATTACATTAGGAAGGAAAACCTAACTATGAAGTAAACCCTAATCTAATAATGTAAATACACGATGGAAAACATGGATCAACATTATGAACAACAGATCACGGGATAGATTATGGATAAAGAGCCAATAATCTAATGATTATCCACAGAATGGATAAATAGAAAGAATTGATAGATTAGGAAAAAGAACCTAACTAAAAAATCTTAATCTAATAATGTATATGTAGTATAGGAATCAATGATACAAAGTATAATCAAGTTTTATGATCAACGGATCATGGAATAAACTATGGTCATAATGGTGGTAAGTAAAAGCCATTGACCAGATTTATATCGGAAATATGAATTGATTGAATTGATTGAATTAGATAGGGAATCTCCACTAAATAAGAAGGTCCTAATCTAATAATCAATAGATATAGACATATACATATATATCCTAACCAGGGGCACCAGCCCTAAATATAATCTCGCAAAGTCAAGACACTTGACTCAAGACAGACATGTGAGTATACTAGGACTGCGTTGTAGCCACATAAGGTGAACTACAATAATCTATAGACATGACATAGCTCCTAAATATAGGCTTCACATGTGTAAGCAACACATGTTTGACCTTATATGAATGCAATATATATATATATATATATATATATATATATATATATATATATATATATATATATAAACGCATGCATCTCCTAGTTGGGCTTTACTAAGTCAGCAAATATATTTATATACATAATATATGAAAAATGAAAGTAGGGCTCCGGACTCAATCGATAGGGCACCATGCGTATGATCCATACTTTAGATGTATAACACAAGTACGCCGAGTGTTATTGTAGACACCCCCATTTTGCTTTACTTTAATCAACAAAGAAGTTAGTGTTCTTGTTATCAGTCTCTTTCAGTGTTTTCCATTCCCGTGTCCGCTCCTCTTGTTTTCTCGATCTTTTCGGTTATTTCTGTCATGTTTTGCGTTATCCTGATAATTGTTGAGAGGGGCTGTTCGCAAGAATTAAAGCAAGAGAGAATTTGGACCCATTTGGTGGGGCCACATTGAATATTTTGGTTAGATTTGGATCAAGCAAGTTGGCCCATGTAAGAAACATTCAAGTCATTTGTAGGGTTCACTATGGTTTTCAAAGATCAAATTTTTCGAAAAAAAATAAATTCGTCTAACATGGAATGGGGTTCACTAAGTTAAAGCAAGCGGGCCCACCAAAATTTTGATGAATGGATCTCATGGAAAATTCGGCTAAGGAATGGGCCTAGCATTTGGTTGTGGGATTCAAAATCGAGTGGCCCACTAAATATGTGTGGGGCCCACTCAAGGTGATTCAATTATATTCTCCTGGGTCCATATTTAAATCCATCGAAAAAGATTTATGGGGCACCAATTAAACAATATGGGGGGGGGGCAATTTGAAGGGTGTGATCTATTTATATTGAAGCCCGTTAGTTGAACGGTTTAGATCTTCCCATGAAAATGGTTTGTGGGCCCAACCCGTCCTCATTGCGGCCCATCCAGTTAAGCGATTCAGGATCATCTAATGGAGGAGATTTAAGGAAGTGTGATTGATTTTAGTGGGACCCATTTGGAGTATATATTGATTCAAATAGGAATATAATTTTTCTTTGCTCAAAATATAGCCCTCCAATTAGATGTTTCTAAAAAAAAAGTTTTTAGAATAAGAAAATCGTGGCTCGACACATTCTCTTAAAGAAAGCAAGGTTGTGATATTTATTCTAATTTTTTTTTTCATCGTCTGTTTTTTGGAAAGCAAGCTGTGAGTTTCTAAAAAAAAAAGAAGAAAAGCTCTCGGATCTCTCTCTTGAGAGGGAGCTCGAGGAAGAAAAAAAAAAGAGGAAAAAGCTCTCGGATCTCTCTCTTGGGAGAGAGCTCTGTGAAGGAAAAAAAGAAGAAAAAGGAGAAGGGGAGGGGCAGTGCTCGAGGGTTCTCATTCCCCATTAAGAGAGGAGTTTTTCTCTGAAACAGAAGGAGTTACTTCTATTCTCCTAGCTCTTATTTCTACTCTCTCACGTTCAACAGCAGAGGGAGGTGGGTTATCAAAAAAAAAAAAAAAAAAAACCGTAGGGAGGATTTTCCTGGGAAAGAGAACAAGAGCTCTCTGTATCTGGTTCTCTCTCTCACCATCTGTGTTCCATCCCTCCATCACTCTTCTTCTCTGTCTGTTTTCCTTTCCCCACCACCTCTACAATTCTCCCTCACTCTCTCCCTCTACCTTTGCCGCATCCTCACAAAAACATAGTATCTGTTCCTCTGTGGTTTTTTTTGTGTGTGTTTTTCTTTCCTTCTATCTCCCCGAATTTGCACCTCCCCATTCGGCCTCTCCCTATTCCTCTAGAACTCCCCTCTCATCCCCAACAGCAGTTTTTTTTTTTTTTAAATATAAAAAAAAAAACAAAAGAAAAAAAAACAGAGTATCGGTTTTTTCACCGATACTCTGTTTTTCTTTTTTTCGTTCTCTCTCTCTCTCTCTCTCTCCATCACCTCCCCTTTAGTCTCCCATTCGGCTTGGCTCCACTCTGTTTTCTTTCACTATCTGTTCCTCTGTTTCGCTCTCTTTCTTCATTCCTCTATTTCTCAATTTTCTCATCCCTCACGCTCATTCTCCCTTCATTCCTCTGTTACTCCACTCCCATCCTCTCATGTGCACTCCCTCTCCATCTCTCTCACTCCTATCCTCTCACGTTCACTCATTCTCTACCTCACTCACCCTCTTTTTCTATCTGTCACCTCTCAGTCTCACTCCCATCCTCTCTTATTCTATCTCTCTCTCTCTATTTTCCTCTATTAATCCCACTCTCTCAATCTCTCTCTCTATCCATCCCACACTCTCTGCCACTCTCACATTCCCCTTCCCTATCTCTCTCTCCCCATCAGGAAAGAATAAAAAAAAACAAAGAAAATAAAGAAGAAGAAAAGCGGAGCGGATTGCACGTCGGCGTGATTTTTCGGAATTTTCGGCTTTTGGATTGGGCGAAATTCGAAAAAATAGCCATCTCAGGATGATCTATTTTTTGGAATTTTAAAATTTTCTTGTGTTCATCACATCAGAAAAAGGTTAGAGGACCTTTCCGGAATCGTAATTTTCTCGAAAATCGTGTTTTAAAAATAGAAAACTCTTCAAAAATATCTTTTCGACGAAGAAAAATAAAATATATACTAAATGAATTCCAAAATTAATTAAGTTTCGTGGGAAATTAATATAATACTGATACATTCTACCATGAATGTTTGAGAATTTTTGGATTTGTTTTGGTATATTATTTTATGCTTTCTTTGAAAATTATCAGATTTTGGGAGATTTTTACAGACATCAGATCACAGATAAAATTCCCAAAAGTTTTACACTACTCTTATATTCTATATTTCTAATTGCTGTAAAATTTTCAAATGATTTAGATATTGTCTCATATGGGATGTAGTGTTAATTCATAATCTGGTCTGAAAATTGAAAAATCCGAAACTGATAGTAAATAGCTTCTAAAATTCATGAAAATCTCATAGCATTCTATATTTACTTATATATTATTTCTGTAGAAATTTCAATGAATTTAGATTTCTATTTCTAGTAGTTTCTGTATTATTTTTGCAATCTGATCAATTAATTGTTAAATCAAAATTAAATATGAGCTTAATGTAAAAATCTGTAAAAATCTTTCACTAAGCTACATTTCATCATATCTTGCTGCTGTAGAAGTTCCAACTTATTTCGAATTCGTTTGCAACAGTTTCACTTGTAAAATCACTCATATGTTTAAAATTGATAAAATTCATTGAAAATCCGAAATCAATCGAAAATCATCTGAAAATCTCTAAAGAACCTTAAATCTCTATCGCATATTAACTCCTTAATCCATTGAAACAGAAATCTTAGGATCTTTAGATTTCCCTGGAAAAATGGCCAGCGCATCCATAATCGTATCCCTATTGCACTCTATCTTTGACAATTTGAATATTTAAGCTATAGCACGTTGTTGGCTCCGAGGTTACTGTCCACGGAAATCCTGAGATATGCCAGTCAATAAGGTGCTATAACCTAAGTATTAAATTGCGCAAGGAAAGAGCGCACGATTCCCTTCATTGGATGCTATTCTGGGCCAAAATTGGTGAACCCTAGAGCCATTGGTAATCCTTAAGTGTCCAGAAACTGAAAATCCTTGAAATCTGAAATTCATTAACTTCAAGAACTTGAATCGATATGTCTCGAGTCTTTCGGAACCATTGGATTATGGTTTCCGACATAAGAACCATTAGAGCCCAACTTAGGAACACTTGTGTCGGGTCGTGTCCTAGGTTTTAGGGAGTTTTAGGTGTTAGGGAGTTCTAGAGTTAGGAGTCCAGCCTCATCACGGGCGTTTGCTATAGATAGCAACCGTGCCATAGATCTAGTTACACTAGTCACCCAAATTTTCCCTAGGACAAGCCTAGTTATCTAGGATGTAGGTTAACCTGCATTAGTCTAAGGGACAACTTGCACTTAGATAGGATCATATAGCATCTTAGATGAAATCTTAAGATAATAAAATCCTCAACTTGAGTTAAATAACTTCTCTTAAAACTGTTGAAACAGTCAATCCCGTCTAGGTCGATGTCTTAGTTGAGTTAGGCATAAGTAGCTTAGCTTAGGTGCACCGAACTACGTCGACTCTGATCCCAGTGAGGCTTGGGTACGTAGGCAGCTTGGATGTCTGATGGCATACCAACCGCGAGTCGGCACCACAACAAATTGTGGTGTTTTGTATATTAATTTTCTTGTAAATGCTTAATTAAATCACTTAGGACTTTCCATGAAATTAGAATTTTAGGAGAAGTTTCACTTAGATTGAATCCAGACAAATTAAGAAAATCAAGATACACATTTAGGATTCACATTGAAATTAGATCATAGGATGCATGTCACTTAGTTCGCACATTAACATAGAGTTGAATGAGCCATTTAAAATAAATTTAAAAGAGTTAGCTTTTGGAATCGAAGACCGATTATCGGGCAGGAATGGTGCATGTGGTGGATAACTCCTCATACCTTCCATTCTCGTAACCAGGTAGCGAATCTAGATTTCTGGTTAATCATGGGTCCTAGATCCCACATCTAGGTGGCGACTCTGTCAGTCTCTTTTGTGTGGAATTCAGATTGCCTTAGTGATCCCAAGTTCACATAAAAGATGAATTAAAATCAATAATTAAAATGCACACGCCAATCGCGTGGGTACGAGAGACCAAGAGAAGGCGTGGCGGCCCGCGCCCCACCCCTCTCGCGGGATCGGGTCCCACAGTTTGGCGACTCTGCTGGGGATCACCTAACTTCATTAAAATTTCAAAAGATAACCCATTTGAATTTAATTTAACTGGCTCATAAAAACTCTATCATTTCTATGCTTATTAGATTAGTTTGTATGCTTTATTTTCTCATCACATTTTACTCAAACTTAATCTAACAAAACCTGAAGGCATCATAGATTGCGCGAACTTATTGCACACATTTACATCACTTGCATCTAAACCCTGCATCTCACATGCACACACGTCCTATTTTAGGAACCCGGAGTATTATCTAGCATGGTTGACTGGGATTTCATCACCTGGTGCCTCTGTGCTAGAGAAGCATTCCACTCTTAGCCTAGCACCTTATGGTGCGTAAACGGATCTCTTGTTCACGTACTGATACGCCGGACACTGGTACAGTATATCGAACATGGATTCACGCTAAGGGAACTCTTGGCCTTACCCTTAGATTGACCCACACATGCATGTAGTATACGAACACATGTGCATCACGTGTGTGAGCCTAGTTTAGGATATCTTACCCATTTGTGTCTAGATTAGGCCGTGGTCCATCTTCCAATGGTCACGATCGGTCCTTAGATACACGAACAAAGTCATGAGTCGAGATTCTCTCTCCACTCCGATAGATTAGGATTAGGGTTGATGCCTTCAGGTAACACTGTTAAAATGTGCGAAGATTAAAAAAACTTTCCCTTTGGGGTTAGGATATAAATCCCATTCGTTTCCAAAGATCTCATAGGATTAGTCATTCATGATCTATCCGTTGAAAGCAATCCTATGCTATCTCATCCCATCTCTTGATCGTATAATTTTCAATCTTCCATCATGTGATTCGATCATGTATTCATACTTTCTTTTACTGGCAGGAACTTATCCCAATCTCGTGTTCATATAACCCTGATCATTCTTGTATCATTTCTCTTGGCTTACAAGCACCATGTCTACTCGTACAATTCTTGATTGGATCCGTGGTACATTAAGAGAATCCCATATCTATGCCATAAGTGAGCAAGAGAAAAATCTCTTCGGCTATGTGGCAACCATTAAGCTCGATTGGGGATTACTTTATGCCGCATCAGAATGTTGGGATCCCGATCATCATGTCTTCCGTTTTGGCAACCAAGAAATGTGTCCCACCTTTGAAGAATGGTGTGCCTTATTGGAATATTCTGTGGATGGCCCTCTAGTGAAGCCATCCTGTGTTCCAGATTACCGTCCTTTGTTCCTTCGCTTAATGAATAATCCAGATGAATCCATGAACTCTTTCATGAAAGGCCAAGAAGCGTCCATGCAACATCTTATTGACATTTACCCTCCTATTGGACACATTGGTGCTGTTGATATTCAAAAAGCCCGACGACCGCCTTGAGATTCTGCTCCTTTGCTAGGTTCCTCACTGTCCAGTCTTCTCGCTTTGCGTCAGCTGTTCTTCTGGACCTCGTTGATCAAATGGATCGTGGCGCCAATCCAATTCCTACTATGCTTGCAGAAACCATCAATGGATTGGATGATATGGCTCGTCTTCGTGCCAGCTCAGGTCCAGGTTCTTATGTTTGATCCTTCGTTGGTTCTTTCTCAGGATGTCCTGCTTTACTTCAGGTGTGGTTGTGCCACAAGCTAAAAATCGCAGCTCCTGTGCATTTCGATCATACGTTATACACCTTCAGTGAATGGCGTCATGATGTTTTTTTCGATCACAAAAACGATTGAGTTGAATGGTTAAATTCTCGCCAAGAAGATCAGATTTATTGGCAAATCCCTGGAATCCAAGAAGCCATCTTCAACACTGGAGAAGCTAACTACGTTCGCCTTCTTGGTCTCAAAAAGACTTCCTTTTATGTTCCTGCCAGGATCCTGCGTCAGTATGGAAGGGAGCAATCTATTGTGCCTCCCCTTCGTCATTTTTATCCGCCTGAGGATCTCAAGCCCAAGATTGTCAAAGCCGTTTCATCTGCTTGGGATGTCAGGATCATCAAACCTCTAAAAGAGTCAGCTGAGCAAGATTGTCGTACAAAGAAGAAGTCTAAAAAGAATGTTTAGTTCCATGTTTAATCTTATCCATTTATCTCTGAAAGAATGAATCATGTACTCAAGCTTTAATGATTAAGCAATAAAGTCCATCTTTCTCTTTCATTATCTTCGTCTATGTGTGTATTATCGTCTGTTCTTCTCTGTGATCTTAAAATATGTTTTTCAAATATTTCAGGGCAGTAAACACCATAGCTAACCCTACTACTCCTTGGGTTCGGGTCTCTTCGCGATTGGAGATGAATTCTGTCTCTCCACCACCCTCTCTGAGAACCCCAGCATCTCCTTCTTTCTCATCCTCACCAATGGCAGATAACCAAGATGGCCTTTCACCTGCTGCTATTACCGATACTCTTACCTTGATTCTCCGGCAGCTTCAAGAACTCAAAGAAGAGAACCGAGTTATCAAGGCTCAGCTTTCTGAGAAGTTGGGACCATCGTTGTCCAAGGATAAAGGGCCTATGCACCAAGCAGCTACTTCAGCAGCACCCGCCCAGCCAGTGTTCATCCCTATCCCAGATAAAACTGAAGAGGAGTTAGAAAGAGAGCAGTACAGCGAAGGTCATGGTAAGCCTTCCCAGTCAGCAGTTGATAAGACGGTTATGGAGAAATTAGAAAGTCTTACTAGAAAAGTTCAAGACATTCAGCTTCAGGACCGAGGTGGTTTCAACCCAAGTGATCTTACATTGTTTCCTGAAATCCGTCTCCCCGCAAGCTTTCAGATGCCAGATTTTGACAAATATGACGGTGTGGGTTGTCCGATCACACATTTGCAAATGTTCACCATCATGTGTCAGCCTCAAGGCTTATCTCCTGAGCAAATGGCTCAATTGTTCCCAGTTTCCCTAACCAAGGTTGCTAGGAGATGGTTCATGGTCCTAGACAAGACTCGTTATAGGACATGGAAGGATATCGGTGAGCAATTCATCAGGCAGTTCAAATATGATGATGGGACCGAAGTCACTAGGAAGGATCTTGAGAGAACCAAGCAGGCCTCAAAAGAGTCATTCTTAAATTTCGTCAAGAGATGGAGAAGGTTAGCGGCTCAAATGATGCAGCGTCCCTCAGAAGAGGAGCAAGTCCAGATGATTATGAAGAATATATCCTCTCAGCTCCAATATCACATGTCTCTTCGGTATTATCCAGATTTTAAACACTTCATCAATGCTGGTATGCAAATTGAGGAAGCAATGACATAAGGAATTTACAATAGAGGAAACCCCAATTCAAAAGAAGTTAAGACACAGACTCTAGCTAAGATCTCTGAGGTTGATAATGTATCAATGGCTAACCCGTCACGGAACTCTATGGTATTCAAATATACTCAATCAGGGATTGCAGCTCAGCAAACTCCTGTTTCCACCATCTGTCATATTGCAGCAAGGATTGGAATCCGGCGATATCTACTTGCCTCGCATTAAGGAACCTCCTAATCCACTCCCCAGGACATGGAGGGCGGAAGAGCACTGTGATTTTCATCGAGGATCGGGGCATAGTACTGATCAGTGCTTAACTCTGAGGCATGTGATCCAGAAATTGATCGATGAGCGCATGCTGCCATTTCAGCAAGCGCCAAATATTGCTGATAGTCCTATACAAAACCAGGTTGTACCGCCGCTGGATGATGTTTAGGCACTTGGGGTTTGAGGAGCTCAGGTTCAGTTGCAGTGATAGAGAAGAACCAGAAGTTAAAAGACACTTGTTATGATGATGATTCAGTTTTCGCCGAGCCTCTAAAGCTAGACAGTCGCAGCAGTCTTAGTCCTTTTGTTATTTTAATTAAGTCATGTCAGGATGTCGACTCCAGTCATTAAGTGCAGTCTTCTAAAAGTTTGAATAAATTTCTAGTCAGTTGAGTCGTTTCTTACTTTTATTTTTTGAGTCAAGAGTGTGAATTCTGAGTCTGTTCAGAATAAGTCTTATCAGATGTGGTTTTTTTTTTCAATTCAATGAAATTTGCTTTTTCTATACATTCCAGTGTGTGCTTCTAACTTTAATAACCAATAAGAATAATGCTCCCTCCTCAAATGAGGAAGAAGATGCCGACGAAACTCCTCTTGAGTTGCAGCCTATGCTCAAACAAGAGGAGGAGCGCCGAGCTCAGCCTCTCAAAGAGAAAATTGAAATGGTAAGCACTGGCACTGAAACTTTGTTTCAGTGAATGCCGATTGAAAATACATTACCCTCTGAAGAATCTGAGGAATTGATAAACCTATTTCGAGAATAAAGAGATGGTCCAGTAAGCGCTATCATTAATGCGGAGAAAGACCCAAATAGAAGGTTCAAGAAAGAATGAAGTAAATGTCACATGCTATACAAGGGACATGGATTCGAAACAACTTTCATATCTCCA
The DNA here is from genome assembly GCF_043159265.1 of Tasmannia lanceolata. NCBI lineage: Eukaryota > Viridiplantae > Streptophyta > Magnoliopsida > Canellales > Winteraceae > Tasmannia > Tasmannia lanceolata. Next base: position 36,001,012 of record NW_027518679.1, on the reverse strand, counting down.
GTCAATGGCCCTGGTCACAGGTTTCACCGGTGACAATGTAAAGCCATCAAATTCAATATGAAAAGTGCAAGAGCAATCATCTCAGAGCGATCATCAAAATATCAAGGGCCACCGATTCAAGGATGAAATGATGTCCAAAAACCGGTATGCACCCTCAAGGTCAAATTACTTATCAATATCGAGAAAGAAGAAGAATCATTATCTCTTACCGGGAAATGCCGTCAAACTCCGTGAAAAAAAAATCAGTACCAGAGGGACTCTAGTAACCTATATCGATTCCCAATCTGAACATCGGAAGGCCTCCTTTGGCCGAATAAATCCCAAAATCAGAACCCAACGTCAAAAGAATACCGGTTTGCAAACCCTTCGAGCCTGAATGAAATTTTCTTGAAAACCCATCAGACTAGGGGCATTCGCCCCGAACTACGCGAGACCTGATCCCTACATTGGGGTACGTAGGCAGCTCGGTTAAACCGAGTTCGGTCGATTCAAAAAAGAAAGAAAGAAGAAATTTAATCCTTTCAGAAGAAAGAGGGACAAGTTCCAAAAGAAGAGAAGTCAATCATTCCAGAAAGAAAAGAAAAAAGAAAAATCAATTAACCTTCAAACAATTTATCTTCAAACAGGGGCATTCGCCCTGAACTACGCACGACCTGATTCCTACCCTGGGATACGTAGGCAACCTGTTCACAGGTTCGGTCGAAATCTTTGTTGAACCTTAAGCCATTCTTTAAAAAACCCTATCCTACCTATAAAGTCCTTCCGGTGTTCAGAATTAACGATATAGGTCCCGAAACACAAAAAGTGAAAAAAAAAAAACGGGGCGGAGTTATGAAGATCTGCTAGACTGAAAACCTGAAAGGGCAGTCTAGGCAAAATTTAAGATCATTCACCTGCTAAGTTGAAAACCCGAAAGGGCGGCTTAGGCAAAAGCTAAGGGGATAGCCTGCTAGATCGAAAACCTAGAAAGGTGGTTCAGGCAAAAGTTAAGGCTAACACGGTCCGCCAAGTTAAAAACCCTGAAGAGGTGACTTGGTCACGGTAAGAGAATCATCATAAGAAAGTTATAGCCGGTATCAAGATTGAAGAAGAGAAAGAAGTTCGAGCAAGCTTAAATGTCATCCAAGAAACTTGGGGGCATTGAAACCAATCAATCATAGGAGTGGTAATCAAATTCTAAGAGCATTATTGTTTTAAAAAAAAATCCATGCTTATCAATTGAGAAACTACTCTTTGAAAGGCTAGACTTACCAAGCAAAACGATAACTAAGTCAGGAGCATCACTGTGTATCAGTCCAGTCAGTCCATTCCTGTTCGTTTTAGCTCATTCTTTCAGAAACTTCCCGTTCATCCAATAGTGTCTTTTACCATCTTCCCCTTTTTAGTAGAGTCGATCATTGTCCAGTTAGTCAAATGTTGCAACTGTCTCGGTAAAAGATGCCTGGTGTAGCTAACCCCCTGCAATTGTTCCAAAGCTAAGTTAATCCGCAGGCAAGGATTTCAGGAGTTAAGAAAAAAATCCAGTCTAAGCAAAGTCAGTTCCAGAAGAATCCAGAAGCAGAAAAATCCGAAAAACTAGTTCCCATAAGAAGATCATACCATAGAAAAGCACCTTAAGCTTGGAAGAGCCTTAGATGCAATGGTGGTTGAGCCAGTTTCTCATAAAGATGAACCATTAAAAATCGGAATCTCCTTCCAGTCAGTTGAATATTTGTTTGAATGCTTGTCAAAAGAAGAATCCTCTGTACCAGTGTCCGAATATTCCGAGGTCCCAGTTTATATCCCCAGTAAAGAAGATCTTAATCTAAGAAATTTCAAGCCCTGTGAGACTTTCTTGTTCATCCCCAGTAAACAATTCAAAATGCGAATAAACTTGTGTAAAAAACCAGTTTACTAGTTCATCAATTACCAATTCCTGATTTTCCAGTTCCAGTATCCAGTATTCCAGTTCCAGTTTCATTTTCCAATACTCCAGTTCCAGTATCCAGTATCCAGTATCCCAATATTCCAGTATCCAGTATTCCAGTATTCCAATATTCCAGTTCCAATATCCCGTATTCGAATATTCCAGTTCCAGTATCCAGTATTCTAGTATTCCAGTTCCAGTGTCCATTATTCAGTTTCAATTCCAGTATTCCAGTTCCAACGTCTAGTATTCAGTTTCAATTCCAGTATTCCAGTTCCAGCATCCTGTATCCAGATTCAATTCCAGTATTCCAGTGTGTCACTATGCCAGTTCTAGTCTCCAGTTCCAATATCCAATATTCCAGTATCATAGTTCTAGTGTCCAGTATCTCTATCACCAATATTCCAGTGTTCCATTTTCCAGTACTTGTATTCCAGTTCCTAGTATTTCGGCACTCCAATTCCAACATCCAGTTCCAGTGTCCGAAAATCCAGTGTTTCAGTACTCTAATTCTAGTATCCGGTATGTCTTCGTTCTAGAGTTCCGGTTCCCGATGTCTAGATTAAGATTCCAGTCTCCAGTTTTCAGTCCTAACATCCAGTGATCAAATTCCAATCCCAAGTGAATCAATCAAAATGTCAATCTAATCTAATCCCCAGTTCACCAAATATCAAGTTTTGACTCTCCAGTTTTCCAGTAATCAAGTTCTACAATTCCCAGTGAACTGGCTCCTTAACTCCTCAGTTCTTTGATTCTCCGGTTATCTGACTATTGAGTCTCTTAATCATCCAGTTCTCCAAATTTTTAGCTCTGTAAAAATCCAGTCCCTAAATTTTCTACTTCTCCAGTTTTCCAATTCTTCAGTTCATCCAATCTTCAATTCTCCAGTTCCAAGTCATCTAGTCTTCCAATTCCCCAGTCCACCCATTGCTTGATTATTACATTCTAATTCTAGGGTTTCATCTAAGGTCTTGAATTATATTAAGTTGCATTGTGTCTAGAGAGTCCTTTGTCGATTAAAGCTACGCAAAATGGTTCTGTCATTTTTGCTTTGGTATTCGATGACTACGTCATCTCTACCAAAGAGGGGCATCTGTAGACACCCCCATTTTGCTTTACTTTAATCAACAAAGAAGTTAGTGTTCTTGTTATCAGTCTCTTTCAGTGTTTTCCATTCCCGTGTCCGCTCCTCTTGTTTTCTCGATCTTTTCGGTTATTTCTGTCATGTTTTGCGTTGTCCTGATAATTGTTGAGAGGGGCTGTTCGCAAGAATTAAAGCAAGAGAGAATTTGGACCCATTTGGGGGGGCCACATCGAATATTTTGGTTAGATTTGGATCAAGCAAGTTGGCCCATGTAAGAAACATTCAAGTCATTTGTAGGGTTCACTATGGTTTTCAAAGATCAAATTTTTTGAAAAAAAATAAATTCGTCTAACATGGAATGGGGTTCACTAAGTTAAAGCAAGCGGGCCCACCAAAATTTTGATGAATGGATCTCATGGAAAATTCGGCTAAGGAATGGGCCTAGCATTTGGTTGTGGGATTCAAAATCGAGTGGCCCACTAAATATGCGTGGGGCCCACTCAAGGTGATTCAATTATATTCTCCTGTGTCCATATTTAAATCCATCGAAAAAGATTTATGGGGCACCAATTAAACAATATGGGGGGGGGGGCAATTTGAAGGGTGTGATCTATTTATATTGAAGCCCGTTAGTTGAACGGTTTAGATCTTCCCATGAAAATGGTTTGTGGGCCCAACCCGTTCTCATTGCGGCCCATCCAGTTAAGCGATTCAGGATCATCTAATGGAGGAGATTTAAGGAAGTATGATTGATTTTAGTGGGACCCATTTGGAGTATATATTGATTCAAATAGGAATATAATTTTTCTTTGCTCAAAATATAACCCTCCAATTAGATGTTTCTAAAAAAAAAGTTTTTAGAATAAGAAAATTGTGGCTCGACACATTCTCTTAAAGAAAGCAAGGTTGTGATATTTATTCTAAATTTTTTTTTTCATCGTCTGTTTTTTGGAAAGCAAGCTGTGAGTTTCTAAAAAAAAGAAGAAGAAAAGCTCTCGGATCTCTCTCTTGAGAGGGAGCTCGAGGAAGAAAAAAAAAGAGGAAAAAGCTCTCGGATCTCTCTCTTGGGAGAGAGCTTTGTGAAGGAAAAAAATAAGAAAAAGGAGAAGGGGAGGGGCAGTGCTCGAGGGTTCTCATTCCCCATTAAGAGAGGAGTTTTTCTCTGAAACAGAAGGAGTTACTTCTATTCTCCTAGCTCTTATTTCTACTCTCTCACGTTCAACAGCAGAGGGAGGTGGGTTATCAAAAAAAAAAAAAAAAAACCGTAGGGAGGATTTTCCTGCGAAAGAGAACAAGAGCTCTCTGTATCTGGTTCTCTCTCTCACCATCTGTGTTCCATCCCTCCATCACTCTTCTTCTCTGTCTGTTTTCCTTTCCCCACCACCTCTACAATTCTCCCTCACTCTCTCCCTCTACCTTTGCCGCATCCTCACAAAAACAGAGTATCTGTTCCTCTGTGGTTTTTTTTTTGTGTGTTTTTCTTTCCTTCTATCTCCCCGAATTTGCACCTCCCCATTCGGCCTCTCCCTATTCCTCTAGAACTCCCCTCTCATCCCCAACAACAGTTTTTTTTTTTTTTAAATATAAAAAAAAAACAAAAGAAAAAAAAAACAGAGTATCGGTTTTTTCACCGATACTCTGTTTTTCTTTTTTTCGTTCTCTCTCTCTCTCTCTCTCTCCATCACCTCCCCTTTAGTCTCCCATTCGGCTTGGCTCCACTCTGTTTTCTTTCACTATCTGTTCCTCTGTTTCGCTCTCTTTCTTCATTCCTCTATTTCTCAATTTTCTCATCCCTCACGCTCATTCTCCCTTCATTCCTCTGTTACTCCACTCCCATCCACTCATGTGCACTCCCTCTCCATCTCTCTCACTCCCATCCTCTCACGTTTACTCATTCTCTACCTCACTCACCCTCTTTTTCTATCTGTCACCTCTCAGTCTCACTCCCATCCTCTCTTTTTCTATCTCTCTCTCTATTCCTCTATTAACCCCACTCTCTCAATCTCTCTCTCTATCCATCCCACACTCTCTGCCACTCTCACATTCCCCTTCCCTATCTCTCTCTCCCCATCAGCAAAGAATAAAAAAAAAAACAAAGAAAAGAAAGAAGAAGAAAAGCGGAACGGATTGCATGTCGGCGCGATTTTTCGGAATTTTCGGCTCTTGGATTGGGCGAGGATCTCCACCAGAGGTAGGTACACTGTTCTCGAATTTTTCCAAAATTATTTGGTATTTTTTTAGATTTTTGCATGATTTTTAAGCATTTAATTAAATTTAATTCAATATTAAATGTGTGAGCTAAAAAATCATGATCTGCATGAGTGTTCCAAATCCGTTTTGTCCCAAAATTTAATACGATGTTCTAATTAAATAGAATGAAATAACTATCGGATCGGATCGGACATTGGATCAATGGTTTTTTAGAATTTGAGTGAAGAGTAGAATTTTATTTAAAATATTGGTTGAGAAATTACGAAATTCGAAAAAATAGCCATCTCAGGATGATCTATTTTTTGAAATTTTAAAATTTTCTTGTTTTCATCACATCAGAACAAGGTTAGAGGACGTTTTCCGGAATCGTAATTTTCTCGAAAATCGTGTTTTAAAAGTAGAAAACTCTTCAAAAATATCTTTTCGACGAAGAAAAATAAAATATATACTAAATGAATTCCCAAATTATTGAAATTTCTTGGGAAAATAATATAATGCTGATACATTCTACCATAAATTTTTGAGAATTTTTGGATTTGGTTTGGTATATTATTTTATGCTTTCTTTGAAAATTATCAGATTTTGGGAGAATTTTTACAGACATCAGATCACAGATAAAATTCCCAAAAGTTTTACACTAGTCTTATATTCCATATTTATAATTGCTGTTAAAATTTTCAAATGATTTAGATCTTGTTTCATATGGGATGTAGTGTTAATTCATAATCTGTTCTAAAAATTGAAAAATCCGAAACTGATAGTAAGTAGTTTCTAAAATTCATGAAAATCTCACAGCATGCTATATTTACTTATATCTTATTTCGGTAGAAATTTTATTGAATTTAGATTTCTATTTCTAGTAGTTTCTGTATTATTTTTGCAATCTGATCAATTAATTGTTAAATCAAAATTAAATATGAGCTTAATGTAAAAATCTGTAAAAATCTTTCAGTAAGCTACATTTCATCATATCTTGCTGCTATAGAAGTTCCAACTCATTTTGAATTCGTTTGCAACAGTTTCACTTGTAAAATCACTCATATGTTTAAAATTGATAAAATTCATTGAAAATCCGAAATCAATCGAAAATCATCTGAAAATCTCTAAAGAACCTTAAATCTCTGTCGCATATTAACTCCTTAATCCATTGAAACAGAAATCTTAGGATCTTTAGATTTCCCTGGAAAAATGGCCAGCGCATCCATAATCGTATCCCTATTGCACTCGATCTTTGACAATTTGAATATTTAAGCTATAGCACGTTGTTGGCTCCGAGGTTACTGTCCACGAAAATCCTGAGATATGACAGGCAATAAGGTACTATAACCTAAGTATTAAATTGCGCAAGGAAAGAGCGCACGATTCCCTTCATTGGATGCTATTCTGGGCCAAAATTGGTGAACCCTAGAGCCATTGGTAATCCTTAAGTGTCCAGAAACTGAAAATCCTTGAAATCTGAAATTCATTAACTTCAAGAACTTGAATCGATATGTCTCGAGTCTTTCGGAACCATTGGATTATGGTTTCCGACATAAGAACCATTAGAGCCCAACTTAGGAACACTTGTGTCGGGTCGTGTCCTAGGTTTTAGGGAGTTTTAGGTGTTAGGGAGTCCTAGAGTTAGGAGTCCAGCCTCATCACGGGCGTTTGCTATAGATAGCAACCGTGCCATAGATCTAGTTACACTAGTCACCCAAATTTTCCCTAGGACAAGCCTAGTTATCTAGGATGTAGGTTAACCTGCATTAGTCTAAGGGACAACTTGCACTTAGATAGGATCATATAGCATCTTAGATGAAATCTTAAGATAATAAAATCCTCAACTTGAGTTAAATAACTTCTCTTAAAACTGTTGAAACAGTCAATCCCGTCTAGGTCGATGTCTTAGTTGAGTTAGGCATAAGTAGCTTAGCTTAGGTGCACCGAACTACGTCGACTCTGATCCCAGTGAGGCTTGGGTACGTAGGCAGCTTGGATGTCTGATGGCATACCAACCGCGAGTCGGCACCACAACAAATTGTGGTGTTTTGTATATTAATTTTCTTGTAAATGCTTAATTAAATCACTTAGGACTTTCCATGAAATTAGAATTTTAGGAGAAGTTTCACTTAGATTGAATCCAGACAAATTAAGAAAATCAAGATACACATTTAGGATTCACATTGAAATTAGATCATAGGATGCATGTCACTTAGTTCGACATAGAGTTGAATGAGCAATTTAAAATAAATTTAAAAGAGTTAGCTTTTGGAATCGAAGACCGATTATCGGGCAGGAATGGTGCATGTGGTGGATAACTCCTCATACCTTCCATTCTCGTAACCAGGTAGCGAGTCTAGATTTCTGGTTAATCATGGGTCCTTGATCCCACATCTAGGTGGCGACTCTGTCAGTCTCTTTTGTGTGGAATTCGGATTGCCTTAGTGATCCCAAGTTCACATAAAAGATGAATTAAAATCAATAATTAAAATGCACACGCCAATCGCGTGGGTACGAGAGACCAAGAGAAGGCGTGGCGGCCCGCGCCCCACCCCTCTCGCGGGATCGGGTCCCACAGTTATACATAGTATGCTTCATTGCTCATCGGTTGCTATAAACACAAGTACGCCTAGTGTTTACGGCTGCAGCACCGACGCATAGCTTGAAAATAGATGCAACTGTCCCATCAGGGTAATGACATCCCATCTTGCACGCACTGTATCTATCCCATGGAGCCAATAATGAAAAACAATGAAAGAAATAAAGAAAATAATAAAAGAAGTAAAGAATATGATAATGCCTGCAGTGCAGTGTGTGAATCCCTTGTTTTACGGACATATTTGGTGCCCCTGGATTTCTAAGCGATTAAATTCCCATTTATAATGATTTTGGCCCAAATTTCTTCAAAATTAGTAAAAATGACATTTTAACAGAGTTAGGCAATATCTCAAAATTCTCCCCAGCAGAGTCGCCAGCATGTGGACCCTGATCCGAGAGAGGCGGGGGACGAGCCCCCGGAAGTCTCTAGATCATCCACGTGAAGGAGAGCTCTATCAAGGAACTCTAAAAAAAGTGCCCCTCACAGCATGAGTGACTAGGGGTGGCCAGAACCAAACCAGACCCGAAGAACCGAACCGGACCCGAAGAATCGAACCAGAACCGAACTGTTTAAAAATACTTTGGGTCCGGTTCAGTTCCACTGATGAAGAACCGAACTTATTCGGTTCGGTTCCAGGTCTAATGTTCTTGGTTCGGTTCTGGAACCGAAGAACCGAACTTTTGAATATATATATATATAATATTTTTTATACTTCTATTATACATATACTTATTAATATAAATTACTTATAATATTAATAAGTAATAGTTTTTTTTTGAAATGGCTATAAGTAATAGTTAATACTATTCTTATAATAAGAAAGTAACTTATATTATAACTTTAATTAAAATTTTTTATAAATTATAATTAGTAATTAGTAATTAGCCATTAGAACCGGAGAACCGGACCGAACCGAACCGATTATGTTCGGTTCGGTCCTACTATGTACTACTGTTCGGTTCGGTTCTTACGGTTCATGGAACCGGGAACCGAGAACCGAACTTGTTGGCCAACCCTATGAGTGACGATGTAAAGTGAGATACCTCTCGATTCGGGGACTAGCCCGGATTCAAAACGTACCTTAAACAAAAGAGAGTCGACATCCAAGGAAGTAGGCCCTGGATCCCATACTATGCTCTGTTGCAATGGATAACTAGACATATGAAAGAAGGTTCGTGCCTGGTTACGAATTCGGAAGGTCCGAAGAGCACCTCATCCGCCCAAGTGCAAACACCTAGTCCCTTATGCCATTTATTTATTAATTTTGAAGAGTTTTGGGTGAAAGTCATGTGAAATGGGAATATATATCTCCGAGAAGACGTCTATCTAATAATGCATATCTCGGAGATGAATAATAAGCACACGCAAAAAAATGAAAGAAATGTCACCTAAAAGTAGCTAGGTTATGAGTCTCATGCCTAATTGGTGTCTAAGTTCTGATGGGTAAACACATGCATGCTATAGCTAAAGGTATAAGGTCTGTACATGAAAGTAAGAAAACATAACAAAACACACAGCATAACATAACTCGACTCCACACACGACTCGACGCGACAAATCCTAAACTATAATGTGATACTTGACTCGGACCAAGATGGCCTCCATCCCGGCTGCTCTAAGTATCCCGGCCTAAGGAAGAATCAGAATCAACGTAGTTCGATGACCTATTCTAAACTACAATGCCTAACCATCTGGACCACTATCCTAGACTCAATCAACTAGACCGGACTAATTTTTAAAGCTTCTTGTATAAATACTTAAGTTCAAGTGAATTGTAATTTTCAAGACTCTTTATATGCCCTAACTAATGCAAGTTGGTTAGCCTTAAGCTAATGCAGGTGGTTCCTATATCCTATGTGTAACTAGGCTGTGTGTCCTAAGAAAAACCATGGGTTAACTAAGTGTTTCCTAGTCTAGCCATCAGGTCGACTAAGTGTCTAACCGACCACGACTCGAGGCCTCCTAACTCTAGGGACACTCACATGACAAGACACACAAAGCATCCACATAACTAGGATAGACTCCTAACTCTAAGACACCCTAAACATCTAGGACAGACTCCTAACTCTATGGGAAGATCTTTTCGAAAAGATTTTGACGAATTTTTTTATTTTTGAAGGTTTGAAATATTTATTTTGAAAGGTTTGCTGGACTTGGGATGTGTATCCCAAGTTGCACTATGTACCCTGTGGAAAGGGATCAAGCCAACGTAGTTCGGAAACATAACTTCCTAGTACGCTCCTGAGACTTGATTTTTCAGATGTTTTTCAAATTTTTTTGTTATTTTTGACTCAAGAGGACAGATTTCTATCTTCATAAGGGTAGGACAAACTTCTAATATCTCGCAAAGGTTGGACAGAATCCTATGCTTTGCGGGGAGTTCTGGATGGGATCACATCTCTGCAAGGGTTGGACAGCATCCTATACCTTGCAGGATTGGATAAAATGACATGATTTGATGAGAGGTTAGACAGAATCCTAACCCTATGATAATAAGACAGACTCTTGAAATGTTGAAGAATTGACTCCTATGGTAGAGAATGACTCTGTAACTAAGGACGGATTCTCTAGCTAAAGACTGACTCCTAGACTAGTGACTCTAAGAAGGGGGGCTAATGAGACATGGCATGTCTCATAGGGATGGAGATAAAGAAGGGTGCTAGTGAGACTGGGCAAGTCTCCTATGTGTGACGCACTGGCGAGACAAAGTCTGTCTCCCAAAAGGTATGGTTTCTAAACATGAGAAATAGCTTGTCTCCTAAAGGGCTTTAGATAACTCTTTGATTGCCCTTGCAATGATAAGGCTCCTAATGTCTTAAGGGATACACATCTAAAAGACTGGACAAGTCTTTTAAATAAAAGAGGGGAGTGCTACCTGGACTGAGCAAGTCCCCTAATGATGGGCTTGGGCTAGCGCCATCATCTCCCTCTATGAGGAAGGGCCATCTAAGATCTAAAGGTACCTGAAAGGACAAGAGGTCTCTACCTAAAGAAAAAGGGAAGAAGAGAGAAGAGGGTACTACCACAACTGGGTAATCCCTCCAATGATGGGCTTGGGTTAACGCCTTCATCGCCCGCCACTTGATAAGTCCAAAGTTACATGAGGACACAATGAAAATTATAAAGAATCATCACCTAGTTACACAAAGAGAATGAACCATACAATTGACATGTGATGGGATGGATTTCAAATACACAAATAACGACTAATAGGCAGGGTAAAAGTACGTCACAGGCATATATGGGAGTAAAAAAATGTACATTAGTGTAGACACCCCATTTTGACCGTGCCCTAAACCCTCAATATTTGTGCAAAACCCCATCAAATCAGTGAGATAGGATCCCAAACTTCACCCTTAGCTAGGTTAGGGTCCCATTTAGCTCCCCGCAAAATTTTGTTGAAATCTGAGCACGTTTGCCTAGCGAACGAGCTAAGACGGTGCTGTGGTGTAAATGCTCTGAAGGGGGGTGAATTATCCGGAGCGGTGCAGATCGTGGTCCGAATAGGACACGATCTACGTGCCCATCACAAATGGTAGTGCCATTATCATCACCCGAAAATGCCTAATAAATATCGATTTTTTTCGTCTCATTTTAAGCGCTGGATTTTTTGCAAAAACAGATCTGAGAAAGAAGAAATCCCCCATTTTTCCGGTGATATCGCCGGAGCTCTAGCCGGATTCTCAATTCAATCCTCTTGTCTTCCCCCTTTGCAAACTTTAATTACTATTTTTTTTTTTACTTTTCCCTTCACAATCAAGCTTTAGGAACCCTATTCTCCTCCGTAAACCTTAGATCCGGCCATGGCAATCAAGAATCCGGCAAATCCACCTCCTCCGGTGAGCTTGAATTCCGGCCAACCCTCCTTCACTTCTACTACCTTTGCTAACCCTCTCATTTACAAAGGAGGATCGAGATTTTGCTTGCAAATCTGGAGAGAGAAAGAGAGAAATTTAGGGTTCCGATGGAGTTTCTTCCTCTGTCCGATCATCATCTCCGGCCTTAACTCCGGCCATTCCTTTAAACTCCGGTCAGTTGTCATCATCTATCTCTACTCATCTTCTTTTCTTTGGATTGTGAGATCTATGATTTTCTTTTCTTTTCCTTTTCCTATAACTTTTCAAACCCTAGAACAAGGTTTTAAAATATCCAGATCTATCATCCCCTCATCTCATGCCTTAGATCTACTTAGATCCGGTCATTTTTGTTGCAAATCTTGTCAAAACCCTTATTATCCGATCATCTTCTCCGATCAATCCAACTGGATTCCGGCCTAACTCCGATTCAATCCAAGCCTTAGATCTGCAGAGAGAGAGAGAGAGAGAGAGAGAGAGAGAGGAAAAGAGGATTTTCAAACCCTAACATCATAACCTTCATCCAAACCCTAGCTTACACTTCCTAACTTCGAATCAAGATTATAAAACCCTAGATCCAGTTTTTCCTCTGCAAAAATCTGTCGATTTCGTATCTTAACTTTGGTAGATCTCCATTAAATCCGTGAAAAAGCCTAGATCTAGCTTCCATTGGTTTGGATTTGGACATTTCAATCCCGATTAGTCGTCAGCGTAAATTTCAGTTGTGGATTTTCTTTTACTTCTGCTAATTGGAAATAAAGGCGTTTAAGAGGAGCTTAAAGGATCATTATTACGTTTTGTGGGAGAATTTGGAAGGCTATGGATCGAAGCTATAAGCTCAGGAGTTTATATTGAAGGGTACTTTGGTGCTGAAAGGACTCAGGTAAGTCTTTTGTTCGGAAAAATTGATTTTTTTTTTGTAATGTAGATGCTCTTGTTATATTCTAGTCCAAGAGTGGGTGGAATTTTTTACCTTAAGATTGTAAACTCCAGTGCATTGTTGAGTTTTAGAATTATGTAGATGCTCATGTTATATTCTAGTTCAAGAGTGGGTGGAATTTTTTACCTTAAGATTGTAAACTCTTGTGCATTGATTACATGTAGAAGTTATTTCATATGGATCGAAGGAGGGCATATGAATGGATTGTGTTTGTTCTTTGAATTGAACATGAGTAACAGTAATTAAAAAATAGGCTTTGTTAGTTGACATTGAAGCATTGAATCGAACTTGAGTAATACTTGTTCATTGCCTGTATTTCAATTTAGTCATCTATATACTATTAAAAAGGCAAGATTCATACAATATTTTCAGGTAGTTATCCTCACTGTGATTTCACACTAATTTGATGTCTGCTCTATTTCGGATTGGTTATGTACTAGGGTTAACATTATGATAAATTGTTTATTAAGATATGTTGTTTTTATCTTGTATGAGATATCAGTACAATACGGAGTTTTTAGTTTCTTTTTTACATTTGATCTCACATTTTGCATTACAATGGACTAATTTTTGCATTGGTTATACATCATATTTAGTGTCAATACTGTGTTGAGCCATTTTTTGTATTATGCAGTTAATTTCTACATTATAAAGACTTGATTTTGCACTATACAATTCATGGACTGAAGGTTTGTGGAATTGGTTTATCTAGTTGTGGATAGGTTTATCTTCTGTGTGCTTATAAAAATCAGAATATCTAGTTCAATTCATGTCTTGTGAGCACATCTATTTGTAGTCCAGTCATGATTTTTTGAGCACATCTATTTGCACTCCAACTCATTTGTCTTTTTAAGCTGTAACAGGAGCTTACTGTCAATTGTAATGTTATTCTTTGCATGCTCTTTGGTTGCCAAGGTAAAAATTGTTTTGTAAAAAAATGCATGTTGAAGAGAACTAATGCTAGCTAGGCTGTAACTTCTTATATCCCATGTTTAGATTAGTTCTGTAAATTAATAAGCCCATTGAAAATTTAATATCATGAACGTCAATAACCTTCCCTATATTATTTCATTTCCCATGTTTTCAAAATCATATTTTTGGTTAGTGATTCATAACCATTTTTAGGGCGATGAAGGCGTTAGCCCAAGCCCATTATTAGGGGACTTGCTCAATCCAAGTAGCACCCCCCTCTCTCATTTAAAAGACTTGCCCAAGTCTTTTAGATGTATATCCCTTAAGATCTTAGGTTCCCCTATTCATTGCAAGGGCAATGAAAGAGCTATCTAGAGCCTTCTTAGGAGACAAGCCGTGTCTCATTTATTTGAGTGGTTATCATCCTTTGAGAGAGACAAGCTATGTCTCAACAGAAAAATCAAACCCTTTTAGGAAGACAAGCTATGTCTCAACATGAATGTCTTACCCTATTAGGAGATAAGCTTTGTCTTATTAATAAGTCCATCCCTAGGAGAAATGCCATGTCTTTTTAGCACCTCTCTTAGAGTCACCAGTTTGAGAGTCGGTCCTTTAGCATAAGAGTCTGTCCTTAGTTAGAGAGTCAGTCTTTCAGGAGTCAATCCTATCATCATAGGGGTTAGGATTCTTTCCAACCTCTCATCAAATCATGTGATTTTTATCCACTCTTGCAAGGTATAGGAAGCTGTCCAACCCTTGCAGAGTCGTGATTTTGTCTTTTCCCCCCTCAAAGCATAGGATGTTGTCCAACCTTTGCGGGATATCAAGAGTCTATCATACCCTTATGATGATAGGATTCTGTCCTCTTATGTCAAAAATTCCAAAAACATCAAAAACATCTAAAAACCAAAAAAATATCAAAAATCTTGAGTCAGCAAGAGTAGCTAGGAAGTCTGTTCCGAACTACGTTGGCTTGATCCCTTTTCAAAGGGTACATAGTGCAGCTTGGGATCCATATCCCAAGTCCAGTCAAACCTTTAAAAATAAAAATTTCAAACCTTCCAAAAAAGCACAGCTTCTTCAAAACCTTTTCAAAAAGATCTTCCTCTAGAGTTAGGAGTCTGTCCTAGTTGTTTGGGAGTCTGTCCTGATTTGTATTGATATGGTGTGTCATGTCGTGTGAGTGTCCCTAGAGTTAGGAGGCCTCGAGTTGATCGGTTAGACATTTAGTCGAACCGATGGCTAGACTATGAAGCATATAGTCAGCCCATGATTTTCCTTAGGATGCACAGCCTAGTTACATATAGGATGTAGGGCCCACCTGCATTAGCTTAAGGCTAATCAACTTGCATTAGTTAGGGCATATAGAGAGTCCTAAAAACTACAATTCACTTGAACTTAAGCAATCTTACAAAAAGCTTTAAAAAATCAATCGAGTCTAGTGGATCGAGTCTAGGATAGCGGTTCTAGATGGTTAGGCATCGTAGTTTAGAATAGGGCATCGAACTACGTTGACTCCGATTCTTCCCGAGGCCGGGATACGTAGAGCAGCTGGGATGGACGGCCATCTCGATCCGATTCAAGTCGCATTAGAGTTTTAGGATTCATCTTGTCCAGTCATGTATAGAATTGAATTGTGTTGTGTGTTTTGCTGTGTTTTCTTACTTTCATGTACAGATCCTATACTTTTAGCTGTAGCATGCATGTGTTTGCACACCAGAACTTAGACACCAATTAGGTATGACACTCATAACCTAGTTATTCTCAGGTGACACTTATTTCATTTCTTTTAGGTGTGCTTATCAATCATCTCGGAGACATGCATGATTAGATAGACGTCTTCTCGGAGATATTCGTTCCCATTTCATATGACTTTCGCCCAAAACTCTTCAAAATCAATAAGTAAATGGCATAAGAGACCAGGTGTTTGCACTTGGGCGGATGAGGTGCTCTTCGGACCTTCCAAATTCGTAACCAGGCACGAACCTTCTTTTTATATCTCTGGTTATCCGTTGCAACAGAGCATAGTATGGGATCCTTGGCCCACTTCCTTGGATGGCGACTCTTCTTTGTTTAAGGTACGCCTCGAATCTGGGTTAGTCCCCGAATCGAGAGGTATCTCACCTTATATCGCCACTCATGCTGTGAGAGGCACATTCTTTCGAGAGTTCCTTGGTAGAGCTCTCCATTCACGTTGATGATCCTGAGACTAGCGTGGGGGCCCGTCCCCTCGCCGCTCTCGGATCGGGGTCCACAATTAGACAACCTAAAACTCTTAAGGACAACAGCATCACAAGATGCCTAATTCAATAAGATGCACTATGAAATTTGTTGTTTTAAAAGAACACCTTCTCAAACAATCGTGTCGAACCATCTCATTTGCTTTCACAAAGTCATAAAAAAAATGAAATGGGGTATGAGCATGGATTCCTCATGTGACTAAAGCAAAATAATTCAGGTCATATATTTACACACATAGAAGAGGATCACCAATGCAATAATATGCTACTTGAAATAAAATTGAGATATCTAAAAGATACTAGTATAGAAGATGAATCTCACGTACTAATGGCTATGTAATGTGTGTTTTTTTTTTCAAATGATGGGTTAATTGCTATTTATAGGTAAACAGGGGAGTTGATATCGGCACAACCAAAATTGATGGGCGCGCGGATGCGCAAAAAATTGATAAGCTCACATTGAAATCGTGTCTTATTCGGATTTGGATCGGCCCTCTCCAGGATAATTCACCCCCCTTTTCTGTATTTGCACTACGACATTGCTTCACTTGTTCGCTAGGCAAACGAACTCGGATTTCGAAGAAATTTCGCAGGAACCTTGGTGGGACCCTAAACTAGCTTAAGGTGAAATTTGAGGCTCTAAATCATTGGTTTGATGGGGTGTCTATTTACGCAAAGCCAATTAGGGCTCGGTCAAAATGGGGTGTCCACACAATGACATGTAAGATGTCATAATCTATGGATTTGAGATAAGCAAGCATTTGCACTTTCCAAGCACCATAATTCGTTCCATCAAGAAATTGAGGAATCAGGGAGGATAGACCTCTCTCAAAATTCATTTGGATTGTCACGGATCGTTCTCTTGTAGATTTTAAATTTAAAAATCTCTTTAAGAGCCTTCGCTCTCATACCAAATGAAATACAAGTGTGACAACCCAAGAGGGGGGGCGAATTGGTCAATTAAAATATCTAGGCTTAATTAAATGGATTATTAAAATTAATTTACTAATTAAGCATTTATTAATCTAACCCTTGTTCAAATATTCAAGATAATGAAATTTAGGGTTGAGATATTACTTTAAGCCTATTTGCCCTAACCATTGTTTTAATAAAACATAAATACAAGAAAGGGTAGAGTTTACCAATCACCACAAAGTGCAAAGAGGAGGAGAGAAACAACCACAAGGAACACACGATTTATAGTGGTTCAGTTTATCACAAGACCTACTCCACTCTTTCAAGTTTACCTCCTTGGGATCTCCACTAAAATATGAGATTCTTCAATGGGCGAATCTCCAAGCCGTACACCAACTCCTTCAACTCCAAAGGGGACACACCCTCTTACAATGATTCACCTTTGTTAACGGGCCGAATCGAAGATCCTCAAGAACAAATGAAGAAAATAAAAGAAAAGAACTATCTTGCCTCTTGGTAGGAGGATTACAACTCTTTAGCTCACAAAACACTCCAAGGAATAGATAAAATGTAAAGCCTATGGAGTACCTCTTGATAGAATGTGCAAATGCAAGATCAAAGAGGTTTAGCTTTTGATAGAAAAGTTTTGGCTCAAGGAAAATGGGATTTGATCTTTCTAAAATGTTCAAAAGCTCATTTAGATAGGTTTTGATATCGACACCTGGGCTTTTTTGGAGAAGCTACACGATGACAACAAAAATAAAATTGGTAATCCAAATTCTCCTAGGCCACTACAATGGATCTCCATAGTCCGACCATCCAAATGATAATTTCTGTACTATTCATTTACAGCCTATAATATGAATGGTTAGGATCATCTGGTGGATAAGATTTTTATGGCATGAGAGATCCATCTTGATGACAAAGAAATGAACAGTTTGGATAGCATGGTGTCCCCACCATTTTACACCCACTCCCATCTCTAGCATTGCCCCATGTGTATACTAATCATGTTTCTTCCCGTTGTAATTGAAAAAAAATTTATTGGAAAACTTTTTCCTCAGACTTTTTTTGGTTTTTTTTCTATTTCTGATTCCAATACTCATCATGCATAATATGGGTGGGGCCATCATTTTATAAAAAAAAGTTTAAAAAAGTTTATTTTGATAGGTTGAGGCCCATCATTTTACACCCATCTATAGCATGGGTTGGGCCCACCGGGTTACACCTTTTGTTTTGATATGGTAGGTCCCGCAATATTTACCCAAACGCATGCATATCATGGGTCCCAATATTTTACAGCATGTTCTGAAGGGATGGGTCACATCAACACAAGTCAAACCATGCATTGCATGGGCCCCACAATTGGCATAATATTTTATTGGGTCGGTCCCACATTCTCTCCCATGCTCATGTATAAGGTGGCACCCACGATATAACTTCATGTTTTAATGGGGTGGGGCCAATTATTTTACACCCATCCATAGCATGGTCTACGGAGAATCCCATTTGCATGTCGTCATTTAAATTTACTTTGCATAAATGAAGCTTTACTCATTTTATTGTTTCTTAAAATATCTAAATCTCTTATGATATGGGAAATGCAACTCTTTATTTTAAGGAAAGTCAACTAAGATAGCGCAAATTATCATTTCTGTTCTTATTTTTTAAGTTGTAATTTATAAGAGCTATTTATCCTTCTTCATCCTTTTCTTTCCATTTTTCAGGCACAAGCGGCATTTCCAATTTTCATCTCATTACAAATACATCTTTTTTTATTAAAAAAACCGTTTTAAATACTTAATATACTATTTTTCTCGCCCCGTGCATCGCACGGGACTACAACTAGTATATATGTAAAACAGGATCCTGGACAACGTGGGTGCGCCACGTGGCACCCCTTCTATTCCCCGTTTCCTTTCCTCTTAATAGAAAGATCTCAAGAAAATATATGCTAAAATCTCTCTCCTCTATCTAAAAACACATCCATCCTACTCTAAATTCTACTTATTCGTGGCAGTTTCCTATCTCCTCCTTGAATAAGAAGCTTTCCTAATCTCAGCAACTTTCTATCTCCTCATTGAATAAGGAGTTTTCCATATCTATAAAAGACATGCAGGTGTATCTATACCTCTCTGTATTTCTCTCTTTTCCTTATTCACAGCCACTTCAGATTTTCCTCAAGGTAAATAAAATTTAGACATTTCTGTTTTCATTTTCAATTTTTATTGTTTAGTTTTAAGTGATATCTTCAATCCTTTTTTGGCTATTGTCTTGAATCATGCTATGTTCTTTTTGTTTTTTTTGTTTTTTTGGGTTCTTCAATTTCTTTTTTGTACTTCTAAATTATAGCCCACCCATTCTGTCCCTCTACTTCGTCCCAATTAGTTTGGATATTCTATCACTTTGGCCCTGTTTGTTTTGGTTTTTCATAACCGATTGTATTTGCAATATTGATTTATTGGACTCAAAATTATGTTCAATTTTGACCCCATAATCAGTTTTGGACTCTCAATCGGTTCTCAAAATCAAAACAAACGGGGCCTAATTGTAATTCGAGTCAAGTAATCACTTTTGGGCTCAAATTCTATCCTCAAAAGCTAAATCAAAACGTGTCTAAAATGCCATGGAAATTTCGGGACTGCTTCTCTCTCTCTCTCTAAATCATGCACCCAAAAATTATTCAATTGTGGACCCAATGCTTCTTAAAACTATGTCCAAGTATGTGCGGATACCAACACAGTAGTTATCAATATATATGATCTTTGTTATCTGATCTCCTTTGCAAGTAAATATTATATTGCTTCTGCAATTTTGTAAGAAGTATAGTGGGACAACATGGTGGCCCAACAAAGGAATGGTTTGGATCATCCATGTGGGCTCCACTCATTTCTAAATACTACGATCGAGGACGTGCAGATGCCAACATAGTCAAAACATATTTATCATATAGGATCTCAGGGCTTAATTAAGTTGGGGCCAACAAAGCAATGGTTGAATCATCCATGTAGGCGCTGCTGCATTTCAAAACATTGCACTCCCTTTCTTTCTTCTTTTTTCGTGATTACAGTGTTTTATTTTGTTCTCAAGATTGTTATGACCAAAATCAACTTTTCTTTTCAATTGCTCTTGATGAGAACTGTTGTTTCTCAAAATTGATTTCTTATAATGTCTTCGCGGCCTTTCTCTCTCCATTTTTCCATTAGTTATTAATTATTTTATGTTGTTTTGGGCTACCCCGTGCATCTCGCACGAGTTGACTCACTAGCTTATCTCTATTTTGATATAGCTTGCAACATTTTGATGGCCATATGAGATAATCCTAAAACAAGTGGCCTCAGATCATTTTTCTTCTTTTTTAGAAGAAAATGGCCATTTAAACAAGTTTCAAAAACTCCCCCTCATCAGGGTTAACGCACCGAGTCAACTACCTTTTACTTTGGCTCATTCTTGTCTTAGTATGTGTTTTACTATAGCAAAATCAATCAACGCTCTTGATTCTCCCAAGTTGTGATCGTGTCAACTAAGTACTCAATCCTGTCGTACTAAGTGGACATAGATTTTCTTTAGTCTATTAAAATCCATCAACGCTCTTGATTCTCCCATGTTATGAACGTGTTAAATCTTCTCAGCATCCTAACGGGCCCTTAATGTTAGAGTTCAAGTAATACCTAGCGATTCTGGGGCAGGATGCTAGTACACCTACAGAAAATGTAAAATCTTTGCACAGTAAACATCGGATCAAAGTCCAAACGACAAAAAGTGGTCTACGCTCAGCCATAGAACATATCTAGTGATGAATCAATTGAAAATAGCTTAAGCTAAGATGAGATTTATTTAAAAATTTAACCCTAAACAAAGGGTATTTTGGTCATAATCCATCCATCTTTATTTCCTGAAGGACACCCATTTTGAAATTATTTTCCAAAAGCATAATGATATGGTAACTGATTTGGCAACCCAGAGTGGAACCTAACTGTAGACACCCACATTTTGCTTTACTTTAACCAACAATAACCTAATATATGTTTTAGGTCATTGGTGACCAGGAGTCCTGTCCTGATTACAAATTATCAATGGGGGATGGACCGGGAATACCTTGGACCAGATTTAGGAAAGACAAAATACAATAACATCTCAATTTCTTCCACAAAATACCAGCACCACCCTATCCCCGTGATGCTCCGCTAGGAGGAGCACTTTTCCAGCTCCTCCATCTGGTGTTGGAGGTGGGATGTCGCTAAGCCCACGAGAGAGGCATTTGGATTCCCTTCCAAGAAACCAGGGCTTTTTCAGCAAGCAATACTTTCTTCTAAGCGAGAAATACCCACTGCCCTAGTCTCCCACAGCCTTTTCCACACACGCCTTTCCTCAATCAAGATTAACTTGAAAAAAGGTGTTTATACAGAGGCGTGTTCCATTCCGAGACCCGATTTCCGTAAATCGTTAGATCAATGGCAGATCTTGACCTGGGTCTAACCATCCAAAACCACCTAACCTCTCCTCTCATCCTAACCATCCAAACCTCACCTAACCTCACATAACCTCTCCTCTCATCCTAACCATCCAAACCTCACCTAACCTCACCTAACCTCACCTAACCTTACCTAACCCCACCTAACCTTACCTAACCTCATCCTCTCATCCTAACCATCCAAAACCACCTAACCTCACCTAACCTCCTATCCCATTCTCCTATAAATACCCTCTCATCCCACCATCCAAAAAAAGAAGAAAAAGAACCCCTCTCTTAGAAAATTCATCCCTCTCCCTCATCTCTTCAAGGGTTCGGCCATCCTTGCCGGATCGGGTGATTTTATACGTTGGGTGATATATATCAAAAGCAGTCATTATCAAGCAAGGAATCATCTTCAAGGAATTACCATCAAAGAAAAATCAAACACAAAGTGGGTTTCCAAAGAGGTAGGCATTTATTTCAATTCTATGTAGGGTCTGTTTTCATGCATATCTTTTACTTTAAAAGAAAAACCATGTTAGGAAGCATGTAGGGTCTGTTTTCCCCTTGGTTAGCCTCTGGTTAGACCCTGGTTGCACCCAGGTTCGCTGCTGGTTGCACCCAGGTTCGATGCTGGTTGCACCCTGGTTCCCTACTGATTCGCACCCTGGTTCCCTGCTGGTTGCACCCTGGTTCCCTACTGGTTCGCACCCTGGTTCCCTACTGGTTCGCACCCTGCTTCCCTGCTGGTTGCACCCTGGTTCCCTACTGGTTCGCACCCTGGTTCGATATTGGTTCGCACCCTGGTTCCCTGCTGGTTCGCACTCTGGTTAGACCCTGGTTGCACCCAGGTTCGCTGCTGGTTGCACCCAGGTTCCCTGCTGGTTGCACCCTGGTTCCCCTGCTGGTTCGCACCCTGGTTCCCTGCTGGTTCGCACCCGGGTTCCCTGCTGGTTCGCACCCTGGTGCACCCTGGTCCGCACCCTGGTTTGTACCCTGCTTCCTCCTAGTTAGACCATGGCTAGTCTCGGGTTTGCTCCTAACTTAGACCCGACTCACTTGACCCTAACCATTAACCCAATCCAACCAAGTCATATCCCAACACAATCCGAGTCGCATGTCTGAATCCATTTGGCCGAATCTCATAAGCCCGCCCACTTTGAATTCCGAAAATTCAAACCCTTGATGATTCCAATATGCTCAATTCTTTGATGCAAATTCCCAATTCCAAAATCCCATTGCTATATCAATGTTTTTGAATCTCAAGTCCAATGCTCAAATACAAACCCGATTCCTGATCCAAATACCAAACCTGTTTTCCAAAATCCAAGCAACCTCCCCAGCGGAACTACGTGTGGCTTGATCCCCATCGCGGGGTACGTAGGCAATTTGGTACTCCCAAGTTCAGTCGCACCTTTCTCTATCTTTCCCATTCCCTCACACTATTCATCATCTCGATTCATCTCGTGTCTCTCGGAACCATTGGATTATGGTTTCCGTCGTAAGGACCCTTAGAGCCCAATTTAGGAACACCGGTGTCGTGTCGTGTCCTAAGTTTTAGGGAGTCTTAGGTTTTAGGGAGTCCTAGAGTTAGGAGTCCAGCCTCATCACGGACGTTTGCTATGTATAGCAACCGTGCCATAGGTCTAGTTACACTAGTCACCCAATCTTTCCCTAGGACAAGCCTAGTAAACTAGGATGTAGGCAAACCTGCATTAGTCTAAGGGACCATTTGCATTTAGATGAGAATCATATAGCATCTTAGATGAAATCTTAAGATAATAAAATCCTCAACTTGAATTAAATAACTTCTCCTAAAACTGTTGAAACAATCAATCCCGTCTAGGTCGGTGTCCTAGTTGAGTTAGGCATAAGTAGCTTAGCTTAGGTGCACCGAACTACGTCGACTCTGATCCCAGTAAGGCTTGGGTACGTAGGCAGCTTGGATGTCTGATGGCATACCACCCGCGAGTCGGCACCACAAACAAATTGTGGTGTTTTGTATATTAATTTTCTTGTAAATGCTTAATCAAATCACTTAGGATTTTCCATGAAATTAGAATTCTAGGAGAACTTTCAGTTATAATGAATCCAGACAAATTAATAAATCAAGATACACATCTAGGATTCACATTAAAATTAGATCATAGGATGCATGTCACTTAGTTCGCACATTAACATAGAGTTGAATGAGCCATTTAAAATAAATTTAAAAGAATTAGCTTTTGGAATCGAAGACCGATTATCGGGCAGGAATGGTGCATGTGGCGGATAACTCCCCATACCTTCCATTCTCGTAACCAGGTAGCGAGTCCAGATTTCTGGTTAATTACGGGTCCTAGATCCCACATCTAGGTGGCGACTCTGTCAGTCTCTTTCGTGTGGAATTCGGATTGCCTTAGTGATCCCAAGTTCACAGGAAAGATTAATTCAAATCAACATTAAAATGCACACGCCAATCGCGTGGGTACGAGAGACCAAGAGAGAGAGCGCGGCGGCTCGCGCCCCACCCCTCTCGCGGGATCGGGTCCCACAGTTTGGCGACTCTGCTGGGGATCACCTAACTTCATTAAAATTCCAAAAGATAATTCATTTGAATTTAATTTAACTGGCTCATAAGAACTCTATCTCTTGTATACTTGTCAGATTAGTTTGTCTTGTTTTATTTTCTCATCACATTTTACTCAAACTTAATCTAACAAAACCTGAAGGCATCATAGATCGCGCGAACTTATTGCACACACTTACATCACTTGCATCTAAACCCTTGCATCTCACGTGCACACACGTCCTATTTTAGGAACCCGGAGTGTTATCTAGCATGGTTGACTGGGATTTCATCACCTGGTGCCTCTGTGCTAGAGAAGCATTCCACCCTTAGCCTGGTACCTTTATGGTACGTAAACGGATCTCTTGTTCACGTACTGATACGCCGGACACTGGTACAGTATATCGAGCAGGGATTCGCGCTAAGGGAACTCTTGGCCTTACCCCTAGATTAACCCACACATGCATGTAGTATACGAACACATGTGCATCACGTGTGTGAGCCTAGTTTAGGATATCCTACCCATTGGTGTCTAGATTAGGCCGTGGTCCATCTTCCAATGGTCACGATCGGTCCTTATATACACGAACAAAGTCATGAGTCGAGATTCTCTCTCCACTCCGATAGATTAGGATTAAGGTTGATGCCTTCAGGTAACACTGATAAAATGTGAAAAAAAAAATTCCCTTTGAGTTAGGATATAAATCCCATCATTTCCAAAGATCTCATAGGATTAGTCATTCATGATCTATCCGTTGAAAGCAATCTTATGCTATCTCATCTAATCTTTTGATCGTGCGCCTTTCGTTCTTCTGTCATACGATTCGATCGTATCTTCATGCCATCCCCTAACTGGCAGATGCAGAATCTCACAATCTTTCGATTATGCGTTCTCATGATCTGATCATGCCTGGTCCAGATAATCCAATCTTGCTTGTACCCCTGGTTTGTTCCTCCTCTAGGGGCTACCTTTTTCAAGATTATTTTGCTAAGTCCTTCAGAGTTCACTCTCAGAATCCTTGAGCTAGGGGCATTTCCCTATGCGAATCAGTCATCATTGTCCAAAATTGAAAGTATCAGCCATGATGATGTTCAGAACGAACCAGCCTTCGCCGAGCCTTCAACGCCAAACAGTTGCAGCAGTTAAAGTTTTAGTCACTTACTATTTTATGTTGAGTCAGTCATCATGGTCAGTATAATTGTTGAGTCCGGTCTTACAGTTAAAGGTCAATGCCTAGTCCAGGCAAGTTATCTTCTGTTTCCCTTTCTTATTTAGAGTTGTGAATCCTGAGCATGTTCAGGATAGGTCGTCTGATGTAATAGCTTTTCTTTAAATAAAATTTCAGTCAGTTCCAAAAAGTTCACTTGTGTCTGTTCTTAAGTGTGCTTCTGATCTTAAAATAAGACTCCCTCTTCAAATGAGGACAAAATTGACGAAACTCCACTTGAGTCACAGCAATTACTTGAACGAGAGGAGGAGCGCCAATCCCAACCTTTCAAAGATGAAATTGAAATGATAAACACTGGCACTGAAACTTTGATTCAGTGAATGCCGATTGAAAATACATTACCCTCTAAAGAGTGTGAAGAATTGATAAAATTATTTCAAGAATAAGAAGATTGTCTAGAAAAGCTACAACCGATACCAGGGGCAAGACATAGATGGAAAGCTCAAAGAAAATGAAGAAAGTGAGAAGATATATGCTATACAAGGGGCATAGAGTGGAAACAACTTTCATATTTCCAATCAATGACCTTGGTTCTCAAATTCATAACATAAAGCCAACAAATTCAAGATGAAAAGTTCAAGAGCAAACAATGAAAAGTGATCATCAGATATCGAGAGTACGAATCCATAGATGGAGGATGTCAAAGAACAAGTTTCACTCTATGAAAATCAAAAGCACGTATTAGAATCTTGGAAGAAGAAGATCCATTATCTCTTACCTGGAAATGCCGTCAAATTCTGTGAAAAAAAAGAAAAGAAAAAATAAATAAATAATCAGTACCAGAGGGACCCTAGTAACCTAGATCGATTCCCAATTTGAACATCGGAAGGCCTCCTTTGGCCGAATAAATCCCAAAATCAGAACCCAACGTCAAAAGAATACCGGTTTGCAAACCCTTCGAGCCTGAATCAAATTTTCTTGAAAACCCATCAAACTAGGGGCATCCGCCCCGAACTACGCGAGACCTGATCCCTACACTGGGGTACGTAGGCAGCTCGGTTAAACCGAGTTCGGTCGATTCAAAAAAAAAGAAAAAGAAAAATCAATCGTTCCAGAAAAAAAAAGAGGGACAAGTTCCAAAAGAAGAGAAGTTAATTGTTCCAGAAAGAAAAGAAAAAAGGAAAAAAATCAATTAACCTTCAAACAATTGATCTTCAAACTAGGGGCATTCGCCTTGACCTACACACGACCTGATTCCTACCTTGGGATATGTAGGCAACCTGTTCACAGGTTCGGTCGAAATCTTTATTGAACCTTAAGCCATTCTTTGAAAAGCCCTATCCTACCTATAAAGTCCTTCTGGTGTTCAGAACTAATGAGCTAGGTCCCGAGACACAATAAAAAAAATGATGAATAAGAAAACGAACGGAGTTTGAAGATCTGCTAGACTGAAAACCTGAAAGGGCGGTCTAGGCAAAATTTAAGATCATTCCCCTGCTAAGTTGAAAACCCGAAAGGGCGGCTTAGGCAAAAGCTAAGGGGATAGCCTGCTGGATCGAAAACCTAGAATGGTGGTTCAGGCAAAAGTTAAGGCTAGCGCGGTCCGCCAAGTTAAAAACCCCGAAGAGGTGACTTGGTCACGGTAAGAGAATCATTATAAGAAGGCTACAGCTGGTATCAAGACTGAAGATCAACTGAAGTTCAAGCAAATTCAAGTGATATCCTCAAAACTGGGGGCATTGAAGCTAAGCAATCTTAGGGGGCGTAATTAAATCCTTGAGGCATTACTGTTTTAAGGAAAAAGTCCAGTGTTTACCAATTGAAAAACTATTCCTCGAAAGGATAGACTTACCAAACAAAATATTAACTAAGTCAGAAGCATCACTGTGTTTGTCAGTATAGTCAGTCAATCTTTGTTATTCTAAGTTCACTCCTTCAGGGCTGCTCAATCCTTTGAGTAGTGCCTTTCATCTAAGTTTTCTCTTTAGAAAGAGTCAATCGTCGTTCCTATGTCCAAATGATGTAACTGTCTTGGTGAAGGAGGCCCGGCCTAGGCAGCTCCCTGCAATTATACCTGAAAGGGTTCGAGAATCTAGTCAAACAGCTACATTTCAAAGAAGATCAACTCAGAAGAGTTCAGAAGTAGAAACATCAGAAAGCCCAGCTTCCGTAAAAAGATCATACCCCAGGAAGGCACCTTAAGCTTGGAAGAGCCCCAGATGCAATGGTGGTTGAGCCAATTTCTCAGAAAGATGAACCATTAAAATTCAGAATTTCCTTCCGGTTAGTTAAATACTATCCTGGTCAAGAAATGTTCATCTAAGCACCTGTCAAAAAACAGATCCCGCTTTTCCATGTTAGAGAGCCGTTGTTCTAAATTACCAATTTCAAGTATCTTGTTCAAGGTTTCAGTTATCAAAATCCCCAGAAGACAAGACCAACAGTCTCATTGAGAAAAATCTTGTTGAAGTTTCATAAAAGTGTTCCTAATCCATTCTTGTTACTAATGGTTCTTCGTTCATAAGGTTGGTCGTCTCATCATTCGTCAAAGTCTTGGTTTCCAATATCTTTACTGGGCACGATCTATAATGTCCCCGATTTCATTGAGTTCAAAAAAAAAAAATAAAAAAAAAATCCAAAATTCATCAAATCCAATCCCCGATTCAAACAAATCCAATCTTACGTCAAATTCAAGTTCATGAAAAATCTCATGTCCTCTTTGAGCCCTTTTGTGAAAGGTGCCTCATTTCTCGAGTCCATTTGTGAATGGTCTCGTCTTCTCCTTGAACCCGTTTGTGAACAGGTTTCTCATTCTCTGAGTCCATTTGTGAATGCTCTAATGTCCTCTTTGAGCCCGTTTGTGAACGGTGCCTCTGTTCTCGAGGCCATTTGTGAATGGTCTCATCTTCTCCTTGAGCCCGTTTGCGGACGGTACCTCATTTTCCAAAATAAAAAAATTTATCAAATCCAAATCCTTAATTAAAAAAAAAAAAAATAAAAAAAATCCAATCCTACGTCAAATTCAAGTTCATAAAAAATCTCTAAATTCTTCGAGCCCGTTTGTGAACGGGGCCTCATTTCTCAAGTCCATTTGTGAATGGTCTCGTCTTCTCCTTGAACCCGTTTGTGAACAGGTTTCTCATTCTCTGAGTCCATTTGTGAATGCTCTAATGTCCTCTTTGAGCCCGTTTGTGAACGGTGCCTCTGTTCTCGAGGCCATTTGTGAATGGTCTCATCTTCTCCTTGAGCCCGTTTGCGGACGGTACCTCATTTTCCAAAAATAAAAAAATTTATCAAATCCAAATCCTTAATTAAAAAAAAAAATAAAAAAAATCCAATCCTACGTCAAATTCAAGTTCATAAAAAATCTCTAAATTCTTCGAGCCCGTTTGTGAACGGGGCCTCATTTCTCAAGTCCATTTGTGAATGGTCTCGTCTTCTCCTTGAACCCGTTTGTGAACGGTGTCTCATTCTCTGAGTCCATTTGTGAATGGTCTCATCTTCTCCTTGAGCCCGTTTGTGAACGGTGCCTCATTTTCTGAGTCCATTTGTGAATGGTCTCGTGTCCTCTTTGAGCCCGTTTGTGAACGGTGCCTCATTTCTCGAGTCCATTTGTGAATGGTCTTGTCTTCTCCTTGAGCCCGTTTGTGAACGGTGCCTCATTTCTCGAATCCATTTGTGAATGGTCTCGTCTTCTCCTTGAGCCCGTTTGTGAATGGTGCCTCATTTCTCGAGTCCATTTGTGAATGGTCTTGTCTTATCCTTGAGCCCATTTGTGAATGGCGCCTCTTTTCTCGAATCCATTTGTGAATGGTATCGTCCTCCTTGAGCCCGTTTGTGAATGGTGCCTCATTTCTCGAGTCCATTTGTGAATGGTCTTGTCTTCTCCTTGAGCCCGTTTGTGAACGGTGCCTCTTTTCTTCGAGTCCATACAACTATGGTCTCTTATCCTCTTTGAACATCATACATCTATGATGTCTCATTTCCTTGGAATCCGTACAAATACGGTATTTCATTCTCTTCGAGTCCATACAACTATGGTCTCTTATCCCCTTTGAACATCATACAACTATGATGTCTCATTTCCTTGGAATCCTTACAAATACGGTATTTCATTCTCTTCGAGTCCATACAACTATGGTCTCTTATACCCTTTGAACATCATACAACTATGATGTCTCATTTCCTTGGAATCCGTACAAATACGGTATTTCATTCTCTTCGAGTCCATACAACTATGGTCTCTTATCCCCTTTGAACATCATACAACTATGATGTCTCATTTCCTTGGAATCCGTACAAATACGGTATTTCATTCTCTTCAAGTCCATACAACTATGGTCTCTTATCCTCTTTGAACATCATACAACTATGATGTCTCATTTCCTTGGAATCCGTACAAATACGGTATTTCATTCTCTTCGAGTCCATACAACTTTGATCTCTTATCCCCTTTGAACATCATACAACTATGATGTCTCATTTCCTTGGAATCCTTACAAATACGGTATTTCATTCTCTTCGAGTCCATACAACTATGGTCTCTTATACCCTTTGAACATCATACAACTATGATGTCTCATTTCCTTGGAATCCGTACAAATACGGTATTTCATTCTCTTCGAGTCCATACAACTATGGTCTCTTATACCCTTTGAACATCATACAACTATGATGTCTCATTTCCTTGGAATCCGTACAAATACGGTATTTCATTCTCTTCGAGTCCATACAACTATGGTCTCTTATCCCCTTTGAACATCATACAACTATGATGTCTCATTTCCTTGGAATCCGTACAAATACGGTATTTCATTCTCTTCAAGTCCATACAACAATGATCTCTTATACCCTTTGAACATCATACAACTATGATGTCTCATTTCCTTGGAATCCGTATAAATACGGTATTTTATCTTGCCCAAGCCCATTCAAAAATGATGCTGCATTTTCATTAAGAATCTTTCAAAAGTCATCCATTATTCTCTCTGAGACCATTTGAAAATGACGTCTCATTTCCTCTGAAGCTGTTCAAAAGCGATATTCCTTTCCCTCCGAAAATCCATTTGAAAATGGTATCCCATTTCTCTCGTTGCCAGCGGCACCGCAGCGGGTTTGTTTTATTGCATTCCAATTCTAGGATTTCATCTAAGGTCTTGCATTATATTAGGTTGCATTGTGTTTAGGGGGTTCCTTTGTCGATTAAAGTTACGCAAAATGGTTCTGTCATTTTAACTTTGGTATTCGATGACTACGTCGTCTCTACCAAAGAGGGGCATCTGTAGACACCCACATTTTGCTTTACTTTAACCAACAATAACCTAATATATGTTTTAGGTCATTGGTGACCAGGAGTCCTGTCCTGATTACAAATTATCAATGGGGGATGGACCGGGAATACCTTGGACCAGATTTAGGAAAGACAAAATACAATAACATCTCAATTTCTTCCACAAAATACCAGCACCACCCTATCCCCGTGATGCTCCGCTAGGAGGAGCACTTTTCCAGCTCCTCCATCTGGTGTTGGAGGTGGGATGTCGCTAAGCCCACGAGAGAGGCATTTGGATTCCCTTCCAAGAAACCAGGGCTTTTTCAGCAAGCAATACTTTCTTCTAAGCGAGAAATACCCACTGCCCTAGTCTCCCACAGCCTTTTCCACACACGCCTTTCCTCAATCAAGATTAACTTGAAAAAAGGTGTTTATACAGAGGCGTGTTCCATTCCGAGACCCGATTTCCGTAAATCGTTAGATCAATGGCAGATCTTGACCTGGGTCTAACCATCCAAAACCACCTAACCTCTCCTCTCATCCTAACCATCCAAACCTCACCTAACCTCACATAACCTCTCCTCTCATCCTAACCATCCAAACCTCACCTAACCTCACCTAACCTCACCTAACCTTACCTAACCCCACCTAACCTTACCTAACCTCATCCTCTCATCCTAACCATCCAAAACCACCTAACCTCACCTAACCTCCTATCCCATTCTCCTATAAATACCCTCTCATCCCACCATCCAAAAAAAGAAGAAAAAGAACCCCTCTCTTAGAAAATTCATCCCTCTCCCTCATCTCTTCAAGGGTTCGGCCATCCTTGCCGGATCGGGTGATTTTATACGTTGGGTGATATATATCAAAAGCAGTCATTATCAAGCAAGGAATCATCTTCAAGGAATTACCATCAAAGAAAAATCAAACACAAAGTGGGTTTCCAAAGAGGTAGGCATTTATTTCAATTCTATGTAGGGTCTGTTTTCATGCATATCTTTTACTTTAAAAGAAAAACCATGTTAGGAAGCATGTAGGGTCTGTTTTCCCCTTGGTTAGCCTCTGGTTAGACCCTGGTTGCACCCAGGTTCGCTGCTGGTTGCACCCAGGTTCGATGCTGGTTGCACCCTGGTTCCCTACTGATTCGCACCCTGGTTCCCTGCTGGTTGCACCCTGGTTCCCTACTGGTTCGCACCCTGGTTCCCTACTGGTTCGCACCCTGCTTCCCTGCTGGTTGCACCCTGCTTCCCTACTGGTTCGCACCCTGGTTCGATATTGGTTCGCACCCTGGTTCCCTGCTGGTTCGCACTCTGGTTAGACCCTGGTTGCACCCAGGTTCGCTGCTGGTTGCACCCAGGTTCCCTGCTGGTTGCACCCTGGTTCCCCTGCTGGTTCGCACCCTGGTTCCCTGCTGGTTCGCACCCGGGTTCCCTGCTGGTTCGCACCCTGGTGCACCCTGGTCCGCACCCTGGTTTGTACCCTGCTTCCTCCTAGTTAGACCATGGCTAGTCTCGGGTTTGCTCCTAACTTAGACCCGACTCACTTGACCCTAACCATTAACCCAATCCAACCAAGTCATATCCCAACACAATCCGAGTCGCATGTCTGAATCCATTTGGCCGAATCTCATAAGCCCGCCCACTTTGAATTCCGAAAATTCAAACCCTTGATGATTCCAATATGCTCAATTCTTTGATGCAAATTCCCAATTCCAAAATCCCATTGCTATATCAATGTTTTTGAATCTCAAGTCCAATGCTCAAATACAAACCCGATTCCTGATCCAAATACCAAACCTGTTTTCCAAAATCCAAGCAACCTCCCCAGCGGAACTACGTGTGGCTTGATCCCCATCGCGGGGTACGTAGGCAATTTGGTACTCCCAAGTTCAGTCGCACCTTTCTCTATCTTTCCCATTCCCTCACACTATTCATCATCTCGATTCATCTCGTGTCTCTCGGAACCATTGGATTATGGTTTCCGTCGTAAGGACCCTTAGAGCCCAATTTAGGAACACCGGTGTCGTGTCGTGTCCTAAGTTTTAGGGAGTCTTAGGTTTTAGGGAGTCCTAGAGTTAGGAGTCCAGCCTCATCACGGACGTTTGCTATGTATAGCAACCGTGCCATAGGTCTAGTTACACTAGTCACCCAATCTTTCCCTAGGACAAGCCTAGTAAACTAGGATGTAGGCAAACCTGCATTAGTCTAAGGGACCATTTGCATTTAGATGAGAATCATATAGCATCTTAGATGAAATCTTAAGATAATAAAATCCTCAACTTGAATTAAATAACTTCTCCTAAAACTGTTGAAACAATCAATCCCGTCTAGGTCGGTGTCCTAGTTGAGTTAGGCATAAGTAGCTTAGCTTAGGTGCACCGAACTACGTCGACTCTGATCCCAGTAAGGCTTGGGTACGTAGGCAGCTTGGATGTCTGATGGCATACCACCCGCGAGTCGGCACCACAAACAAATTGTGGTGTTTTGTATATTAATTTTCTTGTAAATGCTTAATCAAATCACTTAGGATTTTCCATGAAATTAGAATTCTAGGAGAACTTTCAGTTAGAATGAATCCAGACAAATTAATAAATCAAGATACACATCTAGGATTCACATTAAAATTAGATCATAGGATGCATGTCACTTAGTTCGCACATTAACATAGAGTTGAATGAGCCATTTAAAATAAATTTAAAAGAATTAGCTTTTGGAATCGAAGACCGATTATCGGGCAGGAATGGTGCATGTGGCGGATAACTCCCCATACCTTCCATTCTCGTAACCAGGTAGCGAGTCTAGATTTCTGGTTAATTACGGGTCCTAGATCCCACATCTAGGTGGCGACTCTGTCAGTCTCTTTCGTGTGGAATTCGGATTGCCTTAGTGATCCCAAGTTCACAGGAAAGATTAATTCAAATCAACATTAAAATGCACACGCCAATCGCGTGGGTACGAGAGACCAAGAGAGAGAGCGCGGCGGCTCGCGCCCCACCCCTCTCGCGGGATCGGGTCCCACACTAACAAAATAGCCTCTTCACATGTTAGCAATCTTAATCCTTGTTGAAAATGAGCTAGGCAACCTAAGAGGGGGGTGGGGTGAATTAGGTTTATAAAAATTGTAGTTTAGAAAACCCTTGTTTTAAAACTATTTTCTTCTTGATTTATAAAACTATTATCTAAGCAAGTATTTATAATGTAGAAAGGTTAGAATGTTACCAATGTGATTGCAATAAGGTAATGAGAAAGAGAGTAGAAAGCACACCAAGATTTATAGTGGTTCGGCCCACAAAAGAGACCTACTCCACTCTTCTTGAGGTCTCACTCAAGGTTATCCACTATCCGAAGGCCACACAACGCCCGGCTTCGAGGCTCCTTACAAATCCGAGTCTTTAAACTCACCAAGGGTATCAACCCTTTCTCTTTACAATGGTAGATGAAAGAAGTTAAAGCTCTTAAGCCTCTTCAATAGGCAAATACAAATGTAGAAGCTCAATAATCACTCTTGCTTTTTACTCAATGAAAACAACCCTAAAAGGAACTCTCTTGGAAGATTAAACGTAATGGCACACTAGAGAAATCAATGAAGAAGAATCTCACATTCAATATCAAAATTAGAGTATGTGAGAGTTTTATGACTTTGAAGGTGTTAGCTAGGGTTTGGAGTGCAAGAGATGTGTCTAGGGTATCTCAAGAGGTTGTTTAAATAGAAGTCACAAAGAAAACTCTAATTTTTTCCTTTCAAATGCGTCGCGGACGAAGTGTCGGACGACAGCCAATTATAGCCGTTTGAAATTAAGATGCGTGCCAAAGTCCATTCACGGACGTCCACAGGATATCCCGGATGACCGCCGTTTTCTCGGTTATTTTTATCTACCCCATCAGGGGACAGACGGAGGCCCGCCATATTCCCAGACGACCGCTATTTCCTCAGTTATTTGCTTTGAAAAATTTAAGTGCAGACAGACGTCCGCCAATATCCCGGACTTCCGTAAATCCCTCAGTTATTTGCTTTGAAAAATTTAAGTGCAGACAGACGTCCGCCAATATCCCGGACTTCCGTAAATCCCTCAGTTATTCAGATTTGAAAAATCAAAGTTCAGACGGACGTCTGCCATAATCCCGGACGTTCGTAATTCCTCTGGATGTTTTATCTTGTGTTTTCTGAGGAAATTTACTACGGACTTCAATCAACTAAAGGGGGTGTGATTCCTATACATGTCTAATGTTAGTTTTAGGACTCCCTAGGTGCCAAAAACACAATCAACAAAGAGAGAGCATACAATCTAATATTTCAAGAGCAGCTTCTCTTCTAGGTTGCTTGATTCTTCAATCTTCTTGTTGGCTTCAATCAGTTTATCTTGGATCTTCAATTTGTGTTCACTTTAGTTTCGAAGATCACTTGTAATAACCACAATATCTTGCTTCGATGTCTCGCTTGCTTTCTTGAATAGAACCTGTTCAACTCATACATAAGCAACTTACAATGTTCAATCAATATGGGTTTGGGTTCAATCAAAACAAGAGTGTTCGATAGCCGTTCGGCTTACACTTGTTTCTAGGGTTTTTCTTTTTTGAAATGGCAAAACTACGCCTCCCATGCAATGTGGCATGTAGAGATTCGTTCGGTTCTACTTTCGGTTCTACTCTCGGTCTCCATAGCATCATTCTTTTCCAAAATAAAATAGAGCCCCCGACACGCATCTAGGATAAAATCCCCCCCCTCTCCTCTTATAGCCTACAGCCAGTACAACTACTCCAAACCGGTCTCTCTCCCTCTTCGTTGTGGGCCCCCACAATTAATTTGTAGACATCGTTGAACAAGGTAGGCCCCACCCATATTATTCAAAATGAACTGTACTGCCCGCACCACAGGATGATCCAAACCGTCCATTTGATGGGCCACAACGTAAATAGGTTGCGCCCCAAAATCTCATTTCCATAAGATGATCCTAGCCCTCCGATCTAAAGAGAAACTGCATATTATGGAAACCTCTATAGATGGGTTGGTTGCGATCATTCTAATCATCCATGTAAATGATTTTTGGGGCACAACTTATTTATGTTGTGGCCCATCAAATGGATGGTTTGGATCACCCTACGGTGTGGGTGGTACAATAACATTAATGCGCAATTGTAGGCCCCACCCATATTTTTCAAAATGAAGTGTACGGTCCACACCGTAGGATGATCCAAGCCGTCCATTTGATGGGCCACAATGTAAATAGGTTGTGCCCCAGAATCATTTCCATAGGATTATCGCAACCCTCCGATCTATAAGGTGTCCATAATAAGCAGTTTCTCTTTAGATCGGAGGGCAAGGATCATAATGTGGAAATGATTTTTGGGGACACAATCTATTTACTGTGTGGACCATCAAATGGACAGTTTGGATCATCCTATGGTGTGGTCTGTGCTGTTGATTTTGCAAAACATGGGTGGGTCTACCTTGCTCAAAGATTTAACAAACTAATTGTTGGGGCCCACCAACTGTTCATGTTGAGTGGGGAGAGGGGGAGAGAGAGACCGGTTCGGAGTAGTTGTACCGGCTGTAGAGTTTGTTGTCGGGGGGGGGGGGGGGGGGGAGCTATATAGGCTCTTGTTTTGGATATATAGAGTGTAGGTCTTCGTAGGGCAATATTTTATCTCAAGAGGTTGGATGTGCAATAAACTGATCAACTTATATGTTTTGTTTTCCAATACACGCAAGATATGATAATTTATTTTTTGGGATTTGCTAGCGTCCATCCCAAAAGGCATTTCACAGAACGTATGATCAAAATCTGTAGGAAAGTGAGCATAGTGGCTGCTCTCACATGCAACAGACGTTTCCACGAAATGCCTTTAGTGATGGACACTAGCAAATCCCTTTATTTTTTCATCTCCATTCGACACAGCA
Organism: Tasmannia lanceolata; assembly: GCF_043159265.1. NCBI lineage: Eukaryota > Viridiplantae > Streptophyta > Magnoliopsida > Canellales > Winteraceae > Tasmannia > Tasmannia lanceolata. The sequence goes on along the minus strand of NW_027518679.1, from coordinate 35,965,026 downwards.
AAAATTTGCCTATGAAATAACCCTAATTGTAACGTGGCAATTAACATACCTGATGGGGTGTAAAAATCCCAGCCTCTCATAGGCCGCCACCTGTCCAAGAGTAGGTGAACCCCAGCCTCTCACAGGCCGCCACCTGTCCTGGAGTAGGTGAACTCCAGCCTCTTATAGGCCGCCACCTGTCCAGGAGTAGGTGAACTCCAGCCTCTCACAGGCCGCCACCTGTCCTGGAGTAGGTGAACTCTAGCCTCTCACAGGCCGCCACCTGTCCAGGACACCTGTCCTGGACACCTCACCAGGTTATCCCCTATAAATAGGGGATCAAAGCTCAGACCAATGGGTAATGCAAAAAACCCCTCTCCTCTCAAACTCTTAGACTTCTCCCCTTCACTCCTGCTCATAGTGACTTGAGTGTCGAAGGGCCTGTCCGGAGTAAAACCCGGGTTGGTCTTCTGACCTCGCTTGACTTGTGCAGGACTCAGCCTTCACAGCAGGACTCGCTTCTGGCCACTTCACTACTCGTTCACTCCGGTCCCCCAGGACTCAGTTCCTTTGGTTCTCCAACTCAGCTCTTACGTCACTGCTGTACCTGTTACCGATTTTCGGTCTAACAGATTGGCGCCATCCGTGGGACCCCAGAACTAAAAGTCGTTCTCAAACATCTCACAAAAAATGGCAGGGCGCAAGAATGCGTGGGTACCAGCTGCACGGACTGATCAAGCCGTGCTGCCTCGCAGGACCCGAAGTGAACGAATCGCCTCGCTGGTAGTGGCGGCCTCTGCAACAGCTGAGCAGAGCCCCGCTAGCTCAGAGCACCTGAATCCGCTGCCCACTCCGGAGCAAGTTCAAGCTCTATTTCAACAAATGACAGCTCTCGTTGGGCAGTATCAGCAACTGCTTCAGATGCCTTCGCAATCTCCCCCAGAGGCTCCGCGATCTGTCCAAGGAAGGCCAGACGTCCACAGGGGAGAGTCGTCGCGCCATGGTGAGGATCGAACTCACCACTCTACCAGACAAGTCCATCATCCCACAGCGGGACATGCCCGAGCAGAACCTTACCACCGTCAGAGGTCACGGTCCCGCTCCGCACCAAGGCCCCGAGCTCACGAAGACCGTGCTCCACCAGTGAAGTCCCGGTCTCGTCGAAGGAGTCCAGAGAGCCAGTCCGGCTCCGCGGTAAGCCGATCAATGGGAAAAATCAGGCCCGCGGAGCATAGAACGGATCCGCTCCTACAGAGAATTGAGGAGATGGATCACCAGATAGAAGAGCTGGCGAAGGATCAGAGCCGGCCCGCCTCCAGGGCGTTCTCAAGCAGAACGCCGTTCACTGATGATGTCCTGGGTGCTCTAGCACCCAGAGGGTTTAAATTGCCCGCCGTCCCTCAGTACGACGGCACCACTGATCCCGTGGATCACTTGGAGACATTCAGAACAATGATGCTCCTCCACGGAGCTTCCGATGGCTTTCTTTGCAGAGCGTTTCCAACAACGCTAACTGGTGCGGCGAGAGACTGGTACTCCCGGATCAAACCGAACTCCATCAGCAATTTCGATGATTTTGGAGAGAATCTTGTCCGCCATTTCATGAGCAGCCGCAGGCCAAGGAAAACAACAGCATCCTTGATGGCCTTGCGACAGGAGGATAATGAACCTCTGAAAGCCTTCGTCCGCCGCTTCAACAGGGAGGCACTTCAGGTGCCCAATCTAGATCCCTCAGCAGCTATGAATGCGCTCCTCGCGGGTGCCAGATCTAATGACTTCCGTCGGGCCGTAGCCCGACAAAATCCGCACTCACTGGCAGATCTCATGGCCGGGGCAGAGGAGTACATAACGGTGGAAGAAACACTGGCAGCTCTCAATTCAAATCGGAGGATAACCTCCGAAGAGAAAAATCCCACCAAGCAGCGCAGGGAGGATAAACCTCCGAGAAGAGAGAAGTCTCCACCTCCGCAAAGAAGAGAAGAGAAGTTCACGCCTCTCAACACCTCCAGAAAGCATATATTGGCCGCAATCAGCGAAGAAGAATTCGTGAAGTGGCCTGCAAAAATGATCTCCAAAGGGAACAGAAGAGATCCCTCAAAATACTGTCGCTTCCACAAGGACCACGGCCACGACACGGATGAGTGTTGGCAGCTCAAAGAAGAAATTGAGCAGCTGATCGGCCGCGGTTATTTGAAAAAGTATATTCGAACCGACGGCCGCAAGCAAGAACGAAGAGAGAAGAGCCCCCAAGGCCGCAGTCCTCGAAGACCACAGCCGCCCCCTGCTCGTAACAAAACTCCTCAGCCGCCCAGTACGCAGCAGGAGGCATCTCGATCTCAGCCAAGGGGGGTCATCGGTACAATAATGGGTGGACCAGCCGCCGGGGGCACATCCTCTGCCGCCCGCAAAGCATATGCGCGACGGGTTAACGCCGTGCACACAACCAGCAAAAAGACGAGAACGGAGAATGAGATCTCCTTCTCGGATGCAGATCTGGACAACCTTATCCTACCCCACGACGATGCACTGGTTTTAACCATGCTCGTTGCCAACTGGGAGGTAAAGAAAATTCTCGTGGACAATGGGAGCTCAGCGGACATTTTATACTACCATGCCTTCGAGAAAATGATGATAGGCGACGACCGTCTGAAGCTGGCGAACTCGGATCTATTTGGCTTCTCCGGAGAGGTCGTAAAGGTGGTGGGGCAGATTGAGCTCCCCGTTCTTGTCGGAGACCCACCCTGTCAAGCCTTCGCCATGGTCAATTTCCTGGTAGTAAAGGCCACCTCGGTCTATAATGCTATCCTGGGATGGCCTGGCCAGAACCTGATCCGTGCAGTGGCTTCGGCTTACCATCAGAAAATGAAGTTCATAACGCCCAATGGCGTGGGCGAAGTTCGAGGAGATCAGCCTCAATCCAGGGAGTGCTACGCGACGGCACTCAAAGGCAAAAATGCAGTAGAATCACTGCCAATTGAGCTACTTGATTTAAGGGACGAACTCAGGGGGAACCAACCCGTTGAAGATCTCATCTCCATCCCACTATGCCCAGGAGACAGTGAGAAGGTGGCTCTGATCGGTTCCTCTCTCAGCAGTAGTATTCAGCATCAGCTTGCTGAGTTTCTCCAGGAGAATGCAGATGTTTTTGCATGGGTCCCTGCTGATATGCCAGGCATTGACCCAGAGATCAGCACCCACCGACTCGGCGTCGATTCGACCTGTAGACCGGTCAAGCAGAAGAGGAGACATTTCGCTTTTGAAAGACGACAGGCAATAAAAGAAGAAGTGGAGAGGCTTTTAAAAGCTGACTTCATTCGCGAGATTCGGTATCCGGACTGGTTGGCAAATGTAGTCATAGTCAAGAAGGCAAATAGAAAATGGAGAACCTGCGTCGACTTCACCGACCTGAATAAAGCTTGTCCTAAGGACAGCTATCCACTCCCGAAGATCGACCAGCTCATTGACGCCACGGCGGGTCACGAATTGTTGAGCTTCATGGACGCCTTCTCCGGATACAACCAGATCAGGATGTATGAATCGGATATACCAAAGACCTCCTTCGTCACAGATCAAGGGACTTATTGCTACCGAGTTATGCCCTTTGGCCTCAAAAATGCCGGAGCTACTTACCAAAGGTTAGTGAATCGACTCTTTCAGCACCAGATCGGCCGGAACATGGAACTCTATGTGGACGATATGCTGGTCAAGAGTCGCAGTGCGCAGGATCATGTATCTGATCTCAGGGAAACGTTCCAGGTCCTGAAAAAGCACAGCATGAAACTTAATCCCACCAAGTGCACCTTTGGTGTCAGTTCAGGGAAGTTCTTAGGATTCATGGTAAGCCAGCGAGGGATAGAAGCAAACCCGGAGAAGATCAAAGCTGTGATGGAGCTCACTGTTCCAAAAACTATCAGAGAAGTCCAGCGGCTCACGGGAATGATAGCCGCACTGGGACGCTTTATCTCAAAATCAGCAGAAAGGTGCCTGCCCTTCTTTAGTGAGGTTAAAGGACTCAAGGCCGCACCCTGGACGGAGGAATGCCAGACCGCAGTCGAGGAATTGAAGAAGTACCTGTCCTCCCCACCACTACTAACAAAGCCGGAGCCGGGCGAGGAGCTATTTCTGTATCTCTCCATTAGCTCCACGGCTCTGGCAGCTGTCCTCGTCCGCGAAGAACATCGACAGCAAAAGCCTATCTATTATGTTAGCAAGGTTCTTCACGATGCAGAAATAAGGTACCAGCGGGTCGAGAAATTGGCTTACGCGCTGGTAATGGCGGCCAGGAAGCTGAGACCTTACTTTCAAGCCCACACCATAAAAGTCCTGACTGATCAGCCACTCCGGCAAGTACTTCATCGACCAGATATCTCCGGGCGACTTATGAAATGGGCTGTGGAGCTAAGCGAGTTCGATATACAGTACGTGCCTAGGCCATCCATCAAAGCTCAAGTACTGGCAGACTTCGTGGCTGAGTGCACCATCCCCCAACAGCTCGTGGATCCTGAAGCAGTACAGCTCTCAGTTGCAGAGAGAGCAGTTCCTGAAGAATGTATAGCAGAGGAAATTCAGACGGAAATCAGACCGCCATCCGCTGAGCAAGACTCCATAACCAGCACACCGACTTGGGAAGTATATGTCGACGGATCTTCAAATAAAAACGGCTGTGGAGCCGGCCTCGTCCTCACTGGGCCTGATGAGTTCACTGTGGATTACGCCCTGAGATTCGGATTCCGTACATCCAACAATGAGGCAGAATATGAAGCCCTCCTTGCCGGAATAAGCCTAGCAATCCAGACCGGCTCCCAGAAATTAAAAGCGTACTGCGACTCGCAGCTGGTAGCAAACCAGATCCAAGGAGTCTACGAAGCTCGGGACGAGCGTATGATTAAGTACCTCGCCAAGGTTCGCCAACTTTTCAGCCGGTTTGCAAGTTTTGAGGTCATCAGAGTACCAAGAACAGAAAATGCCAAAGCCGACGTGCTGTCAAAACTGGCTGCCTCTGGATATACTACTCTCGGAAGCATACACATGGAGTTCCTACAAAGGTCCAGCATCGAAAGTAAAGCCATAGAAGTCATGCAGTTGGAAGATGAGCCGTGCTGGATGGATGAGATCATGGGTTATCTGCGCGACGCTAGACTCCCGGAGGATAAGAAGGAAGCCCGCAAGGTGATACAGAGAGCTGCCCGATTCTCCTTCAGTGGCGACAATTTATATAAAAGGTCATATACCCTCCCATATCTGAAGTGTCTGAGGCCGAGCGACGCCGCGTATGCATTGTAGGAGACTCATGAAGGAATTTGTGGAGAACATCTAGGGGCAAAGCCCTGGCGATAAAGGTGCTGCTCAGAGGACTGTATTGGCCTACCATCAGGCAGGATGCACTGGGTCTGGTTAAAAGGTGTGAGAGGTGTCAGAAATTCTCTCCCACCATCCACCAGCCCGCTGTAGCAATGGCTCCAATTATCAGTCCACTCCCCTTCGCAGTATGGGGGATGGACATCCTGGGCCCTTTCCCACCGGCCTCTGGAAAGCGCATGTTCGTGGTAGTGGCGATCGACTATTTCACTAAGTGGGTGGAGGCAGAACCTCTAGCACAGATCACAGAGCAAAATGTGCAGAACTTCTTCTGGAAATCAGTAGTGTGCCGATTTGGGATTCCCCGTGCCTTGATAACCGATAACGGCAAACAGTTTGACTGCTGGAACTTTAAGAAATTCTGCTCCGATCTAAAGATTGAACAGAGGTTCACTTCGGTGGCTCACCCCCAAACCAATGGGAAAACGGAAGTGACTAACAGAATCCTGCTTCAGGGGATAAAGAAGAGACTGGATGAAAAAGCTGGTCGATGGGCAGATGAGCTCTATCACGTTCTATGGGCGTACCGCACTACTCCTCCTACGACAACTGGTGAATCTCCGTTCAACCTCTCCTTTGGTACTGACGCTGTGATACCGGTTGATATAGGCGCTCCATCTCCTAGAATCACCAGCTTCAATGAGCAGCTTAACAGCGACGGGCTCCGCGCCAATCTCGACTTGTTAGAAGAGATCCGGGAAGAATATCGAATCCGGGTGGCTGCTTACAAGCAGAGGGTATCCAATTATCACAACTCTAAGATTCGTCCCAGAGAATTCAGGATAGGGGATTTGGTCCTAAGAAAGGCAGCGGTCTCCCAACCGACGAAAGTCGGAAAACTCTCCCCGACTTGGGAAGGGCCGTATCGGGTGAAAGAAGTTATCCGCCCAGGAAGCTACAAGCTAGAGACACTGGAGGAGTACTTATTACCCCACGCATGGAACTCCAAAAATCTCAGGAGATATTATCAATAGACAAAATGTCCTGCGTAAAAAGGTGACTTTGTAAATTTGTAAATTTGTTATTATGAATAAATATTGTTTTTTGCAGACTCAGTTTCACCCTTACTCACTGGAAACCCAGTTCTTAAACTTGGGTACTCACTGGAAACCCAGTTCTTAAACTTGGGTACTCACTGGAAACCCAGTTCACAAAACTTGGGTACTCACTGGAAACCCAGTTCTTAAACTTGGGTACTCACTGGAAACCCAGTTCACAAAACTTGGGTACTCACTGGAAACCCAGTTCACAAAACTTGGGTACTCACTGGAAACCCAGTTCTTAAACTTGGGTACTCACTGGAAACCCAGTTCACAAAAACTTGGGTACTCACTGGAAACCCAGTTCTTAAACTTGGGTACTCACTGGAAACCCAGTTCTTAAACTTGGGTACTCACTGGAAACCCAGTTCACAGCACTTGGGTACTCACTGGAAAGCCGGTTCATCAAAATTTGGCCATCAACAGCCTTGGTCCCAGGTTATCAAAACTAAAGGGCAAGTCGAGCAAGTGACTCAGTTATCAGTTAAAGCTTATTAGAGACAAAGAGACAGAATAGGACAAGTATGATTTCATTAATCAGAGTGTCGGGCCTCGAGGGCCATTACAAAATTAACCTCAAAAGGCTGTCAAAAATTCCAGGGTCTCAAGGACCATTACAAAATGAAAACAGAAAAATACTAAGCATCTGGAAGAGAGGTGATGTCAGCAGGAACATCAGCAGGAGCATCTGGCTCCTCATCAGTAATCTTCGGCCTGGCAGGAAGAGTCATATTCTCCATCACTAAGTTTGGATTGCAGGCCTGGAGCTCCTGGAGGCAGTCGTAGTATCCAAGACTATAAGCCTCACTCGATAGGCTGAAAAGTTCAGCCTCCTTCGCCTCTGTGGCCTCCTTCACTGCTGCCTCCTGCCTCTCTTTGGCTCTTCCTCTTTGGGCCTCAATGGCTTCGGCAGCCTTGATCAGCTTCTTCTTCTCTGTGGCCAGGTCCTCTATCAACAGCTTCTTCTCCTCCTGTACTCGTCCGATGCTCGTTTGAAGCTCTTGGACCTCAGCGGCCAGCTTTCCGTTCACCTCTTCAGATGTGGTGATGGCGTCGGAGAACTTCTTACTCTTCTCCTTGAGATCATTGTAGTATAGTGAGATCTGCAGAAAGGAGCAAGCATCAGCGATGTATAGACAAAAGAAAAAATGGACAGAAAGGTAGCAAACTACATCTTTTTCTTACCTGGTAAAGCGAGGACAACACCGCCTCCTCCCCTGTAGCTGGCGGCTCGCGAAGGACATGTTGCTTGTCCTTTCGCAGCAGACACTTGCTCATGATCTCCCCTGCTACTCGGCTCTCGCCTAGGGCAGTATCATCCTTCAGAACGGCCCAATTGGGCCGAAAAACGTTCTCACTCAGTCCCGTAGGAGGAGGGGCTCCAGAACCGGTTCCAGTAGAAGCACCACCGGACCTAGAAGAGCCACCACCCTGGGCAAAGGGGCCTACTAGCTTCACTGTAGTCTTGGCCCTCTGAGCTGGGGGTGGAGGAGTGCCTCGTGATGGGGCCGGACTCGCCAGTACAGTCGCCTTTCTCTTCTGGCACTCCTGTTGTACCTGTGTAGCACCCTCCTGTGCCCGCGGCTGGGCTCCCTGTCTTATTTTCTCAACTGTTGATTGTTTCTTCATCTCTGCAAAGCAAGTAAGCAGTCAGAAGCAAGTATACAAAAGTAAACGAATTCTAAAGACAGGTCTAGCTACATACGTTCTGGGGTCGCGGCACTCACGCCCAGCCCAACCAGCATCTCCTCTCCTGAGAACTCTGCACAGCGGATAAGGCCCGATTGCTCAATCTCCTTCAGCATCAAGGCGAAAGTCTCTCTGTCCTCACTCTCGAGGAGCGGTTTTCGACTTAATTTGGAAGTGTCCAGAGTGTCCCACACTAGAGGGACAGGCCAGGGCTCACTGGCCTCCTTATCCTCGACGTAGAAGAACCTATTCTTCCACAAATGTATTGATGAGGGGATCCCGGTAATGATTTTTAGCTCAGGGCGCTGGCTGATGTAGATCCAGCCCCCTTCCTTATGCCTCTTCAGATGTGTACAAGCACGGAATAGCGACAAACTCACGCTCCTCTCTAACCGGCCGTGGACGAGATACAAGAACCCAGTCAGTAGTCTCCACGAGTTCGGAGCTACTTGAGCTGGGGCCAGTCCGTAGTATCGAAGCACCGCTGCGAAAAATGGGTGCAAAGGAAATCGGAGTCCCGCCCTCAGCGACTCCTCGTAGATACAGAGATCCCGGCTCTCGTTACAGGCTCTGTCTCCCTCTATAGCTGCCCTCAGTTCAAATCTTGGAGGCACGCAGTACTTGTCTCGAATATCCCCCAACATGGACCTTGTGAGGTAATTTTCCTCGACCAAAGCTCGCAGATTGTACTTTGGGTTGGCCTCCATTCGCGCTCTAGTGACCACCTCCACTGCCCGGCCAGGAAGGAATATTGTGGACGCCTCGTCAACGTCGCTTTCAACACTTCCTTCTGATCGGGGAGACTACCAGTCGGGAGTGGGGTGGTGTTCAAGTTTAATATCACTTCGTCCCTGACCCCTCCGTCGTCGCTATCTACGAGGTCTATCCTAGCGGATAACTCAGCCATTACAGGCTCCTGAGGCGGCCTAAATTCTGAACTACTACTAGTGGAGGACTCCGTACCGGACTCAGAACGGGAACTACTATCAGACATGTGTAAAGAGAAGGGCTGAGAGGAATACCGGTGAGTAGAGCTTGTCGAACCCTTGCGCCACTCCAACTACGAACTGCGAACTGCGAACTCGAGCTCACAGAGAGAGAAGAGAAAAGAAAATAAAAAGTGAAAAGTAAAAAATGAAAGGGCAAAATCTCCTTTTATAATTTTTTAGAGGCGGTGGGGCAATAAATGCGATGCACGCATCTCAAGAGCACTCAAATAGCGCCACGTGTCCCTTATTAATGACGGGCACATTCTCCCACTCAAGAATACGGCCAAGCACGCGCGTGTCTCTGCGCGCGTAAAAATTTGCATCTCCAGAAAAATTTCCGTACTCCATGCTCCGTGCTCCGTGCTCCGTACTCCATGCTCCGTACTCCATGCTCCGTACTCCGTGCTCCGTACTGGATTTTCCCCAGCCGGACTGGATATAACGGGTTTCAACAAAACGACAAAAAGCAGTCCGGTCCGAACCGGACTGGGCGGAAGATGACAAAAATCAGTCCGGCCCCAGCCGGACTGGATATAACGCGTTTCAACAAAACGACAAAAGGCAGTCCGGTCCGAACCGGACTTGGCGGAAGACGACAAAAATCAGTCCGGCCCCAACCGGACTGGATATAACGCATTTCAACAAAACGACAAAAAGCAGTCCGGTCCGAACCGGACTGGGCGGAAGACGACAAAAATCAGTCCGGCCCCAGCCGGACTGGATATAACGCGTTTCAACAAAATGACAAAAAGCAGTCCGGTCCGAACCGGACTGGGCGGAAGACGACAAAAATCAGTCCGGCCCCAGCCGGACTGGATATAACGCGTTTCAACAAAACGACAAAAAGCAGTCCGGTCCGAACCGGGCTGGATTTCCGGACTCAACTTCCAGCCGGACTCCGGACTGGACTTCCGGACTCAACTTCCAGCCGGACTCCGGACTGGATTTCCGGACTCAACTTCCAGCCGGACTCCGGACCGGATTTCCGGACTCAACTTCCAGCCGGACTCCGGACCGGATTTCCGGACTCAACTTCCAGCCGGACTCCGGACCGGATTTCCGGACTCAAATTCCAGCCGGACTCCGGACTGGATTTCCGGACTCAACTTCCAGCCGGACTCCGGACTGGATTTCCGGACTGGATTCCCCGATTCACTCCCAGACAATGCCTATCCATTCAGAGAAATGATTGATCACACTTTCCCAAGTCCCTCAATGACTTGGAAAACTGGGGGGCAACTGATGGAGTGTAAAAATCCCAGCCTCTCATAGGCCGCCACCTGTCCAGGAGTAGGTGAACCCCAGCCTCTCACAGGCCGCCACCTGTCCTGGAGTAGGTGAACTCTAGCCTCTTATAGGCCACCACCTGTCCAGGAGTAGGTGAACTCCAGCCTCTCACAGGCCGCCACCTGTCTTGGAGTAGGTGAACTCTAGCCTCTCACAGGCCGCCACCTGTCCAGGACACCTGTCCTGGACACCTCACCAGGTTATCCCCTATAAATAGGGGATCAAAGCTCAGACCAATGGGTAATGCAAAAAACCCCTCTCCTCCCAAACTCTTAGACTTCTCCCCTTCACTCCTGCTCATACTGACTTGAGTGTCGAAGGGCCTGTCCGGAGTAAAACCCGGGTTGGTCTTCTGACCTCGCTTGACTTGTGCAGGACTCAGCCCTCACAGCAGGACTCGCTTCTAGCCACTTCACTACTCGTTCACTCCGGTCCCCCAGGACTCAGTTCCTTTGGTTCTCCAACTCAGCTCTTACGTCACTGCTGTACCTGTTACCGATTTTCGGTCTAACAATACCCAACATGTAGATGATTCGAACTCAAGATCAGCTGTGAATCCACATGTGAGAGCAGCCACTATGCTCACATTTCGGAGCATTAATAACATTAAACAATGTTTGTGCGTAGAACGTAGTGCGTAGTGAGGAAGAGAAAGTGGTAGTAGCCATAGAGAGAGAGAGAGAGAGGCCAAAACGTCAAAAACCGCTTCAGAAAAGAAAGCGAACATAGAATACAATAAAACGAATAAAAAAAGCTGACGCGAATCAAAAATATCAATCTGAGGCTGCCATGTGTACATTTGGACAGAGGTAATATGAAATCGGACATTAGGGTTGCAACTTGGGTGGGGTTTTACCCACTTGTATCAACCCCACCAGAAAAAACCATGGGACGGGTTTAGGAATCTCAGGTTTTTAAAAATTGTCCCAACCTAAACTGAGATAGCTTCTAGGGTAGCGTAGGGTTTTGGATAACCCGATCCACGCAACCTAAGTTGCAACTCCAATTCTTGTTCCTTTCAGTAACTATGATAAAATAATGAAATGAAAGAAAAGAGAAAAATGATGATTGTTCATAATTGTTGAAAATTCGACCGACAATGGTCCGATAAAAAACCACGATCCAAAGCAAGATAAAATAAACCACACAATAGCAATCACAAAGAACACACAATTTTTACGTGGTTTGGCAGAGCCTACGTCCACGAGCGATCGAAGAGAAATATTCCACTAATCAAGAAGTAACAAAGATTACAATAGATTCTTCAATCGATCCAACACTTGATCGATTCTCAAACCCTTTTTCCCTTGTAACCCCTTCTTGATTTCCTCTCTTATAAGCTAGAGAACAAAGAGAACCCTTTAGAAAAAACCTTAGAAGCCCTTTATATTCCTTGTTTTCTCTCTCACCAAGAGCACCCAAAACCATGCCCTCTTTCTCTCTTCAAAGAGTTACCAAACACTAGCTATTCTTTTCTTTTCCAAAAAAGAAGTCCGAGAGAGTGAGAGTTTTCCAAAAAGAAAACAATCTTTCTATTTTGGCTACAAAGCCAATTCACGCTTTCCCCAAATAAGGCAACTTTCAACAATAACAATCAACAAGTATGATCTAATTCAATTAACTAGACATGAATCTCTGTAAGTTTCTCCTAAAGTTTTGATCCTAGGCCGTGCACCGGAACTTGCTAATTATCTTGTACTTTATTGTTTAATTCTTGGATATGTACCTTTTCTATTTTCCCTATTATTGCACTTTTTGTAAGTAAATAAATGTTCATTTATAGAGAAATTATATAATGAAATGGTGTACAAACAAGTAAAGGTGGTACGTCAGAAGTGCCAACCTTGATATTTGATCCACCAACAGCTTCTCAAAAAAAGCACTACTGTTGGATCAAATATCAGGGATGGGATGGTGAGTACGTGTTTGTACGTCATTTCATCATATAATTTCTGTCATTTATATTTATATGTCCAAATAGAAAAAATAGAAGTAATGTTACGTCAAGTGAAAAATCGACATTCTACACCACAAAAAATCTATGTATTGTATAACTATATGTAAAATCAAGGAACCTCATCGAAAATCTGAAAATAATTTGACTTGACCCGACTCAAGAAACTATATCGGGTAGGGCTAGGTTTATGAATCGTGAATTTTCTAAAAAATAACCCGACCCGACCCTAGATAGTTTCTCGGGTAGGGTAGGGTATTGGAAAACCCGACCCATCTGACCCAAGTTGCAACCCTATTGGACATTGCACTTTTTCATGCCTTTCCCTCCAAACACCCAAAAGCTAAAATGAAGTCCTTTTTTAATACACGCACCCCCTCTTTTCGAACTTTGAAATATCTCGTGCAAATATCTTCTCTTTGACTATTTCCGAGTCTTGTTCTTCAACAAAAAAACCCTAATTTTTCGTTTCCATGTTGGAGCCAGTTGAATTCCTAAATCCTTCCATGGAATTCCATTCGGCCTTTCACAAAACCTTATGCTCCGTTTGGTTGCTTGGGGGTTCAAAGAGTAGTGGAAAATGAAGTCAAAAGAAGTCAAAAAGGAGGAGGCAAGCATTTTGATTTGTCTAGAATTATCTCGAAGAATAGTGTAAGTAGTGTTTAGTTGCACGACATATTCTCGGAGAGTAGGAGAATCAGTAGATGTGTAATTACCAGTATAGAGAGAGAAGAGAGATAGAAAAGGAAGAGAGAGAGAAAGAGAGATCACTATTCCCTAGAAAATTCAACCAAAAGTCCTTGCTTTTGGAATAATTTGGTTTAAAAGTCATAAGGTGGGGACAAGCAGTCCATGTGACGAGACAAACAATTATTAAATGGGAGACATCAAATGGAGTAAAAGGGGAGTTCAACGCTACTTTGGCAACCAAATGAGGAATTTGTCGTACGTGACAGCTATTCTCCAACAAACTTCCTAGAAAATAAAAATCCAATGGCAACCAAACAGAGTAATCCAAAGAAGGCTTGAGATCAATTTTTTTTGTTTCTGTTTTTGTTCTATACCCTAATTTCTCGTTGTTGGTGTGGGTCCCTCCTATTTTGGGCTACCGACACCTTTTGTGGAAGTGTGTGTGTGTAATAAATAGGGTAGCTATGGTGATAGTGATAGATATAAAATGAGAAGGAAAATAAAAGGGGGGACAAATGGGGGACAAGATGAAAGAAGATTGATTAAACAAATCAAAGAAAGAGAAATGAATCTCTTCGCGAAATTCGGCGAAGCACGTGCCGAATTTCAACGACTTTCGCGGTGCATACGCCAAGAAAGTGAAGCAAGCGCCGAATTCGGTGCTGAATTTGATGACTTTTGCTGCAGAATTCATTTAAGGCGCATGCATGAAGATTGGTTTATTCGGCGATTGCATGCGCAAACTCGCCTTCTGTTCACCTATAAATACGAGGCAGAAGCAAGTAAAGATGTATCCCATCCTAGAATATCAGAGCAGAACAGCAGTACGTGTTCTGCATAGAGAAACCCACTAGAACAAATAGTGCAGTGAGTGAGTGAGAGAGAGAGAGAGAGAGATACACACAGTTTTCTGATAACTGTGCAGTGAGAGCCAGTGTGTGAGGGGAGTGTCAGCTACTCATAGTCATACACTGAAGGCACGACATCTGTGTGCACTCTGTGAGAAATCTACCTACAGGTGATGTTGTAACCCATTATTTACCATAGTGAAAGTTTTCAAGTGGATTAAAGTCCCGTGGTTTTTCCCTTCACCCCGGAGGGTTTTCCACGTAAAAATTATGGTGTGATTTGTCATTTATTTTTCCGTTTCCATTTATCCTATTTAATTTTCACAGCTTTAACTCGGGAAAACTTTATCCGGGCCAGTAATTCCGCAACAGTAACTTTTTTTCTCAACAAAGTGGTATCAAAGCCCTGGTTGCTCTAGATTATTTTTTCTGTGAGAATTAAATGGAGGAGAGCTCAAGCAACATGATTAAATTGACCGCATCTAATTATACGATCTGGAAGCCAAAGATGGAGGATCTTTCATACATTAAAGATCTGTGGAAGCCTATTACAGTGGAAAAATCGACAACTTCGACCAATGACAAATCGACAACACCGACAGACGGCAAACCGGCGACTATGTCCGAAGGAGATTGGATAGTGCTCAGCCGGAAGTGTGCCGCTCAGATCCGACAGTGGATCGACAAAAGTATTTTTCAAAATTTTGCCAATGAACACGATGCTTATGTTCTTTGGTAGAAATTGGAGAAAATATATGCAAGGACAACCGCTCTGAATAAAGCAAATCTGATGCTCAGACTTGTAAATTTGAAGTACAAGGACGGGACTAGCGTCTCGAAACACATGAGCGAGTTCCAAGGCATGGTGGATCAACTCAATTCTATGGAGATGACAAAAGAAGACGAGTTGCAGGCGTTGCTCCTATTAAGCTCCTTGCCAAAAAGCTGGGACACACTAGTTGTGTCGGTCAGCAACTCTGCTCCTGACGGAACACTCACAATGGAGATGGTAAAAGACAGAATGTTAAATGAAGAATCCCGATGAAAAGACGAGGGATATAATCCTGAGTCAGAGGCACTTGTCACTGATAGACAAGAAAAGCAAAACCGGCACGGGAGGAGCAAAAGTCGAAATCCCTACAACCAAAACCAGCAAAGAGGACGTTCAAAGTCTAATTTCAGACGAGACAAAAAGTGCCACCACTGTGGCAAGCCCCCACTTCATTAGAGAATGCAGAAAGTTCAAGGCGGAGCAATCCAAAGTTAATGAAGAAGGTAGCAGAACAAATGACACCGCAATAGCCGTGGATGAAATTGTCATTGTACGAGATGATGACTGTGTTAATCTTGCATGCCAGAGTTCCACCTGGGTAGTTAACACAGGTGCTTCCTTCCATGTCACTGCACGGGAGGATTTCTTCACATCTTATACAAGCGGCGACTTTGGCCTTGTAAGGATGGAAAATGAAGGTGCATCCAAAATAGTTGGCATCAGCAATATTTGTTTGGAAACTAAAATTGGATGCAAGCTACTCTTGAAGGACGTGAGGCATGTTCCAGACATCCGCCTCAATCTAATCTCCGCCGGAAAGCTCGATGACGAATGCTACAGTAATTACTTTGGTGAAGGAAAATGGAAGCTCACTAAAGGTAATATGGTGGTAGCCAAAGGAGTAAAAAGTAACACTTTCTACATCACAGAAGCCAAGCCATGTGGAGGTCAAGTGAATGCAATGGCGAAAGAAGTACCAACTGAGCTATGGCATAAGCGGCTCGACTACATGAGTGAGAAAGGGCTCAAGATTCTCGCTAGAAAAGAACTCTTGCCAGGAATGAAAGGAACACCCTTGCATACTTGTGTTGATTGCATCATGGGAAAACAACACAGAGTTGCATTTCGAAGTTCCCCACCATCTAGAAAGGCTAATCTTCTAGATCTGATACATACTGATGTCTGCATTATGCAAAGTAAATCACTCGGAGGTGCTCTCTACTTTGTAACTTTTATTGACGATCACTCCAGAAAGTTGTTGATGTTTGCCTTGAAAACTAAAGACCAAGTGCTAGATTCACGTGAAGGTTGAAAGAGAAACTGGTAGATGATTGAAGTCTGTACATGCAGACAATGGCGGTGAGTACAGAGGACCATTCAAAGAGTATTGCAAAAACTTCAGGATCAGACTAGAAAAGTCAGTTCTGAAGACACCCCAACACAGCGGTGTCGCAGAGAGGATGAACAGAACTATCTGTGAGCAAATCAGATGTATGCTCTCAAATGCAAAACTGCCAAAATCCTTTTGGGGGGAGGCAATGAGGACAGCGTTGACTTGATCAACCTTTCTCCTTCAGTTCCACTTGACAGTGACATACCAGAAGCTGTCTGGACAGGCAAGAATGTTTCCTATGACCATCTGAAGGTGTTTGGATGCAGATCATTTGTTCACATCCCGAGAGATGAAAGATCCAAGCTCGATGGAAAATCGAAGGAGTGTATCTTCCTGAGTTATGCCCATGAAGAGTTCGGCTACAGACTTTGGGATCCCGTCAGCAAAAGGATCATCAGAAGCAGAGATGTGATATTTCTTGAAGATCAGACAATCGAAGACTTCGAGAAACATGAGGAGCCGCAATCATCAGATGATCATCCAGTTAATTTGGAACCAGTCTCCCAACCCATAGATTTGGATGATGGGGGAGCTATATCAGATACTGATGGTGACAATACTCCACCAGATGACGGTTCAACATTAGAACCGGTTGCAGGACAGGTCCCACCAGAACCTCAGTTAAAGAGATCTACCAGAGTGCGACAGCCCAGTCGCAGACATTCTCCTAATGAGTATGTGATGCTCACTGACGGGGGAGAACTGGAGAGCTATCCGGAAGCAGTGTCCGACGAGCACAATGACGAGTGGTTAAAAGCCATGCAAGAAGAGATGAAATCCTTGCATGAGAACGACACATATGATCTAGTCAAACTACCGCAAGGTAGAAGAGCTCTCAAGAATAAATGGGTGTTCAGACTGAAAACTGAAGAAGCCAGCTCACAACCACGATATAAAGCAAGGCTGGTTGTGAAGGGATTCAGACAGAAGAAAGGCATTGACTTTGAGGAGATATTCTCACCAGTGGTAAAAATGTCTTCTATCCGAGTTGTTCTTGGCTTGGCAGCCAGCCTGAATCTGGAGGTCGAACAACTTGACATAAAGACGGCCTTTTTGCATGATCTCAATGAGGAAATTTACATGGAGCAGCCTGAAGGTTTCAAAACCAAAGGAAAAGAGCATCTCGTGTGTAGACTAAAGAAAAGTCTATACGGGCTCAAGCAGGCATCGAGACAGTGGTACAAGAAGTTTGACTCATTCATGGAGAAGCACGGCTACAACAAAACCACTGCAGACCACTGTGTATTTGTCAAGAAATTTTCAGACGGTGATTTCATTATCCTCTTGCTTTATGTTGATGACATGCTAATTGTTGGCTATGATACCGACAAAATTAGCAAGCTGAAGAAGGAGTTGAGCAAGTCCTTTGCCATGAAGGACTTGGGACCGGCGAAACATATTCTTGGGATGAGGATATCCCGAGACAGACAAAACCACAAAATTTGGCTATCTCAAGAATGGTATGTTGAAAAAGTTCTCAAAAGGTTCAACATGAGCAAAGCTAAATCAGTTTGTTCTCTACTTGCAAGTCACTTTAAGCTCAGAGTGAAACAGTGTCCTTCAAGTGAGACAGAAAAGTCAGAAATGGATAAAGTGCCCTATGCACTGGCAGTTGGCAGTTTAATGTACGACATGGTATGCACAAGACCTGACATTGCTCATGCAGTTGGAGTTGTCAGCCATTTCCCCTCAAATCCTGGTAAGGAACACCGGGGCAGCAGTCAAATGGATACTCAGGTATCTTAGAGGTACATCCAGCACTCAATTATGTTTCGAAAATGGTAAACCTGTATTACAAAGTTTTACAGATGCATATATGGCTGGTGATGTGGATACAAGAAAGTCCACGTCAGGGTACCTATTAACCTTTGCAGGGGGAGCTGTATCATGGCAGCCCCGATTACAAAAATGTATTGCCTTATCCATCACAGAAGCAGAATACATTGCTATAACAGAAGCATGTAAGGAAGTCCTCTGGATGAAAAAGTTCCTACAAGAATTGGGCCAGAAGCAAGAGAAGTATGTTCTATACTGTGACAGTCAAAGTGCAATCCATCTCAGCAAAAATTCAACATTTCACTCCAGATCCAAACACATCGATGTGAGGCATCACTGGATACGTGATGTGTTAGAACAGAAGCTACTACAGCTTAAGAAAATCCCCACCAACAATAATGGTTCCGACATGATGACAAAGACCCTACCGAGAGAAAAGCTAGAAACTTGCAGAAAAGAAGCGGGCTTGACAGCTTTCCCCAAATAAGTCGTGAGGGGGAGATTTGTTGGTGTGGGTCCCTCCTATTTGGGGCTACCAACATCTTTTGTGAAAGTGTGTGTGTAATAAATAGGGTAGCTATGGTGATAGTGATAGATATAAAATGAGAAGGAAAATAAAAGGGGGGACAAGAGGAAAGAGGATCGATTAAACAAATCAAAGAAAGAGAAATGAATCTCTTCGCGAAATTCGGCGAAGCACGCACCGAATTTCAACGACTTTTACAGTGCATACGCCAAGAAAACGAAGTACGCGCCGAATTCGGTGCTGAATTTGACGACTTTCGCTGCAGAATTCATTTAAGGCGGATGCATAAAGATTGGTTTATTCGACGACTGCATGGGCAAGCTCGCATTCTGTTCACCTATAAATACGAGGAAGAAGCATGTGAAGATGTAACCCATCCTAGAACATCAGAGCAGAACAGCAGTACGTGTTCTGCATAGAGAAACCCACTAGCACAAATAGTGCAAAGAGAGAGAGAGAGAGATACACAGTTTTCTGATAATTGTGCAGTGAGACCCAGTGTGTGAGGGGAGTGTCAGCTACTCATAGTCATACACTGAAGGTACGACATCTGTATGCACTCTGTGAGAAATCCACCTACAGGTGATGTTGTAACACATTATTTACCATAGTGGAAGTTTTCAAGTGGATTACGGTCCCATGGTTTTTCCCTTCACTCTGGAGGGTTTTCCACGTAAAAATTCTGGTCTGATTTGTCATTTATTTTTCCGCTTCCATTTATCCTATTTAATTTTCACAGCTTTAACTCGGGAAAACTTTATCCGGGCCAGTAATTCCGCAACAGTAACTTTTTTTTTTCCAACACTCATTTCGGTGTCGAATTCCTGAATCTTTTCGTGGAATTTCGTTCGTACAAAACCCTCATTTCCTTCTCATTCTTTTTTCTAGAATTCCCGGGGCTTCTAATTGATCTTTCTTCCTCTTCCTATTTTTGTTCTAATTTCTCGTTTTCGTGTATGGTCTAGTCGAATTCCCATTCTTTTCATGGAATTTTGTCTGTTCTTTTCAAGACCTAATTTTCTTCTCATTCTTTGTTTCTAAAAGATGATGGCCTGGAATCGATTTTTCTTCATTTTTGTTTTTTCATAAAAAAGCAAATATACCATGTCAATGTGTTGTTTTTCATAAAAAAGTTGTCACAAGAAACGAAACATAATGTAGGCAAAAGTAAAAGTGAGGGTTATTTTGCTAAAAAGAACTAGCTCCAGTTCACTATATACATGAGCAAAAAGAGAAAACATGAGACATTAAATCATCGAGGAAAAATTCCTATGACAGCCAAAATGACCAAAATACCCTTAATTTCGAGGTAAATCTTCAAGTAATACATAGCCATTCTGGGCCGGATGCCACTGCACCCAAAAACCTATGGAAAACAAACGTCCGAGGAAATGCCACAGGTAAAAAGTTGGTCTAATCGCTACAATAAAACAGATCTAAAAACTAGACGACTCAATTAATTAGGTTTTTCGACGCCGAAATATCACTTTTAGTGATAGGAATTTCCCCTAATGATCAAATGGTCGGACAGAGAGATCCTAGCTGGCATTTATTGCAGGCAACCATTGCTTATCAGGGGCGGAGGCACATATAGCATGAGGGGCCCCCCCAAATGACTTTGAAAATCCCTTTTGTAATGTATGGATGTACATGCATGCTAAAATAGTTTAGTGGCCTTGGCCCCCCAATGACCATTGCAGGTAAGTGTAAATTAGTCCGCCCCCCCCCCCCCCCCCCCCGGTGTAAATTCCTGGCTCAGCCCCTGTTTGTGATGGCTTAAGTTAAGATGACATTTATTAAAATATTTAACCCTAAACAAAGGTCATTTTGGTCGTAATCCATCGAATCTTTATTTCCTAGGACCCTAGTTTTGAAATTATTTTCCTAAATAAAATAGAAGAATCCTGGGTTGGGTGCTTGGCTCAATGGGTTCCATCCCAGCTCACCAACCAAAAAAAAAAGGAAAAAAAAGAAAAATAAAGAAGAAGAATGCGAATATGAAGGGTACATCCTTGCAAAAAAATGCCCCCAAAAGTGCCTACATTGGATCCACGATATCGAAGCGCATTTATAATAATAGCATAAGAATGTACAAGTAATGGAATAATTAATGCACTTTGATGACGTGGATCTATGGCCGCCCAGCCCTTTAGTTTAGCATTTCTCAAAAAATAATATAGATAAGGAAATATTTTATTCTAAGAGGTTCGATGTGCAATAAAGTCATCTTTTATGTTCTCTCATTATCCACACCAGATATGATAATTTATTTTTGGTCTACATTGGACACCACGGAAATTTGAACGTAGAAAATAACCATAATCGTGACGTGGCAATTGACACACTCAACATATCGAGATTTTATATGGTGTATGCCCTTATAGTCTCGTATTATTTAGAAAGTACTTCACGGACCATACTATAGGATGATTTAAACCGTCCATATGATGGGACATATCGTAAATAGGTTGTGCCCAAAAAGTCATTTTCATAGGATGATCCAAGCCCTCCGATCTATGTATTTTCATAATATGCAATTCATCCATAGATCGGAGGGATAGGATCATCCTATGGAAATGAATTTTGGGGCACAACCTATTTACGTTGTGTTCCATCACATGGACGGTTTAGATCATCCTATGATGTAGTCCGTACAGTACTTGTTTGAAAGATACGGGTTACACCATATAAAATCTCATTATATGGTGTAACAACATGATAATACCTAGACGATTCAAAATCAAGACCAGATGTGAATCCACAGATGATGGGCCCTGACATAGATAGGGTGTGCCTAAAAAGTCAGCTCCATCAGATCATCCTAACCCTTCAATCTATGGACGAACCGTCAACTGAGGGGGTCTACCTTACACAAATTGAAACCACAGGGGGTCTACTTGTAACTTTTTAAACATTAGGGGTTAAGTTGAATGTGTCCGAAACCACAGGAGGTCTAAGTGTATTTTTCCCTAATTAATAACAGTAAACAATAAGCGTGCATCAGTGCGGTAGACCGAAGAGAGTGTGGCAGTAGCAGTACCAAAAAGAGAGAAAAACGCCAAAACGTCAAAAAACCGATTGTGAAAGGAAAGCGAACATAGAAAACAGTAGTAAAACAGAGAAAAAAAAAATGTAATGCGAATCAAAAATATCAGGCTGAGGCTGCCACGTGTACATTTTGACAGAAAGGATCTCGAATCAGACATTGCACTTTTTCTCTTAACAACCAAAAGCTAAAAAGAAGTCCTTTTTTAATACGCGCACCCTTTTTTTGTCAGAACTATGAAATATCTTGTGGAAATATCTTCTCTCTGACTTTTTCTGAGTTCTTCAACAAAAAACCCTAATTTCTCTGTTTCCATGTCAGACCTATCTGATTCCCAAATCTTTTCATGAAATTCTGTTCGCCCCTTTCTCAAAACCCTAGTTTTTCTCTCTCTCATTCTTTGATTGCAGAAATCCAGGGGCTTCGGACCTTTTTTTCTTCGACTTTCCACCAAAAAAACCCTAATTTCTCGTTTTCCTTTCCGAGCTAGTCGAATTCCCGAATATTTTCGTGGAATTCCATTCCCCCCTTTCAAAAAACCCTAGTTTTCTTTCCTCATTCTTTGTTTCTAGAAATCCAAGCGCTTGAGATCGATTTTTCTTCTTTTTCTTCCTGTTTTTGTCCCAGTTTCTCGTTTCCATGTTCGAATTCACGAATCTTTTCGTGGATTTCTGTTCGTCCTTTCACAAAACCCTAGTTTCTTTCTCATTCTTTGTTTAGATCGATCTTTCTTCTTCTTTTTATTCTTATTGGGGAAGTGATTCTAGGGTTTGTTTATCGGAGCTAGTCGAATTCCCAAATCTTTTCGTGGAATTCTATTATCCCTATCTCAAAACCCTAGTTTGTTTCTCATTCTTTTTTTTTTTTCTAGAAATCCAGTGGCTTTAGATCCAGCTTTCTTTTTCTTTTTATTCATTTTGCTGTTTTTGTTCTATATTCGGTATTGAGAAGCGATTCTAGGGTTTCTTTATGGGGGAAGAAGAGGAGAATATGGATTATGGAGGTGGTGAGGAATCACGCGTGACGGAATGGGAGGTTGGATTGCCGAGTGTAGATGATCTGATGCCGTTATCTCAACCGTTGATCTCTCCAGAGCTCGCATCGGCCTTTAGTATAAGCCCCGTGCCTCGAAAAACCGAGCTTGAGGTGAATAGAGCATCACAAAACACGCTTTCAACCCTCCGTAGGCAAAACTTGTCCAATTTCGTCTCTGGTAATCTCAAATCACTTCCCTCTTTTGGCGAAGATTGTAATCAAAATGAAGTTTTGATGGAGGAATCAGACGAGGTGTGGACGGAATCTCGAAAGGGGCGGAAATTGGATACAACAGAAGAGGTTGATTCTGAATTACATGGGACCGATAATTCGAACGATGATCATGATCCCTCTACACGGGCTCTCAAACGGTCCCGGTTAGTTTGGACTTCGCAGCTTCATAAGAGATTCATTGATGTTGTGGAACATCTAGGGATTACGAAAGCCGTTCCAAAGACAATTATGCAGTTAATGAATGTCGAGGGTTTGACGAGAGAGAATGTCGCAAGTCATCTCCAAAAGTATAGACTGTACCTTAAAAGGATGCAGGGTTTGTCAAATGAGGGTCCCTCTTCGTCGGATCAGCTCTTTGGGTCGGCCCCTGTGCCGCAGAGTTTTCAAGAATCTGCCGGGCCCATGCCGGTTCCTATGCCTTATGGCGCACATATGATGCCTATGCCAATGCCTATGCCAGTTCTTGGCATGGCCCATGGTCATGGGCATGTGGGAATGCCGATGAATAATCCGGCTGTGGGATATCATGGGTTCGGTTCGCATCCTTATAACATGTTTAAGGAGCAGCAGAGAGATTGGTCTGGAAACAACTTTGGTTCGCATCCTTATAATATGTCGTTTCCCCATGTTACTGCAAGTGATAAATAAATTTTTCCCTGATTTGCAATTGCCATTGATACCATCTAAGAGGTATGGCTTTTGATCTTCTTGTGGTTTGTTATTATTTTTTGTAAGAATTGGTGCTGCATTCTCCAGTTAGCTTCATCTTTAAATTTGAGTTTTCCTTCCCAAAATTTGGGATTTTTTGGTCTAATTGTACCATCGACAATTCAGAAATCAACCCCTAGTTCTTTTGTCGCGTCAAATAGAAATTAAGAAACAAATCTTTGACCTCTGATGCTTTTAAATAATGGTTTATGCGTCAGGACTTTCTCACCCTTTAAAGATCTCATGCATTAAACTCACTTTTGGTCATATAGGATTGAAGGTTTCCTTCAAACTTCTGATTATGTAGATGATTCACTGGCAGAAATGACCAGTTAGATGACAGAGTGGAATATGATCTTCTAGATAGATTGGAGTAATATATATGAAGTCATGAAATGCAATTTCAAAGCAAAGACTCCATATTAAATCCCACATTTACAACATGATAAATAATTACTCTGCTTGTAATTTTTGTTGGTTTATTAAAAGTTATGCATGTCTGATGTATCAGTTTGATTGGGGTGTTTTATGTGATGTTATCAACTTGCAGACCACGAGATAGAAAATACAGTGACGTTGATCATCTCATCTTCATGTCTTCACTACGGATATTTGGAGTCAAGTTTGTGGTACTTGACTCGCTGGAAAATCTTTATGTATCATCCTTGAGGGATGACTAACTGGCAGAGTTTGGGCAGCCCTGGCCCTGTTGGGGTCGGTGACCTTCTGAGAGACGAGGTAGGTGCTACGAAGTTGGCCTTTTCTGGTCCTCTCGGGGTTGTAGTTTCTAATGAAGAGGAGGTTAGGGCAGTTCCTTAGGGAGTCAGGATTATTGAGCCATCCCTCATGGATAATGTGATAGTGGAGGGTGATTTCCTGAATGTTATTAGATGGTTGAAGGGTGGTAGTCCACCCCCTTGGCACTTCCTCCCTGGATAGACGAGATTTTGGAGAGGGTGGGAAACTCCTGTGTTTCCTTCCGTCATGTACGGCGGTCAGCAAACTCGGAGGCTGACAGATTGGTGCGGGAAGGAGTTGCTAGAAGGGAGCTTGTCCTCTTCGATTTCCTTCCCCCATGATGGAGTTGTCTTTTTCCTTTTGTTGTATTGCTTTCTTTTTCTTTGTTTCTTTCTAGCTGACTTGCTCGGCCAGCTATGTATGTTCCTCCTTTTTCATTAATGATTTAGTACCATTCAAAAAAAAAAAAAAACAGAAGAAGAAAAGAAAGAGGCTTTTGAAAAGACCTAAGCTTTTTAGTTCCCTTTTATACTCCAGTTCTCCCGATGTTTAAAGACATTGCGCTTTCTTCAATTACCAGCACTTGATCTTATTGGCCTGAGTCTCCGTTTTGGATTTTTTATAGTGTCCACATCATTGGCCCGTCAATTTGTGTAGTCTTTCTTTTGTCCATGCAGAAGTTTGGTAAAGAGGAATGTCTGGTCTTATGTGCACTTTCTTTGCCTTTTGAATGGATTTCAGTGTTTGGGCTGCTTGTCTTTCCTTACTCTAGCTCAAATGAACTCTTACATTTGCTTGTAAGGATCATCAACGTCGAAAATGATGAAAAGTTGATACCAACCCATTAGATCAAATACGACAGACAAAATCACTTATATCTTCCTTCAACTTTCCAAGTAAAGATGCATTTTTAATGTCCCTTTGATTGATGGGCCGTGGGTGACTATATATGTAAGCCATTGCTAAGACTAATTTAACTGTGTTTGGTTTGAAAATTGTGCTAAATGTTCCATCGTATTCTAGCCCTTGTTGTTGATTGTATCCCTTGGCCACTAAGTGAGTCTTATACCTGTCAACCTTGCCATCTGGTTTCGTCTTTAATTTAAAGACCCAATTTGTAGCTAGTCTTATTGCCATCTGGTTTCATCTAGTTTCTCTAAAAGCTGGAAGTATTGAAGCCCACTGGACGATCAACAAGAAGATCTGCCTCCCCAAACTATCCACACCCTTAGATACACCTTGTGACATCAAATACCTACCATGGTTTTTAACAATATCAACCACCTTTTGTCCTGCGTTATCGCAAATGTCTGATAATTCAGTACATAGCACATTTCAAATGCAACTTGGATGAGCATTCATACATATACATATACCACATTTCATATGCAATTCATATAAGGGCAGTATACACAAAATGACAGATACTTTTTTTTTTCAAATAATTTTTAATATTTTACTAAAAAGTTATAAAAATTATAAAATAGTGAGAAAATGCAACATAAATTTTATGTATAACATGGCATGGTTAAATATGTACATGCCTTTATTTTGTTAGTCTTTTTTGAATGTCAAATGATCCTTTTTATTTTTAATAATATCAATTTTTTTCTAATATTATAAAATGTACTATATAACACAAAAATAGTATGAATTGTGTTATTTGTATAATTTCTTTTTCAAACCTGATTTTTTATGATTTTGAAATTTTATTTATTAATTTATAATTTTTAATACAATAAATTAATTATTTTCTTATTTTATAACAAATAAATATTTTTCTAGCATTTTCTAATGTTTCATCATACTATCCATTTTGTGACTGTACTGGATTTCTTCTTAAATTTCAATAGAAACTGACAAGTTTCCATGTTTTGACCAAAACAATGTAGCATATTTGCTTAAGGTTTCAATTTCAGTATGCCTTTCAATTTCAATGTGTTTCGGCGGAGATAGAAATAAACATATTTTGGGCATTTCATGCCGGATTCAGTGGAGATAGAAATAAAAATATTTTTTCCTCCTTAACATATTATGTTTAAGAGAGAGGCCTTTTAGGCGATCAAGAATGCCTTGAGAGCAGGCATAATGAGGATTTGGACGTTTCAAAAATGTTAAATTAGCATTTTTGAGTTTGATGGTCACAAGATGAGGCAAATTCCTGAAAGCAATGGTCCTAGGAGTGGAGGAAGAGTTAAAGGAAGGAAACAAAGATATGGGAAAATATGGACAAGACATTGGTTACTGGGAAAGACAAAAGAAAGGAGAAAAAATGGATATGGGAAGAAAGAGGAGAACTAAAATGCGAGGAAGAGAGATTAGGGCTTGGAAGAGATATGGAGAATGGGTTTAAGATTTCGAATGGAAGGATAAGAATAGGTTGGACTGGTTTTTCGTTGAGGGGTTGATAAAATGCATTTATTTAAGTAAGGCATCTGATAAATTTGGGAGTGTGGGCTCTATCTTTTGTATAAGGACACTTACTTTTGTTATATCATAATGAGAGCCTTAAGTGAGATGCACATTAGCAAGAGAATTCAAGATTAGAAAAAGAAATAGAAAAAACCCTAGAGAGAGGAATTCGTGAGGTTGGAGATGGAGGCTTGGGTTTTTTTGAAAAAGGTTTTGGATTGAAAGAAAGGAAAATCTAGGGTTTTTTTAAAAGTTAATGGATTGATTTTAAAAATGAAAGAACAACAGGATATGTAGTGATTTCGAAGGAAAGAAAGAAGTGAAATGGATAGAAGAAGAACAATGAATGAAGGATAAATTACCCCTTTGCGGTGACAGATCTTGGCCTTTAGTGTTACCTTTGATTGATCACCACATTAATATCAGTAAAATCACCATGTGAAGAAGAGGAGAGGAAAGAAAGAGAGGAGAGAGAACGCCATGTGAGGGAGAAAGCAATGGATTAATTTTGAAAATGGGTTTACAATAGCTTATATACATCAGTGTTACATATGAGTTATTTTCTAATACTGCTGACATGAGAAGCTGCATTACAAATATCATTCTTGGGAATTTCTCGGCAAGGGAAAATCTCACGATATATTAAGTTTTTTCTATTTTTTGGGGTTAATCGCTGGAAAAATCAATAGAAATAAAAATTTTAAAAAAATAAATGAAAACAAATAATTTGAGAAAAAAAAAATCATAAAAAAATCGTCATATTATCGCGATAAATGATTGAAAATGAAAATATCGCTATATTTTTTGAAACCTCGGGATTATTTCAGAATTTTGTCATTTATCAAAATGTTGTGATAAAATCACTATATTTTGAAAATATCGGAGATATTTGTGACAGAGATCAGAAATACGGCTACTTTTGAACCCCAGCTTTTCTTCTCTTCTTCGTCTTCCTAGAATGTCTTGAAACTTAAAAAGCTTGGGTTTGATTTCTTGGATAAGCTATCCTCATCAATTTGCTTATTTATGAAAGAATTATCTGGATTTTTATTGGCGGTTGGCTATTCAAAGAATGTGGCACAACAATGAGTGCCTTGCTAGGACTGTGGGTGTGAGTGAAGTGGATTCAATATTCATATGGATTCCCAAATTTCAAACATATCCAAAGATCTGAGAGTACCATTGCAGACAATCTGACAAGAAGAGAAAGTAGACTGAAATGCTCTTGTAGTTGGGGAAATGATGCCCTGATACATCTTGAACTGGCTTAACTTCTATTTTCTGTTTAGTTAGGGACATGTCGTCCTGTAATCATTTTGTGACACTTTCTCAGATTTAATTATCTTTTTGTTATCGCTCAGAAAAAAACATGAAAATACTGTTGAAACCCAATTGTGATTGACATAGGCCAATGACAAGGATGTAGGATTATAGGAGATAACCATCGAGACATGTTACTAATAGTCGTTTTCCTTAGGGAAATATTTCCCCTTTACCAAAACGAGCATACTGATTGTAAAAGGGTTGTGGCAAGTTGGCTACACGACATAATGAGGAAGTGGATTCAATATTCATATGGATTCCCAAATTTCAAACATATCCAAAGATCTGAGAGTACCATTGCAGACAATTTGACAAGAAGAGAAAGTAGACTGAAATGCTCTTGTAGTTGGGGAAATGATGCCCTGATACATCTTGAACTGGCTTAACTTCTATTTTCTGTTTAGTTAGGGACATGTCGTCCTGTAATCATTTTGTGACACTTTCTCAGATTTAATTATCTTTTTGTTATCGCTCAGAAAAAAAACATGAAAATACTGTTGAAACCCAATTGTGATTGACATAGGCCAATGACAAGGATGTAGGATTATAGGAGATAACCATCGAGACATGTTACTAATAGTCGTTTTCCTTAGGGAAATATTTCCCCTTTACCAAAACGAGCATACTGATTGTAAAAGGGTTGTGGCAAGTTGGCTACACGACATAATGAGGTCAAATTTCAACTGTTTCACATTTCGGTTTGTAAATCCACAGGGCGACTACCAAAAGTTAGATGGACACAAAATGCTCATACAAAATACTAAACAAAACTACTGACCAAAAAAAAATAAAAAATACTAAACAAAACTCTAGGAAACAAATTAACTTTCTATTTTTTGACAGACCATGGCTATGGAAATTTATGTGGATTTTGCAGTGATTTGAAAGTATTTTCTAATGACTTAATTACTCCTGGAACACCCATCTTTAGACTTCTGCTGTTCCTGGATGTTCCTTCAAGTGGCTTTCTACAGTCAAATACACTATTTCAAACACCCCTTTACCCAATGAATGGGTGTTAGCACCCTTTCATATTCTTGTGATGCCCCACTTTTAATTTGAATCCCATGGGGACTCCCCCTTTCTGAATTGACACAGCTTGGATAAATCTCTATGATAGTTATTTGGGTTGACATTCTAGTTTCTTAGGGTTTGTAAAAATGCATATTTGGAAGATTTGAAACCAAGACCTCATACATAAAAGTTTTCTTAGGCACTCGTCCAATAACAGAAGTTTTGTTTTTTGAATGGCAAAGAAATTTCATTAAAGGACATAGACCAAGAAGGTCCCTCAAAGTACAGAACCATATAATTGAAAAAGAAAAGAATACATGAAGAAATCGAAAGATTAGGGAGTAAGGAAATCAAGGAGCTCAATGCTCTCCCTACAAACTCCCTCTCTGGCTAATCTATCCGCCTCGCCATTCGCTGACTGCCTAATATGAGTGAAGGATATTGATGCTGCCCCATTTATATCCTAGATCTCATCAAACAAAGCGGCGAATCTCCAAGGTACCCCGTGAGGATCTCTTAGCCATCGAATGACATTGAGAGAATCCCCTTCAACCACCACCTTATTTAAGTCCGCTTCACTTGGCATCCGCCACACCAATTGGCCCCCTAAATGCCCATAACACCACGCCATCTTCATCCCTCAAAAGGCCTCCAATGCCCGAAGGCCCTGCATTCCCCATGCTAGACCCATCAAAGTTTAGCTTAAGAATCCCTTGTGATGGAGGCTTCCACACTTGAACTACTTTGGGATCCATACTAAACCCATTACATATTTCTTCCCATCCATGCCATAGATCAATAGCATATACAAAATGAAAGCATGGCAAAGTTTTCACCCAAGATATAGTTAGGGCAATCACTTTATTGAAGATGTACTGGGCTCCCTTTGCGAATCCCTTGAAAACCCTTGCATCTCTTTCCTCCGGATCACCCAAATAGTAGCAAGAAAGGAGACTTGCCAAAGTACCTTTCCTTTCCTTTCAATAACTTAAGTTAATTTAACTTATTTTTCAAAATAGCTGTAATAAATACCATCTCTCTCTCTCTCTCTCTCTCTCTCTCTCTCTCTCTCTCTCTCTCTCTCTCTCTCTCTCTCTCTTGAACTGGTAAATACCATCTCTTTCAAGGATAATGGGACCTAACATGAATGAAGATAATCAATTTTATCATCTGCAACTCGTTTTGTTAGTGGGAGACAAGCCTTACCTTCAACTGTCCCTTTTTGGATCATTTTTTTTTTTTGTGGACAAGAGAATGCACATGATTCACCTTCTCACGAAAAAAATGGAAAGAGAAGTCTTTTCTAGATAGTTCCCTCTTCAGAAACTTGACCGCTTTCAGTAACCACTTCTCAATTTGAGTACTGTGTTGAAGCTTCAGTGCATTCCAGAACTATCTATATCAAAATCTGTTGAAGATCCTTTGTTTGTGGAGTGTTTGTTGTGCTTTCAGTCTTCATGTATTTTTCAAAATTTCTGTTCGGTTGTTGTATTTTATTATTATTTTTCATCACAGTATTATCTTTTCTTATGTAGTCAATACAGCATCGTATTTTTTCATATAACTGTTATTGAAGCATTCTGTGGAGTTTCATTATTTGGATTTGAATCAGTTTGGTATGTCTTTCTGATGCAGCACCGTGAAGAGAAATTGAGGAAAGGGGAGAGAAATAGACTAAAGGGGATAGAATTAGAAGAATAGGGGGAGGAGACGAAAATAACCTGAATTTAGGGAGAGAAGAGAAGAAATCAGAAGAGAGAAGAAGAGGAATAGAGGAGAAAGATGAGGAGAAGAAGGGAGGAAATTAGAGGGGAGAATCTAATTCAATTAATCATTTAAAGTTAATAATCTCTACTACATAAGGCCTATATATAGGCAATTAGAAGTCCTTAAAATAAGGAAACTGCCTAATTTAAGAATCCCTAAAAAGTAAATATTGAATAAAAATTCCTAGAAACTAAAATAACATGGAAAATAAATTCCTAAACTAAATAACATGGAAATATAAATCCTAATGGGCAAATATGCCACTTATTGGCCTATTATCTGCATCACTTTCGGTATGGATGAAAACATAAATATTTCTGTCATTTTGTGTCATTTCGGTGTTCTAAGGGATACCAGGAGAGAAGTCATTTGGGCTTTTTCTAGGCTTATTGGGGTAACAGATGCGAGTGAAGCTGCTCCTCACCAGGGAATTATTCATCTTCATAGGAATCACCTGGATAAAGTAATAGCAGGAGATGCTCTCAATGTCATAAAATGGCTTAGAGGTTCTTCAGTCTCCCTTGAAGATTCGCTCAATACTTTGATGAGATCCGTGATAGGTTCGACGGTGTTTCCTTATCTTTTATGCGTGTAAGAAGATCGGCAAATGGGATCACAGATAGATTAGCTAGGGAGGGAGTAGACAAACAGAGTCTAGAGATTTTTTATTCCCTTCCTCCATAAGTGGGGTGCACTTTTTTCTTCTTTTGCCCTGTATGCTTGGGCTTTTATGTTTTTCATGGGGTGCACTTACTCGGTCGCCCTCTTATTAATGAAATCTGCTACCGTCCAAAAAAAGAAAAAAAACATGACGTAAATAATTTGTGGTTAGTAGATAGAGAATTTGCCTATGCATAGCACAAGAGCTGAATTCGGATTTGCAGGTCAAACCCATATCCAGGGTTCTAGTGTTTGTCTTCACTTGTGGTCTTTAAGTTATTGCCGAGTGTGTACTGGTCTGCTCCCATTTCTTGAGCACATGTGCTCCTCACTCTTGTATGCTTGTGACACTGATCAGTGTTTTGGTAGAATTGATGGCTACCTGTGGCTATTTTGAAGCCCCAATGTTTATCAGTGAAATATTACCTGATTGTTTTTTATTTTTTTCCTTGCTTTGTTTTTCGAATTTTGTAACTGCGATTTTAAAAACAAAGATGTGTACCCTAGCCCATGTATGTCCCAAAGTTGCATTTGTGATGCCAATAAATAAAATAAGATATAATGCAAGTATTTTATATTACATATCTGTTTGAAAACAATTATAAACAGTTAATTGAAAAATAACCTTTCATGAATACTGCATACTGAGGATGAATAAAACAGAAACCAAAAATGATACTGGTGTTATTGTGATTTTGTTCACTGCTGAAATAAGCCCATAAGCCCCAAAGTGGGAATAATAACCAATTGAGTGTATAGAAGGCAGACCCTTGTAGATACTGTGTTGAAACTTGAAAGCACTATTCTTTTAGACTAAGAGGTCAGAGGATTTTTTAAATTTGGAAATTGAGTGTGAGCTTTTTTCCATATACCGCTTTATAGAATGCCTAAAATAATCTCCATATTTTATCTTTTTGTACATTCCGGGATGTTGTTGACAATTCCCCATCTGTTGCAATGACTCAATTTCCATACCATCACTTGGGAATACAAACGACACAAGAAATCCTTGCCTTATTCTCATTTGTCACAGCTCTGTGTTCAATACTTTTGTATTTGTCATTGTTCCGAATCTGTAACACCAGAGACAATAATTAGGGAAAATTAGAATCTCTTCACCAAATTATTTCTTTTTTTTAAAAAAATTTTCCTGCGAAGGAATTATAAGAGTTCTTGTAATCTGTAATTTCTGGTGCAGGGCGACTGCAAGCCTCAGTCATTATCATGTTTGGCTCTGCATAATATGTAGATATTGAGAACAACAATTTCCAAGCCCACTATGGCCAGGAATACTATACATGCATTTTTCACTCTTTGAGTGAGCTGACTTTCTTTGACATAGTTAACAACCTGGGAGTAATTTTTATGCAGTCAGCATGGTAACTTTTAGAATGTTTCATATCTTCTAGAGATTTTCTTTTACTGGTGAGGTATCCTGTGTAAAGTATGAAGTTATAATGTATAAAATCCCTTTATACCAAAAGATTTTTAATGCATATGGTATGATACTTTTTTTCTGATTAGCAACAAGGCATTCTTCTTTGCTGCATAAGTTGAGCCTGACTATGTGGACCTTTTCTGGCCACGATGTCTTAACTGCACAAACTGCTCTACCACAATGTCGTGTGGGGAACTCTAATGAGATTATATAAGTAGACAAATGGGGAAATCTAACTGTTCATCAAAGATTATTGGCATGGATCAAGTTGGCCAACTGGAGAAACAATAAGTTAATAGCAAAGTAATGATCTCAACGGCTCTTTTCACTCTATGGAGATATGGCTTGAGAGGTGTAATAGAAGAATGGAAGGAAAGTACTCTCAAAACAGATTAATAGAGTGGAAGGTTAAAAAATTGTGTATGATCGCACTACAAGCACTCCAAGCTAAGCAAGAAATAAGTAGGCTGATTGGAGATATTGGATTGGTTCATATTACTAACATAGTGGCCGAGGGTCAGGGACTTTTGACGATTTACTGGAGTCTCCCAAGCCCGAGAACATTAAGCTCAACATAGATGGAGCAAAGGGAATCTAGGGTGATCAGGTGGAGGAGGCACTAATTTGGTTATGACATTTTCCGATTTACTATATGATTGGATCGAGTGTGCAGGCAGAGTGCAGAGCGCTACTAGAAGACCTCAAATTATGTAAAAAAACTAAGGGGCCGTTTGGATACACGGATTTTAGAATCCAGGTTTTTAGTTTGAAAACAGTGTAAAAGAGGGTTCATGATCAAGCTGATGTATGCTGTCCTCACAGTGTTTCTTGGATTTTAAGTGAGAAATTCAGGTTTTAAAAATCTCTCCCGCATCCTGAGATTTCGAAAACCTGGAAATATGGGAGGATCTGCTACTCTCTTGCTGACAGAAAGAAGGGCGAGAAGTCAAACACGAGCCAAAAACGACGTCTGGTCGGCTTCTTCTCTTGTCTCTTAGATACAATTTTGAAGAAATCCCGGATTCTAAAATCCGCGTATCCAAACGGCCCCTAAATGTATGATATCTCTATTGAATCTGATAGCAAAACGATAGTGAAAATGGCCCAATCAAAGTTCCAGATACTGTGGAGAATAAAATGCTTTTGGAATGAGATTAAGGAGCTAATACAAAATTGTTCTCCAACTTTAACTCACATTTATCGGGAGGCGAACGGAACCGCTGACGCCTTGGCCAAGGAGGGGTGTTTTACTCGAGATAACAAGCAGTACTATAAGTGGGAGGGATCTTCCCAGAGTAGCGAGAGGAGCAAGCAGATGTTATAGATTGGCCTTACCCAATCTGAGGACAATAGTTTTTCCTTAATCATATTTCAATATGTGTCAATTGTAAATATGTTTTAGATTAGTTTTGGGTCACGTCCAGATGATTTCTTTAAGCTAGTGTATTGTTTCTTTTAAGCATTAATAAAAATTTTGGGTCCGCTCCGGGCCCTTGGTGCATAATTCCGGGTTAAAAAAAAAGTGGTTACTTTTTCATTCTTGTCATCCTTGTATAGCTTCAATCCTTATCTTCTTTCTCTGTGATATGGCCTTAATATAAATGCAAAATTATTTTCTACTGCTTCTCTAATTTCAAATGGATTTTTTTAATGTTACAGTTTTATTAAAGAGATCTAGTGACACAATGGTTTCCCATGGGACAAGGTGCCACCCAGGCTAACAACCACAACCTTCATCAAGAACATAGATACAAGAAGACAGAAAACACTCTCTTCCTTATCAATCCATTCCTGATTCTAGACCCAAATTTCTGCAGGCTTTAGGGATCAGGGGGAACAATCATCATCCCCGCCCTATATACTCCATCTTTAGCAAGTTTGTCTGCCCCTTCATTAGCTGAATGCCTCATGTGCTTTTTTTTTCGGCGAAAATAGCGAGATGAGATGTCTAATCTCAGTAATAATGTTTGGTAATTTCCAAGGTCCAATAACTTCGTTACTAGCCCATTTGGTAACATTTGATGAGTCACCTTCAGTAATCAACAAACCGGAGTCATGATTAGTGAACCATATCAAACCTCATATAACAGCTCTTGCCAAGGTTTTAAATTTCGGTTTCGGTTTCAGTCACCAGCGAAACCGAAACATTTTGGTTTCAGTACAAAATTTCGGTCGAAATCCTTATAAAATCACGAAAACGTTTCGGTATGAAATCACGACCAAAATCCATGTAAGATTCTTCACATTGGCTTTTCTTTTTATGTTTTGTTCTTTAGAAATGTCTATCTCGTTTTTTTTTTCTGCGAGTGGAGTTGAAATGCTGGAACTTTGCTTTTTTCATATGAAAAGTTGCATGTTATGCATATTTCAACCGAAAGATTAGCGAAATCACGAAATTACGTACGAAATCCTGAAATTTCAGGTGAAATCCTATATTTTTCCAAAACCAAGTGGATTTTGTTTCGATAATAGCCGAAATCAAAATATTTCGGTCCACTGAAATTTAAAACCACGGCTCTTGCTCCCGTCTTGTTGGAATCGCAAAGAAAGATAAGATTGTTCTCCCCTTAGAATCATGGAATAAGTCGTCATTAGCCTCATTGCTCAGATTGCCCATTGAACTCCCTTCAAATTATGTTTGACTCATCTGTTAGGTAGTGGGCTCCACCTAGGCAACACTTTGAGACTCCTTTGCTCTCGATCATTACCATCTTCCAATTTGTTAGAATCTCTTCCACACTATAGCAAGGAGGGTTTGTCAAAATGCTGGAACTTTGCTTTTTTCATATGAAAAGTTGCATGTTATGCATATTTCAACCGAAAGATTAGTGAAATCACTAAATTACGGACGAAATTCTATATTTTTTCAAAACCAAGTGGATTTTGTTTCAATAATAGCCGAAATCAAAATATTTCGGTCCACTAAAATTTAAAACCATGGCTCTTGCTCCCGTCTTGTTGGAATCGCAAAGAAAGATAAGATTGTTCTCCCCTTAGAATCACGGAATAAGTCGTCATTAGCTGCATTGCTCAGATTGCCCTTTGAACTCCCTTCAAATTATGTTTGACTCATTTGGTAGGTAGTGGACTCCACCTTGGCAACACTTTGAGACTCCTTTTCTCTTGACCATTACCATCTTCCAATTTGTAAGAATCTCTTCCACACTATAGCAAGGAACATCCTTGCCACTTCTACTCCAGTATGCCACTTCAAGGTTGCCAGAGCGGGAATCGAAAGCGGGAATCAAAACCTGAATTGAAAACGAGAATCGAAGGTTCCCGGGATTGTCGGAAGCAGGAATCGTGAAGTCGTCGGGGAATTGCACGGGGAATTGTCCGGGAATCGCTGGGGAGTTGGGCATCGCCGGGGAATCTCAGGGGAATCGCTTGGAATCATAAACCGTGGCGTGGTTCCCAAAAGTAGGAATCGGGTTTCCGGGGAATCATAAACCGCGATTCCCAAAAGTAGGAATCGGGTTTCCGGCTAATCCGAATCGGGATTCCCAGTTTTTGGGGATTCGAGAAGATTCCCGTCTCGGATTCAAGAACCCGGGAATCGAGGTTCCCCACTCCCAGGGAAGAGTCCTGCTTCCTTGTGCCACTTCTAGTCCACGATATGAGGTAGATTTTGATATCTAGCACAATTCTTCCACATCCTCGCTTTCGATCTTTGAATATGTGATTGTTCCTTTCTTTCCATATTTCAAATGAATTTGTATTTAAAATATTTTAGAGTGGTAGGATTGGTGGTCATAAAACTATTCAAAAAAAGAAGGATGGTGGTTATAATACTCCTTTTGTAGATGCTTGAATCCAGAAGGGGTTTCCAAAATTTTTCGAGAATTTGAATTTCAATTGAAAGGGCCTTTGTGATTGATCATGTTTGGTTGTCACTCTTGGATTTACAAACCAAAGTGCAAAATTAAGTTTGAGAACTAGGATTGTTGATAAAAAAAAAGGGCGGCCCAGTGCACGAGGCTCCCGCCATTGCGGGGTCTGGGGAGGGCTAGATGTGTGCAACAGAAACAAATCCATATTTCTATTTTAGAGCAGCACAAAAAATAACCCACTATGGCATTTCCTAATTAGAAACTTTCCTAAATTATTCATATTCCTAAACCAACTTTGTAATTTTTCCTGAACATACAAATCCCAAAGCCACCGGCCATCTTAAAAGCTTTCCAAAATAAAAAATATTCCAACTTTGGCCTCAAAATTGCTGTTCATGTTTTCATTTCATTGTTCCCATCTCCCCTTTAATTGCTTTCGGTAAATTATGGATTTATTCATTAACATTGCTTTCATTAGCTGAATAATAGCTAATGGTATACATTGATATACACGCATGAAGATTCATGTAATTTGGACAAGTTAAATGTAGAGTTACAAATACTCCCTGTTTGGATTTGGGGGGTGGCCTACTTTGGTCGCATTTTATTCAGTATTTTTTTGTGGTTTTTTCTCTACGTACCATTATTTGTGAAGATCAATTGGTGTTCCTGTGTGATTGCTCAGTCGTGTAGCGTGTTTAATACTTTTGGAGGAGTCCTTGTAGTTTACTTCTATCTTTGGCCTTCATCTGATCCAGTTGTTGAACTTGACCCATGGTTTTCCTATATTTTTATCTGTAAGCACTTCATGAAAAATATACTGAGATATCTAGAGATTAGGTTAAGTACCTCAATGACATCTCCAATATTCACGACTAGAAAATTTTGTATTGGTTTAACAGGTACCCATCCACCGTCAATGCCGAATTTGGAGATCCATCCCCATTATCAGAGATAGATTAGCAAGGAGTTCCTCTCCTACCCTTTTCATTTCAGCTAAGTATGGTTCAACTGTGTCTCTAAATGAGGAAAATATATAAACTATTAGGATAAAAATAGAAAACTACATATTCAGTTAGCTCAATGAAATCCTTCTGGTTTGTTCGAATGGCGTAGCTCCCGTGACGAAAGACCAGGGCACCTCTATATGTTGCCACATTATGATATCTAAATATTCTTCAAAAATAGTGGTGTTGATATGCCCATTATGTGAAAAAAGAACACACTTATATACCTTTCTGTCAATAATCCATGGTGACATAGCTCTCTGATGCAGACAAACAAACATCAAATTGCATGGCATGTTGGTAATATCCTAGCAAACTGGTTCTTGGACTCTTTCTTGGTACAAAGTATTCTTTATCTAAACCATATATTTAGGAAGTGTTGAGTACTTCAGAATAATCAAGGAGTCACACCAAACTCTTGTTTTATGTGCGATCTGAAGAACATTAGTTATTATTTTAAAAAGATGGATAAAAGAGGCATGTCAGATATGCCTCTTAATTTCAAGAAATCCCATTTTTAGGGTTTACTGGCAGTTCAATTGAGCAGCAGTTGTTGTTGCTTCATACAGTCCTTTACTGAGGATCTTTTGGTTATAGGTTTTGGAAAATCAAAAATCCCTCCATATGTTTTTACCATTCAGAGTTATTGCTTTCATTCATTATATGGTATATCTATTATTACAAAGAGAATTCATTTATCAACTGTAAAAGATTTTTGATACATTTTAACCTGGGCCCTGTTTGGATTGCAAGAAAAACGTTTCTGTTGGAAAAAATTTCCGCATGATTTAGATGGAAAATTCCCTTTAATTAAAACTTGAACCTCAGTGGTTTAAGATGTCTTTTTCATGTGTTAAAAATACAGTAGAAAAATAGGAAAATTTGGAAAAGTTTTTCCTTTCCACACTTTCCAAAAATTCGTGTCCAAACATGACCTTGGTTCCTTTCAGTCTACTGTGATTAGCTCATCTCTAAAATCTACATTGAATTGACTCGAATTTTGCGAGATATTGCACCCCCATAGGTGAAATGCAAGCATAACTTGATTAGGATAGATAAGGAGACACTTAAAATGCCTTAATGAACAAGAGGTACGTGCTTCCCTTGCTTTCTAGCATGTTGTGCGCATGACGGAATTGGATGAGTTTGCATTAGGATCGGACGTTTGTATTGTGATCACATTATAGATTATTGAATCCAATATTATTATTTTTGCACCTGTGCACATGCATGGAAGTTTATAAGAAACAAAATGCCCTATGACCTGCTCATCTCTAAAGTAAGCGGAATCTAGATTGAATTGACTTGAGTTTTATGAGATATTGCACTCCCCATAGGATAAATGCAAACATAACTTGATAAAGATGTAGATAAAGAGATACCCTTAAAATGCCTTAATGAACAAGAGGTACATGCAGCCTTTGCTTTCTAGCATATTGTGCGCATGAGTCATGACAGAAGCGGATAAGTTTGAATGTCTTGAAAGCGGGACTTTGCATTTAGGTTCATGAGTTTGACTGTCTTGAATAGTGGGACTTTGCATTAGGTTCAGACATTTGTATTTTGATCACATTATAGACTATCGAATCCAATATTATTATTGTCACTTTTATACAGGAATCGATGTTTATAACCCATTTTACATTTCCTTGTTCACGTTGATGAGTGCTAATCGTGTGATCATGGAAAGGTGTTGAAGTATACATTATTAAATAATATCAACTCTAACTGCTTAAGCTTTTGGACTAATTGGTTGTTTCACATGGTATGAAAGCTATTGCCTCACTGCATGTCCTGGGTTCAAAAACCAACAGCTCATTGATATTAAAAATTCACTTGTACTGCCAATCCCAAAAAGGAAAAAAGAGGGGCCACACATGAGGAGTGTGGAAGTATAAATGATTCAATAACACCAACCCTAACAGCTTAAGCTTTCGAAGTAATTGATTGTTTCACAGAAGGTTATTAGATCGAGCAACTGATCTAATGCTTACATGGTTCAATATTGGTAGTCTCTTTGAACTGAATGTTATATTAATAAATTGGATATCACTGGCGACATTACTGCAAGATGATCTTTTTATATATGGGCTTCAGATCTTTGCTAACAAACATGATTCAATATTGGTAATGTCTTCAACTGAATGTAATTTAATAAATTGGATAGTATGGGCCATATTACTGAAAATATGATGCTTATGTGTAGGGGCTTAAAATCTTTGCTAGCCAATTGGGAGAAATGTTAGATTTTACTGAAAATTGACATGTAGAGTAAATATATGGAAAACCAAAATAGTAAATTGCATGCAAAACCATATTTTTTCAAAGTTGAATGCCAAAGATTGGATTAAATGTTTATAATGATTAAAAACACCCACAACACAAAGCAAGATATTCGAGATTACAAGATCAAAAGAAGTTATTTTGAGAGATCATGCAACATTTATCGGGGAGATTCTAGTGCCATCGTTGCTCAAACGAGCCGGCTAAGAACATTGTGCTAGGTAAAGGTCCATTTGGAGTGACAATTTCCTCTAATTTTGATTATGCTTTCATCCAATTCTAGAAATCAGGTGGGAAGGGTGTGGGAATCCCATGAACAGCTATCACACCATTGTAGAAAATGTCTGGTTTCTTTATCTTGACGCCATTGATCGAAAACTCGACACCATTGGCCGTGACGCAGACCTTCCTCTCTTCCATGGTCATCATCTCTGTGCCCACTTCCAAATCCATCATGTCTTTGAAGAGCAATCTCTTTCCAGGCACAACATGGTACCCAAAGTCACTAAAGAAGGCTTTGCTGCCCGTGAAAACATCTTCGTCATCGGGAGAGAAGGCTGTGAAGCTGCCTATGTTGGTGAATTCCAGCATTCGGAGATCGATGGCGAGAGCAAGAACACCATAACCCATTTGCCGGAGCTCGTATATGGAGTCGGCGAGCTCTGTTTCATGTGAGGGTTGGTTGATGTAAGAAGAATGGTCTTCAAGTTTTGAGGGTAATAAGTTTGAGAAATTGAAGGAAATAGAGGGAGCAGCGACAGTTGTTGATATGGTAGTATTGTGTGAGGAGGAGAAGATAGATGAAGTTGCCATTGGAGTTGCAGCGAGGTGAATTAAGAGAGGGAAGAGGAGACGGTTAAAGAGGTGGAGAGGTTTAAGAGCCATGGCTTTATTGGGTCTCGTCTCTGTTTCTCCTCCAATGTGAAGGTCTTTCATTTGAATGAGTGGAGAGATAAAACAAGTGATGTCAGATTTCTCCTAAATAATTGAATGAAACATACCAAATTCCCTACTTTATGAACAGAATTCTTCCTAACAGCCAGAATCACCAGCCATTTACCAAATAATCCTATCACACTTCTTTAATGCATTCTTTTGGGGACTGATATCCCCACTACCATGTTATGATAATGGCACTACTTTCTTTATTTTACACTTTTTTTAATCAGCTGTCAATGGCTATTATAGTTTTCTCGAATGGTCTCGCA
The DNA here is from genome assembly GCF_043159265.1 of Tasmannia lanceolata. Classification (NCBI taxonomy): domain Eukaryota; kingdom Viridiplantae; phylum Streptophyta; class Magnoliopsida; order Canellales; family Winteraceae; genus Tasmannia; species Tasmannia lanceolata. The sequence continues at coordinate 35,924,022 of NW_027518679.1, read as the reverse complement.
GCCAATCAGAAAAAGTGTAAAACAAAGTGATAAGAGACACTACCAAGTAAATTTCGCAAATGCCATTTCACAGCCCATTTTTTAGGAGTAAGGTATTAAATGATTGTCTTAGAAGTGAGCTATGAGGTGGTTGTCTCTCCTGATTGAATAACACTATAACAGTGTCCTCCATATATATATCTTTTCATCATGTGACAAGATTGGCTAATAGTGATCCCAATAGGCTATCTAGGGAGGGAACTTCTATGGCGGCCTTAGAAATATTTGATTTCCTTCCTCTTTGATGGGTCTTTGTCTTGTGAGGGGAGCGTTTCCTGTTCTTCTTTTGTTGTCTTGTCTTGATCACTGGGAGAGCTCTCCTTGCTCATTTTTCTTAGTAATTTAATTCTTTGCCATTAAAACAAAGTTGATAAGCTTCAGGCGTTTTTCTTTTTAGATGGCCCGCAAACAAAAATCACCCACAAACCTAACCAACAAATCTTCTTAGCTCAAATTTCCAGTAAGACATTCCATCTTGTTTCACATACAGAAAACTTAACCAGCAACATTAAGAAAGGAAACAACATCACTTTCTCTACACCCAAAAAACAGAATTCAATAACTAAAAAGCACACTAACTACAACGAGAAACAACTACTACTAGTAATAAGCCCACAGAAAACTCATTAAGCATTAAACCCCCTTCTAATTTCCATCATCGTTATTTAGCTGGAGGACAGAATGTGATAAGATAACGAGAAGCCCTACATGTCTTAAGGCTAGAAGAATCATCATACGCATAACTGTAAGCCTGTGGACAAATAGCCTTGAAGAGGTGCGCAAAGAGCGTGGGCTTACAACTCTTGGGCGAAGAATAGTCCCCAGTGCAACAATACTTAGCCGATTTCAAGGCCAAACAAGCACTTTTGCATCCCACAACTCTCCCTCCTCTCTTCACCTCCAACATGGACGGGCAACAAACATTCAAATCCGACTCGCACGCAGCCACGCCACACCCGATCCCGCCACCCACCGGAGTCATAGATACCGGCAAATTGAATCCATCCACTAAGCTCACATCATAGTAATGTAACGGCGATTTGGATGTTCCAAACGTCATTTCAACCACGGTGGCTGGTGGGGTACCTGTTGAAGTATAAATGATTAAATAACACCAACTCATCAACTTAAGCTTTTGGAGTAATTGGCTGTTTCACATGGTATCAGCGCTATTGCCTCACGGCAGGTCCTTGATTCAAAACCGATGCAAGTGCATCTCGCCAGATCATGAATATCAACAGTCAAGATTGTCAGAACCGTCTGATTGGTGATTTGAGGGTTCTGGACATTCCGATTAAGGTTCTAATGATCTTGACTGTTGATCTTCGTGATCTGGCGAGATGCACCAGCATTAAAAAAAAAAAAAAAAAACCACCAACTTCTTAGATATTAAAAACCCACGTTTACGGCCAACCCAAAGAAGAGGGGCCACACGTGAGGGGAGTGTTGAAGTATACAAATGATTAAATAACACCAACTCAGCTAGAGCTTTTGGAGTAATTGGTTGTTTCACAGTACCGCCCATTCCCTTGCAGTTGAGTAGCCCAGCACAGTCTCCGGTCTCGCATGTGCCCTTGCCTGTGTCATCAAAGCAACATCCTTGCCTACCCCATATCCTCCCCGACCAGTTGTCTGGAAAGTCTATGACTGTTTCTTCTCCAGAATTGAGATGTAAGCCGCCGTCTTGGGGGGATGTTTGGCCAGCCCCGCCGAGGATACCGGGCCATATGCTCTCATTGCAGTAGTTTACTAGTATGAGTTGGGTCCCACCTGCAACATAAAATGAAAATTGTTCAATTTCTTATTGGAGAGAGAGATGAAAGAGAGCTTGAAGTGCATAGTGAGTGAAAGTTATACTGGACAATGAGATGGAGAGGGAGAGGCAAAGGAGGAAGAAGAGGAGGTTTGAAGAAGAAGACATGTTTTGGGTTTTGAATTTGCTCGAGGATGTGGGTGTTGATTATATTTAGTGTTGGGTGTGACAGAGAGAAAGGGGGTGTAAGTGGGTGTGTGTGGGGAGTGGCTTCCTTCAGTTTCGCCAACATGAAAACTGTTTATGAAGAGCACAACCCGTACTAATCGGTGGCTTTTTGACTTTATACTGAGCATATATCCCTTGCTTTGATTGGGAGGTTTCTTATCTTTCACTTTTTTTAATCATTTATTAACTTTATGATGATTTGGGCTTCGTGATTTAAATGTGGAGCGGGGTCTCTCAATCAATCACAAAATCCCAATGAGGATAATTGAAAACAAAACTAAAACAAAATGATGAAGATTAGGAGACAAGGACCGGTATCCTAGGCCAAGTGGTCAATGTTTTATTGATTTTTACGGGTTGTCTTTACCTTTTATCATGTGTTAGGGATCCTCTCAAGAAAAAATTCTTAAAAAAAAAAAAAAAAACGATTAAGATAAGAACAGTGATATTGTAAATTTGTAACTGAGTGTGGAACCCAACAAATAGCCTCTTCACAAGTTAACAAGAACTCTGGCCACATGTTTTCTAAAATGACAAAGCTACCCCTCCGCATGACATGTGGCATGTAAGGATTTGTTCACTTCCACTCGGGGTGACGCAGCTGGTGTCCCTAGCAGCACTCTTAAGACAATTAGTGGAGCAATGGGGGTTTACTTCTTTAACATTTCTCATTACCACTTTTACCTTTTTCCAACGGTGGAGAATGAAAACACCAAGAATAATGTTCTTTAATACAGACCCATTTGCCTGTTTCACTTATTTCTGACTCTTGAATGAAAATTTATAGAGTCTCTCCTCCAAATTTTTGTTTAAGAATGGAGGAGGATGGCTGAATTTGATGGAGATATGAAAGACCAGTACTTAAAGGCGCACTTCCTCGAGGGAAAATGATCCCACAAACAAAGGAATTGCATAGTACGAAATCACATAAAAACAAGGCTATCGATCTTCCACTCAAATTGTCTTTTGGGCAGGGATGGTTTGGAGGTCCAATCAAAATATTGAACTATGTTAATGTTTATACATGGATGGAAACAGACTCGAACACCTTTGGATTTTTTGGATTTTACACTTTGGACATACTGATTTTGGTTTCTGCGAATAGGTTATCAGAGAAAAAGAGAACAAAAACACTATAATTTGTAGTATTAGTGCTACTTTCGTAGCGTATTACAATTGATGCGTTGTTGGTCTGTTTTATAAACATACTGGTGCCTTTTCAAGTTGAATTGCACTACTTGATCATGGATGTGCATGTGTACGTATGGATGGTGCGTATGCCCCACCAATTGCAAAAGATACATGTGTTTTAAAAGATGATCAATGCATTTGCATGTGCATATCTTAAATAGAGGAATACTATAAACCACTTTCCACTCTTCTAACTTTTTCATGTGAGACTAAATTTTTAGGCCATGTTTGGCCACCATGAAAAAGTGTTATCTGGAATATTTGTAGGGCCGATTATGAGAGAGGGCGACTTGAGAGGGAGGGTAGGAGTGAGGGGCGCATGAAAAGCTCATAAAAACCAGGAAAACAAAAAATCAACTTTAAATAGGTATTTTGTCTTAACTAGTATAGATTATGTGTTGGTTAATATAAGCTATGTTTTGTCACAACCTCCGTCTTCTTTTCTCAGTCTTTAAGATGGGAATTAATGCAATGCATGCCTTCTTATTATCTGTTTTCAGACTGAAGGTATGTATGGAAGGAAAAAATGAAGCCTAGATTCCGCTTTGCCTGTGCATAAAACATGGTTATCCTCATCATTGGAGTGACGAAAGATTCAAACAAGATAATCATGATTCTCCACATGAATGCATCTTTTGTAGCCAAAAATTTGATTAAAGGTATCCACTTTTAATTCTCGCTTGCTTTTTACTAATGGGGCTTGTTAAAAACTAAAAGTCCAATTAGGTGGACAATTAATCACCCCTCAGATCTATCCTAACAATCAATTTATGGATCATTGATCTTGTAGACTATCATGAGGTAATCTTTGTGGTACTAATCATATCATGGATCATCGATCTTGTAGACTATCATGATGTACACATAATTTAAGACATTCAAATGACTTTGGATTAACATAAAAATCCTAGGCAAATCCTTTTGAAACTCCCAATTTATTCACGGTCCTGGCTTCGTTTGGTTGCTAGTAAAAAACAAACGAAGCACTGACCAAACTGACTGCAGAATCAAAAGCTAAAAAAAGATGCTTTAATTGTCGAAAATAAATAGGGCAGTGATATTCCAACACCCCCACCCCCACAAACAGTTTTCGTTAACTTTTATGACTTTGCTTCAAAGCACGGTACTTGTCATTGCGTTTCTTAGGACAATATTCGCCCCCACTTGATATTTAATGTGCAAAGGGGATTCACGAACTTGCCTCCAAGATAAAATAAAGCCTAGTAGAGTTAGTAGAGTTGCTCTGCTAATGGTTGTCGACGCTTTTCACAAGCGGAAACAAAACCCAAAATGCCTTTGCAGTTTGTTCAGCACTTGAGAAACCCCATTAGTTATTGTTTCTAAAGATAACAGTAACTAGAAGAATAAAATGGCTACTAAAAGTATAACAGGAACCTTTTTTTTTTTTGGCGGCCGGGGGGGGGGGGGGGGGTGGGGGTTCAAACTAACACAGTAGAAATTCATTTTATAGACCATCTGGTGTCTTTTATGTTTGAAAACCACCCATTAATTGCATCTGATCACTACGGAGGCTTATCTGACTGTTAGATCGTGCCTAATCGTGATTCTACGGTTCAAATAATTTCTGAAGTGACTCTTGGCTTATGTAAAACTCATGTCCAATCTTCAGTCCCAGTCGGCACTTGACCACCAACTAAAGTCCGCAGGATAAAGTCATATTTCGTGTAGTGAATGGTTATGCTTTTCTTCGCAGAACCCTAGAAGATGTGTGATGGATCAAGGGGTTAGGTACATCCAGCCAAGATGAGTTCAATGGCCACCAATGACCCATGTCACATCCATGTGGTTCACTTGGGGGTCGGGGCCTAAAATGTGGCTGAGCTTTCGGGGTGCAACTTGAGTCTAGTTGAACCCTAAACTACCCCAACCCGATTTTAGCTCGGGTCGGATCTGGTTAAGGTTTAAAGAAAGAATATGAATTGATCAATCTCTTTCTCAAAACTAACGAAAAGGAAAAGAAAGATAAAAAATAAATCATGGATCAACTAAGCCCTCTCGGGCGCTTGTTTAAGAATAAGAGAGAGGAATCTCATGGAAATACCATGAAATAAGGTTTGATCCTATTCATGGGGATTTTGTAAATATCCCCTTCCAAAAATCGAAAGTTCGAAACAATTGGGACTTTTTTGGAGATTGGATGCACTTACTAATTCATGATCTGGCACGTACACCCAATCTAATATCGTGTTGGTTAGGGTTGAGGCCTTAGGTAAATCGACCAGAAGGGGACCCCCTCCCCTCGTGCTTTTAAAAATATTAGGTTCATGGTTTCTTTTATATATTTTTTCTTCACTAGCCAAGCCAAACCTAATCGGACCCAATTGAGAAAATTTGTTTTGCCGGGTTGGATTAGAGTTGCAAGACTTAGAGGCAGGTTAGGGTTGACATAATGCGACCTCGTGTTGTGCTATGGTTGGGGCCATTATGACCCAACCTAGCCCTAGTTGCACCCATACTGAGCTTATGTGTTATCCGTGCAGATTACATAAATATGGATACACACTAAATCATCAATGGTAATTATCATTATGGAAAGCAATTAGGGTGAATTTCAAGACTTTTTTAATGTTTAGGATTTTTAAAAAATTTCGTATTTTTTCTATTTTTCTCATTTTCCCATGGGATAGTCATTTCAACGACATAAGAGTGTTTTAGGATTGATTATTTTACTAGGAATTATTTCTAATCTTATCTCATTTTCCATGAGATAAGAGTATTTTGGTTATTTCCATGACACAAGAGTATTTTAGTATTGTTTCCTTTTACAGAATTTTTTTCTAACTTTTTATCATTTTTCATGAGAAAAGGGTATTTCAGTAATTTTCATAACGAGTATTTTAAGAATTTTCCTTTTTAAATTTCTTTTCTATTTTTTTTTTCTCCTTTTATGAGATAAGGGTATATTGGTCATTTTCATGATAGGGAAAGAGCGGCCGATTAGAACTTTGAGGTTCTACCTGTTTGAGAAGGATTTTCGGGTGAAAGTTTTAACAAGAGAATGGATTTTTTGTGGAATTTCTAGGCTAAACCCAGACCATACGACTAACTCGGGTTTTCACAGTGGAAGCTATTAGTTGGGTGCGACTATTGCGTTACTCCTCAAGTCCTCCAGAGTTCCCCAAAATCCAATGCGACTAATCCGCTACATAAACATTTTAAATAATTCAAAGTGGCTGTGAAAATGACTTCAATACCGTCTTCTCATCTATTTTCCAAATGAGGTGATCTAAAATCCGTCACGATGAATTTCCTTTTTTGTATTGCAGGAATTCTCTAGATGTTCTTACTTTTTTAGACATGAAAAAAAGATAACTTAGACCAACCCTATTCAAATTTCACCTAGAGGCACCTTCAGTTTAAGATAATATCCATCTAAATTAACTACAATCATATTATTTCCCTCTAAATCATGAAAAGAAAAAAATTCCTTCAAAAATATTTTTCTTGTAATCTAAGCAGCGGATTCTAGCTAGTGGCTGAGGTTGGTAAAATTTTATGTAGACCGAAAAAATTTCAAATTATTTCGAATAATTCATGAGACTCCGAAACTATCAATTTGCATTTTCTTCCCTAAAATGACAAAAATTATCCCTACTCTATTATCAATTAATTGAGAGATTTCTATTTTTATATATAAGGTCTGGATTTAAGATATTAGTAAATAGTCATAGAGAATTTTAATTCTAAAATTTATTTCTATAACATGATTACTAAAGGATGCCCTTATCTGACATTTTCTTCCTTATTTAAACAAAGGAGACTTTGACCATTAACAAAGGCATGTCTAGTGGAATCTAGGCATTCCTCAATCCATGAAATCCGCATGTAAGCAATAATTAAATAATCTAATTACCCATGTTACATCTCATTTTCTTAAAAGTGTGATGCATTGTTTTTTCATACATTTGAAAAGAACTTTGACTGGTGTTTGCAACCGAGCAAAAAAATTCATTTTATAGTTACTAGATGAAAAATCACAACCTAAAGGAAAAAGTGTTGGCATTATGTCCAGTTTCTCATGGGACAAGTTTTTGACTAGAGTGTCCTCTCTCTTGAGGTTTTCTTGTTTGAATAGGAGACAAAGAGAGGGGTGTTTTGTAAATTAATGATTAGAATTGTCTGTGTAAATAATTAAGACCAATGAATATGTAATATGGCAAACAAAATTAAATTTATAGGTCTAAACCAGTTCTTTTCCACTCTAAATTGTTTACCGCTTAAATTGGTTTTTTACGTCTTTAAATTGCATTGCTCTTTTCCACTATTGTTTTCTTAAAAAAATGAACATGCAATGTCGCGACATTTACAATTATGAGTGGAAATTAGCTAATTTAGAGCGATAAATTTCCCCAAAATTTGAAACCTAGAAAAATAGATCCAATTGATAACCAAAAAAGGCTTTTCGAGTTGTAAATAATTTAGTGGTGTTCTTTTAAGGGAGCTTCCCCTGCTTCCTTAGATAATTTTCATTTTTTACCCATGTTGAACTAGGGATTAGCTGTTATTTTATAACATCACTTGAATGATCCCATAGGATCTTTGGCATTGAAAACAAAGAAAAATTCATAAATCAATGAGATGGATTTGTAGTACCTTGTGCCATGGTTTGTCGCCTTTCCAAGCACGGCTAGAGACTCAGAAACGCCCATTAATTCTTCTCTTACCTCCACACCGAACGGTCTATGGAAAACCTCTCAAAGTGAACTCTCACTCTCTCAATGAGTTCTCAAATCAATGATGTGTTGTAAGAGGGACCAAGGGTCTTCTTTTATAGGCTAAAGCTCCCATGGAGCTTCTATTCTAATGCCCAATTCGTTTGGTCACTTACACCCAAAATAGAAAGTGATTTTGAGGTAAGTTTCCTTCACCAAACACTTCTAAAATTAAGGGATGACCCATAGATATAAAAGGTTGCTAACAATGCAAGGCCACACTAATCTTGGAAAGTCTAGAACATGGACATAAGAAGATTAGAAACTCTAATCTTTTAAAAACTTTCTAACAATCTCCCACTTGGCCTGCATGGGCTTTATACATTTCATATCAAAAACTTTATATTCCATCCAATAAGTTATACTAACAATAGATCATGTAATCATTAGAAATTTTAATTATCCAATGATCTCCCTATGGTTACAAAGTTGGCAAACTTATCAACATGAATAAGGTCCACTTTATGTCATTACCCTTCCAAAATATCCATTCAATGTGCACATTACAAATAATGAAAAAGCAGATAACTCTATTTTATCATGATCAAAAGCTGAAAAGTGATCACAATACAATGTCTATAAACTTTATGCAGACTCCAACTAATCAACACAACCGAACTTACTCACCAACCCCATGTGCGCTACATGATCATTAAAGACTTTAGGTGGTAAGCCTTTCGTCATTAGATCCGCCGATATAAGTGTGGTACTTATGTACTCAATAAACATTAATTGATCATGAATCCTTTCTTTAACAACAAGATACTTCAATCTAATATGCTTCGAACCGTCTGATAACTTGTTGTTTTTGAAAAAAAAAAACCGCAGCAGAACTGTCACAGTACATCTTCAACGGCTTCGTAATGGTATCAACAACCTGAAGCCTAGAGATAAAGTTCCATAGCCATAAGGCCTATGCCGAAGCTTCCCAGCATGCTATAAACTCCGCTTCCATCGTAGATGAAGCTCTCATTCCTTGCTTTACGCTTCTCCATAATATTGGTCTTGCTGAAAGCATAAAGATATAACTTGATGTGGATATCATGGTGTCCCGACAACCAGCAAAGTCGGAGTCAGAATAGCCAATCACCTCAAGGCTATTTGTCTTTCTAAATGTGAGCATATAGTCATTTGTTCTTTGCAGATAACGCATAACTTTCTTAACAGCTTTCCAATGATCCATTCTAGGATCACTTTGATACCTTCCAAACATGCCCACTACGTAAGCCAAATCTGGACAGGTACAAATTTGAGCATACATGAGACTTCCTACTGCAGATGCATACATAATTTTCCTCATTCCTTCTCGTTCCAAATCGTTCCTGGGACTCTGTGAACCACTAAACATATCTCCCTTAATCACAGGAGCAATGCCAGCTGCGCATTTATCCATGTTGAACCACTTCAGGACTTTCCCAATATAGGCTTTCTGAGATAATCCCAGTAATCCTTGAGCCCTATCTCGGTGAATCTCTATTCCTATAACATAGAAAGCTTCACTGCTTCACCGAGATCCTTCATGTCAAAATTCCTAGAAAGAAATTTCTTGGTTTCCATCAACATGCCCAAATTGATGCTGGCAAGTAAGATGTCATCAACATACAACACTAGAATGATGAACTTGCTCCTACTGACCTTGAGATATATACATTGGTCCACAGCATTTTCCTTGAACCCGAACCTTGTGCTAATTGTGTGAAACTTTAAGTACCACTGCCGAGAGGCTTGTTTCAAACCATAAATGGATCGATCAAGTTTGCACACTGAATGTTCCTTGCCTTCAACCTAAAAACCTTTAGGTTGTGTCATATAGACAATCTCATGCAAATCTCCATTTAGGAAAGGAGTCTTGACATCCATCTCTTGTAGCTCTAAGTCATAATGAGCTACTAAAGCCGTGACTATTGGCGCGTGATGGAAGCTTGAAGGAGGGGGAAGATCACCGTCTCACCCTAGGGAGGCCTTGAATCCACAAGGTTTGAGATAAAACAAAGGAAACTGAAAATTTCATTCAAAAATAAGATCATCTTTACATAGCCAATTGCTCTTATTTACAGAAACTAGATACGTACCCTACTCAAATCCTATCTCCCAATGGGATAAAGACTATTAGTCGCAAATTTCAGAATTTTACGCATTTTTGAGTCTTTTTTCCCTAGAAAAATACACTAGTAAAACAGATGCCCTTTTTTGAATCTCTTCAAACTCTTACTGTACTTTTTTCTAATTTTCCAACATTTTTGAGGCAAAATTAGTACTGATTACGATCTTTGTACCAATGATTGAGACTACCAGAGCTCATGGCCGGTGAACCACTAGGTTAGATCTCAGAAAACAAAAAATAAAATGAAGGAAAAACCAAACAGCTTTTAATCTGGGCCATGCCAACCCAACTAGGATGGGAGAGAAGGACACAGATTGTCTTCAGTAACTGCAGTAACACGTTGTAAATGATATATTTTTCGTGCCATTAATGAAGTGAGGTTTTCAATAATTTAAGTAGGCATGACGTGAGTTTCAGGAACAGGCCTCATTATTAAAAGAAAATATCCATGGAAAATGGTGGGCCTTTCGAGGTAAAAATTAAAAAAAAAGTTTCAGGTGTTACCCTCTGCCACCCATCTGCTCCCCTTTCAAAACCTCTTATAAATACCCCAACCCCACAAAGAGAGAGTAGGAAAAGCCCTAGATAGAGATGAGAAGAGAACCCAGTTCAAGTTTTCTCTGTTTTATCAGTTTATTTCCTGTTTGGATTTACTTTTTCTGGGTTTGAGAAGTTTGAGTCTATGGCGGTTGCTACTTCGGAGTTCTACATGGGAGAAAAATGGAAATTATCCAAGGAAGGAAGTAGGGGAAGCTCTGTTTTGAGGAGTTCTTCTGATTCAAGGTGTTCTTTTTCAAGGAAATGTGCGAGTTTGGTTAAGGAGCAGAGAGCAAGGTTTTATATTGTTAGGCGGTGTGTCACCATGCTCATCTGTTGGAGGGAATACGGTGATTCTTAAAAGAAAAGGCTTTTTGAGCGATTTTGGCCGGTGCTTAAAAACTCCTTGACTCGACAAGGAACTCGCCTGAGTCGACTCCTTTTTGCCTTGGCCGCATTCTGGGCTGCACCACATCCGCATTCCGCGTTTTGCCCTACAGAGTCAATAAACTCCTTTAGCTCTCTCGAGTTATGACCTCGTCAACCGCATTCTTGGTAGCGTCCGGGGTGAGTCGAGTCGACAAGGACTTTTCTTGGCCGCATTCCACGTCAAATCCGTGTTTTTAAACACTGATTTTGATGTTGTAGAAGCCTACAGAAAGAAGACTATAATCGCCATCCTCAACCATTTGAAGAAGAACATTGTCTCCTTTGATAAAAACCCTTAAATCCACGATGAAATAAGAGAAAACCTTGAATCCACAAGGAAAGAAAGCAATTGTCTACCATTTGAGAAGAAAAAAGGAAAGAAAAAGGAAAGGAGCATCATGATTATTTTAATCTCCAGCTCCCATGAAGGAGACGGAATCCTGATGTTACTAGAATTTTATTGCAGTTAAACCATGAGTGAGAAATATTAACCAGCTAAAGAAAATTTTACTCATTTTGGAAAGATTTTGGGTATGAATTTTCTCTTTTTTTTTTTTCTTTTGCTACTTTCATTCTTGTTCTTGCTGTTGTTGATTGAAATTAGGAGAAATTATATGTTGTGTGGTCGTATAGTACTAGGGGTGCAACTTGGGTCGAGCTCAACCTGAACCTGACGGGTTCAACCCAATTTTGGCTCGGGTTAGGTTGTCATTTCCATGGGTTGGGTTGGGATAGGGTTGGAAAAGCCAATACAATTCAATTTCGGATTGGGTTAGGGTTGATACCTTGGCAACCCGACCCGAACCCGACCTCGGTCCTCTAATTTTATCTCTACTTTCTTTGAGTTATTGCATTTTTCTGTTTGGCCCTAGGTGAACCTGAACCCTACCCAGCAACCCAACCTGATTTCGGGTTAGATGGGTTGAGTTAGGGTTGACAGATTTAAAGGCAGGTTGGGCTTGGGTTGACCATCCTCAACCCGATGCTCGGGTTGGGTTGGGTTAGGGTTAGGGTTAAAGGAATGCTATCTTGATTGGGTTAGGGTTGGCCTCAACCCGATCCAACCCGGACTGAGTTCCACCCCTAAATGGTACAGTATTTTTCAAGAAGTACTTCATAAGATTATCATAACCGTTCATTTGTTGGCTACAATTTAAAGGCTAAAAATCATTTCTATCGGATGATCGTAATCCTCCGATCTGTAGAGGTTTCGATAATGTACAATCCCTCTGTAGATCAGAAGGTTAGGATCATCCTATGGAAATGATTTTTAATCTACAACAAATGAACAGTTTGGATCATCCTATGAACTGGGCGGTACCGTACTATTCAAAAAATACTGGACAATACGGCCACACACCATATAAAATGTCTTTGGGAGAGAGAGAGAGAGAGAGAGAGAGAGAGAGAGAGAGAGAGAGAGAGAGAGAGATTTGACATCTGTTTCCACATATCATAGAAACTACAAGTAAAACCATATACTGAAAGACAAATTAGGGCTGCACACGGTTCGGTTTAGGGAGCTTATTTGAACCGAACCAATCACATCAGTTTGGAGAAAATCCAAACCGTAACCAAACCGATCGGAGGGTATAACCGAACCAAACCGAACCGATTTTGACCGGTTCGGTTCGGTTCGGTTCAGTTCACGGTTTATCTGGTACAAATCCAAATCAAGTAGTTAAATACATTTATCTATCCCAAAAAGAAAAAAGGTTGATCTATCCAAATCAACCATCAACGGTGTGCAATGAGACCGGCAGGTTCTAAGCTCTCTCTCTCTCACGAAACAAAAAATGAAGAAACCCCTCCCTCTCTAACCCTAATCGAGGGCCTTATAAAGGGGATGATATATTCCCCCCACCCCGTTTACGTCTCTTGGACAACCCCTCTAAGTTTTTAGGACTATTCTTTTTACACTTCTAAGGGGTGGTCTAAGGGGAAGGGGTGAATGTATTCTTTACTTTTGAATACAGTGAATTGGTAAAGACACACCTCCCTTGTTTAAATTACCCCTCTTCTCTTTGCAAATGAAATAACTCACCTTAGATTTGATAATGACACAAAATAAGTTTGTCTTTTCATCCATTTCTCGATTCGGTTCGTTAATTTTCGGTTTAAAACTCTAAAACCGTGAACCGAATTGAACTGATGGGATCGGTTTGGTAAAATTCTAAACCGGGACCAAACCAATGCTGAGAAGAACCGAACCAAACCAAACCAAAAGGCCCAGTTCGGTTCGGTTATCGGTTTGTCCAGTTTTTTGTGCAGCCCTAAGACAAACTCAAGTAATTTCTCAGAAAGAGAAAATACCAAAACCCACTTTTCTCATTCTTTGTTCGCTTATTATGGTACTATAAAGCATAAACAAATTGGTGCATCTCATACTACTAATACTTCAAAGCATAAACAAATCGGTGCATCTAATGCAACTAATGCTAACAAATCCCAACGAAAATCTGTTAGGAAATGATATTCCCAACCCTTTCTCATCACTCCCACTTGTTGGTCTTTTTTTCCCAAAATGACTGCATATCCTCCCCTTTCAATGACTTATCCAGAGTAGTAGTCATTTTTAGGAAAAGACAAAGAAAAGGTGTAAAAATATCATCTCTAACAAATGGAAAATAAAAGGAGACACGAGAAAAGGCAAACAGAGAGGGACCCATGAGATGAACTCCACAACCCCAGCTGTCATTTAGCTTTGACTATCTCCTTCTTCGTTTGGCTGTATCCTAAAAAAAAGAGAACAGAAGAGAGAGAGATAGTGGAGGGAACCCAAAGAGCCCTCCTAATAAATCAGTCCAAACAAAACTCACTCCCTAATAATAGTATCCAAAGATTTTGTATCAAAAGCAAGGGAGGCTTAGGGATTTTGCTTAGCATTTGAGTCTCACGTCAGCAAAATTCTCCATTTGGTTGCTAATATAGCTGGGTTAGAGGCAAGGTTCTAAGTCCTCTTGTAACTATATTTTTCGTAACAATAAAATTTAAGGTGCCACCCTAGGGTTCCTAGAAAAATTTCGGGTTAGAAAAAATGAAAATTTGCTTGAAATTTCTCTCTCTCTCTCTCTCTCTCTCTCTCTCTCTCTCATAGGAGCATACCTTTTAAGATTCTACCGTCGGATCAAATAACAAGGGCCGTACTTTCGTTGTACACTGGAAACGAGCATTTCCGCTCATTCGACAAATAATTTCTCCTCTCTCCTCTCTACATATATTAGTAATGAGTAATGACACATTGACACCCCCTACACTATCCGAGTCTATGATGTGCACTACCAAACACTACTTACCACTATTCTTTGAGGTTATCTAGTCGTATCCAATGCTTGTCTCCTCCCTATTGACTACTTATTCGATGTTTGCTGGTTTTTTTGCTGGTGTTTGCTTGGTTCTGATGTGTTGATATTTGATTTTCTTGCTTTCCCGTGAAATTAGGATAAATGATCTGAATTACACGAAAAAGGAGTCACTAGAGTCGCCACCTAGGTTAGAGCCTAGGACCCATAAGTGACTATGCGAACTAAGTTCGCGTGCCCATAAAAACAGGTCCGGTTCCGGGTTACGAGAATAGAAGGTGTTAGGTACCGTTCTTGCCCGGTTAAAACAGGTGTTTATATTTGAGAGCTATATTCAGCTAAGCGTTAACATAAAGGGGTTACAAATCTAAAGATGATAAGGATTTAAACTTAGGCAAGAGTTTGGGCAATAGTCAAATCGAGGAGACAGAGCGGCCATCTTTTCACACGGCAAAATACTTCAAAGACGTCGGCAAGCAAGTACTGAGCCACCTACACGAAGGAATCCATTAATAGAGTCCCAAAGAAAAAACTCTTTAGACCAGGTCACATGGGATCACGTGCGTGGAGTAGTAAGAGTTGAGGGCCCCCCTTTGTTCTCGTCCCAGATGCATTGAATTTTGGATGTTTTGACCATTGCCAATTTAATTTTCACAAATGATATATTATCCCCCTTTTCTTCTCCAGGCCACCCCAATAGCAATCATAAATACACTAGATGGGGTGGCCAGGGGAAGAAAGGGAGGGGGAAGAAGATATCACTTCCCTTTAATTTCCTTTTGATGGATATTATCTTCTGGACTTTTTGGGTGGTGGGTTCCAATTTCAATGAAGCTAGCAATAATTTAGAGTGGCTCCACGAGGTTTTTTCTACTAGGTTTTGGATTAGGTCAACATCATCACATATAGTATTGAATGTTTAAGCAATTTCGCACAATGCCATTTCACAGCCCCCTCTTTTGCAAGATAGTAGAGCTACCTCATTGCTGAACTTGCCTCATTCATTTAATTCATATCTGCACTCTCTCCCGAAAAAGAGGGGATGCAAAATTGTTTTTTGCAAAATTAACAAAGACAAGGCAATACATTATATGTAATACAAACATTTAAGTTTGTTAATAGCACTTTTGAAAGCGGCCTCTTGTGACAATATATGGGCCCACTTCTTAGGATGATCTAAACAGTTCATTTGATGTAAGTAAGTTGTATCCCATAAATCATCTCCAGAAGATATCGTAACCCTCAGATCTAGAAATAGGATCAGATCAGACGATCGTAACAAATCGGAGGGTTAAGATCATCTTATGGAGATGAATTACGGGATACAACCTATTTACATCAAATAAATGGTTTGGATCATCCTACGAAATGGGCCCACTGTATTTTTTGAAAAAATAGTAGACTCCACGCGCATACATCATATAAAATCTCCTTCATATAGAGGGTGCACTATCCGGGCCTTTCTTTTTCAAGACAGAAGCGTTGGATTTGTCTTATTCATTTAATGCATATGAGATCGGATCGAAAATCAATAGATTCCATATTGAATCACATGGCTTTAAGCTTTAAGCTACTCATTTGCATTGATGTGGGGTCCGTGGGGATGTCTAACATCACTTGCCTTGCAGTTAAAAGGGATCAAAATGCCATGACATTTTAATGCTCCTTAAACATACGTGTATGAAGAACTAGAAGACACATAAATATAGCTTTTCAACTTCACAGTTAATTCATTGAACTTTTAAAACTATTTATGCTCTGTATGGTTGCCAGGTTTTTTTTGTTCCCGGGAGTTATGTGGGAGAAAAAAATACCCTGGGAGATAGGTGGGAAAAAAAAAGTCCTGGAAGTATCCTGGTAAAATAAAAATCCCATGTTTGGTTATGTGGGAGAAAAAATACCCTGGGAGATATGGTGGGAAAAAAAAAAACCTTTGTTTGGTTGCTTGAACTGTTGGGTAGAAAAAAAAATTCTCTCAAGCTTATTTTTGGTTCCTGAGTTTATTTTTGTTCCTGGGGTTATCTCTGGGATGGGATGAAAAGGCAATCATTACAAAAGTGGGATTAAAAAATTCACCCCACAAGTAATCATTACAAGAGTGGGATTAAAATAAAGCTAGTGCTAAAAGGCAACCAAACATGGGATGGGACCAAAATTTAACTTACTCTCCCACAAAACTCCAAGGAACAAAAAAAACCCGGCAACCAAACAGAGCATTAAAGGCTTCACCGGGTATACTCCATCATTCCCCGAATAACCCATCTATGAAGATGATGAAATCGATAAATAATTTCTCTTGAAGCATGTTTTAAGACACATACATTGAAAGAAAGTAAGATAAGCAGCGGGAAAAAAAAATCTTTTTTTTTCTTTAAATTTCATTTCATATTCCTAGATCTATGTTAGATGTGTATACTTCTTTTTAAGCAAATTACTATAATATAAAGGGGAATGATAAATCGACCCCCAAATATCTTAAGTCGACCCATATGTCGGTCGACTTAAGTTATTTGGGGGTCAATTTATCATTGCCTTAATATAAATTACCTTGACCAGTCTCAACCTCTGTTTGATCTACTCCTTGCTCAGTCCTATCTTCTTCTTGTTGGGCGTTCCGTGGGGTCTAGGCTGTCCAGCGGCCTCCAGCCCCATGAGAGATTTTTTTTGTTTTACGTCTAAAAGAGACACGTAAAAAGGAGACGGTGGCAGTGAAAGTAAGAGAGAGGAAACCAAGCTTTTAGCAGGAACCTTAAATAAATATGGTTTTGTAAATAAAGGGGTTTTACACTCTTTAATTTGGTTTTGTAAATTTCTTAATTCAAAATTAACAATTCCCCAGCCCATGCATCACACGTACAAGGTGCTAATTATTCCCAAATCGGAACCTTTTAACTATGGCAAGGTATAATTCACAATCACTTATATACGTGGGTCTAAAAGCTTGCATAATAGGCAAATTTTTTTGAAGTTAAACCACCAGACTCTAATCACAATGAGGTGCAACTACTGTGAAACAACCATGGGGCTCAGAGGCGTCCGCCCTCATAGTGTTAAGGCCCTGTTCGTTTTGGTTTTTGAGAATATATTCAGTCCTAAACTGATTATTGGACTCAAAATTAAATGCAATTTTGAGTCGAATAATTAGACTCAAAATCAATTCTCAAAATCTAAAACAACATTGCAGTAATCTTTTGGAAAAGTTTGGAAAGGAAAATTAGTTGCAAAATTTCCTACTTTTTTGACACACTATAAAAGATAACTTGAACAAGCCCTATTCAATTTGAATTAGCGGAGCCTTCAATTTATGATGATGTCCCTCTAAATTAACCATAATTATATCATTTCCCTATAAATAGTAGAAAGAAAAGATTTCCCACAAAAAATTTCCATAAGAAATGTTTTTCTTGCAATCCAAAGAGGGCCTAAGTGTTAACATGAGCTATAACATTCATCTAGTGGTCCTTAAGATGGATATCTCATAGCATACAAATTCAAACTCGGCCAATAATTCACATTTCACAAATAGTCACAAATAGGGCTTCTGATTGAACCATCAGAATTGTTCCATAAGTAGCAATTTTAAGCTATTAAATTCATACGGTGGAGCCCACTAGATGAGTGGTCTAAATCGTTCCAGTGTCACTTGAGTTGGTACAAATTAAGTTCTAGCCGCTGTAATGGCCATACCGCCGGTCAAATCCAACTTTTACTGTCATAATTTATCCGCCCGTGAAAGCTTTAATGACACAACATTCTGCCATAGATTTTAGACAGCCAGTAATCCACCAGTTTAACCTTTGATCGACGGACTATGTACTTTTACCGGCAATTTTGACCACCAATGAAACCCTAATTTTTATAGGGGACTTACTAGGCAGTTTTGTGGAAAGCCATTTCGCGGCTAGCTTTTGCATGTGAGAGCAGCCACATCAGATGCATAAACGGCATAAGACAAACTGTTCAAAAAGTCAACATTTGAGGCTGTTCTCAGATGCAAAAGCCAGCCGCGAAATAGCTTTCTGCGAAATCGCCTAGTAAATCCTTTTTTATAGTAGTACGTTACATTGATGGAAGTGATATTATTATTCTCTTGTATATAAGACAATGTCCAACGTCACTTGTCCATATCACCTTAACGTAAAAACATGCCCATGTGAAACCCACATGTCTATCATCAATACTTCAATCATTTATATCTTCAAAGAAATGTTTGGTCGCTTTCTCATGTAGTAGTGATGCTCTCAATTTTTCTCTATCTCTTTTTCTTTATTTATTCTAAATGTATTTGCAAGCATTTACGTTTCATGAATATATCATTGGAATATTGGATGCATATCCAAATGAATTTGTATTCTAAAATAAATTGGTATCACTCGAAAATGAATTTGTAAATGAATTTGCAAGCTTGTTTCATGGATAGACCATCGGTTACATACAAAAAAGTTCTAAATGAATTTGTATTCTATGGGCACATTTGGCTACCGTGAAATTTCTTTTGATGATTAATCGGGGGTCTCCAAGTGCAGATGAGGGTGAAGTGGCTAAAAATCATGAAAGAAAAAAATCTGAAACTAGTATATTTGGTGATGAGAAGTGGCAAATAATCCGGAAGAGACACTAGTTTGCTTCTCATCAACCGAGACACTAGTTTCCTGTTTTTAGTTTCTTGATTTTTAGCCACTTTACCCTCACTCTACTTGGCAACCCCGATTTATCATGAAAAAAAATATTCATGGTAGCCAAACCCAGGGCGCAACTCGAGTCGGGTTCAACCTGAAAAAAAAAGTCGGGTTAGGTTCGAGTTTGGGTTGACTCTTACCAACCCGGGTTGAGTTCAGGTCAGGTTCGGGTTGAGGGCTTGGGCAACCCGACTCGAGTAAAACCAGACTTTATTTATTGTTTTTTATTTTATTAGGCTTTAAAACTCGGGTTGGGTCGGGTTGAACTTGGGTCGAGTCGAGTTCGGGTTGGAAAAAAAGGGTTCCTCGGGTCGGGTCGGGTTGAACTTCATCGGGTTGGAACTCGGGTCAGGTTGGGTTCGGGTTGAGTAAATGGTTCCTCGGGTCGGGTTTAGGTAGGACCCAACCCTACCCGAGTTGCACCCCTAAGCCAAACGTGCCCTAAATGAATTTTTTTCCGTTGAAAAAAATTAACCATACTTTTTTTGTATCTCTCTATCAGTATTTATTCTAATTGAATTTGTATCTCTCCAAAATACGGTGTATACATATGTAACATCTGTCCATTACAGGAACATAGGAATCGGTCGTTAGGCCTTTGGATGGGAAGCATTTTAAGGAAATGACAAAAAAATATGAAAAATGATATGGGAACAGAGAATCAAGAACAGAGAATCAGATCATACCACATGGTTGCTTGCGAGCATTTTTGGAAATCATGAATACAAAAATCCAGCAATACCTATTTATCTACTATTTACCCAACATGAGAGAGGAGCAGAGAGGGCTGGTGAGAGAGTTATTTGAGAGAGCGGTGAGTGAGGAGAGAATGAAATGAGCTCCAAAATTAGGGAAAAATTCTTTTCCCCTTTGGTTCTACATCAAGATTAGGTTGAAGTTGTAGAATCGAGAATACAAAGCACCAATCATATCCCTAGATACAATATCTAAAAGTAAGGGGGATACAAAGGATCCCAAATGATCCAAATTCTTCTATCCCTAGAAACAGTTACTATGTTGTGGATGTAACTCGACACTCGTTGGATGAGTGCTAAGTTACTGTAATATACCGAAAATACCCCTTTCAAATTTTCGTCCACCCCTTTAGTGGGGGGCTGTTTTTGCCAAAATCAATTAAAGCATTTTTAGGGCTCTTTTATAGACCTATAAATACTACTTTTGGGAGAATAGGAAAAATAAAAGAAACCCTGATTCTTTTTGGAGCCCTTGAGGGAGAAAGAGAGATTCAAGAGCAAGGAGAAGGAGATCTAGAGATCGCAAACACGGATTGAGGTAAGATTGGAGTTTATGATAATTGGGTGTTTCTAAGAAATTCTAAAACAAGGGTTAAAGTAATATAAGATCATGTGGATCATGACGAAATATACGTTTGATCTTTGTTTTTGAGTGATTGATCTCGTTTTGTGATCCTCATCGTACCTAAAGAATTAGATCCGATGCTTTGGAAAATTTATAGTTTTGGAAGCTTTGCTTTAAAATCTAGGTTTGATTTGTGACTTCGATCCGACAAGAATTTGAGCGTGAAAGTGGGTTTAATGGGTTCCTCTCATCGCAAGGAATCCATCGGATCCAACCTCGCATGAATCGGAGTGCAAACGTATAAGATATGAATTTTCAAAGTTTGACGGAATCGGGTAAAAATATGCAATTCGCATAAAGAAAAGGGAAAAAAAAACAGTTTGCTGGTTCGAACACCTGAACCTTAGCTCGGACACACGAACCGGATGTTTTGAGTTTGGTTTTGGATCTTTTTGGACCTTGTATTTTGATGCTAGCTTTTAGGCTATATCTTTTGTGAGGTCATAGAAACTCCGATCATTGAGAAACTTAGTCACCTAAATTGTGAATTGTGTTGAAACACTGTAGGTGATTGATACATAGAGATTGGAAGCAAGCATCTGATATCCGATCGTGGTGAGTAATACAGGTTATACTGATGAGTTATATTGTAAGAACCTTTTGAGCTTTGCTAATTATTCCATTGAATTTGAATATGAACCAATTTTGACATCTATTGAGTATAGCCTTAGTTTATACTCTTTGGTAGACACAACCTTGAGCCTTGTGCTTTTGAACTCTTATGAACTATTGAACTAGTGAATTTATTTTTGATCCCAAAATCATAGAATCTGTTGATTCTTTGGAATCCTTGAACCATTGAATCATTGAGCTCTATCCCATGATTATTGAACTATTATTATTGAATTTCTTGGAATGCTAGTTTATTCTTGGATCCTTATGCCTTCGGGGAATGCATAATACGTTGGCAGCTAGATACCATTTGGCCAAATTCTGGACCCCCAGTGGGGAATGCATAATACGCTGGAACTTTCGATTTATCGAAATTAATAAACTAAGCAATTGTGTATCCAAGAATTATCAAATCCTATATTGAACTCAGATTTGACACCCATTTCGATTTTTGAACCACAAGAACTCTGCTTGAATATGTTTGATGTTTTGGAGCCATGCTTGTTCATATATAGATCATGCCTTGATATTATTTTCCGTCACTTGCTTTATCATCTGTTAGTGTAGTCTTTATTACTCAAAATCGAGCTTTAGCTCACCCGTAGTTTAACAAATTTCATGTCAAGAAGATTGACTCCAACCTGAAGCGGAGTACCAATAAATCCACGTTTAGAGCCTTCTTTTATTTCGTTTCATATCTAGTTGTTTAGGTAAGCAAGTGGTAGACAGATTATACCTCAATCTTTTATTATTATTTATTATGGGTTGTGAGAGAGAGAATTTGATTCTCAATGATTAATTTGTTTAATGGTTGACTTTAATGAATGGAATGGAATTTAGTTGTTGAGTTTAGTTAAGCATGGTTTTGTTATTGCTAGCCTTGCATGCACGTAGAGTAACCCTCTATTAGCATGTGACGCTGTTGTGTTCCAAGCCACGATCGTGGGGGTGGTTTGGGGCTTGACAGAAAAGTGGTATCAGAGCCTAGGCTTTAGGTCCTAGGTGAAATTGAATAAGATCATAAGAGTGAGATTAGGTAGTCAAGGAGCAAATTAGGAAACGTTTGGTGAACTTGTGTAAACCGGGTGCACACGGTGACCCATGAGTTCATCATATGATTAAGACCCTGTTACGCTTTCTAATACTCTTGGGGGCACCTAAAGAGTGTTGGAGTTGTGGACAGGTTAATAAGAGAAACGGAGTAGAGCTCCATGGTAGGCTTGTATTGTATACTGTATTGAATGTTTTGATAATATATTATATTCTAATTAAATTTTTGTGTTGTCTATAGAATGGCACCGCGTGGATCACAAACTTATCGCACTAGAGGAACCCGCTCTCGGCCCCTTCCCATGTTAGCTGAACAAGAGTTGTTCGTGGCTCCAAATGAGGCAGTTCAGGAAGAACTTCAGAATGACCAGCAACAACAGAATGGGCCTCAGAATTTGGAAGATAAGAACCCTCAATAGGGTGCTTAGCAAGAACCACCTATTGTGAATTAGCCTGTCAACCCTCAGCCTGGGGTCATAAATGTGGAGCAAGGAGAAGTACGTGATTTGATGAGGGCTGTAGTTGGATTGATAGATCACCAGGGACAACTACCACCAGCACCAGTTCAGCCACATCTAGTGGTGGATCCCCATCATCTTGCCCATACAGTCACATAATTTATGAGGTTGGCCCCTAGAGTTTTCAGGGGTGCCACCAACGTTGAAAGTGTGGAAACTTGGATTGCTGGAGCTGAAAAAGCGTTTAAAGCCATGAATTGCACTCAAGATGATGACAAGGTCAGGTTTGCGACCTATATGTTAGAAGAGAATGCCCTTCACTGGTGGGAGGGGATTAAAAAATTAAATGCGGTAATTGAAGAACCCTACACTTGGGAAGATTTTAAGGCTGGATTTTTGGCAAGGTACTTCCCTCAAAGTACCATAACTAAGATGCAGCAAGACTTCATCAAGTTGAAACAAGGAGACAGGACAGTGGAAGAATATGAAATCGAATTCGATAAGTTGTCTCGGCATGTGCCAGCATTAGTGCCTACTGAGGCCATCAAAATGGACAAGTTTGAACAAGGGTTATCATTGTATATCCGAAAGGGGATTGGAGGAACAGCCTCCGTCGATTTCAATGACTTAGTGAACCGAGCAAGGAAGATGGAGTTGCTCCAGATTGAATCTAAGGAAAAGTATGCCAAAAATCAGAAAAAGAGAGGAAGAGAAAATAATCAGGATGTGCAGAAGTCTGGGATTACATCAAATCAACCTTCTGGGTGTGGGACCCGATCCCGCGAGAGGGGCATGACCCGCCTCTCTTTCTCTTGGTCTCTCATACCCACGCGAATGGCGTGTGCCTTTTTATTATTGATATAAATCATATTTTCAGTGAACTTGTGATCACTAAAGCAATCCGAATTTCACGCAAAAGAGAATGACTAGAGTCGCTACCTAGGTAAGGGACCTAGGACGCATAAGTGACACTGCAATGATCTGCGATCCCAGAAGTCTAGATCCGTTACCTGATTACGTGAATGGAAGGTATGATGGATTACCACCATATACACCATTCTCGCCCGGTAATCCGATCTTCAATTCTAAAAGTTAACTCTCTTGAATTTCTTTTAAATGCTCATTTAAACTCTCTTGATGTGCAAGCTACGGGACATACATTCTAGATGATCTAATTTCAATGTGATTCCTAGATGCATCTTTTGATTCTCTTGATTCAGTTTGGTTCAATCTATGTGAGAGTTCTCATAAAATCTAATTTTGGAAAAGTCCTAATTGTTTTAATCAATTCAATTAAGGGTTCGAAAATGACAAAGATATAAACAAAATAAAAATCCTAAAACCCTATTAGAGTGTGTGTAGGGTTGACTCGTGCTTCGCATGCCATCTAAGCATCCAAGTTGCCTATGTACCCAAGCTTCACTGGGATCAAAGTCGACGTAGTTCGGTGGCCTAAACTAAGCTATATGCCTAAGACATCTAGGACACCGATCTAGACTTGATAGACTGTTTCAACAGTTTTAGAGAAATTATTTAATTCAAGTTGGGTAGATTTTATTATTCTAGGACTCCATCTAAGATGATATATGGTCATATCTAAGTGCAAAATATTCCCTGAACTAATGCAAGTGGGTCTTATATCCTAGGTTAACTAGGCTTGTCCTATAGGGAAATGGTTAACTAGTGAAACTAGTCTAAGACTCAGTTGCTATCAATAGCAACCGTCCGTGATGAGGATGGACTCCTAACTCTAGGACACTCTAAAACCTAGAACATAACACGACGTAAGTGTTCCTAATCAGCTCTAAGGGTTCCTATGAGGTGATACCACAATCCAACGGTTCCAAAAACAGCTTGAACATGGATTAATTCAACTCAATTGATTAAGTTGCCAATTTTTCAGTTCTTAAAGGGTTCCTAATACTTAGAATTTAGAAAAAATCTAAGGCTCTAAGGGTTGACAAGATCCGTGCTTAGATTGCATTCATGAAAGGGAATCGTGCTTTCCATCCTTGTACAATTTGGCACATAAGTTATAATATATTATTGCCTGGCATATTCTCAGGATTTTCGTGGACAACGACCTCGGAGCCAACAACATATTATAATTTAAATGTTTAAACTGTTAATGATTGATCGCAATTAGGATACGATTATGAATACAATCTTTGCATCTAGAATAACAAGTTTATAAAGGACATTAATTATTCATAAGGTTTTTGTTTTAGCCACTTAATAATTACATGCTTTCTGAAAAATTATGATATTCCGAAAATTTTCATGGTATTTAGCATTAAATTTATTTTTTAATGATTTTATCAAAATTTAGGCCAGATTAGCACTTTGTGAAGGAAGTTATTGATTTTTAAGGTTTATGTTTAAGTGGCTTAAGGATTACATACCTACTAGAAGGCTAAGACATTCTGAAATTTTTTATGATTTTTGGAATTAAATTCAATTTTTAATGATTTAACCATAATCAGGCCAGGTTGTTCACATTACAAAATATCACATGAAAAACGTGTACAAAATCAGTTCAAAATTTTACAGTAACTTAATAATAATATTAAAAGCCTAAAATTGCATCAAATTTTCCTTTGATTTGCTACAAATTTAAAATTTAACAAAATCTGGCTATTTTGAAAGAAAAATAAAAAATAAAAAATTACTATAATCATAAAATCATGAAAAATTCACAGATGATGAAATATGAATCATATTATTTTTCTCTCTAAATTTTAGCCTTTGAAGATCAGTAGATTTTTAAACACTCAATTTTCAATGAAAAATCAATGATTTCCTAGAAACTTTAAACTCAAAACACTAAAAATTTGAAATTTAAATCAGAACTATGTGAAAATTAATTAAAATTTTCTACATCATCACAGTAACATAAGTAACTGGCTTTAAAATTTGTTTTTTGAAAAATCTTAGTTTTACATGGAAAACCCTAATCGCACATAGAATGATGCTTCGAATAGAAAATCATGAACAAAAGTGATTTTTCAAAAACAAATTTCATAAAAACCTCCGAAATATGTTTAAGATATTGATCTGAAAAGTTTCGTCGCTTTTCGAATTTGTTTGGTATTTTTAATAATTTACTCAATTTTAAAATAGTTTTTAAAGGTATTAAATTAAATCAAAAAATTTCAAAATTTCTTATGTGATCTAGAAATAATAAAAAACTATGGGAGTCAAAATTTCAGCCAATCCTAACTTGTTTTGCTATATATTTGATTCTTCTTTTAAAAAAATCTCTCTTTTATGGGCAATTGCTTGAAGAGTGAAATCGGCGTCAAAACGAATCAAACTTGGCTAGAAATTTTGGTTTCCAGAAGTTTTTAATTGTTTTTTAATTTTAGAAAAAATTGGGTTTGAAAAAAACCATTGATTCAAATCATTTGCTTTGAAAATCGAGTTTAAACCCATATCGAAAGAGATTTGAAAGAAAATTGATTTTAAATCAAGAAAAATTAAATTTTCAGCAATAATTTGGATTTAAAAAGAATATGATTCATATTAGATCATATCAAAAATTCAATTAGAAGCACATCCTTATGCATCATGAAACCAAAGAAAACTAAAAATCTAATATAGTATGCTTTTCTAAACCTAAGATTGAAAAGAGAAAGAACACCTACCATTGATCGCAAATCCTTGTCTCTAGGGTGTGTAAATTCAGGATATTTGCTTTGTCACACTCTTATAAACGCTAGAAAAATCCCGAAGAACAATCCAATAATCTCCAATATCTTGAATTTAGAAGAATGATGGAAGAAATAATATGGAACTTTGAAGAAGATGAAGTGTGGAAGATGATCTCCACACCCAAATCAAGATGGGACGTTTTCCCAAGAAGGAGGCCAAGTTGGACATTTTTGCAAGCTCTCCATCTAAGGTTTAGTGTATTTTTTATACAGAAAATCAAGAGTTTGAACTGAATAAGAAGTTTCATTTGTGAGGACTCCATATTTAGTAAGTTTCCAATATTTTCCTCTTTCTTTATTTCCTTTACTTTCTAAAATAGAGTTGTTTTCTAATTAGGATTCTAATTATACCAAAAGAGATATTTCAAGATTATTCTACAAGCTTTCACATATGGGGGGAAACACACCCTTTTATGAAATATTCCTGTCTAAAAAGGACTGCCCAACGTTGGAGTTCCTTTTTGACCTATTTAGAGGCAGAATTAGGAAAAGTCGTAAAATACAACGTTGTAGCCCTTTGAAAGACCTTTCCAACACATATTTACACTTTAAATTTGGCCAATCAGTTGAAGAGTTATGGCAATTTTAGTGGGCTGGAATTTCCCATCCAAATAGCATTGTCTGATTTTAAAGCTCATTTCTGACTTTTTTCGTGGAAGAATCACGAGAAGCTGTAAACTAGAAAGTTATAGCGCTTCTAGAGACGTTTCTAACAAGTACAGATACGAATTTTTTGGATTAGTGGTTAAAACGTTATTGCCGTTTTAGTAACATGGCCATATTAACCCTTTTCTCTTTCTCATCTTTTATGAAATCCAACCCATTTAAAAGAATAATTCGAAATTTATAATATTGGCCCCACACCATATGATGCACATGGTGGGTCCTACACACATGGCCTAACCTCATTCACCCATTGAAAAACTCGTTTTTGCCCAAATGACCTCGTTTGATCAACACATATAAAAAGTGACCAAAATGCCCTTAAACCGAATTGCATTTGAAGGAGAAAGTTAAAAATGGTAAGTCTTTATGGTCAAACTTCTAAAATAGAAAGTTCTTAAGTTGGCTCCTTTTAGTGGGTGATATCAAACATGATCACTTGGAATCCCCTTAAAATGCCCAAAATGCCCTCGTCTCACAAAATTTCGAAATCAAGTGAAACCCTTGAGAAGTTCTAAACTTAGAAGGTTTTTTTAAAAATTCATGGAATCACTCAAGATTTCTAAAACACAACTTGAGGGTCAAATGGGACACAATGGAAATGACTAAAATACCCCTATAGTGCAAAAATTGATGAAAAATAGAAAAAAATCTTGAGAAATTCCAAAAATAACAGGTTTCCCTACTTGATACCTGAATTTTCATAAAAAATAGTTAGGGTGAATGACCCTAACTTTTGCCTAGTGTAGACACCCCATTTTGACCGTACCCTAAACCTTCATGTTTGAGCAAAATTCCATCAAACTAACGTTTTAAAACTCCAAATTTCTCCCTGAGGTAGGTTAGGGTCTTCCATAGGTCCCTGTTAAATTTCGTCAAAATCTGTACTAAATTGTCAAATAAGACAAGCCGAGTGGGAATCGCAGTGTAAGCAGGAAAGTGGGGTGAATTTATCCTGTGAGGGGCACACCTGGGCCGAATAAGACAAAAATTGCGGGCGCGCCTTATCAATTTTTCGTGCGCCTCATCCACTTGGAGTGCAGATATCAACCATAAAAAACTCAGCTATTCTTAGGCGTCATTTCTTTTATTTCTTTGTGTGTGCTTATCATTCATCTCCGAGACATGCATGATTAGATAGACGTTTTTTCGGAGATATATGTTCTCATTTCACATAATTTTCACCCAAAATTCTTCAAAATTGAAATAAACAAGAGGGGGGTGAATTGGTTTAACCACTATTTTATACCTTTCTTAAATTAATTATTAAACCTAATTTGATTTTTCTTCTCTTGATTAGATTTTGGTTAGTTCAAAATAAAATCAAAACAAAATGAATTGCCAAACCAAAATCAAGAATGAAAGTGCAAGACAAAGAAAGAACACACCGATGTAAAGTGGTCCGGGCAAAGCCCTACTTCACTCTTCTTAAGATCGTCCGTAAGGATTTCCACTGTTGTGAGACATCCACAATGCCCGGCTCCGAGGCGATTACACTCCCAAGGGATATTAAATGAGGATGCCCTTGACACCTTTACACCGAGTTTCCTTCTTCTCCGAGTTCTAAGCGATACTCCGTAGGGTATTAAGATAGGATGCCTTAGCCACCTTTACAATAATAGAAGATGAAGATTTTGCTTGGCTTCTCTTGAAAGCTTGATGCACAATGTTGTCCCTTTGATTGCTCTCCAATATAGGTTGCAAGTGAAAGCCTAAATCCAAACTCAAAAAATTTGCAAGTTGCAAGGCAAGTTTGGGGAGAAGAAAACAAATTCTTAAGCTCAAAGGATTTGCAAGTGTTTTAATGCATAAGGATGATTTTCCAAATATTCAAGAGAGAAAAAATAATCCTCTTGAATGTGTTTTTATAGCACTTGAGAAAATATGACCGTTTGTGGGTGTTAATATCAAAAACCAAATTTTAATTCCAATCCCAACGGCTCTTTTCTGTGCTGTCGCGAGGTTCTCGGAGTTCCGAGACAAATTCTCGGAGTTCCGAGAGAACGGCCAGAAGAAGAAAAACTCTACTGGACCATTTCTCGGAGTTCCGAGAAAATGGCCAGAAGTTGAAAAATACTACTGGACCATTTCTCGGAGTTCTGAGGGAACTCTCGGAGTTCTGAGCTCGGAGTTCCGAGAAGCCTAAAATAAGCAGATTTTTATGTTTTTATTGCTTATCTGATTTTGGGCTTTTGGAACTCAATTCCTAAGATAATTTGAAATGTTATGAGGGTCCTAACATGTTGGTCCACCACATAACCATTCACTAAGCCATTTAAGTTCTTAAGTGTTTTTGAAAACTCTTTTGAAAAACTCTTGCCTTGACTTATAAATCTAAAGAGAAAAGATGTACAATGAAATCTATGTAATCCTCAACTTCTCTTTAGCCTTGGTCTTCAATTGGTCTTCCATTTTGTGTATATTTGCTTGAGAGATAATGTGAGCTCCACTTAGCTCCTTTGACTTTTGTTTGGTACATCTTCAAGCATGACCATGTGGAGTGTTGGTTTCTTCAATGATCAAGCTATCTTAACACAACACTTTAAGGCAAATTGATTAGTATTCAAGAACATAATCAATTATGTTTAGAATCATCAAAACAAGATAGGAGAGTAGACCTTTGGGCTTACAATCTCCCCCTTTTTGATGATGACAAACAAAATTGATTATGAGGTGTGTGTGGAGTGACATAATAGGCAGGTGAATGCAGGAACTCACCCTCAATATATGCATACTGATAAATGATAAAAAGTAAAAGCATATAGTGCATATAGAAAATTGAATAGATAATCAATTTCAAACTTCTCCCCCTTTTGTCATCGACAGAAAGGGCGAACTAAAATGTAGAGCAATTTAGGAGTGAATGAAGATTGAGTTAGGTACTCCCCCTAAATCAATGCTTATAGTATAAAATATGTAGCCGAGTAATGCACATATACCTGTTCATGATCGAGATGTTGATATATTGTCAATTTGTTAGGTATTTTAATTAAGGTGAAGGTACCTCTCCATCTTAGAGAACTAAGAAGGCTAAGAGTACCAATTGAGTGATTTTTAAGATTAATGTTTGACATCTCATTCATGCAGATATTACCAAACAAGGATGATATATATATATATATATATATATATATACTTTATAGAAAACCTGTTGAAAGGCACAAAGTATTTATTTGGCAATTTCTTTGACTTGATCTGCACCCCAAATGTTTAAGGCACTTCAGATATAACATATTCTATCATCACTAAGGGGTTTAGTAAAGATATTAGCCAATTGTTCCTCAGTGTTGATATATTTTAAGCAAATATCCCTTTTTGTGAGTGATCTCTAATGAAGTGGTGCCTAATCTCAATATGTTTTGTTCTAGAGTGTTGTATGGGATTCTTTGTTAAGCTTATAGCACTAGTATTGTCACATTGGATGAGAATATTTTCCATTTTAATTCTATAGTCTATCAATGTGCTTTTCATCCATAGGACTTGTGCACAGCAAGCTCCAGCTGCCACATATTCTACTTCTGTTGTGGACAGAGCTACTGAATTTTATTTCTTGCTAAACCAAGAAACAAGTGATTTGCCCAAGAATTGACAAGTCCCACTAGTGCTTTTCCTATCCACTCTACATCCAGCGAAGTCTGCATCTGAATATCCAATGAGAGTGAAGGCAGTAGATCTTTTATACCATAGTCCTAGACTTTGGGTTCCTCTTAAGTACTTGAAGATCTTCTTGACTGCCGATAGGTGAGACTCCTTTGGATCCGATTGAAATCGAGCACAGAGACAGACAGTAAACATAATGTCTGGTCTGCTGGCTATCAAATAGAGTAAGCTACCTATCATACCCATATACATCTTTTGGTCCACAGATTTGCCAAATTCATCATTTTCTAGCTTAGCAGTTGTACTCATGGGAATTCTTGATGTCTTACTGCTATCCATGCCATACTTCTTAAATAACTCCTTTGTATATATTTTTTGATTTATAAATATCCCATTTTGGTATTGTTTAATTTGGAGTCCTAAGAAGTAGGTTAACTCACCCATCATGCTCATTTTAAATTCATGTTTCATTAGAGTTGCAAATTCATCACACATTTTTTGATTCGTTGAGCCACAGATGGTGTCATCCACATAAATCTGGACAAGGAGGATATCGTGATTTTCTCTTTTGATAAATAATATTTTATCCACCTTTCCCATCTCAAAACCTTTTTCCACTAGGAATGTGTAAAGCCTCTCATACCAAGCTCTAGGAACTTGCTTTAAACCATATAAAGCTTTATCAAGCCTGAAGACATGATTTGGATGTTTGTAGTCTTCAAAACTTGGAGGTTGCTCAACATACACTTCCTCTTGGATATAGCCATTCAGGAAGGAACTTTTGACATCCATTTGATATAGTTTAAATCCTTTATGAGATGCATATGCCAAGAGTATCCTAATAGCTTTCATACGGGCAACAGGAGCAAATGTCCCATCATAGTCTATTCCTTCCTCTTGATTGTACCCTTGGACTACAAGCCTAGCTTTATTTCTAGTGATAATTCCATTTTCATCCATTTTGTTTCTATATACCCATCTCGTGCCAATGACTGGATGATCACTAGGCCTAGGCACTAGCCTCCACACCTTGTTCCTTTCGAATTGACTCAACTCTTCTTGCATAGCCATCAACCAATATTCATCTTTTTCGGCTTCCTTGATGGACTTAGGTTCTAATTCGGATAGGAACGCCAAGTTGTTACTCACACTTTGATAGTATGATCTAGTTCTTACCGGCGATGTGGCATCACCTAAGATTTGAGATTCAAGATGATCTACCAATATTCTCCTATTCCTAGGTAATGAGTCATCATCTACACTCTCAACTTCTTCAATAGGTAATGTATTACTTGTAGATGCATGGGGAGGAGCATTTGTCTTAGGTAAGAGATGTTCAATAGGTTCATTCATCATGTGGCATTTCTTGAGGTGTTGGCTCTCTCTCATCAAATGTCACATGCATGAATTCTTCTACAACTAAGGTTTTTCTATTAAATACTCTATATGCCTTGCTATATGTAGAATACCCTAAGAATATGCCATCATCCGATTTCTTATCAAATTTGTGTAAGTTATCTTTAATGTTCAAGATGTAGCACTTACAACCAAACACTCTAAAATAGCTTATATTTGGTTTCAAGTTTTTCCAAAGCTCATAAGGTGTTTTCTTAGAAATTGGCCTCATATATACCCTATTTATGATATAGCAAGCGGTGCTAACCGCCTCCGCCCAAAAGTATCTAGGGAGATCATTCTCATGCAACATAGTTCTAGCCATTTCTTGGAGGGTTCGGTTCTTCCTTTCTACAACCCCATTTTGTTGAGGTGTCCTAGGTGCAGAAAAATTGTGTTCGATGCCATGTTCATTACAGTAAGTGTCAAATTGTACATTTTTAAATTCCGTTCCATGGTCACTCCTAATGTAAGATATGGAAATACCTTTCTCATTTTGGACTTGATTACACAACTTAAGAAAATTTTCATAGGTTTCATCTTTATGTGCTAAAAATATGACCCATGTATATTGTGAGTAGTCATCCACAATGACAAACACGTACCTCTTTCCACCTAGGCTACTTGTCTTCATTGGTCCAAAAAGATCCATATGAAGTAGTTGCAAGGGGTAGGTGGTTGAGATCATAATTTTAGGGGTAAATGAGCTCTTCAATTGTTTGCCTAATTGACAGGTTCTACAAATGTGATCTTTTGTGTATTAGAACTTAGGCAATCCTCTAACAATGTTTTTTGAGGAGAGGGTTAAAATGAGATCCATTCCGGCATGACCCAATCTCCTATGCCATAACCAAGAATCTTCACTAATGGTATTAAGACAAGTTACATTTTGGAGTCTAAGATCATCTAGCCCAATAGTGTAAATGTTAGTCTCTAGAACCTATGAATTTTACTTTTCCATCTATCTTATTTTTAACAATGTATTTGTTGGGGTTGAAGACTACTTCAAAACCATTGTCACACAATTGACTAATGCTAATAAGATTATGAGAGAAGCCATCAACATAAAGTACATCATGTATGGGAGAGGTAGAGTTACCTATGATGCCTTCTCCTTTGGCTTTTCCTTTCTTATCATCTCCAAAGGTAACATCTCCACCATCCTTCAGTGATAGGGATGCAAATTGAGTGAGATCTCCGGTCATGTGTCTAGAGCATCCACTATCAAAGTACCATGTGTTCTTCTTGTTATGGCTTTTAGGGCATACCTACATATGAATAGGCAAGTGAGATCCCTTTGGTACCCAAATCTTCCTAATCTTGCTAAATTCATTTATTTTTACTTTAGCGTTCAATTTGATTTTATCTTGTTTAGCATACATGCAAGCAACTTTATAATTTCCTTCTAGACCACAATAAAAGCAAGTTTTAGTACTACTAGAAGAAGCCTTTACAAATTTACTTTTATAGTTTGACATTGTAGTATTCCATTTATGTTCAAGTCCACTTTTATCACAATCTTTGAATATCAACAAGTCTATCCAATTTTAGTGAACCATGTTCAAATTTTTCATAGAGTTTCTTTAACTCATCATGTTCATGAGATAGTTTACTATTTTCATGCTTTAGCTTGTTGTTTTCAATAGATAGTTCTTGTCGATTTTCATTTAAAATCTTGATGGTACCATTTAAATCATGAATTTCAACTTTATATTTTTCATTTTCATCATCTAAAAATTCATGATCTTTCTTTAACCAACCAAATTCCTTTGTCATGTTAGAAAGAGAATTTTCAAGTGATGCATTTTTATCAAATTCATTTTCAAGTTCATCATGTGCATTTTGTAAGGAATCAAGAACTTCTTTTAAAACAATAACATCATTTAAGGTACTTACCTCTTGATTGTCATTTATTGAGGCCATGAAGCAAACATTTTTTGCTATCAAGCAATCTTCTCCATCATTTGGCTCGCCTTCACTTTCATTTTCCCCATTCCATGTGGCGGTCATTCCTTTGTTGCCTTCTCTTCTCTTGAAACGATTGTTTGAGGTAGGCTCATTGTTGAGTGGACAATTCAGGCGTATGTGTCCAAGTTTCTTGCATCCATAGCATCGGGGTTGAGATGATCCGTCACCGAACTCTTCTTTCTTCTTGAATGGAGGATTAGTCCTTCTATTTCTCATGCCTCCCATATTCCTTTGCAAGAACTTGATCCTTCTTGTTAGGAGGGCTACTTCATCTTCCATGTCTTCTTTTGCCTCTTCGTTATCACCTACATTGCAAGCAAAAGCAACACCTTTTCCTTTTTCAATTTTATTTTCAATTTCGGGTGCTTTTGTTTTGAAAATCATCTCATGGGTTATCAAGGACCCTATAAGTTCATCTAGGTTTAGAGTGTTCATGTCCTTGGCTTCGGTGATTGCGGAGGTTTTGGATTCCCATGATAAAGGTAGGGTCTAAGGATTTTGGTTACTAAATCTCTATTTGAAAATTGTTTTCCAAGTCCCCTTAGTCCATTTACTAGGTTGGTGAATCTAGTGTACATGTTGGCAATAGTTTCGTCGGGTGTCATTTGAAAAAGTTCATATTGCCTAAATATATGATTCATTTTAGATTCTTTAACTTGATTAGTTCCCTCATGTGTAACTTCTAAGGTGTCCCAAATTTTCTTTGCCGAATTCAAGTTTGAAACTCGATTGAATTCTCCGGGTGACAAAGCACAAATAAGGGAATTCATGGCTTTGGCATTGTAGTTTGAGGCTTGTTGTTCGGCTTCGGTCCATTCATTTAGATTTCTAGTGGGCAATGTATATCCTTTAAAAATGGCTCTCCACATTGGTAATCTTGGGTTAAAAAGATTTTCATTTTTGTTTTTCAAAATCCATAGTTGGTTCCATCAAAATAAGGTGGCCTAGTGTTTGAGTATCCTTCATGGTGTTGAGGATAGTTTGTCATTTTGTTTAGAATCTTTTCTCCAGACCGGTTAGGATTTTAAATAAAGTAGAGACGTGGCTTTGATACCAATTGAAATAAACAAGAGGAGGGGTGAATTGGTTTAACCACTAATTTATACCTTTCTTAAATTAATTATTGAACCTAATTTGATTTTTCTTCTCTTGATTAGATTTTGATTAGTTCAAAATAAAATCAAAACAAAATGAATTGCCAAACCAAAATCAAGAATGAAAGTGCAAGACAAAGAAAGAACACACCGATGTATAGTGGTCCGGGCAAAGCCCTACTCCACTCTTCTTAAAATCGTCCTTAAGGATTTCCACTATTGTGAGACCTCCACGATGCCCGGCTCCGAGGCGATTACACTCCCAAGGGATATTAAATGAGGATGCCCTTGACACCTTTACACCGACTCTCCTTCTTCGCCGAGTTCTAAGCGATACTCCGTAGGGTATTAAGATAGGATGCCCTAGCCACCTTTACAATAATAGAAGATGAAGATTTTGCTTGGCTTCTCTTGAAAGCTTGATGCACAATGTTGTCCCTTTGATTGCTCTCCAATATAGGTTGCAAGTGAAAGCCTAAATCCAAACTCAAAAGATTTGCAAGTTGCAAGGCAAGTTTGGGGAGAAGAAAACAAATTCTCAAGCTCAAAGGATTTGCAAGTGTTTTAATGCTTAAGGATGATTTTCCAAATATTCAAGAGAGAAAAAAAAATCCTCTTGAATGTGTTTTTATAGCACTTGAGAAAATATGACCGTTTGGGGGTGTTAATATCAAAAACCAAATTTTAATTCAAATCCCAACGGCTCTTTTTGTGCTGTCGCGATTCTCGGAGTTCCGAGAAAATGGCCAGAAGTTGAAAAATACTACTGGACCATTTCTCGGAGTTCCGAGCTCGGAGCTCCTAGAAAAATCTCGGAGTTCCGAGAAGCCTAAAATAAACAGATTTTTATGTTTTTATTGCTTATCTGATTTTGGGCTTTTGGAACTCAATTCCTAAGATAATTTGGAATGTTATGAGGGTCCCAACATGTTGGTCCACCACATAACCATTCACTAAACCATTTAAGTTCTTAAGTGTTTTTGAAAACTCTTTTGAAAAACTCTTGCCTTGACTTATAAATCTAAAAAGAAAAGATGTACAATGAAATCTATGTAATCCTCAACTTCTCTTTAGCCTTGGTCTTCCATTTTGTGTATGCTTGCTTGAGAGATAATGTGAGCTCCACTTAGCTCCTTTGACTCTTGTTTGGTACATCTTCAAGCATGACCATGTGGAGTGTTGGTTTCTTCAATGATCAACCTATCTTAACACAACACTTTAAGGCAAATTGATTAGTATTCAAGAACATAATCAATTATGTTTAGAATCATCAAAACAAGATAGGAGAGTAGACCCTTGGGCTTACAATCTCCCCCTTTTTATGATGATAAACAAAATTGATTATGAGGTGTGTGTGGAGTGACATAATAGGCAGGTGAATGCAGGAACTCCTCCTCAATATATGCACACTGATAAATGATAAAAAGTAAAAGCATATAGTGCATATAGGCAATTGAATAGATAATCAATTTCAAACTTCTCCCCCTTTTGTCATCGACAGAAAGGGCGAACTAAAATGTAGAGCAATTTAGGAGTGAATGAAGATTGAGTTAGGTACTCCCCCTAAATCAATGCTTATGGTATAAAATATGTAGCCAAGTAATGCACATATACCTGTTCATGATCGAGATATTGACATATTGTCAATTTGTTAGGTATTTTAATTAAGGTGAAGGTACCTCTCCATCTTAGAGAACTAAGAAGGCTAAGAGTACCAATTGAGTGATTTTTAAGATTAATGTTTGACATCTCATTTTGATAGATCTGATAAGGGCAAAGTGATAACAGATAGATTGGATAAGCAGACTCAAAAGATGGAAAATATAATATTTCAGGGCCCGAAGAAGTTGAATATGGCTGATTTCATGATATACCCAGGAGTCACACTACCTCCAAGATTCAAAGTACCAGATATTGATAAATATGATGGGACGGGGTGCCCTAGAAGCCATTTAATGTCTGTTCTTCTGCTTTTATAGCAGCACGGTTTATCTCCAGAGCAGGTCGCTCTTCTATTCCCTCGATCTTTAGTTGGAATAGCTAAGAAGTGGTTCTTAAGCTTGAAATCAGAAGAGATCAGAACTTTGGAGAATATTGCTAATAGGTTCGTCGAATAGTTCTCCATGGAGGAAGGAATCGACGTAACTAAGAGGGATCTGAAAGCATTGAAGCAGGGCCATAATGAAACCTTCACTTCTTTCATCCGAAGATGGAGGAGAAAAGCTGCTCAGATGACCCACTGATTGTCCGATGAAGATCATATCAAGATTGTAGTTAAGAATCTGTCTCCACAATATTACCATCATATGGCTATCCAGTATTTCCTTGATTTCAGCCATCTCATTAAGACTGGGACCCAGATAGAAGATGCATTAGCTAAAGGCCTAAGGTCAAGGAATTCCTCTGATGTTAGAGAGGGGAAGAGACCTGTAATGACACCAAAAGAAGTACATAATGTCAATTATGTCAGACCACCACCCAGACAATCACTGAAGTGAGAAGACCGCCGATGGAGCAAAAGCCGCCTCATCACTTTGATCCCCTCCCTTATTCTTTGTCCGTAGCTTTAAAGAAGTTGTTAAAGGACAGGAAGATCAAACTACCTGACATTAAGCTTTTGCCCAATCCATTGCCAAGATCTTGGAGAGAGGATCGGTTTTGTGACTATCACCGCAATACAGGCCATATCACTGATAGGTGTTTAGCTTTGAAACACCAAATACAGAACATGATCGATAGGAAGGAGCTTGCAATTGAATTGCCAAATGTAACCAGAAACCCCCTTCCGACACATGCAATGCCGCCTCCAGCTTCGATCAATGTCATTTGCGCTGAAAAGTCTGTCATCGATCTTACTTCCTTCATATGCACTGTTGAATCTGAGGGAACCTATGTTTGAAAATTTGAAGAAGAAAACGAGTGGACAGAAAATGAGGAGCCATATGTTTTGTCATGGAATGACCCCGATGCAGCTGGGTCGTCAAACCGATCATACATTCTCCAGTGTGAGAATGAAAAGAAAGAAAGCGAAGATTTGTATGTCTTAAGTGTGAGTGATGATGAGGAAGAAGAGATGAAAACCTCATACATCCTTAAGATAGAAGATGAAGATCTGTTGCTTCTAAATGATCAATGTGATGAACTTCGCCACATCACACGTGGTGGGCGAGTTTTTAAACCGGCTGAGCTTAGAGTTGAGAATCCCGCTGAAATTGCAAGAGCAGTTGATAATCAAAAGCAAAAAGAGATAGTAGAGGAAGAAGAAGATAACCTATTGAAACAACTTAAGAAAACCCAAGCGAATGTTTCTATCTGGGGGTTATTAATGGCGTCGCCAAAACACAAACAAGTTGTGCTTCGCGAACTAAATGCATCCCAAGTGTCAGTTGAAATCACTCCAGATGAGTTGGTCAGCTTGGTGGCTATGGCTAGAGCTTCAGAAGCTTTATCTTTCTCAGACGAGGATTTGCCGTCAGAAGGAAAAGACCATACTCGTCCTCTCAAAATTACCCTACTGTGCAACAAGAAGAAAGTTTCCGAAGTGTTGGTAGATAATGGGTCAGCACTGAATGTATGTCCTTTAAACACTGCCACTATTTTAGGGTTTGGGCCTGAAGACTTTATACCGTTTGAACATGGCATATTGGCATATGATGGTACCAGGAGGGATGTAATCGGGACATTAGCCTCTAAAATAGAGATTGGGGGAGAAACTTTTGACATCGAATTCCAAGTGTTGGATATCAAAACTTCCTTCTGTCTTTTGCTTGGTCGACCTTGGCTGCATAAGGTCGGAGTTATTCCTTCCACACTTCACCAAAAACTGAAATTCATTCGAAACAACTGCGTGATCACAGTCAGGGGAGACCTCGAACCGGAAATCGGACAGATATCTCAGGAGCTCGTTACTGAAAACACAAGAGATGTTAGTCTGATAGAATTTTCAGTGGAAGCTTCAGCTATCACCATGGAAGAAGCTATGAGTGAGAAATTATGTTTCTCTCTAGCACCAATACTCAGGTGGTTAAGATGATGCGCTGATATGGTTATGTTCCGGGAGCAGGTCTGGGAAGAAATTTACAGGGTCCGACTGAGCGACCAGAGATGAAAGCAGATGATGGATTATTTGGGTTGGGATACAAGCTAACTCGCAAGGAGGAGCAGGAGATGAAAGCTTACACGTTGAAGTGGGCCGAATGTCGTCGCAGGGGTTTAGAGTTTCCGATGGGACCATACAGCATGGTTATGAATGGCCGATTCAGAAAAGAGGGAGATGATTGCCCTTATTACGATTTTCCCGAGCCATGGTATGATGAAACCGGGACAAAGCGACCAGGTCTTGAGATCTTCTTCACAGATGAGCTGCCAGAGGACTTCTACAGTGAACAGATTGCAGTGCCAGCAGTGATAGAGGAACAAGACTCAGATTGGGTTGAGAACCTTGAATCGCAACTCCTAGACTCCCTGTTTCAGGTCGAGGCACCAGTCATTGCGATGATTGGAGGAGATACATACTTCATGAACCCAAAGAACTGCATCACCCCAGCTGAGGGACCTTTGGATAACTGGACCTCACAGGTTATACCCCAAGTAGTCATTCAGCATCGTCCAGTCCTTTCAAAAGAGTCAGTCGTTTCAAAATGTGTGTCAATTTCTGAGTCCAACCCAGAGTCTGTCATTTCTAACTTTTCTTTTGATGCTGGTACTGTAAAGGTCAGGTCTACTTCTGGAGTTGGTGACGAGTCTAGCCCTGGCGGCGTCAAGTCTGAGTTTAAGATCATTTTCATTAATGTTCCGTCTGTACATATTTCTGATTGTGATGATACTGATGTCGACTTATTTTTTCATTCTGTTGCAGAGTCTGTAAAGCCTGTTGTGGGCTATCTTACTGATGTAATCATTGCTTCTGATGAAATAAAAGACTCTTTTGTGTATATTCTTGTACTTGTCTCTTCTACTGATTCTGCTTCTAAACCTGATCAAGTAACTAATAATGATAATCAAGACTCCTCCTCTAATGAGGAAGCCGACGAAACTCCCCTTGAAATCAAACACAAGATTCAACAAGAGGAGAGTCGCCGAGCAAAACCTCTCGAAGAGGAAATTGAAACTGTAAATATAGGTGATGAATCCTTAATTCGGGAGATACGGATTGGCAAAATTTTATCGGGAGATACGGATTGACAAAATTTTATCTCCTGAAGAGCGCCAAGAATTAATCACCTTGCTAAAAGAGTTTAAGGAAGTTTTTGCTTGGTCTTATGATGACATACCAGGATTGAGTGAGGACATAGTCCAACATCGATTATCTCTAATCCCTGGCATCAAGCTGAAGAAGCAAAAACTCCAGAAACTTAAAACAGAATGGGAGTTGAAAGTTCATGATGAAGTCAAGAAGCTACTGGAAGTGAAATTCATCGAAGTAATTGAATACCCCGAATGGCTTGCAAATATCGTACCGGTGCCCAAGAAGGACGGGAAAGTCAGGATATGTGTCGATTTCAGAGATTTGAACAAGGTGAGTCCGAAAGACGATTTTTCGCTTCCGAACATTGATCTCCTGGTTGACAATAATCTTTCATGGATGGATTTTCGGGTTACAACCAAATTAAGATGGCGCCTGAGGATATGGTGAAGACATCGTTCATTACTCAGTGAGGCACATATTGCTATAGAGTGATGCCTTTTGGACTCAAGAATGCTGGTGCTACCTATCAGAGGGCTGCGACTACTCTTCTTCACGACATAATTCATAAGGAGGTCGAAGTCTATGTAGATGACATGATTATCAAGGGAAAGACTCGATCAGAGCATACAGTTGCCTTAAGAAAGTTCTTAGAGCGAATCTAAAAGTATCAACTTCGCTTGAACCCCAATAAATGTGTATTTGGGGTCACATCAGGGAAGTTGCTTGGATTCATGGTCAGCGAGAGAGAAATTGAAGTGGACCCTCAAAAGATCAAGGCTATCCAAGAAATGCAACCACCAAAGACGAAAAAGCAGATTCGTGGATTCTTTGGCAAAGTGAAATACTTGAGGAGATTCATATCTCATCTAACCATGACATGTGAACCCATCTTCAAGTTATTGAAGAAGAATTCTTCCAAGAAATGGAATGATGAATGTCAAGAAGCATTTGAAAAAGTCAAGCAGTGCTTGTCTTTGCCTCCTGTCTTATCACCTGTCATTCCTGTTCAACCGCTGCTGTTGTACTTATCCATCACGGATACAACAATGGGTTGTATGCTTGCTCAGCAAGATACAGGGTCTAAGATGGAAAAGTCTGTCTATTATATCAGTAAGAAAATGCTACAGTATGAAATCAGGTACACTATCTTGGAAAAGACTTGTCTAGCGTTAGTTTGGGCAACTCAAAGGCTTAGACATTACCTGCTGTCGAATAAGATACTTTTGCTTTCATGGATGGATTCGTTGAAGTATTTATTCAAAAAAACCGCTCTTACTGGAAGAACAGCTAGATGGTTGCTATTGTTGTCTGAGTTTGACATCACTTATGTCACTCAGAAATCAATTAAGGGGCGGGTCATCGCTGAGCAATTGGCTGATGCTCCTGTTGAGGAGAATGCTTTTCTAAAGGCAGACTTTCTTGATGAAGAGATCATGGACATTGAAGAAGAGACTCGTACCAGGTGGCTTATGTACTTTGATGGAGCCGTCAATAATCATGGTCAAGGAATAGGGACAGTTTTGGTATCTCCAAAGAAGGAATATATCCCTATATCCATCAAGTTACAATTTGAATGCACCAATAATATGGCAGAATATGAAGCATGCATCACAGGACTTGAGGCAGCTTTGGCTTTGCGAATTCAAGACATCGATATGTTCGGGGATTCAATCCTGATCATTTATCAAATAAATGGGGATTGGAAAACAAGAGAGGCGAGGTTGATCTCATATCACACATATTTAGAATCTCTGGTCAAGAAGTACAGGAGTGTCACCTTCACTCATCTGTCGAAGACAAGGAATCATTTTGTTGATGCACTAGCCACTCTGGCTTCAATGTTAGACCTTTCTGCGACAATGGAGGTTCAACATTTAGCTGTGAGGTTACAATGGGCTCCCGCACATGTGAATGCCATAGAGATATCTGCTAGATGTCCGGACGGAAAGCCGTGGTACACTGACAATAAAAATCTCATTTCAGGCAAGGGGCATCCGCCTGAAGCTTCCAGCAAAGAGAGAAAAACTCTTCAGAGGTTCGCTGCCAACTTCATTATTTGTGGTGAAGAATTGTACAGAAGGTCATTTGATGGGATACAGCTTCTATGTGTTGATGAAGATCAGGCTGCAGAGCTTATCGAGCAAACACATGAAGGTGTTTGTGGCCCTCACATAAATGGTAAGATGCTATCAAGGAAAATCCTAAGATTTGGATTCTATTGGCCCACAATGGAAGCAGACAGTTTCGCATTCGTGAAGAAATGTCATAAATGCCAAGTCTATGCGAATCTCATTCATGTGCCTCCGTCAGAGTTACACTCTTTGACCTCACCATGGCCATTCTCAGTATGGGGGATTGATATCATTGGCAAAGTTTATCTAAAGTCATCAAGTGGACATGAGTACATTTTAGTAGTCATTGACTACTTCACGAAGTGGATAGAGGCAGCTTCATATGCTTCCATAACTTCCAACACAGTTGCAAAGTTCATCCGTGCAAATATCATTTGTAGACACGGAGTACCTCATGAGCTGATTTCTGACAATAGATCGCATTTCAAGAAAGAGGTAGTACACCTGTGTGAAGAGTTCAAAATCAAGCATCACAAGTCATCTCCTTACAGGCCTCAGACAAATGGGGCTGTAGAGGCAGCAAATAAGAACATCAAGGTCATAATCAATAAGATGACCGAGACTTATAAGGACTGGTCGAACAAACTTCCTTTTGCCTTATGGGCTTACAGGACATCGATCAGGTCCTCTACAGGACATCGATCAGGTCCTCTACAGGTGTAACTCCATACTCTCTGGTGTATGGAATGGAAGCAATCCTACCTGTTGAGCTGAGAATTACATCATTAAGGGTAATGATGGAAGTAAATCTGCCAGAGTCTGAAAGGGCGAGAGCCAGACATCAAGAATTACAGATGATAGATGAAAAGAGGCTAAGGGCCTTGTATCACATCCAAGGGTATCAGAGAAGAATCGAAAGGGCCTTCAACAAGAAAGTCCGAGTCAGAGAACTAAAGCCAGGAGATCTTGTCCTGAAATCATACAGGGCACCGGTGTTTGATCCCAGAGGGAAGTTCAAGCCAAACTGGTCTGGACCTTACATTGTTGATGAAGTCCTGCCTGAAAAAGCCGTAAGACTCCTCGATGAAAATGGAGAAAAATTAACAGAACCTACAAACCTGGACCAACTAAAGAAGTACTATGCTTAGATACACCAGGAGGCCGTCCTTGGTCGATCAGAGCTTAAAAGCCAACAACCTCAAAGTCAAAAAACCGTTTGCAAACACTTTGGGCTTAAAAAAAAATTCTTTCTTTGACAACTCAAACCAGGGGCATCTTTTATGACTTGTGTCATAAAAGATATTGAACCCGAACTACGCGGACTTGATCCCTTTCTACAGGGTACGTAGGCAACCTGATCAGTTCGGGTTCAGTCAAATCTTTTAAATCCTTAAAAAGGAAAGAAAGAACAAACCAAACAATCCTTGAAACCCAAATGGGCGAACTACGCGGACCAGATTCGGTCAAATACATGAAAACTTACCAAATGTTAACCTGTTTGAACCCAAGCATACCTAAAAGTCCTTCTGGTGTATTTAGGCCTAGGTTTGTAGAGAAACAGAAAGAAAAGAAAAAAATTGATGGAGTCTTAGACCCGTTAGATTGAAAACCCGCAAAGGGCGGTCTAAGCAAAAGTTAGGGTCGTTCACCCGCTAAGCTGAAAACCCGAAAGGGCAGCTTAGGCAAAAATCAGGGTGTTGAGCCTGCTGGATGGAAAACCTGTAAGGGCAGGCAGTCCAGGCAAAATATAAGGATGCGGTTTGCCAAATCGAAAACCTGAAAAGGCGATTTGGTCATGGCAGTGACTTCAAAAAGGACAGAACCTCTGGAAGCCAACTAGACTTTCATTTTTGCTGTGGCATTACTTCAATGTCTGAGTAAGTGCCAGCGAGACTTCTTTAAAACTTCTCAAGGCTAAGGGGGTTAAGACTAAGCAATCAAAAGGGATAATAATCATGACGTAAATACCGGAAAGAGGAATGAATCACCTTTAAATACGGTTTTCAAAAGAATTTAAGAGTGGTAGACTGTACCATTTTAAAAC
The DNA here is from genome assembly GCF_043159265.1 of Tasmannia lanceolata. NCBI lineage: Eukaryota > Viridiplantae > Streptophyta > Magnoliopsida > Canellales > Winteraceae > Tasmannia > Tasmannia lanceolata. Next base: position 35,879,793 of record NW_027518679.1, on the reverse strand, counting down.
ACTTATCAGGCTAAGAAGCAGATTCAGTCTCTCTTAGAGTTCAAGTCATGTCATCATCGAAGTTCTTGATATCACTGTCAAAGTCTTTTCTTTGCTGGGTCAAGGTCAAGCTTCAAAGTCCAGTGTGAGTAGTCCTGTGTGGTTAGTATCCCTCCCAAAGCTGGGGTGATAAGAGAAAAATTATGCAGTTGTATCTCCTCAAAAGTGATACAAAGCCGAACAAGAGTTCAGAAGAATGGCAGGTTCTCAGACACATTCGAAACACTAGCAACTGGCAGAAATGGAAGGAGCTATCAGTTAGATTCAGTCCGTTGTACATATGGAAAGTTTTGTAGCCTCAAGTATTCAATGAATGAAATCTTTTCAATCATTTCCCTGTGTTTTGCTCTCTTATGAATCTGTCATTGAAGTAAAATCATATTAGGGGCATCTTTTATAACCTGAGCAATGAGGTCATAAAAGATGTCAAGCTAACAATGGCAATTGAGATGGCTATTCTCAACGAATGAAGACAAGAGGAGCTTGAGCATTCTCCAGTGAAATTCTTTTCAGCAAAGTCAATGCTTTTGAAAATTAGTTTTCTTCAAAATAGTTTTCAAAATAATCTTTACATCAATAGAATGCAGTTCTATTTTGAAAATGGAAGTGGGTTAGTACCCAAAATCCTTTCAAGTCATTCAAGTCTTGTTCTCAGCAGAGAACGCGTACTCTTTATTTCTCTCGGCAAGAGATGATCCATCGAATTTTCTTAATCATTTTGCTTTCTACAGCATTTATCCTCACTTTGCTTTCCACGACATTCAAGTCCGTTTTCACACGGCATCTAAGTCCGTTTTCATACGGCATTTAAGTCCGTTTTCACACGGCATTCAAGTCCGTTTTCACACGGCATCTAAGTCCGTTTTCACATGACATCTAAGTCCGTTTTCGTACGGCATTTAAGTCCGTTTTCACACGGCATCTAAGTCCGTTTTCACACGGCATTCAAGTCCGTTTCCACACTGCATTAAAGTCCGTTTTCACACGGCATCTAAGTCCCTTTTTACACGGCATTCAAGTCCGTTTTTACAAGGCATTGAAGTCCATTTTCACACGGCATTGAAGTCCGTTTTCACCATCTAAGTCCACTTTCACACGGCATTCAAGTCCGTTTCCATATGGCATCTAAGTCCATATCCACATGGAATTCTAAGCCCATTTCCACACAGTACTCAAGTCCGTTCCTACACGGCATCCAAACTCATTTTCTCTTCAAATTCTAAGATCATTCACAGCCAAATCTATCCTTCATCCAAGTCCGTTTTCACACGGCATTGAAGTCCGTTTTCACCATCTAAGTCCACTTTCACACGGCATTCAAGTCCGTTTCCATATGGCATCTAAGTCCATATCCACATGGAATTCTAAGCCCATTTCAACACAGTACTCAAGTCTGTTCCTAGACGGCATCCAAACTCATTTTCTCTTCAAATTCTAAGATCATTCACAGCCAAATCTATCCTTTAATGTTTTGCAAGAGAGGCTATCTCACCAATGCTTGCCAAGTTAAAAGTTGGAGAGAGGCTATCTTACCAACGTTTGCAGAGTCAGAGTCCGGTGAAAGGCTATTTTGCCATCTTATTTTGTGGATATCATTTTCAAAATCAAAAATCAAAAATTTTAAACTCTCTAATCTTGGGCTAGTCAAAATGTGTTGTCTTTTCAGCTTTGGCATTCGCGTGACAAGCACGCTCTACCAAAGATGAGCATCTGTAGACACCCCATTTTGACCGTACCCTAAACCTCCACGTTTGAGCAAAATTCCATCAAACCAATGTTTTAAAACTCCAAATTTCTCCCTAGGGTAGGTTAGGGTCTCCCATAGGTCTCTGTAAAATTTCATCGAAATCCGAGCTAAATTGTCAAATAAGACAAGCCGAGTGGGAATCACAGTGTAAGCAGGCAAGGGGGGTGAATTTATCCTGTGAGGGGCACACCTGGGCCGAATAAGACAAAAATTGCGGGCGCGCCTTATAAATTTTCTGCACGCCTCATCCACTTGGAGTGCAGATATCAACCATAAAAAACTCAGCTATTCTTAGGCGGAATTCCTTTTATTTCTTTGTGTGTGCTTATTATTCATTTTCGAGACACGCATGATTAGATAGACGTCTTTTCGGAGATATATGTTCCCATTTCACATGATTTTCGCCTGAAATTCTTCAAAATCAATAAATGAATGGTATAAGAGACCAGGTGCTTGCACTTGGGAGGATGAGGTGCTCTTCGGACCTTCCAAATTCGTAACCAGGCACGAACCTATTGTATCTCTGGTTATCCATTGCAACAGAGCATAGCATGGGATCCAGGGTTGACTTCTTTGGATGGCGACTTTTCTTTGTTTAAGGTACGTCTCGAATCCGGGCTAGTCCTCGAATCGAGAGGTATCTCACTTTACATCGCCACTCATGCTGTGAGGGGCATTCTTTTGAGAGTTCCTTGGTAGAGTTCTCCTTCACGCGTGGATGATCAAGAGACTTTCGAGGGCTCTTTCCCCACCTCTCTCGGATCGGAGTCCACACCTAGACCGCCCTTTCGGGTTTTCAGTCTAGCGGGTCTAAGTCTCCATTTTTATTCTTTCTGTTTCTACACAAACCTGGGCCTAAAATACACCAGAAGGACTTTTAGGTAGGCTTAGGTTCAAGCAGAGTAAACCTTGGTTTGTTTGAATGTATTTGGACCGAATCTGGACCCTCCAGACTGCCTACGTATCCCTAAAGAAATGAGAATCAGGCCTGCGTAGTTCGCCCATTTGGGTTTCAGGAATTGTTTTTTTTTCAAAATGTTGTGAAAGATGCAAAGGATGCGAAAGGTTGTGACCGAACCTGAAATGATCAGGCTACCTACGTACCCTGTAGAAAGGGATCAGGTCATAACTTAGTTCAAACCTTTTTTTTTTTACTAAAAAAAAATGCCCCCAGTTTGGGTTTATCAAAGAAAACCAGGTCTGCTCATGTCTTCATCTAAGCATAAAAGTTGGTTCTTCGAGAACTTAATGCAGCCCAAGTCTCTGTTGATACTACTCCTGATGAGTTGGTGAGCCTAGTCGCTATGGCTAGAGCTTCTAGGACTTTGTCCTTCACAGATGAAGACCTTCCCCTGAGGGTCGAGATCACACCAAATCTCTCAAGATTACAACCATCTGCAACAAAAAGAAGGTTCCGGAGGTATTAGTAGACAATGAGTCTGCTCTGAATGTTTGTCCATTGAGCACAATAACTACCCTTGGATTCGGGCCAGAGAATTTTATTCCCTCTGAGGAAGGCATTCTAGCCTATGATGGAACCCGTCGTGATGTCATCGGGACTTTGGTGACAGAGATCCAAATAGGAGGTGAGGAATTTGAAATAGAATTCCAAGTCCTTGATATCAAAGCATCTTTCTTGTTACTGCTCGGACGCCCGTGGTTGCATAGAGTTGGGGTTATACCATCCACGTTGCATCAGAAGTTGAAGTTTATTCGAAATAATAGGGTGGTCACTGTGAAAGGCGACCCTGATTTGGAAATAGGCCAGATTTCCCAGGAGTTGATTGTTAGCAAAGCAGACGATATAAGCTTAACTAGTTTTTCGCTAGAGGTGACTGCTATTACTATGGAGGAAGCGATGAATGAAGAGATCCTCTTCCTAAGTAGCACAAATTCCAACGTTGCCAAGATGATTCGCCGACAGGGTTATATACCAGGTGCTGGACTAGGCAAATATCATCAAGGTTTGGTTGAGTCACCCGAGTTTCGAGCTTTCAAAGGTTTATTTGGACTTGGATATAATCCTACTCAGAAAGAGATCAGAGAAATGAAGCGCTAAATGTTGAAATGGGCCGAGTGTCGTTGCCGTGGCTTAGACTTACCTATGGGACCTCTGAATTTGACAATGAATGGCCATTTTCACAAGGAGGGAGCAGATGTTCCATTCTGCGGTTTCACTGAGCCTGGGTTGATGAGTCGAGTGGGCAAATGTTGCCAGGGTTTGAAATTTTCTTTGACCTCGACTAGCAAATAATGAGCCAGTAGGTGTGAAGATCACAGAGACAGCGTCAGAGACAGATTGGGCTGACTACATGGTGCCAGAATTTCTGAACTCACTTTTTGAGGAAGGGTCATAGACTGTAGCCGTTATTGACAAGACCATAGTGATACTAGACCCCACATATCTGGTCACCCCGGCAGAGGGACCCTTGACTAACTGGACCTCTCAGGACCTACCTCCTATTACCTTTCAGTATAGTCATACTTCTCCAAAAGAGTCAGTTGTGTCTAAGTATAAGTCTGTTTCCAAGTCAGATATAGAGTCTGTCATTTCTAACTCTTCTTTTGATGCAGGTACTGTAGAGGTCGAGTTAGTCCTTGGAGTTGGTGATGTGTCTCCTGCTAGTGATGTCGAGTCTGAAGACATTTCTGTTGATGTACTTGATGTTTCACATGTACATATTTCTGAGCATGTTGACACTGATGTCAACATGTCTATTTCTGAGTTTGTAAATACTATTTCGGATTCTGTAAAGCCTGATGTGGGCTATTCATCATCTGATGTACTCAAATCAACTTTCAATGAAATAAAAGACTCTTCATTGTACTTTCCTGTTTCTATTTCTTCTACTGAATCTGCTTTAAAATGTGATAATAATAATGACAATCAAGACTCCCCCTCTAACGAGGATGCCGATGAAACTCCCCTTGAAATCAAACATATGATTCAACAGGAGGAGAGTCGCCGAGCAAAACCACTCGAAGAGGAAGTTGAGACCGTGAATATACATGATGAAACCTTGATTCGGAAAATAAGGATTGGCAAAACTTTATCTCCTGAGGAACACGAGGAATTAATCACCTTACTTAAAGAGTTCAAGGAAGTTTTTGCTTGGTCTTATGATGACATGCCGGAATTAAATGAGGATATCGTTCAACATCGATTACTGGAAGCAGAAACTCTGAAAAATCAATACAGAGTGGGAGTTGAAAGTTTATGAAGAAGTGAAGAAATTATTGGAAGTGAAATTCATCCAAGTGGTCGAATACCCTGAATGGTTCGCCAGCGTAGTACCGGTGCCCAAAAAGGATGGGAAGGTTCGAATGTGTGTTGATTTTCGGGACTTGAACAAGGCAAGTCCAAAAGATGATTTTCCATTGCCGAACATTGACCTCCTGGTGGATAATACGGCTGGACATGCACTTTTATCCTTTATGGATGGATTTTTCGGGTACAATCAGATTAAGATGGCACCTGAGGACATGATAAAGACAGCATTTATTACTCAGTGGGGTACATATTGCTACAGAGTAAGCTAAAGAATGCTGGTGCTACATATCAGAGAGCTGCAACTACTCTTCTTCATGATATGATTCACAAAGAGGTTGAAGTCTATGTAGATGATATGATTGTAAAGGCGAAGACTCGACCGAACACACAATTGCCTTGAGAAAATTCTTTGAAAGAATCAAGAAATATCAGCTTCGCTTGAATCCAAACAAGTGTGTATTCAGAGTTACATCAGGAAAACTCCTAGGATTTATGGTCAGTGAAAGAGGAATTGAGGTTGATCCTCAAAAGATCAAGGCAATCCAGGAAATCGAACCTCCTAAGATGGAAAAACATATTACAGGTTTCCTTGGGAAAGTTCAATAGTTGAGGAGGTTCATATCTCAGCCGACAATGAGATGTGAACCAATTTTCAAGCTTTTGAAGAAGAACTCTCCAAAGAAGTGGAATGATGAATATCAGGAAGCGTTTGAAAAAGTTAAACAATGTTTATCTTTGCCTCTTGTCTTATCACCCATCATTCCAGGCCAGCCCTTGTTGTTGTATTTGTCGATCACAGACACAGCAATGGGTTGTATGCTTGCTCAGAAAGATCCAGAGTCTAAGCGAGAAAAGCCTATCTATTATATCGGTAAGAAGATGCTAGAATATAAGGTAAAGTAATCCATTTTGGAAAAAGACTTGTCTAGCATTGGTTTGGGCGACCTAAAGGCTTAGACATTATTTGTTGTCAAACAAGGTTCTTTTACTTTCACGGATGAATCCGTTGAAGTACTTGTTTGAGAAACCCGCCCTTACCGGAAGAACCGCAAGATTGTTGTTATTATTATCTGAGTTTCACTCAGAAGTCCATCAAAGGACAGGTTATAGCTGAGCAGCTGGCTGATTCCCCTACAGAGGAGAATGCTTTTCTGAAAACTGAGTTTCTGGATGAAGAAATCATGGATATTGAAGAAGAAACTCCAAGTACTAAGTGGTTGATGTATTTTGACAGAGCAGTCAATAACCAGGGTCAAGGGGTAGGTGCAGTTTTGATATCTCCAAAGAAAGAGTATATCCCTATATCCATCAAACTACAGTTTGAGTGCACGAACAACATGGTAGAATATGAAGCCAACATAGATGTGTTTGGGGACTCAATGCTCATTATTTGTCAAATCAATGGGCAATGGAAAACTCGAGAGGATAAATTGATCCCTTATAATACATATTTGGAATCTCTGGTTAAAAAATTTAAGAATATCACTTTTACTCACTTGTCAAGAACCAGGAACTATTTTGCTGATACTTTGGCTACTTTGGCTTCGATGCTAGACATCTCTGCAACTATGGAGGTTTAGCCTTTAGCTGTCAGATTACAGTGGGTTCCTGCACATGTGAATGTGATAGAAATATTGGCAAGATATCCGGATGGGAAACCATGGTATACGGATATCAAGAGCTTCATTTCTGGCAAGGGGCACCCTCCTGAAGCTTCAAGCAAAGAGAGGAAAACTCTTCAGAAGTTAGCTACCAACTTCATCATTTGTGTGAAGAACTGTATAGGCGATCTTTTGACGGAATACAACTCTTATGTGTTGATGAGGACAAAGCTGCGGAGCTTATTGAGTAGACTCATGAGGGAGTTTGTGGACAGCATATGAATGGCAAAATGTTATCTAGAAAGATTTTGAGACCTGGATTTTATTAGCCCACAATGGAAGCAGACTGCTTTGCCTTTGTGAAGAAATGTCATAAATGCCAAGTCTATGCGAATCTCATTCATATTCCTTCTTCGGAGTTGCACTCTTTGACTTCGCCATGGCCGTTCTCAGTATGGGGAATAGACATCATTGAAAAGATTTATCCATGATTCTCGAGTGGTCATGAGTACATTTTGGTAGCTATTGACTATTTTACGAAGTGGATAGAGGCTGCGCCATATGCTTCCATAACTTCAAACACAGTTGTGAAATTTATCTGTACAAACATTATATGTAGATACGGAGTGCCTCATGAGCTGATTTCTGACAATGAATCTCATTTCAAGAAAGAGGTAGTACACCTGTGTGAGGAATTTAAGGTAAAGCATCATAAGTCTTCTCCCTATAGACCTCAGACAAACGGGGCTGTAGAGGCAGCGAACAATAATATTAAAGTCATTATCAGTAAGATGACTGAGACTTATAAGGATTGGTCGAATAAACTTCCATATGCCTTATGGGCTTATCGGACATCGATTAGATCTTCAACAGGTGTAACTCCGTATTCTTTAGTGTACATAATGGAAGCAGTCCTCCCTATTGAGCTGAGAATCCCATCCTTGAGAGTGATGGTGGAAGCTGACTTGCCAGAGTTTGAATGGGCAAAAGCCAGATACCATGAGCTGCAGATGATAGATGAAAAAAGCGTGAGAGCATTGTATCACATCCAGGGATATCAAAGGAGAATTGAAAGGGCATTCAACAAGAAAGTCAAGGTCCGAGATCTGAAACCAGGAGATCTCGTCCTAAAATCTTATTGGGCATCGGTGTTTGATCCCAGAGGGAAATTCAGGCCAAACTGGTCTGGTCCTTACATCGTCGATGAAGTCCTGCCTGGAAAAGCCGTAAGACTCCTTGATGAAAATGGAGAAAAATTAAATGAACCTACAAACCTGGATCAGTTAAAGAAGTATTACGCTTAAGTACACCAGAAGGCCATCCTTGATTGATTTGAGCTTTGAACCAACAACCTACATATTTAAAACCGTTTGCAAACCCTTTGGGATTATAAAAAATAAACTGCTTTAATAAGCTCTCATCTTCCTCCTCTGTAACAGGCTTATTCTGCCTCTGATTCCTTGCAGCCCTTACTATCTCTGTTGGATTCTCTGCACTCAATTATAGAGGCTTGAATACACGATCACCCCTTGTGACGTGTTGCAGCTCATCACACTGGTCATCAAGGAACAACAAATCATCATCCTCTATTTTCAAAACATATGGTGCTTTGTTCATTTGCTCTTCCTCAACGTCTTCACAACAGAGAACATAAAGTCGAGAAGAAGACTCTACAAAGTCACCATCAGTTAGGGAAAGGACATAAGGCTTCTCTTTTGTCAATTCTTCCATCTCCTCATCATCCAACCTCAGCACATAGGGTTTATCGGATGTTATGGCACAAATGAGGGTTGAAGGGTCAAGAAGAGACTCATTGACAAAAATAGCATTGGTAACGGGCGGAGGAATAGCGCGATGATTTGGGAGAGGGTTTTGAGTAGTATTTGGTCGTTCAACTTCCAAATCCTTATTATCTATCATTTTTTGAATGGCATACTTCAGAGCTAGGCATCTTTCTGTTAGATGGCCCGAATTCCGGTGATATTTGCAATATTGGTCTAATCTCCAATACTTAGGCAATGGATCTGGTACTGGCCTAACATCAGGAAGCTTTATCTTCTTATCCGTAATCAATTTCTTTAGAATAACAGGGTAAGGATAAGGAAGCAGATCAAATTGTTTAGGTGCCTGTTTCTCTGCCGGTCTTGACACCTGTGGACCCCGATCTGAGAGGACCGGTGCTAAGGGACGTGAGATCCCTCCTGCAATCCTCTAAGATCTCCACAACGTGAAGGAGAGCTCTCCCAAGTAACTCTTGAAATGGTGCCACTCTCACAGCATAGCACGAGTGGCGATATAAAAAGAAAGAGATACCTCTTGATCCAGAGCCAAGGCTCGAAACCGAGACGCACCTAAAATAACTCAGAGTCGCCATCCATGGATAGGCCATGGAACCCCAAAATCAAATGCTCTGTTTGCAATGGATAACCAGAGATACTAAAGGTCCGTGCCTGATTACGAATGGAGAAGGTCCGAAGAGCACCCCCAATTCGCCGTAGTGCGAACACTTGGTCTCTTATGCCATTTTTATTAATTCCAAAGAATTCTGGGCGCAAATCACGTGAAATGGGAACAGAATATCCCCGAAGAAAACGTCTACCTAATCATGCATGACTCGGGGATGAAAGAATAAGCACACACAAAATAAACAAATGAAGTGTCACCTAAGAATAACTAGGTTATGAGTGACATGCCTAATAAGTGTCTAAGTTCTGGTGGACCAACACATACATACTACAGCTAAAAGTATAAGTCTGTACAGGAAAGGAAATCTAAAATTAGCAATTAATCATGAATAGTAAATGAAATAAGGAACAAACAAAAGTGCTAGGCAAATAATAGAATAATGAAATAAAACCTATGGCGTGCACATAGCGCCTATCTACATTGGGGTGAATACATAGCGCCTAATATAAAAACCTAACACATCCCATCTAGAAAGCAGTAAATGACAGATAGAAAATGCAGTAATAAAAACCTATGGCGTACACATAGCGCCTATCTACATTGGGGCGAATACATAGCGCCTAAAATAAAATCCTAACACATCCCATCTAGAAAGCAGTAAACGACAGATAGAAAATGCAGTAATAAAAACCTATGGCGTACACATAGCGCCTATCTACATTGGGGCGAATCCATAGCGCCTAAAATAAAATCCTAACACATCCCATCTAGAAAGCAGTAAATGACAGATAGAAAATGCAGTAATAAAAACCTATGGCGTACACATAGCGTCTATCTACATTGGGGCGAATACATAGCGCCTAAAATAAAATCCTACCACATCCCATCTAGAAAGCAGTAAATGACAGATAGAAAATGCAGTAATAAAAACCTATGGCGTACACATAGCGCCTATCTACATTGGGGCGAATACATAGCGCCTAATATAAAAACCTAACACATCCCATCTAAAAAGCAGTAAATGACAGATGGAAAATGCAGTAATACAGTAAAGTGTTATAGCTAAGAAGATAAACCTGCGCAATGAGCAAACGTCAGTAGATGATAGTAAAAAGATAATAATCAATAACCTAATAACGATAGAGAATTACAGCTAAGCACATGAGAACTAACAGCAAAGCAGGTAAGAGCTGCAACTAAGCAAGTAGGTAAAACACATAAGCAGGTAAATGCTATAGCTAAGCACGTAAGTAAGCAAGAAAATGAACACACGCTATCATGATCCTATGCGAAAATCATCATCAATATGCAAACATAAACCCTCAAGCGCTAATAACAGACCCTAAGACTCTAACGATTTTGCCCGAGTCCTTGGATGGTCTGATGTTCATCCAAAGAAGCCTACGTATCCCCGCCTCCACGAGAATCAAGGCAACGTAGTTCTTCGCGCCTATTCTAAGCTAGGATGCTTAAGACATCTAGACATCTATCCTAGACTCGACCTAAAAGGCCGGACTAGTTATTAAAGCTTCTTGTACGATTATTTAAATTCCAATGGATTGTGAATTTTAGGACACCCTATATGGCCTAACTAAATGCGAGTTAGCCCTAAGCTAATGCAGGTGATTCCTACAACCTATGTGTAACTAGGCTGCGTGTCCTAAGGAAGACAATGGGATCACTAACGCATCATATTCTAGTCATCAGTCGGCGATGTGGATCGCCAACTAACCGGACGGAGGTGCTCCTATAACTCTAAGACAAACCCCTAACTCTAAAACAAGCACACACAAGCACACAACAAATCAAAGACAAACCCCCTAACTCTAAAAGAAACTCTCTGTCTAGGAGAAACTCCTAACTCTAGAGGAAGAGCTTTTTGAAAACACAGTTTTAAAGAAAAAAATAGTTAAAGCATATTTATTTACAAAGTTTGGCTGGACTTGGGACATGGATCCCAAGCTGCACTATGTACCTCGTGGAAGAGGATCAAGCCAAAGGGGATCCGATAGAAGAGCCTCTATACCCACCATATCGCGGTAGAGTATTACAGAGGGAAACGGGATCCCTAAAGCCTAAGAGGGAAGAAATCAAAACGGGGGAACTAAAGTCCCAAGGAAAAGAACAATCTCGAAGAGACGAAAAGAAAACTAACGAACCCTAATCAATCTCCAAAGGAGACGATATCTAACCCGTGAGGGAAAATCCTAAACAAACGAGAGATGAAAAGCTTCTAACCTCGAGAGTAGACTTCTAAACAAAAGGGACAGACAAAAACCCTATAAGAAGAATTACTAAACAATCAGTCACTGAGGAAAGGTCCTAACTAGTTAAACACTCTAAGAGGAGGGAATCCCTTAACCTGCGAAAACTCTAAGGCAGGAAGGGAAGAGATTGGCTCAAGAAACGTTCCATCGTCGCCTCCTAAACTCGAGAGAAGTGTTCCCAAAATCGATGGAATCCCGAAACTCGAAAAGGATCCCGAGGAACGTGCAAAGAATAGTCCCGGAAAGAAAGGAAACCCCTCAAACCCTATGAATACCCTAAGATGGGAAAAATGATAAGAAGGGCAAGGGGTTGGCTCAAGAAATATTCCGTCATCGCCAGAGCTCAACGAGAAGACTGAAAAACTAATGAGAGATTCTGACAACAAGAGGAAGCGCTAGAACTCCAAAATGGAACTCGAATATCACACAAAACCCAAAGGGGGGATAGAAGGAAAGGAAAGGGAAGGTGAAGTGGGATTGAGGATCACGCGTAAGCTATGCTTAAGAACTAAGACATGACCCCCAGTGATGCCATCATGTATGAGAAAGGCTTGGAATATACACCGAAAGTGGACATTATTAAAATATCACTTCAACCATGCTCATTTGCTAGGCAAATGCAATTAAGAACTGGATTATTCACATTCAACTTGGAGTTCAAGAATGACAACGATCTTTTAAAAGTATTCAAACCTGGGATTGTAGAAATCAAAGCTTACAAGGTCTCGTGCACCCTGATTGCATCCAAGAGATGCCAAGTTGATACAATGGAGTTCACAGAGGATATTGCATTAACAAGGCCCAATGAATATTCATGCATATTGCATTGAACAAAGACCCTATTTATAAGTACTAAAAGAAATCTCGCTAAGAGACTCACAAACTTCCTAAACAATAGACTGGCTGCCTCTTTCAGAGCATAAAGGCATCAGGTATATACGAAAACACTTATATCATAAGAGACGGCGCCCCAAACAGACATCGCCTTTGAAATAAAATTTTCCATGTGTGTCCATATAAACATCCAAGATCGAAGTAAAATTAGCGCAAAAGACTAAACCATAACCTGCTTTTGGATGACAAACATGCACCACGGAACCTGAATATGGTATCAAGCATATACTAGCAGGTTTCCTAATAAAACCAACATGTTTCCAAAGACACTTTTTGATTAAAAACAACGGGCCGACTGGAAATAATAGGGGCAAAGAAATGTGTAAATTCAACCCGCATTTGCAACACTCAAAATAGAGACATTACACAGCTCATACAACCCATCTAAATTTTTTATTTAGCTTAAACTAAGCATCCTGCAAAGGGGTAAACACTTGACAATATTCAAATGAAGATGATCTGGGCCATATCACATTGACACTATAAGAAGTCAATAGAGTGGGATGGAGTTTGGGTTAGTCACTTAAGATCCAAACTGAATTCTCACCTGAAGACCAGGGTCAAATCAAGAATAATTCCAATTTATCTTTTAGCAAGAGCTTAAATATGCTCAACCCAAATTACACCCTTACCACCAAAACTCATTTTCAAAGCTGATGCTAAGCCAAGAGGAAATGTAAAACATACTGCCATTAGAAGAACTTGGCCAAGAACAATTATTAGCATCATGGAAAAAAACATATCACCTGACATTCCCAAATCAAAACCCATCCAATTCTCCTTTTAAAATTCATAAGCCTAATACCCACCATCTTAAACAATTTAAATCCTCTTTCAAAAGAAATCAAATCCAATCCTCCAGGCAATAGAAAAGCTATAATTCAAATTTTATTGCTTAATAAAAGAAAATCTCAGCAAATCTCCTCATAAAAATCGATCTATATGACTTAGGCTTTCAACTCAAGATTTTTATCATAAGCATTTTCTAATGAGCAAAACGAATGAGGGAAAGAAGTGATAACCAAGAAGCACTCCATGAACAAACCATCCAGTCCACTAGAAAATAACAGAGAGAGAAACAAAATAATGAAAAAAAAGAAAAAAAAAACCTTAGGGTAATAACTGAAATTGATGGAGCTGAGGGTTAGGGATGTAGGGATGATGAGGATGGCCAATGGAGAAGGGTTTTGAGATGGGTTTGATCGGATGGTGTGGGTTTGATCGGATTCCGGCAAGCTTGCCGGAATCAATGGAGATGGCGGTGTATAAAGGAAATGGGTTTGGATTTGATGAATGATGGGTGTAAATGAGGTAGAATTAGAGGGTTTGATGGTATTGGGGTTTTGGGTTCTAATAGGATGGGGTTTGAGGAGGTAAAAATGGTGGCTGCCATGAAGGGACCGACCATAGGGTTTGAGAAAAATAGGGCTGGAAACGATGGGCTTCAACTATGGTGGAGGTGTGACCGGAGTTAGGGTGGTGGCCGGAATAAATGGAGGAGATTGAAGGGAAATGGCCGGAGGTGGGCCGGATCTCTCTCACCCTCTATCCTTCTCTCTCTTGGTGGCTGCTATGGTGGTCGGATTGGGGATGGAAGATGGGGTAAAATGAAATGGGTTTGGTGGTGGCTGCGAGGAGATGGAGGTTGAGGTTGTGGTGGTGGTGGAGATGGAAGGAGGAGATGGCAGCCATGGAGGAGGAGAAAGGCCATCGGATCTTTTGGGTTGAGCTCCCCTCAAAACCCTATCTCGATAGTTTTTTATATGGAAAATAATATTTTTGCCCCATTTTCTTCCAAGACAGCCCCCCTTAGTGTATTTATAACTATTTTTTATTCTAGCAGGGGGTGGTCTAAGCAGAAAAATGGGGTGAAGATTCCTTTGTCGTTGCACAATCCTACCCTTCTGATTTAATCCAATGGTTCCTAGAGATTGCTTGTGAGATAAGCAACATGAATTCTCAAGATTGTCCTCTTTTACATGGGAAATGACGTACTTCACCCCTCCCTTCTGAACTTGCACCATGACACTGTCTTAACTCGCTCACTAGGAAAACGTGCACGGATCTTGGCGAAATTTTGTAGGGACCTTGGTGGGACCCTAAGCTTGCCTAGGGTGTAATTTGGGGTCCTAACACACTAATTTGAAAAAGTTGTGCACACAATATGGAGGTGTAGGGCATGGTCAAAATGGGGTGTCTACAACACCTCAGTTACTGTTCTCGCCACTCGTCTGACATAATTCACACTATTTACTTCTTTTTGTATAACCATCGGCCTCTTGCCTTCTTTGACATTAGATGGTGATGGTCTAGCCCTCAAACCTTTGCCTATGGCATCCTCAGTTTGCGTTCCCGTTTGAATAAAATGGTAGAAATTAGGATAATGTTGTGGCGCCATAAAATGAAAATACTGAGTAGACAGACTCTTGACCACCAACTTTATCTGATCATTTTCCAATAACGTCTGATTTAATTGGGCAGATTTGCGCCTCCAGCGCCTGATAAATGAGGTAAAGGTCTCTTGAGGACCTTGTTTCAACTGTTTGAGGTTTCTCTTCGTAACCTCTATCCCTTTCTCCATTGAAAATTGCTCTATAAGCTGGTCAGAGATGTCTTCCATGGTCCTGACCTCATCTGGTTTCAGCCTTAGGAACCATTTCTTTGCTATCCCTACCAGAGAAATAGGAAATGGGCCATCTGTTTGCCATTCAGGCCATATTGCTGAGAGAGGATGATAAACCACCTCATATGATTCCGAGGACATCCGGTCCCATTATACTTATCATAATCTGGGACTTTGAAGTTATGCGGTAAAATGACTACAAAAGGACATCATCAACTTGGAGACGTCAAATTTCTTCGGGCCCTGGACTTTCATGTGTTCCATCTCTTGAGCCAATTTCCCGAACTTCCTAGACATCTCTCTCTCAAAATTTTCATGCATCTCTCTTTCCTTGTTGATCCTAGGGATACAATACTCCTCGGCGTATTGTTTGTCATCCAAGTCAACCTCTATTGGCGAAATAGTAGGTCTATTCAATTCTGGAGATGCAACACGAGGAGGTAAGGGTATTGGCCCTCTAGAAGTGGAAGCCTTGTCGCTAATGTGAGCCTTTATGTGGGTCATTTCTTCTTTCATACTCGCCATGTCACAAGTAAGGTTTCTTAGAATCTCCTGTATGGCGATCGTAGGATCAGTGGAATCCGCCATTGAAACTGGGGTGGGTTGGATGGGTGAAAGTATTTTTGAAAAATGAGACAAAGGTAACGCTGGGGAAGTAGGCGACAAAGATAGTCTACTCAGGCTGGAATCAGAAGAGTGACGGGACCAGGTTGGTTTTAAAATTGTAATTTTCTTTGGAGCAATGGCTGCTCAGTCAAGAATCCTATGAATGGAAGTATAAACACTAGATTAAAACGAATGATAAATGAGATAAAATATTCTGATCAAATAGTGACAAGAGAAACAAAAACCCATTTTCATTTAATGAAATTCAAACTGTGATTACAATTGACAAAATTACTAATCTATGATTACAACGGGATAAGCAAACTGGCAATAACGGGAACTGAAGAAATCAAGAAAACAAAATATGATAGAGATCTTCAAGGTCCCTCAATCCGAGCTCTCCGACTTGCCGGTTCTTCTAGTATTTTCCCATGTGGGAGCCTAGCTGCTAAAGCAAATCTTTTCTCTATGATTTTGTTTCTCCAAGCAGCCATTATAGATTTGACAAGGTTAAGAGATAAGATTACGCAAGAAGGTGTAACACCTACAGGAGGACATGGGATTCCCGTAATTTGATGAAACAAGAGTGTTGGTGCATAGAAAGAGGATTTTTCCAGACCCATAAGGTAAACAAATGAGTGTGGGGAAGTGCTGGTGATAACTTTAAAGCAATTATGACTCAACCAACAAAAATGGTTCTCCTCTATGCATTGCAACCAATTATGCCATTCAGTGGCATGAGGTTGGTTAATCATTGGTTGCCAGAAACAAAAATTCTTCAGGGTATATGGGTTCTGGTTTTGTCGCTAAAGAATCTTAAGTTTCTCAATAAGCCAGACATACAACAATTTGACACATCCACAGAAATTGTTTTCAACCTCTCGACGAGCGATTAGATCCAATCTTGAGAAGGTCTCTGCTAACATGGTAGGGACTGGATTTCTCCCTTCATTAATTTGGTCTACCACTGCCAACAAGGTTAAAGGAACAATACGAGGGTTTCCTCGAATGACATATCGTGCAAGGACACAAAAAAACAAGGCATTACGTCAACAACTCTGAAAACGGGAGTTGGTAGGATCGACGTTTTGGGAAAAAAGGTAATAAGGTTTTGAACTTGCACATATGTATCCGTTAAACATGGAAGGGCATTGACAGTCTTGTTTTCGAGTAACTTGTAGAATAGAGAATGAGAGGAATCTATATTCAAGGGTCGTATCCAAAGTCCCTCTGTTGGAAGTTCCAATAGAGCATACCAATCCTCAAATATAGGACAAAGCTTGAAGGATCCAAATTGGAAAACGTGAAGGTTATGATCCCAGAATCCAGCGGCTGTTTGGAGAAACTTCCAATTTATATCAGATATACTCAAGTGATTGAAGGTACAGATGAACTGATCTGCCATACTCCTTTCCGAAGGTTCTCGCGGAAGGGCCCTAATAGTCTCACTTATCCAGCCTTTCAACAAATTATTCGCCATGATTAAACCTAAACACAAAAATAGGACGGGATAATGAGGGAATGAAGATAACCTGGAATAAACAAAGAATAGGGATAAACTTAGTAATCAATCATAGGAAAGATACAATTGACGACACCGAATGTTTCATTGATGATCAAAGATGATCAGAAACTTAGAAAATAGACCACGGTCACAAAATGACAAAAGTAGATCATAGACCGGATCTAAATCTGGAAGATGGACGTCAAACTGTATGATCAAAAGATCGATAATGATAGACTATGGTCATAGAGACAGCGGGCAAGCTATCGACCATATCTAAGACAAAAATAGGTAACAAGCAAAAATCTGAGTAATACATATGCAATATGAATCTATGACACAACAAAAGAATTGATGAATGAGGTTTGAATTTAAAGGATAATAACAAGCAAAATTTATCATCACTGGATCAAGGAATAAACCACAGCTACGAGTGTGACTAGTAGGAGTCACCAACCGGGTTTAAATCTGAAGGATGAATTTACCTGATTGATTGCTTCTGACTAGGAATCCCCACTAGAAAGTAGGTCCCGGTCTTATAGCCAAGGAATATATGGACAAAATTTTCAAGAACAGATCAAAAGATAGACTCCGACCATGAGAGTGGTAAGTAAGAGCCACTGGTTGGGTCTAGATCTCAGAGCTGGACTGAGAGAATTGATTAGATTAGATAAGGAAACCTTACTAATGAGTAGGCCCTAATCTGATAATCAATATATATAGATATATATCTTAACCAGGGGCACCAACCCTAAATCTGACGGAGTCAAGGAAGTCTCGACTCACAACAGGCTAATGAGTGTACTAGGACCGTGTTGTAGCCACATAAAGTGAGCTACGCTAGTCTATAAATGGGACAAGGCTCCTAGCTCTAGGTTCCACATGTGTAAGCAAGACATATGTTCATCCCTAAATGATTGCAATATATATATATATATATATATATATATATATATATATATATATAACATATGTAGATCCTAATTGGGTTTTACTAAGGCAATAAATATATTCATATACATAATATATGTAAAATGAAAGTAAGGCTCCGGACTCAATCAATCAGGCACTATGCATATGATCCATACTTTAGATGTATAACACAGGTACACCGAGTGTTATACATAGTATACTTCATTGCTCATCGGCTGCTGTAAACACAAGTACACCGAGTGTTTACGGCTGCAGCACCGGCGCATAGCTTGAAAATAAATACAACAGCACCATCAGGGTAATGACATCCCATCTGGCACACACTGTATTTATCCCGTGGAGCCAATAAAATCAATGAAAAAAAGGATAAAGAATATGATAATACATGCTATGCAGTGTGTGAATCCCTCGATATAAACACTTATTTGGTGCCCCTGGATTCTTAGCGAAAAAGTTCCCATTCATAATGATTTTCACCCAAATTTCTCCAAAATAGTAAAAATGGCATTTTTATTAGAGTTAGGCAATGTTTCAAGAACTACCCAGCAGAGTCGCTAGCCTGTGGACCCCGATCCGAGAAAGAGGTGGGGGACGAGGCCCCAGCGGCCTCTAGGATCATCCACGTGTGAAGGAGAGCTCTACCAAGGAACTCTCGAAACGGATGCCACCCTCATGGCCTATCCATGGATGGCGACTCTAAGTTAGTTATGTTAGGTACGTCTTGGTTTCGAGCCCTGGCTCCGGATCAAGAGGTATCTCCTCATTTATCACCACTCATGCTATGTTATGAGGGTGGCATCCATTTCGAGAGTTCCTTAATAGAGCTCTCCTTCACACGTGGACGATCCTAGAGGCCGCTAGGGGCTCGTCCCCCACCTCTCTCTCGGATCGGGGTTCACAGGGTGCTACCCATTCTTTTTTTTTGTTTGATTATGCTACTGCCCATTCTATGTTATCTGTGCCTATGGAGTCTGATCTGCTTGTTAGTACACCTGTTGGAGGGGTGATGGTATTAGACAGAATTTTTTAACTGTGTCCGATACAGATAGGTGATAGAGAATTGTTGGCAAATTTGATTGTACTATAAATCCATGACTTTGATATCATTCTTGGGATGGACTGGTTGTCCTCCCACCATGCCACTGTTGATTGATATAAAAAAGGGTAATCTTTCAGATTCCTAGTGAGGAAGAATTCAATTTTGAAGGGACTGGCCTTAGATCAGCCCCTAAATTTGTGTCAGTGCTTCAAATTAGTCGATTGTTGAGATAGGGAAATGAGGCTTTACTTGGCAGCTATGGTTGAAGCTCCAAGTTCAAATTTAAGGATTGAAGACATATCCGTAGTCAGAGAATTTTCTGATGTGTTTTCTGAATACCTTGTTAGTCTACAACCTGATAGGGAGTTAGAATTCTCTGCTGACTTGGTACCGGGTACTACCCCTATATCTAAGGCCCCTTACCGTATGGCCCCAACTGAAATGAAAGAACTGAAAGAGCAGTTAGAAGATTTGCTTGAAAAAGGATTTATCCGACCTAGTGTGTCTCCATGGG
The DNA here is from genome assembly GCF_043159265.1 of Tasmannia lanceolata. Classification (NCBI taxonomy): domain Eukaryota; kingdom Viridiplantae; phylum Streptophyta; class Magnoliopsida; order Canellales; family Winteraceae; genus Tasmannia; species Tasmannia lanceolata. The sequence continues at coordinate 35,860,349 of NW_027518679.1, read as the reverse complement.
GAGCTCCTATCTTGTTCGTAAAGAAGAAGGATGAGAGTTTGAGACTTTGCATCGATTATCGAGAATTGAAACGGGGCACTGTGAAAAACTAGTACCCTTTGCCTAGAATAGATGACCTCTTTGATCAGCTCTAGGGAGCTTGTGTCTTCTCCAAAATTGATTTGAGATCAGGATACCACCAGTTAAAAATTAAATCTGATGATGTGCCGAAAATGGCATTTCGTACTAGATATGGGCATTACAAGTTTCTTGTGATGCCTTTTGGATTGACTAATGCCCCTGCGGCATTCATGGACCTTATGAACCAGGTCTTTCGACCCTTTCTGGACAAATTTGTGGTGGTATTCATTGATGACATTTTGATATATTCCAAAAGTCAGGAGGAACATGAGCATCATTTGAGAACTGTCTTGCAAGTGTTGAGACGAGAAACTATTTGACAAATTGAATAAGTGTGAATTCTGGTTAGACAGTATATCCTTCCTTGGTCACATAGTGTCTAAGGATGGTATTTTAGTGGATCCTAAAATGATTGAAGTCGTAGTCCAATGGAACAAGCCTAAGAATGTAGCAGAAGTTAGAAGCTTCTTGGGGTTAGCAGGATACTACAGGAGGTTTGTTGAGAATTTCTCTCTTTTGGCCGCTCCTCTAACCCATTTGACCTGAAAGGAAATCTGTTTTGTGTGGTCAGATGATTGTGAAAAGAGCTTCCAAGAGTTGAATAATTGACTAGTTTCTGCACTTAATCTTACCCTCCCTGTTAGTGTTAAAGGATTTGTGGTGTATAGTGACGCTTCTAAGAAAGGATTGGGATGTGTATTGATGCAAGAGGGTAAGGTAGTTGCTTACGCATCATGTCAGCTCAAACCTTATGAGGAAAACTACCCTACCCATGATTTAAAATTGGCGGCCATAGTCTTTGCATTGAAAATTTGGAGGCATTATCTTTATGGGGAAACTTGTGAAATTTTCAGACCATAAAAGTTTGAAATATTTGTTTACTCAGAAAGAACTGAACATGAGACAGCGCAGATGGTTGGAACTTTTGAAAGATTATGATTTGACCATTAGCTATTACCCTTGAAAGGCTAATGTTGTAGCAGATGCTTTAAGCAAGAAGTCTTCTGGAAACTTAGCTACCTTGATTACTTCTCGTGCTCACATTCTAGAAGACTTAAGAAGGTTGGATATTGGTATCTTTTATAGGGTAAGTCAAACCCAAATTGCAGCTTTGCAAGTACAACCAACCTTATTAGAGAGGATTAGAATTGCTCAAGCTGATGATCCGCAGTTACAAAAAATTAAAGACAGATTGGTACCAGATGCAAAGTCAGATTTTTAGATCCATTCTGATGATTCCCTCATATATAGAAATCGAGTTTGTGTACCAGACAACCCTGATTTGAAGTTAGAAATCTTGAAATAAGCTCACAGTTCACACTATTCGATTTAGCCGGGGAGTACAAAAATGTATTGTGATTTGAGAAGAAATTTCTGGTGGAGCAACATGAAAAGAGAGATAGCTACTTATGTATCTCAATGTTTGACTTGTCAACAAGTGAAAGGAGAGCATCAGAAGCCGGCAGTGCCATTGCAACCTTTACTCATTCCAAAATGGAAATGGGAAAGAATTTCTATGGATTTTGTTTATGGACTTCCTAACACGAAAAGTGGCAATGAAATAGTTTGGGTAATTGTAGATCGATTAACCAAGTCTGCCCACTTTCTGGAGATCAAGACTGGTACGACCCCTGATGATTTGGCTAAATTATATGTTAAGGAAATTGTTAGATTGCATGGAGCACCGGTTTCCATTGTGTCCGACAGGGATAGCCATTTTATGTCACATTTTTGGTGAAGTTTGCATCATGAGATGGGAACTTAACTTGATTTTAGTACAGCTTTTCACCCTCAGACTGACGGACAATCAGAAAGGAGTATTCAGATTTTAGAAGACATGCTTAGAGCCCGCGCCTTAGATTTTAAGGGTTCTTGGGATTACCTACCCTTAGTCGAGTTTTCCTATAATAACAGTGAAATCACACTAGGCAACCCAAGAGGGGGGTGAACTGGGTGTCTTTAAAAAAATTATCCTCTTTAAAAACTTTTGTAAGATTAGTTTCGAAATCTTAAATGAATATTCTCTCTTAGACCTTTTGTCAAACACTTGTTAGATGGCTTTTGAAAACCCTAGTTGATTATTTTCTTTTTAATCTTTCTATGAAAATACTTGGTGGTTGATTAAAGATTGTAAATCCCACAACAAGGTAAAGGAATTAGATGAATGGTTTCTTTTAGGCCTTTTATCAAACACTTGGTGGAAGGCTCATGCAAACTTAATTAACAAGATTAAATGGGCTAATTAGCAAGGTACTAGATAAGCAAGTTAATTACCATTGCTAACTACTCACTCAATTCTAAGTGTATAAATGCAAGCACAAATAAGAGTGAGGATGAGAGAGATAAATACCACACAAGAGACGCGAAGATTTATAGTGGTTCGGTCCTAACCCCAAGACCTACTCCACTCTTCTCAAGTTTTGTCTCCTTGAGGAATCCACTATCTTCCAAGGAACTTAAATACGGCATTCCTTTCGCCTTGTACAATCCGACCGTCGAAGCTCCAAGGGTCTTAAATACGAGGCCCTTTGTTGCCAAGTTTACAATGAAGAAGAAGATTGAAGCACACTCTTTAGCCTCTTGAAGGCTTGATACAATGTAAAGCTCACAAGAGTCTCTCAAAGATAATTACAAAGATAAGCCTAGGTCTAATCCCTTTAGATATTCCCGAATTGAGGCACAACGGTGTTTTCCACTCTCTAATATGTTTACAACAAGTTTAGGAATGAGAGAGATTTGTTCACATGCTTAGGGAAACCATATATATAGAGAAAACCCAAAACTAGCCGTTACAAGGGCATTTCTGTAATTCTGGGCAACTTCCCAACGGATCTATTTCAGGGCATTTTTGACATTTTTCAGATTTCAGACTCGGTTTTGTAAAATTCATATCTCACTCGATTCTCATCGGATTTCGACGTTCTAATACTCGATTTGAACGGAAATGATGAGCTCTTTCTGTTAAAAATATTTTCAAAAATATTTAAAAATGTTTAGGATCAGTTATAATAGGATTTATGACCTGATCTCTAAATTCAAGTGCTAAGTATGCAAATTTTAATCTTTTGCAATTCTAAGCTATCTATGGCACTAGGGCTTTGGTCCACGGATCTTTTCCTTATATTCTAATATTGTTTGGGACCTTATTAGTGACTTAATTATGCCTCAACAAGGGATACCTAAGTGGGATTAAATTATACAATCTAACACAAGACTCATTACTCACATCTTCAAATTTAAAGCTCATCTTCAAGTCTTGGTCTCTTGCATGGATCACTCCTTCAAGTTGGTTCAAGCTCCTTGACAAGTTGTTGATCTCCAAGCTTTGGCCTTCATCAATCTTTCTTTGTTTGTTCAATGCTTTGAGATGACTAATGTTGAGCTTCTCCTTGGTTGATCCTCCAAGGGATGATTGATCTTTTGTATGCTCTATCTCCTTTGACACGTGTTTGGTTCATCTTCAAGGATAGGCCATCAATGATATGTGCTAGCATGGATTAACCTGTGAATTTCCTGTCCATAGCACAACACTCAAGGCAAACAATTAGTCCATAAAAAACTAATCAATTTGCGTTTGTTAATCATCAAAATAAGGTAATTGAATGAACCCATGGGGAACCCTTGGGCTAACAAACAGCTATCAAGCAAGTATTCAGATGGCACCATTTGAAGCATTGTATGGCAGAAAGTGTAGATCGCCAATATGCTGGGACTATGTTGGTGAAAGAGAAATTTTAGGACCCGAGTTAGTTCAACAAGCAATTGATAAAATACGAGTAATTCGGGAGCATCTTAGAATAGCTCAGAGTAGACAGAAAAGTTACACTGATGTTGGAAGAAGGGAGTTGGAGTTTCAGGTTGTAGACAAAGTTTTGTTAAAAGTGTCACACACTAGAGGGGTGATGCGATTTGGAATCCACGGAAAGCTTAGTCCCAGATACATCGGACCTTTTGAGATTTTGGAGAAAGTTGGAGTAGTGGCGTACAGATTGGCCTCGCCTCCTTCCTTGGCAAGTGTTCATAATGTGTTTCATGTGTCTATGCTACAGAAGTATGTATCGGATCCTAACCATATAATTGAACCACCACCGGTACAGTTGAGAGCAGATTTATCGTATGAAGAGCGACCTATTCGAATTGTGGACCGAAAGAATCAAGTTTTACGAAGACGCACCATTCCTTACGTAAAGATTCAATGGAAGAATCACTCGGAGTGTGAAGCTACTTGGGAATTGGAAGAGAAGATGAAAACCAAATATCCATTTCTATTCGAGGACTCAAGTACGCGATAAGTAAATTTCGAGGACTAAATTTTTGTAAGGAAGGTAGAATGTAATATACCGAAAATACTCCTTTCTAATTTTCGTCCACCCCTTTAGTGGCGGGTGTTTTTACCAAAATCAATTAAAACATATTTAGAGAACTTTTATAGAGATCTATAAATACTACTTTTGGGAGAATAGGAAAACTAAAAGAAACCCTAATTCTTTTTGCAGCCCTTCAGGGAGAAAGAGAGATTCAAGAGCAAGGAGAAGGAGATCTAGAGATCGCAAACACGGATTGAGGTAAGATTGGAGTTTATGATAATTGGGTGTTTCTAAGAAATTCTAAGACAAGGGTTAAAGTAATCTAAGATCATGTGGATCATGATGAAATATACGTTTGATCCTTATTTTCGAGTGATCGATCTCGTTTTGTGATCCTCATCGTACCTAAAGAATTAGATTTGATGCTTTGGAAAATTTATAGTTTTGGAAGCTTTGCTTTAAATTCTAGGTTTGATTTGTGACTTCGATCCGACTAGAATTTGAGCGTGAAAGTGGGTTTAAACGCCTGATCCTTAGCTCGGACACACGAACTGGATGTTTTGAGTTTTGTTTTGGATCTTTTTGGACCTTGTATTTTGATGCTAGCTTTTTGGCTATCCCTTTTGGGAGGTCATAGAAACTCCGATCATTAAGAAACTTAGTCACCTAAATTGTGAATTGTGTTGAAACACTGTAGGTGATTGATACATAGAGATTGGAAACAAGCATCCGATATCCGATCGAGGTGAGTAATAAGGGTTATACTGATGGGTTATATTGTAAGAACCTTTTGAACTTTGCTAATTATTCCATTGAATTTGAATATGAACCAATTTTGACATCTATTGAGTATAGCCTTAGTTTATACTCTTTGGTAGACACAACCTTGAGCCTTTTGCTTTTGAACTCTTATGAACTATTGAACTAGTGAATTTATTTTTGATTCCGAAATCATAAAATCTGTTGATTCTTTGGAATCCTTGAACCATTGAATCATTGAGCTCTATGCCATGATTATTGAACTATTGATTATTGAATTTCTTGGAATGTTAGTTTATTCTTGGACCCTTATGCCTTCGGGGAATGCATAATATGTTGGCATCTAGATACCATTTGGCCAAATTCTGGACCCCCAGTGGGGAATGCATAATACGCTGGAACTTTCAATTTATCGAAATTATTAAACTAAGCAATTATGTATCCAAGAATTATCGAATCCTATATTGAACTCAGATTTTACACCCATTTCAATTTTTGAACCATAAGAACTCTGCTTGAATATGTTTGATGTTTTGGAGCCATGCTTGTTGATATATAGATCATGCCTTGATTTATTATTTTCCGTCACTTCCTTTATCATCTGTTAGTGTAGTCTTTATTACTCACAATCGAGCTTTAGCTCACCCGTGGTTTTAACAAATTTCAGGTCAAGAAGATTGACTCCAACCTGAAGCGGAGTACCAATAAATCCACGTTTAGAGCCTTCTTTTATTTCATTTCATATCTAGTTGTTTAGGTAAGCAAGTGGTGGACAAATTATACCTCAATCTTTTATTATTATTTATTATGGGTTGTGAGAGAGAGACTTTGATACTCAATTTATAATTTGTTTAATGGTTGACTTTAATGGATGGAATGGAATTTAGTTGTTGGGTTTAGTTAAGCATAGTTTTGTTATTGCTAGCCTTGCATGCACGTAGAGTAACCCTCTATTAGCATGTGGCGTTGTTGTGTACCAAGCCACGATTGTGGGGGTGGTTTGGGGCGTGACAGTTACTTAATAAGCTTGCTTGTCTGCAGCTTGGGATCTTTGGGAGCGTCTTCAATAAGGATGTAACTCAACACTTACATTGTTTATGAACTTTGTAGGTATAATATTTCAACGTTTTTAGTGGAGAGTTTCGCTTGGATGGATGGTTTAGGGTGGTATCATAACTTGCGTAGTACCTACGACTGTTTGAAGCATTTTTCCTTGCTTTGTATGTTGCTCAAGAGGACCAAACCGATTATTTTGTGGGAAGAAACCCACGTACAAACAACTTCTCTGTGGGAAATAAACCCACGCCAAAAAAACAGGGGCTTCACGAAATTCGACATGGGTTTTGTACCCAACAAATTGAATTCGGCTATGGATTTTGTCCACCAAAAGAGAGTAACCCAGACATGGGTTTGGGTGAAGAAAAGGCCCAAAAAATAATTTTCGTTCAAAACAGTTAACGAAAGAGGGGTTGCTGCTGTAGACACCCCCATTTTGCTCTGCCTTAGTCAACAGAGAAGTTAGTGTTTTTCGATCGGTTCTTCGGTATTTTTCATTTCCATGTCCGTCTCTTATATTTCCTTAATATTTCCGATCATTTCGGCCATGTTTCGCATTTTTCCGCTGAGTGTTGAGAAGGGTTATTCACGAGAATCCGAGCAAGGGAGAATTCGGACTAGTTTGGTGGGCCCGCATTGAGCATTTGTTTAGATTTGGATCAAGCAGGGGGGCCCACGCATTGTTTTAATGAAAAATGAGTTTTGAGCCTACCTCGATCCAATGCCTAAAGATGATTATCAAGGGAACGGTCAAGATCTCAGAGAAGTCATTTTAACAACCAATTTTGTTGCGACCATCAAATTAAGCCATCCAGATAACCCCTGAGAACTATGCAAGGAGCACAGCGAATTTATATTAAGGTTCATTAAATGAGTGGCTCGGATTATCCCATGAAAATGATTTAGGGATGAGATCGGATTGCCCATGGAGCTGATTAACGGAAATATTTGGGTTCACATCTTATGTATAATCCAGCCCATCCAATTAAGCGGTTCATATTATCCTATAGGGTGGGCCCCATCCTTTTTTAAAAAATAATAATAATGATAACGAAGCAAGATATGGAATTCAGCCATACAACAGGGGACCCGCTTGGGATTGATGCTGAATCTAAAGAAATAAATTCCTATTAAGCTTTGAGGGCATAAAAAGAAAGCAGGTGCATTTTATAAGGTATTTTCGTCCATCTTCTTCTTTGAGAAAGACCGCGAATAGAAATTTTATGTTAAGTGATTCTCGAAGATTGTTTTTAGGGAGGAGGCAATAAAAAAAAAGGGAAACAAAGGAGAGGAGAGGAATCTATTTCAAGGCAAGAAAGGTATGATTCTAAAAAAAAAAAAAAAGTTATAGATAGCAGCTTGGGTGTTTGCTAAAGAAAGAAAGACAGCAAGTGATCCACCCTCTAGTGTTAGGAAGCTTTGAAGAAAAAAAGAAAGATACCCATTTTGGAAGGAGGTGGATCGGTTTTTCTGTGGAAAAGAAATAGCAACTCTATATAAAAAAAAAAACGTGAGCTGGTGGGAGGTTCGGTTTTTTTTCTCCCCTTGAGAGCTTCTGTGTTCTCTTCTCCCTTAGGAAGCTTTTGTTTTTCTTTTTCCCCTTGATAACTTCGGTGTTTGATCTCTATCAACTCTCTCACTCTCAACCTCTCAAGCACCCAATAGCCGGCTCTATCTCTCCTTCTCCAACTCTCTAAAAAACAAAGTACCGTTTTCTTTTCTTTTTTCTGTTTTGACAAAAAACAAGGAGAAGCAGAGTACCGTATTTCTCACTCCCTCTCTGTCTCTCATTCACCTTCAACCTCTCTACTCTCTCACCTCTCTCACCCATACTCTCTCTAATGAAATAAAAGAAAAAAAAAACAGAGTCTGTGTTTACATAGACTCTCTCCCTCTGTTTTTTTTTCTCGGCCATTCCCACTCCCCCTCTGATCCCTCTCATCTCCCTCACCCATCTGCCATCTTCCCTCAACAGCATTTCTATTTTTAAAAAAATAAAAATAAAAAGAAGAAAAACGTGACGTTCTCTCTCACACTCTCTCTCTCGGTTCCGCACACACACACTCTCTCTCTCTCACCCTCTCACTCTCTCACTCTCTCTATATCCCTCTCACTCTCTCTGTCTCACTCCCTCACTCTCTCACTCTCTCACTCTCTCGGTCACCCTCCCACTCCCTCTCTGTCGGTCTCTCTCTCTCTCTCTCTCTCTCTCTCTCTCTCTCTCTCTCATTCTCATTCTCTATCTCTCACCTTCTCTCGGCAGTGAAGAAAACTCCACAAAATAAAACTAAAAAAAAGAAAGAGCGAAATAAAGCGAGCATTGGATTACGCGACGGCGATATTTTTCGGGTTCTCCGGCTCTCGGATTCTGCGAGGATCCCCACTATAGGTAAGTACACCGTTCTCGAATTTTTCCGAAATTATTTGGTATTTTTTTAGATTTTTGCATGATTTTTAAGCATTTAAATGATTTTAATTCAATATTAAATGTGTGTGCTTAAAATCATGATCTGCATGAGTGTTTCAATTTCGTTTCGTCTCAAAATTTAATACAATGTTCTACTTAAATGGAGTAAAATAACTATCGGATCGGATCGGACATTGGATCAACAGTTTTTTAGAATTTGAGTGAAGAATGGTATTTTATTTAAAATAATGGCTGAGTAATTACGAAATTCGAAAAAATAGCCATCTCAGGATGATCTATTTTTTGGAATTTTAAAATTTTCTTGTGTTCATCATATCCGAACAAGGTTAGGGGACGTTTTCCGGAGTCGTAATTTTCTCGAAAATCGTGTTTTAAAAATAGAAAACTCTTCAAAAATATCCTTTTGATGAAGAAAAATAAAATATATACTAAACAAATTCCAAAGTTAATGAAATTTTGTGGGAAAATAATATGATACTTATACATTCTACCATGAATTTTTGAGAATATTTACAATTTTTTTGGTATATTATTTTATGCTTTCTTTGAACATTATCAGATTTTGGGGGAATTTTTACTGAAATCAGATCACGGATAAAATTCTCAAAATTTTTAAAGTAGCCTTAAATTCCATATTTCTTGTCGTTATAAACTTTTCAATTGGTTTGGAGCTTGTTTCATGTAGGATGTAGTGTTAATTCATAATCTGGTTTGAAAATTGAAAAATCCGAAATTGATAGTAAATAGTTTCGAAAATTCATGAAAATCTCACAGTATGCTATTTTTACTTATATCTTACTACTGTAGAAATTTCATTGAATATAGATTTCTATTTCTAGTAGTTTCTGTGTTATTTTTGCAATCTGGTCACTTAATTGTTAAACCAAAATTAAATATGAGCTTAATGTAAAAATCTGCAAAACTCTTCAAATAAACTACAAGCATTCCCATCTTGCTGCTGTAGAAGTTTCAATTAATTTCAAATTTGTTTGCAACAATTTCACTTCTAAAATCACTCTTATGGTATAAAACTGATAAAATTCATTTAAAATTCGAAATTAATTAAAAATCTTCACAAAGCTCCTAAGGAACCTTAAAATTCTGTCACATATTAATTCCTTAATCCATCGAAACAGAAATTTTAGGATTTTTAGATTTCCCTGGAAAAATGGCCAGCACATCCATAATCGTATCCCTATTGCACTTGATCTTTGACAATTTGAATATTTAAGCTATAGCACGTTGTTGGCTCCGAGGTTACTGTCCACGGAAATCCTGAGATATGCCAGGCAATAAGGTGCTATAACCTAAGTATTAAATTGCACAAGGAAAGAGCGCACGATTCCCTTCCTTGGATGCTATTCTGGGCCGAAATTGGTGAACCCTAGAGCCATTGGCAATCCTTAAATGTCCAGAAACTGAAAATCCTTGAAATCTGAAATTCATTAACTTCAAGAACTTGAATCGATTTGTCTCGAGTCTTTCGGAACCATTGGATTATGGTTTCCGATATAAGAACCATTAGAGCCCAATTTAGGAACACTGGTGTCAGGTCGTGTCCTAGGTTTTAGGGAGTCTTAGGTTTTAGGGAGTCCTAGAGTTAGGAGTCCAGCCTCATCACAGACGTTTGCTATGAATAGCAACCGTGCCATAGGTCTAGTTACACTAGTCACCCAATCTTTCCCTAGAACAAGCGTAGTAAACTAGGATGTAGGCTAACCTGCATTAGTCTAAGGAATAACTTGCATTTAGATAAGAATCATATAGCATCTTAGATGAAATCCTAGGATAATAAAATCCTCAACTTGAATTAAATAACTTCTCCTAAAACTGTTGAAACAGTCAATCCCGTTTAGGTCGGTGTCTTAGTTGAGTTAGGCATAAGTAGCTTAGCTTAGGTGCACCGAACTACGTCGACTCTGATCCCAATGAGGCTTGGGTACGTAGGCAGCTTGGATGTGTGATGGCATACCAACCGCGAGTCGGCACTACAACAAATTGTGGTGTTTTATATATTAATTTTCTCGTAAATGCTCAATCAAATCACTTAGGATTTTCCATGAAATTAGAATTTTAGGAGAACTTTCACTTAGATTGAATTCAAACAAATAAAGAAATCAAGATACATATTTAGGATTCACATTGAAATTAGATCATAGGATGCATGTCACTTAGTTCGCACATTAACATAGAGTTGAATGAGCCATTTAAAATAAATTTAAAAGAGTTAGCTTTTGGAATCGAAGACCGATTATCGGGCAGGAATGGTGCATGTGGTGGATAACTCCCCATACCTTCCATTCTCGTAACCAGGTAGCGAGTCTAGATTTCTGGTTAATTTCGGGTCATAGATCCCACATCTAGGTGGCGACTCTATCACTCTCTTTTGTGTGGAATTCGGATTGCCTTAGTGATCCCAAGTTCACATAAAAGATGAATTAAAATCAATAATAATAAGCACACGCCAATCGCGTGGGTACGAGAGACCAAGAGGAGGCGTGGCGGCTCGCGCCCCACCCCTCTCGCGGAATCGGGTCCCACAGTTTGGCGACTCTGCTGGGGACCACCTAACTTCATTAAAATTTGAAAAGATAACTCATTTGAATTTAATTTAACTGGCTCATAAAAACTCTATCTCTTATATGTTTGTTAGATTAGTTTGTTTGTCTTGTTTTATTTTCTCATCACATTTTACTCAAACTTAATCTAACAAAACCTGAAGGCATCATAGATTGTGCGAACTTATTGCACACACTTTCATCACTTGCATCTACACCCTTGCATCTCACGTGCATACACATCCTATTTTAGGAACTTGGAGTGTTATCTAGCATGGTTGACTGGGATTTCATCACCTGGTGCCTCTGTGCTAGAGAAGCATTCCACCCTTAGCCTAGCACCTTATGGTGCGTAAACGGATCTCTTGTTCACGTACTGATACGCCGGACACTGGTACAGTATATCGAACATGGATTCGCGCTAAGGGAACTCTTGGCCTTACCCTTAGATTAACCCACACATGCATGTAGTATACGAACACATGTGCATCACGTGTGTGAGCCTAGTTTAGGATATCTTACCCATTTGTGTCTAGATTAGGCCGTGGTCCACCTTCCAATGGTCACGATCGGTCCTTAGATACACGAACAAAGTCATGAGTCGAGATTCTCTCTCCACTCCGATAGATTAGGATTAGGGTTGATGCCTTCAGGTAACACTGTTAAAATGTGCGAAGATTAAAAACTTTCCCTTTGGGGTTAGGATATAAATCCCATCATTTCCAAAGATCTCATAGGATTAGTCATTCATGATCTATCCGTTGAAAGCAATCCTATGCTATCTCATCCCATCTCTTGATCGTACGATTTTCAATCTTTTATCAGGTGATTCGATCATGTATCCATACTTTCTTTGTATTGCCAGGAGCTTATCCCAATCTCGTGTTCATGTAATCTTGATCATTCTTGTATCCCTTCTCTTGGCTTACAGGCACCATGTCTACTCGTACAATTCTTGATTAGATCCGTGGTACATTAAGAGAATCCCATATCTATGCCATAAGTGAGCAAGAGAAAAATCTCTTCGGCTACGTGGCAACCATTAAGCTCGATTGGGGATTACTTTATACCGCATCAGAATGTTGGGATCCCGATCATCATGTCTTCCGTTTTGGCAACCAAGAAATGTGTCCCACCTTTGAAGAATGGTGTGCCTTATTGGAATATCCTGTAGATGGCCCTCTAGTGAAGCCATCCTGTGTTCCAGATTATCGTCCTTTGTTCCTTCGCTTAATGAATAATCCCGATGAATCCATGAACTCTTTCATGAAAGGCCAAGAAGTGTCCATGCAACATCTGATTGACATTTACCCTCCTGTGGGACACATTGGTGCTGTTGATATTCAAAAAGCCCGACGTCGTGCTTTGAGATTCTGCTCATTTGCTAGGTTCCTCACTGTCCAGCCTTCTCGCTTTGCGTCAGCTGTTCTTTTGGACCTCGTTGATCAAATGGATCATGGTGCCAATCCAGTTCCTACTATCCTTGCAGAAACCTTCAATGGATTGGATGATATGGCTCGTCTTCGTGCCAGCTCAGGTCCAGGCTCTTATGTTCGCTCCTTCGTTGGTTCTTTCTCGGGATGTCCTGCATTACTCCAGGTGTGGTTGGGCCACAAGCTAAAAATTGCAGCTCCTGTCCATTTTGATCATACGTTGTACACCTTCAGCGAATGGCGTCATGATGTTTCTTTCGATCATAAAAGTGATTGGGTTGAATGGTTAAATTCTCGCCAACAAGATCAGATTTATTGGCAAATTCCTGGAATCCAAGAAGCTGTCTTCAACACCGGAGAAGCTAACTACGTTCGCCTTCTTGGTCTCAAAAAGACTTCCTTTTATGTTCCTGCCAGGATTCTGTGTCAGTATGGAAGGGAGCAATCTATTGCACCTCCCCTTCGTCATTTTTATCCGCCTGAGGATCTCAAGCCCAAGATTGTCAAAGCCGTTTCATCTGCTTGGGATGTCAGAATCATCAAACCTTTAAAAGATTCAGCTGAGGAAGATTGTCGTCCGAAGAAGAAGTCTAAAAAGAATGCTTAGTTCCATGTTTAATCTTATCCGTTTATCTTTGAAAGAATGAACCCTGTACTCAAGCTTCAATGATTGATCAATAAAGTTCATCTTTCTCTCTCATTATCCTAGTCTATGCATGCGTCATTGTTTACTTCTTTCCGTGATTTTAAAATGTGTCTTTCAAATATTTCAGGGCAGTAAAACACCATAGCTAACCCCATTGCTCCTTGGGTTCGGGTCTCTTCACGATTGGAGAGGAATTCTGTCTCTCCACCACCCTCTCTGAGAACCCCAGCATCTCCTTCTTTCTCATCCTCACCAATGGCAGATAACCAAGATGGCTTTCCACCTGCTGCTATTACCGATACCCTCACCTTGATTCTCCAGCAACTTCAAGAGCTCAAAGAAGAGAACCGAGTTATCAAGGCTCAGCTTTCTGAGAAGTTGGGACCGTCGTTGTCCAAGGAGAAAGGGCCTATGCACCATGCAGCTACTTCAGCCGCACCTGCCCAGCCAGTATTCATCACTATCCCCGATAAAGCCGAAGAAGATTTGGAAAGAGAGCAGTACAGCGAGGATCGCAATAGGCCTTCTCAGTCCGTGGTTGATAAGACAGTTATGGAGAAAGTAGAAAGTCTTGCCAGGAAAGTTCAAAACATCTAGTTTCAAGACCAGGGTGGTTTCAATCCAAGTGATCTTACGCTGTTTCCCGAAATCCGTCTCCCTGCTAATTTTCAAATGCCAGATTTCGACAAATATGATGGTGTGGGTTGTCCAATCACCCATTTACAGATGTTTACCATCATGTGTCAGCCTCAAGGCTTATCTCCTGAGCAAATGGCTCAATTGTTCCCGGTTTCCCTAACCAAGGTCGCTAGAAGGTGGTTCATGGTCCTAGACAAGACTCGTTATAAGACATGGAAAGACATCAGTGAGCAATTCATCAGGCAGTTCAAATATGACGATGGGACAGAAATTACTAGAAAGGATTTGGAAAGGACCAAGCAAGATTCGAGGGAATCTATTCTAATTTTTGTGAAGAGATGGAAAAGACTAGCAGCTGCGCCCTTCTGAGGAAGAGCAGGTCCAGATAATCATGAAAAATATTTCCCCCCAGCTCCAGTATCACATGTCGTTGTAGTATTATCCGGACTTCAAACACTTTATCGTGGCAGGCACCCAAATAGAGGAGGCTATGGCTCAAGGTGTATTCAACCGAAGTAACCCGAATACCAGAGAATTCAGGAAGTCTCCATCAGCTGAAATTAATAACCTTTCCCGCTCCAAGCCTCAGCCTTCAAAACCTCAGAACCCCATGGTGATGGATTATACCCAACCTGGTGTCGCACCTCGGCCACAGGCCCAGACAGAATTTGCCCCTCTCCCTCTTCCACCATCTGAGATACTCAAGGAGTGTCTAGCCTCAGGTCGCATAATCCTGCCCGACATTAGGGCTCTTCCTAATCCTTTACCAGCAAATTGGCGAACAGATCAACACTGCGAATACCATAGAAATTCCGTCCATCTCACTGATAATAGCATTGCCCTAAAATTCAGAATCCAGAGGTTGCTTGACAATACATGCCTTGTGTTCGAGCCAAGACCCGATACTACTAATAACCCATTACCGAATCGTGCAATACTTCCGCCAGCCGATCGCAATGCTTAGATAACTGAGGGTTCAAAGGTGCACAGGTCTGGTTGCAATGAAAAGAATCAAAAGTTGAAAGTACCAGTTGTGAGCCAGCTTTCGCCGAGCCTCCGAAGCTGAAAAGTTGCAGCAGTTAAAGTTTTAGTCATTTACTATTTTATGTTGAGTCAGTCATCATGGTCAGTACAATTGTTGAGTCCGGTCTTACAGTTCAAGGTCAATGCCTAGTCGAGGCAAATTATCTTTTGCTTTTCTTTTATTGAGAGTTGTGAATACTGAGCATGTTTAGGATAGGTCGTCAGATGTTAGAGCTTTCTCTTTAAATAAAATTTGAAGTCCCAATAATTCATTTGTGTCTGTTTCTTAAGTATGCTTTTGATCTTAAAGTAAGACTCCCTCCTCAAATGAGGACAAAATTGGCGAAACTCCACTTGAGTCACGACAATTACTTGAACAAGAGGAGGAACGCCAATCCCAGCCTTTCAAAGATGAAATTGAAGTGGTAAGCACTAGTACTGAAGCTTTGATTCAGTGAATGCCGATGAAAAGTACATTACCCTCTGAAGAGTGTGAAGAATTGATAAACTTATTTCAAGAATAAGAAGATTGTCTAGAAAAGCTACAACCGATACCAGGGGCAAGACATAGATAGAAAGCTCAAGAGAATGAAGAAAGTGAGAGACATATGCTATACAAGGGACATAGAGTGGGAACAACTTTCATATTTCCAATCAATGACCTTGATTCTCAAATTCATAACATGAGGCCAACAAATTCAAGATAAGAAGTTCAAAAGCAAGCATTGAAAAGTGATCATCAGATATCAAGAGTTACAAATCCATAGATGAAGGATGTCAAAGAACAAGTTTCGTTCTATGAAAGTCGAAAGCACATATTAGAACCTTGAAAGAAGAAGATCCATTATCTCTTACCTGGAAATGCCGTCAAACTCTGAAAAAAAAATTTAAAAAAAAAAGAAAAAAATAATAAATAATCAGTACCAGAGGGACTCTAGTAACTTAGATCGATTCCCAATCTGAACATCGGAAGGCCTCCTTTGGCCGATTAAATCCCAAAATCAGAACCCAATGTCAAAAGAATACCGGTTTGCAAACCCTTCGAGTCTGAATCAAATTTTCTTGAAAACCCATCAAACTCGGGGCATTCGCCCCGAACTACGCGAGACTGATCCCTACACTGGGGTACTTAGGCAGCTCGGTTAAACCGAGTTCGGTCGATTCAAAAAAAAAAGAAATTCAATCCTTTCAAAAAAGAAGAGGGACGAGTTCCAAAAGAAGAGAAATCAATTATTCCAGAAAGAAAAGAAAAAATAAAAACCAATTAACCTTCAAACAATTTATCTTCAACCTAGGGGCATTCGCCCTGAACTACACACGACCTGATTCCTACCTTGAGATATGTAGGCAACCTATTCACAGGTTTGGTCGAAATCTTTGTTAACCTTAAGCCATTCTTTGACAAGCCCTATCCTACCTATTAAGTCCTCCCGATGTTCAGAACTAATGATCTAGGTCTCGAGACACAATAAAAAAAAATGATGAATAAGAAAAGGAACGGAGTTTGAAGATCTGCTAGACTGAAAACCTGAAAGGGCGGTCTAGGCAAAATTTAAGATCATTCCCCTGCTAAGTTGAAAATCCGAAAGGGCGGCTTAGGCAAAAGCTGAGGGGATAGCCTGCTGGATCGAAAACCTAGAAAGGTGGTTTAGGCAAAAATTAAGGCTAGCACGGTCCGCCAAGTTAAAAAACCCGAAGAGGTGACTTGGTCACGGTAAGAGAACCATTATAAGAAGGCTACAGCCGGTATCAAGACTGAAGATCAACTGAAGTTCAAACAAATTCAAGTGACATCCTCAAAACTGGGGGCATTGAAGCTAAGCAATTTTAGGGGTCGTAATTAAATCTTTGAGGCATTACTGTTTTAAGGAAAAAGTCCAGTGTTTACCAATTGAAAAACCAGTCTTTGAAAAGATAAACTTACCAAATAAAACGTTAACTAAGTCGGAAGCATCACTGTGTCTGTCAGTGTAGTTAGTCAATCTTTGTCATTCTATGTTCACTCCTTCAGAGCTGCTCAATCCTTTGAGTAGTGCCTTTTATCTAAGTTTTCTCTTTAGAAAGAGTCAATCGTCGTTCTTATGTCCAAATGATGCAACTGTCTTGGTGAGGGAGGCCCGGCCTCGGCAGCTCCCTGCGATCGTATGAAAGAACTCGGTAATCTAGTCAAGCAGCCTCATTTCAAAGAAGATCAACTCAGAAAAAATCAGAAGTAGAAACATCAGAAAGCCCAGCTTCCGTAAAAAGATCATACCCCAGGAAGGCACCTTAAGCTTGGAAGAGCCTCAGATGCAATGATGGTTGAGCCAATTTCTCAAAAAGATGAACCATTAAAATTCAGAATCTCCTTCCAGTTAGTTAAATACTATCCTGGTCAAGAAACGTTTATCTATGCACCTGTCAAGAGGCAAATCTCACTTTTCCATGATTATATCCAAGAGAGCTGTTGTTCTAGATTACCAATTTCAAGTATCATGTTCAAGGTTTCAGTTATCAAAATCCCCAGAAGACAAGACCAGCAGTCCCTTTGAGAAAAATCTTGTTGAAGTTTCATAAAAGTGTTCATAATCCATTCTTGTTAGTAATGGTTCTTCGTTCCTAAGGTTTGCCATTTTATCACTTGTCAAAGTCCTAGTTTCCAATATCTTTACCGGGCACGATCTATAATGTCCCCGATTTCATTGAATTCCAAAAAATCTAAAATTCATCAAATCCAATCTTACGTCAAATTCAAATTCATGAAAAATCTCTAAATTCTTCGTTGTTGAATTCATCAATCGAAGCTATCTCGTTTCTTTGAACCCGTCTGTGAACGGTGTCTCATCTTCCGGGTTCATTTGGGAATGGCCTGTTATCTTCTTCTAACCCGTTTGGGAGCGGTGCATCATTTTTCTAAATCCATTTGGGAATAGTTTCTTATATTCTTCGAGCCCGTTTGTAAACGGTGTCTCATTTTATGAGTCCATTTGTGAATGGTCTCGTGGTCTCTTTGAACCCGTTTGTGAACGGTGTCTCATTTTCTGAGTCCATTCGTGAATGGTCTCATGTCCTCCTTGAGCCCGTTTGTGAACGGTGCCTCATTTCTCAAAAATCAAAAATTTATTAAATCCAATCCCCGATTCAAAAAAAATCCAATCCAACGTCAAATTCAAGTTCATGAAAAATCTCTAAATTCTTCGTTGTTGAATTCATCAATTAAAGCTATCTTGTTTCTTTGAGCCCGTTTGTGAACGGTGCCTCTTTTCTCGAATCCATTTGTGAATGGTCTAGTCTTCTCCTTGAGCCCGTTTGTGAACGGTGCCTCATTTCTTGAGTCCATTTGTGAATGGTCTTGTCTTCTCCTTGAGCCCGTTTGTGAACGGTGCCTCATTTCTCGAATCCATTTGTGAATGGTCTCGTCTTCTCCTGGAGCCCGTTTGTGAACGGTGCCTCATTTCTCGAGTCCATTTGTGAATGGTCTCATCTTCTCCTTGAGCCCGTTCGTGAACGGTGCCTCATTTCTCGAATCCATTTGTGAATGGTCTCGTCTTCTCCTTTAGCCCGTTTGTGAACGGTGCCTCATTTCTCGAGTCCATTTGTGAATGGTCTCGTCTTCTCCTTGAGCCCGTTTGTGAACGGTGCCTCATTTCTCGAGTCCATTTGTGAATGGTCCCGTCTTCTCCTTGAGCCCGTTTGTGAACGGTGCCTCATTTCTCGAGTCCATTTGTGAATGGTCTCGTCTTCTCCTTGAGCCCGTTTGTGAACGGTGCCTCATTTCTCGAGTCCATTTATGAATGGTCTTGTCTTCTCCTTGAGCCCGTTTGTGAACGGTGCCTCATTTCTCGAGTCCATTTGTGAATTGTCTCGTCTTCTCCTTAAGCCCGTTTGTGAACGGTGCCTCATTTTCTGAGTCCATTTGTGAATGGTCTCATGTCCTCCTTGAGCCCGTTTATGAACGGTGCCTCATTTCTCGAGTCCATTTGTGAATGGTCTCGTCTCCTCCATGAGCCCGTTTATGAACGGTGCCTCATTTTCTGAGTTCATTTGTGAATGGTCTCATGTCCTCCTTGAGCCCGTTTGTGGACGGTGCCTCATTTCTCAAAAAATCAAAAATTCATCAAATCCAATCCCCGATTCAAAAAAAATCCCATCTTACTCAAATTCAAGTTCATGAAAAATCTCTAAATTCTTCGTTGTTGAATTCATCAATCAAAGCTATCTTGTTTCTTTGAGCCCGTTTGTGAACGGTGCCTCATTTCTCGAGCCCATTTGTGAATGGCCTCGTCTTCTCCTTGAACCCGTTTGTGAACGGTGTCTCATTTCCTTGAAATCCGTATAAATACGTCATTTCATTCTCCCTGAGTCCATTTAAAAATAGTCTCTTCTCTTGGAACATCATATAAATGTGATGTCCCATTCCTTGGAATTCGTATAAATACGATATTCCATTGTCCTTGAGTTATCTTTGAGCATCATATGAATATGGTGTCTCATTTTCTTGAAATCCGTATAAATACGTCATTTCATTCCCCCTGAGTCCATTTGAAAATTGTCATTTCTCTTGGAACATCATATAAATGTGAAGTCTCATTCCTTGGAATCCGTAAAAATATGGTATTTCATCTTTTTCAGAATCCATTCGAAAATGGTATCTCATTCTCTCGTTGCCCGTTTGTGAGCGGCACCGCAGCGGGATTTTTTTTTACTGCATTCCGATTCTAGGACTTCGTTTAGGGTCTTGCATTAGGTAGTAAATGTTTGCGTCTAGGTTCCGTTTCGTGTAGAGTTCTTTGTTGATTAAAGCTGCGCAAAATGGCTCTGTCACTTTGGCTTTGGTGTTCGATGACTACGTCATCTCTACCAAAGAGGGGCATCTGTAGACACCCCCATTTTGCTCCGCCTTAGTCAACAGAGAAGTTAGTGTTTTTCTATCGGTTCTTCGGTATTTTTCATTCCCATGTCCGTCTCTTATATTTCCTTAATCTTTCCGATCATTTCTGCCATGTTTCGCATTTTTCCGCTGAGTGTTGAGAAGGGTTATTCACGAGAATCCGAGCAAGGGAGAATTCGGACCCGTTTGGTGGGCCCGCATTGAGCATTTGTTTAGATTTGGATCAAGCAGGGGGGCCCGCGCATTGTTTTAATGAAAAATGAGTTTTGAGCCTACCTCGATCCAATGCCTAAAGATGACCATCAAGGGAACGGTCAAGATCTCAGAAAAGTCATTTTAACAACCAATTTTGTTGCGACCATCAAATTAAGCCATCCAGATAACCCCTGAGAACTATGCAAGGAGCACAACGAATTTATATTAAGGTTCATTAAATGAGTGGCTCGGATTATCCCATGAAAATGATTTAGGGATGAGATCGGATTGCCCTATGGAGCTGATTAACGGAAATATTTGGGTTCACATCTTATGTATAATCCAGCCCATCCAATTAAGCGGTTCATATTATCCTATGGGGTGGGCCCCATCCTTTAAAAAAAAAAATAATAATGATAACAAAGCAAGATATGGAATTCAGCCATACAACAGGGGACCCGCTTGGGATTGATGCTGAATCTAAATAAATAAATTCCTATTAAGCTTTGAGGGCATAAAAAGAAAGCAGGTGCATTTTATAAGGTATTTTCGTCCATCTTCTTCTTTGAGAAAGACCGCGAATAGAAATTTTATGTTAAGTGATTCTCGAAGATTGTTTTTAGGGAGGAGGCAATAAAAAAAAAAGGGAAACAAAGAAGAGGAGAGGAATCTGTTTCAAGGTAAGAAAGGTATGGTTCTAAAAAAAAAAAAAAGTTATAGATAGCAGCTTGGGTGTTTGATAAAGAAAGAAAGACAGCAAGTGATGCACCCTCTAGTGTTAGGAAGCTTTGAAGAAAAAAAGAAAGATACCCATTTTGGAAGGAGGTGGCTCGGTTTTTCTGTGGAAAAGAAATAGCAACTCTATATAAAAAAAAAAAAACGTGAGCTGGTGGGAGGTTCGGTTTTTTTTCTCCCCTTGAGAGCTTCCGTGTTCTCTTCTCCCTTAGGAAGCTTCTGTTTTTCTTTTTCCCCTTGATAACTTCGGTGTTTGATCTCTATCAACTCTCTCACTCTCAACCTCTCAAGCACCCAACAGCCGGCTCTATCTCTCCTTCTCCAACTCTCTAAAAAACAGAGTACCGTTTTCTTTTCTTTTTTCTGTCTTGACAAAAAACAAGGAGAAGCAGAGTACCGTATTTCTCACTCCCTCTCTGTCTCTCATTCACCTTCAACCTCTCTACTCTCTCACCTCTCTCACCCATACTCTCTCTAATGAAATAAAAGAAAAAAAAAAAAACAGAGTCTGTGTTTACATAGACTCTCTCCCTCTGTTTTTTTTTCTCGACCATTCTCACTCGCCCTCTGATCCCTCTCATCTCCCTCACCCATCTGCCATTTTCCCTCAACAGCATTTCTATTTTATTTTTTTTTTAAATAAAAAGAAAAAAAACAGAGCATCGCATGCTCTGTTTTTTTCCACGTTCTCTCTCACACTCTCTCTCGGTTCCGCACACACTCTCTCTCTCTCGCACACCCTCTCACTCTCTCACTCTCTCTATATCCCTCTCTCTCTCTCTGTCTCACTCCCTCAGTCTCTCAGTCTCTCACTCTCTCGGTCACCCTCCCACTCCCTCTCTGTCGGCCTCTCCCTCTCTCTCTCTCTCTCTCTCATTCTCTATCTCTCACCTTCTCTCGGCAGTGAAGAAAACTCCACAAAATAAAACTAAAAAAAAAGAAAGAGCGAAAGAAAGCGAGCATTGGATTACGCGTCGGCGATATTTTTCGGGTTCTCCGGCTCTCGGATTCTGCGAGGATCCCCACCATAGGTAAGTACACTGTTCTCGAATTTTTCCGAAATTATTTGGTATATTTTTAGATTTTTGCATGATTTTTAAGCATTTAAATGATTTTAATTCAATATTAAATGTGTGTGCTTAAAATCATGATCTGCATGAGTGTTTCAATTCCGTTTCGTCTCGAAATTTAATACAATGTTCTACTTAAATGGAGTAAAATAACTATCGGATCGGATCGGACATTGGATCAATGGTTTTTTAGAATTTGAGTGAAGAATGGTATTTTATTTAAAATAATGGCTGAGTAATTACGAAATTCGAAAAAATAGCCATCTCAGGATGATCTATTTTTTGGAATTTTAAATTTTTCTTGTGTTCATCATATCCGAACAAGATTAGGGGACGTTTTCCGGAGTCGTAATTTTCTCGAAATTCGTGTTTTAAAAATAGAAAACTCTTCAAAAATATCCTTTTGGCGAAGAAAAATAAAATATATACTAAACAAATTCCAAAGTTAATGAAATTTCGTGAGAAAATAATATGGTACTGATACATTCTACCATGAATTTTTGAGAATTTCTAGAATTTGTTTGGTATATTATTTTATGCTTTCTTTGAAAATTATCAGATTTTGGGAGAATTATTACTGACATCAGATCACGGATAAAATTTTCAAAAGTTTTACATTAGCCTTAAATTCCATATTTCTTGTCGCTATAAAATTTTCAATTGGTTTGGAGCTTTTTTCATGTGGAATGTAGTGTTAATTCATAATCTAGTTTGAAAATTGAAAAATCCGAAATTGATGGTAAATAGTTTCTAAAATTCATGAAAATCTCACAGCATGCGTATTTTACTTATACCATACTACTGTAGAAATTTCATTGAATTTAGATTTCTATTTCTAGTAGTTTTTGTGTTATTTTTGCAATCTGGTCACTTAATTGTTAAACCAAAATTAAATATGAGCTTAATGTAAAAATCAGTAAAACTCTTCCAATAAGCGACATGCATTCCCATCTTGCTGCTGTAGAAGTTTCAATTCATTTCGAATTCGTTTGCAACAATTTCACTTGTAAAATCACCCTTATGGTATAAAACTGCTAAAATTCATTGAAAATTCGAAATTAATTAAAAATCTTCACAAAGCTCCTAAGGAACCTTAAAATTCTGTCACATATTAATTCCTTAATCCATCGAAACTGAAATTTTAGGATTTTTAGATTTCCCTAGAAAAATGGCCAGCACATCCATAATCGTATCCATATTGTACTCGATCTTTGACAATTTGAATATTTAAGCTATAGCACGTTGTTGGCTCCGAGGTTACTGTCCATGGAAATCCTGAGATATGCCAGGCAATAAGGTGCTATAACCTAAGTATTAAATTGCACAAGGAAAGAGCGCACGATTCCCTTCCTTGGATGTTATTCTGGGCCGAAATTGGTGAACCCTAGAGCCATTGGCAATCCTTAAATGTCCAGAAACTGAAAATCCTTGAAATCTGAAATTCATTAACTTCAAGAACTTGAATCGATTTGTCTCGAGTCTTTCGGAACCATTGGATTATGGTTCCGATATAAGAACCATTAGAGCCCAATTTAGGAACACTGGTGTCAGGTCGTGTCCTAGGTTTTAGGGAGTCTTAGGTTTTAGGGAGTCCTAGAGTTAGGAGTCCAGCCTCATCACGGACGTTTGCTATGAATAGCAACCATGCCATAGGCTTAGTGACACTAGTCACCCAATCTTTCCCTAGGACAAGCCTAGTCAACTAGGATGTAGGCGAACCTGCATTAGTCTAAGGAATAACTTGCATTTAGATAAGAATCATATAGCATCTTAGATGAAATCCTAGGATAATAAAAATCCTCAACTTGAATTAAATAACTTCTCCTAAAACTGTTGAAACAGTCAATCCCGTCTAGGTCGGTGTCTTAGTTGAGTTAGGCATAAGTAGCTTAGCTTAGGTGCACCGAACTACGTCGACTCTGATCCCAGTGAGGCTTGGGTACGTAGGCAGCTTGGATGTCTAATGGCATACCAACCGCGAGTCGGCACTACAACAAATTGTGGTGTTTTGTATATTAATTTTCTCGTAAATGCTTAATCAAATCACTTAGGATTTTCCATGAAATTAGAATTTTAGGAGAACTTTCACTTAGATTGAATTCAAACAAATAAAGAAATCAAGATACATATTTAGGATTCACATTGAAATTAGATCATAGGATGCATGTCACTTAGTTCGCACATTAACATAGAGTTGAATGAGCCATTTAAAATAAATTTAAAAGAGTTAGCTTTTGGAATCGAAGACCGATTATCGGGCAGAAATGGTGCATGTGGTGGATAACTCCTCATACCTTCCATTCTCGTAACCAGGTAGCGAGTCTAGATTTCTAGTTAATTTCGGGTCCTAGATCCCACATCTAGGTGGCGACTCTGTCACTCTCTTTTGTGTGGAATTCGGATTGCCTTAGTGATCCCAAGTTCACATAAAAGATGAATTAAAATCAATAATAATAAGCACACGCTAATCGCGTGGGTACGAGAGACCAAGAGGAGGCGTGGCGGCTCGCGCCCCACCCCTCTCGCGGGCTCGGGTCCCACAGCTGCAAGATGGGTTTTAGCACAAAACGACCCAAAAAAGAGTTTGAACTTCAGGGTTTCTCTCCTCCAAGAGTCCCAATCTCTCGGAAAATTGTCAGCCCCAAGATGGTTCGAATGTCCATTCAAGAACACGCTCGAAAAATCAAGATGGAGAATTGAACCAGATGAGGGTTGTTGCAATACTCCAAACCTGGAAATTGCAAACCACCATACAAGACGAATTCGATGGGTGAAAAATAACACACTTTCAATGAAGCAAACATCTCTTTGTGATTGGTGTGAAGAAGAAATCACACACACGAGTGAATACTCTCATGCTCAAAACGAAGTCTGAGAGGCAGATGATCCAAAGATAAGTCCAAGAGAGGAGAACGAAAAACCAAAAACGAATTTAGGGTTTTCTTAATGCTTCAAGATTGTTAGAGTAATTAGGTCAAGCAAGAGGTTGCTTGAAGCATTACACCAAATGTATCTAATTTGGAATACCAAGTTTGTTGCCTCCGGCCCCTATATATAGAGATACACTAGGGTTTTAATAGATTAATGGGCTCTAGCCCAAATAGGCCCACTACACTGGTCCATTATCTTATTGGGCTTATATTAGAACATAATAGGGTTATATTATATACCCAACAGCTCATCCCTCTACTATTATCCCCACTAAGATGAGTACTAAATTTTAAACTCCGACGTTATTATTATTTCACCTTTGTATGAAATCTACATATTTGATTATCCTTCTTTTCTTCTAGGTAGTAGAAAACTTAATGTCCTTTTGGGTTTATTACTTTGTTATGACTCCATTTCCCCTCCTACTTTCTCTCTACTTTGCTTTTTCCTTTTATGCTATTAGATACGTTCTAAATTTTAAGATCGATTTGAGTCCATTGATGTTAACAACTACTCTCCTTGATTCTTAGGCACATAAGTGTTGGGGATGAATTTTGGTGGAGATATAGAAGAAAATGATGCTTCAAGACGCGTTGCAATGTCGCTTTCCTTCAGACGGTATTCGCACCCATCACTGGATTGATGTGCAACGGGGATCTACGAGTTCGCCTCCAAGATACAATGAAGCCCAATAGGCAAGACCAATAGATGTTTGTTTACACATTGCACAAGTGGAAACAAACCCAAAACACCCTGAGATTGTGCAAGTCTTTGAGATACTAGTTTCTATTTTCACGAAAAATAAATAACTACAGATAAAACAATTACAGGGGAATAAAAACAGTATTTAGAAAACTCTAAGAGGGAGAAGAGGGCTTTGGAAATCACTAGAATGTAATTCCCACAAAGGAATCTCGGATTACTTCACGAATGGTGAGTTTCTAGTTTATTTATAGACTTTCTGGTGACTTTTCATGTAGAAATGTACCATTTCGTGGCACTTGATCACTATGGAGGCTTATCTAACCATTACATTGTGCCATAACACATTTATACGGTTCAAATCACTTCTATAGTGGCTCATGGATTATGTAAAACCTCCCTTCTCCCCCAATAACCATTAGATCGTGGCTGATCACCAATCTGCGGCTCATATCGTTCGCTATCGGCCTCTAACCTTTGGTACGTGACGGGTCGTGATCGAACAATCTAGATTGCACCTGTTCATTACCGGTGGTTACCACATGATCCAACACTCCGCATAGCACCCAACCAAGCATTAGCCATTGGAGCACATCCAATCGATCCTACGGTGTAAGTCGCACCCGCTTAGGATCACATCTGATCGACCCAATCTTTATCTAGCGGCTTACATCAAAGTTGGAGAAATTCAAGCGGTCCAATCGCTCCTTGCGACGATTTGTCATGGCAAGTGCAAAGTGCGAAAAAGCGCCATTAGCGTCCTACTGACCACACCGTGCTTGCGCGAACAACTTGTCAAGACCCATTTGTCCAACAAAGCAAGAGAGAAAAGTGGAAGGGTGTATATTAACCCCTCTCCACCTTTTTCTATTTTCCAATGTGGGACTAAAAATTTGGTTCCCACCAGCCTTTTTCTTATCCACTTTCGAAACACCCATTTTCCCCAAATAAAATATTTTTATTTTAAAAATCATTTTCAAGAAAACCTTTTATTTTGAAAATCACCAACAATAAGCCTAATTACTCCTATTATCCTCTATCTTGCCATCTATACATTGCAACTACAGTTACTCAAATGGCATCATCTCCATGCTTGAATTGCTATTTCGTTAGCTCATTATTTAGCCATTAAATGTAGTCTTTAAGCTATGTACATTTTAGGGGTGCAACTAGGGTTGGGTTCAACCCGACCCGACGGGTTCAACCCAAAAAAAGCCCTGTTGGGTCAGGTTCGGGTTTAGGTTGAGTTTTCCCAACCCGGGTTGAGTTCAGGTCAGATTCGGGTTGAGGATTAATTTTGGTAACCCGACCAGAGTTCAACCTAACATTTTTTATGAATTTTTTTTTGTAAGCTTAAAAATTGGGGTTGGGTCTAGGTGGGTTCAGGTTGGAAAAAAAGGGTTCCTCGGGTCGGGTCAGGTTGAACCTCGTCGGGTTGGAAATCGGGTCAGGTTCGGGTTGGAAAAAATGGGTTCCTCGGGTCAGGTTGGCCTTAACTCGACCCAACCCAACCCGAGTTGCACCCCTAGTATACCATAGATTACATTTCAAATATACCTTCTCCTTATTTTCATGCTTCGCTTATAAACCTAAAAAGAGTAGTTTCCTTCTTGGTTTTGTACAACAGCTAGTGAACTAATTATTTTGAGTAACTAGGGGGTGGGAAACAAGGCAAAATTTCCAAAAGAGGCGTAGAAGACAAAAAAATTGAGTAGTAATAGTCACGCAACCATATAGAGGGTTGTCCAGACCGTTTAAAATGATGATGAACCAGTAAAGGGGGCAGAGAAATGCGGGCAATAGGGGATGGTCCCAGAGAAGAACGAATGGAACATGTAGGCGTTTGTTCTGTGCGAGGAATGGCAGTGGTAGTGGTAATGGTATTCTTGGTAGTACAGAAATATGTTCCGTAGGTGTAGATAAAGTAGGGTCTTGTAATGGTGGAGGTAAAATAAAATTAGTAGCAGGTATGGGTAAAGATGGTGGAGAACTAGTGAAATTCAGATAAGTGAGTATTGTGGAAGAAAAAGGAAATGTAGTCTCATGGAAGATCATATGTCAACTTGAAAAGATTTGATGCATGGTGAGTGTTAGGCCTAAAATTGGTAACAGATACGGCAGTGACGTAGGTGCTGATCTTGCGGGCCCAAGGAGCTGAACTGAAAGAACTGAGTGCTGCACAAGAGCGCACGAGGTCAGAAGACCAACCCGGAGTTGTTGCTCCGAACGGGCCCTTCGACACTCAAGTCAGTATGAGCAGAAGTGCAGAGCCTAAACTTTAAGAGTGGTGGTTCAGAAGTTATTATCCCCTTCTTTGAGCCTCAGGAGGCCTTTTATAGAGAGAGCCCTGGGTGGTTGAATTACCTACTCCAGGACAGGTGTCGGCCCATTTGTGGGTTTAGGTTTACCTGCTCTTGGCAGATTACCAGACTACCCCTGGGCAAGTGCCGAATTCGTGGTGGGCCCTTTAAGGGCCACGTGTCGGCAGCTAATTGGTCGTTGCTTTTCATACCCCATCAGTTGCCCCCCAGTTCTCCAAGTCATTGTGGTGATTTGGGGAAGTAGGAGGCTGTGCTCCGAATCTGCTGGAAAAATGAAGTGAAATGATATGTTCGGCCAAGCCATCTGGGCGGCCTAGGATAGCCAGAAACTTGGAATGGACTCTGTCTGGCCAAGCCATCGGGGCGGCCAGGGACGGGCAGAAACTCGGAGTGAAATCTATCCGGCCAAGCCATCTGGGTGGCCTGGGACGGGCAGAAACTTGGAGTGAAATCTGTCCGGCCAAGCCATCTGGGCGGCCGGGGACAGCCAGAGGTTGAAGCGTAAGATCTGTCCGGCCTAGGACGGCCAGAAGTTGAAGTGTAAACTTTGTCCGGCCAAGCCATCTGTCCGGCCTGGGACGGTCAGAAGTTGAAGTGTAAAATCTGTCCGGCCAAGCCGTCTGTCCGGCCTAGGACGGCCAGAAGTTGAAGTGTAAACTCTGTCCGGCTTGGGATGGCCAGAAGTTGAAGTGTAAAATATGTCCGGCCAAGCCGTCTGTCAGGCCTGGGACGGCCAGAAGTTAAAGTGTAAAATCTGTCCGGCCGAGTCGTCTATCCGGCCTGGGATGGCCAGAAATTAAAGTGCAAAAATCTATCCGGCTAGGCCGTACAGATTTTTGGCGAACGCGTCATATTCTGTCCGGCTTGGGCCGGGCAGATTTTTGTCGTTTTGCGGACGCGTCATATTCTGTCCGTCTTGGGACGAGCAGATTTTTGTCTTCTAGAGGACGCATCATATTCTGTCCGGCTTGGGACGGGCAAATTTTTTGTTGCTTTATGAAACGCGTCATATTCTGGCCGGCTTCGGACGGGCAGATTTTTGTGTTCTAGCGGACGCGTCATATTCTGTCCGGCTTGGGACGGGCAGATTTTTGTCGTTTTATGAAACGCGTCATATTCTGGCCGGCTTCGGACGGGCAGCTTTTGTGTTCTAGAGGACGCATCATATTTTGTCCGGCTTGGGACGGGCATATTTTTGTCGTTTTATGAAACGCGTCATATTATGTCTGGCTTGCACTGGGCAGATTTTAAGACGGGCACTGT
Source organism: Tasmannia lanceolata (assembly GCF_043159265.1). NCBI lineage: Eukaryota > Viridiplantae > Streptophyta > Magnoliopsida > Canellales > Winteraceae > Tasmannia > Tasmannia lanceolata. The sequence goes on along the minus strand of NW_027518679.1, from coordinate 35,831,293 downwards.
GGGACCCGATCCCTTCAGAGGGGTGGAGCGCGAGCCGCCACGCTCTCTCTTGGTCTCTCGTACCCACGCGATTGGCGTGTGCTTCTTAGTATTGATTTTAATTCATCTTTTATGTGAATTTGGGATCACTAAGGCAATCCGAATTCCACACAAAAGAGACTGACAGAGTCGCCACCTAGATGTGAGATCTAGGACTCGTAATTAACCAGAAATCTAGACTCGTTACCTGGTTACAAGAATGGAAGGTATGGGGATTTATCCACCACATGCACCATTCCTGCCCGATAATCAGTCTTCGATTCCAAAAGCTAACTCTTTTAAATTCATTTTAAATGGCTCATTCAACTCTATGTTAGTGCTAACTACGGGACATGCATCCTATGATCTAATTTCAATGTGAATCCTAAATGTGTATCTTGATTTCTTAATTTGTCTGGATTCAATCTAAGTGCAAGTTCTCCTAAGATTCTAATTTCATGGGGAATCCTAAGTGATTTAATTAAGAATTTACAAGAAAATTAATATACAAAACACCACAATTTGTTGTAGTGCCGACTCGCGGTTGGTATGCCATCAGACATCCAAGCTGCCTACGTACCCAAGCCTCACTGGGATCAGAGTCGACGTAGTTCGGTGCACCTAAGCTAAGCTACTTATGCCTAACTCAACTAAGACACCGACCTAGACGGGACTGACTGTTTCAACAGTTTTAGGAGAAGTTATTTAATTCAAGTTGAGGATTTTATTATCTTAGAATTTCATCTAAGATGCTATATAATTCTTATCTAAATGCAAGTTGTTCCTTAGACTAATGCAGGTTAGCCTACATCCTAGTTTACTAGGCTTGTCCTAGGGAAAGATTGGGTGACTAGTGTAACTAGACCTATGGCACGGTTGCTATACATAGCAAACGTCCGTGATGAGGCTGGACTCCTAACTTTAGGACTCCCTAAAATCTAAGACTCCCTAAAACCTAGGACACGACCTGACACAAGTGTTCCTAAATTGGGCTCTAATGGTTCTTATGACGGAAACCGTGATCCAACGGTTCCGAAAGACACGAAGCAAATCGATTCAAGTTCTTGAGGTTAATTAATTTCAGATTTCAATGATTTTCGGTTTCTGGATATTTAAGGAAAACCAATGGTTCTAGGGTTCACCAATTTCGGCCTCGAATGGCATCCAAGGAAGGGAATCGTGCGCTCTTTCCTTGTGTAATTTAATACTTAGGTTATAGCATCTTATTGTCTGGCATATCTCAGGATTTCCGTGGACAGTGAACCTTAGAGCCAACAACATGCTATAGCTTAAATATTCAAATTGTCAAAGATCGAGTGCAATTGGGATACGACTATGGATGCATAGGCCATTTTTCCAGGGAAATCTAAAGATCCTAAGATTTCTGTTTCAATGGATTAAGGACTTAATATGTGATAGAGATTGAAGGTTCTTTAGAGATTTTCAGATGATTTTCAATTAATTTCGGATTTTCAATGAATTTTATCAATTTTAAACATATGAGTGATTTTACAAATGAAACTGTTGTAAACGAATTCGAAATGAGTTGAAACTTCTACAGCAGCAAGATATGATGAAATGTAGCTTACTGAAAGATTTTTATAGATTTTTACATTAAGCTCATATTTAATTTTGATTTAACAATTAATTGATCAGATTGCAAAAATAACACAGAAACTACTATAAATAGGAATCTAAATTCAATGAAATTTACACAGTAACAAGATATAAGTAACAATAGCATGATGTAAGATTTTCATGAATTTTGGAAACTATTTACTATCAGTTTCAGATTTTTTAATTTTCAGACAAGATTATGAATTAACAATACATCTCATATGAAACAAGATCTAAATCACTTGAAATTTTACAGAAACTAGAAATATGGAATATAAGACTACTGTAAAATTTTTGGGAATTTTATCTGTGACCTGATGTCTGTAAAAATTCTCTCAAAATCTGATAATTTTCAAAGAAAGCATAAAATAATATATCAAACCAATTCCAAAATTTCTGAAAAATTCATGGTAGAATGTATCAGCATTATATTATTTGCCTACGAAAGTTCATTAATTTTGGAATTCGTTTAGTATATATTTTATTTTTCTTCGTCGAAAAGATATTTTTGAAGAGTTTTCTATTTTTAAAACACGATTTTCGAGAAAATTACGATTCCGGAAAATGTCCTCCAACCTTGTTCTGATGTGATGAACACAAGAAAATTTTAAAATTCCAAAAAATAGATCATCCTGAGATGGCTATTTTTTCGAATTTCGTAATTACTCAGCCAATATTTTAAATAAAATACCACTCTTCACTCAAATTCTAAAAAAACCGTTGATCCAATGTCCGATCCGATCCTATAGTTATTTTTCTCTACTTAGATAGATCATTGTATTAAATTTTGAGACGAAACAGAATTGAAACACTCATGCAGATCATGATTTTAAACACACATATTTAATATTGAATTAAAATCATTTAAATGCTAAAAACCATGCAAAATACACAAAAAATACCAGATGATTCGGGAAAAATCCAAGAATGGGGTACCAACATGTGATAGAGTTTCTCGCCGAATCCAAAAGCCAGAGAACCCAAAAAATATCGCCGACGCGTAATTCACTCCGTTTTTCTTCTTTCTTTTCTTTGTTTTTTCTTCCCCACTGTGTATAGAGAGAGGGAGAGAGAGAGAGAGACACAGAGAGCTAGATAGAGAGAGAAATACATATAGATGGGGAGGGAGAGATAGAGAGGTATTGAGTGAAACAAGGTATGAAATAGAAGCAGAGATGGTGAGAAACGAGAGAGGAAAACCGAGAGCTTAGATAGAGAGAGTGTTTCGCAGAGAGTGAGAGTGACAGATTGATATGGAGTGTGAGGGATTGTGAGTGAGAGAGAAATGGAGTGAGATATATGGTGAATGAGAAAATAGAGGAACAAGTTAAAGAGGAGAGAAACCAATGGATACAATGCTCTGTTTTTGAGAGTTTTCTCTCTTTTCTTTTTTTATTGTACGAGAAACACAAAAAGCTGTTGAGGGGGAAGATGTATGGGAGATGGAAACACAGAAGGAGATAGGGAAGATGAGATATAGAATGAGAACCTAAAAAACAGAGGGGAGAATGAGAAACGTAAAAAAAAACAGAGGGAGGGGATAAACAAAAAACGGCACTCTATTTTTTACAATTTTCTTTTATTTTCTGCTTGGGGCTGAAGTGGATGAAGGAGATGTGGGATAGGGAGTGGGGGTTGGACCGAAGGTGAGGAGGGGCAGAGGGAGATTAGAAGATGCCGAATAGTGTTCTTCTTCCTCTTTTTTCATATCCTTGCTGTTTTTTTTTTTTTATATATTGTTTCCTCGCTGCTGTTCTTGACATAAACAGAGCACCGCTCTTTTTGATGGGCTGGAGAGAGCGAGAGGGTGAGAACCGAGGGATGGGTCAGGGAGATCATCGATAGGGGAGACCGAGACCTGATAATAATAAAAAAAAATCCTTTTTAAGAGCCCCCCCTCCGCGCTGTAATTTGTGCAATTTTCTTTCTATAGAATACCCATGGAAGCTTGCCAAGCAAGAACGAGGGATTGCCCAATATTTAGAGATGATAAAAAAAGAAAGTCTCTCGAGATTTCCATCCAATAGGTAAAATAATAAAGAAAAATATAGTTCAATATTGGAAATACAAACTTGCCATCAAGGAAAATACTTGACTTACCTATCAAATGGATGGGCCAATAGACACAGGTGAGAGCTATCCCACGAGTGGCTCAAATCATCCCCACGGTTTGGTCTATTCATGGGTTTCAATAAATCAATTATTGGACTTACAACTTGAACTTTCTGAGATGATCCTAACCATTCATCAGATGGGTCGAAGCATAAATGGGTTCAAATGTGCATTGGTCACGCCCTTAGTCTTTTCTATAGGATGATCGGAGCTATTCACTTGAATAAGCTATGGCATAAACGAGTTGCGCCCTCCTAAACCACTCCCTAGACCAATCCAAACCATGCAATTGATGGGCTGGTTGTGCAACCAACATCACCCCCATGGGCTGATCCGATCCATTCATTGTGACAGGCCATGGCATGGACAACTTGTATCCTCCAAATATCATCCCCATGGGATGATCCAAACCATTAATTTATAAAGTTGTGCCTCAAAAATTACCTCCAAGGGTTATCCAAATAATTCAACTTGATGATCACAGCGAAAATTGGTTGTTAAAGTGACATCTCTGAGATCTTGACCATTCCCCCGATGGTCATCTTTAGCCATTAGATCGACGCTGGCTCAATGCTAATTTTTTATTAAATCAACATGCGGGCCCCCCGGTTGATCCAAATTTAAACAAATGTTCAATGCGGGTCACCGAATAGGTCCAAATTCTCTCTTGCTCGGATTCTCGCGAATAACCACTCTCAACACTTAACGGAAAAATACGAAACATGGCGGAAATGATTGAAAACATCGAGAAAGCATAAGGGACGGACACGGGAATGGAAAACGATGGAAAACGGCTAGCAAAGACACTAATTTCTTTGCTGATTAGAGCGGAGCAAAATGGGGTGTCTACAGATGCCCCTCTTTGGTAGAGATGACGTAGTCATCGAATACCATAGCAAAATGACAGAACCATTTAGCGTAGCTTTAATCGACAAAGGACTCTCTAGACACAATGCAACTCAATATAATGCAAGACCCTAAACGAAATCCTAGAATTTGAATGCAATAAAACATCTCGCTGCGGTGCCGTTCACAAACGGGCAACGAGAGCATGAGATACGATTTTAGAATGGATATTCGGAGGGAAATGAGATATCACATTTATGTGATGCTCAAAGAGAATAAGAGACCATAGTCATATGGACTCGGAAAGAATGAAATACCGTATTTGTACGGATTCCAAGGAAATGAGACATCATAGTTGTATGATGTTCAAAGGGAATAAAAGACCATAGTCGTATGTACTCGAAGAGAATGAAATACCGTATTTGTACGGATTCCAAGGAAATGAGACATCATAGTTGTATGATGTTCAAAGGGTATAAGAGACCATAGTCGTATGGACTCGAAGAGAATGAAATACCGTATTTATATGGATTCCAAGGAAATGAGACATCATAGTTGTATGATGTTCAAAGGGTATAAGAGACCATAGTCGTATGGACTCGGAGATAATGAAATACCGTATTTGTACGGATTCCAAGGAAATTAGACATCATAGTTGTATGATGTTCAAAGAGAATAAGAGACCATAGTTGTATGGACTCGAAGAGAATGAAATACCGTATTTGTACGGATTCCAAGGAAATGAGACATCATAGTTGTATGATGTTCAAAGGGTATAAGAGACCATAGTTGTATGGACTCGAAGAGAATGAAATACCGTATTTGTACGGATTCCAAGGAAATGAGACATCATAGTTGTATGATGTTCAAAGGGTATAAGAGACCATAGTTGTATGGACTCGAAGAGAATGAAATACCGTATTTGTACGGATTCCAAGGAAATGAGACATCATAGTTGTATGATGTTCAAAAGGGAATAAAAGACCATAGTTGTATGGACTCGAAGAGAATGAAATACCGTATTTGTACGGATTCCAAGGAAATGAGACATCAGAGTTGTATGATGTTCAAAAGGGAATAAAAGACCATAGTTGTATGACTCGAAGAGAATGAAATACCGTTTTTGTACGGATTCCAAGGAAATGAGACATCATAGTTGTATGATGTTCAAAAGGGTATAAGAGACCATAGTCGTATGGACTCGGAGAGAATGAAATACCGTATTTGTACTGATTCCAAGGAAATAAGACATCACATTTGTATGATGCTCGAAGAGAAAATATTATTTTCAAATGGATTCAGAGAGATATGATAATTTGAGCTTTGAAAGAAATCGAAATTTTTAATTAACAACTTTAGAAGCAAAGGATTTAACAACACCATGTAGCAAAGGACTTTGAGGGCTTAAATATGAGATGCCACTTCATTAGCAACCTGCCCCAGTTTGAGGCATTCTAACCTCCTTCTATTCATTGACCAGAGATCATCTTTTCAAAGATTTTTTCGCCATTCGTGACATTCTCACCTTTTCCAAGTTTCTCAGAACCTGTTAATGAACCTGCCTTCAGAGTGATTGCACCCTACAATAATTCTAAAAATAGAGTTCGTAAATTTTTTTTTTCTAAAAAATAGAATCACAGACACTTGTAATAAAAGGACAAAACAAGAGAGATTACTCCAGTAATCTCGTGATGCTTCTGACTTATCAGTATTTTCTTTTGGGTTAGACTAGCCTCTTTTAAAGAACGTTTCTCCATTGATAAACATCTTCACTTATTTTTAATACAGTGATACTTCATATATCTTTCTATCAACTTTCGGATTGCTTTGGAATTAATGTCCATAGTTTCAGGAATTGTTGTTATTAGCTTTGCCTGACCTACTGTGATTTCAGAGATTGCTGTAATTCTTCTGGCGTGAACCCTATCTTACCACGACCAAGTCTTCCTTTTTGGATTTTCAACTTGGCGGACCGCTTGGCCTTAACTTTTGCCTGAATCGCCTTTTCAGGTTTTCGACTCAGCAGGCCACCCCCTTAACTTTTGCCTAAGCCGCCCTTTCAGGTTTTCAACTTAGCAGGGGAATGATCCTAAATTTTGCCTAAATCGCCTTTTCAGGTTTTCAATCTAGCGGATCTTCAAGCTCCATTTCTTTTTTTTTCATTTTCTTTATTTTTTTATTTTCTTTTTCTTTTTACCAGAACAGCAAAAGGACTTTATAGGTGGGGTAGGGCTTTTCAAAGAATGGCTTAAGGTTTTGCAAGAGTTTCGACCGAACCTGTGAACAGGTTGCCTACGTATCCCAGTGTAGGAATCAAGTCATGCGTAGTTCAGGGCGAATGCCCTAAATTCGAAGGTATTTTAATTTTTCTTTTCTTTTTGCATGGATTTTTTTTTCTCTTTTTTTTTCTTTTCAACTTCTGTTTGGAATAATTGATTTTCTTCTTTTGGAACAGCCGAACTCGGTTTGACCGAGCTGCCTATGTACCCCAGTGTAGGGATCAGGTCATGCGTAGTTCAGGGCGAATGCCCCTAGTATATTGGGTTTTGAAGGAAAATTTTATTTAGGCTCAAAAGGGTTTGCAAAAGGTTATATATATCTATTTTTTTTTAATCTTAGGTTATGAATTTGGGATTTATTAGGCCAAAAGACGGCCTTCTAGTGTTCAAGCATAGAACCTCTTGAGTTGATCAAGATTTGTTGGTTTCGGTAATATTTCTCCATTTAAATTACGGAGCTTGACGACTTTTCCGGGTAAGATTTGGTCCACAATATAGGGTCCTGACCAATTTGGCTTGAACTTGCCCCTTGGGTCAAACACTGGTGCTCGGTTCTCTTTCAAAACAAGATTGCCTTCTTCTAGATCTCTGATTTTAACCTTTTTATTAAAAGCCCTGGCTATTCTGCGCTGATAACCCTGCACATGGTAAAGCGCCTTTAACCTCTTCTCGTCTAGCATGTTCAGCTCTTTATATCTGACATCTGCCCATTCATTTTCTGGCAACTTGACCTCAGTCAATACCCGGAGCGAAGGTACACGGATCTCAACAGGTAGCACTGCTTCCATCCCAAAAACAAGAGAGTAGGGGGTTGCTCCAGTTGAAGCTCTAATTGACGTTCTGTAAGCCCACAAGGTGTACGGTAACTTATTCGACCAATCCTTATAAGTTTCTGACATCTTGCTAATGATCGTCTTGACATTTTTGTTTGCAGCTTCCACCGCTCCATTCGTCTGCGGCCGATAAGGTGAGGATTTATGATGCTTAATCTTGAACTCTTCGCAAAGAGTGATTACTTCCTTCTTGAAATGAGATCCGTTATCTGAGATATGCTCGTGGGGGATTCCATATCTGCATATGATGTTGGTGCGTATGAATTTAGCAACTGATGCGGATGTAAGCTTTGCGTAAGAAGCGGCCTCAACCCACTTGGTGAAGTAGTCAATTGCGACGAGTATGTACTCGTGACCATTTGATGACCTAGGAGAAATCTTGCCAATGATGTCAATTCCCCATACCGAAAACGGCCAAGGAGAGGTAAGAGAATGCAATTCGGTGGGTGGTACATGGATGAGATTCGCATGTATTTGACATTTATAACATTTCTTCACAAATGTATGACAATCTGCTTCCAATGTTGGTCAATAGTACCCCAGACGTAGGATCTTCTTTGCCAGCATCTTTCCATTCATATGAGGCCCACACACCCCTTCATGAATATCTGCGAGAATTTCCTCTGCCTGATCTTCAATGACACATAAGAGTTGAATTCCATGGAAAGACCGTCGATACAACTCTCCTCCACAAATGACAAAATTAGCTGCCAATCTCTGCAAAGTCCTTATTTCTTTATTCGACGCCTCATTGGGATGCCCTTGGCCTGAGATGTAGTTCTTTATGTCCGTATACCATGGTTTACCATCGGGACATCTTGCAGCTATCTCTATAGCATCAACATATGCAGGAGCCCATTGCTCTTGAACCGTGATGGGCCTCATCTTCATATTGTGAGGTATGTCAATCATAGAAGCTAATGTTGCTAAGGCATCGGCGAATCTATTCTTCAACCTTGGCAGATAACTGAAAGTGATGCACTGGAATTGTTTAGCAAGAGCATCCAAGTACTCATGATATGGCAATAGCTTTTCTTCTTTGGTTCTCCACTCTCCTTGAGTTTGGCAAATGATTAGCTTCGAATCTCCATATACGTCAAGATTCTCTATGCCTAAGGCCAATGCATCCTCAAGCCCAATAATGCATGCTTCATATTCTGCCATATTGTTGGTGCAATTGAATTGTAACTTAACGGCAAGGGGAACATGCTCATTTCGAGGTGACACCAGCAATGCCCCTACTCCTTGTCCTGTTTGATTTGCTGCTCCATCAAAATAGAGGGTCCAACCAGTTTCTGGGTATTCATCTTCTACCATCATGATCTCTTCATCTGGGAACATTGGTTTGAAAGGCTGATTTTCTTCTTGGGGTGCTTCTGCCAATTGCTCAGCAATGACTCGGCCCTTTACTGATTTCTGGGTTACATGGGTGATGTCAAACTCAGACAACAACAATAACCATCTGGCAGTCCTGCCTGTCAAGGCTGGTTTTTCAAAGAGATATTTCAGAGGATCCATCCTTGACAGGAGCAAGACCTTATGCGATAAAAGGTAATGCCTGAGTCGCTGAGTAGCCCAAACCAGAGCTAAGCAGGTTTTTTCTAGGACAGTGTACTTCTGTTCATACTCTAACATTTTCTTACTGAGATAATACACAGCCTTTTCATGCTTGGTTTCTGGATCTTGCTGTGCTAACATACAACCCATTGTGGTTTCTGCTACTGACAAGTAAAGCAGCAAAGGATGCCCTGGTATCACTGGTGCTACTATTGGTGGTTCAGACAAACTTTGTTTTATCTTCTCAAAGGCCTGCTGACATTCCTCCGTCCATACTTTGGAAGTATTTTTCTTTAAGAGCTTAAAGATAGGTTCACAAGTTGATGTAAGATGGGCAATGAATCGCCTTAGGAACTGTATCCTTCCTAGGAATCCCCGAATTTCCTTCTCGGTTTTAGGCGGCGGCATCTCCTGGATAGCCTTAATCTTCTGAGGATCTACCTCTATGCCCCTTTGACTCACCATAAATCCAAGCAACTTACCGGAGGTAACCTCGAACACACTTGCTAGGATTCAGGCGAAGCTGGTATTTGAGAATTCTTTCAAAGAACTTCTTAAGGTTTGGGATATGATCTCTCCTTTCCTTGGCTTTTACAATCATATCATCGACATAAACTTCGACTTCTCTATGTATCATGTCATGGAGTAGGGCTGTAGCTGCTCTTTGATATGTCGCACCAGCATTCTTAAGACCAAATGGCATTACTCGATAGCAATATGTCGTCCATTGTGTAATGAACGAGGTCTTAGCCATGTCCTCGGGTGCCATCTTAATTTGATTGTAGCCCGAGAAACCATCCATAAACGATAGTAATTCATGCCCGGCCGTATTGTCTACCAGGATATCGATATGTGGTAGAGGGAAATCATCTTTTGGACTTGCCTTGTTCAAATCCCTGAAATCTACACACATTCTCACCTTTCCATCTTTCTTCGGTACAGGTACTAAATTTGCGAGCCATTCTGGATATTCCACCACTTGCAGAAATCCAGCATTCAACTGCTTAGTAACCTCTTCTTCTACTTTCAAGACCCACTCGGGCTTCATTCTCCTTAGCTTCTGCTTTTTAGGTTTAATTCCTGGCAACAAAGGTAGCTTGTGCTGAACAATGTCTTCACTCAGCCCGGGCATATCTTTGTAGGACCAGGCAAAAACTTCTTTATATTCCTTAAGTAGGTTTATTAATTCATCGCGCTCTTCAGAGGATAGAGTATTTCCAATTCGTATTTCCTGTATTAAATCTTTTGTTCCGATGTTTATAATTTCGATTTCATCTTTAAGAGGCTGGGCTCGGCGCTCCTCCTCTTGTTTGAGCATATGCTGCAATTCAAGGGGAGTTTCGTCGATCCCCTCTTCCTCGTCTGAGGAGGGAGTGTTATCATTATTAAAGTCAGAAGCAAACACAGAGACATACTGAGAATCAGATTTCATTGAATTGAAAGAAATTACATCATTATCATTGGACTCATCCTGAACAGGCTCAGGATTCACATAGTAAATAAACTCAGAAAATGACTCGCCTGGACTAGGCACTGACACTGATTCAATCGACTTGACTAGACTTGACTTAGCAATAAAATAAGATGGAAAAACATCAGAACTCCAGTTTGAAAGATTTTCTGTTACAGGTGCAATCTAACTCTGAGGTTCAGTAAAGGTATCATTACTCTGAATAACTGCCACCAGCACATCTTCACAATCTGTCTCTTCTTGTTCTTCAGAATAGTAATCAACATCAGGCACATTTTCTTCAAACAAAGATCCCAACACATCTGGCTCAAGGTAGACTAACCAGTCCTCAACAGCTTTCTCAACATAATATATCGGCGGTTCTGTTTCTGGGAGAGCAAGGCCACTGAATATTTCAAAACCGGGTATCATGATCCCTGTCACTGAGTCATACCATGGTTCAGAAAACCCATAGTATGTAGAGGTCTCACCTTCTTTGATAAAGTGACCATTCATCGATAAGGAATATGGAGCCATTGGGAGTACCCTTCCGGTGCGGCGGACTTCTTCCTTCAATTTCAACAATTCTTCCATGGCTTCCTCCTCCTCAGTGGGTACATATCCAAGACCGAAAATTCCGTGGTTTGCTTTGATTGGGCGCTAATGAGATGCCTTGCTTGGATCACGGCCCAAATTCATACCAGGGAAGTAGTTCATTTTTCTCATTATTTTGGCAACCACAGGACTGATGGCAAACGGCAAACACAACTCCTCCCGAGAGGCATCCTCATAAGAAATAGCAGCAACGTCGAATGCGAAACCATTCAAATTGTAGTCATCTGCTTTTGCAACTGGAAGGATCAAGGTTTCTCCTGTTATCTGCCCTATTTCTGGCTCTTCGTCACCTCTGACAGTGAACAACTTCCCATCTTTGATGAACTTCAGTTTTTGGTGAAGGGTTGAAGCAACAGCACCTTCCTTATGCAACCAGAGACGTCCTAGAAGCATATTGAACGAGGCTTTGATATCAATAACTTGAAACTCAACCTCAAATTCTTGACCGCCTATAACGATCTTGGTGGTGAGGACTCCGACCACATTTCTGCGGGTGTTGTCATATGCGAGGATACCAAGGGTTGATTCGGCAAAATCAGTGGGACCGAAACCCAAGGTAAGGGCAGTTCTCAATGGACACACATTCAAGGCGGATCCGTTATCTACCAACACAGATGGTACTTTCTTGCCTCCACAGACAATAGTGACATGAAGAGCTCTAGCATGATTCCGACCTTGAGGAGGCAGCTCCTGATCTGAGAAACTAATGGCCCTGGTGGCCTGGGTTAGAGCAACAACTTCAGCCAGTTGCTCCGGAGATATCTCTGAGGATACCTGTGTGGTATTCAATTCTTTTAACACGGCCTCTCTGTGTTTCTTTGATGCTATCAATAATCCCCATACAGATATAACAGCCTGAGTTTTCTTCAACTGCTGCACAACTTCATCATCTGGATCTTTCACATATTGCGGCTCCTCTCCTCGAGCCAATGCCCCTGGATTTTCGACTCTCAATTCAGCAGGTTTGAAAATTCTTCCGCCCCTTGTCACATGTCTGACTTCATCCAATTCAGGCTCATCATAAGTGATAACTTGAGGGACTTGTGGCTCATAGGTGATTACCAAGGGAGGTACAGACTCTCTTAGGTATGATTCATCACAGAATATGATTTGGGGTTCAGAAATGGGTTCTAAGGCACATATGAGGGTGAGAGGGTCAAACTCAGAATCTCCTATGGTTATGGCATTAACGGCAGCAGGAGGGTTAGCATGACCAGGTAGCGGGTTTTGGGTGACATTGGGTCTTGGCTGGAATGCAATGACTTTCTCATCAATGAATTTCTGGATTCTATATTTCAAGGCAATGCAGTTGTCAGTAAGATGACCAAGACCTCTGTGGTACTCACAGTGTAGGTCAGCTCAGGTAGAGGATTGGGTGGAGGCCGGATGGCAGGTAGGGTTATGCGACCTGAAGTAAGACACTGCTTAAGCACCTCTGAAGATGGAATGGGGAGAGGGGTAAATTCTACCCGGGTTTGTTGCCGAGGTGCGGTCGCGGGTTGAGCATAGTCCATTACTAGAGGTTCTTGGGATTTGGAGGACTGAGCATTGGAACGAGAGATACTACTGACTTGGGCTGGCGGGGATTTTTTGAAATCTCTGGGGTTTGGGTTGCTACGATTAAATACACCTTGAGCCATAGCCTCCTCTATCTGGGTGCCTGCCACAATGAAGTGCTTGAAGTCTGGATAATATTGCAATGACATGTGATACTGGAGTTGGGGGAAATATTTTTCATGATTATTTGAACCTGCTCCTCCTCAGACGGGCGCTCCATCATCTAAGCTGCTATTCTTCTCCATCTTTTCACAAAAATCAGAAAGGATTTCCTCGAGTCTTGCTTTGTTCTCTCTAAATCCTTTCTGGTGATTTCTGTCCCATCATCATATTTGAACTGCCTGATGAATTGCTCGCCGATATCCTTCCATGTCCTGTAACGAGTCTTGTCCAAGACCATGAACCATCTCCTAGCAACCTTGGTTAGGGAAACTGGGAACAATTGAGCCATTTGCTCAGGAGATAAGTCTTGAGGCTGACACATGATGGTGAACATTTGCAAATGTGTGATTGGACAACCCACACCATCATATTTGTCGAAATCTGGCATTTGAAAATTAGCAGGAAGGCGGATTTCGGGAAACAGTGTAAGGTCACTTGGATTAAAACCACCCTGGTCTTGAAACTGGATGTCCTGAACTTTCCTGGTAAGACTCTCTAATTTCTCCATAACAGATTTATCAACCATGAACTGAGAAGGCCTACTGCGATCCTCGCTGTACTGCTCTTTTTCTAAGTCTTCTTTTGCTTTATCAGGGATATTGATGAACACTGGCCTGGCAGGTGCTGAAGTAGCTGCTTGGTGCATGGGCCCTTTATCCTTGGACAACGACGGTCCTGTAGACACCCCATTTTGACCGGACCCAAGTTTGCTGTGCTTGGGCGAAGCCCCATCTAATCACCAAGTTAGGATCCCGAATTGCACCCTAAGCTAGGTTAGGGTCCCCCATAGGTCCCCGTAAAATTTCATCAAGATCCGAGCTGATTTGTCAAATAAGACGAGCCGGGAGAGGGTGCATAGTACAAATCCAAAGGGGGGTGAATTATCTGAAGAATGGGATATCCAGTTGAAGAGGGGGGTGAGTTATCCTGTGATGGTCGCGCCCAGGCCGAATAAGACAAAAATGGCGGGCGCGACTCATCCATTTTTGTGCGCCCATCAAATGGGGGTGCGGATATCAACAGGTTATTTTAACCTATATAAAAAAAATAAAAAACGAAGGGGGAGGAGCTCATTTGTAAATACAAAAAAAGATAGAGAGAGAGAGGAAGGGGGAGCTCATTTGAAAAAAAAAAAAAGAAAAAAAAAAAAAAGAAAAAAAAAAAGAGAGATCTGCAGAGAGGGAGAGATAGCAGAGGGGGTGAGAGAGATCCGGCCACCTCATTCCGGTCAACCACCAACCGCCGATCACCTCCACCCCCATTTTTTCCGACCAAAATCCGGCCTCAACTCCGGCCACCCTTACCGATCGCTCAGATTTTCAAAATCTCGGATCTCGTCTTCCCCAAAATTCCGATCATCGCCACCTCCGACCGGCTGTGCCGGAATCCGGCCCCAACTCCGGCCACCATTACTGATCGCAGGTATTTTCATTTTTATGTTTATTTATTTATTTATTTTTAATTTTTTTTTCTCGTTTCATTCGTTTCATCATTACTGTTCGAAGTTTTATTAATATTAAAATTGTCGAAATAGTAATAGCTGTTTGCATAGTAATAGGATTAAATTTTTATTTTCGTGCATAGTAAAGCTTGCGTGAACAGTACTAGGTCGATTAATATTATTAAATTATTATTTTCGTCGATTAATATTATTAAATTATTATTTTTGTCGGTGAGTAATTATTGTTTTTTTGACCGTAATGATTATTTTATTTAAATTATTATTTTTGTCGGTTATTAATATTATTAAATTATTAATTTTTTTGACCGCGATGATTACTATTAATTAAGTATTATTATTTTTCTTTCGGTGGAATATTTAATTGTTATTTCGTTTCCAATTACCGAGGGACCCGCTTGTGTGGGGCCCGCCGATGTGGGACCGCTTGTGTGGGGCCCGCTTGTGTGGGACCCGCTTGTGTGGGACCCGCCGATGTGGGACCCGCTGATATGGGACCCGCTGATGTGGGGCCCGCCGATGTGGGACCCGTTTGTGTGGGGCCCGCCGATGTATGAATAGTACTTGGTAGGTCCTACTGTGAATAGTACTTTTGAATAGTACTTTTGAATAGTACTTTTGAATAGTACTTTTGAATAGTACTTTTGAATAGTACTTTTGAATAGTACTTTTGAATAGTACTTTTGAATAGTACTTTTGAATAGTACTTTTGAATAGTAGCTTTGAATAGTAGCTTTGAATAGTAGCTTTGAATAGTAGCTTTGAATAGTAGCTTTGAATAGTAGCTTTGAATAGTAGCTTTGAATAGTAGTTGTGAATAGTAGTCTTCAATAGTAGTCTTCAATAGTAGTCTTCAATAGTAGTCTTCAATAGTAGTCTTCAATAGTAGTCTTCAATAGTAGTCTTCAATAGTAATTATAAATAGTAGTTTTGTATGCTTTATTTGCTCATCACATTTACTCAAACTTAATCTAACAAAACCTGAAGGCATCATAGATTGCGCGAACTTATTGCACACACTTACATCACTTTCATCTAAACCCCTGCATCTCACATGCACACACATCCTATTTTAGGAACCCGGAGTGTTATCTAGCATGGTTGACTGGGATTTCATCACCTGGTGCCTCTGTGCTAGAGAAGCATTCCACCCTTAGCCTAGTACCTTTATGGTACGTAAACGGATCTCTTGTTCACGTACTGATACGCCGGACACTGGTACAGTATATCGAACATGGATTCGCGCTAAGGGAACTCTTGGCCTTACCCCTAGATTAACCCACACATGCATGTAGTATACGAACACATGTGCATCACGTGTGTGAGCCTAGTTTAGGATATCCTACCCATTTGTGTCTAGATTAGGCCGTAGTCCATCTTCCAATGGCTACGATCGGTCCTAGGTACACAAACAAAGTCATGAGTCGAGATCCTCTCTCCACTCCGCTAGATTATGGTTAGGGTCGATGCCTTCAGGTAACACTGATAAAATGTGCAAATTCGTGTTTCCTTTTCTTTTAGAGAGTCTTTGACTCATCTATCCTTTAGTTGGTATTATTGGAGTCTTTGACTCATGTTTCCATTTCTTTCAGAGAGTCTTTGACTCATTCGTTCTTTTGTTGTATTACTAGGAAGTCTTTGACTCATTGGTTCTTCTGTTGGCGTTATTTGGGAGTCTTTGACTCATTCCTCCTCTAAGTTGTAGTATTAGAGAGTCTCTGACTCATTTGTTCCCCTCTTTAGTGTTGTTAGTTCGGAGTTTCTCCTTTAGAGTTGTTGATTACTTCGCTTTTGATTAGAGGCTAACTCAGTCTTATTAGAGCTTTGCTTGCTTGGGATCTTGGATCGTTTTCTCTCTTCTTGGGACGCTATCTTTCTTGTTGTGGTTTGTCTCTTTGAGACGCTAGTTGCTTATTCGGGGTTTCCCCTTTTGCTTTAGGGCTTTGCCCTAGTTTATGGTATTACTTGCGTGTTCCCTTTAAGATTGAAAATATTTTAAGGTCCTGAGCATTGGAAAAGCTTTAAAATCCAAAAAAAATTAGAAATTTAAAACTCAAAAAAAACATTTGAAAACATCAAAAACCTTAAAAAAAAATCTAAAGTGTTGAGTGTTTTCTTTTATAAGCGTAGTTTGAGAGTTCGTTTCGAACTACGTTGGCTTGATCCTCTTTCACGAGGTACGTAGTGCAGCTTGGGATTTACATCCCAAGTCCAGCCAAACTTTTTTTGTAAATAAATGTTTTAAACCTTCTTCAAAAACCTTTAAAATCTTGTTTTCAAAAGATCTTCCTCTAGAGTTAGGAGTTTCTCCTAGATAGAGAGTTTTAGAGTTAGGGTTTTTCTTTTGATAGGTTGTTTGATTGTTTGTTTGCTGTGTGCTTGTTTTAGAGTTAGGGGTCTGTCCTAGAGTTATAGGAGCACCTCCGTCCGGTCAGTTGGCGATTCACATCGCCGACTGATGACTAGGTCTTGGATACGTTAGCGATCCCTTGGTTTTCCTTAGGACACACAGCCTAGCTACACATAGGTTGTAGGAACCACCTGCATTAGCTTAGGGCTAACCTGCATTTAGCTAGGACATATAGGGTGTCCTAAAATCTACAATTCACTGGAATTTAAATAATCGTTCAAGAAGCTTTAATAATTAGTCCGGTCTTTTAGATCGAGTCTAGGATAGAGGTCTAGGTGTCTTAGGCATCCTAGCTTAGAATGGGTACGAAGAACTACGTTGCCTTGATTCTCGTGGAGGCGGGGATACGTAGGCTTCTTTGGATGAATACCAGACCATCCGAGGACTCAGGCTAATAATTTAGAGTCTTAGGATTTGTTGTATTGTTATTGTGTGTTTTGATGTGTTTTTCTTATTTTCTAGTACTGATCCTATACCTTTTAGCTATAGCTTGCATGTGTTTGCACATCAGAACTTAGACACCCATTAGGCATGTCACTCATAACCTAGCTATGCTTAGGTGCCACATCTTTCATTTTATTTTATATGTGTTTATTATTTTTATCCTCAGGAAATGCATGCTTAGGTAGACGAGTCCTGAGGATTGTTCCCATTTCACATGATTTTTATTCAAACTTCTTTGGAGTTACTAAAAATGGCATAAGAGACCAGGTGCTTGCACTTGGGCGAATTGGGGGCGCCTAACCCCTTCCCCATTCGTCATCAGGCACGAACCCTATTTTATATCTCTGGTTATCCGTTGCAACAGAGCATAGTATGGGATCCTTGGCCCACTTTCCTTGGATGGCGACTTTGAGTTCTTTTTAGGTACATCTCGGTTTCGAGCCCTGGCTCCTGATCAGGATGTATCTCATTCGTTTTGTATCGCCACTCGTGCTATGCTGTGAGGGTGGCATCCGTTTCGAGAGTTCCTTGGCAGAGCTCTCCTTCACATTGTGGAGATCTTTGAGGATTGCTGTGGGGACCTCGCGTCCCTCGCCGCACTCGTCCTCTCGGATCGGGGTCCACAGGCTGGCGACTCTGCTGGGGAGTTCTTGAAACATTGCCTAACTCTATAAAAATGCCATTTTTGCTAACTTTGGAGAAATTTGAGCTAAAATCATTTTAAATGGGAACTCTATCGTTAGAATCCAGGGGCGCCAGGCAGGTGCGTAATTAAAACAAGGGATTCACACACTACACATCATGCATTATCATATTTGTTTTTCCTTGTTTTTCCTTCTTGGCTCCACGGGATAGATTCAATGCGTGCCCGACTGGGATGTCTTCACCCTGATGGTACTGTTGAATCTATTTCCAAGCTATGCGCCAACGCTGCAGCCGTAAACACTCGGTGCACTTGTGTTTACAGCAGCCGATGAGCAATGAAGCATACTATGTATAACACTCGGTGCACTTGAGTTATACATGTTAAGTATGTTTCATACGCATGGTACCCATTAGATTGAGTCCGGAGCCCTACTTTGTTTTATATATTATATATATACTTACTGACCTAGTGAAGCCCAACTAGGAAGTACCCGTGTTTATATAAGGATATTGCATTCATATAGGGTCGAACATGTGTTGCTCACACATGTGGAGCCTAGAGTTAGGAGCTTTGCCCCATTTGTAGACTAGGGTAGCTCATTTTATATGGCTACAACATGGTCCTAGCACACTCATCAGTCTGTCTTGAGTCGAGATTTTCTCGACTCCGCTAGATTAGAATTAGGGCTGGTGCCCCTGGTTAGGATTTGTGTGTATGTGTATTTACTTATATATACTGATTATGTATATTATGGTTCTCCTCTTAGTCAGAGATTCCTTATTCCTTTCAGTCGGTTATATCCATTCCGAATTTAGATCTAGATCTAGTCAGTGGATTTTGACCGTCATTACCTTGGCCGAGTTTAGCCCTTGATCTGTTGATTATAGGGTTTGACCCATTGTTGTATATTCTCACCTTTGGTTAGTCCATCTGTTGATCACCCTTCTCTAGTAACCGTTATTCATACCTTTCGATTGAGCTAGGGTGATCCCTTGTATAGTTGTTATGCTGCCGGATTTTATCCAGAACATTTTGAGCATGACGGCTACTCTTTAGAGTCAGTTTACTTAGTCTGGACCTTGACCTCCTCATATAGCCTTTATGCTGCTGGATTTTATCCAAAAGTATGTTAAGCATGATTGCTATCCTTTGGAGTCAGTCTGCCTTGTCTTGATTCTCATGTATACATCATTTAGTAGGATTAGATCCTTATTTGTCAACCTGTTTGTCTTGAGATCTGGCCGATAGCTCGTTTGCTGTCCTTATGACCATGGTCTATCATTTCATCTCATATTGATCGTACAGTTGTTGATATCCATCATTCAGATTTTAGATCTGGTCTTTGACCCTACTTTTGTCATTCTTATGGCCATGGTCTATTATCTGAGCCATTGATTTTTTGATCCATGTTTACCTATCATATATCTTTTACCCTTGGATCATATCAAAATCATTAATGGAAAAGTTTGATCTTACCTGTATTCTTTGAGTGCATGATCATTGCTGAGATCGAAATTTATTTTGATTATGGATGTTTATCGTTCCTGACTCTTTCATTCCCAAAAAGAAGAGCAGTTATACTCAAATGAGACTTCAAGGTGTGGATTGAGAATTCATTGAAACCCTGTTGATGTAGGTCATAATATCACTGTCTATTTCGCTTTGACCTTCATAGACAATATTTCTTTGATTTTTAGAATAAAATACCCTTTGGTGTATTTCAAGATTACTCTTTTCTCTGTTTGTTCAGAATCTTTATCCCATGACTATTGATCTAGTGTGTGTGCTTCCAAGTCAAGAGTCTATGTTTAGCGAAAGACCATTTTTTCTAAAGACTGACTATTTCTAATCATACTTGATCCAGGCAGTCTATTGTTTTACCCACATTGTCAACATAAGCCTTTTGTTGCCCCATTTAACCTAGACCTTGTGGAGTTGTCTTTTCTGTGATTTCTACTCCGGGATTGAACTTTATAGTTATCATTATCATGAGGAAAGGTGTATCACCTATAAGCTTTCAGTGTCAGTTCACTACCTTTGAAGAAGTGTCCTGTATCTTTAGATTTGTCTTTCATTGAGTGTACATCAACTTTCTTCTCTCTAAGTTGAAAAAGTTCAGTTACGTAGATGTTAAAAAAAAAAAATGAAGTCATGTCTGTCAATCTTTCTTATACAGAGTCAGTATTCTGTTTTCTATCAGAACTGTTGAAGAGCCCATTGAGGTGTGTCAAAAATCATCAATGTACTTACAGTCCTCAATTCAATAAAATTGTTGATTTCGTATCTTTGATACTCTATGATTCACTCTTAGATCTAATGTTTAAACAACTAAAGACCCCCTTCTCGGATGAGAATGCAGACGAAATTCACCTCGAGATCTGAAAGATGGTCGAACGAGAGGAAGAGCGTCGAGCATAGCCACTTAAAGAAGAAATCAAAGCCATTGATAGTGGTATCGAAATCCGAAACTCGGGATGGATGGATTGGAAAAACTTTATCTCCTAAGGAGCGCAAAGAATTGATAAACCTGTTTAGAGGGGTTTGAGGTAGTTTTGCTTGATCCTATAAGGATAAACCAGGGGAATGCCCTGTCGTTGATCAAAGCAAGACTTCATCTGCTTTAGACATCCAGTTGAGGAATAAAATTTTAAAGAGATAAGCGTCAGGCATCCTGTGGAGCTGATGAGATATTGAGAGAAGATTTTCAGACAGAGTTGTGGAATCTTGAGCATAAATTCAAGATCTTTGAGACGGGAGTGGAGCACAGTGGTTGAAGTTTTGCCAGAAAACCGCCAGACTCCTAAAAAAAAAAAAATTTCAAAGGCTTTGAACCTTAAACAAAAGGGCTTGTACATCAAATACATCAGGAGGCCATCCTTGATCGTTTGAGCTTTTATAGCCAAAATCCTAATGTTTTAAAATCCATTTGTAAACCCTTTGGGCCAAAAGCAAAATTAAAACAACTTCTTTTCAAACACATTATAAACCCGGGGCATTTATGCACCCGAACTACGTCGGACCTGATCCCCACCTCTTCAGGGGTACGTAGGCAACTTGATTAATTCAAGTTCGGTCAAACCTTGGGATAAAATCCCCTTTGAAAATTTTGAAGCTAAATGCTAAACCATTCTTTGAAAAATCCCAAAGCGAACTACGCGGATCTGATCCTCCATCTTTGGGGTACGTAGGTAGTCTGGCTAGACCAGATTCGGTTCAAATCTTTAGAACCTTAGGTATTCAACCCTTTCGAACCCAAGCCCACCTAGAAAGTCCTTCTGGTGAAACAAGCAAAGGTTCGAGGCGAATGAAAAGAAAAACAGAAAGAAAAGAATGAGAGTCTGAAGACCCACTAGGTTGAAAACCCGAAAGGGCGGCCTAGAGATATACATTTGCTAAGTTAACAGCCAAAAGAGTTAGCTTATGCAAAAAGTCAGGGTAGTGGTCTGCTGGATTGAAAACTTGAAGAGGTAATCCAGTCAAGGGCAAAGACTTCCCATGAATAGTTGAGTTGAATAGAAGCAGAAGGAGTTCCTCAGTTACGTAGAATTCCCAAGTTTGAGTACAAGCAAAAGTTGAGATAAGTGGTCTTTCAGACTGAAAGCTTGGAAAGCAAAAGTTATGACTTCTTTTGAAGAGAGAAATCAGGGAGACGGAGAAGCCACCTCTGCACAGGGCAGAATCCTGGAATCCGAGTAGTGTCAGCGAGACTTATTTTGACACCTTTTTAAACTAGGGGCATTAAGACCGAGCAATCCGAAAGGGGTAACAACCATGACGGAGATCCCGATGGAGGAAATTAGGTCATCTTGACATAGTTTTTGAGAGTGCTCTAAGAGTGGCTAACCTTACCATAACAAAATAACACATTTTATCTAAGGGTGAATCAAAATTTAGTCAAGTCCCTTGAATATTGTAAGTCTTCTTTGAAAGAGTCATCAGAAGTCTGTTTCTGGTTTATCATTGTTTTTCTTTTAGAATCAAAAGTGTTTGGCACTGGAGAGAATGGGTGTATTCTGACCTGCCTGAAACATCAAAGCCTCAAACACTGAGCAAAATGAAGAATTCTTACGTTCAGCCTTTGTAGAGTTGGTTTTACCACTATACCAAAGAAAGAACCCATGCAAACTCAAATTTTTTCTACTTACCTTGCTTTTGCCTTCTTAAGACTTTGTCATGGAAGCACATCATACTAGGGGCATCTTTTATGACTTACGTCATAAAAGATATTACACAATGATAACTGGGATATCTATTCTTAGCAAATAGAAAGCAGAGAAGCTTGAACATGCTCTTTGAGTTGAATTCCTTGATCCAATTGTTTCTTTTGGAGTCAGTTTCAGAAACTTTAATTCCCAGCGGAGTATAAAATCTACTCCTGCATCCTTCAAACCTCATCAAAATGCTTCTCACCTGTTAAAGAGAGTCAGCACCTGAAAATCTCATCAATCTATTTGAGTTTTGCTTTCAGCAAAGATCATGCGCTCCTAGTTATTCTTGGTAAGAGATGACTGGCCCATTAGTGAAATCGATCAAAGATGGTAAATTCTTCATTCCTTTTGAAAGATTTTAACCGAGTTTGAAATTATCGAACTTGCGTTACGCGGTTTGGTCTTTTTGAAAGATTTTAACAGAGTTTGAAATTACCGAACCTGTGTTACACAGTTTGGTCGTTTTGAAAGTTTTTAACAGAGATAGAAATTACCGAACCTGTGTTACACGGTTTGGTCCTTTTGAAAGATTTTAATAGAGATGGAAATTATCGAACCTGTGTTACACGGTTTGGTCTTTTTGAAATGTTTTAATAAGGAAAATATTTCTGATCCTGTGTTACACGGATTGGTCTTTTCTTCCTTCTCCCGGGTATTTAGTACCCCGATGATTAGTAGTGTAATGTCAAGTAGTGACTTACCTAATCATCGTTCCGCAATGTGCAGCTTCTTAACGAGTTAGGAGTCATGTGTATCTGCGAAGAGGTTTGTAGGGGACTGTTTAGCAGGACCTACGAATTTGGGTTTATGTGGAACTGTTTAGCAGAACCGCGTGATCCGGAGTGATTCGCTACCTTGAAAGAGAGGAGTCAGAGTTACTCGGATAGTTAAACAGATTTATTTTCAGTAATGATCTGTATAACTATCGCTAGGCTTGAGACTTAGTCTCGCCTCTGGTACTTAGTACCCAGATGATTAGTAGTGTAATGTCAAGTGGTGACTTACCTAATCATCGTCCCGCAATGTGCAGCTTCCTAACGTGTTAGGAGTCATGTGTATCTGCGAAGAGGTTTGTAGGGGACTGTTTAGCAGGACCTACGAATTTGGGTTTATGTGGAACTGTTTAGCAGAACCGCGTGATCCGGAGTGATTCGCTACCTTGAAAGAGAGGAGTCAGAGTTACTCGGATAGTTAAACAGATTTATTTTCAGTAATGATCTGTATAACTATCGCTAGGCTTGAGACTTAGTCTTGCCTCTGGTACTTAGTACCCAGATGATTAGTAGTGTAATGTCAAGTGGTGACTTACCTAATCATCGTCCCGCAATGTGCAGCTTCCTAACGTGTTAGGAGTCATGTGTATCTGCGAAGAGGTTCGTAGGGGACTGTTTAGCAGGACCTACAAATTTGGATTTACGTGGAACTGTTTAGCAGAACCGCATGATCCGGAGTGATTCGCTACCTTGAAAGAGAGGAGTCAGAGTTACTCGGATAGTTACACAGATTTATTTTCAGCAATGATCTGTATAACTATCGCTGGGCTTGAGACTTAGTCTCGCCTCGGGTATTAGAAGTTTGAGTTTAGCTTGAATATTCGATTACCCTAATAATTGGTCGAGTCTTTGACTGATCGGCATGATTTAAAAAAAAAAAAAACTCTTTGAGTGTTTGGTTTTGAACTTGTTTTGGACGAGTTTCAATACATTGGTCTTTGGCCTATTTTTGCAGGTTTCTAAAAAGAAAAAAACTCTTTGAGTGTTTGGTTTTGAACTTGTTTTGGACGAGTTTCAATACATTGGTCTTTGGCCTATTTTTGCAGGTTTCTAAAAAGGAAAAACTCTTTGAGTGTTTGGTTTTGAACTTGTTTTGGACGAGTTTCAATACATTGGTCTTTGGCCTATTTTTGCAGGTTTCTAAAAAGGAAAAACTCTTTGAGTGTTTGGTTTTGAACTTGTTTTGGACGAGTTTCAATACATTGGTCTTTGGCCTATTTTTGCAGGTTTCTAAAAAGGAAAAACTCTTTAAGTGTTTGAGTTTGTACTTGTCTTGGACAAATTGCAATGTGGTTTCTAAAAAATTAAAAAAGAAAATGGAAGCTCTTTGAGTGATTGAAGTGATTAATTTGTTTGTTTGGTTGGTGCTCTTGGAGCAATTGTTATGTTTACTTTGGCTTAGCCTGATATAAAAAAAATGGAAACTCTTTGAGTAATTAAAATGAATATTTTGTTTGTTTGGTTGATGCTCTTTGAGCAATTGTTATGTTTACTTTGGCTTAGCCTGATAAAAAAAAAATGTGTGTTTGTATTTTTTGCAATCGTTCGTTCGTCTTTTGTTAACTAGTTTAGATAGTTGAGTCATGAGTATTAGGGAGAGACTATCTCTTTGAGATGTCTTAGTTACAGAGTTAAGAGTCAGTGAGAGGCTATCTCCCTATTGTTGGTAGAGTTTTATCTTTGTGAATATCGTTTTAAAACTGAAAACCTAAAAATTGGCTTTGTTTTCGGGTCAGTCAAAATGTGTCGTCTATTCAGCTTTGCCATTCGCGTGTTGCACACGCTCTGCCAAAGAGGGGCATCTGTAGACACCCCATTTTGACCGGACCCAAGTTTGCTGTGCTTGGGCGAAGCCCCATCTAATCACCAAGTTAGGATCCCGAATTGCACCCTAAGCTAGGTTAGGGTCCCCCATAGGTCCCCGTAAAATTTCATCAAGATCCGAGCTGATTTGTCAAATAAGACGAGCCGGGAGAGGGTGCATAGTACAAATCCAAAGGGGGGTGAATTATCTGAAGAATGGGATATCCAGTTGAAGAGGGGGGTGAGTTATCCTGTGATGGTCGCGCCCAGGCCGAATAAGACAAAAATGGCGGGCGCGACTCATCCATTTTTGTGCGCCCATCAAATGGGGGTGCGGATATCAACAGGTTATTTTAACCTATATAAAAAAAATAAAAAACGAAGGGGGAGGAGCTCATTTGTAAATACAAAAAAAGATAGAGAGAGAGAGGAAGGGGGAGCTCATTTGAAAAAAAAAAAAAAAAAAAAAAAAAAAGAAAAAAAAAAAGAGAGATCTGCAGAGAGGGAGAGATAGCAGAGGGGGTGAGAGAGATCCGGCCACCTCATTCCGGTCAACCACCAACCGCCGATCACCTCCACCCCCATTTTTTCCGACCAAAATCCGGCCCCAACTCCGGCCACCCTTACCGATCGCTCAGATTTTCAAAATCTCGGATCTCGTCTTCCCCAAAATTCCGATCATCGCCACCTCCGACCGGCTGTGCCGGAATCCGGCCCCAACTCCGGCCACCATTACTGATCGCAGGTATTTTCATTTTTATGTTTATTTATTTATTTATTTTTAATTTTTTTTTCTCGTTTCATTCGTTTCATCATTACTGTTCGAAGTTTTATTAATATTAAAATTGTCGAAATAGTAATAGCTGTTTGCATAGTAATAGGATTAAATTTTTATTTTCGTGCATAGTAAAGCTTGCGTGAACAGTACTAGGTCGATTAATATTATTAAATTATTATTTTCGTCGATTAATATTATTAAATTATTATTTTTGTCGGTGAGTAATTATTGTTTTTTTGACCGTAATGATTATTTTATTTAAATTATTATTTTTGTCGGTTATTAATATTATTAAATTATTAATTTTTTTGACCGCGATGATTACTATTAATTAAGTATTATTATTTTTCTTTCGGTGGAATATTTAATTGTTATTTCGTTTCCAATTACCGAGGGACCCGCTTGTGTGGGGCCCGCCGATGTGGGACCGCTTGTGTGGGGCCCGCTTGTGTGGGACCCGCTTGTGTGGGACCCGCCGATGTGGGACCCGCTGATATGGGACCCGCTGATGTGGGGCCCGCCGATGTGGGACCCGTTTGTGTGGGGCCCGCCGATGTATGAATAGTACTTGGTAGGTCCTACTGTGAATAGTACTTTTGAATAGTACTTTTGAATAGTACTTTTGAATAGTACTTTTGAATAGTACTTTTGAATAGTACTTTTGAATAGTACTTTTGAATAGTACTTTTGAATAGTACTTTTGAATAGTAGCTTTGAATAGTAGCTTTGAATAGTAGCTTTGAATAGTAGCTTTGAATAGTAGCTTTGAATAGTAGCTTTGAATAGTAGCTTTGAATAGTAGCTTTGAATAGTAGCTTTGAATAGTAGTTGTGAATAGTAGTTGTGAATAGTAGTTGTGAATAGTAGTCTTCAATAGTAGTCTTCAATAGTAGTCTTCAATAGTAGTCTTCAATAGTAATTATAAATAGTAGTTTTGTATGCTTTATTTGCTCATCACATTTACTCAAACTTAATCTAACAAAACCTGAAGGCATCATAGATTGCGCGAACTTATTGCACACACTTACATCACTTTCATCTAAACCCCTGCATCTCACATGCACACACATCCTATTTTAGGAACCCGGAGTGTTATCTAGCATGGTTGACTGGGATTTCATCACCTGGTGCCTCTGTGCTAGAGAAGCATTCCACCCTTAGCCTAGTACCTTTATGGTACGTAAACGGATCTCTTGTTCACGTACTGATACGCCGGACACTGGTACAGTATATCGAACATGGATTCGCGCTAAGGGAACTCTTGGCCTTACCCCTAGATTAACCCACACATGCATGTAGTATACGAACACATGTGCATCACGTGTGTGAGCCTAGTTTAGGATATCCTACCCATTTGTGTCTAGATTAGGCCGTAGTCCATCTTCCAATGGCTACGATCGGTCCTAGGTACACAAACAAAGTCATGAGTCGAGATCCTCTCTCCACTCCGCTAGATTATGGTTAGGGTCGATGCCTTCAGGTAACACTGATAAAATGTGCAAATTCGTGTTTCCTTTTCTTTTAGAGAGTCTTTGACTCATCTATCCTTTAGTTGGTATTATTGGAGTCTTTGACTCATGTTTCCATTTCTTTCAGAGAGTCTTTGACTCATTCGTTCTTTTGTTGTATTACTAGGAAGTCTTTGACTCATTGGTTCTTCTGTTGGCGTTATTTGGGAGTCTTTGACTCATTCCTCCTCTAAGTTGTAGTATTAGAGAGTCTCTGACTCATTTGTTCCCCTCTTTAGTGTTGTTAGTTCGGAGTTTCTCCTTTAGAGTTGTTGATTACTTCGCTTTTGATTAGAGGCTAACTCAGTCTTATTAGAGCTTTGCTTGCTTGGGATCTTGGATCGTTTTCTCTCTTCTTGGGACGCTATCTTTCTTGTTGTGGTTTGTCTCTTTGAGACGCTAGTTGCTTATTCGGGGTTTCCCCTTTTGCTTTAGGGCTTTGCCCTAGTTTATGGTATTACTTGCGTGTTCCCTTTAAGATTGAAAATATTTTAAGGTCCTGAGCATTGGAAAAGCTTTAAAATCCAAAAAAAATTAGAAATTTAAAACTCAAAAAAAACATTTGAAAACATCAAAAACCTTAAAAAAAAATCTAAAGTGTTGAGTGTTTTCTTTTATAAGCGTAGTTTGAGAGTTCGTTTCGAACTACGTTGGCTTGATCCTCTTTCACGAGGTACGTAGTGCAGCTTGGGATTTACATCCCAAGTCCAGCCAAACTTTTTTTGTAAATAAATGTTTTAAACCTTCTTCAAAAACCTTTAAAATCTTGTTTTCAAAAGATCTTCCTCTAGAGTTAGGAGTTTCTCCTAGATAGAGAGTTTTAGAGTTAGGGTTTTTCTTTTGATAGGTTGTTTGATTGTTTGTTTGCTGTGTGCTTGTTTTAGAGTTAGGGGTCTGTCCTAGAGTTATAGGAGCACCTCCGTCCGGTCAGTTGGCGATTCACATCGCCGACTGATGACTAGGTCTTGGATACGTTAGCGATCCCTTGGTTTTCCTTAGGACACACAGCCTAGCTACACATAGGTTGTAGGAACCACCTGCATTAGCTTAGGGCTAACCTGCATTTAGCTAGGACATATAGGGTGTCCTAAAATCTACAATTCACTGGAATTTAAATAATCGTTCAAGAAGCTTTAATAATTAGTCCGGTCTTTTAGATCGAGTCTAGGATAGAGGTCTAGGTGTCTTAGGCATCCTAGCTTAGAAT
This sequence comes from Tasmannia lanceolata, assembly GCF_043159265.1. NCBI lineage: Eukaryota > Viridiplantae > Streptophyta > Magnoliopsida > Canellales > Winteraceae > Tasmannia > Tasmannia lanceolata. Next base: position 35,803,011 of record NW_027518679.1, on the reverse strand, counting down.
GGGTACGAAGAACTACGTTGCCTTGATTCTCGTGGAGGCGGGGATACGTAGGCTTCTTTGGATGAATACCAGACCATCCGAGGACTCAGGCTAATAATTTAGAGTCTTAGGATTTGTTGTATTGTTATTGTGTGTTTTGATGTGTTTTTCTTATTTTCTAGTACTGATCCTATACCTTTTAGCTATAGCTTGCATGTGTTTGCACATCAGAACTTAGACACCCATTAGGCATGTCACTCATAACCTAGCTATGCTTAGGTGCCACATCTTTCATTTTATTTTATATGTGTTTATTATTTTTATCCTCAGGAAATGCATGCTTAGGTAGACGAGTCCTGAGGATTGTTCCCATTTCACATGATTTTTATTCAAACTTCTTTGGAGTTACTAAAAATGGCATAAGAGACCAGGTGCTTGCACTTGGGCGAATTGGGGGCGCCTAACCCCTTCCCCATTCGTCATCAGGCACGAACCCTATTTTATATCTCTGGTTATCCGTTGCAACAGAGCATAGTATGGGATCCTTGGCCCACTTTCCTTGGATGGCGACTCTGAGTTCTTTTTAGGTACATCTCGGTTTCGAGCCCTGGCTCCTGATCAGGATGTATCTCATTCGTTTTGTATCGCCACTCGTGCTATGCTGTGAGGGTGGCATCCGTTTCGAGAGTTCCTTGGCAGAGCTCTCCTTCACATTGTGGAGATCTTTGAGGATTGCTGTGGGGACCTCGCGTCCCTCGCCGCACTCGTCCTCTCGGATCGGGGTCCACAGGTCCCAACTTCTCAGAAAGCTGAGCCTTGATAACTCGGTTCTCTTCTTTGAGTTCTTGAAGCTGTTGGAGAATCAAGGTAAGAGTATCGGTAATAGCAGCAGGTGGAAGACCATCTTGGTTGTCTGCCATTGGTGGGGATGAGAAAGAAGGAGATGCTAGGGTTCTCAGAGAGGGTGGTGGAGAGACAGAATTCCTCTCCAATCGTGAAGAGACCCGAACCTAAGGAGCAATGGGGTTAGCTATGGTGTTTACTGCCTTGTAATATTTGAAAGACACAATTTAAAATCACGGAAAGAAGTAAACAATGACACATGCATAGACTAGGATAATGAGAGAGAAAGATGAACTTTATTGATCAATCATTAAAATTTGAGTACATGGTTCAATCTTTCAAAGATAAACGGATAAGATTAAACATGGAACTAAACATTCTTTCTAGACTTCTTCTTCGGACGACAATCTTCCTCAGCTGACTCTTTTAAAGGTTTGATGATTCTGACATCCCAAGCAGATGAAATGGCTTTGACAATCTTGGGCTTGAGATCCTCAGGTGGATAAAAATGATGAAGGGGAGGCACAATAGATTGCTCCCTTCCATACTGACGCAGGATCCTGGCAGGAATATAAAAGGAAGTCTTTTTTAGACCAAGAAAGCGAACGTAGTTAGCTTCTCTGGTGTTGAAGACAGCTTCTTGGATTCTAGGAATTTGCCAATAAATCTGATCTTGTCGGCGAGAATTTAACCATTCAACCCAATCGCTTTTATGATCGAAAGAAACATCATGACGCCATTCGCTGAAGGTGTACAACGTATGATCAAAATGGACAGGAGCTGCAATTTTTAGCTTGTGGCACAACCACACCTGGAGTAATGCAGGACATCCCGAGAAAGAACCAACGAAGGAGCGAACATAAGAGCTTGGACCTGAGCTGGCGCGAAGACGAACCATATCATCCAAACCATTGAAGGTTTCTGCAAGCATAGTAGGAATTGGATTGGCACCACGATCCATTTGATCGACGAGGTCCAAGAGAACAGCTGACGCAAAGCGAGAAGGCTGGACAGTGAGGAACCTAGCAAAGGAGCAGAATCTCAAAGCGCGACGTCGGGCTTTTTGAATATCAACAGCACCAATGTGTCCAATAGGAGGATAAATATCAATCAGCTGCTGCATGGACACTTCTTGGCCTTTGATGAAAGAGTTCATGGATTCATCTGGATTATTCATCAAGCGAAGAAACAAAGGACGATAATCTGGAACACAGGATGGCTTCACTAAAGGGCCATCCACAGGATATTCCAATAAGGCACACCATTCTTCAAAGGTGGGACACATTTCTAGGTTGCCAAAACGGAAGACATGATGATCGGGATCCCAACACTCTGATGCGGCATAGAGTAATCCCCAATCGAGCTTGATGGTCGCCACGTAGCCGAAGAGATTTTTCTCTTGCTCACTTATGGCATAGATATGGGATTCTCTTAATGTACCACGGATCCAATCAAGAATTGCACGAGTAGACATGGTGCCTGTAAGCCAAGAGAAGGGATAAAGAATGATCAGGATTACATGAACACGAGATTGGGATAAGTTCCTGCCAGTATAAATAAAGTATGGATACATAATCGAATCACATAATAGAAGTTTGAAAATCGTACGATCAAGAGATGGGATGAGATAGCATAGGATTGCTTTCAACGGATAGATCATGAATGACTAATCCTATGAGATCTTAGGAAAGATGGGATTTATATCCTAACCCCAAAGGAAAATCTTTTAATCTTTGTGCATTTTAACAGTGCTACCTGAAGGCATCAACCCTAATCCTAATCTAGCGGAGTGGAGATAGGATCTCGACTCATGACTTTGTTTGTATATTTAAGGACCGATCGTAGCCATTGGAAGATGGACCACGGCCTAATCTAGACACAAATGGGTAGGATGTCCTAAGCTAGGCTCACACACGTGATGTACATGTGTTCGTATTCTACATGCATGTGTGGGTTAATCTAGGGGTAAGGCCAAGAGTTCCCTTAGCGCGAATCCATGTTCGATATACTGTAACAGTGTCCGGCGTATCAGTACATGAACAAGAGATCCGTTTACGCACCATAAGGTGCTAGGCTAAGGGTGGAATGCTTCTCTAGCACAGAGGCACCAGGTGATGAAATCTCAGTCAACCATGCTAGATAACACTCCGGGTTCCTAAAATAGGACGTGTGTGCATGTGAGATGCAGGGTTTATATGCAAGTGATGTAAGTGTGTGCAATAAGTTCGCGCAATCTATGATGCCTTCAGGTTTTGTTAGATTAAGTTCAAGTAAAATGTGATGAGAAGATAAAACAAGACAAACTAATCTAACAAGTATAGAGTTTTTATGAGCCAATTAAATTAAATTCAAATAAATTAGCCTTTCGAATTGTAATGAAGTTAGGTGGTCCCCAGCAGAGTCGCCAAACTGTGGGACCCGATCCCTCGAGAGGGGTGGGGCGCGAGCCGCCACGCTCTCTCTTGGTCTCTCGTACCCACGTGATTGGCGTGTGCTTATTAGTATTGATTTTAATTCATCTTTTATGTGAATTTGAGATCACTAAGGCAATCCGAATTCCACACAAAAGAGACTGACAGAGTCGCCACCTAGATGTGAGATCTAGGATTCGTAATTAACCAGAAATCTAGACTCATTACCTGGTTACAAGAATGGAAGGTATGGGGATTTATCCACCACATGCACCATTCCTGCCCGATAATCGGTCTTCGATTCCAAAAGCTAACTCTTTTAAATTCATTTTAAATGGCTCATTCAACTCTATGTTAGTGTGCTAACTACGGGACATGCATCCTATGATCTAATTTCAATGTGAATCCTAAATGTGTATCTTGATTTCTTAATTTGTCTGGATTCAATCTAAGTGCAAGTTCTCCTAAGATTCTAATTTCATGGGGAATCCTAAGTGATTTAATTAAGAATTTACAAGAAAATTAATATACAAAACACCACAATTTGTTGTAGTGCCGACTCGCGGTTGGTATGCCATCAGACATCCAAGCTACCTACGTACCCAAGCCTCACTGGGATCAGAGTCGACGTAGTTCGGTGCACCTAAGCTAAGCTACTTATGCCTAACTCAACTAAGACACCGACCTAGACGGGACTGACTGTTTCAACAGTTTTAGGAGAAGTTATTTAATTCAAGTTGAGGATTTTATTATCTTAGGATTTCATCTAAGATGCTATATGATTCTTATCTAAATGCAAGTTGTTCCTTAGACTAATGCAGGTTAGCCTACATCCTAGTTTACTAGGCTTGTCCTAGGGAAAGATTGGGTGACTAGTGTAACTAGACCTATGGCACGGTTGCTATACATAGCAAACATCCGTGATGAGGCTGGACTCCTAACTTTAGGACTCCCTAAAATCTAAGACTCCCTAAAACCTAGGACACGACCTGACACAAGTGTTCCTAAATTGGGCTCTAATGGTTCTTATGACGGAAACCGTGATCCAACGGTTCCGAAAGACACGAAGCAAATCGATTCAAGTTCTTGAGGTTAATTAATTTCAGATTTCAATGATTTTCGGTTTCTGGATATTTAAGAAAAACCAATGGTTCTAGGGTTCACCAATTTCGGCCTCGAATGGCATCCAAGGAAGGGAATCGTGCGCTCTTTCCTTGTGTAATTTAATACTTAGGTTATAGCATCTTATTGTCTGGCATATCTCAGGATTTCCGTGGACAGTGAACCTCGGAGCCAACAACATGCTATAGCTTAAATATTCAAATTGTCAAAGATCGAGTGCAATTGGGATACGACTATGGATGCACAGGCCATTTTTCCAGGGAAATCTAAAGATCCTAAGATTTCTGTTTCAATGGATTAAGGACTTAATATGTGACAGAGATTTAAGGTTCTTTAGAGATTTTCAGATGATTTTCAATTAATTTCGGATTTTCAATGAATTTTATCAATTTTAAACATATGAGTGATTTTACAAATGAAACTGTTGTAAACGAATTCGAAATGAGTTGAAACTTCTACAGCAGCAAGATATGATGAAAGGTAGCTTACTGAAAGAATTTTACAGATTTTTACATTAAGCTCATATTTAATTTTGATTTAACAATTAATTGATCAGATTGTAAAAATAACACAGAAACTACTAGAAATAGGAATCTAAATTCAATGAAATTTCTAAAATACCAAGATATAAGTAAACGTAGCATACTGTGAGAGTTTCATGAATTTTGGAAACCATTTACTATCAGTTTCGGATTTTTTAATTGTCAGACAAGATTATGAATTAACAATACATCCCATATGAAACAAGATCTAAATCACTTGAAAATTTTACAGCAACTAGAAATATGGAATATAAGACTACTGTAAAAAGTTTGGGAATTTTATCTGTGATCTGATGTCTGTAACAATTCTCCCAAAATCTGATAATTTTCCTACGAAATAAACTAATATACCAACTAGAAAGCATAAACTAATATACCAAACCAATTCCAAAAATTCGCAAAACTTCATGGTAGAATGTATCAGCATTATATTATTTTCCTACGAAATTTCATTAATTTTGGAATTCATTTAGTATATATTTTATTTTTCTTCGTCGAAAAGATATTTTTGAAGAGTTTTCTATTTTTAAAACACGATTTTCGAGAAAATTACGATTCCAAAAAACGTCCTCCAACCTTGTTCTGATGTGATGAACACAAAAAAAATTTAAAATTCCAAAAAATAGATCATCCTGAGATGGTTATTTTTTCGAATTTCGTAATTACTCAGCCAATATTTTAAATAAAATACCACTCTTCACTCAAATTCTAAAAAAACCGTTGATCCAATGTCCGATCGGATTCGATAGTTATTTTACTCTACTTAGATAGATCATTGTATTAAATTTTAGGACGAAACATAATTGAAACACTCATGCAGATCATGATTTTAAACACACATATTTAATATTGAATTAAAATCATTTAAATGCTAAAAACCATGCAAAATACACAAAAAATACCAGATGATTCAGGAAAAATCCGAGAATGGGGTACCAACCTGTGATAGAGTTCCTCGCCGAATCCAAAAGCCAGAGAACCCGAAAAATATCGCCGACGCGTAATTCACTCCGTTTTTCTTCTTCTTTCTTTTCTTTGTTTTTTCTTCCCCACTGTGTATAGAGAGAGGGAGAGAGAGAGAGAGACACAGAGAGCTAGATAGAGAGAGAAATACATATAGATGGGGAGGGAGAGATAGAGAGGTATGGAGTGAAACAAGGTATGAAATAGAAGCAGAGATGGTGAGAAACGAGAGAGAAAAACTGAGAGCTTAGATTGAGAGAGAAACACATAGATGGAGAGAGTGTTTCGCAGAGAGTGAGAGTGACAGATTGATATGGAGTGTGAGGGATTGTGAGTGAGAGAGAAATGGAGTGAGATATATGGTGAATGAGAAAATAGAGGAACAAGTTAAAGAGGAGAGAAACCAATGGATACGATGCTCTGTTTTTTAGAGTTTTCTCTCTTTTCTTTTTTTATTGTACGAGAAACACAAAAAGCTGTTGATGGGGAAGATGTATGGGAGATGGAAACAGAGAAGGAGATAGGGAAGATGAGATATAGAATGAGAACCTAAAAAATAGAGGGGAGAATGAGAAACGTAAAAAAAACAGAGGGAGGGGATAAACAAAAAACGGCACTCTGTTTTTTACAATTTTCTTTTATTTTCTGCTTGGGGCTGAAGTGGATGAAGGAGATGTGGGATAGGGAGTGGGGGTTGGACCGAAGGTGAGGAGGGGCAGAGGGAGATTCGAAGATGCCGAATAGTGTTCTTCTTCCTCTTTTTTCCTATCCTTGCTGTTTTTTTTTTATATTGTTTCCTCGCTGCTGTTCTTGACATAAACAGAGCACCGCTCTTTTTGATGGGCTGGAGAGAGCGAGAGGGTGAGAACCGAGGGATGGGTCACGGAGATCATCGATAGGGGAGACCGAGACCTGATAATAATAAAAAAAATTCCTTTTTAAGAGCCCCCCCTCCGCGCTGTAATTTGTGCAATTTTATTTCTATAGAATACCCATGGAAGCTTGCCAAGCAAGAACAAGGGATTGCCCAATATTCAGAGATGATAAAAAAAGAAAGTCTCTCGAGATTTCCATCCAATAGGTAAAATAATAAAGAAAAATATAGTTCAATATTGGAAATACAGACTTGCCATCAAGGAAAATACTTGACTTACCTATCAAATGGATGGGCCAATAGACACAGGTGAGAGCTATCCCACGAGTGGCTCAAATCATCCCCATGGTTTGGTCTATTCATGGGTTTCAATAAATCAATTATTGGACTTACAACTTGAACTTTCTGAGATGATCCTAACCATTCATCAGATGGGTCAAAGCATAAATGGGTTCAAATGTGCATTGGTCACGCCCTTAGTCTTTTCTATAGGATGATCGGAGCTATTCACTTGAATAAGCTATGGCATAAACGAGTTGCGCCCTCCTAAACCACTCCCTAGACCGATCCAAACCATGCAATTGATGGGCTGGTTGTGCAACCAACATCACCCCCATGGGCTGATCCGATCCATTCATTGTGACATGCCATGGCATGGACAACTTGTATCCTCCAAATATCATCCCCATGGGATGATCCAAACCATTAATTTATAAAGTTGTGCCTCAAAAATTACCTCCGAGGGTTATCCAAATAATTCAACTTGATGATCACAGCGAAAATTGGTTGTTAAAGTGACATCTCTGAGATCTTGACCATTCCCCCGATGGTCATCTTTAGGCATTAGATCGAAGCAGGCTCAACGCTAATTTTTTATTAAATCAACATGCGGGCCCCCCAGTTGATCCAAATTTAAACAAATGTTCAATGCGGGCCCACCGAATAGGTCCAAATTCTCTCTTGCTCGGATTCTCGCGAATAACCACTCTCAACACTTAATGCAAAAATACGAAACATGGCGGAAATGATTGAATGATTGAAAACATCGAGAAAGCATAAGGGACGGACACGGGAATGGAAAACGATGGAAAACGGCTAGCAAAGACACTAACTTCTTTGCTGATTAGAGCGGAGCAAAATGGGGTGTCTACAGGCACAGTCACTTAGAAGGTATTCCATGCTCAAGCACTTCATAGATACCCCTTAGTCACTTAAAGATTTTTCCGCATCCACATTGCACGTGCGTGGTCCATACACGCGCGCAATTACTCGCGCCCTTGCCTCGAAGTGTGTGCCCTTCATTAATGAGGGACACGTGGCGCCTCCTGGATCGTGAATTCGAACCGCCTCAAGCTTATAAAAGGAGGTTTTCACCTTTCACATTTCACTTTCACTTTTTTACTTCTGCCTTTCTTTTTCTCCCTTTTTTTTGCTCTGCCTGTTCGGCTCTGATAGCCCGTGGTTGTGGTCGTCCGCGAATTTAGGAGCCTCTCTCTTCAGACCGGTAATCTTCTTGAGCGCGTCTTTTACTCGTTTCTTTTACTGCATCCTTCATGTCCCGTAGTGAATCGGGTTCTGAGTCCAATTCTGGGTCGTCCTCAAGGGAGTCTGCATCCTCTAGTAGTTCGAGGTCTAGTTCATCAGAGAGAACCCAAACGAATCCGCCCAGGGTTCCCGGACCGTACATGGCGAGCCCTAGTGTTAGTGTAGAGGTCATAGGTAGTGGGGACGAGGTGATTTTGAATTGAAATACCACCCCGGCCCCAACGGATAGCTACTTCCGGGCAGAGGCGAGTGGGGGTAGCGATGTTGCGGAGGCGTCCACCACTTTCGTTCCGGGCCGGGCTGTTGAGGTTATAGCTGCAGCTCGGATGGACGCAAATCCCTAGAGCGGTACTACTAAGGTATTTTGCTTGTTTTTGGTGTTTCAGGGTTATTTATGGATTTTCACGAAAAATGGAGCTAAAGAGAAGAAATTCTAAAGAAAAGATCAAATACGAGAACATTACCATTGTGGCCCATCATTTGAAGGGTTTAGATCATCTATGGTTCATCATTCGGATGGTCTAGATCAGCCCAATATTTGGACAACTCAGATCATCCTATAGGTTTGGTGGGCGCCGTTAATTTTTATCGTGATACAAAAATTAGATTGTTCAGATCATCTTACGGAAATAATTTGCAGGGCATGGCCAATTCATATTGTCGCCCATCAAATGAACGATCTGGATCGTTTTACGGAAATAAGTTGCTGAGACAACCAATTTACACTAAGGCTTTTGAAATGGATGGTTCGGATCTTCTTATGGAGTCAATTTGTAGGGTGCGATCCATTTATGATGCAGTCCACAAAATTGGATGGTTGAGATCATTTCTTGAAAGATTTAAAGTGGGCTGTTAACATTTAGGCAAAGTTCCACATAAAGGGCAAGAAAACAATTTGGAATTGTACAAGAGCAGCCCGTATTTTTTAGTATGTACCGGAAGCAAGCAAGCAATGGGGGCCCACGTGTGGCTCTATTTTTTTGGATTAGGAATGGCAATTAACGTGGGACCCACTTCAGTTCTCATGCTTGAGTTACAAAAGCATGCATATACATGCACGTGAGATGAGAGAAACCAGTAAGGATCGTTGAACAAAGAGGTTTGAATTTTTTAACAATAGAAATGGTGGGTTCCACGTTTCCAAAACAAAGCACAGCAGCCAACGTTTTGATAGTTTCTAAACTGTGTGTTGTTATTACATGCAAGCTAGTGGGGGCCCACTTGCACCCACTTTCCATTTCACATTACATACAGCCCATGGTTCTTTCCTTTTAGAAAATAGTATTTTCTAGTTGTTTCTAAAGCATGTAATTTTTTTATAACAACAGCCCTCTCATGTTTTTGTTAGAAAATAGCTTTTTCTAATTGTTATTCCATGCACACATTGGACCCACTTGCTAATTTGGCTTGCACCCACGTTTTGGGTTTGTAGAAAGATAGTAAGTTTATAAATTCAAATCATATACCATAGAAAGTGGCCCCATTTGCTATTTAATATTACTCTCATAACTTTTGGTAATATATTAATATATTTCTTTTGTCTTATAGCAAGATTCCATCCACTCTCCCACGTTGAAAATTCAAAAAGGAAGAGACAACTTACCAAAAATGGGTGCTAAGTTGCTGAAATTGTGAAGAAAGAAAAGAGTAAGTTTGCTCTTACCAACAAATACTAAAAGTTTCAGAAATTGCCAAAGACAGGTGGGGTTGCCAAAAATACAAAAAGATGCCAAGATTGTGTCTTTTCTTGGAGATGAAAATAGAAGGGGAAGAAAGCTACATATGGGAAAAAGAAGACATTCTCTAGACTCTATTCTCTCTCTTTTTCTCTCCACTACTCTCAAGCTCTCTCCCTTAGGTTTTCTTGTTTTTTTTTTTTTTTTTTTCTTTTTCTTTTCAACTCTCAATCCAAGGCATCATCATCCACCATTCAAACTCAAGGTGACATTAAAGCTTGAAGGAGGAAGATGCAACCAAAGTTGGAGGAGAAAAAGACTAAGTTCTATTTAATTTTTGTTATTTATTTTAAGTTCAATTTGATGTAATTTTGTTTCAATTCAAGTTAGTGAAGAAGTAATTAGTTTTTGTTTAATTTTCTTTCAAGTTCTATATGGCAATTCTTCTCCCATCTATCTCGTTTATTTTTGTTTTTCTTCCCTTCTTCATGAGTAACTAAATCCTATTTACTTAGGGTTTAGTTGAAACCATGGGGAAGGAGAAATAATTACAATTAAATCAATCTACTCAATTGAAAAATTGTGTAGGAGTTTGTGTTTGGAAAATCCCAATCATTCATGCCATTGGCTTTCCCCTTTCGTATGAATGATTGTTGATTAACAAATATAAAGTTCTATATAATCAATGTAAATTGGAGAGTGGGTTTGATTAATTACTTATAAGGAATGACATCCCTTTGATCTTATTCTTTATTGACTAGTTAATCGAATTTTCAACCCAATTCAAGAGTTGTTTTAATTAATCAATTTTATCCAAACCCATGGTGGATTCTAACCCTAAGTAATCTTTTATATTGAATTAAGGTTTTTACACTATTCTAAATTACTTTTGCAATTTTTCAATTTACTTAAGCCCTTAGAATTTAGTTTTCTAATTAAATTAGATAAGTAGTTAATAGAGATCATTAAAATTTGGTACACTTTGCCTAAATTAGGATTTTAAATCAAAAAGATCTTAGTTAAATTTGATTCTTAGATTGAATAGAATATACGCTTATATATAGTGTTGACTCCGAGGTCTAAGTCCACGGAAATCCTGAGTCCATTCCAGGCAACATTATATCATAGCTAGTATTCTAATCGGTAAAAGAATAGGATTGACAACTAGATTTCTCTTCCTTGAGTTCGACCCGTATTTACACGATCCGTGCACTTGCGGTTATTTAATATTTCAAACAGTTAGTGTAGAGGTCATAGGTAGTGGGGACGAGGTGATTTTGAATTGAAATACCACCCCGGCCCCAATGGATAGCTACTTCCGGGCAGAGGCGAGTGGGGGTAGCGATGTTGCGGAGGCGTCCACCACTTTCGTTCCGGGCCGGGCTGTTGAGGTTATAGCTGCAGCTCGGATGGACGCAAATCCCTAGTATAACATTCAGACTCTGTACGAGGAGAATATCCTTGACGAGTCCAGGCTAGGGGAAGTTAGGGATAGATATTGTATCCCTGAGCGATTCAGACTGAGGGCCGCAATAGAGGGAGATAGGGCCAGCAATGGGAGTGCCGACATCTGTATTTACGATGAGTCCTTGAGGGCCGGGCTTAGGTTTCCTCTGCATCCCTTCTTTGCCGAGGTCCTTTGCTATTATAGCCTGGTGCCAGCCCAAGTCGCACCGAACTCATGGAGGACGCTGGTCGGGTTCATATACCTAGTCCAAGGTCGTCTCGAAAGGAACCTGTCCATACCTCTGTTCTGCATGTGTGCACATCTGAAGAGGCACAAGGACGTGGTTGGATCTATATCAGCCAGCGTCCCGAAGTGAAGATGATCACAGGCATCCCATCCTCCATTCATAAGTGGAAAAATCGGTTCTTCTATGTCGAGGACAGCGAGCTCTCCGAGCCATGGCCGGTTCCATTAAAATGGGATACGCCGGACACGCTTGCGCTAAGTCGCAAGCCGAGCTTAGAAGGTGAAGATAGGCTCACGTTTGCTCGAGTCTGTGACGAGTTGCAACGAACGGGCATGATTCATTGTGACGAGTTCTCTAGGGAAGAGATTATGGTCGGGCTCGGCATTAGTACCTCGACCCCGGCATGTATGTGGCTAGTCTTGCTTTTGAGTTCCTCTTTTCTTTCTTTCGTTCTTGACCGGTGTTTGTTTGTCCTGTTGAATTTCAGAAATGAAGAAGCAGTCCCAGCTGGAGAAGGTGAGGCAAGGGGCCTTCGGCAGGGGCCAGGGCCAGCAGGGCCAGAAAAGGAAAGCTCCTAAGGTCTCAAGTCCCGCACCAACTCTGGACGCACCGCCCCCCAGAGGCAAACCAACGGTCAAGCTGGTCGGCGCGTATGGCAGGGGAGCAGGGTCCTCTAAGCAAGGGGACACAGCTACCGGAGTCCGACCTACCCCCACGAGGCTCGGGGATAATGTTTTCCAGCCCAACTGGGCCATTCAAAAGAGCGATACCGGCTTGGGTGAGAGTCGGGTAGCCATGGAGATCATCACCAAAGGCCTACTGAACCAGGACAAGCTCCAGGTTCTAAACGAGCCTCCAGACGCGGCCGATGAGGCCATCTTCTCTTCACTTTACCAGATCGAGCTGTATTATCACGACTTCCACGAGAAGAGCAGAAAGTTTTCTGCCGCGATCACTCGATCCGAGGTGGACCCCGGTTCGTCTCCACAGGGACCAAGAGATAAACAGGCTCAAAACCGAGATGGACGCTCAGAAGCAAAAGGCCTCTGAAGCCCTCACTGCGCAAAGGGAGAGAGCCCGGGAGAGGCAGACAGTGGCCGTAGATGAGGTCGTGCAGAAGGAGGACGAACTCATTAGTTTGTCCACTGAATCTTACAAACTGGGATTCATGGATTGCCTTGAGCAGGTCAAGGGATCCAACCCGAATGTCGTTCTGACAGGCCATGTCCTTCCTGATCCGTCGGTGGTCGGGAACGACGACGAGCAGGACGCCCTCACCGCAGCTAAGGCCCCGGTGGCAGATCCCCCCCAGGACAGTGGTCATGGGGTGTCTTGAGCCTCCCGTTTTACCCTTTTTGTAATGGCCCTTGGAGGCCCTACTTTTTGTAATGGCCCTTAGAGGCCCAACTTTTCATGAATAGAAGTTATATGTTGCAAGTCTATTGTTTCTACTTGTGTGCCCCTGACTAGTATTGATTAATTCAACACTACCAATAACACTTGTAAAGCAGTTTGTGTCCGAACAGAACGACACCCCCGAACAGAATGGTGCCCCTGAACAGAACGGTAGCCCGGGCCTGTTTCTGACCAGAAGTGTGCTTTTGGTCCCCGTGGAGACGAACCGGGGTGAACCAAGCAGCGAGTACCTGAGTTTTGGTGAACTGGATTTCTAAGCGGATTTAGTTTTCTGCCCGGGCCCTTTCCTGACCAGAAGTGTGCTTCCGACGAGCCGGGGTGAACCAAGCAGCGAGTACCCGAGTTTTAGTGAACTGGGTTTCTGAGCAGATTTGGTTTTCTGCACGGGCTCGTTCCTGATCAAAAGTGTGCTTCCGGTCTTTGTGGAGATGAACCGGGGTGAACCAAGCAGCGAGTACCCGAGTTTTAGTGAACTGGGTTTCTGAGCGGATTTGGTTTTCTGCCCAGGCCCGTTCCTGACCAGAAGTGTGCTTCCGGTCTTTGTGGAGACGAACCAGGGTAAACCAAGCAGCGAGTACCCGAGTTTTAGTGAACTGGGTTTCTGAGCGGATTTGGTTTTCTGCTTGGGTTCGTCCCTGATCAGAAGTGTGCTTCCGGTCTTTGTGGAGACGAACCGGGGTGAACCAAGCAGCGAGTACCCGAGTTTTGGTGAACTGGGTTTCTGAGACGGAGTGCTCGGAGATTTGCAAAGAAACAGTGCCCTTTTTTATTCACATTCAAGCGTATTTACAATGGCATTCGCTTTTGCGACAAGTGGCCGGCTATTGATAGTATTTTCGGAGGTTCTTCGAATTCCAGGCGTGGGGTAGTGGGTGCTCCCCCAGTGTTTCCAACTTGTAACTCCTTGGGAGAATTACCTCTTTCACCCGGTGCGGCCCCTCCCAGGTCAGGGAGAGTTTGGTTACCTTCTTCGGTTGGGAGATAGCAGCCTTTCTCGGCACTAACTCCCTGGGTCGGAACTCTCTTGGCGTATCTTCAGGTCGTGATAGTTGGACACTTTCTGTTTGTAGGCCGCAACCCTGATTCGGGATTCTTCCCGGGCTTCTTCTAGTAAGTCAAGGTTTGCGCGGAGCCCATCTCCATTGAGCTGCTCATTGAAGTTGGTGATTCTGGGAGTCGGGACGCCAACATCGACGGGTATTACGGCCTCAGTTCTGAAAGACAAGTTGAATGGCGATTCCTCCGTCGCGGTGCGCGGGGTGGTATGATACGCCCATAAGACGTGATAAAGTTCGTCTGCCCATCGGCCTGCTTTTTCGTCCAGCCTCTTTTTGATCCCCTGGAGTAGGATTCTGTTCGTTACTTCAGTCTGACCATTCGTCTAAAGGTGTGCCACAGAAGTGAATCTTTGTTCGATCTTCAAATCAGAGCAGAATTTTTGAAAATTCCGGCAGTCGAACTGTTTGTCGTTGTCCGTTATCAAGACACCCCGAATCTGTAAACGACTGACTTCCAGAAGAATGTCTGCACATTTTGCTCCGTGATTTGGGCCAGAGGTTCAGCCTCCACCCACTTGGTAAAATAGTCAATGGCCACCACGACAAACTCACGTCTTCCTGAGGCTGGTGGAAAAGGGCCCAAGATGTCCATCCCCCATACTGCGAAAGGGAGTGGGCTGGTGATTGGGGCCATGGAAATAGTAGGTTGATGGATGGTGGGAGAGAACTTTTGGCATCTCTCGCACCTTCGGACCAGTTCGAGAGCGTCTTGCCTCAAGGTTGGCCAGTACATGCCTCTTAGTAGTACTTTGATGGCCAGGGGCTTGCCCCCCAGGTGTTCTCCGTAAATTCCTTCGTGCATCTCTTGTAGAGTGTATGCGGCGTCGCTTGGCCGGAGGCATTTTAGGTACGGAAGGGTGTACGACCTTTTGTACATGCTCTCGCCATCCAGGGAGAACCGGGTTGCTCTCTGTATTACTTTGTAGGCTTCCTTCTTTGCTTCGAGGAGCTTCCCGCTACGCAGGTACTCAATGATCTCGTTCATCCAGCACGGCTCGTGCTCGACCTGCATTACTTCTACGGCCTCATTTTCGATACTGGATTCTTTTAGAAATTCCATACATATACTCCCAAGAGTGGTGTAACCGGATGCTACTAACTTAGATAGCACATCCGCTTTTGTGTTTTCTATTCTGGGGATTCTGATGACCTCGAAGTTCTTGAACTTGCCGGCCAACCGGCGGACCTTGGAGAGATATTTAATCATGCGTTCGTCGCGGGCCTCATAGACTCCTTAGATCTGGTTTGCAACCAGCTGGGAGTCACAATACGCCTTCAGCCTTTGGGCGCTGGTCTGGACTGCTAGGTTCATTCCGGCGATGAGAGACTCATATTCTACCTCATTGTTGGACGCACGGAATCCAAACCTTATCGCATAATCTAGAACAAAGTTATCGGGCCCGGTGAGGATCAGACCGGCTCCACAACCAACCTTGTTTGAAGATCCGTCCACATATATTTCCCAGATCGGTTCGTTGGATGGATTTTGCTCTGCCTCTATAGGGATGTTTTCTGTTCCTACTGGTTCAGTCTCAGCTTCCGTTCGTTCCCCAGTTGTAGTTACCTTCTCTACAACCGGGGTTTGGACAGTTTCAGATTCGATGCTTTGCTGGTGGATGGTGCACTCGGCCATGAAGTCGACCAGCACTTGGGATTTTATCGCCTGCCTAGGCAGGTATTGGATATCAAATTCGCTCAGTTCAACGGCCCATTTCACAAGTCGCCCTAAGGTGTCTGGTCTGTGGAGAACCTGTCTGAGTGGCTGGTCGGTCAGGACCTTTATTGTGTGGGCTTGAAAGTACGGCCTCATTTTTCTGGCCGCCATGACCAGAGCGTATGCCAATTTCTCAACCCGCTAGTACCTGATCTTAGCATCGTGCAGGACCTTGCTGACATAGTAGATCAGTTTCTGCTGGTTGTGCTCTTCTCGGATTAGCACGGCTGCCAGTGCCATGGGGCTTATGGATAGGTACAAAAGCAGCTCCTCCCCCGGCTCTGGCTTTGTCAACAGCGGTGGAGAGGACAAGTACTGCTTAACTCCTTGAATGCGACTTGACACTCCTGTGTCTAGGGTGCTGTTTTGATTCCTTTGACAGCGTTGAAGGAAGGCAGGCATCTCTCTGCAGATTTTGAGATGAAGCGCCCCAGTGCGGCCACCATCCCGGTTAGCCACTGTACTTCTCTAATGGTTATTGGTGGAGTGAGCTCCACCACAGCCTTGATCTTTTCTAGATTGGCTTCTATCCCTCTCCGGCTTACCATAAATCCCAAGAATTTTCCCGAGCTGACACCGAATGTGCACTTTGTGGGGTTGAGCTTCATGTTATGTTCCCTTAGGACTTGGAATGTCTCTTTCAGGTCGGAGACAAGATCTTGTGCACTCTGGCTTTTGACCAACATGTCATCTACATAGACCTCCAGGTTGCGGTCGATTTGCTTTTCGAAGAGCTTGTTTACGAGCCTCTAATATGTTGCCCTGGCATTCTTTAGGTCGAAAAGCATGACGCCGTAGCAATACGTCCCCTGATCTGTTATGAAGGAAGTCTTTGGTATGTCTGATTCATACATTCTGATATGGTTGTACCCGGAGAAGGTAGCAGTTCGTGACTTGCGGTGGCATCTATCAGTTGGTTGATCTTTGGGAGCGGGTAGCTGTCCTTGGGACAAGCTTTGTTCAGGTCGGTGAAATCGACGCAGGTCCTCCACTTCCGATCGGCTTTCTTCACCAGGACCACGTTTGCCAGCCAGTCCGGATATTGAATTTCTCGAATGAAGTCAGCCCTCAAGAGCCTCTCCACTTCTTCCTTGATCGCCTGCCATCTCTCCAGGGCAAAATGTCTCCTTTTTTGTTTCACAGGCTTGCAGGTGGGATCGACACCGATTCTGTGCGTGCTGACTTCCGGATTTATGCCGGGCATGTCTGTGGGAGCCCATGCGAAGACGTCTGCATTATCTTGAAGAAACTGGGTGAGATTTTGCCAGGTGCTACTGTCCAAAGAGGAGCCGATTTGGATGACCTTCTCGCCATCGTTTTCGAACAAAGGAATGGGGATGAGGTCTTCAGCGGATTCATTCACTAGGGATTCATCTCTTAGATCGAGTAGCTCAATCGGTAATGATTCTTATGCATTTTTGCCTTTGAGTGCCATGGCATAGCACTCCCTGGACTGAGGCTGATCTCCTCTGACTTCTCCCACACCATTTGGAGTTATGAACTTCATTTTTTGATGATAAGCGGAGGCAACATCACGAACGAGATTCTGGCCGGGTCGTCCTAAGATGGCGTTGTAGACCGAGAAACCGAACAAATCAAAGTTCGGCAGCTTCAAACGGTCGTCTCCTATCATCATATGTTTGAATACATGGTAGTAGAGGATGTCGGCCTAACTCCCATTGTCGGCGAGGATTTTCTTCAACTCCCAGTTCGCAACTAGCATGGTTATGACAAGGGCGTCGTCATGGGGGAGTATCAAGTTGTCGAGATCCGCGTCCGAAAAGGAGATCTCATTCCCTGTCTTAATCTCTTTACTATATGTGTGCACGGCATTGACTCGGCGTGCGTAGGCCTTTCGAGCAGCAGATGATGTACCCCCGGTGGCTGGTCCACCCATAATGGTGTTGATGACCCCATTAGGCTGGGATCGGCGCATCTCCAGCTGTGGGCTTGATGGTGGGGGAGATTGATTCCGCGCAGGGGGCGGCTGTGACCGTCAAGGGCTCTGTCCCTGAAGGCTCTTCTCCCTGCGCTCTCTCTTGTGGCCGTCATCTTTGACATATTTTTTCAAGTACCCCCGACTGATCAGCAGCTCGATTTCTTCCTTGAGCTGCCAGCACTCGTCTGTGTCGTGTCCGTGGTCCCTGTGGAACCGACAATAATTCGACTTGTCTCTCTTGTTTCCTTTAGAGATCATCCTGGTCGGCCATCTTACGAATTCTTCTCCTTTGATCGCGGCCAGCATATGTCTTCGGGAGGTGTTGAGAGGGGTGTAGTTCTCTTCCCTCCTCTGGGGGGACCTTTCTCTTCTGAAGACCTTATCATCCCTACGCTGCTTGGTAGGGTTCCTTTCTTCAGAGGTTCTCCTCCGGTTTGAATCTAAGGCTGCCAGAGTCTCCTCCATGGCTATGTACTTCTCGGCTCCAGCCATCAGATCCGCCAGTGAGTGCGGGTTTTGGCAACCTACTGATCGGCGGAAATCATTGGACTTGGCGCCTGCGAGGAGTGCATTCATGATGACTGAAGGATCCAAATTTAGCACTTGGAGGGCCTCCCTGTTGAAACGGCTGACGAATGTTTTCAGAGGTTCATTATCCTCCTGCCGCAAGGCCATTAGGGATGATGTTGTTTTCCTTGGCCTCCGGCTGCTCATCATATGGCAGACCAGATCATCCCCAAAGTCCTCAGAGTTGCTGATGGAGTTCGGCTTGATCCTAGATTACCAATCCCGGGCTGCACCGGTCAGTGTGGTCGGGAACGCTCTACAGAGGAACCCGTTAGAGGCGTCGTGGAGGAGCATCATAGTCCTGAACGTCTCCAGGTGGCCCACAGCGTCGGTGGTTCCGTCATATTGCGGAACGGTCGACATTTTGAACCCTCTGGGTGCCAGCGCGTTCATGACATTATTGGTGAACGACGGTCTGCTTGAGAACATCTTTGTAGCAGGCCGGCCTTGATCCTTTGTCAGCTCTTCTTTACGGTGGTCTATCTCTTCTATCCTTCGTAGCATTGGATCAGCCCTCTGGTTTGCTCGACCCACTGATCTGTTTTTCTCTACTGATTGGCTCGCAGTAGAGCTGGAATGACTTTCTGAACTCCTTCGATGATGACGAGATCTTTCCCACGGCGCACGGTCTTCCTTGGCTCGGTGCTTTTGTGCAGAGCGAGATCGTGACCTCCGACGGTGGTGAGGTTCTATATGGGCATGCCTGGTTTTGGACTGATGGACTCGTCTTGTGGAGTGGTGGGTCCGGTCTCCACTAGGATGTGCTGGCTCCCCCCTGTGAGTACTCGACCTTTCCTGTACGGGTCGTGGATCCTCTGGGGGATGTTGGGGAGGCGCTTGGACCAGATGTTGGTATTGGCCAACAAGAGTAGTCATCTGTTGAAAGAGAGCTCGAACTTGTTCGGGAGTAGGAGCTGGGTTCAGGTGTTCCGAATGGGCCAGGCTCTGCTCCGCTATTGCTGAAGGGGCCACTATCTGTGAGGCCATTCGTTCGCTCTGAATCCTGCGAGGAGCTTCAGCTCGAGCCACCCGAGCAGTTGGTACTCGGGCACTCCTCCTTCCTGCCATTTTGTATAGGGGATTTGAACAGCTTTTAGTTCAGGGTCCCACGGATGGCGCCAATCTGTTAGGCCTAAAATTGGTAACAGATATGGCAGTAACGTAGGTGCTGATCTGGGGGGCCCAAGGAGCTGAACTGAAAGAACTGAGTCCTGCACAAGAGCGCACGAGGTCAGAAGACCAACCCGGAGTCAGTATGAGCAGAAGTGCAGAGCCTAAACTTTAAGAGTAGTGGTTCAGAAGTTATTATCCCCTTCTTTGAGCCTCAGGAGGCCTTTTATAGAGAGAGCCCTGGGGTGGTTGAATTACCTACTCCAGGACAGGTGTCGGCCCATTTGTGGGTTTAGGTTTACCTGCTCTTGGCAGATTACCAGACTACTCCTGACCAAGTGCCGAATTCGTGGTAGGCCCTTTAAGGGCCACGTGTCGGCAGCTAATTAGTCGTTGCTTTTCATACCCCATCAGTGAGATCACACATAAGATAATATTTTTGGCCATGACTATATCGACTATAACATATAAAAATGCATTTTCAGTCACAGGCATCAAATTTATTCTGATACAGTATGGCATATAGACAAAAAAAAGGCAGCCAAATACTTGTAAATGTGAGTACACAGGTTGTTTGTTAAAGAGGACTTCGAATGGCATTTTGCCCAAGAGGAGCGGTGTAGGCATGCAATTAATGATATAAGCGGCAGTGAGAATACATTCACCCCAAAAATGATGGATAAGTTGGCTTAAAAGCTAAAGGCATGGGCAATCTCAAGAATATAATGGTGTTCCGCTCAACAATGCCATTTTGTTGTCGTATGGCAACATAACTGCATTGATGAGAAACCCTCTTTTATTCAAAGAAGGATGGCATAGATAGAAACTCAGATCCATGATCAGACTGTATGGTTTGAACTTTGCAACTAAATTGAGTTTGTGCTAATGCAAAAAAGAATTTTATCAAGGATTGAGTTTCGTATTTAAATTTCATGAGATAAACCCAAGTGCATCGTGTAAGATCATCCACATTAGTTAAAAATAATTTGCACCTAAATGAGAAGGTTTAGTGTATACACCTCAAATATCACAATGAATTGAGCAAAAAGGCTTATTAGAAGAATTAGTACTCCTTATAAATGGTAAAGGAGTTCGTTTTGCTAAAGGACAAATCTTAGGAGTCATTAAGGAAAATATAAGACGCGACGTTTGATAACTTATGAAAAGGTGTGTTAGTAGGATTACCAAGTCGACTGCGCCAAAGATTCGGATGAACGGAACTGGACGTTGAGAGTGCATGAAGCGAAATATTGAAAAGATGGTAAATGCCACAATTTTCTTTATCCAATCCGATCATCATTAAGTCATAAAAGAAATTCATTGAATAATTGTGGGAATTAGTCAATTTAATAAAAGATGAACGATTGAATTTAAATGAAGGGATACAAAAACATTATCAAGATGTATGTTGGAATTGAGATGTGGAACCAATGTGAGATATGGTGCAGGGGTTCTTTTCGGCAAGTTAACATGTAGTGACGAGGTGGTTGTGGAGGAAGAATGTAATTAGGAGAAGAAATCATGCGGTCATTGGCACCCATATCAATAACCCATGAATGAGAATCAGAAAACAAGAAACAACAAATAGATTTACCTGCAAAGTTTGTTGTGAGCTGTGATTTACCACCATGGAGTAATGAGAGAATTTTCGTTGTAATTTTTAGGAGTGAAGGAAGGCATCATGGATTGATTGCATTCGGGTATCTCTTTATCACTTTGGAAAACATGAGTAACATCGTCATTTTTAGGCCTTGCACTGATGAAGCAAAACCTGCTACCTTATCAATTTAGGAAACATGAGTAACATTGTCATCTTCATTTTTGAAGCCTTGCTTTGATGAAGGAAAACCTAATTTGTGACGACGATGACCGATAGATACCATTCAATTTGTAGCAACTGGCTTTGGCCTTGCCGGGGGCAGTCTCGACGATTACTATATGAGTTTTTCTTTTCTTTTCTTTTTTGATGAGTTATTAGTGGCAGATTGCTTTGCAACGAGAGCCACAACCTCAGTGGTAGGTGATGCAGTAATTTTCCATTGTTTATTCTTTTGAAGAACAAAAGAATAGATACTCTATTTATATAGGGAAGTAGATCCAAGAGGAGGATCTTCCCTTGAATGGAAATGTAAGGATCATCATTGAGTCCCATGAGTACCTTAAGTCCTGTCAGAAATGTTGGAGAGAAAGGTACTTCTGGTGGTAAGAAAAACAGAAATTGATATGCTTCAAGGTGTGATATCACTTTCCTTAAGACAAATTTCGCCCCCACCAGAAGTTTGCAAAGCGGATCCGCTAATTGCCTCCAAGATACAATGAAGCCTTCTAGGAAAATCCTACAAACATTTGATGATGCCTCGTACAGGCAGAATCAAACACGAAACACCCTTTGAGAGTGGCAAGCCTTAGGTAAATTTCCAGATACTTTTTCTTCATAATAACAGTATCTAGAACACAAGATGAGACCAGTATGTAAAATGACAAACTTGGGGGATAAAAAGACAGTAGAATTGTGTTTGGAAGTTCTCAAAATATCACAACAGAGTACCAAATTCGTTTCTCATTCATAAATGACAGATTTTTGCTCTGTCATAGGTGACTTTTCAGTGTGAAAAGCACCTCTACAGAGCACCTTTCCATATTGGTTTAAATTCTGACCGTCTGATTGCACCTATTCGCGATTCAATGGTCCATATCGATCTTGAAGTGACTGTTGAGCTATGAAAACATTCGTGACCATTGGGACAAAAAGAGAATGAAAAAAAAAATGAAAAAATGGCTAAAGAAAAACTAGCCGTTTGAGCCCCAATGGCTCTTTTACTACGGAGACTCGGTCGACCAGGGTGAGTCGGTCGACCGCCCCATGTTGCTGAAACTTTTTATTTTTTGGTTTTCGACCAAACCCTAACGGTCGACCGGCCCTACTATGCTGGAAATTATGGAATTTTCAGAACCAATCTACAGTTGACCAGGATTGCCCCGAATGCCAAACGTTTCACTTTGATAAAATATTTTCAAAACACTATGATTTGACCCAAAAACACTAGATTTTAAAAATCAAAATCTCTAACAATCCCTCACCATTTTCAAAATCAAAGAAAGTATTCTCATCAGGCTTTGAAACCTTATGTATAAATGAAGGTATCTCTCGATTTGAACATTCACTTAGTGAAAACACATCAAAGTTAACCAAAATTGCATGGTAGACATATCTTTAAACTAGCGATTTTATTTGGTTAACGGGACACGTTTCACACGCAAGACTTCATCTCTTTAGGCAATTTTTAAGAGCCGACACATGTATTGGCCATGTGTCTATATCTTAGTTTCATGAGCGCTCTAGAGACTTGCCAGGTCTCATAGGAAGCGGCACCACTCCCTCACTCACGTAAGTAGACTTATTAAGGGTGCCCATGTAACTAAAACACTCCAACACCATGTTATAAGCCTATTAAGAGCCCAAATGCACAGTCTTTCCCGTTAAACATTACAAGTACCAAGCACTTTACCTTGGGATGACAAATAAAATATATTATAGTGCTTGCAATCACTCCCTATGATGTACTTGGACTCACTAAACTTAAGACTTGATCTTTATTCAAGTGTTGAGTCGAGGTTCCATCACTGGTATTTATCAGTTTGTGGCTTTAACCCTATCCCTTTTGATGTTTTACACATTAGATATCTTGCAAGAGCTAGTCAACAGATCAGCCAAATTTTTGCTCAATCTCACAAAATCAATAGTTACTAGACTCTCTTACAATACTGTGTCTAAGTCCTATATGTCTGGGCTTACCATTGTAAACATGATTATATACCCTTGAAGTGTGGCCTGACTATCACAGTGGACACAAATCAATGGCATTGGTTTAGGCCATAACGGAATTTATAATAACAAATTCCAAAGCCATTTCGCCTCTTTACAATATGCAGCCAATGCATAAATTCTACTTCCATAGTAGAAGTTGTTATGCATGTTTGCTTTCTAGAGGCCCAAGAGACTGCTCCCCCACCAAGAGTGAAAATCTACCCACTGGTCGATGTATGGTTTATATGTGCAGTTATCCAACTGGCGTCCATTTATCCTTCTATTACTTGTGGATACCCATAATAACATAAACCATAGTTTATAGTTTTCTTTAAGTATTTCAATATTCTATATACTGAGAAAGCCTAGGACTACTGGTAAACCTACTAAGTTTACCTACTGCGAATGCAATATCAGGTCTAATACAAGCCATAGCATACATAATGCTACCAATAGCACTAGCATACTCTAGTTGGGAAATGGTCCTAGCAATATTAGGACATAACCCCCACTATGATCAAAAGGTGTTGAAACAGGTTAACAGACAAAATGATTAAGCTTTTCGAGAACTTTCTCTATGTTTCCATCTACTTTGATCATCTTCTTGAAAATCCACTTACAATCTATAGGTTTAGACCTGGGTGGTAGGTCAACCAAAATTCAAGTTTATTGCCCATGATGGAATCCATTTTGTCATTAATGGCTTCTGTCTTAAAAGCCGCATCCTGTGACTTTATGGCTTCTTCATAGGTTTGAGGGTTAGTGAAATTCCAAGGGTGGTCCCGAGTACGGCAACTATGAGGAGTGAAAATTAATTAGGTTTCTAACAAGTTTTAATCTTTTGAAAAATCAAACCTAAATTGGAAATTAAGAGATCAAAATGAAATTCAAGCACACAAGTTAAATCTAGAGGTGCAATGCAAAATAAAGAGCTAGAGTTCAAGAGAGAGCGCACCCGAGATTTAAAGTGGTTCGGTCCTTAAAACGCGAGGCCTACTCCACTCCACCAACAAAGACCCGTTGATGGCTTCACTAAGTGATCTTCTTAACTTCGGCGAAGATCGGTGCCGATTACAAATTCCGATGACCTTTAACCTTGGTGGCAATCTTCACCACGGAGAGTGGGCTACGCTTCTCCGAACACTCACCCGAATACAATTTCTTGAATAAGAAAGAAAGAACAAAAATTCCTCACAAGGGTTTACAACTTTGTAGAAGATGTACAAATATAGCCTAAAGATCCAAATCCTAATCTTAGATGATGAGAGGCATAATCAAGTCTGATTCACTCTTTGGATGTTCAAATGAAGTTTAAGAGTGTTAGGATTGATTGTCTTGAAGTTTAGAATGCCCATATATATAGGAAAACCAAAATATGACCGTTCAATGGTATTGTGATAATTCCAGCAAAATTCCCAACGGCTCAAAATATGACCGTTATAGTGTTCTCGGAGTTCCGAGAATATTTCTCGGAGTTCCGAGAAAAAATCTCGGAGTTCCCGGAATACAAACAGAAGATGAAAAAAAAGTCTACTGGACCATTTCTCGGAGTTCCGAGAATTTCTCTCGGAGTTCCGAGAAGCCTATGAAGAGCATATTTTCACTTCATGTTTTTGGGCTTCCAACTTAACACCAAGTTGGGATTGCTATAAGGGTTCCAAGGTGTTGGAACACCACAAAGACAATCACATATAAATTTAGGGTGTGTGTTTATTTCCTTAATTATGCCTTTCAGAATCCTAAACTAGGATTGGATCTTAATACAATCTAATATAACTTGATCTTCAATGGACTCTTCAAGTCTTCATTTATCTTGGACTTCGATGTCTTTGGCCTTCCGAATGTGGTTCATTGAGGCTTCTTGGCCTCAATCCAAGCAATGATGTCTTAGCACCAATGTGATCTACAACTTAGACAATCAAACATATTAGTGATCATAAATCACTTGTGTATTGGAATCATCAAAATAAGATGGGAATGCCAAGGTGGAAACCATTGGGCTTACAATCTCCCCCTTTTTGATGATGACAAGCACAAGAGATTTTTCAATAAAAGCACATATATTTTTCCTAATACTAAATTCTCTCCCCCTTTGGCATCAATCAAAAAGATTGGGGTAAAAGAGAAACAAATGGATGAAATATTCAATTTAATGCTCCCCCTTTTTCAAGGAAAAAGACAAACCTAGAACTCCCCCTATTTAGAATTTTTATTCAACATAAGAGGGGATATTTAATTAACTTTGAAAAAGATATTCAATTTTAAGCATGCCCCTAATCTAAGCACATATGATGAAAATCATATGGGGACTTTGGGAACCCAAGATTTCTTGGTTCCACCATAATCCCTAATCTTAGATGCACATTGGAATTGGTAATGACCATTTATTCCACAATAATGGCATCTAACATGAGGGTTAGACAAGCTAGTCCTATCATAAAATGCATGATTAGGTCTTTGACTAGCTTTCTTTAAGATTATGTCAATAATTTTATCACCATTTAGAAAACCATGAAGACATAATCTTAACCGTTCATTTTCATTATGAAGATGGGTTAATTGCTTTAAAGAATTATTAAATTCATCTTCATAAGATTTGGAAGAGCTTGCCATATTTTGAAATTGTGCTAATTGGCAATTTTTCTCATCCAAAATACCCTTAAGGGTTTCAAACTCAAGTTTAAAATTTTCAAGTTGTATTTGAGATTTGGAAGAAAATTCATTTTTCAAAAAATTAAGTTCATTTTTTTATTTTGAAATGGATTTCTTTTGAACTTTATTTTTAGAAATTTGAGAGTGCAAGGTTGAGCACAATTCATCATATGATATTTTTTCACTATCACTACTAGATGAATAACATGAAGGGTTAGAGTTTACCTCGTCTTCATGGGTGAGTGCCATGAAGCAAAGATCGTCTTTCTTTTTTTCCCCTTCGCTTGAACTTTTTTCCGAGGTGCTAGTAGCATCCCATCCGGCGGCAAGAGCTTTATGTTTCTTCCATTCCTTCTTTCCCTTGTATTTTGAGGAAGATGACTTGAGAAGTGGACAATCCGGTCTTTTGTGTCCGGCCTTCTTGCAATTATAGCACCTTATTCCTCCTTCTACTTCACTTTCTTCTTTTTTCTTCGTTTTATCCTTTTTATGTTTCTTTCTCCATAAGCTTTTAAATTTCCTTAAAGCTTCTTCTTCATCGCTATCCGCCTCGCTAGAGGATGATGAGTTTGCTTTGAAGGCTTTTAGAGCTAGAGAAATTCCAAGGGTGGTCCCGAGTGAAATTCCAAGGGTGGTCCCGAGTATGGCAACTATGAGGAGTGAAAATTAATTAGGTTTCTAACAAGTTTTAATCTTTTGAAAACTCAAACCTAAATTGGAAATTAAGAGATCAAAATGAAATTCAAGCACACAAGTTAAATCTAGAGGTGGAATGCAAAATAAAGAGCTAGAGTTCAAGAGAGAGTGCACCCGAGATTTAAAGTGGTTCGGTCCTCAAAACGCGAGGCCTACTCCACTCCACCAACAAAGACCCGTTGATGGCTTCACTAAGTGATCTTCTTAACTTCGGAGAAAGATCGGTGCCGATTACAAATTTCGATGACCTTTAACCTTGGTGGCAATCTTCACCATGGAGAGTGGGCTACGCTTCTCCGAACACTCGCCGGAATACAATTTCTTGAATAAGAAAGAAAGAACAAAAATCCCTCACAAAGGTTTACAACTTTGTAGAAGATGTACAAATATAGCCTAAAGATCCAAATCCTAATCTTAGATGATGAGAGGCATAATCAAATTTGATTCACTCTTTGGATGTTCAAATGAAGTTTAAGAGTGTTAGGATTGATTGTCTTAAAGTTTAGAATGCCCATATATATAGGAAAACCAAAATATGACCGTTCAATGGCATTGTGGTAATTCCAGCAAAATTCCCAACGGCTCAAAATATGACCGTTATAGTGTTCTCGGAGTTCTGAGAATTCTCGGAGTTCCGGGAATACAAACAGAAGATGAAAAAAAGTCTACTAGACCATTTCTCGGAGTTCCGAGAATTCTAGGAGTTCCGAGAATTTCTCTCGGAGTTCCGAGAAGCCTATGAAGAGCAGATTTTCACTTCATGTTTTTGGGCTTCCAACTTAACACCAAGTTGGGATTGCTATGAGTGTTCCAAGGTGTTGGAACACCACAAAGACAATCACATATAAATTTAGGGTGTGTGTTTATTTCCTTAATTATGCCTTTCATAATCCTAAACTAGGATTGGATCTTAATACAATCTAATATAACTTGATCTTCAATAGACTCTTCAAGTCTTCATTTATCTTGGACTTCGATGTCTTTGGCCTTCCGAATGTGGTTCAATGAGGCTTCTTGGCCTCAATCCAAGCAATGATGTCTTAGCACCAATGTGATCTACAACTTAGACAATCAAACATATTAGTAATCATAAATCACTTGTGTATTGGAATCATCAAAATAAGATGGGAATGCCAAGGTGGAAACCATTGGGCTTACAGTTAGTTTCGATATTTAAGTCTAACACGATCGAACTATGCAGTTTTTCTCTTGTCTCTTCTACTAGATAGGTAACAAAGTCAAAGCCAAAACTTCTTTCCCTTCGATCTCTTTACTTCTTATTTTACTAGGTTCATCAACTTCTATTTGAGGCTCTAGAGGGGGTTCCATAGAAGTAATAGGTTAAACTTTCTTTGGAATCAAGGTAAATCTATTTTAGTAGAAAATAATATCTCTAGACTCAATAACAGTATTAACCTCTATCACTCATTAGGTTCTTTAACTAGAAACCTACAGGCCTTACTACGGCTAGCATATTCTAAGAAGATACACTATATACTCTTTTTACCTAATTTCTTTAACTTAAGTTTTAATTATGGTCCTACAACCCCGAACTTTAAGGTAACTTAAGTTTGGTTTCCTTTCTTACATAACACATAAGGGGTTGTATTTTATTTCTTGCTTGATACCTTATTCAATATGTGACAAGCAGTACGAAAGGCTTCACGCCAAAAACTCTTATTGAAACCAGAATTAACAAGCATATCATTTATCATTTTAGTTAGGGTCATATTCTTCTTTTCTGCTACACCATTTTGTTGTGGTGTATTAGGGGCGGAAGTTTCATGTTCAATGCCTATTGATTTGCATTAATTAGGAAAGTGCTTTTCACCACCCCTATCGGATCTAATGCATTTAAACTTTAATTCAGATTGGTTTTCTACTTCTGTTTTATAGATCGTAAACTTTTATAACACATCATCTTTATGACTAAGTAGATATACATAACAGTACTTTGAATAATCATCAATAAACATGACAAAGTACTTTTTACCTCCCTTTGTGGGCACAATATGTATTTCACATACGTCGCTACGTACAAATCTAATAAATGAGTAGTTTTATCTACTCTAGGAAATGAATTAGTTACTATTTTAGTTTGCATGCATATTTACATCTATCTACAAAGTCATTTTCATACTTAGGAATTAAGTCTAACTTAACCATATCATTTTTCTTGCATTTACATGCCCTAAGCGACTATGCCATAAAAATAAAGAAGAGTGCAAAACATAAGCAAAGACATTCACTTTAATGATATTAAGTTTGAACATTCCTTCATACATTTATCCCTTCCCAACAAAAGTACATCCCTTAGAAAGAATGAATTTGTCAGATTCAAATACAAGTTTGAAGCCATTCTTATTAAGAATACTTCCAGACACTAAGTTCTTTCTAACTTCTAGTACATGGTAGACATCGGTTAGAGCGAGTCTCTTTCCAGATGTGAAATCAAGTTCCACCTTTCCTTTTCCTTTAACTTCTATTGTCAACGAATTGCTCATGTATAGCATGCTTCCATCTTCAACTAATTCATAGGTTGAAAACAGATTCCTGTCTTTGCACACATGCATCGTCACACCCGAGTCAATCCACCAATCATTGCCATCCTTAAAGACATTTGGCTTGGAAATCATGGCCACAAACTTATGTTTGTCTATTGGTGCACCTCCTTTCTTATCTTTAAGAAGTTGATACACTCTTATAATGGCCAGGTTTGCCACAATTGAAACAAGGACCCTTTTTTTTCTTATTCTTATTAAAAAAAAATCGGGATCCTTGTTTCTCTTCCGATTGCCTTTCCATTGTTGGTTCGAATTCTTAACATTTTCCACCAAATGGATTTTAGATGATAGAGATTCTTGCTCTTCTTTCTTGTCTCTCATTCTCAACTCTTCCTCGTCTCTCATTCTCAACTCTTCCTCAAACCTGAAGCTTTGAACCAAGTCTTTAAGAGAGATTTTCTCTTTCTTGTGTTTGAGACTTTTCTAAAGTCTTTCCAAGTTGGGGGAAGCTTGTCAATTATCGAAAGAACAACGAAGGAATCAAGTAAAATACCTTGCAAATGAATTTGACTCACTATATACTATATCTCATAAAACTGATCAATGACAGACTTATCATCTACCATGTGATAAATTTAAAATTTGACCCATTGAATTTTTTGCTACTGGCATCTTCCACCATGTATTTGGCTTCAAGTGCATTCCAAATCTCGCTTGTCGATCTCATGCCTTGAATATATCGAATAGTGTATCCGACATAGCGGTAGGATGTGTCATTTGCAAATGTAGTCATCATGTTCCTATGTCAAACTTGCACGAGCCTCTGCCAAAGTCTTATTTTTGTTCACCACCGGCTTTGGAGTTGTAAGAACATGAACCACTTTGACTGATGTAAGAATGAAATGCAACTTCTTTTGCCACCGCTTGAAATTCCCTTTGAAAAAACGTTCAAGTCTAACAAAGTATTGGGTCATTTGACGGTTGGAATACAACTCCATTGAAGCAACATAAAATTTGTCTTAAAATTGTTGAAGAGAAAAGTACTTTTGGTGGTGAGAAAACAGAAATTGATTTGCCTCAAGGCGTGATATCACTTTCATTAAGATAAATTTCACCCCCACCAGAAGTGTGCAAAGGAGATCCGCGAAATGCCTACAAGATACAATGAAGCCTCGTAGGAAAATCCTACAAACGTTTGACGACGCCTCTCACAAGTAGAAATGTCATTTGAGAGTGGCAAGCCTTAGAGAAGTATCTCTTCAAAGTAATAGTATCTAGAACACAGAGGATGAGGACAGTATGTAAAATGACAGACTTGGGGGTTAAAAAGAGAGTAGAATTATGTTTGGAAGTTCTCAAAATATCACAACAGAGTACCAAATTCATTTCTCATTCAGAAATGATAGATTTCTGCTCTTTTTATAGAGCCACAGGTGACTTTTCAATGTGAAAAGCACCTCTATAGAACACCTTTCCATATCGGTTTGAATTCTGACCGTCTGATTGCACCTATTCACGAGTCAATGGTCCAGATTGATCTTGAAGTGGTCATCTTTGGGTTGTGAAAACATTTGTGACCGTTGGGGGGCAAGAAGAGAAGGGAAAAAAAATCAAAAAATGGCTGAAGAAAAACTAGCCATTTGAGCGCCAACAACTCTTACTCCACACATACTCGATCGACCAGGGTGAGTCAGTCGACCGCCTCATGTTGTTGGAACTTCTTATTTTTTGGATTTCAACGAACTGCGATCGACAGGCCCTAACTGGAAATTATGAAATTATGAGAACCAATTTGCAATCGACCAGAGCAATTCCGGTCGACCCGCACAAGAATGCTGAACTTTTCCTTTTTCTCAAAACACTTTGAGAAAACATTTTCAAAACACTATGATTTGACCCAAAACACTAGATTTTGAAAATCAAAATGTCTATCAAGAAACTGTAGGATTTCTTCCGTTCATGTTCTGAGAGACCTGTTAGTGCACCACAACTACAAGTTGATAAAAGAGGTGTATGATACGATCGGGATTGATTGAGTGGATATTTTTAGATACTTTCTATTAGTTAGTATTTGCTAATTATCTTATATTTATCGATTTAGTAGGAACCTTTGCTCTTATTACTTATTTAGCTTTATTAGGATTCTTTTTAGTAAGAAAGTGCTGTAGAAGAGATCTTTTATTAAAAATGTAATTGCCATTTTTCAAGACAAAAAATGAAAAATAATCTTCTTCTTCCCCTATACTTCTGTTATTCTTGAGGTTATCTCCCCGGACGTGAGATTAATTAAGTCTCTCTTCCAAGCGCCGTATTAATTGGTATCAGAGTCGACGATCTTCGGCTTGCGTATCGATAATCATGGCAGATGGAACAAGACTTAAACAAATTGAGGCGGAATTGAAACTCCATTCTACTGCAATTTCTAAATTGCAAGAATCCGCCTCTCATCATTTGGAAGAGCTTACGAAGTTACAAGATGTTGTTGCTCAAATAGAGGCTTCGATTACAAGTCAGTTTACAGAAATTTTACTACGCTTAGGAGCGACAACCATTCGTAATGTGCCTGCTTATTAGGAAACTGAAGGTAATACTGTCGATCGGAGTGATATCGTTGTTCCACGAATCTCAATCCCTCCTTCGGGTACATTCCAACCCCGTTATGCAAAGATCGATTTTCGTAAATTTGCAGGCGATGATCCAAAGGGTTAGGTTTATCGTTGTGACAAATTTTTTTGGGGTTAATGGAATTGATACAGAGCAAAGGGTGTCTCTATCCTCAATTCACTTAGAAGGAAAAGTTGTTCAATGGCTTCAATGGTTTGAGCACACTCATGGAATTGTTTCTTGGCCGGTCTTCAAAAAGGCTATTTGTCAACGCTTTGGGCCAAGAGTGAGCGAAGATCCCAGTGCGGATATTATAAGGCTTCGACAATCTGGGACGGGTGCAGCATATCGAGAGCGTTTTGAAAAAATTTCCCGTAAAACTGAAGATCTTCCTGATCAATTTTTTATAAGTGCGTTCCTTGTGGGACTTAAAGATGAGACTCGACCAGGTGTACAAAAGCTCAAGCCTACAACTCTTGATCAAGCTATTGAGTTGGCCGGGTTAGAGGAGGAATCGATTGATGCTATTAACCGTCGTCCGCGACCCCCTCCTAAACCTGCTCTATTACCTTCACCGCCCGATTCGAAACCTTAATTTGATGGTAACAATGGCCTTCCTCCCATCAAACACCTCACCGAAAAACAAATGATGGGACGCCGAGAAAAATGCCTCTGCTATAACTGTAATGAGAAGTTTGTACCAGGATACCGTTGTAAGCGACCCCAACTGTTTCTATTAGAAGGTTGTGATAACAATGAGGTTGAGGCAGAGATGGAAGATACTGATCTTTCTCCCGAAGAAGTTCCACCTGCGGATTTACAGATATCTATGTTCGCACTTACAGGCTCGCCGTCATTCCCAACTATGCGTATTAAAGGGTTGGTAAAAAAGATGCCGATTATGATCCTTGTGGATTCTGGGAGCACACATAACTTCCTTGACCCACGAATGGCGAAACGATTCGGTTGTGTCACGCAGAAAACAAATCCCTTGCCGGTGACTGCTGTGGATGGTACTCGACTTTTTAGTACAGGGATTTGTTGTGAATTTCAGTGAATGATGTGTGGAAATAATTTTTGCATTGAGGCGCGTTTATTGCCATTAGGCGGCTACGACATGGTTCTCAAGGTACAATGGTTGACAACGTTAGGCCCGATAACATGGGATTTTGCAAATTTACGTATGGAGTTTTCTCGTGATGGCAAAAAATTTATTTTACGGGGTTCCACGTCAGGAGATGTTCAAACAATGGACTCTCAACATATGAGCATGGTTCTGAAAAATCTACGCAAGGGATGATGCCACATGAGAACAATGGCGAGACTTTCACTAACAATTTGCAAATTTTAGACCTTGAGGACAAGGTCATTTTGAAGGAGAAGGGAATTGATACGATCGGGATTGATTGAGTGGATATTTTTAGATACTTTCTATTAGTTAGTATTTGCTAATTATATTATATTTATCGATTTAGTAGGAACCTTTGCTCTTATTCGCTATTAGCTTCTTTAGCTTTATTAGGATTCTTTTTAGTAGAAAAGTGTTGTAGAAGAGATCTTTTATTAAGAATGTAATTGCCATTTTTCAGGACAATGAATGAAAAATAATCTTCCTTCCCCTATACTTCTATTGTTCTTGAGGTTATCTCCCCGGACGTAAGATTAATTAAGTCTCTCTTCCAAGTGCCGTATTAGTGTACCGCGTGAGTTCATCCCAATAACATTTCAGTTGGTTAAAATAAACTGCAAAAGATGTGTACTCTTGAATAAGAGAAGAAATAGATCTTTTGATCTGGAAAATACACTCTCCTTAAGATCAACCTATACTTCACATGCAGAATCAATGTAGCTTGACGGCAATGTGTCTATTGAGAGAGAAATACAGGTAGTCCTCTGATACCATGTAAAGTTTTGTGCAAAACGTTTCACCTTTTCCTTGCTTTGGAGAAAGAATACATAGAACAATGTTTACATATATGAATACCTTGATTGAAGGGATTGATTAGCTGCTTAAAGAGATACAGCAATTTTGTACAAATACAAGTCATATTCAAATTTGCACATGTTTTGTATATGATTTGACCAAGAAACAGTACTTATATGTTTTTGCAGATGTTTTGCATGTGGTGGAGACCAAGAAACATTCCTAACAGGCTCCTTTCTGCCAGTAAAATACATCTCTCCTGAAAATCAGAAGGCAAAACCTTAAAATACATTTTCTTTTCAAGGAGACCACTAGTATAGAAAGAAACAAGATATATGTCCACTTTTTCTTGTCATGGCTCTTATTACAGATTACCAGAGATCTATAGCATTAGCGACGAAAAGTACTGCTCAAATTCTTTATCGATGGTTGGTTTCTTTGTACCTGCTCTAGCATCTGCATCCAAAAAATGGCAGGTCTCTGCACTCAATACAGGAATTTTAATGGAGAAAAATAAAGGCGAGAAATATCGAACATTTACCATGGTTGACACCCCATCTCCCAGACGAAAGCACATAAAAATTCGATGGGGCCTCGTTGGAATAAAGAAGCATCTCCTTGGCCGCTACGTCCAAACATTGATCTTGGCCACCGACTCCAAATTCTGAGCAAATGTCATATGCATAATTCATACCTAGTCTGAGAAGTTTGTCTTCCGGGCATGGAGTTTCGGGCTCAAACTGAGTGACATCCTCCAAATTCGGCCTAAAATTGTTGCTACAACTACCCGAAGAAGTCGAAGGTTGATCATGGTAATACATCTTCCTTTTTCCGGTCTCAATTCCAAGCTTACTTTCTGCATCTATGGGCATGGAGGTATCAGATTCTCCCATTAAGACATTGCTATCTATCATGGATTCTGATTGTTCCAATCCACCCTCAACCTCCCTTTCTGTTTTCCCCTTGATTGTACATCCATATGGGTTCTCTTCTTTCTTTTCAGCAAACTGAATATCATCTGTGTCACTTGATCGATCTCGAAATTTATGCTTTGGTAGAGGCAATTCTCCTTGCTCAGCTTGCAACTTCCTCTTCTTGGTCAAGTCAACATTGTTTGCAGGAACTTTGACGACCTGGAAGCTGAAATGACATAGGAGAAGAAAAGAATTGTCTAGTGTAAGAAAAGCAGAGGGAGCCATGATCATAATATTGTCCTTGGAAGAAAAGATTCTATTGTTTCAAGTCACATAGCTAATTTAGTAGCTGCAACAGTCATGTTTTGGTATATTAATGGAAATGCATTAGAGAAGAACATCTCAAAGTCTTATGGTATGTACTAAGTTCTTAGCATTGACCAGACCATAGTTGTCGATTTCGTTTCATTTCGTTAGGAAAACCGGAATGGAATATGTTTATGATCCGTTTCGTCTAAAACAAGAGCGAAATGCCTTCTTTGATACGAAACACTTATTTTTTTCTCTCCTCTTCTTGCCTCTTCTTAGTTCTCTTCTCTTCTTCTTGCCTCTTCTTAGAATTGGATATTTACATTGTCCATTTACTTAAGATTTACATATAAATAAGGAAATAACCCTCAATTTGGATTTATTAAAAATAGTTTTAAGACCCAATTCTAAAAAGATAAAAAGTCAACTTTCCAATTCTAATACAAAATTCGACCTTTTTCGGCCATTTTGGTCTGGTCAAAATCTTAACTTCCAAACAATGTAGTATTTTTGTAATTTTAAAAAATTATAATTTCTACCATGTACAAAAATTATTAAATCCCAAAAGTCCTATAAAAAATTCTCATAATTGGGTCTCTAAAAATTCTCTAAACACATGAGAGTGATTTTCCTTTCAGTAAATATTGGATCTTTACAACCTTCATGTTATGATGGATTGAGTTGTAGAGGATGACCCTAACGTTCCAATTTTTAGCAATTTTAATTTTTTGGATTTTTATAAAAAAATTAACTATTAAAAAAAATTGCTCCGGTCGTAGCGTCCTTTACAAAACGAAACGACGAATGAAACAGAATCAACAACTAAGGTCCAAACCCTTCCCCTTTCTTCTTGTCGAGGCCTACGATGGCTGAATGGAGCCAATTTGAGGAAAACCAACCTCCACTAAAAATTTCAATAAGCCAGCCTCACAATTACAATCAAAGCAATATATATTGGACTTCTCTAGCTACCAAAAAAGCAGGAAACAGGTGTACCAAATAGGAAAAACTCTAAAAAGCCCTTGGCCTCCTAAACATTAGAGCAGCATCCTACTAACTTGATTCTCCTAATTAATAGTAACAATCAATCTTTGGCTAACTTTATTCTACTAATTAATAGCAACAGTCAATCCAAGTAGCAACCTACTAACTTTATTCTCCTAATTAAAAGCAACAACCAATCAAAGCATCAACCTCCTAAACCTACCATGCCCGACGTGGCTTTCCAATCTTAAGACTTAAGTGGTGTTCTTCCCTATATTTAACATCTCGCCCCCATAACATTGATCTTCTACTGGAGAAAATTCTGGAAACCGAAGCTTCAATCCTTCAACATCTTTCCAAGTGGCTTCTGCTAGTGACAGTTCTTGCCGGTGTATCAATACCTCTGATTCCGATGGTCCAAGATAGCATATGAGGGAATGGAATGATAACTGTCGATAACATTGCCTTCCTCTAACTGCTGGTATTGTAAGTTGAACTTGACCTTGTTGCCCAACTTCCTTTTAAGGAAACATGATGTATTCTAGTGCCCTCAGGTAACTCCAACTTATAGGGAACAAATCCAGTTCTCTGTAAATTTTTAAATGGGCCATAAAACGGTGAAGAAAGTTTGAGGTTTCCTCAAATTGCAAGAGAAGTCTGGCTATATGGTTGGAGTATCTCCAACCTGAAACTCCATATCCGTCCGATGTGCATCATAAACTCTCTTCATTATTGATTGGGCTTGTTGTAGATGATGTAGATGCTCACGTAGTTCTCGTAACACCCATTTTCTTTCTTGGAGCTCCTTATCTACCGATTCAACTTCGGCTGTTCCTGGGACATGGAAAGCAGAGTTGGAGGTACTCTAGCATAGACAACTTCAAATGGAATCTTCTTTGTGGAGTAGGGGCTGGTATTGTAGCAGTATTCAGCCCAAGGAACCCATTTGGCACAATCTTTCGGTTGAGAGCTCGTAAAGCATCTGAGATACATTTCGACCATCTGATTGACAAACTCCATTTGCTCATCTGTTTGAGGATGGCAGGAAGAGCTAAAATTGAATTCAGTGCCTTGTAAGCGAAACATTTCCTTCCAAAAAAATGCTAGCGAAAGTCAGGTCACGATATGAAACAATAAACTCGGGCATTCCATGTAATTTGAACACTTGTTCAAAGAAAATTTGAGCAACTGAAATTGCTATGTATGGGTGAGTAATAGGGATGAAAAGGGAGGATTTAGATAACCTGTCAACAACTACAAAAATTGTGACCATACCTTCGGATACAGTTAGCCTGTCAATGAAGTCCATGAATATATGGGCCCATACTTGATTGGGTATTGGCAATGGCTGCAAAAGCCCATATAGAGAAAGGTTCTTATACTTGTGACGCTGAAACGTATCACACTCCTTGATCTATTTCCTTATCTGTTGCAGCATGCCTTGCCAATAGAAAACACCCTTAAACCTATGTTTTTAGGAAGCCCTCATGAGTAGTGACATATATATTGCCTTGATGATTGGTTAAATCAAAGAAGAATCTCGAGGTAAATAGATTCGATCCTTGAAAAATAAAACACCATCTTTATGCTCCCACGATTTTTAGAGATTACTGTACTGAACACGTCATAGGATGATCTAAACCGTCCATGTGATGGGCTCCAACGTAAATTGGTCCCGCCCCCAAATCATTTCCATAGGACGATCCAGTTGCCGGGCCACGACGTAAATTGGTTGCACCCCCTACATCATTCCCATAGGATGATCCGAATCGTCGAGTTGGGTCGCAACATAAATTGGCTGTGCCCTTCAAAATCATTTCCATAGGATGATCCAAACCGTCCAATTGGTGGTCATAAATACCCTAAAGGCTTAAAAGGGGCTGACTTAGGGAAGGAAAGGAGGCACAGCCCATTTATGTCGTGGCCCACCAATTGGACGGTTTGGATCATCCTATGGAAATGATTTAGGAGGGAATGACCAATTTATGTTGCGGCCCATCCACTGGACGATTCGGATCATCCTATGGGAATGATGTAGGGGGCAGAACCAATTTACATCGTGGCCCGGCAATTGGACAGTTGGGATCGTCCTATGGAAATGATTTGGGGGTGTGACCAATTTACGTTGGAGCCCATCACATGGACGGCTTAGATCATCTAATGACGTATTCAGTACAGTACTCTCTGAAAATACGGGACTATAAGGGCTTATACCAAATAAATCTCGATCATTTGGGTTTTTACAGGTGAACGTGCGGGTCCGAGTCACTTTTTGCCCGATCTACTCTCTCCCACTCTCTATCCCACCCTACTTTCTCTCTCGCCTCAACCGTACCAAGAGCCCAACATATTTTTCTCCCCTAATCTTATCTCCCATCTGTTGGTGTACCACATACCCCTCTACATTTTAATCACATAAGAGTGGCCACCTCACCTCATCTTTTTACACATTTTCTCTTTATGGTTTGACACATCCCTCCCCAAACTAACCTACACAATTCTTCTTTTCTTTGTGCTAATCCATTCCACCTCATTAGGCACATGTCACGCACCTAGGAAAGTGACTTATAGATTTCTTCCTTTACTCTTATGTTTAATTATTCTCAACCAATTGGAAGAAACCTTGGTGCTTGCAAATTCTATCACCTCCCGAGAAAAATAAAACTCTATAAATAGAGCTATTTTCCATCGCATGAAAAGAGGAGAGAAAAATAATAGAAAAGTGACAGAATGACCAGCTCCCCTTCCACGCCTTCATCTCCTCCATATTAGCCTCCACTCTCCCATGTTCCTCTCCTCCATTTGCAGTCCCACCACCATTCTTCCTCCCCCATAGCATCCCTCTTCCAACACCTGTTAATGGGGACATCAACGAAGGAGGAGTATTTAAAGTTTACAAGCGAAGAAAGAATTGTGGGAAGGAGAGACTAATTTTTGCATGAGAGATGGACGTTCACACATGCTTACATATACCACATGTGTTGTACCACATGCCACATGGCGTCCTCTCTATGTTGACATTTTCTTTTAGTTTTTTTTTTATTATTTACTTTCTATTTCTATTTTTTTTTTGTAACCTACTTTTTAGGCATCAAATCTCCGTCCATTTGGTGTGTCTTTTGGTATTATTAGAAACGTTTTTCAATTACCTATCTAAGGGACCCAAGATCACATGATTTGGATGTGTTTTGAGCAAGTTATGAGTGTTTTTAGGAAGTGGTGTATGTCTATTACGAGATTACTATTTTAGGTAAGTTTTTATCTTTATTTAGCTTTGCTTTATATTAGATGAATGGTTGAAATTAGTTTTTTACTTTAGGTTATCTTCTAGGGTTTCTTTTCTTATAAATACATCTTATGAAAGTAATGCAAAAGACTTTTGGAATATTGAATAAAATTGAGAACTTTTTGTGAGAGCTATTGTGGCTTGGACTTCTTCTTCTCTTCTCCTCTTGGTGGCTTGGTGCCCATCTCCTCTCATCTATTATCTTCAATCAAATCAACACAAACAAGGTTAGTAAATCAGATTTTCTATTTTCTTTATTCTTGAACCCTAAAACTAGAAAACCCAAAATACATAGATCTCCCTTGTTCTCCAAGATCTTGTCATGAGATTTAGAGGGATTGTTTTTATGATTAAACCTCAGCCTAAACACCCAAGAACCCCAACTTTAAACCCCTTTTTAGCCCAAGCCTATAAACCCTTTTAAAAGATCCATAGCCTAAACCAACTATCAAATCAGAACCTAAACCCTAGAATTACCTTTCTTTTACCTTCTAAACCTTAACCTAAGATTTGGACATCAGTATTAAACCAAAATCCCAGATCTGCCAAATTACCAAAATACCTCTACAACCCAAAACTGGACTGTTTTGAGCCTTTTACTGCTGCTGGAAATTTTTTTCGTTTTTCTTCATTAGATATTATTATTTTCATTCTTGTGTGACATCTATTTCATTGGTACTTGCATTAGCTTTTAGTTCTTTTAATTGGTTGCATGTGTAGGCCTAGTTTCGAACTAATCTTTCTATTATCAATTCATCTAACGAGTCCTTATCGCTTTGATTGATTTGTATAAGGTCCAGCTCATGCTTAATTACAATCTTTACAATTATTTATGCTATTTAAGTCTCATTATTGCTGCGTAAGACCTAAATTGTCCTAAAGTCTTAATCCCACCAGGAGTGTAGGATTTTCCCTAAATTAGGTATTGTCCTGCATCACCTCTCCTCCACCACCCATAGAACCCCAACACCTCTCCTCCACCACCCATAGCATCCCAACACAAACAGTCCCCTCATTCCTCCACCCACATTATTTCAATAGAACCGCCATCCTTATTTGCAGCCCCCATTCCCACCGCCTCAATTTGCAGCCCCATAACGGCCAGCGACACTCCCATTCCCTTGCGCCTCCACAATTCCCTACCATCATCTCTAACGTTACTTTGCGCCACCACCATCCACAACCATCATCCCGTCCATTGGTACCCCATTCGGTTTCTCACAACAGCACCCTCTGCCATTCGGTTTCTGCCAATAGCATCCTCCCTTCCCTCTCCCTCATTTGTCTAGCCTAGGGTCCCACCATCTCCATAAGCCTCTCTTTCTCTCTCTTCCAATTCTTTCGTGGCCGAGCATTTCGTCCCACTCTCTTTGGTCGAGGCCTCCTTGACCCCATCCCTTCGCCAAAATCAGATTTCAAGAGGAGGTTAGGCGAGGCCCTTATCAAGTACGGGTTCTACTAAAAGGTGTGCAGTCTTCCTTTTGGTTTACTTAAGATTTTCTTTAGATTAGTTAATTGCTTGTTTCATTTAAATAAATAGTCTCAACATGCCAAATGAACAAAAGGTAGTTCACTTAGACCAAACATGACATTAACTTTGATTAGAACTAGTGGATTTGTTTTCTTAAAATAAGGCGGTAACTTTGATGAGACCACATAAAATTAGTGGCTTGGTTTTCCCAGAGCAAACATGTCACCAGCTTTGTATGGAATAAACATGTCAATAGCTTTGATTGTAGCAAGTAGAATTGGTAGTTTTGTTCCCTTTGAATGGATCAAATAATTACAGTAGCATTATCTAGTTGAATAAAACAACATGTCAGTAGCTTTGAGTGCATCAAATAGAATTGGTTGAAGAATAACAGTAGCACTATCTCATAGTCTCATGACAAATGCTAACAGTAGAAATAAAAAAAAGGGGCCCACAATCCTTTTAAAAAAATCCAATCAAATCTAAGGGCCAACACGGCCTAATCGACTCGAGTCCAACCTTAGTCCAATCCGAGTTCAACCCGAGTCCAACTCGTACTCACACCTAACCCAGGTTCAACCCGAGTCACCCAGAGTCTAAACCAACCTCACCTGAGTCTAACCCGGACTCCAATCCGAGTTATGACCCAAGCCCAATTCTCGAAGCTCCTAAGGGCCACCCGGCCTTGACCACAACCTCGATCCGAGTCCAATTCCTGAACCCTAAACCTAGGATACCTTGAAGGGGAGTGTTATACGAAGCTGGTTGTGTGTGAAATTATTGTCCTTTTTTGTTGTATTGGTATTTTAGTAGTTGTTGTTGTAGTTTTCTTTGTAGCAGAGTTCCATAGTATATACACTCCAGCTCGAGGGGGAGTGTTGAAGAGTGTGCAAGTGTAGTTTAGTTATTACTTGTATTGTAAGGAGTATTGTAGTCTTTGTACCTTGTTAACCTAACTTGGGCCTATATATAGATCTTATTACATGAAAACTCCCTAGCGGAGACTCTCCATCCTCTCCATTCCTCTGCTTCTTCTCTCTAACCCTATCCATATTTCTAACAATAACATTACCAACGTATTTAAAATAATAAATCTACATCCCTTACAGAATTAGAGGATCAACTTATTTATGAGACAGCTCCTTGTAGAGCTATTGACAAGGAAATTTATTAAACATCAAGTTTTCCTATCGATTCAACCATCAGACATAATTGTGCATTTTGACAATGACTTCACATGCCTTCTTTAGTTCATCCATTATGATATTATGTTTTGCACTTCTTATATGCAGATTCATACCCTCATCTCATGCATTGAGCCAGCTTAAACCTAAGACCAAATGCCCCACTCAACTCACAAAAGTACAAGATATGGGCATTGTTAAATGTATTGACGCCCAATTAGGGGCATTTTTGTCTTCCAAATATATATATATATATATATATATATATATATATATATATATATATATATATAGAGAGAGAGAGAGAGAGAAGGGTTGCTGCGCTCGAGCACAGAAACAGGGGGTGGGGTCTTTGGGGGGGTGATCCTAAGCATTCATTTGGAAGGCCTCATTATGGATGGGGGGCTTACCAAAAATCAGCTCCATTGGATCACCAATGGGTGTCCATTTGTGGGGCCAAAAATGGACAGATACTGTTTGTCCACAAATCTGTCCATTTTTGGCCCCACAAATGGACATCCTAAGGTGATCCAATGGAGCTGATTTTTGGTGGACACCCTACCCATGACAGGGACCATCAAATGAATGCTTTGGATCCCACCCAAAATGTGGCCCCACCCTGTTTCTGTGCTAGAGCGCAGCTAAGCTTAGCTGCGCTCGAGCGCAGCAAATGCATGCTCATATATATATATATGAGGAAAGTCTTCCTGAGTTATAGCTCAAATAAGCTTATCTGAGCTGCGTGGCCCCACATTTTTGGGGGGATCCAAAGCATTCATGTGGAAGGCCCTTCCATGGATAGGGTGTGTACCAAAAATCAGCCCTGTATGATCATCCTAACTCTGCCATTTGTGGAGGGAAAAATGGGCAGAAACTTGGACACACATTGTCTGTCCATCCCCCCCACCCCCACCTTTGATTGGGTTAGAATGATCATACAAGGCTGATTTTTGGTACACACCCTATCCGTGGAAGGGCCTTCCAAATGAATGCTTTGGATCCCCGCCAAAAATGTGGGGCCAGGCGTGTTTTTGAGCTGCTTATCTGAGCTATAGCTCAGGAACACTTTCCTCTCTCTCTCTCTCTCCATATATATATATATATATATATTACGTATGGGGGGAGGAGAAGGCTTACGGAATTCACTCTCTCACATACGATTATGTCAAAGCCTCTCGTTCCCATCTTCTTTCTCTCCTAAATCTAACACCT
This sequence comes from Tasmannia lanceolata, assembly GCF_043159265.1. Lineage (NCBI taxonomy): Eukaryota > Viridiplantae > Streptophyta > Magnoliopsida > Canellales > Winteraceae > Tasmannia > Tasmannia lanceolata. Next base: position 35,760,010 of record NW_027518679.1, on the reverse strand, counting down.
AAAATGGTGTCAGAGCCATGTAGATGAACCCTATCTCTTCATCTTCAAAATCCTAACCCTAATCCATCTCAACCCAAAATGCAAAACTGCAGCACTAAATCATCCAAACCAATTCCATCTTTTCATTGCGAGTCGTGTGAGTTAGGGAAACACCATCGTGTGTCCTTCCCATCTCTTATTAGTAGTAGAGTGTATCGTCCATTTGAGCTTATTCATTTTAATGCTTGGGGTCCAGCTGGAACTACTTCATTAAATGGACATAAATATTTCATTATATTTGTTGATGATTATTCGAGGGCCACGTGGTTGTTTTTACTTAAATATAGATCTCAAGTGTTTAATGCATTTCGTCATTTTTACTTTGAAGTAGTCAACCAGTTTAAATGTTCTATTAATTGTTTACGTACTGATAATGCTAAGGAATATTTCTCTGTATCTAATGGGTTTCATGATTTTCTTTCCTCTCGTGATATTATTCGTCAGTCGCCTTATGCTCACACATCACAACAGAATAGTGTGGCTGAAAGAAAGCTTCGTTATTTACTGGATATGACTCGTACACTTATGTTTTAGATGAAGGTTCCTAAAATTCATTGGGGTGATGCAACCCTCACGGCATGCTTCTTAGGTAACCGTCTTCCTTCTTCAACTTTATCTGGGCAAACACCTTTTTCGGTCTTGTATCCTCTTGGTCATCCATTTCCATTAGTGCCACGTGTCTTTGGATGTGCATGCTTTGTTCATAAACTATCTCCAAGACTTGACAAGTTGGAACCAAGGGCAAAAAAGTGCCTCTTCTTAGAAAGACTATAAATGTTATAGTCGTTGTCTTAGAAAGACATTTGTCTCTGCAGATGTCACGTTCTTTGAGGACTAGCCTTATTTGCCTGCCATAGGTTCTCGCTGACATCACTAGCCTGCCTGTCCCTATTCTGATGGCTCCTCCTTTACCAGCCCCTATGGCTGTTCCTAATCTTCCAACGGGTCCTCCTATGGCTTCTAAGGGTTCTGAAGTGCAAACTTATACTCGGGTACCTCGCCAGGTTGTTCATTCTACGACTGAACAAGCACTATCTTCGCCCACTGATCCTCTTCCACAGTAGGATTGTCAGCCTTCAGATACTTGTTCTCCTACTCATGATTCACCAACTGCATCCTGTACTCGATCTTGTAGCATTGCTCATCCTATATCTAATTTTGTTTCTTATGACCATCTCTCACCTCCCTTTCGGTCCTTTGTTTCTAACATGTCTTCGATTACTTTGCCTAAGTCTGTTACAGATGCTTTGAATCATCCGGGATGGAGAGTTGTTATGGATGCCGAGATGGGTGCCCTTCACCCAAATAAAACGTGACGGCTGGTTCCTCTTCCTTCTAGTGCACAGACTGTTGGGTGTCGTTAGGTCTTTGCCATTAAGTACCTTCCAGATGGGTCTACTGAGCGTTTCAAAGCCCACCTTGTCGCTAAAGGGTACACTTAAACGTTCGGTGTTGATTATCAGGAGACGTTTTCACCAATTGCTAAGATTCCATCGGTTCGTGTATTGATCTCTCTAGCAGTTAATCTTGGTTGGCCTCTATATCAATTTGATGTCAAAAATGTTGGGAAAGTTGCCATATTTCCCACCCACCGTGGGTTTCTTGGGTGGGAAGGTAAAAGCCAAAAGAGGAAAGCTTGGCTTTTAGGTTTTAGGCAAGCCTAAGTATAAAACGAGATTTTTTTTTCTCATGTGGGCGTGTGAGGCATAGAGAGTGAGAAAAAGAGAGGTGAAAGAAGAGGGTTTTCTTCTTGGGTTTTCTCTTGGCGTTTTCTCGGGTATTCTCTTGTGGGTTTTCACTCGGGTTTCTCTTGTGTACGATCTTGGGTTTGAGAAGCAAGGAAAGGGTTGCGGGTTTGTGGGTTTGCGATTAATCCATTGTAATCCTTGTATATTGTTTTTCTCATAGTTGAAGATCGTGTTTCTCGCCCGTGGAGTAAGCTTGGCCGAACCACGTAAAATCTTAGTGTTCATCTTGTGACTTGATTTATAAATTTACTTTTCCGTTAATTTGTGCACGATCGATTTTCTCAACAAGTGCTATCAGAGCTCAGGTGGAGCAATCATCGAAGCCGGGTGGAGTAATCGTGGGTGTTGTGGTTGGATCGCAGTTAGAGCGATTTTTTGGGTAGAAAGATTGTCCAAGAAAGATTCTTGTTCGAGGTGGAGTGCTACACCGAGAAGTGCGAAGTAATCTGAGATGACGGTAAAATCAAGTTCTACTCAATTCAACATTGACAGATTTGACGGAAAGGGGAGTTTCACCCTATGGCAGATGAGGGTGAAGGACATCCTAGTTCAACAGGGCTTGGCTAAGGCATTGAAAGGAAAGGATGGGAAGCGAGAGAAGATGACGGGTGCCGAGTGGGAAGACATAGAGTCGAAGGCGGTCAGCACGATTCGACTATGTCTGGCAGATAGCGTTATGTTTAACGTTATGGAAGAAGAATATGCGCCTAAATTATGGGATAAATTGGAAAAGCTTTATATGTTAAAAAGCTTGGCCAACCGGTTATATCTAAAGCGGCAATTGTACGGGCTGAAGATGCACGAAGGCGAGGACCTTCTTGAACACATTACGGTGTTCAATGGGCTTGTGGATCAGTTCCACAAGGTTGACGAAAAGTTGAAAGAAGATAAGTTCCTATTACTTCTTACTTCACTTCCTGATTCGTATGACAACCTGGTGGCGACTTTATTGTATGGTAAGGATACGATAAAGTTGGAGGAAGTCACGGCGTCGCTTTTATCGAATGAGATGCGGAAGAAACCTGTTCTTGGTGTAAGTAAAGAACAAGGGTTGGTTGTTCATGGTGGGAATCAAAGAGGAAGGTCGTCTGACAGGGGATCAGGAAAAGAAAGGTCAAGATCCGCGGTCGGCGGAAAGAGCGTGCAATGTTACCATTGTAAGAAATATGGCCACATCAAGCGGGATTGTCCAAAGCGAGCTGACCAGGTGTACAATGGTGCTACGAATACTGTGGTGGCGGTAACGGATGAACAGAGCGAAGAGTTTGGAGACGTTTTCACAGTCTCCACAGGTAATCACACTTCTCCTCATGATGAGTGGATTTTAGATTCAGGGTGCTCTATTCATGTATGCTCCAGGAGAAAATATTTTGATATGTTCCAGGAGACAAGGGCTGGTGTAGTGTCCTTGGGTGACGGGTCTACTTGTGACGTCACGGGAGTTGGGACGGTGAAGATCAAGATATTCGATGGAGTAGTTCATACTTTGGGTAGTGTGGCGTATGTCCCAAAGATACGGAAGAATCGAGTATCACTTCGTCGATTGGACTCCAGGGGTTGCATGTTTTCAGCTGCAGGTGGAGCCATGAAAATCACAAGCGGCTTTATGGTTCTGATGAAAGGAGAGGAGTGTGGTGGATTATATCGTCTGGTAGGGGACACGGTGACTAGTGTTCCTAAGATCTCGATGGTTAGATGGAAACAGGGTAATGGTGTGCACACACGTAGGGTCTCTTTCGCAGTTGGTACAGAGACAGGTTTCCAGATTGCAGACGATGGTGAGAGGATAATAGTACCTGCGTTGGGGAGGATGGATCGAGATCCCTCTCCAAGGTTGACTAGGTGAGTCAACGGGTTGGCAGCTACACACGTGCATTGGCCGTGTTGATCGAATCAGAAGGAGTCAGAACCAGGATTGATTCGAGGGTGTGTAGCTAGTACTTCGAAAGGCCAATGGTAGGTTTCGCGGTGACAGCGGACCAGTGGCAACATCGGATCGATGGGAGAAAATTTTCAGGTGGCTGGGAAATAAGCCAAAGGTGGAGATTGTTGGGAAAGTTGTCATATTTCCCACCCACCTTGGGTGGGAAGGTAAAAGCCAAAAGAGGAAAGCTTGGCTTTTAGGTTTTAGGCAAACCTAAGTATAAAACGAGATTTTTTTCTTGTGCGGGCGTGTGAGGCATAGAGTGAGAAAAAGAGAGGTGAGAAAAAGAGAGGTGAAAGGAGGGTTTTCTTCTTGGGTTTTCTCTTGACGTTTTCTCGGGTATTCTTGTGGGTTTTCTCTCGGGTTTCTCGTGTACAATCTTGGGTTTGAGAAGCAAGGAAAGGGTTGCGAACTTGCAGGTTTGTGGGTTTGCGATTAATCCATTGTAATCCTTGTATATTGTTTTTCTCATAGTGGAAGATCATGTTTCTCGCCCGTGGAGTAATCTTGGTATTCATCTTGTGGCTTAATTTATTATTTTACTTTTCCGTTAATTTGTGCACAATTGGATCGGATTGCCCGGCGGATTTTCTCATCAAAAAATGCCTTTCTTCACGGCGAGCTGTCTGAGGAAGTTTACATGGAGCAACCTCCTAGGTATGTTGCTCAGGAGGAGATGTGCTCATCAGTATGCCGTCTTCAGAAGGCGATTTATGGACTCAAGCAATCGCCCAAGGCTTGGTTTGGACGATTTAGTGCTACGGTTTTGCGTTTTGGGTTGAAGCAATGTGTTGTTGATCATTCTGAGTTCAGTCACAAATCTAGTTCTGGATGTATTCTCCTAATAGTGAATGTTGATGACATTGTAATTACAGGAGATGACAAGTCTGGCATATACAATCTGAAGTCCTTTCTCCAAGGTGAACTTTCTACTAAAGATCTAGGTCAGCTCAGATACTTTCTTGGTATTGAGGTTGCTCGCTCTCGTCATGGTCTCTCATTGTCACAAAGGAAATATGTGTTGGATATTTTAGAGGAGACAGGCTCAATGGGGGTGAAACCTGCGGCTATTCCTATGGATCCAAATGTTAAACTTCTTCCTGATCAAGGAGAGTTGATGAATGATTCCGATCGATATAGAAGATTGGTTGGAAAACTAATCTATTTGACTATCAGCCGTCCAGACATATCATTTGCAGTTGGTATGGTTAGTCGCTTTATGAGTGCTCCACATACTTCCCACTGGGCCGCTGTCATCCAGATCATCAAATATTTAAAGGGTACGCCAGGTAAAGGTCTATGCTTCAGAAAATATGGACATGAAAAGGTGGAAGGATTCAGATTGGACAGGATCTCTTGCTGACAGGAGATTAACAACAGGATATTGCACATTTGTCGGAGGTAATCTTGTGCCGTGGAGAAGTAAAAAGCAAGATGTTGTGTCCAAGTCAAGTGCTGAAGCCGAGTATAGAGCTATGTCATATATACGAGTGGGGAGCTAATATAGCTTCGCTCATTCTTATCAGAGATTGGGTTCACATCGACGTCTCCAGCACAGTTATATTATGACAATAGAGCGGCAATTCATGTTGCAACGAATCCAGCGTTTCATGAACGAACCAAGCATATTGAAGTTGATTGTCACTTCATTCGTCATCGAATTCAGAGTGGTGAGATTTGCTAAGTGTTTACCCGATCTGCAGATCAACTTGCAGATATGTTTACCATAACATTGGGATGTGCAAAATTGAAAGATTCTTGTAACAAGCTTGGAATGTATGATATATACATTCCAGCTTGAGGGGGAGTGTTAAATGTATTGACGCCCAACTAGGGGCATTTTTGTCTTCCAAATATATATATATATATATATATATATATATATATATATGAGAGAGAAGTGTAGCTACACGTACGGGTAGCTAACTTAGCTACTCTGTCGGCTTAAAATGCAGTGGGGCCCACATTGTTTGGGTGATCCAAACCATTCATTTGATAGGCCCTCACATAGATAGGGTGTGCCCAAAAAATCAACTCCATAGGATCATCCCAACCCTACGATTTGTGGAGGCAAAAAAGGACGTGTAAAAACCTTCACAAATCTGTCCATTTTTGTCTCCACAGTTTGAAGGGATGGGATGATCCAATGGAGCTGATTTTTTGGGCACACCCTATCAATGTGAGGGCCTATCAAATGAATGGTTTGGATCACCCAAAAAATCTGGGCCCACTGTATTTTAAGCTGACGGAGTAGTTAAGTTAGCTACCCGTACGTGTAGCTACACCTCTCTCTCTCTCTCTCTCTCTCTCTCTCTCTCTCTCTCTCTCTATATATATATATATATATATATATATATATATATATATATATATATATATATATATATTACGTATGGGGGTAGAAGGTTTACGGCATTCACTCTCTCCCACATACGATTATGTCAAAGCCTCTCATTCCCATCTTCTTTCTCTCCTAAATCTAACATCTAACAGGCATATATATATATTACGTATGGGGGTAGAAGGTTTACGGCATTCACTCTCTCCCACATACGATTATGTCAAAGCCTCTCATTCCCATCTTCTTTCCCTCCTAAATCTAACATGTAACAGGCATTTAATTACAATAAATGAGAAGGCATTCGCATAAACAACCTTCTTACTTTCCTACAGACATCATTTCTTTCCTACTTTCTTAATTTTGTTTGTCGGGCTTTGACAGTAACAAACTGATCAATTGGACATCTTGGCCTTAGTGATTGGGAAAGACTGCCACCAATAGAGTCAGCTATCCATAATGTCACTCCACCGTCTATAATTTCACTGTTATTTATGAGTTCTAATTCCAAAACATATTTGCTCCCTCCATGGCCTCTTCCAATATCCACAAGTAGGTCATTTCTTTTACTTCTCCCAATTAAAGATCCTTATAAGTTATAATGTCTTGACATTCCTCGTGAACAGCCAAGAGATAGCTTGGACCAAGTTTCATTCCATGATGTGTTCCCGCAAAGTGATGTCTGAGATGATATATATACCTCACACTACATACTATATAACCCTTACGTTGATCCCCAAGGTCTTCATATGCATATTTCTGTGCAAAATCCCTCTTTTTTGCCGTATTACAAAGTCACAACCATAACGTACTCCAAACAACATAAATGAAATGGAAAAAATAAACATTGGAGGACTGGTTGGTACCATTGATGATGATCTTTCCATCTTCAATGAAATCTTGGCCGAAGTAAGGGCAAAGCAGACAACAGGCGATTTGCATTGTAAGTTAACATTAAAAAACCAGTAAGCTTACTGCAATCGTGATGTGAAGGGCACTCCAACCTAAGGGCAATTTAGGTGTATTCCGCAATATACCTCACCGCCAAAGGTTTACGCCACACTATTGTCATACTTTTCTCAGTACCCTTCACCTTGAGGCATATACCTTCCACACTTCTATGAACAATAGTTGGAAGTATAATATATCACATTGCAACTAGAAATTGATATGTACTTCCACTCAATTTGGTGTGAGTAAAACAATTCTTCGGTGCATTGAAGGAAAGATGGATCATGGAATACAATATTTGACTGCTGAAAAAGTTGATATTATTGGTTAATAATATTGCCTAAGCAGGAGATGTTGATGATAGTAAAATCACATGAGGAAATCATTTTGGTAAGGGTTATGAGAAATTTTCATAGTTAAAATCACATGAGATCATTTTGGTATTGGTTATGAAAAATTCTCGTAGTCCTCAAAGAACAATCTATAGTAAATCTCTCAACTGATGCAAAATACGAAGCAGTTTCAGCACATGAATGTGAAGAGGTATCGATAAAAGTTATGTTCAAATATCAGTAAGAAATGCAACCACGCATATTAAGTCAAAACTCTTCAACCACTTTATCACATAATCCAATGTCCAATAGACAAAGCAAGCATAGAAATTCACTACCATCATATTCGAGACTTGGTGAAAGATCAAGAAATGAAATTCAATAAATGCAATTACAATAACGCATTTCATTCATTCTTGTTTGAATCTGCTTATTAGGGGTGCAACTCGGGTCGGGTTCAACCTGAAAAAAAGTCGTCTCAGGTCGGGCTGGGTTGAGTTCGGGTCGGGTTCGGGTTCGGGTTCGGGTTGAGGTTTCCCATCCCGGGTGGAGTGCGGGTCAGGTTGAGGGCTTGGGAAACCGACCTGAGTGAAACCCAACATTTTTTTATCAAATTATTTTTTAACCTAAAAACTGTCAGTGGGAATGTTGAGAAGATAGAATTCTATAGAGTTGCTTCAAGGCGCGTAATCGCTTTCCTTAAGACAAATTTCCTTCAAGATACAATGAAGCCTTGTAGGAAGATCCTACAAATGTTTGACGATGCCTCGCACAAGCAGAATCAAAACCCGAAACGCCTTTTTATGAACTTCAAGCCTTAGAGAAATCACTAAAACTGTTTCTATAGAAAACAGTCTTTGGTGCGCTGTTTTATGAAAATCTTATCTTGAAAAACAAGAGAGTAGGAGATTGCTAGAGAAAGAAAAAGTACAGCAATAACTAACTGTTTTCTATATATGAAAAGACAAATTTATGCCCTTTTTATAGAGCATTTGATGTCTTTTCATTGAGAGAAGCATCCCTTTAAAGCATCCCTTGGATTGATTGAATAATGGCCATTCGATCGCAACTTTTTGCAATTCAACCATTTTGGATCATCAATAAAGTGTCCCTTGAGTTTAAAATCATCCATGACTGTTAGGAAGCAAAAGACATGAAAGAAGCTTCAACAATAGAAGTGAGCCGCGGTCGACCGGGGCTACCGCGATCGCCCGCCAATCGGCTTCTGGACTTTTATTTTTTATCAATCCAAAGAACCGCGGTCGACCGAGGCTACCGCGATCGACCAGCCACACCTTTCTAGAAACAATTTACATTTCTAGTAACCAGTCCGCGGTCGATTGGAGCACCCGCGGTCGACCGACCCCGTTTGAAAATTATTTTTCCATATTAAAATTAACTTATGAAAATTCATTTATATTTCAATTTTAATTTGAAAATCTCTAACAATCTCCCACCATTTTCAAATTAAAATAACTTTCTCATCAGGCTTGGAAACCTTATGCATAAATGAAGGTATCTTACGATTTGAACATTCACTTAGTGAAGACACATCAAAGTTAGCCAGAATTGCATAGTAGATGTATCTTTGAACTAGCTATTTTATTCGGCTAACCGGACATATCTTCAGACATAAGATTTCATCTTTATAGGCAGTTTATAAGAGTTGACACATGTATTGGCCTTGTGTCTGTCTTTCGGTTTCATGAGTGCTCTAGAGACTAGCCATGTCTCATAGGAAGCGGCACCACTTCCACACTCACATAGGTAGACTTATTAAGAGTGTCTCTGTAACTAAAACACTCCAACACCATGTTATAAGTCTATTAAGAACTCATTTGCTCATCCTTATCCTTGTAAACATTACAAGTACCAAGCACTTTACCTTGGGATGAAAATAACGTATATTATAATGCTTGCAATTACTTCATATGATGTACTTTGGCTCATTGAACTCAAGATTTGATGTCTTTTCAAGCGTTGGGTTGAGTTTCCATCATTGGTGACCATTGGTTATTGGCTTTAGACCCATCACCATTGATGTCTTTAACACCAAATCTCTTGCAAGACCTTTTGTTAATGGATCAACCAAGTTCTGGCTTGATCTCACATAATCTATAGTTACTACTCCATCAGTAAGTAACTGCCTGATAACACTGTACCTAAGTCCAATATGCCTGGACTTACCATTGTACACATGGTTATATGCCCTTGATAGTGTGGCCTGACTATCACAATGCACATATATTGATGGCATAGGTTTAGGCCAAATAGGAATTTCTATTAGCAAATTCCTTAGCCACTCTGCCTCTTTACAACAAGATGCCAATGCAATAAACTATGCTTCCATAGTGGAAGTAGTTATGCAAGTCTGCTTCTTAGAAGCCCATGAGATAGCTCCCCCACCAAAAGTGAATATCCATCCACTTGTTGATGAATGATCAACACGCTTAGTTAACCAACTGGCATCTGTGTATCCTTCTAACACTACAGATACCCACTATATGACAATCCATAGTCTATAGTGCCTTTTAGATACTTTAATATCCTATTTATAGCATTCCAATGAACATTACTAGGATTACTAGTAAATCTACTTAATTTTCCAACTGTGAATGCTATGTCGGGTCTAGTACATATCATAACATACATTAAACTAACTATGACCCTAGCATACTTTAATTGAGATATAGACCTACCAGTATTAGGATCTAATCTTAAACTTGAATCAAAAGGCATAGAAACTGGTGTGCAATCAAAGTGATCAAATTTTCTAAGTACCTTTTCAATATAATGTGATTGGGTAAGAATAAGGTTACTACCTTCCCTTAAGATTATAATACCCTATGAAGCAGGGGTGCAGGTGCGACACGACACGGGTACGCGGGTACGTGATTTCCAAAAAACTTGGGTGCGGGTGCGTTCGGGTGCGTTGAATATAATAATATTTTTTATTAAATTTTTTTTAAAAAAATAGGAAAGCAATCAAATAACAATAACATCACCATTCACCAAGATGGAAAATTCTAATATTACTCTTCATTTCATACGTGATTAAGTTCATCATTAAAACACCAAAATAACATAAAGCACCAAAATAACATAAAGCATCAATGCATCATCAATCCTAGAAGTCAGTCGCTTCAGGCTTCAGCTCCAATATCGACAACATCGTCCTCTACGTTGTCGGTAAAAACAATGGACTCCAACTCCGGCTCATCCAAAGAAAGACTAGCAACTTCAAGTACCCCTACATCCTCGAAAGAATCAAATGTATCTCCACCTATGTCCCACATCTTTGTCTCTCCTTGCTTATATTGTGGAGTTTGTCTTGAGAGAAGCCGAAGATTGCTATGAACGAAAACCAAATCTTCAGCTCGTTGTGGAGTCATCTTGTTCCTCTTGAGAGAATGCACAAAAGAGTAAGTGCTCCAATTCCTCTCGGCACAAGATGACGATGAAGGTTGCATAAGAATCTTCAAAGCTATGCTTTGAAGCATAGGAGCACATGTACCATGGATGGCCCACCACTCATGAGGCTTGATAGTGAACCGTTCATTGATGGAATCAACATCATTGAATAATCCGGACTTCATGGAGAATTGCGCGAACTCCACATTAGCTCTTGTGCGGTCCGAGGAATTGGTGAAGTACCTCTTGAAGCACTTCATCCTCTCAGTATAAATTTCTGCATCCTTATGTGGAGGCACCCGACTTGAATCTTCACTAAGCCAGTGCTCACTATAATACCTTTAAGAAAGAAAAAACTAATTTAGCTTCAAATTTCAAGTCAAAAGTTAGAACTTAGAAATAAACATAAATAACTAATAATCCAAATAAATTTAAAGTCACCTAACCTTGGATTCAATGAATGAGCCAAGCAATGAAGTGGAGTGTTGCTCTTGTTCCAACGAGCAACTCTCGTGCACCACGTCAAAAAATTTGGACTCCTCTTCTTTCCTCTTTCCTTCCTTCCTATATATTGCCGCCCTTACTTTCTCTATCATGGTATCCCACAAATCATAAACCAAGTGAAGGCAAGGTGTATCTGTGTCACACTCTCTAAGCATGTCATAGATGGGGGATGTAAATGCGAGTATGTAGTCGATAGAATCCCACCATATGTCATCTAACACCTTCTCTTTTACAAACCTCGATTTTCCCATGTCATGCTCCCTATAACAAGTCCATTTGTCGCTAATAATCATTGCTTGAAGACCTTGCTTTAAGAGTTTCAATCTCTTAAGCATAACAATAACACTGGCAGATCGAGTCTCCGCCACGGCAAGCAACTTCAAAGTGTTGAACTCGTTGAATATGGCTAGTCTCATGGAATGATTCATTATGAAATTCTTAATGATGCTAGCATCTCCCGAAACATCCGTTATCCAACTGCATTCGTCATATGTAACTTGATTTGCTTCCACATTCTTCGCAGCACATATGTTCTTCAAAGCAAGGTTGAGGGTGTGCACCACACATGGGGTCCAAAAGATGGAAGGAAACTGTGCCTCAATAAGTTGCCCGGCCGCCTTGCAATTTGCGGCGTTGTCGGTAATTACTTGGACAACATTTTCATGCCCAACTTCCAAAATTACCTCCTTCAACAAGTTGGCAATGAAATTTTTGTCCTTTGTCTCCCCTGAATAATCTACCGCCTTGAGAAACATAGGCCTACCCTCGGTTACCGCCATAAAGTTAATGAGAGGCCGCCTTTGTGAGTCACTCCATCCATCACTAACAATGCTCACCCCTTTATCCTTCCATGTCTCTCTAAGGGGTTGCAACAACCTATCAACATTTGCCCTCTCTTTTGTAGTAGAGTTGTTCTTCGCAAGTTGTACCCCGGAGGCAAATAACCGAAAATTTGATTGTTGGCCGCACAAGAGTATGAACTCGCATAGTGTGGGTTCCTTGCTAGGTGAAATGGCAAGCCACCGGAGTAAAACATCCGAGCAATCTCGCCATGTACTTGATCGCGGGTCGCCATGTTAAATGCCTTTTCAATAGCACTCACACTTCTACTTGGACCACTTGTCTTCCTCCTCTTTAGATCAAAACTTGGAGGGACAAACATACTACTTGGGCAACTCAATGATCCACTACTTGATGATGGCGGCAATGGCACTCTCTTGGGAGCATTTTGCTTCATAGCCTCCTTGCATTCTTCCTCCAACCTTTGCATTCCGAGTAGGTCATTTGCTTTCACCTTAGGACACGCTCCGATTCCTTGTCCTGATACCTTCAACAAGTGCGCTCTAACCCTTGTGTATGAGCTATTCCAACTCTTATGACAAAAATTACATTCCCATCTCACATTCCCTCCACCCTTAGGATTTTTATCAAATCTAGTGGCATACCTCCATAAGGGCTTCGAGAGGTCTTCATCAGTAGAAGTAGAAGGTGGTGCATTTGTGGCTTGGGCGGCGCTACTAGCCCCGGATGAAGACATTCTATTAAAAGAACAAGCACAAATTTAGTTTTGGGAGTCAAAATTTAACATAATTTTTTACTCTTAAAATCAGTTTTGGGCTCCCAATCGATTGTTACAATCTTAAATTAACATGGCCCTAAAGGGTAAAGGCCTCTAATTGAGCCCAAAACGGATTTTGGGGGTCAAAATTAAACATAATTTTTTACTCCTAAAATCAGTTTTGGGCTCCCAATCGATTGTCACAATCTTAAATTAACATGGCCCTAAAGAGTAAAGGCCTCTAATTGAGCCCAAAACGGATTTTGGGGGTCAAAATTAAACATAATTTTTTACTCCTAAAATCAGTTTTGGGCTCCCAATCAATTGTCACAATCTTAAATTAACATGGCCCTAAAGGGTAAAGACTAAAGCCCTAACGAACTAACCCCTCTAATTGAGCCCAAAACGGATTTTGGAGGTCAAAATTAAACATAATTTTTTACTCTAAAATCAGTTTTGGGCTCCCAATCAATTGTCACAACTCACAATCTTAAATTAACATGGCCCTAAAGGCTAAAGGGCTAAAGGCTAAAGCCCTAATGACCTAACCCCTCTAATTGAGCCCTAAAGGGCTCCCAATTGAATGTCACAATCTCAAATTAACATGGCCTGAAAGCTCACAATTGGAAATTTGGGATTTAGGGCTTTAGGCCCCAAAGCCCTAAATCCCAAATTCCCAATTGTGACCTCCAAACTGAAAATCAGTTTAGGGCTTCAAAATCACAATCCATTTTAAGATTATGCCAACCGATTGTGAGCTCCAAATTGATTTTTATGTGACTCACAATCGATTAGGGCTTTAGGCTATTTTTTAGGGCAAATCACAAATAAAATAATGCAAATCACAAATAAAAATAAAAGAGAGAAAGAGAGTAGAGATAATAAAAAAAAAGAGAGTAGAGAGAGATAAAAAGAGGAGAGAAGTAGAGAGAGAGAGAGAGTACTTTTGTAGGGTTAGGTTAGGGCTCCGACGACCGACGGTGGCGGAGGCGGCGGTAGTAGTTGCAGGGAGAGAGAGGAGAAACCGAGAGGGAGAGGAGAAAATGAGAGAAGCTCGGGCCGAGAGAGAGTGAGAGAGGAGAGTTGCAGAGAGAGAGACAGAGAGAGAGAGAGAGAGACGTAGAGAGAGGAGACGCGGGGAGAGAGAGAGTTGCAGACGAGAGAGAGAGAGAGAGAGTTGCAGACGGAGACGGGAGACGAGAGACGAGAGAGAGAGTTGCAGACAGAGAGGGTGAGGGAGAGAGTTCGTGAGTGGATGTAACTTAAACCCCTCCCCCCCAAATTGCTATTGGCAGCCATTTTTTTTGTTTTTTTTAAAAACACTTAAAAACGTGTCGGGTGCGTCGGGATGCGCACCCCAACCGCACCCGACCGTAAAATTAGAAGAAAAAAGTTTTTTAATCGGGTGCGCACCCGACATGCACCCGGGACGCACCCGAGCGCACCCGTGTCGGATACGCACCCGATACGGGTACTTTAGCCATTTTGAAGCACCCGTGCTTCACAGATAATACCTAGTATCACATCTGCAACACCCATGTCTTTCATATCAATGTTTAATGGCAAAAACTCTTTGGTTCTTGTGATACTATCCATATCACTACCAAAGATCAACATGTTATCTACATACAAGTAAATAATGACACTTCTTCCACCTTTGTACTTGCTATATACACATTTGTCAGATTCGAATATCTTTTTTTTTTTTTGAATGGTAGTATGATATATTAAAGAAGACTGAGGGAGTCCCCCTTACAGAACTAGAAGAGAAACAAAAACAAAATACAACAACTGAGAGATGAAATTAAGGAGGGAGAAAATCATAAAGAGTGAGAACTTGATTTGACACTCCATCTTTTGCTAACTTATCAGCCACCTCATTAGCCGATCTTCTCACCTACTGAAAAGATACCGACATATCTTGGACGAGGTCCTTAATCTCATCAAAATATTGAAGAAAACGCCAAGGGGGATCCCGCGAGCCTCTGAGCCCATCTTATAACATTCAACGAGTCCCCCTCCACCACACATCTAACTGAGCGCCCCTTTAATAAACTTAAAAAGCCTTGATGCACTGCCCTGACCTCTGCCTCGTTCGAATCAGCCCTACCGATGGGCCCCGAAAAAGCCTGGAGGACTACACCGTTACTATCTCTTAAAACACCCCCAATCCCAGCTGGTCCAGGGTTCCCCATACTGGAACCATCGAAGTTGAATTTAACGATTCCGGCAGTAGGGGGGCTCCATTTAGGGGTTAAAACAGGCCTGGTTTCCTGACTCTCGCAGACCAATGTCCACCCTTCCCACAGGTCATAGGCCGACACAAATCTGAATAAAGGGAGTGCCCTTGCCCAAGATATTATCAGAGTAATGACCTGAATAAATAGTAAAAGAGGAGATTTAGTTTTCCCTACAAAAACTCGGGAATTCCTTTCTTTCCAGATGACCCATAAGAATGCCATGAGTGTCAGCCACCACAAACTCTTGCCTTTTCTGCCCCATGGTATACATTTACATCCGTCAATCAAATCTTGCAAGCCGGAGGGGAACACCCAATTGATGCCAAATCTTACTAGAATCTTCCCCCAGACCTCCCTAGCTACTCGACAATGAATGAAAAGGTGATCCACCGTCTCCCCAGATTCAAGGCACATAGAACAGTGATCAATAATCAGCATATGCCTCTTTCACAAGAAATCCACTGTTTGGATCCTATTTCTTATGGCTGGCCATCCGAAGAAGCAAACTCTAGGGGGCGCCGCAGATTTCCACACCTTTGCTGCCAAAGCATTGCCCTCAACAGACACCATACTGTTGTAAAATGACTTTACCGAGAATCTGCCTGAAGAATTGTTGACCCACAACCTTTTGTCATCCCCCGTGCCACTGACGTAAGTCTCAGCAAGAAGCTGAAATAGTTTGTTCACCGATGGCAACTCGCGGTCAAAAAAGTTCCGACGAAAGAGAGGAGATTCGAATATCTTAAAACCATTTGATACTAGAACCTTGTCAAATCTCTCATGCCACTGTTTAGGGGGTTGTTTAAGCCCATATAAAGACTTAATTAGCTTACATACTTTATGCTCATGACCAGGTATAATGAAACCTTCAGGTTAATCCATATACACTTCTTCATCAAGTTCACCATTTAAGAATGTTGTTTTAACATCCATTTGGTGAATGTGAAGGTTGTATATGGATGCAAGAACAATTAGGACGCTAATGGTTGAGATCCTAGCAACTGGGGCATATGTATCAAAGTAATATATTCCGGCTTTTTGTGTAAAGCCTTTGGCAACTAGTCTTGCCATAAACTTTTCTATGTTTCCATTTACTTTCATCTTTTTCTTAAAGATCCATTTACAACCTATGGGTTTGAGTCAAGAGGTAAATCAACTAATTTTCAAGTTTTATTATCCATGATTGAATCCATTTCATCATTTATAACCTCCTTCCAAAAAGCTGCATCTTGAGATTTTATCGCTTCCTCATAAGTTTTTGGATCAGGTTCTACTTTTAGATATATCATAGTAGAAGTGAAGACCTTATCTCTTGATCCTTCTACAAGATAGACAACAAAGTAAGGATCATAGGTTTTGTCTCTCCTATCTCTTTTACTTCTTATGATTTCATTACGTACCTCATTTGTTTCCTCTTGAGGCTCTAATGAAGACTCTATAGGTGGGTTTGAATCCACTAATCTAGGAATAGATGAGAACATGTTTTCAAAGAAGGTGGCATCCCTAGACTCAATAATGGTATTCATATCTACTAAGTCATTTGGCTCTATAACTAAGAACCTATAGGCTTTACTATGATTTGTATATCCAAGGAATATGCATTCAATTCCTCTTTCACCTAACTTTCTTTTCTTAGGTTTGGGTACTTGAACTATGGCTCTACAACCCCAAACTTTAAGGTAACTTAAGTTGGGTTTTCTCTTTTTCCAAGCTCATAGGGTGTAATATGAGTTTTCTTATTTTGTATTCTATTTAGGATGTGACAAGCCGTTAGTAAGGCTTCACCCCAAAATCCCTTATTTAAACAAGAATTGACTAACATGGAATTAACAATTTCCATTATAGTCCTATTCTTTCTTTCCGCAACACCATTCTGTTGTGGTGTATAAAGGGCGGAAAACTCATGTATTATTCCCCCATTTTCACAAAATTCAAGGAATTAGTATTCCCCTCCTCTATCAAATCTAATACACTTGATCTTAGTTCCACATTTATTTTCTACTCTATTTTATAAGTCTTAAACTTATCTAAGACTTCATCTTTATGGCCTAATAGGTATACATAGCAGTATTTTGATAAATCATCAATGAATGTCACAAAATACTTTTTGCCTCCTCTTGTTGGGGTGCCATGTAAATCACATATATCACTATGTATAAATTGTAGTAAAGTGGTAGATCTTTCTACACTAAGAAAGGGTTTAGTTACTATCTTGGTTTGCATGCATATCGTACATTTATCTACCATGTTGTCATCACATTTAGGAATTAATTCTAACTTTACCATATCATGCATTTTTCTAAAGTTAACATATCCTAATCTATCATGCCATAAAGAAAGAGAGTCAACCATGTAAACAGAAATATTAACTTTATTAATATTCATCTTGAACATGTCCTCATACATATAACCATTCCCTACAAATGTCCCACCTTTGGAAACTACAAACTTGTTGGACTCAAATACAAGTTTAAAGCCATTCTTATTAAGACGGCTACCGGATACAAGATTTTTTCTAAATTCCAGTACATGATATTACATCGGTAAGAGTGAGGACTTTTCCGGAAGTGAATTCAAGTTCCACTTTGCCTTTTTCTTTGACTTCTGCAGTTGAAGAGTTTCTCATGTAGAAAACACTCCCATCTTTGACCAGCACAAAAGTCGAAAATGCGCTTCTGTCCTTTCAAACATGTTTTGTAGCGCTCGAGTCGATCCACTATGCATCTTCACCTTCGAGGAAATTAATCTCAGATATCATGGCAACAAACTTTTCCTTATTTCCATCTTTGTTTTTTTTAGTGTTCGACTTTTTATATCGATACTCCCTCTTGTAATGGCCCATTTTTCCACATTGGAAACAAGCGCCTTTGCGTTTTTTGTTCTTATTAGAACCCTTGCCGTTTTAATGCATTTTCATCTTCCGATTATCTTTCCAACGTTGAGTAAGGTTAAGTAGGGGGATTTGAATCTGACATATTGACATTTTCCACCATGTGGACTTTAGAGGATAATGGTGCAAGATCTTCTTTGTCATCTCGAAGCCTTGATTCTTCCTCAACTTGAAGGGTTTGAATCAAATCTTCAAGAGACATCTTCTCCTTTTTATGTTTAAGACTTTTTCTAAAGTCTTTCCAGAATGGTGGTAATTTGTCAATAATTGAGGGATAATGATGGTATCATCAAGATTCACCCCTTGTTGATGTACTTGACTGGTGATATGTTGGATCTCATGGATTTGATCCACCACCAACTTATCATCTGTCATCTTATAATTTTAAAAAATGGCTTACTACAAAAATTTTAGCGCTGGCATTTTCCGATAGGTACTTCGCCTCTAAAGCCCTCCAAAGTGCTCCCGCCGATTCCATGCTATGGTAGATATCAAACAGTCAATCGGTCACCCGCCAATAGGCTTCTAGAGTTTTATTTTTTAACGATCCAAAGAACAGCAGTCGACCGAGCACCCGCGGTCGACCGGCCCTGTTTGAAAATTGTTTTTCTATATTAAAATTAACTTATGAAAAAATCATTTAATTTTCCAATTTTAATTTGAAAATCTCTAACAAAAATTAGGGTTAGGTCGGGTTGGAAAAAAGGGTTCCTCGGGTCGGGTCGGGTTGAACCTCGTCGGGTTGCAAATCGGGTCGGATCGGGTTCGGGTTGTGTAAATGGTTCCTCGGGTCGCGTTCAGGTCATTTTTTCCACCAATCTTGTCATTTTTTTTCACTGAATCTTTGGTTGAGTTATTGCATTCAATCTATGCCTATTTCTTTCTGAGTATTTTCTTTGGAAATTTTGTCTGTTATCAGTGATTACTTGTGCTAAAGTCATTGTCATTAATAACTGATTTTTTAAGTGGACTCACACCCACTTTAATAGCATATAAGTGTATATCGCGCTTCAATCATAAATAATTTCCACTCACATGGATTTATTACATTCCATATATTTTTAACCCAAAACAGATTTTCTGAGAAGCAGTTTAGAACTAAAGCTCAAAATTTGAACTCTGTTTGAATCATACATGGTCAACTATTGTATTCCATAATGACCCATATTTGGATTGTATTAATTCTGTTTATTCTAATTGAATCTTCCTTTGGCTTAATTAAACCCATTCCTTTGCCATCAATATCACTAACCAAGTTCAAAAATAAATAGAGATCTAAATTTATAAGCTCTCCATGTGATAATTTATAGGTTCTAAAACAAGCATACTCTGCTAGAAATCCGGTTTATTATAACTTTAAAAAATCCTCTACTTATATTACTTTTGAGCTATCATTTCTTATTTTAGTATCATAACATAGAATTTTCCTCTTAGATTTCAGATTCATAACGCCGACCCCAACTAGTTTGGGACAAAGGCTTAGTTGAGTTGAGTATTTCAGATTCATAGCCTTCATTTTGCTAGCTCCTTGAAACTAATAGATTGAAATATTCACACCCCAAATCCATACTATATCCATCTTTAATTGCTGTATTATACTTCAAAAATTCCTTTAAAAAATTGAAATATGAATTGTGATCTTGAAGCCCCGGTTGCCTCAGCTACAAGCTCTACATTCAAACTTTAACTTCAGAGTTCTCTAACTATCAATTGACACTTCTGCTTTCCCTTGAATTTGTAAATCTAAGGTCATTTATACTCTGACTTCAATAATGAAATTTAAAATTTAAAATCCCCCCCCCCCCACCCCCCTCGGCCTCTGTATATTAAATTCAAAAGTTTAAAATTCGATTCAAATTCAAATTTTTAAACTTTCCTACTTGTTTTCAAGATTATCCATATTGTTTAAATTAATCACAGAAAACTAAAATTGCACATTCAAGACAAATAAAACTGGGAAAAAAATCCACAATAGAACAAGTAGGTTTTCAATGAAGCAACCCACATTTTATCAACTGGATAAAATAATGCATGACCCAAATAATTTCTTGAGCTATTAATTCTCTATGCCAAACAAAGTCGAAGCCAAAGCAAATTAAAATATAATTAGATACAACAACAAAACAGTAGAAATAGAAACAGACCCCCTTCTCTCAAATCATAAACAATTGATTTCAAATGTCTAATTGAAGAGGATTTACTGTAAAATCTAAGAGTAGTCTTGCCATGATGAAGAACATGATTCAAAATGCAAGAATAATGTAAACAGACAAAAACCCAGAAAGCTAACCCGCCAATCTCGTATGGGTTGTGCATGTACTCCCCCATCTTTACACAGTCATCAGATTTCAGCTGAATAAGATAGGGTTTTCTAGTTAGGAAAACCTTGACCTTATCTATGTGCCACGTGTGCGTCATCGGTGCACTGATTAAATAGTCCCAGCAAGAAGCACGTGGCTGATGAGTACCTAACAAAAGAGGACACAGTTTCGACATGCGTTCTTCTCTGACTCTCTGTCTTAGTAGATTGAGGGGATTGCTAGCGTCAGACGCCTGCTGTGCATAAGTTCACTAGACATGTATTCATAATTTCATATTAGGCAAGTGCTATGTTGACCAACTTTTTTTCTCGGGCCACCCCTTATATAGTGTCTTAGTTAGGGTTGCAATTTGGGTCGGGCAGGTCGGGTTTTCATAACCTTACACCACCCAAGAAAATTTCTCGGGTCGAGTCTTAATGGGAAAACCCGAGATTCATAAACCTGACACTACCCGAGATAATTTCTAGGGTTAGGTCGAGTCGGATTTACAATGTTTAGTCTACTACAGTGGTTAATTTCTAAGTAGAAAATAACATATCTCTACACCAAAAATCTCTAAATTTAAGTTGGCAAGTGCATAAATTCAGGAAAGAAACGACTTTTAATCAGGAAACTAATTCTAATAACACACTTAAAAGGTCGGGTTGGGTTTCAGGTTTCAGTTTTTTTAATTTAAACCCGGCCCAACCCGAAATTGGATTGGGTTTTTCAAGCTAAAACCCAAGACCAATGCTATTTTCAGGTCAGGTCGTTGTTGCAGCCAAGGTTTTAAATTTAGGCCAAATCCGAAAAAAAAATTTGTGAGGACCAAAACCGAAACGTTCCGAAACCGAAATTTCCGAAATTTGGTGATTTCAGCCTAAGAAAACAACATTTCGAGCTCTTCTACCGAATTTCGGGATTGATTTTGGCTAAAATTTCAGTTTCGGTGAGGACCGGAATTACCCCCGAAACCAATATTTAAAACCTTGGTTGCAACATTACAAGGGTTGGCTCAGGGAAGAAGAAAGGGCCAATACATCACTTCCCTTCATGTTTAGTATGAAGAGGTTAAGAATATTCAACTACTTTGTCCTGCCGCCTATCTAGGGTGCATTTGAAGAACTTGGGTCTGTGTGTAGAATGTTTTGATAGAGAGGTAAAATAGCGAATTCCCCAAAATTGCCTTTTCGGAATCGGTTAAAGAGCATTTCTTCGATGGTTTCATTCAGTAATTGAACAGGAAGCCTTTGGGTAATATGGTCGATTTAAGAAGATTAGATTACTTCCCTTATAAAGATGAGATAAACCACTTGGCTTTTATACAGTATCGTGTACGCACGTATAGTCCAGCATTTTTCAAGAAATGTTCTGGTGTAATCACGACCGTTCATCTGCAGGGCCCAACCGTAGATAGGTCACAGTTGAGGTAGGACAATCCTCACCATCCAATCTGTGGAACTTGCACATTAACGAGTAAGAGTAAGATAGTCCAATAGTTTTCAACATCTCTGAGCTGCGTGGTTTATAATTTTGTCCAGAGTGCTGCTCTAACTCATATACACAATAGCATATATGTATGCACTGCTGTCCATGTAGAAAGTTTGTTGAGCAATGTCTGACGAATCCACATAAAGTAAACCAGAAAACGCCAATGAAATGAAACTTACATTTATACCTTCTTTACTCACAATATAGTATAGTAACTCCTGAAACTGAATACAGTAATACACCTTCTCTATAAAAACAATCAGCTCTTAGGGCAAAACCTCTCCCTTTCTCTGTAAATACCAGAGAAAGCTTAACAAGAGTGTAACAGTTTCACTGAATCCTTTATAATTAAAGGAAATGATATCAGCACAACCATGTTTTGATATCTTCACTAACGCATCTTGTCTTTTAGCAGTTAAACATCTGTCAAAGGTTATTACAGTTCCCAAAAAGCTCTCACAAGCCAAATTAAAAAAGAAAAGACAAGCTGGGTTTGTGCAATTATTAAAACATGGTTGTGCTGAACTGCTGATATCATTTCCCTTGAGTAATTTACAAGGTGGGCAGGCTGAAAAAGACCACCGCCGGGGTTATCATCCTCCTCGCCGTCTTTTGTATAAGTAAGCTATTAATACCCGTGTGGAACCATTAAGCATTATGTCAAAATTCATGGCGGAATCTGCCTCGGCGTTGCCCAAAGTGCATCGTCATAGAAAGTGCGAAACCGGAGACCAGAACCAATATGGTTAGACATTGGGCAGATCCAGCTGAAAATGTTGGGACCCAACACCTGTTGATGAAGAAAACAGATTTCATTTTCTGGAAAAATGTTACCTGAAACAGATTATATTTCATTGTCTGGAATAAATGTGAAACAAGATCGTAATGTGCTTCAGAGGAATAAACAAGCTCCTCAAAAGGACGGGGGGGTATTCCTGAAACATACATTTCTTGAGAAATTTTGTGACAATAATTAAGTTGGGCAGAATTTGGGGTCATTAACATGGGAAGCCATATGGTGGCTTAAAGTGCAGGACTTTCCTAAATGTGTCTGCAAGAATTAAGCAGTATTCTGTAACAAAAGAACTAGTTTGTTTGGGTCCTAAGTGAGGGCCTGCTAGGTGGGGCCCAATCGTGTTCCATCAACTCTAGGGCTTTTTGCGTATTGATTAGGTACCTAATACTTGGTATCAGAGCTGCCAGCTCATCACGTGAGACAACCTGTGGAGAAGACTGCCTGGAAAGGGCTTACCTGGTGAAAAAGCCAGAGTAAAAGCCGTCGAAGTGAAAGTTGGCACAGAATGGGCCACCACAGAAGATGCGGCCTATGGAAAGGGCTACCTGGCAAAAAGGTCAGAGTGAAAGCCCCCGCAAAGTGGGCGGCCAAAGATGGCGAATGCAGACGCATGGTGAATTAGGGTCCAAAGTGGGGGCTACCTAGGTATGAAACTAGGTGGGACCCAGCCTGATATGGGATGGGTTTAAAGGGCTTAAGCTAATGTGTTCCATCAGCTTTGGGGCTTTTGGAAAATTAGTTAGATACCTAACATAGCTTGAGGTGGGGAGTTGGCTTGTTGGGTCACAAGTGAAGGCATTCTGGCTAACATTACCAGACAAAATATAGGATAGAAACATGATCAAGGGTTAAATATTAGGGAAATGGTGCAACCCTAGTGAAAATCTGTCCTGTGCAGTAGCCTAGAAGGTCACAAATTACTGTGTAAATTGACTAACAGAAGACTCTGAGCATTTCTTTTCCAGAAAATGATAGGCATAATCATGATAATCACCAGAAGAAAAGTAGACAGAGACAGTTGTTCTTACTGATACAAGATTCTCATACACTCCCAAGTCATATGGATGGTGATAAATGTTTCCTACTTTTTCTGCTAGCCACATTGCCCTTACACCTTCATGATACTGCGATATCCATTATGCATATATCAAAACTTCCAGATCAAATTAGACACAAACTGAAAATAGTAAGCCATTTATAGTTTATCGAACCTCAATTGTGGTCTTATTATGCAAAATGAGGAAGATATGCCACCCCAGGAGAATACTCAATGCCACAGTTAAGGGAACTAGTAGTACCCCACAAATAATCTGCAGTGAACATGGAATGAGTAAAACTACCATGGCGATATCACTTTCAGACATTTACATGTCTTGGATAACTTACATAAGAAGTTTTGAAAGAATCTCCACTCTGAAGCTCATCCTTGTGAACATCATAAGCCGCACTACCCACAAGCAAGACCTGAAACAAAGATCATATATTCTTTCCTCATGCATTACAAGTTTACAACTTACTGGCGTAGTGTTAAATTTACGCCGAAATCCAAAATGTCGACCGAAATATTTCAGTTTCAGGCAAGGCAAAAACGAAATACACTATGAATAGGATTTTAACAAGATTACACCGAAATATCTTGTTTCACCCTTATTTATAAAATTTCCACCAAGATGTTAAAGATTTCCACCGAAATTGTCAAATTTTGCACTGAAATTGTCAAAATATCCACCGAAATTTGAGACATTTCCACCAAAATTTTAAAAATAATGAAAATTTTAACCTAATTTTACATGATTTCGGCCGAAATTTCCATCTAAACCAAAATAATTCGATTCGGTGGTGGCCAAAACTGAAATTTAAAACCTTGCTTACTGGTAACCCAATGAATAAGAAAGAATTGAAGTGTACCATGGAGTAGATGCATGCAATTACAGCATACAACACGAACACGAAGAAAACCTTATAGTTTGCATGGCCCACACAGTTGTTTATCCAAACGCAGTGATGATCCTACATGCATCAAATGACAATTCTTAACAACAGCTGAATGCTTCTTAAATAACCAGGAAATGAGCAATTATTACTTACACATACCATTCTCAAAACACACCTTCTGCAAACACGACAATGATGCGCACGAGGAGGCTTATAATGGGAACATTTCTGGCAGTATCTCAAATCCCCACCCTGCAAGGAAACCACCATTAAGAAAGCCAACGTTGC
Organism: Tasmannia lanceolata; assembly: GCF_043159265.1. Lineage (NCBI taxonomy): Eukaryota > Viridiplantae > Streptophyta > Magnoliopsida > Canellales > Winteraceae > Tasmannia > Tasmannia lanceolata. Next base: position 35,735,265 of record NW_027518679.1, on the reverse strand, counting down.
CCTGTTGCGATCAACTCTAGTCCATCCAATAGCTACTTTATTACATGTGTCTACAAATGCCACTGACTTAGTGAGATAGATAGAGGCCATACAGGCTACAACCAAAAAAATTAAGGTATGGAATTTACTATGTACCAATCAAGCCTCCCAAACTATGGGCTGGCCACCCTATTTAGCCCTGGATTTTTAGCCCCCAATATATTCAATAGAAACCACATTTCCAATCAATATTCATTTTTTCTCTCAAGCTAACATGGGATCAGATCCCGAATCCCCATTATGGGAGGTTATTGTTTGCAAGTGCCAACTGTTTCTTTGTGAGTCTGCCTCGATAACCGTTATTATGTTTGTGTGGAGCCATAGTTATCAACTTGTGACTCCACTCATGACTCGATTTCTTAATTTTATGACTCATGACTCGTAAGAGTTTTTGACAAGAACAGAAATTTAATTGCAAAAAATATAATTCTATATCAAAAGATGAAGCATGTAAAAAATATAACCAAATAGCACATAGATGAAGCACTAAGCCAAAAATATAAATAATTATATGCTTGCAACTTGCATGCACAAAAATAATTAAATTCTAAGTTCCAACTTCCAAGTTTTCAACCATCAAAACAATAAAGCACAGGCCCAGCGACTCGAATCGTAAGAGTCTTATTTTTTTGAGTCAACTCCCAGCAACTCGTTCGAGTCACCAGACGACTCGGACGAGCCTTCGACAGCCTCGAAAGCCCAGCGACTCAGGAGTTGACTCGTACGACTCGTAAGAGTTTGACAACTATGCGAGTCACCCATGCGACTAGCCTCGAAATTCCAGCAACTCGACTCGGCTAGGGAGTTGACTCGTACGACTCCTAAGAATTTTACAACTATGTGTGGAGCAATCCTAGTTGTGGCTCCATTGTCTGCATTGATATAGGGATCAAATTCTAAGTCAGCATTACTAAATTCTAACATTCTTTATTGTGCATTTGTGCCCATACAAGCCAAGATTAGAGTAAGAGTGGGAAGTGGGAAAAACAGGGGAAGCCGGAGTATGGTAGGGTAGCAGCCCAGACGAAGCACGAGTATATATCATTACTATTGATACATTCATGATCTTAGTAAGGCCACCCCTACTAATCAAAGGCCTCCGTAAAGTCAAGTATTTCACCTATCTGAATCCTAACCAAAACAATGTAAATTCATTTTAGTATTTATTGGACGTAGATGATTGTTGAAGTTCATACAACATACTTCTTTGAAGTTTACTAAGTGATATTCTTAGGATTTAATGTTTAGGATGGCTCTACACTTTATTCACAATTTTGTACTTGTGCTTTTTTGCCTTCTGAGAAATTCATCCCGTCTAATAACACATGCCAGGTGCATACCGAGACAGCAAGACATGCCATTGACCAGGCACTAAGGATCAGCTGATCTGTCCAATTTTGAAATCGTCGCCCATTGACAATGACATTAGGGAGTGCATAAAAAAAGGACTCCCTGTAAGTCCATCAGCACTAAGAAAAAATAAATAAATAAGATATTGATAAAAACAAAACTCAGAAACTAAAGAAATGAACTCAAACATGAGTGAGAGAAAAAAAAACAGAAAGAAAAAACTCGAGATACAAAATAACATCATTTATCAATATTCTGAAATATAGCAAAAAATTGAAATGTGGAATGCGGATAGATAGTTACTCACATACAAAAGAATCCCCATGCTCATGGCGGCACTGGGAAAAAATTAAAGGATAAGACAGAAAGGCAGTGTAATGGTTGGCATTTATACTGGGGGAAGGATGTACAGTTACAGGAGCGAAGGATGAATCTCATTTTTCGGCATGCACCTCCTCTTATAGTAAATAGTTGATGTGACTAAACCTTCAATTGACACCAACTATCACTTTAAATAAAATTTCCACCACTTTTCTCCTTTAGGATAGCTTAGATTAATACGTCATTTTGTGAAATTGTTATATGCTACATATATAAGAATGGTGGACAACGCTGAGACCCAAAAGGCAGGAATGGTGTTATTTTGGAAGCTAACAATTGTGCAAAAGTCAGGTGACAGGGGCGGAGGTTTTACCGTTTGGATGGGGATTCAACAACCAAGAGTTTTATGACTAACACTAAGGTAAAGTTTGGAGGCATGTAAAATTCTTCTTGCTTCAATAAATTTCCACAAAAGTCAGTTTTATGCCAGTTCGGATTGGTGAATTTTTGCAAAAATCTATTTGAGCATGTAAGAAATTTCAATGGTTTTGGGGTGAGAGGATTATGCTTGTAGCAGTCGGAATTCGATTTCAGAGAAATTGGATCTCTCTCCCCCACAACACCCACTTAAGCTACGAGTAGACAGATCTCCTTTTGATAGACGACCTACAACATGTTATTATAGCTTTGTTGGAGGTACTCTAATTACCTGACATAGCAAAAAATATGTGGTTGCACGATCCAGTGCAGGAGAAAAGTATGGAGAGCAATGGCTCACCCAAATTGTTAATTGATGTGGTTGAAAACTCTTATGGAGGACCTAGGATTCGAAGTTTGTAACCAATGAAGATGTATGGTTACAATCAAGCTCCTGTCTACACTGTTAGCAATCATGTGCTTCATGAGAGGACTAAACATATTAATGTAGATTGTCATTTCGTTCATTAAAAACAGTGAGGAAAGACTTGATAGCTAGGAACATAACAGAGAACATGACCCCGGATAGGATAGAATGGAAGAAAATGATCCATGTAGAAGAACCCAACTAGAGCCAGGATTAGAGCCGGGTAGATTCATTTTACCTTCTTCATGAATTTTTTCTAAAGGATCCATTTAGCCAACCCCAACTAGTTTGGGACAGAGGCTTTGTTGAGTTGAGTTGAGTTGAGTTGAGTTGGGTTGAGTCATTTCGTTCGTAAAAAAAATCATTAGTAAATTGATAATACTCCGTGTGTGAGGTCTAATGATCAGCTAACAGATATATTTACAAAAGCACTTTCATGCAGTCAATTTGAAAGCACTTATATTCCAAGTAGGGCATAGATGACATCTATGCACTAACTTGAGGGAGAGGAAAATTTAGTTTCAGTCTAGTTCTTTTAAGTAGGAAGTTTAGTTTATATTAAGTGGAGTACAATGGTTTCGGAAACCATTCCGATTGGGAGATCCATGGGGAGCAGAAGAAGGAAATTTTTGGAGGTCTATGAGAAGGAAAGGGAGGCCACTCTGCAATAGCTTCAAGCTCGGTCAGCCATGGAGAAAGGGAGAATCTCTCCGTCCCCTCCCAGGGCATCGGATCGTATCAAGGGTGATCAATGCAGTGTTCAAAGGCAAAGCTCCCAGGTCTGCGAATGCGGAAGGGCTCTGGGAGGAAAACTCCAAGACGATTTCACCAACTGTCTTGATTCCAGATACTCGGAATCAGAAGCTCACTTAGTCCTGAACATAGAAAAACCTCCTGTTGGAATTTATTGAAGGAAAAAAGAATTGAACTCACGAAACCGAAAGGTGCAGGGGGTTTGGCAGAGATTAATTCTGATGACTGATCAGAAAAATCAGACACTCAGATATCGGTGGGCGATGACAATTCAGCGAATCGTATCCCATCGCCCCCTCCCTCAACAGTTGCTCCACAATCGCCAGCCAAATCAGGGAATTCTTTTCAAGGAGGACGCACTCGAGGTCGAACTGAGGGAGATAATTCAAGAAGCCCTCATTCAAGGAGATTCAGAATCTTGTTCTGAGTGCCGCTTCCTAGTTCGAATTGTTGGTGTTTCAGCACGGTAACGAAGGATGTCTTCCTCCCTGCCCGGGGTCAAACTCAGGAACTATGGGAGTCAATCGAGGCTCGAGACAATGAAGCTAGAACATCCCGCAAAAACAAGAAAAAAGGTATGAGGGAGCTCAAAAATCTGACCTAGGCCAAGTGTGGGATTATCAATGGGAGTTACCAATGAAGATTATTTTTTGGAATATCGGAGATTAAGAGCGGGGGAGTAGTGTGCAGGCATCAAAGACATCTACAGCAGCTGAGATCCTGATAAACAAGCTATGGGGAAGGAGGAACCGAGGGTGGGCAGCACTCAATGCCGTAGGATCTACAAGGGGGGTAATAATCATCAAGAGGGACGACAAATTTCGCATAGCCAAGTCGGGAGCAAAGGAGTTTTTCCCTCCCGACTACGTTTGAGGCAAACAGAATGTCGGAAGTGTGGAAGTTAATGATCGTTAAAAACCCCACCAGAGCACGTCTCAGGAACATATTATGGGAGGATCTACAGGACATCTCTACCAGGCGTCTTGGCCCGTGGATCATTGGAGGCGATTTTAACACCATTCGCCTTCCCCATGAGAAGAGTCCCCAGGCAGAATCACCACAAGCATGTGGAATTTCCCCAAGTTCATCATGGAGAATTAACTGATCGATCTATCATCCACATGTAACCCTGTCATAACTCATAACAGTCTTGAATTCCCATCCCTTACGTTATGAGTCTGCACCTTAATCCTTATACATTTCTCTAGTCAATCTTTAAAACCCTAATTCACTCTATGCATGCAGAAGTAATAAAGAAAGACTGCACAAACAAAGACAAGATGAAAGATAACATATATTACGGGAACACAAGTAGAAAGAAACATTGGTAAAACCCAAGAAATGCAAAACTAGAGAAAAGGCAAGGGCGGGCTTAGCTAACTGCGCTCTCACCCACTCTATAGAATAAAATTAAAGAGATAAATAGAAGAAGAAATGAAGAAAAAAACAGGTTAATTCGAGGAAACCCAATACTACAACTGATATAGATAATTTCCTATGTTCCTTCTCCTATTCTATGTTCCTTCTCCTACCATCAAGCCCTTATTTATACTAATTCTACCATAACTAACTCCTTAATTTAAGCATATAATTAATCCTTAAATCAAACAATCACAACTCAAAACCCAAACCTCCAACTGATATTGAAAATTTTCTATGTTCCTTCTCTTACAATCAAGCCCTTCTTTATACTAATTCTACCCTAATTTAACTCCATAATTATTATTTTTTGAAATGGTAGCAAGATATATTAATTGAAAAGAGAACCGAGATGGTCCTCAAAGATTACATAAGAGGAAAAATTATAATAGAACAACCAAATCACGGCGGTAAAAAGTCAAACCACTCCAAGCCTACCCTACTAACACCTGATCTAGCTAAATTATTAGCTTCACAATTAGCAGATCTCCTCACATGCTTAAAGACCATAGAGGAGCCTGAGATCAAATCTGAGATCTCCTCAAAAAAGGAAAGAAACCTCCATGGAGGAGCCACCGCCCCCAATACATTTGAGGAATCGCCTTCCACAACCACCTTATCATATTGATCTTTATCCAGATTCTTGATACCTATAAAAGCTGCCTTGACTTCTACTTCAGTCGAATCACAATTACCAATAGACCAGAATAGGACCACAAAACCGAACTAGCAGAATCTCTGCAAAGACCCCCATTCCTTGAAGGACCCGGATTTTCCAAGCAAGACCCATCAAAATTAAGCCTAATAATGCCTGCAGGAGTACCTCCCAGTGCTGGGCAATCTGGGCTCTTCTCACACCTTCATTGCAAACAACCTGTCACCCTTGCCACAGGGTCAAAGGACGAAGAGAATCTAAACAACGGGAGACTTTTTGCCCATGAAATAGATATAGCTATTATTTTAACATAGAGCCACTGTGAAGATTTAGCCACCCCATCGAACACCTAGAATTCCTTTCTTTCCAAATGACCCACCAAGTAGCCAATAGACAAATCTTCAATAATATCTTCCCTTTCTTTTTCCAAGGAGCCAACTCCCAACTCATAATCACCTCGGGAATAGATTTTGAGAACACCCAGGTTCTACAAAACCGCCCAAAACAAGGCCCCAAATTTCTCTCGATACCCTACAATGGATGAATACATGCTCTATGGACTCCCCATCTTCCAAACGAAGGGGGCAATGATCCACTAGATACATACCCCTTTTTCTTAGAAACTCCATTGTTTGAATGCACCCACAACTCACGGCCCAACTAAAGAAGCTTACCCTATGAGGGCATAGAAATTTACAAACTTTGCCAGAGAGAGAATCACCACTAGGAGGAGCTACGTTATAGAAAAGATTTAACCGAAAAGATTCCAGATGGGTTCCAAATCCATATCCATAGTCTTCAATCTAATCCACACCTCTTTATGTAGCACCCTTCAATCAATGATAAGAACTGAGAGATTGAATTCAATTCTCTATCAAAGAAGTTCCTCCTAAAATTCGGTGTTCAAATCACCCTATTGTCAACCCTCTCAAAGCAATTATTAACTAGCGCCTTCTTATGAGATGCAACCACGAACAATTGAGGAAAAAGCACCCTTAGAGGCCCAACCGAATACCATGCATCCAACCAAAATCTAATGTGATTTCCACTGTATACTTTGAAACGAATACCTTTTTCAAATTCATGTCTCATCCTTAAAATATCACGCCATACTGTCAAACCTTTCTTGTTAAAAGCATCATCCGATTCCCACTTCCCGGCCAAAAACCCATACTTGCTACCTATCACCTTTACCCACAACGAAGATTGCTCCTCTCCAAACCGCCAAAGCCATTTACCGAAGAGAGCATGATTAAAGTCTTTAATTTTTCTTATGCCTAAACCTCCATTTTTAATCTGAATACACATGCTTTTCCACCTCACCAACCTCTCTTATTGTCCCCACCACCTCAGAGAAATCTGCGCTGAATCTGTTCAATCCTCATCACCACACTCACAGGGCATTTAAACATAGATAGGAAATAAAGTGGAATATTAGCTAGCACCACCTTGACAAGAGTCAACCTACTCCCTTTAGATACTAAATTCCTTTTCCAAGTTTCCAGACTCCTCTCGATTCTTTCAACTATAGGAACCCATAAGTGTTTGCTCAGTCTGCCCACCCCCAGGGGTAGATCTAGATAAGAATATAGCAAAGAATCCAATTTTCACCCCAAAATCTTTGCAAAACCACGAGCATCATTCAAAGGCAAATTTAGAGCATACATCCTAGATTTTAGGAAATTGGATCTTTGACCAGTAATCAGTTCATAAGACCTTAGAATCGCCTTAAGATTCAAGATCTTATTAACTTCTGGAGCACAGAAAAGAAGAGTATCATCTACAAATTGTAAGAGTGACACTTCCACTTTATCTCTTCCGATAATAAAGCCTTCCACCCAGCCCCTCCTACTTCCTTTATTCATCAATCTGCTACGAGTGTCTGCAACAATGACAAAAAGAAACGGAGATAGAGCAGCCCCCCCCTAGAAGACTTAAAAGAAGCCTTTTGGAGAACTGTTTATAAGAATAGAGAAAAAAGCTGAGGAAATACATCTCCTCATCCACCCTCTCCAATGGAGGAAATTTAACTCCATAATTTAACCACATAATTACTCCCTAAGGCCCTGTTTGGATGGCAAGAATTTTGTGGAGAAGATTGGAAAGGAAACATATTTCCAAAATCACCTACTTTATTTAAAAAGTCTAAATTAACCATAATCATATTATTTCCCTCCAGATTGTGGAATGAAAAAAAATTTACTAGAGAAAATATTTTAAGTAAAAAACATGTTTTTCTTGCAATCCAAACAGGCCGTAAATCAAACAATTACATTACAACGTATAATTATTCCCTAAATCAAACAATTGCACAATTGCGCTTTTATCTTGGAAACTCATAAAATATTGAATAAAGAAAATTTAGCAAGGATCCTAACACACCTTCCTCTTGATCTCGTGAATCGGGGTCTCAGGATCTTCAACATCCGGCACGAAAGACGCCGGAACATTGCCAGGATCCCTAACAATGGCGATTGTATAATTAACAATACACATGAAAGCAAACCCAGTAAAGATAAGTGCATTCATGAATCCAGGCGAGGTATTGAGCCCTAGCCATTCATCAATGATTACAAAGACGGTCGTATAATAGAGGAATAAGATTACTGAATAAACTACAAGAATCGGAAGCGAAATGAAATTTTGTCTCATTGGTTTTTCTATTGGAAGAAGTATTTTATATATTCTGGTCTAGGGTTTTGGTGGGTATGAGAGAGAGGGGTATTTTGGGGTCATTTTAGGGTTTGGGAGATACCGTTTTTTGAAAGTATGGTGGCGATGGGTGGTCTTCGGAGGCCGCCGGCGTGAGTCACGACGGCGCTCCGGTGTCTTTTTTTTTTGGGGTTTGGGGGGGAGGGAAAAAGTGCGTGGAAGGGGAGTTTTTGGAGGAAGGTAGTGGGTGATTTTGTTGGTTCATGGGGAAATATTTTGTTGAATTAGACATAAATGCTCTTGATATTGATATTGGCATTGTCTTTTTTTAATAATTGCACAGCACAAACTCAGCTTGTCTTTTTCTTTTTAACCGGCTTCTGAGGGCTTTTTGGGAACTGTAGTAACCTTTGACAGCTGTTTAAATTATAAAAGACAAGATGAATTATTGCAATTATCAAAACATCGTAGTGCCAATATCAGGATCCATATTTTTTAAACCTTTTTCTTAAGTGAAATGATATCGGCATAACCATGTTCTAATAATTGCACAAGCTTAGCTTGACTTTTGTCATAGCATTATAGGAACGGTACTAATTTTTGACAGCTCTTTATTTAACAAAGACAAGATGAGTTACTGCAATTATTAAAACTTGGTTGTGCTGGTATGATTCCTCTTTTCTCAAAGGAAATCACATGTTTTGATAATGGAATGAAGTCAAGTTGTCTGTTGTTTTTTAATTGGCTGCTGTGATCAATTTAGGAATTGTAATAGCCTTTGACAGCTGTTTAAATAATAAAAACACGTTGAGCTTGTCTAATTATCAAAACATAGTAGTGGGAATATCAGTATCCTTTTTTAATGTAATCATTTTTTATGCGATTGTTAATGTATGCTAGATTAAAGTTTGGATTGTAGTCCTTATTGGTCAATGCATGATTAAGAAATTCTTGTTTCATTGGTCCTATACTCCTATTTATCGTAGAGTCTCATCGGCCCATGTAGGAAGCAGAATAAGGGCCTTATTAGTGGCATTGTCTGATCCGTTCGTGAAGTTCGATTGGGGTCATATTAGTCATCTGTGGCAGATTAGGATTTGGATTGCAATCCTATTGGTCTTTGTAATATTAAGAAATTATTGTTTCATTGGTAGTATTTATCTTAAAGTCTTATTGATCCATGTAGGATAATGAAGTATGGTCTTACTAGTCGCATTGTCTAATACGGTCATAATGTTAGATTGGTCTTATTAGTCCACATGGAGATCTATTATTTTACAAATGTCATGATTATTTTACAAGCAGATTAATAATAATAATCTAAAATATAATTATATTAAAAAACATTAAAAAAAATTTGTGCTAGGTCATAATTATATTTTTTTTAAATAACTATATTTTGTATTAACCTACTTGCAGAGAGGGCGAGCCTTGGCGCAACGGTAAGGTTGCTCCATTGTGACATGATGGTCATAGGTTCGAATTACGTAAATGGCCTCTCTGCAAAGCCGGGGTAAGGCTGCGTACATCTAGGCCTCTCTGCAAAGCACGGGTAAGGCTGCGTACATCTAGCCCTCTCCAGACCCCGCAATGGCAGGAGCCTTGTGCACTGGGCCGCCCTTTTTTATATTTTAGGTTATTATACACGGCTGATAGATTAAGGCTGCGTACATCTAGCCCTCCCCAGACCCCGCAATGGCGGGAGCCTCGTGCATTGGGCCGCCCTTTTTATATTTTAGATTATTATACACGGGTGATAGATTAGGGTTTGGATTGCAATCCTATTGGTCGATGTAATATTAAGAAATTATTGTTTCACTCGTCGTATTTATCATAGAGTTTTATTAGTCCATGTAGTATAATATAATTATGACCTTATTTGTGGCATTGTCTGATTCGGTCGTGATGTTCGATTGGTCTTATTAGTCCGCGTAGAGATCTATTGTTTTATAAATGGAATGATTATTTGAACATATGTATTAATGCCCTTATCTCTTTTTGTAACGACCCGGGTTCCAGAAGCCTGAAGCCCGGCCCGTTAATTGACATATAACAATTATGCGGAAATAAACTCGTACATTTAAGTTGATTCAACCATGAAATAGTGTAATTGATGTCTCAACATCTTATTGGAAATACATAATTAAGATAACTCCGAGTCTTAACTAATACATAACTAAAAAGACAGAGCAATTGCATAAAGGAAACTAGTCCTAAAATTTCCCAGGCATCGCTCCTTATCTAGTTCCCATCCTCGGTGTGGTCCTCTTGTATGTAAGTCGTGTCCACATCTGAAATTTTATTGGTGTGAGCTTCAACCACAAAAACTCAAAAGGGAAAAGAAACTTTTATATTATTTAAAAGCATAAAGGAAATTATTAATATTCCATTTAACATATGCCACCACTTATTCTAATGCAGAAAAATACTGTGAACATTACATTTACAATAGATCTTCTTTTATTAGTTTTCCTTGGGATGCCATGACAATAAAAGTTATTCTCTCTCTTCTTCTGTTTTTTTTTTTTTTTGAAAGAAAACTTCTGCGAAATGCATCATATGAATATCTCATACTAAGGCAACCATATGCACATTGCTAGTTGAAAAGGTACCCACCTCTAGCACAACCCCTGCCTACGAGAAGGTCATAATATATCATAGTCATCATAATATACCCAATCCACCCGATTTACCGGTGTGCGAAAGAGGTGCCTAGTCCAACCTATTTACCGGAAGCGACTTAGGCGGACTCTGCGCAGGCCCTAATCCTTAATTTGCGGAATAAACCCCACCATTTTCATAGATATACGGCATTCCATAGTGCTATGCAATGCATGGGTCCTTAAATCATTTCCTCCTTGTTTTGGAAAAACATTCAAATAGGTTAAACACTTAGGATCTTGGTTTGCAAAACTATGCATGGATATTCTTGAAGGCCAATGATGCATAACCCGCCTTTCATACCCGTCTTATCATTCTTTTAATTACGAGTTCCAACATGCTAAGAGACAAACAAATATGGGTACATTATTTAACATGGCCGTATGAGAGTACATTTCTTAAGATATCAAGAAAGAGCAAGAATAATTGTATAAATATGTACTTACTCTATTTCACACATTACGAAAAATAAATGACTCATGTAGCTCATTTTATTAGATTTAATCTATCAATTCCGGGAATAATTTTCTAGTACAAAAAAAACATAAAAGAAGAGCCCCCTTTAAGTCTAATGTGAAAATTGCGCATTCCAGCCATAATGCGGCGGGCAGTTTTTTTTTAACAATATTTTCGGACCTCTAGATGACAGAATCTAAAAACATATTAAACTATAAATTTGTAGATCTTTTCTAGATCTTTCCAACAAGTATAATTACTCACAGATCGGACAAGCGGTTGAAAAGTTATGTCTGTTTTAGCGGATTGTTTTTGCTAGTCCTAACTAGTTATGTTTGCATTCCCGCCATAATGCAGCAGACAGTTTTTGAATAACATTTTCGGATCTATAGATGGAAGAATCTCGAAAAATAGTAAACTACAAAGTTGTAGATCTTTTCGAGATCTTTCCAACGAGTATAAATACTCACAGATCGGTCAAGTGGTTGAAAAGTTATGTCTGTTTTAGCGGACTGTTTTTGTTAGTCCTTGTCCGCTAATGAGGATATATTTCCAAACTATAGTATTAGGTCTTTTGCAGCCACCTAATCCCCAACATGTCATTCTTAGTATGTCTTTTAGTCAATCATTCTTAGCCAACTTATAGAATGTCAATATATATATATATATATATATATATATATATATATATATATGTGTGTGTGTGTGTGTGAGAAAACGGTTCCTACACATATGTGTAGAGAGTTCTCTACACACTAGCTTAAAATACAGTGGGGGCCCACATTGTTTGGGTGATCCAAGCCATCCATTTTAAAGGCCCTCACATAGATAGGGTATCTACAAAAAATCAGATCCATAGGATCATCCCAACCCTACGATTTGTGGAGGACACCCTATCTATGTGAGGGCCTTAAAAATGAATGGTTTGGATCACCCAAATAATGTGGCCCCCACTGTATTTTAAGCTTGTGTGTAGATAACTTATCTACACATATGTGTAGGAACCGTTTTCTCTATATTTTAAACATGATATGTGCATAAAATCTTAAAACATATTATACTTCATCATATGCACTTTACTAATCTAAGATTAGGCCTAGCAGTGAGTAGCTTTAGTTAGACTTAATTGGGCCTATAGTTTCATTAGTATGGTCTCACATTTCATGTTTCAAGTGTATGGCAGTGTAGAATTTCAAAGGAGGGTGGGACTGCCTTAAACATAAGTCTCATAGAGATTAAAAAAAACAAGGTCAATTATTAGGAAGCTTCCACGAGAGATTAGTATTAGTAATAGCATACATGCATTTAAATGACATGAAAGCATAATTTTCACCTACCTATTGTGTTTCTTCTTCTTCTTCCTCTCTCTTTTCTACTTCAAACAAGCCACCGAATAGAAAATAATGGCTCTTTGCACCCTCCATAATATATTTATAAAAAAAAGGCTAAGGTAAAGTCCCTATGCAATTCTCTTTCTAAATCAATTAAAAATAATATCATAGAGACAACCATCCAACTACTCTCATAAAAGCTAGCTTATCTAAGGTCTTGATAGTTGAACTTTGCCCGAGATGGTTGAAGAGATAAGCCTTATAAAAAATAATTTCTTGTTGCACATTTCCCAAGAAAAGAACATGCTCTTATTTTTCCACCTACGAATTGGTGCTTGGTCAAGATTAATGTGATTGAGAATAAAATAAAGGAACTTAATTTTATTACCTAGTGGGTCATAAAGACCTTCATGCAAAATCCTAGCAAAACTTGAGGATAGAATTAACTAACCCTACAATATGTCATGGTTCACCATATGTTTTTAGTTGGCTGACATCTATGAGTAATGATTATTAGATTAAGAAAATTAAACCTACAAAATATAATTGTTGCCTCTTATATTCAAGACACTCTATTGCAAAAAGAAAATTACTCATGTTTTAGTTTTGGTAATGACACTCCATCTCTACAATAAATAAAAATAAATAAATCCTAATATGTGTGCGCGGGGCTGGTTGTTACACTTTTGGAAATGGCACAAATATTTTTTAACCCTTTTAAAACAATTATTTTTTATACATACTAGGTAGAGTAGGGTTTGGATTACAATGTTATTGGTCCATGGTATGGTTAAGAAAATTCTTATTTCGTTGGTTGTGATGTTTGGTCGGCATGATTATATATATATACACACACACACACACTAGTAAAAAATCCCGTGTGATGCACGGGCCGACAAAGAACTGTACGAACCACATCATAGGTTGATCCAAACCCTCACAACATCAATAGGTTGTGCCCGTGAAATCATTTCCATAGGTTGATTCTAGCCCTCTAATCTATAGAGGTTTCCATAATTGTTATTCCTCTGAAGGTGCTCGCAATTCGTCAATATTTGTAAAGGTGTCCAGAATTCATAATATTATGTAATATGTTCACAAAAATCCGTAGTATTATGTAATATATGCACCAAATCCATATTTTTGCAAAGAAAAAACTCACTATGTTGACTTTGTCCATTTTTTATTACAAAAGCATAAAGGAGGGGGGGTAGGATTGAAATTATGTGGCGGATAAAGGACGGGGTAGGATTGAAAATATGTGGGTTGAATGGGTGCCTTTGTTAAAAAAGTCAAAAAAAGTGATGTGTAATTCTCTTAGAATTTTGAGAGAAATTCAAATAATTCAAACCTTTTCTCTTCTGCTATATAGAGGTAGATATAGGGAAAAATACATATACACCCACTCAACTTTCTGACATTTTCAATTATAACCCTGACTTTTAAAAGTCACCAACTACACCCCTTGAGGTTTCAATTTGTATTAGGTAGACCCCCTTAGTTGACAGTTCGTCCACGGATCGAAGGGATAGGATGATCCTATAAGCTGATTTTTTGGGCACACCATATCTGTGTCAAGGCCCATCAAATGAACGCTTTGGATCATCCAAACAATGTGGGCCTACTGTGTTTTTGGTAATGTTTGGATTCGGGCATGGGGTTTGGAGGGGGGTATGGGGTCTTCCTTAGCATTGATAGTCTTTCAAAAGAGGGGGTTTACCTTATGCAAATTGAAACCTCGGGGGTGTAGTTGGTGACTTTTAAAAGTCAGGGTTAGAGTTGAAAATGTCAGAAAGTTGAGGGGGTGTAACTGTATTTTTTCCATATATATAAAAGGGAATGGTGCACACAGTGGTGCTGCCACGTGGCACCCTTCGATACCTCGTTCTTCTATACCTAATCAATTACGTTACTCAAAACGTCATAAATGCACATTAGTTTAATATAAAATGATACTTAATAAAGGGAAGTTATATATTCACCCTTTTTTTACTTGGTTGTCTTCCAATAATCTGTACGTTACTCAAAACGTCATAACTTTTCTTTCCAAATAAATGCCCATTAGTTTAATGAGGAAGTCTAAACTAAAGGGAGCAAAGAGGTGAAAGGGCTCTCCTATTGGCTACACATCACCATCATGCATCAATAACGGCTGAAAAGTCAAACATGATGGTGAAGTGCAGCCAATGGGGGAGCCCTTTCACCTCTTTTTTGCAAGGGCTCCCTTCAGTTTAGACTTCCTCTAGTTTAATATAAAATTATACTTAATAGAGGGAAATTATATATTCACCCTCTTTTTTACTTGGTTGTCTTCCTATAATCTGCCTGTTCAAATATGCATTTCCCAAACGTGGGACTCAGGGGGTTGTGCCAAGTGGCACCCCCTCTATTCTGCCGATTGATTTATTGATTTATTAATGAGTGATGGAAGTTTCTATGTGTTGTTTCATGAAGTTTCTACGTATAATTTGAATGGGAAGACAATATGTATCTGAAGTTTTTACGTATTGTCTCATGAAGATCCTTTTGGATATCCGAAACAGGTTTTTCTTTTTTAACTTAGCTCTTTCTTTCTCTTCCTCAAGTTGAAATTTTTTGTATGTTACTGTGTGATTTTACATAATTCATGATCTTTGATTTGATAATAATGGAAGAGTTTGTTATTCGATTTTGATTTTAATTTGAATAGACAAATGACATTTGACTCTCTCTCTCTCTCTCTCTCTCTCTCTCTCTCTCTGTGTGTGTGTGTGGCGTCTTCTAAATTCATTAAAGTACTTCTTGGGATTTCTATGGAAGGCAACATAGCAAAAGTACACCATATGTTTGATAAAATGCCTGAATGAGTAATGACTTTGATCCTTGCAACATGAGAACCGACAAATATCATCTCCTGTTGAAAAAGTAGATAAATAAGTCATGGAACCAGAAAGGTAGGTGCGCCAATTGCTATTGAATTAATTCTAATTAATTCTTTAATTCCATCCAAAATAGGCCAATCTTTATGTAGCTGTTTTGCATTTTGTTGAACAAGTGTTCTTTGAGTTGTTTGTACGGTGTTTTTTTATGAGTTATCTTGAGATTATCATGTGAGCTAGGAAATGTTTAACATGAGTTATCTTGAGATTATCCTTCGAGTTGTTCGTAGAGCTTTGTATGAGTTATCTTGAGATTATTATGTGAGGCTAATACTAAATGAATGGAGTTCAGATATAGAACCCAATTTACGCAGGCCACCTACCCAGTTGTATTTTCCATGTATTTTTTCTTAAATTGCAAGCTAATTTGTAAAATTTCAATCTTAATTTCACGTACAATTTTTCCAGTTAAGTTATTTTTAATGCCCCCTTTACATAAGTTTTTAAGTATTTTTTTCCTTCACCATTTTTATTGAGCTTCAGATATTTTATTTTACTTTTTTAATTGTTGCCTGAGGGTGTTGTTTTTTAAATCTAAATCTTCATTATGATTGTTACTTCTTTCTTTTCCTTTTTTTTTATAAAGCTTTCTTTTTTGAGCCGCCCCGTGCATCGCACGGGTCTGCAACTAGTCTATTATATATATATATATATATATATATATATATATATATATATATATATATATATATATATATATATAAGCTGGATGTGGTTCATTGAAGGTGTGCCACGTGGCACCCCCTTTGCAACTCATCATCTTATCCTATGTGGCAACTAAAATCTCAAATGCCGTTTCAACACTTGAATGGTTGAACCGGTACCCTTCCAATAGCCACCTTCCAAATTAGCTTGGTATTCCAAAGAGGCGCTTCTATAAGAAATGAAGTGAAGCAAACCTTTCCAATTCAACACCGTATCACACGTCTCATTTAATTACATCCCAACCTTCCAAATGGACGCAACCCTTCCCATTCCGCCCACAAATCTTTACATATTAGAAATTGTTTCCATCTTAACGTTCTTGGTTATTTTCCTCTTTTCTTTCATACCTTCTTCTCCCGTCTCTTTATCTGTTCTTCTTTCATCTCCATTCCCCCCTCACTTCTTTATTGTTTTTTTAAAAAAAAATTCTCTGTTTGGGTTTTTTTCTTCTGAAGGAGCGATTTCCATGTTCTGTTTTGAGTTCTTATTGTAGGAAGCGATGAGAGGCAAGGTCATCAGATGCATTTATCTATTGTGAACTGAGGGGTGAAATCCATAATTCCTTCATCCCCATTTCACACATTTCTGTTTATGTGATGTCAATGGGTCATGCCCGCCAACTATTTGATGGAATGCTTGACATGAACGGATATGATAACTGGGTATGTAATCTCATGGCACATCTCCATCAACATTTTTTTGTATTTCCTGACCATAGTAGCTCCACGTTTTTCTGTTTTTGTTTTCTTTTTTGTTTTAATTTCTTCTAATTTGGCTATAATCCATTGTTTCTATCTTCAATGCTATTTTTTTTAATATTATAAAATTTATGGGTGTCTTCGATTGATCATGCTCACCAATTGTTCGATGGAATGCCTGAGAGAGATTAAATGACATGAACGCTTATGATAACTGGGCATGTCGTCTCTAGGCATATCTCCATGAATGTTTTTAAGTATTGGCTAGCCATAGTAGTTCAACTCTGTTAGGGTCTGTTCACTTGTTTTCTAGGGAAAGGAAAAGAAAAGGTTTCCCGAGAATCTGACGTAGCAAAAGGAAAAGAAATCCCGAGAAACTGTGCAGGAAAAGGTTTCCCACGCCTGTTCACTTGTGTAGGAAATCCCGGGAAATTGTGCAGGAAAAGGTTTCTCACTCCTGTTCACTTGCGCAGGAAATCCCGGGAAATTGTGCAGGAAAAGGTTTCCCGCGCCTGTTCACTTGCCAATTAAACATTGGTGGGAAACCTAAACATAAAAAATCATTTTAAACATTTTAATCATTTTTGAAAGATACATGTTCTCATTTTCCTTCCTACTTTTCCATAGATTGTTGAAGAATTAATGCATATAAACCAATATTTTTCAAAATTACGTTGCACCACGGATGATCCAAACCGTCCATTTGGATTACAACATAAATAGGAGGTTCCCCAAAAGTCATTTCCATAGCATGATCCTAACCCTCCGGTCTATAGAGGGACTGGACGTTGTGGGTCTGTTCTAGATTAGAGGGCTAGGATCATCCTGTCCAAACATTTTTGGGGATAAAAAGGGTCACATTTCTAACTCTACGGTTTGAGGATAAAAAGGGTGGTTCCCACCAAATACCACCCTTGATATTTGATCCAATGGCAGCCTCTTAAAAAGTGTGCTGCTGTTGGAACAACAATCATGGGTGGTACCCTTTCAAGGTATTGTAGATGGGGCATAGTTGTTAAAACAAGTATTCTACAAATGAGTGTTGCATTTATAACGGCATTAAAACTGTAAAAGTAAAGAAATAGCAAATGCAACTAGGCGAGTGGATCCAATGGGGGCGCGGCGCCCTTCAGTTTTGCAGTCTCATTAAGAATATCCTTAATTTTAGAGAGTTTAGAAACTTAAAGAGGTCCCAGAACCAAGCATACAACACACACTTTATGACTCCATACATGTGATAGCCCGCAAGATCAATGGTCTGGATCAATTTCTGCTTTATGACTCATACATCAACTAGAAAATCTCAACCATCGGATTTAGACAATCAAATAACTGACATAACCTACCATGAATTAAGTGTAGATCACGATCCATCTAAGAACTGGGCTATGGATTTGATAATTGATAATGAGAGATTGTACTAATAGATGTGTGAGATTACAATCCAAAAATACATAATTAAATAAATTTTATATGCTTGCTTAAGCATCCCCAAGGACCACAAATACATCAACTTAAACTCAACAGACCCATATCCCACACTTCACAACATAGGAGCAAACAATTCCATGTTCACAATGGCAGTACAAAAATAATGACACCCCAACCCAAAGAAAAACAGTCCACCAACACTATAAAGATAGAAAACAGAACTGATGACCATGGTGGAAGATAATTTATATGTCACAACGGCAACACTGGTCAAAACATTTGATGGTCAACATTTGTCAACATAAGCTAACCTCCAAAAGATAGACGTACAAAAACAAACTTGTGTACTCCCTACATACACGAGTTAGCACTGAAGCATATTAGCCAACAACGAAAACTAACTACACGATATACCCGTCACATCAGAACTTGTCGAGCCTTGGGAATCCAGATGAAGGTGGTTGGTCTCTGCTTTCCTATCTTCTCTCGGCCCACTATTGGCTTGTATAAATGCTCGAAGGGCAACCTCTGCCTCATCCCTAGTACTGTAGGACCGGTAGCAGGCTCCACTAAACTTGTTCACTTGATCGTGACAGTCTTGCCAACTATCATATACACCTACCTGCCTTCTCTTGAAGACCACATAAAATTTTATTTTGCCCATTAACCTGCAGGAATGCAATTCAAAATAATATAATAAAAATAACATACAAGTACTAATAACCACCACTAACATAAACAACATAACCATAGTTTGTCATCATACCATGAATTTCTCACCACCTACATAAGCAACACAAACCTGCTGGACATACCCACCAATATAACCAAAAGTTTTAAACATAACCGTATCCAAACAACACAACATAACCAACCATAACAGTATCCAACCATAACATCAACCATAAACAGAACCCAAAAAAACATAACATGAGTTTCCCACCACCAACATAAGGTTGAGAACCCACCATAACAAACCTAACTTCAAAATAAGAAATAGTCAACCCACCATCAAAAGAGCGAAATACTGGAACGACCAAAACCAGATATAGGGAGAAGCTACTGCTCTAAAATAGCGATAACTATCTCATGACGTCCCTCGTCCTCCAGGGAAAGGAAGACCTCAGCTTCTTTATGATGGGTATGGAGGTACATGTAGGCTCTAACCCGCTCCCTATAGGAGAAATTATGCATGCTCATCATCGAGTCTTTAAGATGACTGAGGTCGTGCACCTCGGCAGTCGATGTGATGGCATAAGCCATCATCCTGATACTGTCAGATAACCTATCCATATTTTGTCCAAGCTTTGCATCTGCACCCCGCCTCCTCTTTCCGCTGCTACCCGGAATAGGTGCTTTCACAGGGGATGAGTCACTGAACCCCATGCTAGCGTCTCTAACAGGAGAAGAATGGCGTGATCTGGAACATCGTGGAGGACCTGGAGGAGTACCTACAGGGGGGAATATGTCAGCCATATCGTCGAGCCCCACTGGGTCACTGGAAGGAAAAGTACCCAACTCATCCTGGGAAGGGGCATGGCTGTCGTCAAGAAACTCTCCTGTAGCATGATCCTCCCCAAACACATACTTCCATTCTTCATAAAAGGGGTAACGGGTGTTAAAGAACTGAAGGTGTCCGGGAGTACTCTGGAAAAAAATGGTGTAATTGTAAGTAATGAGTGGAAACTGATTACAGAGAAAAACAAATCATAAACAAATCTATTGGAGATTACCTGCCTGCAGGTAATCATTCTTCACTTCATTCTCAACACTTATTTTGCATTGTATTGTATCCCAACCAAAACCGCTGCGACTGAGGATAGTGTGAACAATCCTGTAATTGGTTTTCATTGTCTTCATTCTGTTCCTCACATGATCTTTCGTGATATCCCTACCAATTCTAATGGTAAGATCTTGTGCCAGCGCGTTTAATGCAAGCTCTTTAAACCCATTAGCAATCTTGTTGCCCTCGGCAACCTGATGAGCTAAGCTTGTAACAAGTAGTCTATCCTCATCCTCTCCCCAGTGATTTTTTTCCTCCCCTTTGACACCCCTGAAGTAGACGCCATCTTACCTGTGACATTGTTCATGTAGAAAACATGATACCATCAAATAGAAGACGCAAAAGTAGTACTAAAAGCAAACACCTAAAACTAAAAGCAAACAAAGTAGTACTAAAAGCAAATATGCATTCATCCCAAAGACAAAGTAATAAAAGCAAAGTGTAATAACAACAAAGTATTCACGAGTGAACATAGTTACAACCCAAAGACAGATAATAAAATGTGATACTAAACAACAGATCATCCTAAGTATGACCACGGCGTGCCTGGAAATCACGCCACAAATGATCCATAATGCCTGTACGGATCAGTCCTCCTGCTCTCACATTCTCGGCCCTAGAAATAGGGGGCAAAGGAAGAGGTGGCGGAATCTCCTCCGGAGGGGCTACTGCCAACGCACGGTCAACCACTTCAATGTACCCATCGTTTGGCATCTCCCTCCTAATGTGGTTGTGGACGCAGCAACAAGCTAACACAATGTCCACCTGCCGCTTTAAAGGATACATGGGTGGTGAATTTATTATGGTGAATCGCTTCTTTAGGACCCCAAAAGTTCGCTCGATTACATTCCTAACCCCTGAATGCCTCTGATTATATAACTCCTCAGGAGATCAAGGCGTGCGCCCCCTGATCTCATTCAAGTGGTAACTAGGGCTGCGGAATGGAGTTATAAAATGAGCCAGGCATGGGTACCCAGCATCGGCAAGGTAGTATTTTCCTGCACTCACAAGAAAGATTATGTCTAAGTTTCATAACTCAGACCATAAACTAAAGGTAAGGTAAGGTGTAAAAAATAAAGTCTTAAGTACCGGGTGGACACAGAATGGGTTTCGCGAGTGATAAAGCGGATGCCAAGACCCGTGAGTCTGATGCCGACCCCTCCCACCCAGCTAACACGTAAGTGAACTTCATGTCGAAGTCACATGCAGTGAGCACATTCTGAGATGGGTATCCCTTACGACACCAAAATCTGCCATTCAACTCTGCACTTACTCTTGCATGTATGTGAGTCCCGTCGATTGCACCAATGCAATCCTACAATGTACACATTAAACATCAGGATACGTCAGCATATGAACCTAAGGCCCTAATCAATTACTAACAAATACAGAGGTAATGCTTGCTACCTTAAAGTAGGGCATCCAGTTCTGATTTCCAGCGATTTGACGTGGTGTCTCCGTTGAAGGAGGTAAGATGAACAAGTGCCGGATATTTAGCACGTCATCCAAAACCTTGTTAAAATACTTCGAAACCATTGCCCCGGACCGTCTAATTACTGTCCTAACACGGCGGTTCATATCGCTGTGACCAAGTATTTGTAAGAAAATGGCCACTTGTTCCTCGACACAACAGTGGATTGTGTCTTCGAGTAGGGCCGTGTTTCTTAAGATGGCCACAATAGTGCGGAAGAAGCGAACATCCATACGAAGCACACCGACACAGTGATTCTCTGCATGTATGATACGTGTAACATATTCCCTGTGGGTTAGGTACCCTGATTCTTAAGGGGCTCTTGTCCTGCGCTGAAGGTTTTGTCTAATCCTAAATAACATTGCAGACGCCGTAGCCATAACTACCGCTGCTGCTTGAACAATCATTATCCTCCTATTTATTGCTTCTCGCGGCATGATGGTAGCCCTACAACACCCACAATCCCCTTTCAGACAAAACATCCAAGCTCCCAACTACCAAAAGACCCACAACCACCCATTCAAACATAGGCACCACATAGAAAGCAATCCCAAGCATAGATAATAAGAAGGCCCAAACACGACATGGAATGGGGCTTATAGGAGAGAATATACCTCAAGATCCGAACAATAGTAGTATGAATGAAAGAGGGAGGGAGAACAGAAACGCCGTTCGGTGCTGGAGAGAAGAGTCTACCAAAAAAAGAAGAAAGATGTATGAGAAGTGACTTTTGAAACAACACAACCCATGAAAGTAATGAACAAATTGCTATCAAACAATATATAATTTTAAACTATCAAACATCATAACCAAAAGGAAAACAAGATGACTGGTGATAATCAGTAGGAAATGAACAAAGGCAATTTTCTTTTCCTAACATAACAATTGATCCCTACTATTTGAGATTCGAGCCACAAAGAATAGATTTAAATCTCAACAAAGACAGTCATTTTTTACCATCACACAACTCTGAGCACTGCATAAAATTAGAAACAAATGTAGTAATATCTTTTTATGGCTGCCAAACATGCCCTACACAGTAAGGTAATTTGGTACCTATCTATGCTCCACAAGCATGACGTTCCCTAGAAATTAAAACTATCTATGCAAAATTTAAAACTATTTCACAGAGAGTTGTCCTCCCCTTCAATAAATCTGTAAAACAGATCAAAGTAGGGAATAAAAAGATCAAATAACCATGGTTAAAAGATCAAATGAGAAGGCTCCCAAAATCAACTTCTATACTTCTGTACATCATTAAACAGATCACAAAAAACAGGGAAAATAAAACAAAATCAGTTTCTTGAGTCTCTTTTTCGAAAACCCCAATGTATATGATGGAAAGCCCCACAAAAAAAAGATGAATCCCCAAAACCACTATGATGGAAACCCCCCCCAAAAAAAAGATGAATGAAACACCTGAAATACTTAACAAAACCCCAAAAAAGAGATCAGTAGAAACCCCCCAAAACAGATCAATAGACCAAAAATGAGAAGCCAAAAGCTCCTGTAAAGCCAAAATAGATCTTCTTCTCCCCCAAAAAAACATATCAATAAAAACCTCAAAAAGCTTCTGAAGAAGACAAAACAGATAGAAAACCCCACACACAAAAAAAAAACTGCAAGAGAGAGAGGGAGTGACGGAAATCAAAGCTAAAAGAAGAAACAGACCC
The DNA here is from genome assembly GCF_043159265.1 of Tasmannia lanceolata. Lineage (NCBI taxonomy): Eukaryota > Viridiplantae > Streptophyta > Magnoliopsida > Canellales > Winteraceae > Tasmannia > Tasmannia lanceolata. The sequence continues at coordinate 35,712,105 of NW_027518679.1, read as the reverse complement.
ATAAAACCCAACAAATAACTGAGCCAAGGAAGGAAGGTCAGGCCTTACCTCCGAGCTTCTTCACAACGAAGCGACGAGGAAGACAACGGGCGAGATGAAGTGACGAGGAAGACCGTATTTACCATTTACTTTCAAAAACCCACTTGACAAAACCCACTTTTACTTTCCCGGGAAACCAAATCGCACCAATTTATTGGGATTTGGTTTCCCACTCTCGTGAGAAAATGTTTCTCTCCAGGTCATTTTTTCAATTTCCACGTCATTTTTTTAATTTCCACCTAACCGCTGCTATTTTCCCGGGAAGACAAGTGAACACCGCTAATTTAGCTTTCTCGGGAAAAAATAGGTGTTTTCCAAGGATTTGGTCTCCCGGGAACGCAAGTGAACAGACCCTTAAATTCTTTGTTTTCTCTAGCATCATTGCCTTTATTTGGTACAGTGGGTGCATCATTGCCTTTACTAGGTACAGGGTGTGTTGTACTTTGTTATATTGTTTGAATTTTTTATAATTATATACATTGAATATGAATTTGTTATATTGTTTGAATTCCTTTGTTACCTGGACAAATGATTTTTTCAATTTAGGATGGCATATCTCCATCAATCTGTGTTTTGTTGTTATCTTATTACTAGATTGGATATTTTAAGAAGTCCCGAATCAACTCACCTAAGTTGGGTCTGTTGCTTAGTTGAAAATTCAGGATTTGTTTTTCTGAGCTTTAACCCCCAAAACATTGCCGACCTTGCATGTCCGCCCCTTCTCCGTCTCTCCCGGATTTTTGCCCAATCCTCTTAGTTTCTCTCCCTCACCATCTTCCTTCTGCTTCTAAAACACTTTTCGGCTAAAATACATCATATTTCTTTGTCTGCTATGCCCCCCCCCCCGCGGCCCCCGGTACTCTCTCTCTCTCTCTCTCCAAATTTCCCCTTCTCTTTGTCCCCATCTTCTTCTCTTTTAATGGTTTCCTTCTTTTGTAACTTGCAACAGCAGCATCTAAACTGTAATTTACTACAGATCTTCACCAATAGAAGCATCAGTCCAACGATTTTGGAGTTTAACAAAACCCAATGCATATTAAATCTTAACAAACAGACCCCTAATTATGAGAGGGAAAAAAAATAGATCATGGAAAAAGTGGATTCTAAAATCTCCGTCCATAGAGAAGAAACTATCATCAATTTAAATGACAAGTCGCAAATTTGTATTGATAGTTTCATTTTTTTAGGGCGCTGATATTCCCTCGCCCCCTTGGAGGCTATTCCCCCACTGACGACTTCCTAACGTTAAACGTTAGGATCTAACGTATATGTCACTTTCCCACCATTTGACCGGTCTCTCTCTCTCTCTCTCTCTCTCTCTCTCTCTCTCTACACACACACACAACAGGAACAGTTGGTGGGCCCATCTTTGAACAACATAGGCCCCGCCCATACCATAGGATAATCCAAACCGTCCATTTGATGGGCCATAAACGTAAATAGGTTGCATCCCAAAATATCATTTCCATAGGCTGATCCTAGCCCTCCGATCTAAATAAAAACTACATCTTATGCAACCTCTATAGATTGTAGGGTTGTGATCATCCTATGGAAATGATTTTTGGGGCACAACCTATTTACATTGTGGCCCATCAAATGAATGGTTTGGATCACTCTATGGAGTTGGTTGTAAAGTAACATTAAGGCCCGTCCACAACATAGGACGATCCAAGCCGTCCATGGTTTGGATAATCCTATGGAGTTGGTCGTACAGTAACATTGAGGCCCAATCGTAGGCCCCACCGATACTTTTTCAAATTGAAGCGTACCGTCCACAACATAGGTGTGGTTCGTATAGTAACATTAAGGCCCAATTTAGGCCCCACCCATATTTTTGAAAATGAAGTGTACCGTCCAGACCATAGGATGATCCGAGCCGTCCATTTGATGGGCCATAACGTAAATGGGCTGTGCCCCCAAAAGGGTTGGCCCATCAAATGAATGGTTTAGATCATCCTGTGGCAATAATGTAAATGAATGGTTTGGATCATCCTGTCGTACAATAACATTAAGGCCCGTCCACAACATAGGATGATTCAAGCCGTCCATGGTTTGGATAATCCCATGGAGTTGGTCGTACACCAACATTAAGGCCCAATCATAGGCCCCACCGATATTTTTCAAATTGAAGCGTACCGTCCACAACATAGGATGATCCAAGCCGTCCATGGTTTGGATCATCCTATGGTGTGGTTCGTACCAATTTAGGCCCCACCCATATTTTTGAAACTGAAGTGTACTGTCCATACCATAGGATGATCCGAGCCGTCCATTTGATGGGCCACAATGTAAATAGGTTGTGCCCCAAAAATCATTTCCGTAGGATGATCACAACCCTACAATCTATAGAGGTTGCATAAGATGTAGTTTCTATTTAGATCGGAGGGCTAGGATCAGCCTATGGAAATAATATTTTGGGACGCAACCTATTTACGTTTATGGCCCATCAAATGGACGGTTTGGATTATCCTATGGTGTGGTATGGGCCGGGCCTACGTTGTTCAAAGATGGGCCCACCATTCCACCAACGGTTTCTGTTGGGCCCACCAACTGCTCCTGTTGTGTGTGTGTGTGGAGAGAGAGAGAGAGAGAGAGAGAGAGAGAGCCGGTCAAATGGTGGGAAAACGTTAGCCAGCCGTCGAGAGGGGGGGGGGGGGGGGGGGGTTTAAGGGGGAGTGTCCAGGTGTAGCAATTTGGAAGATCTTTACTTTTGGGAAAGTGGTATTTTTCAGTTGATTTTGTGTGGGTGTTATTTTGCTCTCTTCTTTTTTGATCCTTTTTGGAAAAGAATTTATAGGCCGCGTTAGTAGCTTTATTCTTAAATTATCTGAACGGTAGATTGGCTACGTTCTTTGGATATAGATAACATATTCGGTGTTATTGTATGTACTTTTCCGATCTTTCTTCACAGCGTTTGTTGACGATGATGGAGCGTGAGATGTTCAGTCGGCAATGATGGGAGGGTAATGAGAGAAGAGACGATTGTCGGAGGACGGGATTGCCTTCTATTGACAGTGTGGGTTTACTGAGGCAAAGCAAGAGGTTTTGGTTGGGGTTTTTGTTCTTTTGCGGTGGCGTGACATATGGGAGACTCACTTTCGAATTCATTTCTTTCTTTTCAAGTTGTTAAGGTTAAATGTTTTGGTATTCTTAATTTTTTTATGTGTTTGACTACTACATATGTCTATAACTAATTTTTTTATTAATACACAAATTGTTACAAAATATTCACCAAGATGATGGGAGGAGAGATGGCGTGAGGAACAAAGAGTTCACATGTTTCTGTTGCGTGAAAGCATAAGCAATGGCTTTCTCTTAGTGGAGGCTGCCTAATAATTAAATGTCTTTAATTTTTGACCTAAGTTTTGATATTGGAATGGCACATTCTTCACGATTCATTCACACCTACAAAGGGTAGAAAATGGTATGGAACATATAAAAGGAGAAAATGCTTGACCACACCTTGCTTTAAATATAGATATGATTAGGCTCACCATTAAAAAGCATACCTTATTTGAGCTTAGAAGCTTAAAAGATGATGCAACTGTGATTTTGGTAAAATTTGAATAAAAAAAAATATACATCCATTATATCAATAATCTACTTTCCTTTTCAATAATTTTTTCTTTTCTTTTCTTTAAAAAAAATATCTAAAATATAATTTTACATGTCGCTCCGTGCATCGTACGGGTGTCCCACTAGTATATATGTAAAAGAGAATCCTCAACGACATGGTTGCGCCACGTGATACCCCTTCTCTACCCGGTTTCCCTTTTATATTCGTATTTACAAAAAATCTCAAAAACGATTTGTATTTATTCTCCTTTTAAATCGGAGAACAGTTAGGCAAAAAATCTGTTACACCTTTGCACTATTCTTCTAATACGCTACATTATGTTTCTACAATATAAAGGCGTGCCGAAAATCTCAAAACGATTGTATTTATTCTCTTTTTAACCGGAGAATAGTTAGGCAAAAAATCTGCTACACCTTTGCGCTAATATTCTAATATGCTAAGTTATGTTTCTACGATATGAAGGCATGCCAAAAATTTCGAAACAAACTGGATCTTGGCAAAGATCCATGAAGTAAATTTGTGAAATAATCTTACGTTTTATCCCTAAAATCTCTCCCTCTATCCCAGTCTCTAACCAAAATCACTCATTCTCTCTTCCTAAAATCTCTTCCATTAGTCCCATCTCTCCATAAACCGCCTACATATCCTCCCTACCCCATTAGTTTCAATTAAAGCCAATTCGTTTTCCAATTCCATATTCTCCCTCCCCACCTTGGAAAGCTTCAGGGCAAGCTGGATGGGTTTTGAGGTTTCGAAGCAAGAAAGCAAGAAGTGACCATGGGCAGAATTGAAGTACATTGAATATCAAGTACTTAAAACGTTTTTAGGTGTCATATCCAACACGTAAGACAGTGAAAATATAGAAACGTGCCAGACATTAAAGCTCTTTGAGCATATCTTCTTTCTCATCCTTACCTTCTTCGGCTCGCTAATGAAACGGAGAGGGCTAGAAATCCGGAAAAAACGTACAGGCCGCCGCTAAATACGACTGATCCGAATCAACGTGGTTCCGCCGATCCGTGACCGCTGCCGTTTTAAAACTCTATTTTTACCATATTGGTACCATGTTGGTGACGATCCCGTAGCTTGGTTGCCCCCTATGTGCTCTTCTCCGGGCCAGCCCTCTCTCGTGTATTTACGAGCACTAATTTACACTACAAGAGGTGGCCTGATGAATAAAAGGGGCCCATATATTATTTTCCTTCCCATGCTATAAACATCGGATTTTTTTTTAAAGGTGGTGTGATATCTGGCTGTGGAGTGTGTTTAATACTTTTACTTCTGAGGGCAAGACTCATTGCAGATAAGGCAAGATTCAATTTTATCCACCTGTATGTGATGCTCTGTGTGTTTTCTTTCCCTTCTTTTTTATTTATTTATTTATCTACCATGTAGAAATAAAAAAAGGACAGACGAGAGAACCTGGCTTTTGAGGAAAGTAGAACCTTGTTGGGATACCCTAACCTTTTTTCCGATCGTCTCGGTGACGGTCCAAAATATGCGACTGCTCCTCTCCTATCTTGCCGCATTGAGGTAATCCTCGGGGTTTCTGACGTATCCAGCCATTGTAAGGGTCAAGATCCGGCTAGGTTTGTGGTCGCCATCATCAAGGCATCTTGTCTGATGCACTGTGAATCTTTGGTGGTGGAGTAGTCATAGATATGGATTTCATTATCGAAACAAAAGATAAAAATAACACCCAGAAAATTCAGAAGAATCACAGAGAATTCACAAAAATTCTAAAGGAAATTTATGTGAATTGGATCTCACCGGGTTCGGTAGCAGAAATCATTCTGATATTTTATCCTTGCTCCCTCATGCGATATGATTTTCTCCGAAATTAGTGTCGTGCTTAGATTTATTTTTTCTTTCGGGTCCCACGGATGGCGCCAATCTGATGATGCCAAAATTCGTACCTGAGAATCGAGCGAGCGTTGTGAGCGCATCCGTTCGTTTGGATTGGTAGAGCTCTGATTTGTGGGTGCCTATGCTCACATAAAACAACGTTAGAAGGGCCCCCGGTGAGGGACTCTGGGCGCACCCTCCGACACTCAAGTTAGAAATCGGCATCAACAATAAATAAGCAAGACTAATTGAGCGTTTATGGGTGGAGGAAGATGTGACTGAACTCGGTCTTCCCAAGTTGCCTACGTATCCCTTTATTGAGGATCAAGTTAGACGTAGTTCCATTTGAATGTTAGAGTCCTCGGTAGCTTAGGAAGCTTAACTTTCTTGGAGTCTTTCCGTATTGGAAGACTTTCCCATGGAATGAGTTTCCATGTTTATCTTGGAGATCTTTATGGTCTCCTTATAGAACGTGATTTTCAAGTTTAGCAGTGCTTTAAGGAAGGTTGCCATATAGGACTCTTTCTTATTTGGAGACGTTGCTAAACTAGAGAAGTGGAGAATCTTTCTTGCCCTCTTTTCATAAGAGGCAAGTTATGTTTCTATCACGAGTGATGCCACATGTCGCTTATCTAAGGGAGGTGCCGATTTTACCCCCAACAAAAGAGGTAATGGATCTCCATGAGCCTCTTTATTCTGAGCTTTCATGATTATATTTGGTATGATCCCTCTTATTTGTCCTTATGTTTTTATTTTTTGCATGCATTAAGGACCTTGCATCTTTTAAGTATAGGGGGGATACTCATTGAAAAAAAAAGGATTTGAATTTTGACTTAGGTTTGGGTGCGAGTTTGTTACTTCTTCGACTTTGTGAGCGATCATGAAGTTTGAAAGAGGGAGAGACAAATAAGTATCCCACATTCTGATATAATAAAACTCATATTTTAAGAAAAGAAATTGTTGTATATTTTGAGGTAGGAGCCAAATTGAAAAAGAACACTTTCTATCGAAAGAACTGATCTATTGTGTAATCCTGTTTGCACGAGTCCTGGCTAGGAGATGAGACTAGAACTTGGGCTTTTGCATGGTAATGTGGAAATTGAATGAAAAAAAATTCTTTGATTCAGTCTTGGCTTGTAGCCTTTTTGGCTTGAGTAAGTAAGCTCGAGGGCTGTTTAACACATAATTCCTTAAAACCGTTTGGTTTGAGAGTAATTAGCCTAAATCTCGCACAAGGGCTATTTAGAAAGCTTAAGAGGTCAAGACATTGCATGGATTAAAGTAAAAAAAATATTGGCAAATGTGAAAAATTAAGTTTGAACTCATATTGCATCAATTTCTGTACTCACACCAAATGGTGATTGAAAGATATATGCACAACAATTTTATTCCAATGCTGCTTAGTAACTTGGGTGTCTGGTGCAAGCCCTGCATGTCATCCAAGCCAACAGTAGTAGATGAACAATTGAGTTTCAATTCTTAGACACATATAGGAATGTGGAAAGAAAATTGGAAATTGAACCATGTGAGTGGCAAAACTCTGTCAAAGCTCCGAGCTAAGGTCTTTTGTAGCCTAGAAGACATTAGGATCTAACATCTAGGAAAAATAGTGTGAAAAATATGAGGAGACTCCTTAATTAGGATGTATGACAGTTTCACAACTTGGAATGGGATAATAAAATTCAAGTGTGGGAGATCATAGGGATCTCAATCTCAAAGTAAAATTTTCATGGCCAATCCCAATCTCGAATCGGTTGCGGATCATATCTCAACCTATCTCAGAATCAATAAACCAAATTTTGTGTGTTTATTCACTGAAAACACTCACGAGACGCAACTCGTCCACTAGGGTAACCCAGGGGTTTAAAGGCTTGTTGCACATGCTAAATGCAATCGTGATTCCTACGAAAGTGAGTTAGGATTTTCTTTCTTATTTTCTTTAGTTTTCTTTTTGTTTGCTAGAGGACTAGCAAAGTCTAAGTATGGGAGAATATGATGAATACATTTTAATGTGTGAATTTAGGTATTAATTCATGCATTTTTAATACTTGGAATAGAGCTACTCAGCTTGTTTTCTCTTGTTTTCAGGTTCAGGTCTAATGAGGATAATGTCAGAGAAAAACACAAAAATCCAGGGTTTTGGCCTCTTTCTAGCCCCAAAAGAGTCAAATGGAAGCTGTCCAAGCCGAACGGGTGTAGCCACCCTATTTTGCCCCAATTTATCCAACAAAGGATTTCATTAGTTTTCATCATGGCATTCGTATGGGTTTCCCAACATGTTTTGACACAATTCCACCATTTTCACGAAAAATTGAAATTCCAACGGATGGAATTCCGACTGACTTGGAGTAAAGCCCGCCTAAGCTTTTTAGGGTAGAATCTTATTAGTGGGGCCCACCACTGTTAAGAGGTTGTTTAATATCGAAAAAATTAAATTATAGAGGGGATGCATGTCCAGCGAAGAAGTGGGGCTCACATGGATCTTTTCTATTTCATACGTGGTTTAGTTTGGGATGGGCAAATGGAAAAAGGAAACATTCAATTATTAGAAAAACGACCACCGTATTGCTGTTTGGTAATTGAATTAAGAGAGGGAAGAAATGATATACATGGCGACATATATCATTAGGACTTCTCAAATTGGTAATTAGTGATTTTTTTGGAAATCCCTACTTATTCTGACAAAGAAATATTGTGCAGCCCATAGGAATCGATCTTAATTTCCTATTGGGGAAGGATGTCAAGTCTGACAACTTTCTCTCATAAAAGTCAACCACTCCTCTCTAGGTGGGAGATTTTTGGTAGTTGTATCGCAAGGCTTTGAAGGAAAATCTTGAACCACTATTTTATTGTAAAGATTGTCATAACCTTGGGTCTATGCAATTAGGAAAGGATTTTTGACAATCTTCTTTGATAAGCCTTAAAAGACAGATTGCCTTTTATCTTGAGGGATCTCTCTGGAGTTGGGGAGTCCTTGAAGAATGGTGTGCCAAGTTTCCTTCAGGGGGTTCTCTTCAATTCCAAATTTTTTATTTTTAGATTTGTCTTTTGATTTTTAGATGAATGTAATCATGAATTCAATTGGAGAAGACGCTTTGTTCTTTGGAGATTTATTGGTGCATTACAATACCTTCTTTAATCAATCATTTTTTCTACTTCAATTTCATGAATGTTCTTCATTGAGATAAGTTTCTTACATTTAGATTTATTTTTGGCAACATAGAGTTTAATTTTCAGCATAATAGTATAATGATTTACATTTCTTCAACTCATTCCTCTTCAATTCTCACCATAGACAACTAAACCCCTCAACTTAGGGTTTGGATGAAGCCATGAGAGAAGGGAGGATTGATGATCATCATAAACCTAGGTGCTTGTTTTTGTTAAAATAATATATTGGAATTTATATTTACAAAATCTAACTTATACATGCCATCCTTTGAGTTCGTATGTATAATTGTCGACGTGTTTCATATAAATTCACGTATGTTCATTGATTTGAATTGCTTATTTAATGCGTTACTCATTGTAGACACCCCATTTTGACCAGACCAAAGTTTGCGTTGTTTGTGCGAAGCCTCATCAAATCAGTGAGTTGGGGTCCCAAATTGAACCCTGGGGTAGCTTAAGGTCTCCCATAGGTCTCCGTAAAATTTCGTCAAAATCCGAGCGCGTTTGCTCAGTGAACAGGTAAAGAGAGTAAGCACAATGCGGACCAGAAGGGGGGTGAAACATCTGAAAGGGGGTTGTCCGTGAGAAAAAGGGAGTTAAATATATCATTTATATGAAGAAGGGGGGTACATAATCCCATCCGGGTCGCGCTCGATTCGCGCGCCCATCAAAGTTTGTGTGCCCATCAAATGGGGAGTGCCGATATCAACAACCATCATATAAATATATAAAAAAATCAATGAAAAATGAAGACAGAACTGTTCATTCTCGTCTAAACAGAGAGAGAGAGAGAGAGAGAGAGAGAGAGAGAGAGAGAAGAAAGAAAACCCAGATCTGAAACCCGAATTTGTTTTCCTTCTCCGATCTAGTTCCGATCATCCTCCGGCCATACTCCGATCATCCTATCATCTTGAATCTCTGTAAGTTTTGCTAGAAATAGTATTCTTCATTTTTCCCTTTTCTGATCATTTTCTCAGATCGGATCTACCGGATTCCGTCCAGCCTCCGACAATGATGCTTGGATTCTAATGCTCAAGTTCATTTTCTCTTATTCAAATCTTAGAAAGAACTTTGTTGATTTCTTTTTATTATCTCATTTTAACCTTGAAGCCCTAATCCCTGTTATTCTTCTTCTCCGGTTATACTTCGGCTGTGCTCCGACTAAAACCCCGACCGGTGTATTCCTATCATTTTCTCTTTAGTTTTTTCCTTGAAGCTATTGATCTCTCATTATTCCCCCATTTAGAGCCCTAATTCTACTTCTCTTTTCAAATACAGCTGTGGATTTGCTGTTCTAACCTTTGATTTGATGTTTTAAACCCTAGTTTCGATCATTTTCTTAACTGAGATCCAGATCGAGCTGCCTATGTTTCAGATCTGGTCATTTACCTTGTCAATTCGATTATTTCTAGCTTGGATCTTATCATTCCTTTGTTTCTGGTTATGACTTTTGCAAATCTGAGATCCAAACCATTTTTTTTAGAGATCTGATCTAAATTTTTGGGGGTAATTTCAAGAGCTTGAATTTGATCTTGCTATTTTAATCATCATCACTTGGAAAAAGAGAGCACAAAAAGAGAAGTTCGATTGAAGTAAGATCTCTGCAAGTTTGAGATAAGTAGCAGTTCATCATTCTCAGAATTCAGGTAATAGTCTTATCATTTTCTTATTCGATTTCTCTTGAATCAAATCTTAATAGTAGATTCCTTGGAGTTTTGTATATTGTTTTTATTCTTTAATTATTTTCCTCATCCTTTCTGATTCTATATATATATTTTTTAATAAGCTTAAGTTTAGTCTCTCACAAGGTTATATGTTACATACCGATTGTATAAGAAATCTAAAGAAAATCTGTGGATGTTATGGTGTGTATCTCAATTCAATTTTTGGATGGAAATCTACATGCTATAATACATTTTGGATGTTGAGGTCAAGGAAATGAGGCAACTGGTTGTTTTGTCATATCTGCTGTTATATTACTTAGAAGTGGTCTTATAATATCTTTTGATGAGATTCATCTTGTCAAGAATCAAAAGAATGCATGGTTATTATCCATTGATTTAGAACTGTGGCAATCTGACGCTTAAACCTGAATCAATTGGAAAAGTTGTTTCAATTCAGCTTTGTCATTTAGATAACAGTTTGTTTCACTTATCAGTTGATTTCTCATATGTTGATTCAGTTCTTGATTTTTCTTTTGGGCTTCATTTTGATCTTTAGGCCTTAAAGACTCCCAGGTCTTATTTCTTTTATATATATGTAATATTTGGTACTTTATAAACTTTAGATTTCATATATCTCCTATTAATTAAAAGTGTGTATTTATAGGATTAGTGGGATGTGGTTTAATGAGTATAAATTCATGCACAATAATTGTGACAATGGGCATATTATCGTATAATACAAATAGATGATTCTTCCTTTTTGGAATTGATATATTCAATCCTTGCTTTGTCTAGATTTTTGCGAGCCTTGATATGAAGATTTCAAAATATATGTGTTGTTTTCTTTTTGTGTTGATATAACTTGTATGAATATGGGGATTATATGAGAGGTTGTGATTTTATACTTATAGGATTTTTGCTTGTAAAACTGTAATAACAATGTGAAAGCATAGGCTTGTTTGTGTCCTTCACTGTTGATCCTCATGTTTTAGTGGTTCGATTAGAATTAATGCTGTAAGCTTTCCTATTGAAGCCATTAAAGCCATATATATGTTTCCTGTTGGAATTATTTTCTCTAGAAATTTGTCTCAGAAGCTTATTAGATGGGAAATGCAAATTAGCTGATTTTCTACCCTATGTCGAGAATGTAAGTGTTTTGAATCATGAGATTACATGGTTTTCTACAGGTCCTAAAATGCTCAAGATTTATTGAAGATAATATGTCTGCATTTCTGTTGGTTTTTCTCTTGTTAAAATCACTATCTGTCTTCATTCATAAGAACAAAGGTTTGAGTCATACAGTTAGATCTGGTTCATTCATCTTTATAAATTCGGCCTCACTTCACATTATTTGAATGTTTCTATTGATATTATCTTGCTTTCAGCCTCTTTCTGTTTAGCTAAACTTGTGATAAAAAGAAATGTTTAGCTTTCAAGGGTATTTTTGTAAGGTTGAAAGAAACGTTGGAACAGTAGATAAAATTGCCATTTTTGTGCTGAAATGGAAGCTGTTGTGGCTCAGTTTTATTGTGCTAAGAACTGTAGTTCATTTTCCTTTATGTGCAGAGCTGCTGGTTGGAAAGGTCTCTCTCATCAATTTGTCATTTATTTAGAAATTACATGCTTAAACTAGTTGTTGTTCTCTTACGAAAATGATCAAATTGTTTTTTTGGCGTGGATTTTAGATTGCGAGGTTGGTTAGCTGATTATGTCATTTGAATTTTGCAGGTTTAAGTAGATGTAATTGCATATGGATCTTGAATTTCTCTTTTGAATATTGGAGCTGAGTGTATGGTAGTGAAATGCTTGGTTGAAAATTTAATGGTTTACATGCAATTTTCAGGAAAAATCTTTATGATATGGTATGATGGTGAGATTTAGTCCTTGAGTTCAGCTCCCTGTGTTAGCACATTTCAGCCTTTCCCTTTAAGCATAGTTCAGCCCTGTTTTATCACATTTCACCCCTTGTTTTCAGCACAGGTTTAGCTCATTTTCTGCACAGATTCTGTCCATATTGCTGCCCCAGGTTTGCACCCAATCCTGCCCCTGTTTTAGCATAGTTGCTGTCCATGTTGCTGCCCCAGGTTTTTACCCAATCCCGCCCCTGTTTTAGCATAGTTGTTGTGCATGTTGCTGCCCCAGGTTTGCACCCAATCATGCCCCTGTTTTAGCGTAGTTGCTGTCCATGTTGCTGCCCCAGGTTTGCACCCAATCCTGCTCCTGTTTTAGCATAGTTGTTGTCCATGTTGCTGCCCTAGGTTTGCACCCAATTCTGCCCCTGTTTTAGCATAGATTTTATCCGTGTCGCTGCCCTGTTTAGCACTTAAATTCAGCCCCTGAATCTGGCCCAGTTCTTCCGCAGTGCGGTCCGTGAATCAGCCCTCGTTAGCTCGATATTCCGCTCATATTTATTTTAGCTCAGATTTAGATTTGAATTTTGTAAATGGATTTCGTGGGTTATGAAAATTATGTTTGTGTCTGTGTGCAATTGATTACAAGGTAGCGGCGTAAGAGTGTGTGAACTCTTTGGATAGCATTTTTAAGTGTTAGAAATTAGCGTGGGACGGAATCCGGAAAATTTCTAACTTCTGTTAGTGGATGCTCTGCAATGATGACTTCTCAAAGCAGGTATCATGCTGCTGCTTAACTAGGGTAGTCCTCAGGAGGATGCGTTTAATCAAAGCAGAATAGTCTCTGTAGTGTTGCCTTAGTAATCTAATGGCAGAATTATCATTTCTTGAAAGTTGTACAAGCTGAGCTTGTATCCTCTTTTGAAATAGTTGCTGTGAATTTCTACTCGTGCGTATTCAAGGGCCCTACTTGTGTTAGCTTCATTGTTTATGGGAGTGCATAGGTAAAGCCATCTTACAAGCTTCTAAACTGCTTAGCCGCATAATGATATCAATTCAATCTTGGTTTTATAGTAGAGCATAACCTGAAAACTCATTGTCATATAACCTGAAATTAAGCGTCTAGGCTCTTGTAACAACCTAAGTTTTGAGATGAGGATGAAAAGATATTGATTCTTTTATTTAGTTGAGAAAGGATGGAGAATGAAAAAATAGAAAATTTCTTATTTTAGAAAGTTTATAATACATCCATCTTTTAGACATAAGAAACCCTAGAGATGGGGTCAAGGAGCTTTTAGCTCAGTTTTGAGAAGAGACTGAGATGGAATTGAATCTTAGATTTAGTTGATAATTGATAAAGATTGAAAAAATAGAAACTTTCTTATTTTAGAAACTTTATAAAACATCCATCTTTTAGACATAAGAAATCTTAGAGATGGTGTCAATGAGCTTTTAGCTGAGTTTTGAGATGAGGATGAGATGATATTTAATCTTTAATTTAGTTGATGAAGGATGAATATTGATGAAATAGAAAGTTTGTAATTTTAGAAACTTAGAAAACATCCATCTTTTCGACATATGAGACCCTAGAGACGATGTCAATGAGCATTTAGCCAAGTTTTGGGATGAGAATGAGAGAGTAACGAATCTCAGATTTAGTTGATGATGAATGGAGATTGAAAAATAGAAAGTTTCGTATTTTAGAAACTTTATGAAACATCCATCTTTTAGACATAGGAAACTCAAGAGATGATGTCAACGAACTTTTGGCCAGGTACTGGGATAAGAATGAGCGGGTACTGAATCATAAATTTAGTTGATTAAGTATGGAGATTGAAAAAATAGAACGTTTCTTCTTTTACAAACTTTATAAAATTCTATCTTTTAGACATAAGAAATCCTAGAGCTGGTGCCAAGGAGCTTTTAGCTAAGTTTTGAGATGAGGATGAGATGGTATTGAAACTTAGATTTAGTTGATAAAAGATGGAGATGGAAAAAATAATTTTTTTTTATTATATAAACATTATAAAACATCCATCGTTTAGACATAGGAAACCCTAGAGATGTTCTCAACGAGCTTTTAGCCAAGTTTTGGGATGAGAATGAGAGGGTTTCAAATCTTAGACTGATAAAGGATGGAGATTGAAAAAATAGAAAGTTTTTTTTATTTTAGAAACTTTATTAAACATCGTTCTTTTAGACATTGGAGAACCTACAGACGGTGTCAAGGAGCTTTAAGCCGTGTTTGGGATGAGGATGAGATGATATTGAATCTTAGATTTAGTTGATTAATGCTGGAGATTGAAAAATTAGAAAGTTTCTTATTTTAGAAATTTTCTAAAACATCAAACTTTTAGACATAGAAAATCAGAGAGATGGTGTGAAAGTGCTTTTAGCCAAATTTTGGGATGAGGATGAGATGGTATTGAATCATCGATTTAGTTGGTTAATAGCGGAGATTGAAAAATACAAAGTTTCTTATTTTTGAAACTTTATAAATCATCTATCTTTTAGACATAGGAAAGCCTTGAGATGGTGTAAAGGAGCTTTTAGCTAAGTTTTGAGAAGAGGATGAGAAGATATTGATTCTTTGATTTAGTTGATGAATGATGGAGATTAAACAAATAGAAAATTTCTTATTTTAGAAACTTTATAAGACTCCCATTTTGAGACATAGGAAACCCTAGAGATGGGGTCTGTGGGACCCGATCCCGCGAGAGGGGTGGGGCGCGAGCCGCCACGCCTTCTCTTGGTCTCTCGTACCCACGCGATTGGCGTGCGCTTTTTAGTATTGATTTTAATTCATCTTTTATGTGAACTTGGGATCACCAAGGCAATCCGAATTCCACACAAAAGAGACTGACAGAGTCGCCACCTAGATGTGGGATCTAGGACCCAAAATTAACCAGAAATCTAGACTCGCTACCTGGTTACAAGAATGGAAGGTATGGGAATTTATCCACCACATGCACCATTCCTGCCCGATAATCGGTCTTCAATTCCAAAAGCTAACTCTTTTAAATTCATTTTAAAATGGCTCATTCAAGTCTCTGTTAATGTGCTAACTACGTGACATGCATCCTAAAATTTAGTTTCAATGTGAATCATAAATGTGTATCTTGATTTCTTAATTTGTCTGGATTCGATCTAAGTGAAAATTCTCCTAAGATTCTAATTTCATGGAAAATCCTAAATAATTTAATTAAGAATTTACAAGAAAATTAATATACAAAACACCACAATTTGTTGTGGTGCCGACTCGCGGTTGGTATGCCATCAGACATCCAAGCTGCCTATGTACCCAAGCCTCACTGGGATCAGAGTCGACGTAGTTCGGTGCACCTAGGCTAAGCTACATATGCCTAACTCAACTAAGACACCGACCTAGACGGATTTGACTGTTTCAACAGTTTTAAGAGGAGTTATTTAATTCAAGTTGATGATTTTATTATCCTAGGATTTCATCTAAGATGCTATATGATTCTCATCTAAATGCAAGTTGTCCCTTAGACTAATGCAGGTTAACCTACATCCTAGGTAACTAGGCCTGTCCTAGGGAAAGATGGGGTGACTAGTGTGACTAGACCTAAGGCACGGTTGCTATCCATAGCAAGCGTACGTGATGAGGCTGGACTCCTAACTCTAGGACTCCCTAAAACCTAAGACTCCCTAAAACCTAGGACACGACACGACACCAGTGTTCCTAAATTGGGCTCTAATGGTTCTTACGACGGAAACCATAATCCAATGGTTCCGAGAGGACACGATATGAATCGATTTCAGTTCTCGAAGTTAATTAATTCCAGATTTCAAGGATTTTTGGTTTCTGGACATTTAAGGATTACCAATGGCTCTAGGGTTCACCAATTTCGGCCTAGAATAACATCCAAGGAAGGTAATCGTGCGCTCTTTCCTTGCGGAATTTAATACTTAGGTTATAGCATCTTATTGCCTGGCATATCTCAGGATTTCCGTGGACAGTAACCTCGGAGCCAACAACATGCTATAGCTTAAATATTCAAATTGTCAAAGATCGGTTGCAATTGGGATACGATTGTGGATGCGCTGGCCATTTTTCCAGGGAAATCTAAAAATCCTAAAATTTCTGTTTCGATGGATTAAGGAATTAATATGTGACAGAATTTTAAGGTTCTTTAGAAACTTTGTGATGATTTTTAATTAATTTCGGATTTTCAATGAATTTTATCAGTTTTAAACATATGAGTGATTTTACAAGTGAAACTGTTGCAAACAAATTCGAAATGAGTTGAAACTTCTACAGCAGCAAGGTATGATGAAATGTAGCTTACTGGAAGATTTTTTCAGATTTTTACATTAAGATCATATTTAATTTTGATTTAACAATTAAGTGACCAGATTGCAAAAATAACACAGAAACTACTAGAAATAGAAATCAAAATTCAATGAAATTTCTACAGTAGTAAGATATAAGTAAAAATAGCATGCTGTGAGATGTTCATGAATTTTAAAAACTATTTACTATCAGTTCCGGATTTTTCAATTTTCAGATAAGATTATGAATTAACAATACATCCCATATGAAACAAGATCTAAATCACTTGAAAATTTTACAGCAACTAGAAATATAGAATATAAGACTACTGTTAAAATTTTGGGAATTTTATCTGTGATCTGATGTCTGTAAAAATTCTCCTAAAATCTGATAATGTTCAAAGAAAGCATAAAATAGTATAACAAAACAATTCTAAAAATTCTCAAAATATCATGGTAGAATTTATCAATATCATATTAGTTTGTCACGAAATTTCATTAATTTTCAAATCCGTTTGGTATATAATTTATTTTTCTTCGTCGAAAAGATATTTTTAAAGAGTTTTCTATTTTTAAAACACGATTTTCGAGAAAATTGTGACTCCGGAAAATGTCCTCCAACCTTGTTCTGATGTGATGAACACAAGAAAAATTTCAAATTCCAAAAAATAGATCATCCTGAGATGGCTATTTTTTCGAATTTCGTAATTACTCAGCCATTATTTTAAATAAAATACCACTCTTCACTTAAATTCTAAAAAACCGTTGATCCAATGTCCGATCCGATCCAATAGTTATTTTACTCCATTTAAGTAAAACATTGTATTAAATTTCGGGACGAAACGGATTTGAAACGCTCATGCAGATCATGATTTTGAGCACATACATATAATATTCAATTACATTCAATTAAATGCTGAAAACCATGCAAAATACATAAAAAATACCAAATAATCCTGAAAAAATTGAGAATTGTGCACCTACCTTAGATCGAGATCCTCGCCAAATCCAAGAGCCGAAAAATTCGGAAAAACTCGCCGACGTGCAATCCACTCCGCTTTCTTCTCTTTCTTTATTTTTCTTTTTGCTTCTTTTTTCTTGTTTCTGTCACTCCTCTACGAGGGATGGGGTCGATCCGCATAATACTCCTCGAAGCTCTTTCTTGCTCCTTCCGTTTGCCAATCGTTGATGAATGCCACCAATAGGTTGTTGGTGTGGTAGGATGAACGGTTGGATAGGGTTGATCAAATGGATTATGGGCCTGCAGTACTATGGTTGAGGGAGGGTTGTTGGAGGGGTCTGTTGGATTTAATAGGATGTGGGCTCGTTAGTTTTTAAGCTATGGGAATGGGATGTAGGCCTGTGGATCTAATGGGGTAAAGTCTGTTGGTATAAGTTGTATATGGTATGTGGTGTAGCTATGGGTCGATGGAATTAATTGGGATGTCTGATGGAGTGGATATTTAAAGGATTGATGAGGGATGAGATGGGATGGCTGAGAGATGATGCCATGGTAGTTATCAGATGATGGGTATGTCCGATTAGAATGATTAAGCTACAGGGTGGTTGATGGGATTTAGGCTAAGAGTATAATGTATGGGGAGGCTAAGATTGGTCTGCCATGGAGAGGGAGGGACGAGAGTTTTTTTTTTTTCAGAGCGGGGTAGGCTGAGATTCCTCCCCTTTTTTTTTCGAGAGGGGGTTCGATCGGTCTCTCCAGGGAATGGGGAGATCAAGGTTGCTAAAGTAGGTGAAGGCAAGTGGAGGGAGTAGATTGATCTTTGATTTTTGGAATTACATTTGATGGCTTGGATTAATAGAATATATTCAAAGATATTCGATTGATATCCCCTTTCTAAATTTTAGATTTTAGCAACCCTTTTCAATGGCTTGGATCAAAGACACTTGCCTAAAGATATTTTAGTGTAGAGATAATGCTTTAAATATGAGCCTCGTAAAAGATAGTAATATTTTAAAGTGGCAAGGGAATCTTTTGGATTTGGGAAGTTAACTTTTCTCTACGCAATACTTTACCAAAAAAAACAACGTATGGTAAAAAAAGAAGCAACTTTTGTTTCTTTTAGCAAGAGTGAAAAAGTGACATGTGTCCCTTTAAATTGAGTAACTCTTGGATAGGAATCAACAAAGGAGTGAAAATTAGAACCTAAGGGGCACGAATATATTGTTTACATGTTTTTCCAACCATGGAAAAACGTGCAACAATGGGTGGAGTAGAGAGAGAAAGAGAGAGAGTCGGTTGGGAATGGTGAAGAGAGAGAGTCGGTTGAGACTCTTTCCCATTAAGTGGATGATTAGGATCATCCCATGGTAGAGGCTGCACAATCTTGTATATATATATATATATATATATATAAAGTACTTATATGCCCAATTCATTGGATGATCAAAACCGTCCACTTGCCGGGATAAGATGCTCCTAGAAGATCATTTCCATGGACGATCTAAACCACCTAATCGATGGGTCGCAATGTGGATTGGCTATGCCCCGCCAATTATTTTCATAGGATGATCTGAACCGTCAAATTGGGGGGCCATCACCTACATGGCTCACGAAACCGACCCAATCACGATGAAAACTAATGAAATCCTTTGTAAGATAAAGTGGAGCAAAATGTGGGTGTCTACAGGGTCAAGGAGCTTTTACCCCAGCTCTGAGATGAGGATGAGATGGTATTGAATCTTCGATTTTGTTGAGAAATTATGAAGATTGAAAAAGTAGAAAGTTTCTTATTTTAGAAACTTTACGAAACATCCATCTTTTAGACATAAGAAACCATACAGATGGTGTCAATGTGCTTTTAGTTAAGTTTTGAGATGAGGATGAGATGGTATTAAATCTTTGATTTTGTTGATGAAGGATGGAGATTGAAAAAATAGAAAGTTTCTTATTTTAGAAACTTTTAAAACGACCATCTTCTAGACATAGGAAACTCTAGAGATGGTGTCAAGGTGCTTTTAGCCAAGTTTTGGGATGAGGATGAGATGGTATTGAATCGTAGCTTTAGTTGGTGAAGGATGGAGATTGAAAAATATAAAGTTTCTTATTTTAGAAACTTTATAAAACATCCATCTTTTTTACAGAGGAAACCCTAGAGATGGTGTGAAGGAGCTTTTAGCAAAATTTTGAGATGAGGATGAGATGATATTGAATCTTTGATTTAGTTGATGAAGGATGGAGATTGAAAAAATAGAAAGTTTCTTTTTTTAGAAACTTATAAAACAACCATCTTTTGACTTATGAGACCCTAGAGACGGTGTGAAGGAGCTTTTAGCCAAATTTTGGGATGAGAATGAGGGAGTATTGAATTTCAGATTTTGTTGATGATGGATGGAGATTGAAAAATAGAAAGTTTCTTATTTTAGAAACTTTATAAAGCAACAATCTTTTAGACATAAGAAACCCTAAAGATAGTGCGAAGGTGCTTTTAGACAAGTTTTGGGATGAGGATGAGATGGTACTGAATCGTAGATTTTGTTGGTGAATGATTGAGATTGTAAAATAGGAAGTTTCTTATTTTATAAACTTTATAAAACATCCACCTTTTAGACATAGGAAACCAAATAAATGGTGGCAACGAGCTTTTAGCCAAGTTTTGAGATGAGGATTAGATGGTACTAGAATTTAGATTAAGTTGATAAAGGATGAAGATTATAAAATGGAAATTTTCTTCTGTTAGAAACTTTATAAAACATCAATCTTTTAGACATAGGAAACCTCATAAATTGTGTGAAAGAGCTTTTAGCTAAGTTTTGATATGAGGAGTAAATGTTATTGAATCTTTGATTTATTTGAACAAGGATGGAGATTGAAAAAAAAGTTTCTTATTTAAAAACAGTATAAGACACCAATATTTTAGACATAGAAAACCCTATAGATGGTGTCAAGAAGCTTTTAGCCAAGTTTTGAATCTTAGATTTTGTTGATAAAGGATGAAGATTGAAAAAATTGAACATTTCTTATTTTAGAAACTTGGTAAAACATTCATCTTTTAGAAATTAGAAACCCTAGTAATGATGTCAACGAGCTTTAAGCCATCTTTTGGGAGGAGAATAAGAGGGTATTGAATCTTAGATTTAGTTGATGAATGATGAAGATTGAAAAATTAGAAAGTTTCTTATTTTAGGAAATTTATAAAACATCCATCTTTTAGACATAGAAAACCCTAGAGATGGTGTCAAGGTGCTTTTTGCCAACTATTGGGATGAGGATCAGATTGTATTGAATAGTAGACTTATTTGGTGAAGGATGGAGATTGAAAAATATAAAGTTTCATATTTTAGAAACTTTATAAAAATCCAACTTTTGGACATAGGAAACCCTAGAGAAGGTGTGAAGGTGCTAATAGCTAAGTTTTCAGATTAAGATGTGATGATATTGAATCTCTGATTTAGTTGATGAAGGATGGAGATTGAAAAATTAGAAAGTTTCTTATTTTTGAAACTTTCTAAAACATCGAACTTTTAGACATAGGAAATCAGAGAGATGGTGTGAAGGTGCTTTTAGCCAAATTTTGGGATGAGGATGAGATGGTATTGAATCGTCGATTTAGTTGGTTAAGGGCGGAGATGAAAAATACAAAGTTTCTTATTTTAGAAACTTGATAAAACATCTATCTTTTAGACAAAGGAAACCCTTTAGATGGTGTGAAGGAGCTTTTAGCTAAGTTTTGAGAAGAGGATGAGAAGATATTGATTTTTTGATTTAGTTGATGAAGGATGGAGATTAAAAAAATAAAAAGTTTCTTATTTTAGAAACTTTATAAGACACCCATTTTTAGACATAGGAAACCCTAGATATGGGGACAATGAGCTTTTACACCAGTTTTGAGATGATGATGAGATGGTATTGAATCTTAGATTTAGTTGAGAAATTATAAAGATTGAAAAAGGAGAAAGTTTGTTATTTTAGAAACTTTATGAAACATCCATCTTTTAGACATAAGAAACCATACAGATTGTGTCAAGGTGCTTTTAGCTAAGTTTTGAGATGAGGATGAGATGGTATTTGATCTTTGATTTAGTTGATGAAGTATGGAGGTTGAAAAAATAGAAGGTTTCTTATTTTAGAAACTTATAAAACATCCATATTTTAGACATAGGAAACCCAAGAGATGGTGTCAAAGTGCTTTTAGCCAAGTTTTGGGATGAGGATGAGATGGTAATGAATCGTAGATTTAGTTGGCGAAGGATGGAGATTGAAAAATATAAAGTTTCTTATTTTAGAAACTTTATAAAACATCCATCATTTTTACAGAGGAAACCCTAGAGATGGTGTGAAGGAGCTTCTAGCAAAATTTTGAGATGAGGATGAGATGATATTGAATCTTTGATTTAGTTGATGAAGGATGGAGATTGAAAAAATAGAAAGTTTCTTATTTTAGAAAGTTATAAAACAATCATCTTTTGACATATGAGGCTCTAGAGACGGTGTGAAGGAGCTTTTAGCCAAGTTTTGGGATGAGAATGAGAGTATTGAATATCAGATTTAGTTGATGACGGATGGGGATTTAAAAATATAAAGTTTCTTATTTTAGAAACTTTATAAAACAACAATCTTTTAGTCATAAGAAACCCTAAAGATAGTGCGAAGTTCCTTTTAGCCATGTTTTGGGTTGAGGATGAGATGGTATTGAATCGTAGATTTTGTTGGTGAATGATTGAGACTGAAAAATAGGAAGTTTCTTATTTTATAAACTTTATAAAACATCCACCTTTTAGACATAGGAAACCAAATAAATGGTGGCAACGAGCTTTTAGCCAAGTTTTGAGATGAGGATTAGATGGTACTAGAATTTAGATTTAGTTGATCAAGGATGAAGATTATAACATGGAAAATTTCTTCCCTTAGAAACTTTATAAAACATCAATCTTTTAGACATAGGAAACCTCATAAATCATGTGAAGGAGCTTTTAGCTAAGTTTTAGTATGAGGATTAAATGGTATTGAATCTTTGATTTATTTGAACAAGGATGGAGATTGAAAAAAAAAGAAAGTTTCTTATTTAAAAACTTTATAAGACACCAATCTTTTAGACATAGAAAATCCTACATATGGTGTCAAGAAGTTTTTAGCCATGTTTTGAGATGAGGCTGAGGTGGTATTGAATCTTAAATTTTGTTGATAAAGGATGAAGATTGAAAAATAGAACGTTTTGTTATTTTAGAAACTTGGTAAAACATTCATCTTTTAGAAATTAAAAACCCTAGTGATGATGTCAACGAGCTTTAAGCCATCTTTTGGGATGAGAATAAGAGGGTATTGAATCTTAGATTTAGTTGATGAAAGATGGAGATTGAAAAATTAGAAAGTTTCTTAGTTTAGAAAATTTATAAAACATCCATCTTTTAGACATGAAAAACCCAAGAGATGGTGTCAAGGTGCTTTTTGCCAAGTATTGGGATGAGGATCAGATTGTATTGAATCGTAGATTTAGTTGGTGAAGGATGGAGATTCAAAAATATAAAGTTTCTTATTTTAGAAACTTTATAAAACATCCATTTGTTTTACAGAGGAAACCATAGAGATGGTGTGAAGGTGCTAATAGCTAAGTTGTCAGATTAAGATGAGATGATATTGAATCTTTGATTTAGTTGATTAATAATAGAGATTAAAAAATTAGAAAGTTTCTTATTTTAGAAACTTTCTAAAACATCAAACTTTTAGACATAGGAAATCACAGAGACGGTGTGAAGGTGCTATTAGCCAAATTTTGGGATGAGGATGAGATGGTATTAAATCGTCGATATAGTTGGTTAAGGGCGGGGATTGAAATATACAAAGTTTCTTATTTTAGAAACTTTATAAAACATCTATCTTTTAGACATAGGAAACCCTTGAGATGGTGTCAAGGAGCTTTTAGATAAGTTTTGAGAAAATGATGAGAATATATTGATTGTTTGATTTAGTTGATGAAGGATGGAGATTAAAAAAATAAAAAGTTTCTTATTTTAGAAACTTTATGAGGCACCCATTTTTAGACATAGGTAACCCTAGAGATGGGGTTAAGGAGCTTTTACCCCAGTTTTGAGATGAGAATGAGATGGTATTAAATCTTAGATTTAGTTGAGAAATTATGAAGATTGAAAAAGTAGAAAGTTTCTTATTTTAGAAACATTACGAAACAACCAACTTTTAGACATAAGAAACCATACAGATGGTGTCAAGGTGCTTTTAGCTAAGTTTTGAGATGAGGATAAGATGGTATTAAATCTTTCATTTTGTTGATGAAGGATTGAGATTGAAAAAATAGAAAGTTTCTTATTTTAGAAACTTATAAAACAACCATCTTTTGACAAAATAGACCCTAGAGACGGTGTGAAGGTGCTTTTAGCCAAGTTTTGGGATGAGAATGAGGGAGTATAGAATTTCAGATTTAGTTGATGA
Source organism: Tasmannia lanceolata (assembly GCF_043159265.1). Classification (NCBI taxonomy): domain Eukaryota; kingdom Viridiplantae; phylum Streptophyta; class Magnoliopsida; order Canellales; family Winteraceae; genus Tasmannia; species Tasmannia lanceolata. The sequence goes on along the minus strand of NW_027518679.1, from coordinate 35,688,261 downwards.
CTGATGGAGATTGAAAAATTTAAAGTTTCTTATTTTTGAAACTTTATCAAACAACAATCTTTTACATATAAGAAACCCTAAAGATAGTGCCAAGGTGCTTTTAACCAAGTTTTGGGATGAGGATGAGATGGTATTGAATCGTAGATTTTGTTGGTGAATCATTGAGATTGAAAAATATGAAGTTTCTTCTTTTATAAACTTTATAAAACATCCACCTTTTAGACATAGGAAACCAAATAAATGGTGGCAACGAGCTTTTAGCCAAATTTTGAGATGAGGATTAGATGGTAGTAGAACTTAGATTTAGTTGATCAAGGATGAAGATTATAAAATGGAAAATTTTTTCTATTAGAAATTTTATAAAACATCAATCTTTTAAACATATGAATCCTCATAAATTGTGTGAAAGTGCTTTTAGCTAAGTTTTGATATGAGAATTAAATGTTATTGAATCTTTGATTTATTTGAACAAGGATGGAGATTGAAAAAAAAAAGTTTCTTATTTAAAAACTTTATAAGACACAAATCTTTTAGACATAGAAAACCCTAGAGATGGTGTCAAGAAGCTTTTAGCCAAGTTTTGAGATAAGGCTGAGGTGGTATTGAATCTTAGATTTTGTTGATAAAGGATGAAGATTGAAAAAACAGAACGTTTCTTATTTTAGAAACTTGGTAAAACTTTCATCTTTTAGAAATTAAAAACCCTAGTGATGATGTCAACGAGCTTTAGGCCATCTTTTAGGACGAGAATAAGAGGGTATTGAATCTTAGATTTAGTTGATGAAGGATGGAGATTGAAAAATTAGAAAGTGTCTTTTTTTAGGAAATTTATAAAACATCAATCTTTTAGACATAGAAAACCAAGGTGCTTTTTGCCAAGTATTGGGATGAGGATCAGATTGTATTGAATCGTAAATTTATTGGTTGAAGGATGGAGATTGAAACATATAAAGTTTCTTATTTTAGAAACTTTATAAAACATCCAACTTTTAGACATAGGAAATCCTAGAGAAGGTGTGAAGGTGCTAATAGTTAAGTTTTCAGATTAAGATGAGATAATATTTTATCTTTGATTTAGTTGATTAATGATGGAGATTGAAAAATTAGAAAGTTTATTATTTTAGAAACTTTCTAAAACATCAAACTTTTAGACATAGGAAATCAGAGAGATGGTGTGAAGGTGCTTTTAGCCAAATTTTGGGATGAGATGTTATTGAATCGTCGATTTAGTTGGTTAAGGGCAGAGATTGAAAAATACAAAGTTTCTTATTATATAAACTTTATAAAACATCTATCTTTTAGACGTAGGATACCCTTGAGATGGTGTCAAGGAGCTTTTAGCTAAGTTTTGAGAAGATGATGAGAAGATATTGATTCTTTGATTTAGTTGAGGAAGGATGTAGATTAAAAAAATAGAAAGTTTCTTATTTTAGAAACTTTATAACACACCCATTTTTAGACATAGGTAACCCTAGAGATGGGGTCAAGGAGCTTTTACCCCAGTTTGAGATGAGGATGAGATGGTATCGAATCTTAGTTTTAGTTGAGAAATTATGAAGATTGAAAAAGTAGAAAGTTTGTTATTTTAGAAGCCTTATCAAACATCCATCTTTTAGACATAAGAAACCATACAGAAGGTGCCAAGGTTCTTTTAGCTAAGTTTTGAGATGATGATAAGATGGTATTGAATCATTGATTTAGTTGATGAAGGATGGAGATTGAAAAAATAGAAAGTTTCTTATTTTAGAAACTTATAAAACATCCATCTTTTAGACATAGGAAACCCTAGATGGTGTCAAAGTGCTTTTAGCCAAGTTTTGGGATGAGGATGAGATGGTATTGAATCGTAGATTTAGTTGGCGAAGGATAGAGATTGAAAAATATAGAGTTTCTTATTTTATAAACTTTGTAAAACATCCATCATTTTTACAGAGGAAACCCTAGAGATGGTGTGAAGGAGCTTTTAGCAAAATTTTGAGATGAGGATGAGATGATATTGAATTTTTGATTTAGTTGATGAAGGATGGATATTGAAAAAATAGAAAGTTTCTTATTTTAGAAACTTATAAAACAATCATCTTTTGACATATGAGACGCTAGAGACGGTGTGAAGGAGCTTTTAGCCAAGTTTTCGGATGAGAATGAGAGAGTATTGAATGTCAAATTTAGTTGAGAACGGATGGTGATTGAAAAATAGAAAGTTTCTTATTTTAGAAGCTTTATAAAACAACAATCTTTTAGACATAAGAAACCCTAAAGATAGTTCCAAAGTCCTTTTAGCCAAGTTTTGGGATGAGGATGACATGGTATTGAATCGTATATTTTGTTGGTGAAGGATTGAGATTGAAAAATAGAAAGTTTCTTATTTTATAAACTTTAAAAAACATCAACCTTTTAGACATAAGAAACCAAATAAATGGTGGCAACGAGCTTTTAGCCAAGTTTTGAGATGAGGATTAGATGGTACTAGATTTTAGATTTAGTTGATCAAGGATGAAGATTAGAAAATGGAAAATTTCTTCCCTTAGATACTTTATAAAACATCAATCATTTAGACATAGGAAACCTCATAAATGGTGTGAACGAGCTTTTAGCTAAGTTTTGATATGAGGACTAAATGGTATTGAATCTTTGATTTATTTGAACGAGGATGGAGATTGAAAAAAAAAAGTTTCTTACTTAAAAACTTTATAAGACACCAATCTTTTAGACATAGAAAACCCTAGAGATTGTGTCAAGAAGCTTTTAGCCAAGTTTTGAGATGAGGCTGAGGTGGTATTGAATCTTAGATTTTGTTGATAAAGGATGAAGATTGAAAAAATAGAACGTTTCTTATTTTAGAAACTTGGTAAAAAACATTCATCTTTTAGAAATTAGAAACCCTAATGATGATGTTAACGAGCCTTAAGCCATCTTATGGGATGACAATAAGAGGGTATTGAATCTTAGATTTAGTTGATGAAGGATGGAGATTGAAAAATTAGAAAGTTTCTTATTTTAGCAAATTTAAAAAACATCCATCTTTTAGAAATAGAAAACCCTAGAGATGGTGTCAAGGTGCTTTTTGCCAAGTATTGAGATGAGGCTGAGGTGGTATTGAATCTTAGATTTTGTTGATAAAGGATGAAGATTGAAAAAATAGAATGTTTCTTATTTTAGAAACTTGGTAAAACATTCATCTTTTATAAATTAGAAACCCTAGTGATGATGTCAACGAGCCTTAAGCCATCTTATGGGATGACAATAAGAGGGTATTGAATC